>NC_134235.1:124718883-125968883 GCF_965152275.1 Natator depressus
TGCTACTTGAATCTGATGACACCTGGCTGGATGTTGTGGCCTGTCCTTTGTCTAGGGGACTACTGTTTACCCACTCCACTGACTTGCCTGGTAAATACATTTTAGTTCCACATTTTCTTCATATATGTATATATATACACATACATACATACATACATACACACACACACACACACACACACAGTCCCTTTAGTTTTTTTCTGTATATACACCTCACAATAATGATCTGTGTGTTCTTTGTTTCCCGATAATAAATTGCATGACATATATCAGATTCAGTTCATGACATTAATGAATTGGAGCACATTGAACTGGTCAGTTCAGCTGAAACTCACTACCCCAGACACCAGTGAGCCTCTTTGACTGGAATGCTGTTAGGGTCACAGTGCTTTATACCCAGACTAGGTGGCCATCCTGGAGTACAGACTAAAGAACATACAAGGATTTTATTCTAGCTGGTAATCTAACCACTTTGCAGTGAGGCTGCAGACTAAACTACTCAAGTGCTCATAGTCCTGCAGTGCCTTCCCATAATTCTCCTTGTGCACCCAGAAAAACAGAGAAGTTGTTCCACAACTCACTGGAAGAGAATCATAAAGCAGATCATATATCCATGGGATATGCCCCCAAATGTCCTAGCATGACATACAACTGAGTGTGGCCTTAGGACATAATAACTTAGGTGTAGATTTGCAGCCTGGCTGCTCACACCTGGTCATCGAGCCAGCTAACATAAGTTATTTGCTATTAGGCAACCTTTAGAAACTCAGAGAAACCTTGACTTTGGAATGCTTCCTATAATAAAAATCTTTTGGCCCCAATGTTGGAAATTACCTTTTTCAATTGCAAGTTTACAATTGATCTGGCTTGCTGTTTTGGTAAATTCTTTGGTGCAAATAGTAAGTGGACAATATGTACCCAGTAGTTCATTTTCTACATACCATTTTAAAAAGCCACTGGTGTTTTTAGATAACACACAATTGTCTGGCATATTTTTTCTCTCACTGTCCCTTTCTTCTTCTCTTCTTCTATATATATGCACATACTGTACACAAACGTTTAAAAACAAATGTTTTGCAAAGACAGCAATTTGAACAAAAACGGATGCATCATAAAGCCCTGATGGGTTTTTTTTCTAAAAAGGTTTATCACAATTATCAAAATATTATTTTATGACCCCAAAATAGACTTTTTGAAACATATTCCAGAAAAATTACTCATTAAATGTACCTGATGTTATGCACTTTGATTCCCAATGGCATTAACACTGATTTATATTTATAATGTTACAAAGTATACCATCTGTTTCACTAACAGTAGAAGTCCAGCTTACTGTAGTCATAATGATTCATTTTTAATAAAAATCACATCTAGTTAATGATAATGTGAAGTGTCTCCTGGAAATGGAGCAGTTATTTGACTGGTATTCTTAATGGAGGCAAACTTGAAATACCAGATTTTTTGTCTTAAATTTTGCTGAAAAAAAGCACAATATGAACCAAAAGTAGCATTTCTCATTTAATAAACCAAACATGAAAATACACAAAACCCTAAACAAAAATCAAGCTTGAAAAGTTGAGCTGTTTTACCTTCATGCCAACATGGGGTAGCCTCACCTGCTACCAATGTTTCCCTTATTACCTCTGTACTGATGACTCCTACATCTAACTGTTCACTCCTGATATCTCCAGTGTTGCCTCTGTTCTTGTCTCTCTAATATCTTCTCACAGGTGCCCTGCAACATTACGTTTTTAAAATGCAGCAATAATAGAATTTTTCAACTTTCTTCCTAATCCCTCTACCCTCCATCACCTTTGACACTGTTCTTCCCATCTCTCAGCCTTATCATTTATCAAATATGATACTTTATGCTAGAGGCCTCACAGAGTTTGGAGTAAAACAGGTCCCTGCCTGAACAGCCACTGTCTAGGCCTTGCCTCTGTATTTGAGATTATACTGGTTTAACAGAAGGTGTTATTTTAAACCAGTTTAATTAAATAGTTGCAGACCCAGCATGGACATTTTTAATTTGATTTAAGCCCACCTAGTGTAATGTTAGTATAAATTTGGTGAGGAATCAATTTAAATTACATTGATAAAAGCCAGGTTTAAAATCAAATTAAGGTTGTCCATATGTTGTTCTGTGCATTGGTTTAACTAAAAAAGCTTTAAAACCAATTTAAAGTCAAACCAACTTTAGAAATAGACAAGACCTAAGTAGACAAGATGTAACTAAAGACCAAACAAACAAAAAAACAAAGTGCCAAGGAAGGGAGGGGAGAATAAACAGTAAGATTATGTGGTTACTAAGGTGTGTCTTTATACATCTTTTCATGGGAGGGGCCGTTAAATGGATGAGGAGAATTATGGGAAAAGGAAAAAGACTGAAGGGAGCAAGAGAGGGAGAAGGGAAAGTGGGAGGGAAAGAGGACAAATAGGAAGGGAAGTGGTGGGAAGGGGAAAGAGTGGTGAGAGAAAGAAGAATGGTGAGAAACATGGTTGCTAGGATCAAGGAAGGTAAAGAGCCAAGGAGTGGTGGCATTAGAAGGAGAGGTGGGCTGAGGGAATGTCCAAGCACTAACAGGAAAGCAATAAATGTAGAATTCTAATTTCAAAACTGCAGGAACACTGATACCATGAGGGGACTGGAAGGCTGGGATGGTGAGAGAACATAGAGAATTAGCAAGCCAAGATTTACACCTCCTAGGCTCTGCTGGACCTGTCAGTGCTGGTGGGAGTAGGGAAATCTAGAGACTGAAGCTCTTTATATAGCACCCTGAATCGCCTCCTGGCTGGGCTGGCTCCCCAGGTACAAGGAAGGGCAAACTCTAGGACCTGGCATCTTTATGTGGACCATGCTGATTCCACTGGGAGAGCTGAGGAGCTAAATTTTATTTGTATTACCTGAAGTTGGTGAGTTCCTTATTTGACTTCCCATCCATATTTTACCCTTCACCACTTTCTCATCTCCGGAGAGCTTACAAGCTCATGCATTGACTACAGAGGGACTATGCTGCAACTCTGAGACATCGTCTTGGACTGGAGGGATGCATCTCCCTCCAGCCACCATATATTTCACCTGCATAAAGCTTGATTTTACGGAGGTAAAATTAATTTAACCCAAAATGAATTATATGCTACAGTTACAAATTCAATCTGTACCAACACAATTTTTTCACATCTAAGATTTTGTACCTGCAAAAAGCTTCGATTTGTGAGAGCAGGTTGGATATTTAGATAAAAATTTTGAAGATCTTGCCCAAAATGGATTCTGTCTCAAGGGAGGAGCATAAAAGCTATCCTGAAGAAACAGCACAGAAAGCGGGAATCAGCCAAGTCTAGATACATATTTGTGTCCATAATCCAAGAGGAATCGGATGGTGTAATGGGGTGGCTGCTTCTCACTGGTATGTAAGGGGTTAAAGCAAACCCAGGGAGGCTGTACGGGAGGCAGTCAATAAGGAAAGGGCTTGTAGTGCCAACCAATTAGGGGAAGGTTTATTGGAGAAGCCAATCAGGGCCAGGCTGGCCCATATAAGAAGGGGCTACTGAGCAGAACAAGGCAGTCACTCCATGGAGTTTGAGGGAGATCTGGCTGCTTAGAGATCTGGAGCACCATGGACAGAGCAGAGTATGAGAAAGCTCCAGGCTGATGGCTGCCAAACTGAGGCCCTGACACAAGGGCAGAGGAGGTTCTCAGGTTGTGGGGGAAGTGTCCCAGGGAAGAAGATGGTGGAGTTGGAGGAGAGGCAGTACATAGCTGCTGGCTATAGGGTTCCTGGGTTGGGGCCAGGAGTAGCAGGCAGGCCTGGGCTCCTCCTGCCCTCACTGGCCTCTGAGGGAAGTAGCCAATGCATGGACTGCAGTCTGCCACTGAGACAAGTGGCTAGAACTGGGACTTCAGATTGCCACTAAGGCAAGTGGTTGGACTGAGGACTGTTGGTCTCCTCCAAGTGGGGAAAGGACCGAATGGGACACAGCCGAATAGATTTTTCTGATTTAGGGCACACTTCTGCCAAGACTTACATGCATGCTTAGCTTCATGCACTGTGAATAGTCCTGTTAAAGTAAAAAGAGTTACAAATATGTAAAATTAAGCACCCACATAAGTCTTCGCAGGACGTTGGCCTTAGGAGGGGCAGGTAACATATCAGTTCTAAGTAACTGCTCTAACCAGACTGGTTTCTTCCTAACTCATACATGATTATCCTTCAAGTGTATAAATAACACTTTAGTTTATGGATAAACTAATGTCTCCTGTTGACTATCTATATACCTGTTGTATTATTTGATACCTATTATGAAGTTATGGGCCCAAATTTAAGACAGCAGATTTTATTTCTGTTGATGTGTCACTATCTATTAATGTGGTGATCTTAAGATCTATAGACATCTTTTATTGAAAATTAATACTAAGGTGCTGAGTATTGAGCAGTTAACAGTATATACTATACCAACATCTACAGTTTATTGAGGTCTCATGAAGGTGGTTGGGAAATGGACAAAATGTCCATGACTTTGCTTTGCATCAAAATGTTAGACCAAACTTATCCAGCTAACTCTACTAATTACTTAAAGTAGCCTTTAAGGCTAATAATTCACATGCATCAGTAGAACTGTGGAGAACTAGATGGATGTGGAGAACTACACTGACCCTGGACATTAAATGCAATTAATTAATACGTTTGATTGGCTATTCATATTTTCCTTTTGTGACCATTAAGATATATCTGCTCAAGAGTGATTCCCAAAGCCATGTTTTAACCTACCTGTAAGGGTGTGTTTATTTTACTCAGCTTCATACAAAAGGCATAATATTCCCTACAAGGAGAAATTGCATTAGTAGTATTCTGTATTGATTTTTTTTAGATAGATATAAAAAGAAAAAACATATTAGAAGCACAATATATAGGAAATTAGCATTCATATTTGAGAATGGGTAGTTACCCCTTGTTCAGAAGTAACCATAATCATGCAGAAATGTTTATAATACCTTATTTAGCTCCTAATTATTGCTTCCCATCATTCAATTATACTTCTTTGATATGCTTTAATTTAAATGTTTCCTTTATATTCAATTTCTTTGAAGATTGTCTGTTAATACTGCTTGAAGCATGTGTCAGCTTTCACTCTATGCTTTTGCTGCTGTTGCTGCCCAGGGCATCACAGAAGATTACTTATGGATCTGTGAATTATTTTCCCCTTTTAAAGTTTTTGTTTCCAATCATTCATTTTTAATGGGCTGTTAGGTATGTGGATGAGCAGCCTAGCAGATGAAATTGAAAACTTTAGAATCATTAACAGGAATGAGTCTGTGGCTGATCTTTGCTTAGGAGGACAGCTGAATTCCTCTCCTAAGGCAGATGTGACACTGAATGCTCACCAGTAGATGGTGCCCCTAGAGGAGTGCACAATTGTTTCATTAACACATACTTATTTGTCAGGGAAATATTTCCACGCATTGCCCAGCCCCCACAAATTTGTTAAATGAAGAGTATAAAATCTCCTAATTGCGTCATTTTCTCTGTATTGCAACATGAGTCTACCACTGAGAAAGCATGGAGAGCTGTTCTTATTAGTGGATATTATCATTTATTGGAAACAGAACTGGGGTTTCATGACAATGTTTTCTAAAATTGGATGCCAAAGTTGGGCATCTCCTACACTTACATATTTGGACACCTGACTAGAAGTGACCCTATATTCAAAAGTGCTCAACATTCAACACATCCATGTTAGTCACAATAATAAATGACTCACTCTACAACCATGATTCTACACACAAAAAACAAGAATGAGAGCTTCTTAAAATGGAAGGATGGGATTTTGAAAGGAGCCTAATAGAGTTAGGCACTCAACTCCCATTGAAATTCAGTGGAATTTGGGTAGCTAGCTCTTTTAGGTGCTTTGGAAAATCTTGGCTGAAAGGCCTTGTAGGCAAAACTAGAAATGTTTTATTAATTTCCTTGTAGGAAGGAGCAAACCTCCAGAGATCTGGATTTTCTTCATTCAAAGCCTCTACACGGTTCAGCCAACTGGCTCACTCTCTCAGACATGTGAGAAGGTTGGTCATTAAGCAGCATTTCCCCACCACCACCCATATTCCACACCATGAAGTAGTCTAGAAGACAGACAGCTCTTGCCAACCTTGGTATTTGCAACAGCTGTATGTTAGAAGTTTTAAAACAGCAGGACCTAAGTATACTATAGAAGAGTCCAGGGCACACTGGGGTGCTTTATCCCGAGAAAGCTTTAAAAACCTTAGGGCAACCAATAGCACTAGATTAAGACAAGGAGGACTGTTTCCATAACCTTCCCACCTTTCAAGACATCTGTCTGCTGGAGGAAGAAGCATGTTTATAGCCCACCTCCCCCACCAACAAACAAAAAGCCCACACCTTTTCTGCTATCTTGTCACCCTGTAAATTGCCTGACTCTGCAGGAAGCATTTGAGTAAAAGCTGTTCCAGCAGGTACGGGTGGTAAAATAGGAAGTGGTTGGTCATCTCCATTCTGCCTCTGGAAGACAGGCAGGTCAGGGAGCCTTCAGCTGAACTTTCCTAAACCACTAAAAGTAAGAGTGAAAGAGCAGGTATTTTTTATTTATTCTGAACCAGTTCACCTTTTCTAGTTTAGCTCCTGAACGTCTGACCAACAAATATTTTCTCCTGCTTCCTCTTCCCCTCAGAGAGGCCCCAATCCTTAAATAGGTAAGCATGAGCTTAACTCTATCCATGTGGATCGTTCTATTCACTTGAGGAGTACTACATTAAGCAGCTGATTAAGGGTTTTGCTGGATAATGGCCATACTAGTCTTTATATGAAGCCTATTGCATTACAAAAGGGCTCTGGCCTTCTGAAGCTTTTTGTACCATTTTTGAACTTTTCTCTGCTTTTCTCTCCACTCTCACATGTTCAGTAGTTTCTTGATCTCCACTCCCTCATTTAACATCAAGACCCTGGAGCCATTAGATTCAAGCTGTATTGTTATGACTTTCGTATTGCTATTTACAATGGAGTTAAATGGAAGGCTTGTTGAGAACATAGTAGTTTATTTTCCTTCTTGACATCCACTCTCCCCCTTCCATGCACACTTCCTTAAAGACTTTCCTGAAGGAGGACATTAACAGAAACACTTTGATTTAGAGATGCTGTATGATCCCTACATTAGTTATTAATGTCAGCATTAGTGCGTGGGAATGTGTCCCAGAGAGTGCTCTTGTTGAAACAAATGTATTGCTTACGATGGTAACACCCACAATAAAACACATTTTTTCCCATTTTTCCCTTACTCCCTTACATTCAAGTGTTTTCATATTCTGAGATGAGATTCAATATCTTCGAGTCTTTCATGCTCTTCAACTGCTGTAGTGTTAATGGCAATAAACCAAAACCTTGACAAAGATCTGAGCATTTAGCCTAGTTTATCATGTCAAATATATCAGCATCATAAAGCAGATAATATTGTATTTTCTTCTTCCTTAAAATTGCTTGTTCTTGTTCAAGTAAATTCCTGTCAGCATAAACTAAGAGGAAGCTAATTTGAGATGTGGGGTTCCATTCAGTAATAGTTCTCTCAGCAAATAAAGAGCTGAAACAAGATTACTGTCTTTACTCAAAGCACTTTCTGGGTGTGTGGATTACATTCTCTCTGCTTGCATGTGAAATGTAACTAGCCATTGATCTTAAGCAGATATGGTTGGCAGAGTTATCCACGAGACAAAGACAACATATTTTTCATGCTAGGCCAAATATTTGCAACACTAGCAAGGACTCATAATTCTCTCTATTTAATCCTATTTGTTAAGTGAGAGGAACACTACTCACAGGCCAGACATCGAAGGGGGAAGCTGATATTAACATGTAGTAAATATTGTTCTATCCAACTGGTGTAAATGAATCGTTTTAGTCAAGACTGACTTGCAGCTGATTAAACAAGGATTATATTTTGCTTTGTAGTGATTAGAAACTATAAATGAGTTCCTTCCAACCTTTTAACTAAAATGTAAGGTGATTCAAAGGGACAGTGTACACGTTTGGGGGAATTGTCCCTTGTTTTTGCAGACTGTATATATTTTTCAGTACACTGTGTTATGGTCCCAGTGCAGGCTGCCCCTTCTGAGATCATTTCCTGTCTCCTGAGTGCACCCCTTTGAAGTGACAGGCCCATGCATCCACTTCTCTTTAGGGTAGGACCCTGCAACACAACCACTCTGTGTTGTTTCTCTGAGTTACATTGTTTCTCTGAGTTTCTCTGAGTTACAACCCCTGAGTGACAGCCATGATATATAGCAGGCTCAACAAGTGCCTAGAACAACAGAATTATAAGGGACCGCAAGGATCATCTGCTTTAACCCCTTGACGAGATGCAGGATTTGTTATCTAAATCAGTGGTTCTCAAAGCTGGTCCGCCGCTTGTTCAGGGAAAGCCCTTGGCGGGCCGGACCGGTTTGTTTACCTGCCGCGTCCACAGGTTTGGCCAATCGCGGCTCCCACTGCCGCGGTTCGCCGCTTCTATAACCTCCCTAGACAGTCTGTTCCATTTTCCTACAGTTCTTACAGTAAGAAAATTTTCCTGAGATTTAATCTAAATCTGCTATGCTGTAGTTTGAACTCATTGGCTCTTGTTTTGCCTTCTGTGGCAAGAGAACTTATCTCCATCTTTTTTATGGCAGCCTTTCAAGTACCTGAGGACCATTACCTACTCTTTTCCAAACTAAACATACCCAGTTTCTTCAGTCTTTGCTCACATGGCTTGCGTTTCATCCCTTTGATCATCTTTGTTGTTCACCTCTGGATCCTTTCCACTTTCTCTACATCCTTTCTACACACTGGTGACCAAAATTGGATGCTTATGAGAAGCACAGTACTCCAGCTGTGGCCTTACTGGCACCGAGTAGAGTGATACTGTCATGTCCTGTGACTTGCAGGCTATGCCTCTTTTAAATAGAATTTTGGGTTGCATCGCCTTTTTTGCAACAGCATTGCATTGTTGACTCACGTTGAAGTTGTGATCTACCACAACTCCCAGATCCTTCTCAGCAGTGCTGCAGCCAAGCCAGTTTTTCCCCATTCTGTATTTGTGCATTTCGTTTTTCTTCCGCAAGGGTAGCACCTTAGTTTTGTCTTCGTTGAATTTCATGTTGTTGCTTATAGCCCAGTTCTCCAATTTATCAAGATCCCTCTGAATTTTAGCTCTATCCTCCAACGTATTGGTAACCCCCATAGCTTTGTGTTATCTGCATACTTGATCAGTATGCTCTCTATACCTACATCCAGGTCATTAATAAGGATGTTAAACACCAGACCCAAAACAGATTCCTGTGGAACCGCACTTGAGACCTCCTGCCAAGATGACATAATTCCTTTAATCATTACTCTTTCTTTGCAGTTGTTTACCCAATTATGTATCCACCTAATGGTAGTTCTGTCAAGCCCATATTTCTGCAGCTTACTTAACAGAATGTCATTGGGGACTGTGTCAAAAGCCTTGCTGAAATTGAGGCATATTATGTCCACCACATTCCCCCTCCAACAAATCAGTTTCCCTATAGAGCCTGTGGACAATAACAGTTTGCAGTGACACAGAAGCAGCTTCAACACAAAATAGGGTGTCCAAAAGGTGCACAATGCTCCAAGAAATGGATTTAAAAACAAACAGAGACCTATACACATACTGTCTTATGTACCCCTGGCATTCCGCTCCAGTCCTAAGGTTGGCATGACAGCCTTGGTAACTACTGTGTGCTTGAGGACCAAGTTACAGCCTGTTTACTGCAGATGGCTTTGTCAGCCTACAGCAGACTCCTGTCTGTAGAGTAGATCTTTCAACAGATCAGTAACTTTTTGATCTCCAGGTCCTCAGGTTTGGCAAAACAGCCAGGTCACCAAGGAGGGTCTGAGAAGTCACCTCTTCATTGCAATAAAACCTGGCTATTGTGTTTGATTGTTGCTGGAATGCCTTTATCTAGGCCATTTTCTTTCCTGCTTGGTTTCTTTAACAAACTGTTTTGCTCCAAGTCCATAGCAAGTAACCCATCATGGACACACACATGGAATGCACAATATTAACACAAATATTCCCAATACTCCACACATTTCAATGATTATTTATAGTTACTTACCAAACAGGTCATTTGGGTATTTTTGGGTAAAATTGTTCATTTGGGCTTCAAATATGTTTTGTCAGTGTAACAGACAATTGATAGCCTCCATCACAATTTAGTCTGAAACATCTTGACATGTAATGAACATAAGGCTTTGTATCAAGATGCAGTTAAAATAAACACAGACTTGAGTGAATGGTTCAATACGAGTACTGGTGTAAGACAAGGAGGCATTCTCTGATATCTCCTATTTGGCATTGCCTTTAACTTCATTATGAGAGCGTATAGTTGGATACAACACAGGCATTGCATGGCTCAGCAACACTGCACTAGAAGAATTAGTTTTACTGACATTGCTCTTTTAAGTGGCATTTCGAGCAACATGAAAGTCCAAAAGACTGTCCAGAATTGCATCTGCTTAAAAAAAAAAAAAAAACTAAACTAAAGAGAACCCTCCAAGAATGCAAAGTAACACAGGGGTTGAGTCATTTACATACCCATTGGCTTGCATGTTATTGCCAAGGTATATCCAGAAGGAAATTGGCAGGCAGCAGCTGTATTCACCAGCTTAAACAAGATTGTCATCAAAACATCTACAATTTGAAAGCCAAAACTATGAATCTTCAACTCAAATGTTATTTCCACCTTAACATATGGATGTGAAAACTGGAAATCCACCAAAGTTAGACAGATGTCTAAATGGCTTTGAAATCTGCCATTAATGTATTAAATGGAACAAATATATTTTTAAAAATCAAGAGTTTAACAACTTCTTATTGCTAAAGTCAATCAAAAGATGGAAATATCTGGGGTGTATGTTAAGAATGAAGCCATAGCAGCTGGAAGAACATGTAAAAGGGGCTGACCAAAAAGATTCCCTCCTCAAACACTACCTCGAGAGGGAGAGTTTATGGGATTTAACATAGGTCATGAAAAGAGCAGCCCGTGATACACAGGGCTGGCAGAACAACATTCATGCCATAAGTGACTTCTAATGGTGAAGGAGGGATTTAGATTCAGTGTAACAGAAGAAATAGACTCAGTCTCTTTAAAAACGGTCTATGCAGACAAAAGTTAGTCTAGCAAAGTCACAGCTAAGGGTCTCCCGTGTAATGTAAGGCAGCAGAATGCAATACCCTTACTGCATTTCCATGTGGGCTCGGTGGTTCTATTCACCCATGGCTGAAATCGGCCTAGCAACAAGCTTATGTAAACCGGTTTGCTGGTAGTAATGCTTCTGTGGCAATTATGGCAGGGACTGTTAGTCAATTAACAAATATGTGCTATAAGAATCTTTCTAAATACTCTATAGAATCATAGAATATCAGGGTTGGAAGGGACCTCAGGAGGTCATCTAGTCCAACCGCCTGCTCAAAGCAGGACCGATCCCCAACTAAATCATCCCAGCCAGGGCTTTGTCAAGCCTGACCTTAAAAACTTCTAAGGAAGGAGATTCCATCACCTCCGTAGGTAACGCATTCCAGTGTTTCACCATCCTCCTAGTGAAAAAGTTTTTCCTAATATCCAACCTAAATCTCCCCCACTGCAACTTGAGACCATTAGTCCTTGTTCTGTCATCTGCTACCACTGAGAACAGTCTAGAGCCATCCTCTTTGGAACCCCCTTTCAGGTAGTTGAAAGCAGCTATCAAATCCCCCCTCACTCTTCTCTTCCGTAGACTAAACATCCCCAGTTCCCTCAGCCTCTCCTCATAACTCATGTGTTCTAGTCCCCTAATCATTTTTGTTGCCCTCCGCTGGACTCTTTCCAATTTATCCACATCCTTCTTGTAGTGTGGGGCCCAAAACTGGACACAGTACTCCAGATGAGGCCTCACCAATGTCGAATAGAGGGGAATGATCATGTCCCTCAATCTGCTGGCAGTGCCCCTACTTATACATCCCAAAATGCCATTGGCCTTCTTGGCAACAAGGGCACACTGTTGACTCAAATCCAGCTACTCGTCCACTGTAACCCCTAGGTCCTTTTCTGCAGAACTGCTGCCGAGCCATTCGGTCCCTAATCTGTAGCGGTGCATGGGATTCTTTCGTCCTAAGTGCAGGACTCTGCACTTGTCCTTGTTGAACCTCATCAGATTTCTTTTGGCCCAATCCTCCAGTTTGTCTAGGTCCCTCTGTATCCTATCCCTACCCTCCAATGTATCTACCTCTCCTCCCAGTTTAGTGTCATCTGCAAACTTGCTGAGGGTGCAATCCACACCATCTTCCAGATCATTTATGAAGATATTGAACAAAACCGGCCCCAGGACCGACCCCTGGGGCACTCCACTTGATACCAGCTGCGAACTAGACATGGAGCCATTGATCACTACCCGTTGAGCCCAACAATCTAGCCAGCTTTCTATCCACCTTAGAGTCCATTCATCCAGCCCATACTTCTTTAACTTGCTGGCAAGAATACTGTGGGAGACAGTGTCAAAAGCTTTGCTAAAGTCAAGGAACAACATGTCCACTGCTTTCCCTTCATCCACAGAGCCAGTTATCTCATCATAGAAGGCAATTAGATTAGTCAGGCATGACTTGCCCTTGGTGAATCCATGCTGACTGTTCCTGATCGCTTTCCTCTCCTCTAAGTGCTTCAGAATTGATTCCTTGAGGACCTGCTCCATGATTTTTCCAGGGACTGAGGTGAGGCTGACTGGCCTGTAGTTCCCAGGATCCTCCTTCTTCCCTTTTTTAAAGACGGGCACTACATTAACCTTTTTCCAGTCATCCAGGACTTCCCCCGATCGCCATGAGTTTTCAAAGATAATGGCCAATGGCTCTGCAATCACAGCCGCCAACTCCTCTAGCACTCTCGGATGCAATGCATCCGGCCTCATGGACTTGTGCACATCCAGCTTTTCTAAATAGTCCCAGACCACTTCTTTCTCCACGGAGGGCTGGTCACCTCCTCCCCATGCTGTGCTGCCCAGTGCAGCAGTCTGGGAGCTGACCTTGTTCATGAAGACAGAGGCAAAAAAAGCATTGAGTACATTAGCTTTTTCCACATCCTCTGTCACTAGGTTGCCTCCCTCATTCAGTAAGGGGCCCACACTTTCCTTGACTTTCTTCTTGTTGCTAACATACCTGAAGAAACCCTTCTTGTTACTCTTAACATCTCTTGCTAGCTGCAACTCCAGGTGTGATTTGGCCTTCCTGATATCACTCCTGCATGTCCGAGCAATATTTTTATACTCATCCCTGGTCATTTGTCCCGTCTTCCACTTCTTGTAAGCTTCTTTTTTGTATTTAAGATCAGCAAGGATTTCACTGTTAAGCCAAGCTGGTCGCCTGCCATATTTACTATTCTTTCTACACATTGGGATGGTTTGTCCCTGTAACCTCAATAAGGATTCTTTAAAATCCAGCTCTCCTGGACTCCTTTCCCCCTCATGTTATTGTCCCAGGGGATCTTGCCCATCAGTTCCCTGAGGGAGTCAAAGTCTGCTTTTCTGAAGTCCAGGGTCCGTATTCTGCTGCTTTCCTTTCTTCCTTGTATAGATTAGGGGGGAAAAGCCATAGTTGTCAGAGAAACTTTACCAACATTCACCAGACTTGAGTGATTTTTTGCTAACATGATTTCAGCCATATCTGTCAAACTTGCAATGAAATCTGCTAGTGTGAACACCAGTAGAATTCCATACAAGCACAGGCTCCATATGAGCTGATCCTGTGCAGAGATGAGGCCATAAGGTGAACATAGCCAGGCTCACTGTAGAAGTCCTGTCCATACCAGTACAGTAAAACAATTTAAGGAATGCAACAGGTCTTAATGGTGGTTATCCTAGCTGTCTCTTCAATTTCCCATGATGACAAAAAAAAATTTCCATTTAATAATGGAAAGATTACCTTGTAAACAAAATATTGTGAGGTAAAATCAGTTTAAATCCAGTGAGAAGAGTTATTAGCTGGTACATACATATAATAAGAAAAAGTTGGCCAAACTCTGCTCTGAGTTACATCTGCATAAACCTGGAGTAACTTTATTGAAGTGAGTGGAGTTACATCAACTTTATACTGATGTAACTGAAAGCGGAAGTTGAACTCACCAGGCCAAATTCTCTCTCCTGCTGGCATGTGGAGTAGGTTTGGGGAAGCATTAGGCATTGAAATCTGCTAGATCAGTGGTTCTCAAAGCCGGTCCGCCGCTTGCTCGGGGAAAGCCCCTGGCAGGCCGGACCAGTTTGTTTACTTGCTGCGTCCACAGGTTTGGCCGATCTCGGCTCCCACTGGCCACGGTTCACCACTCCTGGCCAATGAGGGCTGCGGGAACGGCAGCCAGCACATGCCTTAGCCCGCGCTGCTTCCAGCAGCCCCCATTGGCCTGGAGTGGTGAACTGCGGCCAGTGGGAGCTGCCATCAGCCGAAACTGCCGATGCAGCAGGTAAACAAACGGGTCCAGCCCGCCAGGGGCTTTCCCTGAACAAGTGGCAAACCGGCTTGGAGAACCACTGTGCTAGATGACTTTGAAAATCCCATCCTCTTCGCTACATATTATGACCTTTAAGCAATACACCTCTCTCCCCAGGGGTGAAAGTAAAAATTGAACTCTTACTGGTACGGGGTTGGCTCTGGCGGAAGCATCCCCCAGCCAGCCCATCTGTGATGCCTGGCCTGCGCCGCCTGGGGCTCCTGCAGCTATTTGAAGGGCCTGGGGCTCTGGACATGCGGCCAGAGCCCTGGGCCCTTTAAAATCGCGGCCCCGGAGCACTTCTTTTGCCTCCCCCAGTGGGAGGCCGACGGGAGGGAAAAGGGGCAACAACATTAAAGGACTGCTCCTTTCTCTTCTCTGGTCTAGCAAACGTGTTCCTTGATCCACTATTTTCAGATATGGGTTTCCACAGAATGAGACATACCTCCTTAAGAAACTTTCACTGATTTTTAAAATGGCAGGACTTAACCCAGATTTAGATTAAAATCTTTAAAAAGTTACTATTTTATCAAAACTTCAGGAACCTTGTAAAGGAGGATTTGCATTAAAGGTTTAGTCTTGCCCCCCCCCCAATACATATTGAAATATTATTGCAGTTTATAATGATAGAGGAAAGGGTTAATTTAGAAAATGCAGTTTTCCAAGGCTATCACTATTATGTTTTCAATGTTGATTAGCCAATACATTTAGTTTTTACATAACTTCTAAATTATTTTTTCAGTGTGTTCTCAGTAGATATCCCACTGGAGGAAGAACTCTATGGATAATCAAGGAACTTTTTGCCCCATATGCACCTCACTTAAACTCTTCTTAAAACTCAGTTGGGTCTGATTCTCCTCTCATTTACAACAGTTTTAGTCCAAATATAACTCCACTGACTTGATGGAATAACTCTCAATTCATACAAAACTAGACCCACATATCTTTATAACTTGCCTTCTGATTCTTAAATACCCTTATGACAAGCACAACAATGGCAAGGCAATATTATGAAGAGAGCTTTATGTTCTTAGAACCAGAAGTAGAAGATGTTCAAAAGCTAATTCATTCTTAACAAATCGAGAGCTTAAGTAACAAGGTAGCTTGGTAATAGTAGCCATGAACTACTGAAATTTATCATCACAGGGACTCAGAAAATGCAAATAATAATAATAATAATACAAAATGTATTAGATTTCACATAATAAAATTCTGAGCAGTTAAGACATCTAGTAATAAGTACAATGGGAGAAAGAATTAAAGTTCACCATATGTAGAAAATGCATGATAGAAGGTACTGAATAGACATTGGACATAATTTTTCATTGCCTTGAAGCACATGTAATCATTCACTCATGGGTTTATGGGTGCACATATATGAGCACAGACAACAAGAACACTTGGTGCAATGCTGTGATTCCTAGTTCATGTAAACACACTTGCACTAGCTCTTATTGAGCTAGCATGCTAAAAATAGTCATGTAGCATGGGCAGCAGCAACTGTTGGCACAGGCTAGCCACCACAAGTACATAGCCACAAGGATCAGTGAGTTTGTACATAGGGTGGCTAACACACTAGCTTGATGAGAGCTATCATGGGTACGTCTAGTGAGCTAGGAAATATACCTCTAGCTCCACATGTAGACATATTCCCAGCGTATAGGTAAGTACAGCCTTTCCAAAGTGTATACTTACTTGTGATGATTTAGGCCTTAAATCAGTTTCAAAAACTGGTACTGTATGTTACAATGTGCTTACCTTTGATTATGGTGAATTTGCAATGTTCCACTGTATATCATTTATGGACTGAGATGTTTTTTCATTCAAATTCTAAGGCTGAAGTTTTAGAAGGAAATGAATTTAAGCAAGAGCAATTGAAACAGTATGTTCATTATCTGAGGGCCTTATCCTGTTCCAACTGAAGTCAATATGATCTTTTACCAATGACGGAGAGAAAAGAATTGGGTCTTGTCACATTTCAGGGCAACTGAACCTGTATTCCTGCTCCATGGTCCAGCAAAAGCACCCCCTTTTAGGCTTTTGGCTCCCCAGCCCTCACCTCCCTTGGGCAGAGACCCACCTCTCTCCCTTGTGACTGGGGTATTTCCAGGCTGGACAGTCAGACTGTCTCAACAGGCCTGCTTTCCCTTCCTTCTTCAGAGTCTATTGAACAGTGTAAATGTCCATAGTCACAAGTTACCACACAGCTCTAAAAAAGCACATTTATTCTCAAGGTGAAAGCATTACAGAGAAAACATTAAAAACTGACATGGATGCTAATAAGATTACCCGAGTCCATTCCACCTCCAACAGAGGATCTGGCAGGTGAACAGTCCTTCAAATGCCACCATAGGGCTTTTCTGAGGTTGCAAATTCATAATCAACTTGGCTCAGAACACATACTCTCATGAGAAGTTCAGTTGTTCCTTCATACAGCCTAGATCTCTGATGTGGAAATAGGTTTCAGAGTAACAGCCGTGTTAGTTTGTATTCGCAAAAAGAAAAGGAGTACTAGTGGCACTTTAGAGACTAACCAATTTATTTGAGCATAAGCTTTCGTGAACTATGGCTCACTTCATAAGCTTTCGTGAGCTACAGCTCACTTCATCCATGCTCACATAAATTGGTTAGTCTCTAAGGTGCCACTAGTACTCCTTTTCTTGATGTGGAAATAGGTAATTCATAGACAATGGGTTTCTCTAGTGTCAAAAGATTGTAACTGGAAGAGTTACATTTGCTCACACTTTCCCCTAGAGATTTAATGGGAAACCCACTTAACTTTAAATTTCACATGGTTTCAAATAGCTGACAACACTTCCTAGGATTTGCATTAGTCTGATTCTCTCTCCCCCTGTTTCCCACCCCGCCCCAAGCCTTTACACACAATCCCACAATAATACATTTGTATTTTTAATACAATGAATTCCTAAGATACTTAAACTTAATTCAGTAAGGTTTGTCCAGGATATTGCTGTATCGGTGTCACTGATATTTTAAATAAGAACACAAAATAAAATGAATGTGCTGGCATTCCAATAAGCAACTGAAGGCTAGGAAAACAGCAAGTGAATTTATTTCAGTGCAATTTCACATCTAGCAGTTATAAGCTTATTTATCATATATGGGTTGACTTTACCACTGTAATTCATTTGACAAACATCTGTACTTTATTTGATAAAACTATGTCTACCTGATTGTCCAGCAGCTATGAAGGATGACAGCTTGGTGGCATGTGTACCAGGTATAAGTTAGGAAGCAACTGATTGTTGATTTTGGTTTTGTTGTGCTTTCAGCTTGAGTAATTGGTCATCTTCTTGACTCCCTTAGCAGTCATTCAATTTATTTTCTCATTATGTCCCCACATTTTCTTTACATTGACTGACTAGAAGGGAGAGAGATTTTTTTAAAGCCCTCAGTGCTGACATTCAATATTAAAAATCTGCTCCTTGAAACATTATGTGCATATTTGTCTTCATACACTAACCAACACTGGTTTAGCATTTCTACCATCATATATGAAGCTGGCAGGCAATTGTTGAATTTGTGCTTTTGCTGCTGTGTGTGCCGCAGTGTAGGCATGCAGGTATCACTCTGAGGGGGATGGTATAAATGCCTTAACAGACAGGCAGATCTCACATCCCTTTGAAATCCATTTGAGTGCACCCATCCCACTTGAAAGAGATTTCTGTTGGAGACACTGCCAGAGAGCCAGACTGGGAGAGTACGCAAGAGCCCAGTGTGCAGGTCTCCACCAGGCCAGTCATTGCCTTCAAGCAGATGCCCAGGATTCCGGGTAGATCTCAAAAACAACAACAAATCTTTAGACTCTGGGGAAAGAATGCCTTATCCATTCCATGAGGTGGGTAAAGTCACTCCCACCTTCCCAACACAACAATCTGCTGAAAACTCCACAAAGTGGTACCTTGCAGAGTTTTCCTTCCCCATATCCTCTTCTCACTGTTCTTGCACAACAGGGGGAAAATTGACCAAGTATTAATTGCTTTGAAGCAATGTGCTTGAGACCTAATTCTGCTCAGTTTTATCTCACTGTCACTCTGCAATATAACTTGAAAACACAGTTCTCCAGCCACCAAACATTCTATTGTTCTTTGACTGGAAGGAACCTATCATACTTTGCACGATTTCTGCAGTCATTTTTAAAATTTGTTTTGTTTCTTTGAAACTGTGGATCACAGAGGAGTGGTTTCATTGGTCCACAGCTAACTGGCAAATGATAGAAGATTCCAAGAAACTGCTGATCACAAACTTCAGAATTGCAGGAAATGTGCGGATTGTACTTTTTCATGTCAGAAAAATTCATTTCCATCAAGTAGTCAGCCTTGTCAACATCCATGAGCACTTCAAAAATAAATAAATAGAATCAAAACCCTGAGCAGCTCTGGTAAGAAAACCCAAGCAATTATACTATCAGCAGAGTGGAGTGGTCATGCAGAAATAGGGACCCTCTTCCTCATTTTCTGGTTGTTCAATGTGTTATGCAGGAAGTTAGCGACAGCTTATTTAAACAGGAAGTAATCAGTTTGGCAAAAGATGCACATGACTAACTGTATGGATCCGATGAAGTGAGCTGTAGCTCACGAAAGCTTATGCTCAAATAAATTGGTTAGTCTCTAAGGTGCCACAAGTCCTCCTTTTCTGTATTCCTAGAGACCCTCAACTTGAAATAGCACTTCTCACACGCATAACTGTATGCAGTATCAGCGCTTCAGACTGCAGCAATACAGCAGCATGGACTGGTTTAAAAGTATCTACCAACTAAAAGGGGCTGGGATCAGCACAGAGAAATGAAAATGATGATAACTATTCTCTACTTGTAGGACAGGACAATACTAGCTGGACTATTTGTGAGTAGCGGTAGGACAACTGTTAGTCTAAACTGTATTTAATATTTTGCTGATATATGTGATTGTTGCATAGATACACAATTCAAAGTGAGACTCTCACTTGCATTATCTACTCTCCAACAAATATGCTTTATCAGTTTTGGTTAAATAATATACTGTGTTTGTGTAGTTTACACGTATGCAGTTTGAACGAGTGAGGCCTGAAGAAGAGTTCTGTATAATCTCAAAAGCTTGTCTCTCTCACCAACAGAAGTTGGTCCAATAAAAGATATTACCTCACCCACCTTGTCTCTGTGTAGTTTACATGTAGTTAAGAGAACATAATACATTTAAAAAGATGAACTAATCACAAAATGTCTTGTCACATGTCTAGCCTTCTCTACTGGAAACCCTCCTTCCTATGCTGCATATTATTCTGTAAAGCATTGTGTCTCTCCCAGCAAATTCTCCCCCCTTCTCCTTTCCCAAGCATTCATATCTTGTTTTATCATCCCATAGAAAAGCACATCAGCCAGGATTCCACTAGTGGCTCCCATTATTAAAGTCCACATTTATCCACAGTCACTCACTTCCTATTTGAAGTATACTGGAAAACTGCAACATCTTAGATATCACTGTGTAATAACCATGTTGACTTTTTAAATGTTGACCTCCAGTTATGGTTCTCCTGAAATATAAACAATTTTCAGTTTGTATACAGTATGATTGCAATAATGCAATGACATTCAGTTCGTTGGAGTACACGGGGCAAATATGGCTCCCATACTGATGATTATGTGCCTTGGCCCTGGACAGTCTCAGAATTCAGTTGATGATATGAGAGCTTTTTACCTCTTCATACTACTGTCAACCAAATATTATAGATTAATTAAATTGATAGATGAAGAAGAGATTGTGACAATATGCTATACTGGTAGAATGACAAAATGTGGGATTATCTATTATCGCAGGTAGATCAACTGTTAAATTTTCCTAATGCCTGAATGACAAGAACACCCTTCTCAAAAAAGAAAAGCAATATACTCTAAGAAAAGGCTAAAAATAATATTGGAAAAACTAAAAAGAACTATCTTTTGCTCTACAAGGGAAGACAGTTTATGGACAAAACTCTGCAAATTGAAGAGCACCCTTAACCCCATTAAAACTCAGCAGGAGTTTAGTGGGGGGTCAGCACCTTATGGTTAGGAGAACTCTGATATTTCAAATGCTGGGAGAAAGGTGACCCTCCCTAAAGTTCAGATTTAGGGCCTATGATTGTCATTCTATTGACATGCCTACATTTTACAAGTCTATAATTGAGAGGCTGTGTGGCTAGCAGATAGAGTTAGAGAGTGGGACTCAGGAGATGTGGGTTCTATGCCACTGGTCCACTGGATGACTTTACTTCCCAGTCCCTTTACTCTTGTGCCTCAGTTTTCCCATTTGTAAAAATGGAGATATCTATTTGCCTTCTTTGTAATGAGAGAGCTAGGCAGTTTTAATGTGTGTACAAGGACTAGGTAATATTAGTTTGTTTTCTTTCTAACTTAATTGGAAAGTAGTGTGCATTCTCAGAGCCCAGCATGGTAATTTGGTGTAGGACACCTTGCAACAAGAGCTGGTGTGTAGAGTGTAGGTAGAGTACAACCTTGCTTCCAGAAAAGTCAAAGGGAGTTTTGTATTTATTTCACAGCACAGGGTTGTGTTCTAGCACTCTGCAGTATGATCGCTCCTGATTATGCAAGTGGCCTTGATGTCAGTTTTGGAGGTACAAGTGGCCTCCAGAATGATGAGGGAGAAAATCCTTATTTAAGGCCTGATTCTGAATCATGGACATCAGTGGGAGAATAGGAGTGAGGCTCTGAAGGATTCAGGAGGACCTGTGATGGAGTTTATATACCTGGACCCCAGTTGGATAAAGGGTGAATTCCCTTCACTGGGAGAGTTCGCAGACTGAATTAACAAAAGACCAGAGGGAAAGGCCTTAGGCAATTCTTGGTTAGGCCCCAATCTTGCAAGCACTGAGTATTCTGGTCATGAAGCACAAAGCATTTAAGAACATGCTTAACTTTAAGCATGTACATAAGTACCTGGACCTCAGTGAGAATTAAGCACATGCTTAAAGCTAAATCAAAACCCATCCCATTATTGCCATAATGACAAAAGTAAGGTTTTTCTCTTATCTAGCTGTTATAAGTTCTGAATTACATTTTAAAATGTAATTCAGAATTTATACAATTTTCTATCACATTTTAAATTAGTAGAAAGTCTAATTTCTATCAAATATTTTATATTCTTAGATTACCCTTACTATTGAAAGCAACCTGTACATCTGCATTGTTTGCTCACAGCTATTTCAAATACCCTTGACATATGTTTTTAAATGATTTTTTTCTAATGCAATTTAGAACTACATTCTCTTTGACATTAATGCTATTGTTTTCCATCAAAAAGTTTTATCCTTTGCATAAAGCAGAGAATCTTCATTGCATTATCCACAAACATTAAGGAATGAGTAAGCCTTGGAAGTCTGTTTATTCATAAACAGTACTGATTTTTTTCTTTTTTATTGTTATTCATTTGCTTGTAGTCTTTAGGACAAGGCACAATCAGTTTTAAATTCTATTTATTTTTCTTCCTAGGCTAGAGTTTTTATATTCTCTAATTTTTCCCTGTTGATAGAATGGAAAGCACTCCATATATAGTCGTGATGCACCTGGCATAGTTATTTAATGTTCTTAAAGTCCATGCCGTACTTTCTTGGAAGGTCGACAGTAACCATTTTTCTCCCATGTGACCAAATACATCAATAAATAAAGATGACCTTTTCTAGTCAGGCAGAACTGTAATGAAAGCAAAAAATTCAGTCTACAAACATTCAGAAAAAATCCTTCAAACCACAGTATGCCTTGCTCTTGTAATTTTGTGCAACAGAATTTATTTGTTATGAGATATATGTGCAAAGAGGAAATGTTTCTCATAATCCATCTATTCCTTAAACTCATTTATAAAAGTAAGCCAAGTTCCCAGTAAATCAGACAGACAACTGATTTCATGGGTTAGTCAAAGTAAAAATGGCAATTTTAACAGTTTGTTGTAAATTAATGACAATAGTCTTTAAAAACACAAATAACCTCAATATGTTAATGGCTCTTTGATGTTTGTTTTTAGTTTGTTTTTAATGAATATTAATTGCAAAAAATGAAAGTTGTCCTATGAACAAGACTTGACATTTCTTTTTTAAAATAAGAGTCTACAGTGTAATGGCAGTTCAAAATAATCTTCAGACAATCTTTTTATAAGAAAACAATACATGCATGAACATCTGCACCTCTAATGAAGCCAAAAATATTACTACATGAGCTGTTTTTCAAATCAGATGTTATGCTTCAAGAAACAGTCTGTTAGCACTATATAGCTTTTTGAATTTAAATAATGTGACATCCTGATTTATATAGTTGAGCATATTGTAATAATTCTCAGATGTTCATTTAGGAGCCTGATTCAGCTACCATAAAAGTCAGTACAAGTTTTGGTGGGAATCTCAAAGGAAGTTGGACCAGGTCTTTAGCACTAGACTAAGGTCCTGATTCAGAAAAGCATTTCTGTCCAAGACAGCACCTAAGTATATGCCTAACTTGAAGCACATTGTTAAATCTGTATGTTTAAATAGTATGTTTACTTATTTTGGAGAGGCCATTGTGAGTGTATATTCATATTGATTTCCATAAACAAAACAAAAGGTGAAGAGGGGAGGCTGTAGCCCTTTAAAAACAGAGATTTTTATGGGAGGAAGAAGCCAGCAGGTGGTGTGAAGAGAAGCTCCAGAGTCATTGCAGTAGCCTGAATACCTGAAGTACTTCACTTTCCTTGCCAGTCCTCACATTTCAAGACTTTACTCCCTCCATGTACACACCCAGCCACTCAAAGCTGATTCTATAGAGCCAGCACAAAGCAGCACACATTTCTCCGTTCTCTAAGCAGTGCCATAGCCCATGCAGAAGGTCTTTGCCCATCTCTCCCTTTGTTGCTGTTCTAATGACTATAGCCCTATATTGTACCTCATTAAAGTGGCACCAGAAACCCATGCTTTCAGTCTGGAAATCACATAGGGACTGTGAGGTTAGAAGACAGAATAGTGAATGCTTAAAATGTATAAGTTGCTTTTGGATAAAAAATAATTGTACCCTACTTTTAAAGGAATTATAAGGAAGGAAAGAACAAAAGAAATATACCAGGTAACAAGTAAGTTGACCTGTATGGGTACAAGGATCTTCACCTTCAGAGTTTAGGTATAGTATAACAGGTAGATACAACATAGGCTATTTTAAACCAGGAGATATATGGTTTGCATTCTGTACATAAAACATTAGTTATGATTTGCCATGACTAACTTGATTTTGTTACTTGCAACACTTCAGTTTGTTTTGTTTCTTCTTGTCACTTTGTGAATTAACTGACTCCATCAAGACTGTCAGAGAGCTGTGAGATGTGCTTGGTAAGCTTATAAGGGGGTAACTCAATTGAGCCAAAGGAACTTATGACTTATGTCCTTAAATAATCTGTGTCGCTCTATTGAGAATTATCTGGTATGTTCCCAAAAGCTTTTAATCAGGTTATTTATGTAAACTTCTGCAATATGCAGTTGAACACTGTTAGAGGTGTACGTCATATTTTCAGATGTCCCATTTTCCAATTATGAGTTACCCACTGGCTTGATTGTTTCATTTTCCAGTATTTCAAATGCAAGATATACTCGGAAAAAGTGGTCAGTGTAAATGAACGTGATTTACATTCACAGCTCGCCCCCTCCAATATTTTTAACCTTTAGTTTGTTACTATTTTATAAGGATCATGCCTCAAAGCCCAGGAGATTTCTGTAGGTCTTACTGTATTGTGGGAGCAATATTGAAGACAATGCCCTCATACAAAAGCATGATTATGGCATATATCCCTGACACACACTTGTGAAGGACTGAGGGTTGGTTGCAACACAAAATGGGCCTCTCTCATTCACTACCTCCCATCCACTATGGCAAAAATTGTCAGGTGGGTATAATAGGGTTCACACTCACTGCTGTGGTGCTCCTTATGGCTACGTCTATGGATTAGCACTCTTCCAGTCTGGCACCCCCTCCTTCAGTTGGTCACCCCATGATCTTTCTCTCTTGACTCAGGATACTCCTGCTTCATGACTCAGCCCTCTGGCTAGGTCACTGTAGTCCTTTCCCTCCAGGGTCTCAATGTTCCCCTGGACAAACTGTCTATCTGCAACCTCAGGCAGTCATCAGAACTGCAACCAAAGCTGTGCCACATTCCCAGCAGTCAGTAAGGGAACCCTGCCCTGCCTCCCTACTCCCCATTCCAGACCAGTGACCCTCTGCCCAACAATCACAGTCTGCTCAAGCATTGACCCTGTTGCTGTTTCACTGGGCTTTTGGCTACATTCTCTTCTCTATATTTTCCCGCACCCCGAGATTACCACCAGAACTTCCCCCACTGCCTGTGGCCACTTCCCCACTCTTGGTTTCTTACCATAGTCTTACTGTCCCCGCCCCAAGCACCTCCATGTCCTTGCCAACTCTCTTCCTCTCTGGGGAGTGACTGCAAAGCTTCTCCCTGCAGCCCCTTCCCTTATCCGCAACTTCTTCTCTTTATAAGCCTGCCCAACTTGGTTTCATCAGCCATTGGGGCTGATCAGTCCCTAGCTCTCTTCCAGGTGCAGCCTCTAAAGTTAATTGGCCTATTTTATCGGCTCCGGCCTTGTGTGGAATGGACACCCCATCACAGTGAGTAATCAAGTCAAGGACTGAAATCTTATATATATAAAAGTTACATAAATTATATACATATAATGTTAAAGAATTTAGATGCTTACAGATGGACTTAATATTCTGGGCCACATTCTCCACCATACCCCAGGGAGCTCTAATGCAGGGATGGGGGATAGGATGTCAGGTTGCTGCTTCCTGATCCTGCAATGCTAATGTGCAGCTCTTAATTTACACCACTGGCATAAGTTCCCTTAGAGACCTTAACCAGTGAAAGTCTCAGCATGGTGAAGCTTTGCTCTGCTAAACTCCTCCCCACTACATCCCATTCCACCTCCTCCTATCTCTTATACTAAGGGTGTGGGAGTGGTGGACAAGAGTCCACTCAGCACTGGTGCCTGTCCTTCTGTATCCCACTTATTAATCCAGGCCTCTCATGTATTTGTTATTGATTTGGATAAAAACTGATTAGTGTGTGTGATGTACTTTTGTATACTGCGTACATTATTGGCTGTTAATAAGCCAGGTGTATCACTGGCATGCCGTAAGCATTATTGTTCGGTCATCTCCAGAGAATAGCAAGCTGACAGAACTTTGTCATCAATGAAGGTAATAAAACAAAACAGAGAACCCTCATCCAAAACAGATGGGGCTTGCTGCAAAGGTTCCAGAAAGTATCCCATGGATAACCAAGAAAAGGAAGCTTGGTAGACACACCCTCTTTAAGTCACTGTGGAAAGACATGTCTGAGGATTGTGTGTGTGTAGGGGGGTAACTCATCCTCTTGCAAAAGGCTGTGAGGTAGGATAAAGAAACAGGCTTTTGTACCTTATAAAGTTGGTACAGGATGTTGGAGGAGACAGCAAGTTCTTCAAAGCAATTTCCTCTTCTTACCAACTTCACTTTAGTCATCCCTGTGTTTAGTTGTAGCCAATTGCTCTTCATCCAGGTGCTGATTTCAGCTAGGCACTGAGAAAGCTAGATTACAGGGCTGTTTATGTTTGATACAAAGGTGATGTAAAGCCAGGTATAAAGATTGAGTCATGGTGTGTGTGTGTGTAATATACAGGTGAAGCCTGTAGATAGAGGAAAAGCCTATAATGATACTCTGGGTTCAATCTGAGGAAAGGCCTGGCCATTTCAAGGCATTTTTGCTCACTCTTGGAGACAGGACAAAATATTTGGTGATCAATGGTACCAGAAGGAGTATGGGTATTCTTCCCTTGCCTATATACAATAGGTGGTAACAAGTGCTGCCTCTGTGCCATGACTTGGTGTCATGGTGCCTGACATGTGGCTCACAACTGAGAGGCCTATCTCAGGTCAGACTGTCAGAAAATGGGGAAGACATCCCAAACTAGTGGAATATTCTATAATTAGATTTAACCAAACCAGCAACCAATGTGTGCTCCCAAATCAGTATTCTAATTTAGCATGGAGCCACAGCCAGTCCCCTTAAACACTCCAGACAAACTGGACGTAATGATGACAAAATATTAGAAAAATATTAAAACCAATATTCACCACACATTATGTTCTTCCAGCCCCAAAGGGCCAGTCATGTTCCCCACGTCAAGATATACTCCAGATCTCACAAAGACAATGCTGACAGCCAATTCCTTTAGTAAACTAGTTAAATATTTATTAGCTAAGAAAAGGAAATGAGGGTTATTGCGAAGTTAAAGCAGATAAAATACATTACAGCTGAATTAGAGTTTGTAGTCAAAATGATGCAGAGATGTAATGTCTGCTAGTTTTCCATAAGGGCTTTTGGGGTCGTCTGTCCAGTTGCCTAATGTTCCCCCTGTCAGAATCCAAGAAGTTAAGAGATGCAGGATTGTTCCTAGGGTACATCTTTATAGCTGAAAACAGTTTGGCAAACATTCCTAGCACAGCATGCGCCTTTAGCCTTCCCATTGTTGAACATACAATGACCCACACTCTTTGAAGTCAACATTTTACTTCCTATGCGTACACAAGTAATTCAGTTACAGTAATAATATATATATATATATATAAAACTAGATTTACTTATCAAATAAACTCACATCTACACACTACATACAGACCTTTTGACCTAATGCTAATTAACTAGAGTTGCATAAATAATGTAAAAGCAATTACAGAGTTACATGACATGAAAAAGGCTATAGCAACAACCAATCACTTTAGTTACACTAGTATACATTAAACAGGATGTAGATGGATACAAACATATCATAGCAATTTAACATTTCCTTTTAATCAATTCTAACAATGAATTGTCTAAATATCCAACAACACTTTTGAACATTTCTTTGAAGTTCACCCACAAGTGAATTGCCCCAGGGCTCTGATCTTAGCTGATCCGTCTGACCTGGCCTAAAGCCTAAGTCAGAGGGCACCAGGATACTGTTAGCTGTCACTGGAGACTGCTTTTTGCTAGCTTCTCAGAAGTTTTTCACATTGAATGATAGCTTCTGTAAGTACTGTTCAGACCAATTCATGTTTCAGAGTGGGTGGTAGATTCCCCCTGTCAGAGAAAATATTGTCAGTCTCCGTCACTGGCAATTTTTAAATCAAAGGTTGGATTTTTTTTTTTTAAGATATGCTCTAGTTCAAAATAAATTATTTTTGGAGAGTTCTATGGCCTGTGTTATAGGGGAAATTAGACAAGATGATCACAATGGTCCTTTCAGGCCTTGGAATCTATGAATCTTCATTAGTAGGTGTTCTCTATTCATTTATCATCCAGGAAAAGCTGGGACAGAGTTGAAGAGGCTCTGGCAGTTCTCATTATTTCCATTGTTTCCTGTCTGAATTCTTGGAAGGAAGATGTTGTGCTTATAGTCTAGGGCTCAGCTTGATTTTTTTTGGTGGTGGGGGGGTAGTTCATAAAGCCATCCTGGATGTTGGTGATCTTCTCTTTGGGGAAAGAAGTGACGGGAGGTATGTCCAAGCCTTAGTAGATGCAGTCTGAGTTTATTAAGCAATTTATTGTTTGGAAATTTCTGTTGAGCATGACTGCTGTTCATATACTGCAAAGTGAGTGTGGGGAACCCATGTCTTCACCAGATTCAACACCAGAAAATAGGGCTAGCACAGACTCACTACTGGTGCTGCTTCTCTGAAAGAGAAGTAAGATCTCTCTCTCTGCCTCTCTACAAAGCAGTGATATAAGTTCTAGAAATTCGTCTGCATTTGAGAGTCAAGATTGGAGTCTTTCTTTCTCATTTATCTTCATCATCAGTAAAGACTTTGCAGACCAAATTAGGCTCACTGTTTTCAAGTTGTACCCTCATTGCCACCTGTGACAGCCAATGGATTTGCAGTGCTGTAGTTGATTGAAACTTAGTAACCAGTTCTGTTGATGATGCACAGAGGCATAGAATCCCGCTCACTCTCTCCACTGTGGTGGCTCAGCAGTGCTAGCAGGAAGAAAAAACAGTTAAAAAAAATTGTCCATGCGGTCAGCAGTTGTGTTCCTGAATATACAGACAACAGATCTGTTGAGTAACACCTGGCCATTTTACAGCTGATGGCTGTCCTCATCACGCGGCTGATGTGGTATTAAGGACTGGTTGCGATTTCTCTGTACCAGGGCCTGAATTTCACTGCAGTGCAAATGGCTCACACAAGACCCTCCATGACACTTTTGGTCTTAACACACAGTTCTGTGATGAAAAGTAACATCCATAACCCCTGCACAAAAGAGAAGGTCCCCGCATTGGCCTCAGCGAGGCCTGTGTGGAAAATGGTAGGGGAGGGGCTATGGGATCAATGATTATTTAGCAGCAGTGGTTTACACATTGTGAGAGAGAGAAGTAGGAGAGTTTTGCACACTACTCTAACCCACAGGCTGGAGCAGCAGCAGTGGGCAGGCGGTGCTGTAGCCCTACTTTCTGGCACTGAATTTGGGGGAGATGTGGGTTTCCTCCATTCACTTTGCAGTATATGAACAGGAATGACATTTGCAATTATGCCAGCTGCTGTACATTATTCAGGCTTTATGTGTGCTTTCAGCATATAGGCCATTCTTCCAATTGCATCACTGTTTTCTGAACCCTGGGAAATTCCTTTGTTTCCTCTCTGTAATCCAGGCATCTTTTTTTCTTGACCTTTCATTGTGACAATTGCCCATGTCTGGATGGTAGTATTAGGATTCCTTCCCCCCCCACCCCCCATGATATTGGTAGGAATGATCAATACACATTAAAGATCCACCATCCCTGGCATCTTTATACCTCTTTAAAATCCTCTCAATTTATCTCAGACAGGGCAGATTTAATTTGGGTAATTAAGATTTTCTCGTACTTTCAATGATCACATCAACATGGAAGGCCTTTTTGTACATCCAAAGGTCTAATACTGTGGCTGAATTTTTATAAGGGTTTTTATAATTGTATTACCATTACTTATAGTTCTGCAAGCTAAAATATAGACAATCAAATCTCATGTCTCAGGGTAGACACTGATAGAGGACAAGATAGACATTCCAATTCCCCTCTCCGCCCCCTCCCCTGCACTCATATCCAACATTGGTACAATTTTCTAGGTACATTATTGGTAGCTGTAGGTTGGGAGGGGTAGTTTTTCTCTGAAGTGCTATTCAAGGCAATTTATCAGGCTTGGCAGTCTGATTTTCTGATGCCTTGCACCTTGTATAGTCATTTATATTCATACACAGTTAAGGCAAAGTAGGTGTAAAACACTACCAAATCAGAATAGCAGCATTTTGCATTTACTTTTCACATGTATAAATGACTGAACAAAGTAGGAGGCAGAACAGAATACGGTCTTTGATACTCAGATGTAGTACTGGAAATCTGACATGCCAGTTTCATTTTAAATCCACTCGATGTATATATTTGGTCACAAATGCTTTGATAATTTTGTAGTCATGAAGATACCTTAGAAGGAAAGTATCAGACAGACTGGTTAACTGATAATATTATGTCTGAAAAATAAATGCTTTTATCCTTCTATTTCCAATTGAGAAAATTAAGGTCTTAAAACTAATCCCTTAAATGATTCACAGTTCTTCTCCTTTCTGCCTCCACATACTGTATTTCTCTTACGTAGTTAATATAATATTGTATCTAATATTCCTCACAATTTATTAATGGCCCAGTTTTGTATCCCTCATTTACATTGAATAGTCCTTACCCAAATAGGCTTATTGAGTTAAAAATGCTACTGAACTAAAATACTCACTGTGAATAAAGATGGCAGAATCAAGTCCTGAATATGTTTGTTTGTTTTTTAAAAGTGGGAAACAATTAAAGATATTTCCATACTATATTTGCTGACCTTTCCTGGGTGCATTGATCTGACAAGTGATATAACTAAAGCCATTTAGCCTTTGTTATATTTATAATCAAATACCAATACTGGTCACACTGGAATGCTGCCAATCAACAGTCTCTTGTTTTCTAAACTATTTTCATAATAAAGTTAACATGTAAACCCACAATGTTAAAGCAATTTAAACAAATGCATTCATATTGCAAATTTAATATAGGCTGTCACATAATATATTCCACTGGGTTGTTTTTAATAAAATATCTGTCTTTATTAAAAGTGCATTAAAATCAGTGAGGGTAAAAATAATGTTCACTGAGCAATTAGGCTGATTTAAGTGTGCCTGACAAGGCTCTGGGAAAAAAAAAATCAGCAACTCAGTGTGGTATTGCATACACATATCATAACAGATTTAAATAGACACTAAAACGCATTTAGGAAAGAACTACGCACACTTAAAGTAACAATTACATATTACTAGTTGCCGGGTGTGCTACTCATATATTATACTGATAATAGCACACATTCGTAGAAAGTGGGTGTTAGTTAAATGGTAAAAGAGGTTACTGTGTTTTAAGTGGCAGTTCCACATTCAAAATCCTTGAGACTTGGGCTGTGGCACTATTAAATATCCTGGTTCAACACCTGATTTTTTTAATGAACTGATTACATCCCTAAATGCAATTATTCTACTGCATAATGAAACAACATGAACTTGTAAAATATTACAAACCAGTTATAAATGGAGTTGCTGTATTGTTAATTATGGCCATGTAGTCATGATTACTTCACCCATGATCTAGGGCACTGCTAAAATGCCAGTCAAGTTACACTATTAGTTTTGAACATCTAGATGTAATGCAGAATTAAGCTATTTTTAGACAGTATTTTAGAACCACACTAGCTTCTGGAATGTTTTGGAACTTATGTGTTTTTACAAATGCATGTTCTGCCAGGATTGGTATAGTATTAGTGTGGGATGGATTGAACTAAGGAGAGGTAATATTAGTATTGGACTGACTATACCAACACTTGCTTTAAGCCTCTGAGCATGCCTAGTGTGAAATAAATGTTTCCAGAATCTTGAGCACAGTCAGCCTGAGCTGACTGCTTATGCAGTTAATAAAGTATTGTGTCACCTCTCCTGACCAATCTGCATCGGGGACGCTTACTAAACATTTCATATTCTGCTTGTACAAAAAGATAGATTTCCAGATTTTAGGTCAAATTCCACCCTCAGGCTGCACAGGTGCAAAGAAGGGCTGAATCTGGTCTTGTATTTAATGCTATGGAATGGCATATCTACACACAGAGCACACCTTATTCATGTAAAAGGTAGGTCACTCTTCATGACCGCCTGATAAATTTATAGATTTTCACAATTATAGGATAAATAATCTGTTTGTTGCGGGGGTGGGGGGGCATGAACAGCTCATTATTTGCTCAAATTAATAACAATGTGCTCAATATTGTGCCAGTTTCTGACACAAGACCCAATCGTGCAAACACGTACGTACATGACTAACTTTACTCACACAACTGGTGCAACTGACATTAGCATTTAAAGATTTGAGCCCAAGTTTCATAATCGAGGTGTGCTGGCAAAAGGAGATTTGAGGGCAAGGTTTTCTTCCTACTTGAAAATCTCAGTTTAAAAAAATAAATGCAATTATTCATTTTGTTTAGTACCAGCTCTATCCTGCATTATGGCAAATGCTCCAGGATTAAAGACATTTATTTCTAGAATAATTTGGATGGTTTAAGGTATTTTCTATCTCCTGTAAAGTAGTGAAACATTGAGGGTAAAAGTTTCATTAAGGACTTACATGCTGCAAAGAGCCTTCCCCAAGACCTCTGAACTGGGATAAGTATTACCCACAAATTTCACCTCCATGCTGAGAGTCTGTACAAAGCCTTCTACAGCACCCTCAAGAGTTAAATCCGCTGCATTCCATGTGCACAGAAATCTAAATCCACTGCAATCAAATGCTACAGTGCAACATTACAGCACAGCCCCACATCACCCCTTCCATAGGCTGTTAAAGCCACTGAGTCAACTTAATCACAGTTTGCAGTCACTTCCTCCACCCAACTCAAGACCACCCCACATGAAAGTCAACACCAGTTTATAAAGGGATAGTGGAGACACCGTCTATGGTGTGCATGAGAGCAGAAGCTCCCCTTCTCCCCACATGGGTGCTTCTCCCAGTCATCCCTATGAAGCAGCTTAATCTGTGTGGAGAGTTTTTTGTAGGCCCTTTACAGTTGGGTGTTTTTCACCCATAGACATTTGTATTTAAAATCACACATGAACATTTCTGTGGGCAAAACTGTAAATTCCTGTGCAATGTTAGAGTGAAATTATTGCATACAGACTTTGACTTTCACTATTTCATCTAAACAGCATGCAGTGTTGGTGATTTGTAGTCAGTCTAACATCATACATTTGATTCAAACAGGCCATCCATGATCTTGATCACCTAGATTTATTGGGAGGGGGAAGCAATTATTTGTTTAATTAACCAGCAGCAGAGGATTTTGTGTAAATCCAGATTTAATCAGCACTATACTAAAATTCATAGGGTAAGTTACCCAAAGGACTCTCCTGCTTTAAAGGAAACATTGTTAGGATGCACTTTGCAGATTCGGAAATGGATATACCTTAAACTCAATTTTCCAGTAGATAAGCATGATAGAACGTTTTTCTGACTACATTCATTGATTCAGCATGAAACCCAACACATTACTTAAATTGTATTCATTAAAGAGTTTGCACATAAAATATTTAAAGTGAGAAAAGAGAGCTCTTAGTGAAAGCTAAATAGCTCTAGGGGAAATAAAGTATTGCTTGAATCTAACCAGTCTATCAGTCTAAAAAAAAAAAAACAACAACAAAAAAACCCAACCAAACAACAACAAAAAACCATAGAACAATTTAGTATGTCTAACAAACAAAATTGTGTACAGGGATAATAAAAAAACCCACTGCTAATCTGACATAGATTATATTTTATTTATCTGATACTATTATGATTTGCTTTGGAGAAATGTACGAACAAAAATAAATACACACGTCTCTAATTCTTTATGAAGTCCCAGGGAGATGTAAAAGAGTTCTCCATTTGAGAGCACAAAAAGCCTACCATTACAATCAAAAAGGGAAAATCAAGAATAATCTTATAAAACCCACCTTCAGTTATTTCCTTTCATGGCTTTGTTTCTGTGTATTTTTCACCTGAATTAAGACCATTCCTCTTTTATCACAATTAAAGCACACTATGCAAACCCTATGGAATGAAGAACATATCAATTAAAGGCTTTCAAAATTAAGCTAGTAAAATTATCCAACAAGGGACAAATACTGTCTGTACACAGCCCTCAGCCTGAATAACAAGGCAGATGGGTTAGGTGTGGAGACAGAGTGAAATCCTGGCTCCATTGAAGTCAAAGTAAAATCTCTCAACTTCAGTGGGGCCAGGATTTTAGCTGGAATATTTGAAGTTCACTCAGCAACTCCTCATGTAGTCTCTACCTGAACTGCATACCAGACAGACTATGCATACTCATTGGAAGCATGCTCCAGAATCCTATACAGCCTCCTGGAAAAGTAAAAAACAAAAACAAACATGGGGACTTCTTCATTCTTAATTCTTTTAATTAAACTTGTTTAATATTTAGATCCCTCCAGACAGTTATAGTCTATTAATTAGTTGTGGAATTGTCCATTTTTAAAAAGAGATTGCCTACCTACCAGTATTTGGAAAAAGCTCATGGTTACAAGGTATATTTTACTTGTCACTAAACAAAATAAGCCTTTAGTAGTGTAAACAAAGTCCTGTGAAAGATGTAGAAACTTGGTTCAAATGCACATCTCTCAATATCCTTGTGCAATACATTTGCTTTGAATTAGTGGAAATAAAACCTCCTGCAATGGATTGAGATTATTATAATTATGATATAATATTTTACCTGGTTATATCCACCAAATGTGGTTTGGGGTTTGCTTCTTGAATTCCCACTGACTTCAATAAGACTACTCATAAGCTTAAAGTTAAGCTTATATTTATGTACCTGTCTGAATAGGGATGGACCTAAGCATGTGCTTAACTTTAAGTCCATGAGTCCGTGCTTTGCAAACTAGGGTGCTTTACTTCTTAAAGTGCTTTGCTGAATTAGGACTGAAAGCACAGTTCATCCCAAACAATACAAAATATTCAGTTTTGGAATTAGAATAATAGACTTTAAGGTCAGAAGGGACCATCATGAGCATCTAGTCTGACCTCCTGCACATTGCAGATCACAGAACTTCACACATCCACTCCTGTAATAGACCCCTAACCTGAGTTACTGAAGTCCTCAAATTATGGTTTAAAGACTTCAAGTTACAGAGAATCCACCATTTATATTAGTTTACACCAGTAAGTGATCTGAACCCCATGATGCAGAGGAAGGCAAAAACAAAAACAAAAAACCCAGGGTCTTTGACAATCTGACCCATGGGGAAATTCCTTCCCGATCCCAAATACAGTGATCAGTTAGACCCTGAGCATGAGGGGAGCTGCTAAATTTAGGGACTATGAGGATTCTAGATTCAGACAGGGAACCTGATTCTGATTTCACTCACAGTGACGAGAGTCAGAAGTAACGCCACTGAGTGCAAAACCTGAGAATTAAAATGAAAGCAAGGTACTAAGACTGTAAAGTAAACTGAGGAAACAATTAGGAAGACAGAAACTGGACATATAGGGTCTATGTTTTCTCCTGATTCAGATGCTGCAGGAAATTAAATGTCAATTTTTTTCCTGAGATTCAGACTCTGGTAGTGCTGGGATTGAATATGAACTGCTGGGTGAGTGCATGGTACCTGCACACAACCTACTCTATATCCAAGTAAATAATTGTGATTTTGGAACCCTATACCTAAAACTAGGTATTTTCATTGCTTCAGTTTTTGGGTGCCTTCAAACACCTGAAGAGGCACAATGTTCAGAGAGCAGGTGCTTCGCACATTCTGAAAATCAGACTCTGCCTCAGGTTGGGTTAAAAAAAAGGACACACGCAAAATCAATACTCATTTGTCCTGAACTCTTTTACCAATCATTGGCACTGAGATTTAAGGTGAGGAATATCTTGTGGATATTTGCTTGCATAAACAAAATGTAAGCATGTGCTCTCAGAAAATCCTAAACCTAGGAGAAACTGATTACAGATTGGTGACAGTTGGTTATGTTAATACAGTATCTCTGACAAATCCCTGCTCTGTATCATTAAAACAGCTGAAAAACAGTGTCAGGGGAGAAAGGAATCTCAGTTTGTTACCTGTGGTATCATGAATGAAACCATCTGTGAATATTGTATGAAAATAAACCACAGCTGCTTTTTTTAGGCAAAAGCAATAAAATATTATTGTAAAGAGATTACTTAGATTGTTATATAATGCAAGCTCCAATGTCATTATTCTGCAGCCAACATAAAACTTTTCTATTCCGCGGGAATTATTTTACAGTTTTTGCAGAAAAAAAACAGTAACTTTCTGTGGCTTCATCTCAGGATGATTCAGATACAGTGTCTCAAGATTGCAGTCCTTCTGGGTAACAGGGAACATGACAATTCAGGGCAAAGGCATCCACTCTTAGGCTTCCTTGCTGTCACCTCTCTTGGGCACAGTCACAGCCTCTCTCTTTCCTTAACAAGGTATTTCCAGGCTGCACACTCCCTGATTACAGACAGACAGACTGCCTGTGTAGGACAGCCTCCTTGTTTTGCTTTCTCTTCGGAAGCTATAAACAGCATAATTGCCTATACGTATCAGTTATCAAACTGCTCTTCAAGCAAGCCCATTTATTCTTAAGGTGAAAGCATTACCGAGAAAACATTTTAAAAAACAAAGAATCGAATGTATGCTAATAATTTTACCAGAGATTAGCCTTTCCTCAGACTCCCTTTCCCATCTCCACAAGGGATCTGGTCTTCATTAGTCATTCCAACCATTCTCTAAGGATTGGGAACCTCCCCTGGGACAGAAGGTCCTGTCCATTTGCTGGATGAGAAAGAAGCTCCTGAGTCCGTTTAAACTCAGGCTATTTATCCAAGAGTCCTTTGTTTGTTAGCCTCTGGAGAATCCAGTTTGAACTAGTATGTGTAAGGTTCCCAGGAGGTAGTACCTCTCTGGATGTGTTATTACCGGAGTGAATTTGCCTAAATCACTCCCTACAGCTTGTAGTTCCTGGTGAAGCTGTGGTTACCCTCCCCCAGAGAATTACATATAATCATTGGCCCACAACAATACATAAACTTAATACAGTAAGATCTCCCAAAGATATTGCAGAAAGCAGGCCTTTCAATGGGGGCGGGGGAGTGGGGGCAAATTAACAGGGGCCTGGGCAATTTAAAAGGGCCTGGGGGCCCCAGGCCCTTTTAAATCACCTGGGTGGGCCACAGGGCTCCTAGGCATGCACACAACCGCTCTTGGCCCTGAGCTTTGGAGGGCCTCGCAGGCCAGCATGATTGGCCAGCGTGGTCTATCCTGGAAGTGACAGATTCGTCACTTCCATCCGGGTCCCCATGCCCCCGTAGGGACAGCCGTGGCCCTGCGGCCCAGAATTTATGTTGGTGGGCCTGCAGAAAATTGCCATATCTGTCACAGGCACATCTTCAACCAGACGCGTATTTCCTTCTTACCTTCTGTAACCTTTGGAATCATCCTTGATCCGGGACTCTGTTCTTCCCAAATGTCCATAAATTTGCCTATCACCACCACAATAACATTGCCCATATATACCACTGCCTTGATTCCACATTCTCTAAAACTTCATCTATGACTTCGTCTCTTATTGCTTGGATTAATATAATTCTTTCCCCTCAAATGCTACCTCTTCATGCTCCAGCATGTGCAAAAGTTGCTGCCTTCCTTCTCACATGCACCAAGAAAGATGACATCACCATCTTCCTTCTCAAGTATTTCCAGTGGCTCCCCATTTATTACAACATTCAATTTGAAATTGTCCTCCTTGTTTTTAAAAAAAGACCTTGTGGACTTCCTCTGGCCTAACTCACAGGCCTGGACTCTCTCTATCCTCTTTCTTTTCATTTCCCCTGTTCATTCACTGTAACCCTTCGTTCTGTCCCTTCCCACACTCTTGCCACTGTTAGTGCAAGCACCTTCTCCTCTGGCACAACCTTTTTGTGTCTCTCCATTGTACCAACTCTGATCAATTCTTCAGATCAGCAACTGGGTTTTCTTTTTTTTTGGTTCGGTATTTGTACAGTGGCAAGTACAATATGGCCAGGATCCCCTAGTGGGGCCCAAAGGGCTAATACACAATCCTAATAATAATTTCAAGACTTACGTCTTTTTTACTTTTCCCTTCTTTTCCCCACAAATGACTTGGTAAACAAAAACCTTTAACTCCATGCATCTGAAGAAGTGGGGTTTTTACCCACAAAAGCTTATGCCAGAATAAATCTGTTAGTCTTTAAGGTGCCACTGGAATCTTCATTGTTTTTGTGGATACAGACTAACACAGCTACCCCTCTTATACTTAATAACATTTAAATAACTCTTTCAAAAACTTTTAATCATAACTTTTTTTTCCAAAAAATGAAAAATGGGTCTGTTTTGAATCCTGCAAGATGGAAACAACTTCAATTTTTTTTTTTTTAATTTCACCTTTTTTTGGTCTTGTTTTAACCAACTCTCTGTGAATGGCTTTATGGCTAGTCCCTTAATTTATTCACCACAGTATGACTGTACACCATTATTTGAAATAAGTTATATGATATAACCTGCACTACAGTCTTGCTCTATTTAACTCTAGGACATTTTGATAAATATAAAACTTTGTTGAGAAATTATGTGATACAAGATACACAGATCACAAAAGCAGCAGCCATAACTGCTTGCTATTTTAAAAAGAAAGCAATTTATTTTAAAGCAAAAATGTTAAAGCAGAAATTACAAGAACACTTAAGTAAGGTTAACCAGATTAATCATGATTGTAAGGTAGGTTTTTATATTCCAAAACTTTTTCTAATGTAGCTGAGAAGGAACAAAAACCTCCATGGGCGACCATTCCATGAAAAGAGACAGACAGGATAATACATATACCCAGAAATATTAAAGTATTCTAGTCTGAAGGTAACCAAGACCATACAGTGCAATCTCATCCACCCCCTGAATAAGGTAGGGCCCAGTTAACACTTGGAGGGAAGACCTTGGAAAATCCTTGTGAGAATTAGATATGCTATTCCAGGGCCTGATCCGACTCCTACCCCTAGTTAATGGAAGCACTCTCACTGACTTCAGTGGAAGTTTGATCAGGCCCCCAGGGAGAGGGGGTGGAGAAAGACAGAGAGAGAGAGAGAGAAAAGAGAAAAAGGGGTATTGATGATAAAAAGAAGGTGGAATATATTCCTCTGAGTTAATACTGAATGAATGCCTGAGCACTGTGCTAGTGGGTGATGTACCTCTCGAGATATCACATTTCAAATAAGTCCTAAAACTAAGTTACCAATCACTTCTAGTAATTAAGGCTGATATTTACAAAAGATGCCTATTTCCCACTAAAATTTCAGCCTAAATATCCCATAATACTGTTCAGAAGATGGGCATCGAAGCCAGCATGTTGGCCAAATTATAGCCAAGGTAATTATATTCTGCCCACCAAAATTCTTTTCACAGTCTCAACGGGATAGGGTACAGTATTTTTGTAAGATAGTCTTGTTCATTTCCTCTTCTAAACACACACTGCATATATGTCATATATAATACCACATGCACGGTATAAAATACATATGCAAAACATTCATTTTACATATATGTAAAACAGAGCATGTACATACAATAAGAAAATAAGCACATAAAATAGGAATGTGACACAGGCTCACTCTTCTCAAAACACAACCTAGAAAGTAAGGGTGGTGAGTGTTAAGCATTATTCATCAAAGTAAGTGTTCAATACAACTCCTATTAAATTTGGGGCAATGTGGATCTCCCCCCCGCACACCCCACCCCCAGAGAAATGAAACCTGGAATGACAGCATATTTTGGGACTTGCATGGTTTATAAATCCCCCATTTCCTCTCAAACCTGGAGTTATGTCTTCAGTTTGGGAAATGATCCTGGTCTATAATTGCCAGAGATAAATGTCCTTTGATCCATGAAGGATTTTTAACAACCAATATGCTGGATTTGGAAAACAGATTGGCATTAGATATAATACCAGTTATGAAGTTTATTTGAATAATGTGTTGAATAATGTGAACTGTTTGCTAAATCACATGTGATAAACTGAAAGCATTTCTAATATATCTTTGGGAAAATATTACACTTTACTGTGAGGAGCAGAGAGGCTACATAGTTTAAAAATAAGAAGCATGAAAGGATGCTTACTTCATTGAGGAAAACTGATTTTGGAATAAAACATTTAAATGTGAATATAACTGAAAGCTGGTATCTAAATAATTAAATTGAAGGTTTCTTAGATTCATTTGTCTTTCAGAAAAGTTGGACCTGTAGTCAGTGCTTAGCAGCTCAGACTATATTTATCCTGTAATTGTGATTGCAGCATGTGAGACATATCCAAAGCTAGCTTTAAGCTTGGGTACCAAGACCAGTGAAGCTGCAGCAGCCATGGGCTTCAGCATGAAGAAAAGGAGTACTTGTGGCACCTTAGAGACTAACCAATTTATTTGAGCATAAGCTTTCGTGAGCTACAGCTCACTTCATCGGATGCATACTGTACCACGGCCATACACAAGGCACACCTTACTTCAGCAGTCTGCACAAGTGCACAAGCGTGCCCCTGCGGTGGAGCCCACATGTGAGAGCCACGCGCCAAGTGCACAAAGACAGGAAAGGCACCGCGCGGGGCGGGGCAAACCCACCTTGGATACTTAGTCAGGTGGTTAGCCCACGCTCAAGTCCATGCTGCTGCAACTTCATTGCTATAGGTACCCCTGGTAGCTAGATTAAAGCTAGCTCAGGTCTGTCTACACATGCTGCAAGGACACCTCTAACTGCAATGTAGACATACTCTTAAGACTGGACTAATCCATCCTCCCTCCCGTCTCTGTCACTGTTCTCTCGTCCATGATGTCTCCCAGTCCCGCAATTCCTCATCCTTTATATTATTTCATATCTTCCTATTCCTACACCCGAACTGAAGTGATTGCAATATTCTATTTTTTTCCTTTCCCCATCTCCAAAGTCTGACTGTTCTTTTTCCATTTCCATAATCAAGACATAGTCCAGACCGTTGGTATCTCTTCTCTTGATTATTGTAACCTCCTCCTCTGACCTTCTGCACACAATCTCACACTCTTCCAGTCTGTTAAAAATACTGCTGCCAAACTCATCTTCCTTAACTGCTGCACTGACTATCTCTGGCCCTTCCTCAAATTCTTGCATAACCTTCCCCTTTCCATTTGCAACAAATCCAAGTTCCTCATCACTGCCGCTGTAACATAGCTCCTGCCTAATTTTTCACACTTCTCACTTTCTACTCCCTTCCTTACCAACTTCACTGTTTTTAAGTTATCAGGCTTTGTTCCCACTGGTTCTTCTGCACCATCCCTTATGCCTGGAATGAACCTGCTAAGGTTCCACCCTCTCCCCTTTTAAAAACCTCTGGAAGCTGCACTTCTTAAATCAAACCTAAAAACTCAAGTTCCCTCCCCAAGAAATGGTCCTTTAAGGGCACTTTCCCCACATGAACTTGATAGGACCAGTAAAGTACTACTCAGTATGAGTGAGAGTGGCAAAATCTGGCCCTAACAATTGTAAAATGGAATAAACAAACATTTTGTGGAACTGCAAACCTATGACATACATCACTGCTCATTCATGTTGTTTTTTGTTGCGTTCCACATCTTCATTTGTACAATTACTATCTGGATTAAAAGCAACTCTGGGCAGTGAGTCAATGGGACCTAAGCACCTAAATCACTTAGGTGCTTTTGAAAAATATATCTTATGCCTTTTTACATCTGCAAAGTACTCAGCACATTGTCATTCCTATACAAAGAGATAGTAACAGCAACGTTTGCTGGCCAGATCAGGCAAACCATGGTGTTGGCTTCTGATTCTTTTCTAGGAGCGTCTGGCACAATGGTAGCATCTAACACTCAAGCAACATCTCTGTCAGCCTCTTGTGCCAATTGCACTTCTAAAATGTTAGGACACTTGCCTTTCCATTTCTTTGACAAAAATATCAAAGATGTGTAATGTAGGCAGACAAAGCTGCTTCCAGAGATATGGTTTTATAATCCAGAGGCCTCTTTTCTGCTCTCAGTTACATCATTAACTTAAATATGGAGTGGCACCTGTGTAACTGAGGGCAGGTCTAAACCAAGTCCTTCTGCTGCTAACATTTCTGGAACAGAGAGGAACATACAAAGGCCCAGATCCTGCTGCTTTGGCCAGCTGTGGAAGTGCACTGTAGCAGGAAAGCCAAAGAGCGTGGCCCATTGTCAATTCCCCATGTGTTGGAAAATCCTTGGGTGGTGCAGAACCACCAGTTTAGCTCTTATGCCACCTCCCTTGGAGCTGCCAGTGCAGGTCATGTGGCTGGTGGGTAAAGAGAAGTATCTAGGGCACCCCTATGCCCTAACAATACCTAGCTGCCCAGATGGGCCTTCTGAGCTTCCCTAATCTAGACCATTGAATGCACCAGCCCAGCTGGCCCATGGATTGGGGGATACAGTAAACAGAGCTTCAAGCCATGGTTCCCTTCCACACCTGAGAATCAGGACATAGAGACTGGGGGGTGGGAATGAGATTATATATTTCATGCCTTACTAGAATCCTAGAGTTCCTTTCCCTTACAATAAAGGTATTCAGCTACTACAGTGTGAGAATGGGGCCCTACATTTTAAGGTGCACAGTGCACTTCAAAATACCTTTAACAACATCTTTGCCAGCCTCCCTTCCCCCAACTTTCAGATTTGTCCGAATCACAATTCAGTTGGTTTGTAAGATCCAGCCAATAAGCTTGAACCTAAAGCCAAAGTATAGTTTAGTACTTTCTAATTAAAAAAAAATGCATTTGCCTTAAGAACTTTTGTTTCCTAGTTCATATATTTCCAATTAGAAGCATTACTTAAAACTGAAAATCTTTAGAACATCTGATTTAGCTTCTTTTACATCTTCATAAAATAATAAAATATTGGGGTTTTATGTATGTCTTTTAAACTGCACCATACCTTGATGTTACAACTTACATTTTAGCATTTTTAAAAGGCTCCCCCAGATTTGTAAGTACCTTATATGTATTTGTACATCTCTTGAACTGGAAAACACAGGATTCAACTAATTTTCTGCCTTTTTTTAAAACCAAAAAATGAGGTAAATGTTTTCCCCAGAGTAGATAAACGCCAAAAAGAAAATGTTCAGAATATTTCAATATCAGCATACGCTGTGCAGAATCAGACAGCAGAGCTTACTCATTATTGTGACAAGACCTCTGTCTTATGACTCTACAAAAATTTTAAAAGGTTACTGTAACTTCTAGGGCTGCAGCTCAAGCTCTTAATTCTCTGCTTTATAATTTGTTATGAAGATCTCTAGCAAAGTAAAGCAAGTGCTAGATATTGGCATTAGAAACTGAATTTCAAAATAATTATTTAACATATTTGAAGTCAAATGCACAGTACAATACCCAAAATATTTCTCTTAAGGTTAATCACTTGGAGTCCCAATGCAAACTATCATGTACCATTAGATCTCATGGCAGAAAAAACAAATGGAAAAAAAAATGTAACTGTGACAGATGGCAAGTTCCTGCAATATTCTGCACAAACTGTACTGAATTAAGTTTAAAACCTTTGGGGTTCAAAAATGTAATTGTGAACGTGTTATTGTGATATTGAATGTAATGGTTCTTTGAGGAGGGGGTATGCTAAAGTACTTCCTCTTCTTATCTGTCTTTGAAACTTCTCACTGGATATGTCTATCCCACTTGATATGTCTACACTGCAATTAAAACTCTGTGGCTGGCCCATGCCAGCTGACTTGGGCTAAGTGGCTTAGGCTAAGGGTCTGTTTAATTGCAGCGTACCCATTCAGGCTTGGGCTGGAGCCCCAGCTCTGGGACCATCCAACCTCTCAGGGTTCTAGACCCCTGGCTGCAGTAGGAGCCTGAACATCAGCACCTCAATTAAGCAGATGCATAGCCAGAAATCCATGTACCGGAGTCAGCTGGCACAGGCCAGCTTTTACCCTACAAATAAATACCCTACAAATAAATATGCTTGGATAGAATGAGCTGGGAGGTAGCTGAACTGTGGGTATTTACACTGTTATTCATCTCTAAAGAGGAAGCAAACAGAACTGGTTAGGCAGTCAGTCCGTTGCTGGAAAGAACACAGTGAAGGCAGGGAACTGCTCAGCCTATAGATATCCCAGTCAGAAAGGACCAAGACATGTTTCCACCATAGAGAGGCAACAGATAGGGGTCCTGGAGCCTGAGAGTGGGAATACAGGTGCAGCTGCCCTGAATTGTGACAGTAACCTAATCATAAATTTAGAAAGAATCTCAAGAGAATGTTTCCCCCCCCCCCCCATGGATCAATTAGTTTTCTTTCGTCACATACAGGAAATGTAGAGCCATGTGCAACCGCAATACAGTGTTGCTGCAACAAAGCAGGGTCTACTTGCAGAATATAACATCAGCCAAAATTAAAATGAAATTTTAGCCTCTTTTTCAGAGGTGCTGAGCACCAGCTATTTCCTTTGACATCAGTGGGTATTACAAGTGCTCAACAGCTGTGGAAATCAGACCAATTAGGTGCCTAATGCTAGTCTGAAAATTTTGTCTTTCATACTTTCCAGACAGAATGTAGGCTGAACTTTTAAGTGTATCATTGCTTGGCAGCTTCAGAGAGGTTTATATCACTTTTCAAGCACATAAAATGCCATCCTGATACTTGAACATGAGCATAGGAGCCACAGTCATAATTTATGAACGTCAAGTTTATTTGTTAGGGATACAATTGTAAAACAGCAAAATGGTGTTCTGTGCTGAGCATATGATTAATTTTCAGTTGATTTTATTGCTGCTCCAAGCTGTACTGCAGGCACAAGGTGAATTTGGGGCTCAAGAATAAGTGGCGTGTGTGCATGAGAGAGAGGGAGATAAAAGGAGGATGGGAGGAAAAATAAAGAAATAATGAAGTGTCCCTTTTGAAATTTGCAGGATAACTTTGGGGAGTTAGACAAGAAGTGAATTTTGCAGGGTAGGATGTCTGGAAATCCTCCCTAACATTTCTGTTGACTATTCTCAAATTTATTGACCCAATATTGTAAAAGAAAATTGACTAAGGCCATTTTCCATGTATTGTATTTTTTAACTGACACCCATTCATATTAGACTTTCAGCTTCTTGTAGAAGAAACTGTTTAAAACAGATGAATATATTAAATTGATGAACTTTTTTCATTTTAAAAAGTAACATTTTGTCGAGGATGTAACAGTATAAGATATATCACTGGGTGTCATTAAAATGTCAGCACTTACTAACAGATAACGTTTATCTACTTTTTTAATGATGGGTTAATAATTATCTATAGCATTTTATTTCATTGATTTTGCTTCTTCCTCCTTTCTGTGGTTGAAGACTGTATTCAAACAGATTGTATTTTTCTCATTTGTTTGTCATTCAAAATTTTCTGATTTTTTAAAACAAATTATTCTTGGCTTGCAGCTTATTGGCCAGGAGTCTGTAACCAAAATTTTGATTCTATTTTGTTTTGATAGTACACTTATGTCTGATGGTGCATTTCTGTGCCTGATTGGATAAAAGTTACACACCTAATTGTGGGAGTAGATACCTGTGAGTATGAATCTGAAGTTCATTTTCCACAATATTCTGCAGGTTTTTCCTAAAACTCAGTTTTGGTGAATTGCAAGTAAAACTTTGTTCACATAAGGATTTGTTACAGCTATTAAGCACAAACAAAAGCAGTAGAAACCTATTCTAAGCTAATTTCCTAACAAGTTCCAATGAAAGTTGGCAGAAATGTTTTGTTGAATTTGTTCAGCTCTACCAATTAACCATTAATGGTCAATAAACTGGGCTTTTTATGCATTCTGAATCTTTCCAAAGGATTATAATCAGAGTCTATTGGTTAACATTTTCAAAAGATGTATGCCTAAAGTTAGGCATACAGATTCAACTTTTGGCACTGAAGTAGCCTGATTTTCAAAAGTGCTGATAGAAATCAAAGCCCACTGAAACCAAAGGTGTTAAGCACTTTAGAAAATCAGGCCACCTATTTCAATGCCTAAATAAGAAGTTTACAAGCCTAACATTAGGCACTTTTTTTTTTTAGCACAATCTCAAGTTTCTTATTTTTTTACACAATCTCTTATTTACAGTACAAATCTTTTGAACAATATCAGTTCAGAGTATATTGATCTCTTCATGAAAACCAGAGCTAGCTCTCCCACACAACAGACTGTCACTTAGGCCAGCATAGTATTAAGGGAAAAACATGTTTAGTGACTGCTAATTGTATGTGGCATGGATATTTCTCAGTTTGCCTATGGCAGAAAAAGGCTAACTTTGGCACCGATATGTACATACTGTATCTAAAGGAAAAAATAACATCCCTTTGTATGCATCTTCCATAGTCAAATGATTTTGATAACTTTTTAAAATCAAACTACTAAAGTATGGAAAATTCTGCTGAATACAAATCAACTTCCTGATTGCTCTCATCACAAAGAAAAGCATTAAGATAACACGCATAGCTGTAGGCAGTCAGAAAATACACACGTTTTGTTTACATAGAATGTCTAGTCTCTAAATGGCCAGGCATTTTAGAAAGTAAATACATGGTTTAATGAGTGATCATTTACAGTGAAAATATACCCCAAAGAAATGGTTACATGTACTAAAGCAATGGAGCCAAAACACCTTGACTTTTGTCACAGCACATCTCATTCTGGGAAATGATATATGTAATGTACTGTGTACTGTCACTGCATGAGGTGTCAGCACATCATGTATGAAGAACTGAGGATTTTCAGGAAGCTTGGAACAGGGTGCCAATGATTTTTTTTTTTAATTTGAATGGCAAAGTTCACTGCCGTCTTTAAAGACTAAACTGTGGTGTACTTCCTTATGCCAAAGAATCCATGGGAAAATTTGGGGATTATGGCAGAACACAGTATGAGGTTATAACAATCTGGCCATTAAACGCAGATATTGTGACATATGAAATCTGAAAGAGGTCTGAGCGTGTGTTAAAGTCCTGCCATTCAAATGTTTTAAAAACAAAGTTTCTCTCACTGGTGTTAGAGGGACAGATCCTGCCACCCATGCACTTGTTGAGTATTAACTTACCCTGCAATTGATCTCAGTGGAATCACTATGGAACTACTAAACCTGACTAAGAGTGGCTGAATCTCTATCTAGCCCATAATTTAGATTATCCAGATCCAATTTTCCCCTTAATGTCTCAAAATATAAATCTAAACTAATATTTTTACTGCTTCTTTTTTCTTTTAGAAATGTTTGCACTGTTGTTGTAGCCATGTTGGTCCAGGACACGGGGAACACAAGGTAAGCAAGGTATTACCTTTTCTTGGACCAACTTCTATTAGGGAGAGAGACAAGCTTTCAATCTTATACAGAGCTCTTCTTCAGGTCTGGGAAGTGGCCCCTCTAAGTACCTTTCCCAGACTGTAAAGAGAGCTCTCTATGTAAGCTCAAATGCTTCTCTCTCCCCAACAGAAGTTGGCCCAAGAAAAGATAATACCTAACCACCTTGTCTTTCTTGTCAATGGCTATGTCTCTCAGACAGATTTCCTATCTCATTGCAGTCAGAGATTAAATGTGTATAAGAAACCTCCCAGTGGAGGGGTCTTCTGCACGAGAAAGAAGACAGTTTTACATGATGTACCAGCTTAATCTGAGCTATTACTAGGTCTTCTAAACTCACCAGTGAAGAGTTGTTGGAAATGGTTTGACATTTATGCATTTCCTTTTGACATTACTGAGGTTAATTAAGCTATAACCTCCCCAGTAGTGGAACATGTATGAGGCAATAATGTCACCTGGGCTCATAACCGCGGAAGCTACACAGCCAATGTTTACTGCTGCGTGAAATGCTCTGGTACCTATTATGCAGCATGGTTTGTTTGTTTGTTTGTTTTTTTAAAGAAAGGAAAACAGAGAGAACTGGTGTTTTTAATTGCTTCATGTTGGTGGACTGCAGAATGAGAGGGCCAAGCAATATAGCTTTATAGGTAATTTCAAGAAATGCAGAAACTTCAGTGAGCATATTTCAGTAGCTAAGAGCTACTTTTCCCAGTCCTTAAACTGGGGAGCCATAACTCATAGAATTAACCCCACTGAGACAACTAATGTGAGTAAGAGCTCCCCAGTGTAAGTAAGGGTTGTGGAATCTAGCACTGAGATATTGTATGTTGCACTCTCACACCATTTCTGAGAATCTCCAAATGCTTAACAAATATTAATTAAGATTTAAAACACCTTTAATGATGTCTTTAAGGCAGTTAAGAATTATTACTTATTTTACAAATGGGAAATTTAAGTACAGATTATTATTAGAATGGCTAGGGTTAGATGGCTTGTTCTGATTTCCACACCTGCTCTCCCCAGTAGACCGTACAACCTACAAAGAGAGTTATCTTATTGAATGAACAGGTCTAACCGGTATACTAAAATTGTTACACTAGTAGGCAAGAGGGAGGGAGGGAGGAACTGATGAGAAGAGACAATGGGGGAGGGTCATAAAGATTTGCTAAATTAGCATTTTGGAAGGAATCAAAAAGTGGAAGGGCAGCTGTGAAAAGGGTCAGTTTGTATGGGCAAAGTAGCAGCTGGAGCGGAGTGAGCTAGAGTGCCAGGGAGCTAGGGATAGCTGGAAGGAAGGTACAATCGGGAGCTCAGGAAGTGGTGTAGGGCAAGAAAGGAAGTATAAATATGGAGATTGAATACGGGCACTAAATGGGAGCTGTACTTTGAACATAGAAAGTGCTATAAAAATGCTAAGTAGTCTTTTTAAAACATCAGCCCCTACGTTTCTCAAGTTGGGACACCTAGTGGAAGTCAGTGGATGCCTGAAAATTTTGGCCTTACTCTCTTTGTGCCTCAGTTCTCCTTTTGTAAAATATGGAGAATAACACAGCCTTCCTCTCAGGGGGATTGTAAAGATAAATTAATTAATGTTTCTGAACTACTCAGATAGTGTGGTGATGTCAAAGAAGAGCTCATGAGGAAATTAATAATTCTGTTCTCCATGCAAGGCTTAAATTATATGCAATAGAGCTGCTCTGAAATTTGCCAGCTGAACATATTCAGAGAGCATCAGAAGTGTTTCAAAAAAGGTCAAAATGAAATTTCAGAGTGTCATTTTTGTTCCACATAGGATTTTTTTTTGAGGGGGAGGAGGATGTCTTGTGGAATGGGAATTCAAGTTTGTCAGACAGCTCAAATATGCAGTAATCTCAGCAAGGGGGCCACACAATCATTAAGTGAGGATAAAACCAAAATATATTGAATAGCTGCTTATTAACTGAGCACTGTCCATCCAGTACTCTGAATAAGACAAGGGTTCTGTGGGGGAGAAATAGTATGTGATCATGTAATTAAATGCACACATGCAAGGGGGTCTGAACTAAGTTTGCACAGGTCACATTAATTCTGGCATTTTCTAACTTTTGAGTGCTTGACTTTACAATCTTAATACAAACTGCTATAACAGAACTTTATTTCCCGCACCCTGCTCCAATAGAATATTTTGGCTTTGGATCTTCTTACTAACCCTGCTATGCTAACAATATTTTACATATCTCAGAAGCCAATATGTGAATCTTCACCTCACCTTGGAAGAAGCAAGTCTGAAGGTTGGGTTGACTCAATATATCCTGGGCGTGTGAAAGCAAAGGGATGTCTTGTTTTCTAGCAATACCGTGTTAGTGTTAGGCAAACCTGAAATGGTTTAGAGATTTGGTTTGGAAATTTTTCTGTACTATTCTGGTTCTACAACACGGGCTGCATATTTGGCAAGAACATGCTTTCTTGCAGCACTTCTCATCCATTGCAGCTTGTAATCAGGAACTGAAAATATGTATCATTAAATTGTTTCACTTTACTACATGTTACCTGAGGAAATTTTAACCTGTAGAAAAGGTTCAGTCTCATGATTAGGTGTGCAATGGTCCTGTATATGTTTTACCTGAAGCTTGTCAAAACTTATCAGAACCTCTGTGGGAATCTGCAGAGTGAAATCTCACAAGAAGATGCCTGTTACTGCAGCTGTATAGCAAAAGGAAAACAATTATGGTGACTCATTCTGCTTAGAACAGCATCTCTAATTTAATATTGTGTTCAATAAGACTTTTGCTAAAAACATTACAGATGGTGTAATTTGTGTCATTCTAGGGAAAGCAAGGCTCCCAAGCAATTAACTCTGCAATCTTCCCACAGACCTTCCAAATGATGTCTTGAATATACAGTCATCACAAAACTGTCAGGTCCAAAAAGATAATGATACTGTGGCTCATATGTTCCTGTGCAACAAGACATTAATGGAGCAAATCAACCAGTAGGGTCTAAAAAGTGATTAAATGATGGGTAAAATTCTGACTTTTATAGGGGATTAAGGAATGCAGAAGCCTCTTAATTCCCCCCATATTGGGGGACTCCACACAAGCTTGATTCACCAAGAGGACAGTCTGGCTAGCTCAGTAGTGACTTCACAGCAGCTAAAAATCATAGACTGGAAAGCTGCTGAAAAGGGCAGAGGGTTCTCTTTGCAAATGAGCTTCCAGAACCTGACCATTCTTGAACAGATCCTGCCCTTCTCTCTTCCCTGGAGAAGTCTCCTAGAGGCTACTCCATAATGAGGCAGAGCTGTTCCAGCATGAAAGAAGGGACCAAGGATTCATTAAAGTGTTTCCCTGGCATGAAGGCAGGATGCTGTATCCCCTTACTCCTCAATGGCCAGAGTGGGAGGTATTCAACCCAAATGGACCCACCCAGTGTAGTTAACAGAACTATTTAGGCGAAAGAATGGTGAAGATTGAGAGGAGATAATGGTTGGAGGTGGAAAAGTACAGGGGATTTTAAATGAAGAGTTGGAGTGTGATGTTGAAAGATCAGAAGCTAGTTTAAAAAACAGATTTGGAGTGTGACATGGCTGGCAGGCAAGGAAGATTTTATTAGCTGTAGCATAATGGACAATATGAGGTTCACTTGTAACTGGAATTATGTTCATGTAAACCACAGTTACTCAGTGTGGTGTTCTATTCCAGGGGGTTAATACACTTGAAAGGCGTGTTTGCTATCACTGACAATTTAAGTGATGAGTTTGTTAAAAATAATAATCTGAAAACAGAAGAGTTTGCTTAAATTCTAGGTTTCTGTGAAATCACTTTTCCCAGCGATATCTAGCCTTAGAGTTTAAATATCAGTACTGTATCAGATTTTTTTTTTCATTATATTCCCCTAAATTGTTAGGCAATCACTGTTAATTTCTTAAAGAGGGTTTTTTTTTAAAAAAATATACAGAATGAGTGAATGAAACGCAAGAGTGTAAAAGTTCAAATATACAGCCATCTATCTTTGTGGTATAAACAGGTTTTCCATGGAATTTTCCATGGCCTCCCTGCCTATCAAAGAGGAGCAGAGTGGGGTTTATACTACCCTGAATCGTATCCTACCCTTTTGAATCACTCCAACTCCAGCAAACTGATACCACACCCTGCATTGTCATATCATGTCTCTTTCTCCAATTTTTGGCTCCCAGACTCATTCCATTAATGTTCCATTTCTCTCTTCCTGTCCTGCCAAACTTCCTTCCCCACACTGTGGAATTATTTAATCCCTATTTATATCTTGCTAATTTATTTATTTTTTAGTTCAGTCTTACTCCCATTGACTTCAGTAGTGCAGGACTGGGCCTTTACTATTCTGTCACATAGAAACATGCTATTTCAACTCTTTTCCCTAATTAATCTGCAGACAGAGAAGCAGTAGAAACTAAAGTTTTGAATTTTTTGTTTAGACATTTGACTTGTTACTGGTGAGAAAAATAAAGCCCCAATTCTGACAGTTATTCCATGTAGGTGGACCCCAGCACCTTCATATAGCTGATGCTACTTAGGTGCAGGGGTCCATCTGTGCAGAATTAACTTGCTGGATTGGGTTCAAAGCCTTTAAATGTTGAAAAAGAGTGTGTGATGATGGGGTGCTTCATTAAATAGTAACTCAAAATGGGGCTAAGGGAGTCTCTTTCTCTCACACACACATACGCATCCACCCACCCCACCCCCTTTGGGCTGATATTAAGCACAGAAAAAGTGTGTCAGTGTTGGACATTTTTCCTGAGAGCGTTACCAGCAAGTGAAAGTGGGTTAAAAGATTATCCCAACATAATTATAGTGGTTGCTGCTAGGCAATGGCTGTATTTCCTATTTTCAAAATCTATTTAATTCTCAAACTGCCTTTCTTCTCGGTGAACAAAGAGTTGCTAGAGAAATTCCAATGAGGAAAAGTCCAGATATAAATATTTAAGTCTTAGAGGGGGGCCTGAAAATAAAGTAGCACTGAAGTGTGTTTTAAGACACTGTTAGCAGTCACAGTATTTCTCCCTCACCTCTTCATTTCAAGATTTGGATGCATTTTACCATTCAATAGAATAATGAAAGACCATTTGCCTGTTTACAATAAAACATGCAGTAGACAAGGATTTTGCTTCAGTGTTTAAGGAGGTAATGAAAATTCTTTAATCCTAAGTAGGGTGTTGACATATTTCACAACAAAGCAGAAAAACTGATGAGCTATTCTGTGCAACTAGATTTGTCAAATAATGTACAAAACCTGACTGCACAGCTTTTGTTTAAACATAATGAGCGAGATTCTCTTCTCACGTACACAGAGGTACATCTGAACCAACTTCATTGATTTTAGTGGAGTTGCACCAGAGAAAAATCCACTTGGCTCACCGTTCAGATCTGCAGTACTAGATACTACTTTTTCTTTTGCATCTTATCTAAAAATAGTGTTTAAGGAAATGAAATGGATAAAATAAAATTTTAAAATGGAAAAAAAATTATATAAGAGCTATTTAAAACCCAGGACAGATTCCAAACTGGTGTAAATTGTCATAGCTTCACAGCTCCATTTCAATGGAACTACACTTATTTACACCAGCAGAGTTGGTCCCTGAACCAACTAGGTGCCTGAAATCTTGAACAGAATCCATGAAGACACTTACAGCCTCAGCTAAAACCAGTTGAAGAGAGTCCCATTGACTTGAAAGGGGTTTGGATGATCAAACCAGAACACTCCCATCATAAACGTGTACTTTGTTCATATATTTTTTAACATTAGTAGTTTACGTGCATTAGTGTGGAAGACACCAACATTTTTTTCTGTACATAAAGTTCTTCTGTATTAGGTTTGGACAGCGTAGATTTATTAGACAAGCATCTAGATCACAGTGACTACAAAGTCAAAATTGAAAGATGCAAATTTTCAGCTTAAAATTTGTAAGTCATCAAGCCAAGGCCAAAAAAGAAAAAAAGTCTTAATTTCCAGATTTTGTGTCTTCAGAAGTTAATCATCTGGACAAAATAGCAAAAATATAGATACATTCAAGTGGCTACAAAAGGAAGCTGGAATAGAAGCATATTTTAATATACACAAAAATCCTAGTTATGCGTACTAGATGATAACACCATTCTGATTGCTGTCTCTAACTCCTGGTCTCAATTCATCCGTTTTAGAACTTACAAGTGGGAAGTAGTAACAGGTTGCACTCCCTTTGTCAGCCTATCTGGTGGGGGAGCACCACATTATGCATTAGTCATTTCTAGCTGTTCTTGCTACTAGCCCCACCACCTACAAGTTTCAGAACCCTAGTAATAAGCACCTAACAGCAGCCTTGGCATTATATGCCTGTGATCGGGGTCCCGGGGGAGCCAGCTGTGGTCACTCCCTGAACCGCAAGTAATGGGGTAGACAATCCCCAAAGCTGGTGGATATTCCAGTATTTAGATTTACCAAGCCAGCACTAAACAGCTTCTGTTATACCTTACTGGTTACTCAGCAGTCCAAAACACAGTTCCCTTAAAGTAACCCAGCCTCAGGCTTCCACCTGGTTACCCAAGTCAGTTATGATGAGGATTAATGAAAATCTTATTCACAATATAAAAGAAAAGGTTCTACCAATCCCAAAGGATTAGACACATTACCTCCTAGGTTAATGAATATTCCAGATCTTATCCAAATACACTCTTACAGCCAATTCTTATTAATTAAACTAAAATTTATTAAAAAAGAAAAGAGAGAGTATGGTTAAAAGATCAGTATACATACAGGCATGAGTTAATCTTGAGATTCAGATTCATAGCAGAGATGGTGAGCTTTGTAGTTGCAAAGAGTTCTTTTATAATTTAGTCCATAGGTTATAGTCCAATGTTTATCTTCAGGGCGATCTAGTCAGAACTGGGATCTCAGTCCTTGTGGCGTAGGCTTCCCCTGCATGAAACCTCAAGCAGATCTGAGATAAAAAGGGTTGGGACCCAAGGGTGTTTTGTACAGTTTTTTAGCATCCACTTGACTATACAGTCCTGGGTAAACAACAGGCGTTTAATGTAACCTTCTGTTTCCTAAGCACCACCAATAATTAGTTACACGCGGCCACAGGTTGTTCTGACAGTCTCCCCTAGAAGATGGGATCAAGCAAATACTTTTTCTGTCGCCCTTTACTTTTAAATTATTAATTTTAAATTATTATTGACTGACATTTGTAGAGAGACAAGGTGGATGAGGTAATATATTTTATTGGACCAACTTCTGTTGAGGAGAGAGACAAGCTTTTGACTTACAAAGAGTTCTTCTTCAGGTCTGGGCACACTTGTAAAGAGTATTATACGCCCAGTGAGATTTTTATTGGTATGTTTTGCTGCCTTTTAGGGCAGGATGAAATAAAAACACCTCCACATTTCCTCTCTGCAGGACAATTTTCTATTAAAAATGTCAAAAAGAGGTGTATTGTTGTTTGGACTGCAACATTAGATTTGGGGGCTTTTTAACTTCTGTACATAGCAAAAGTATACAATGAGCTTTTATAAAGATTTGGTTATTTTGCCTAGTACGCCCTGTTTCAGGTACAAAACCAGCTAAAAATTATTTTGCTACAGTCATCTTTGTACATCTCCTACTGTGGTCACCAAATTATTTCATTCTGTTAACCCACTCCCTCCACCCTAAACTCAATATTTAGCTCCCCAAAATATTCAGTTCTGCAGGCTGTGCAGTCAGCTAGCAATCCACAGAGCACCAGTGTTTGAGAACCAGTGCCCTTCTGCATTTACTGGGCAGGAAGGGGAGGGGGAATAGTATTAACTTTTTGAAAAAGTGTAACTGGATTAGATTCTTCAAAGAATGATTAGTTTAATGCTTTTTTCTCTCCTTTTTAAAAATACATATGTCTAGGGCAGTGATTCCTAAAATAGGGGCGCCGCTTGTTCAGGGAAAGCCCCTGGCAGACTGGGCCAGTTTGTTTACCTGCCACATCCGCAGGTTTGGCCGATCGCAGCCCCATTGGCCATGTTTCGCCGTTCTCAGCCACTGGGGGCTGCGGGAAGTGGCACGGGGCCCAGGGATGTGCTGGCCGCCCTTCCCGCAGCCCCCATTGGCCTGGAGCGGCGAACCACGGCCAGTGGGAGCTGCAGTCGGCTGAACCTGAGGATGCGGCAGGTAAACAAACCGGCCTGGCCTGCCAGGGACTTTCCCTGAACAAGGAGCACCCCTAGTTTGGGAACCACGGGTGCAGGGGGATTGGAAAGGGTTGCATTTCATTGAAGTCCATTTCATTTAATTGAAACCACCGTTCATACTGCAAGGAATCAATATTGGCAATCCCTTAGTTATCAGAGCTTTCAACAGATTTACAAAGCCCAACTGACTGTTTCAGATGTGTGCTTTTTTTATTGTTTTGATTTTTAACTACTATGGACAGTGTGAAAAAACAAAGTTCAAAAGTTTAGTCAGGGACCTGTGTCCTTGAAAGGTACTGAAATTTGAAGGAGTGAATGCAGGGTTTGGAATTAGTAGGCCATGGATTCCAATAAGGGCTCTGCCAGTTATTCACTGTGTGGCCTTGGTAATCACTTAACCTCCCTGCTCTATTTTCCCGTCTGTAAAATGGGTATAATATGTAACAATATACCTCACGAAGGTGTTTGGGTTGATGTCTGTACATTATGAACATGTTATATAAATGCTAAATGTGTCACTACAGTAATACAGCACTTAAAACCACATTTTAAAATAGATTATTTTACAAAACTATTTCCTGATGATGGGCCCACCAGCTGAGCCACAGATTTATGACGCTAAGGTACACTAGCCATTGGTAAATAGAGTAACTATGAAGGGCCCTCTCTTGCACCAATTAAGTCACTGGGAGTTTTGCTACAGATTTCAAATGGGGGCAGGATCAAGAGCCAAATGAGCTCATTATTATTTATATTTGAAAGTTGTAGATCAGTGTGAAGCTGCAGATCAGGTGCCAGCTCATGCTAAGGCTTCTAGGCCTCAACTGAACTCTGACAAAAGCAAAGTTGGAAACCAGTCTGGCTCACTTGTGTGTTACTATTTGTAAAATAGATAATGATTTATAAAAATATGTTTAGATTTTATGAAATAGTTGTAAATTGCTGCAAGCATTAATCTTACTTATATCTGTATCCCATATTATAAGGTAAAATTTAAGTGTCTGCTCTGAAACTGGAAACCCCACAGTCAGAAGTGAAGATGTTATCTCTTGCCCAGCAAAAGAAGTCCCACAGACACCAAACAAAGCATTGTGGGACATCACATGACAAAAGGCTTGGTAGGTTGTCCCCGCACACACCCATGAAGAAGAGGCATGCACAAACACTCATCCTATCAGCTTGAGCTCTGGGGGAAGGGACTTTACAAAAAATAACTGAAAGGAAGAAACTACACTTTTATGCTGCTTCGACTTGCAGCGAATAAGATTGCTAAGTATAAGCAAGGGATCCCCAGTCTCTTAGCCTGGGTTAGCCATAGAAAGATTGCATATCACAGTTTGTGTATCTATTACATTATGGAACCTAATACTGTAACTCATGTGTTTTTATGTTTATCTGCTTTAACCTTGGAAATAACTTATTTCTTTCTCTTAACAAATACATCTTTAATTAATTTATTATACGATTGGCTACAAGCATTGTCTTTAGTGTAAGATATGAGGTGAAATTGACCTGGGGTAAGCGACTGGTCTTTTCAGACTGGGAGTAACCTGAATATGGATGTGATTTTTGGTGTAAGGGACCATCTATCACAGAGGCAAGCTTGCCTAGGTGGCAAGATATACAGGAGAACCCAAAGGGGACTGTCTGTGACTGCATTTTAAGGTCGTATTGTGCTTGAGGAGTTTACACCTAATACTTGGTTAGTGAAATCTAAGTATAGAATTCACAACCAGTTTTGCCCTTCTTCTTAACAGTCTGCCTGAGGTTGACACTCACACTCCTGAGCCACTCCAGACAGCTTATCAGTTGATTGATTTCTTTTCAAAACATAAAACCTGCCTTGCAAATAATTAAATGTATTAGTTTTCAAAAAGCACCCACCGTATTGGGACTTGGTAAAGGTTTATGAAACCATATTTGAGTCAGTTGTATGTGCATTTCAATGCAGCTAGGCAATAATGACTGATAGGAAGATCATTTCTAGATAATTAAAGACTGCCTCAAAGGATGAAGACTCAATAAAAGCTATCTACTATTTAAAGACCGTGATCCTGCACTGAGATGTCTAATTGAAGTAACTGGTCTCTGCCAACCCAGAAGGGTCTACCTGTATGTAGATTAATACAGGACTGGGGCCTAAATAAAAGGAAATGACTCACTCAGTCATCATTACTGCTATTATCATCAGTGAGAGGAAATGTTAGCTAGTGGCCAGAAAACTGGACTGGGATTCTGGAGGCCTTGGTTCTACTCCTAGTTCTGCCATTGGCTCGCTATGTGACCTTGGGCAGGTTACCTCACCTTTCTGTGCCTCCATTTCCCCATCTCTAAAATGAGAAAAATGATACTGACATTCTCTGAATAAAAGCACTATATAAGACCTAGCTATTATTGAAAAGCACAGAAAATATAAAAATGGGAAGAACAAATAAAGGAACTGCCTTTTAATGTGTTTTAAAATTAAAAGCTTCATAGTGCCTTGGATACAATATTTAGTTTATATTACTCATCTTTTCCCCCAGCAGTTAAGGACTCTAGTACAATAAGACTATCTTAATTCTCATAGTCCATTAGTGTTATAACATTTTAATTTGCATTATGCTTTTCATTACTAAACACTTGAAAAAACTACAGAAGAGATATATACAGCACTACTGAAATACAGCTATACATGGCATGGAGGGCACCAGACAAACAGCTAGTGCTCAGCAGAAGTGGTTGGGGGAGGGACATTTTTGGAGGATATCAGAGAAAACTCCTGTTTGAGCAAACAACAAAATAGCCATAGAACTTTTAAAGTTCACACCAAATAAAGAACTTTGGATTTTTTTAGTTCAGACACAGTAAACTGCAGGGGTACTTAATGTATCTACACTGGAATAGTGAAGGGCTGTGTCATCTCTGCTATGATCTCCTACTCTCACTTTTCTGAAGTCCCTGCTCTATGGCTGCAGGAGTCCAACTGGAAGACCTGAAGCTCTGCTGGAAATCTAAGCTACTATAGTCTTTTCCCAGTGAGCAAACAACTCCCATCCATTAAAACATATGCCTGGGAAAATAGAAAAACCATCTGCAGCAGTTTCTCTGACATCTCTTTCTGGATGTAAGGCCACCATTTGAGTGATGGTTGCAAAAAAATACATTTTTTTATCTGCCTTGCAAATCCATCCTTCCCTCCCTTTCCTCGCCCATGTTAATATTCCACCATCCTCTTAGTCTTGGTAGTCTTAGCGCAAGCATACATTTTCTTTTAATATTGTAAACCTGATCCTTACCATACCTTGCTGTGCAATATATGACTTGGGCCCCAATCTTGCAAATACCCAATAGGAGTATTCACATGCATAAAGTTAGACCTGAGGTTGTCAGTAAATTAGCACAGGGACCAGTCTTTTTTTTTTTTTTTTTTTTTTTGCAAAACAGGCACAAATATGGCACAGTAGGGGAAAAAATACATGCACAGTGAGTTCTGATCATGAAAAGACAATGTGGCATTCTGCTTACTGTATTATGGATGTTTTTGTCCTGATAGGGTGAACAGATAGCAAGTGTAAAAAATTGGGACGTGCGTGGGGGGTAATAGGTGACTATATAAGAAAAAGCCCCCAAAATCCGGACTGCCCCTATACAATTGGGACATCTGGTCACCCAATGTCCTGAACAAAAATTCCCTTTGTAGTGGTCAAATGAACACTTAGAGACAGAATAAAAGTAATTTTTCAATCAAATTCCAAAAGAACTGATACTGGCGTTTAAATAATTCAATAATGTTTTCTTTTCATATTAAAAAAAAGCAACAAAACAAGAAATCCAACAACATCATAGTTATGTATAACAGGCACCATTTACTCTTACACTTCATTGTGTTTTCAGTTACCAAAGTTAGAAAACATTCCTTTCGGAGGCTATGAGGAGAGTCACAATAATGTCAATACATGCCCGAAACCTGATTTTGATCATAGAAGTAGTCATGTTTATATACTTCAGAGGTTTTCCTATTTAATGACTTTGTAAAAGAGAACATTAGCAATTGCACCACAGAGCTTTCACACATGCAGTAGACCTCTAAAAATTCTCCAGCCCCCATGAGGGTTACATTTGTACTATCTATCTTTCTTCTGATGTTTGAATTCAACAAAAGTGACAAAGTAATAGCAGTTTGTTTCTCAGAATCACTGCTAGTAGCATGATCTACATTATATGTTTTGACCTCTTTTCTTGGGCCTCCTTTTTATCTGTTTATTACTTTTTTTTTTTCAAATAAGTGGAAGAGATCTGCTCATATATTTGCATTCTGTCCATATCTACATTTTATAAAGGTCAGCTTTCCCATAAAAAGGGGATTATAAATAGTGCAGAAAATGATGATCCAAGCTGGCACTTAAAAAAAAGCATAAAAGTAAAGGTCATTTTCACAGTTTTATCTTGAAGGACTCCCAAAAATTATAGTGAGAAGAATGCAAGTAAGTCTCAATTTGTTATGATAAGCTGTAGGAGTTTGCTTCATCTTCTCTTTTCCAAACACAGCATTGACTTTTATAGAAAATGGCATACAGGAAAAAATATAACCTTTAGGTCTGCAAAAGAGGAGTCAATACTTGTTTAGTTTATAATTCTCCTAATCAGCTCCTCAAAGTGTTGAGACATTTACTTTTTGATTGCAAAATGTGTTGAAATAATCATACTTGGGTGGCTGTTTAGAATCTGCACTGGGTAGATAGGAAGGATTTTAATTTGTTATGACATAAGAGATTTAGTTCTGAAATAAGGGGGAAATCTGGTCTTCTGCCCTCAGCCTAAATTGCTGGTTTGGACAAATGGGGAGAAGGGCAGGTGGAGAAATCCTTTTTCTATCACTACTCAAAGGTGTGGAATCACTGCAGCCAAATACTACTGTAGTCCTGCATGAGGAAAGAACAGGAGGCTTTGCAAAATCGAAGATCCCATGGATCACCTACAACGCTACCACTAGCCTTCCCAGTACTCCCATTCCTAATGGATGTTACCTGTTGGCAGAGGGGGAGCTGCTGCATAGCTGAGCTTTGTCCCACACAAAAGTTGTGTACTCCTGAAGCAGCCCCTCACCAAAATCCTCACCTCTTGGTGCAGAGAACTGCATTTCATCACTGGCAGTGGAACTTCTAGGTCCATCGATGCAGGAACAGAAATTTCCTCCAAGCATAAGATTCATAGCTCACCAACACCTTGTATCTGCCAGTTAACTAGTGCAGAGAAACATATTGAAAATGGTGTGTTCAGAAGCTGTTGGAATAGCGCTATCTAGACCATAGGGATGAACTAGGTTCAAATGACAGGGAAGGGTGATGCTACTCTTGGTTCCCATCACTGTTCTTGAAGCAAGAGCTAATAGCAGCTTCCCTTCTCCTGACATTCCTGCTGCAAAGAGCTACAAAGCACATTTATTTTGAAACTAGCATCAAGAGGGAGGGATAAAAGCCTCCTAAATCTGAGGTTAAAAATAAATGTGTTCCACAAGTCTGATTCGTAATCAATAATATCCTTTTCAGCCTTTTTTAAAAAACCTGTCAGAAAAGGACTTTTTGCCTAAACCCTAAAGGTTAAGGACTATTAGGCTAAGCTTTATGTTATTTTCTTTTTTTTGCTTAGGTATTTTCATTTTGTTTTTTAATATCAAAAGAGCATGATGCTTGGCTTTGTCATTTCATCAGTGACACAGAAAGGAGAGAACATTGTGAGTTTTTCCCTTAATAAAAGAAGCCTTTCATTTTGCAGGCAGATGTTAAAAGATGGTCCCTTTGCAATAACAGTTAGGAATTCTTCACTTCTCACTGAAGTTCTCTCCCATGTCACAGAAACATCTAGATGTAAAACATGCGGGACAGACTTTTCCAAAAAATCCAAACAAGTCCTCTGTTACAAACCCTATCAGAAGGTCCAGTAATCTTATATTTTTGGTATGGATCTGGTTCTGCAGTGGGTCAGGTTGCCTGTACTTTGCCTTATTGTCCCTTGGCAGAAGCAGCAAGGTGTTTAGATTTGTGATCATCTTTCTTACCAAGAACTAACTATGTCCTGTTCATGTTAAACTTTTTGGCCAGAATTACCCCGATGTAAAACAACTGAATATGATAACAAAGGAAATCCTGAGCTGTGCTAGGACATGAGAGGGTGGGGCAAAGATGGCTTTAAAGTAACTTTTGGGTTCCTCTGATCCCTGGGCCTCAAACTAGGCCAGCTTAGCATCTGGTGTAATTTAGGGTCAGATTCTGAGCTCACTGAAGTTGATGGCAAAGTTCGCACTGACTCCAGGGGGGCAGGAGTAAGGCCCTTGGAGCAACTTCAGGTTTGTTTTAAGTTCTGTAGACTTCCAGTGACCTGTTGGCTTTTGGGGCCATTACAGTGGCTGGAGTCACTGAAGTGCAGCGCACTGTAACCACACACACACGCTATTCTGTAGAAGTGGTTCGGAAGGCAGTGCACTGAGCCATCATATCTTGCTCTGTGCAGCCAAGGGGAATCCTCACCTGCCCCATTAGTCAAATCAGCAATGAGTAAAACAGTGTGACCCCCCTCGGACTGCATTAGGCAGAGTTAGGGGTTCAGTTTTTTCCTACAGATCATAGCTTTTAAAATATTTGCTATAAATCTTTTTCTACACTGCACCTCTGGGAAGGAAAAACTATCTGAATGTTAATAACTTATGGGGGGTTAAATAAAAGGACAGCTGACTCACTGAGCAGATGACTCGAGCACTCACAATCAACATGACTCACAGAAGGAAGGGATATTAACATTCCTATATAAATTCTGCAGATTACTCTATTGGTGTCTCTAAAATCGGGGTGAGAGGAAAGCTCTGAGCAGACCACTGAAATCACATTTTAAGATACTATAGTTCAAACCCCAGGTCAGTAAGGTTTAAAAGTCATTACTGTCTAGTAAATAGTTGGTGGACAAAGCCTTATTTCAAATAGAAGAATTTCCAAACCATGGGAGCTGCCACCAAAATATTTAGTGGTTACATTTGTGTACTTAAACTCAGGCTCCAAACACAACAAAAATAAAAAAGCCACCAATTCACATTTAGTAGCCTCAATGCCAATTAGATACTTGAAACCAAAGGGCTAAATTGGTGCCATTGCCCCCACATGCCTGTGATGAGGGAGTCCAGCCACTACGGGGGCTAGAAAGGATGAACATAGGCCTACCTCCTCCAGTAGAAGGTGCACTCTCTCACATGCTAAGATAGACTAATCCCCGAGTGCTCCCTACAGCTCCTCCACAGTCATGGCTTAGATGTGATCTGTCCTACAGGACTCCGAAATAACATTTCTGGAGCCAAACATTCAGCCTAGTTTTCAAATAGGCATGCCTACATTTGACAGGATCACATCTTAGATGGTAAGTTCTTCAGGGCAGTGAGCAGAGCTTGATTTATAGTATACAACTCCTAATACATTGGGGGTCCCTGTCAAGATTGGTGCCTCAGGATACTTCCATAATAAGTCAACCTTCTTTGCAGGCTCAACAACAAAGCCCATCACTGAATGAGCATAGAAATTAAACTACCATCTCCCCTGCCTCCAGTGGTGTTGTCCCTTCAGAGCCCTGTGCACTTTAGGAAGTGTCCATGTTCGCTATGCTGCTCAATCAGTTGCGCATATACATGGCATGCATCTCTCTCATTACTACAGTGGGAGACTGTTGATAAATAATACCTCTGTTAGTGAATTTACTGCAAAGGTGTGAAGCCTCAGTATTTGACCAAATCCACTAAAATACACCATGCAGACGCCAATGCCAAGATGCCAGTGATGGGTTGTGACATTATATGATTAAAATAGGACCATGTCAATCATTGTTGCTACCACTGTTATATAATTGCAACAAATCCTGTACAAAGTACATCATGTAAGGTGTCAATGGAAAGGTTATGATTTGCTGAATACGATTATCCTACGTGTAGGCATTTATCATTTTTGTATCTGAAGTTATGAATATTGACTATGTACCTGTTTTTCAAATGTGTTTGCTCCTGGGTAAAACCAACAAGGTACTTTACATCTAGTCTAGCCAGCACATTGTGAATGGACTATTCAGGTTAATGGCCCAACAACAAACACAGTGGGCCATGGAAGAAGCTTATCCCACCTGATGGACTTTCCTGTGGATGTTCTAGCTAGACTATTGGTAATCGAAGCATGCAAGGGCATGTGACTAGATCATGTGGTACTGAACTCCATCTTGTGCCTGTACTTTTCCACAAACTGTGCTGAGGGCTTTGTTTGGAACAATGGAATTTCCTCTATATGGTAGAACCTATAAAAGACCTTGGAAACATCTCAATTTTGCCTCTTTCCTGCTCTGATCTCTGGACTTTGGACTTATACTAATGGGAGCATTCTAAACAAGGGACCGGGGACCTTCCAATCATTTGGAAGCAACCAGAGACTTAATCAGCTGGCAGTTTATTTCATCACTGCTTCAAACCTGATCCAAGAACTTTGCAATTATTGTATGTATTTTATTCCTTTAACCAATTTTAACTTTCACCTTTCTTTCTTATAAGTAAACTTTTAGATATTAGATACTAAAGGATGGGCACCAGCATGATAATTGGGTAAGATCTGAGTTATATATTGACCTGGGTATGTGGCTGGTCCTTTGGGATCAGAAGAACCCTTTGGTTGATTAAATTGGTTTTAAGTAACCACTCATCATTAAGTCTAATGTTTTTGGTGGTGATACACGGACAGGAATACCTAAGAAGACTGCTTTTCTGACCTCTTGTTAGCCAGTGCGGTGAGACAGACGTTTACTTTTGTTGCTGGTTTGGTATATCTTATAGAAGAATAACCACGAGTTTTGGGGGTGTATCTGCCATAGTTCTCAGCAGTTTGTCCTGAATTTGGTATTCTCAGTTGTGACCTACTGAGGCACAGTGATATGGGTATTTTAGAAATTGTTACAAAGATAGATTGCACTAAGGCGCCTTAAAATAATAGACTTTAAATGTACAACTGTATGATCACCAGTGTACTGGAAATATGTAAAAACATAACCCTGGGGGAGAAAAAGGAGGGAAATTACATATAGCTTTCCACAAATATGGTATTCCTTAAATTTTGCACTGGCAGTGGCCATGAGTTACTATATGCAGTCTCTAATATAGCAATCACATAAAAAACTACCTAGAATCTACATCCATACATAGGTGTGAATAGAAAATCAGTTCCAAATGCAATGATTATTAATCTCCCTAAAAATCAGCACCATCATATCCCCATTCAATAATATTGTGTTAGAGTGGTTTCAGGATAACAGTCAATGGATGGTTTTACTCTGTGTACAAATATAACTAAAAAGAGTACATTTGACAGTGCAAAATTGTAGGAGACATCTCATGTATGAAATTTTCATTTAGTCCTGCAGGTCTATTATTAGACATGTAGGTATTCTCTGATTCTCAACTGTGCTTATCTAGCAAAGCTAAACAGTATTATTGGGTGTAATACTCACATCCCTGCATTATTTTAGTGGCACAAAAGTGCCACTGCAGTTAAAGGAGACATGTCCTTACTATTACAATCCTCAATGCTATAAGTAGATGTTTTCCATTATAGAATGATCCATTACAACCACTGTAAACATGAATTTCCATCTTGAGTGGACATTTTGTTTACCAAAAAGTTTCCCCCCTTTGTTAAGCTGCATTTTATGTTACATTTGAGATTTTTCTCCTTCAACTTTTGCAGGGGAAAAATTGGAGTTTGTCCTAGAAAACATTAAGTGCCTAAAGCTCTTTAGAAAGTAAATACAAGAGCTTGTAATTATAGGTATAACTGCAATTTTATTTCCTGTAACATACAGTACTGCATGTATCCATTGTGTAAATCTTTGCTTTGTGTACAGATACTTTACTGTATTCAGGAACCTGAAAAAGCTTGCACTGCAAGCACATCCTCTTACTTTTCTAAACATATGTTTGCAGGAATCACAAGTAGATGCTACATTAGATGGCGCTGATGTCACTTTGGAATGAATCACCATAATAAAAATACTTCTGATTGTACTTAAAACTTGGTAAGCATGCTTATGTTGAAAAGCTATTCTTCTGAAGTTAGGGAAGCTTGAATGGAATACCAGGCTAATCTTGGGTTGTTGGTGTTTTGGTATTTTTTTTTTAAATTCTCTCTATAATTACCCATGTGCAGAGGGAATTATTATATGCAGCTTCAAATGATGGAGGTCCTGGGGCTGGTGATACTAATAAATACTGAAGAGAAGCTTGCTCTTGCAGAAGAAAATATGAACATCTTGGGTTTTTTTTTTTTTTGGATGGGGGGCAGAAGGGGACAGGGAAGAGGAGAGAACTTGGTAATAGCTGTGGAATAAGAGAAAACAGGGACTACTAAGAAGCTTCAGATTCCCACCATTCCCACTTTCTTTGTCTCTGGCATCCTCTTCTCTTCCTCCACAGCCATTCCATGAGCAAGGGAATGGTCCCAGAGGCCATCAAGAAAGGAAAAATCTTAATTTTCATTTGTGATGCCTGGGTTGTGAGATATTGCAAATGAAACTTCCCCTCAAGGCATTCGGCATGCAAAAAACAGACATGATTGCAGAATCAAATTTTATATATATATATATATATATATATATATATATATATATAGGTTCATCGAACATAAAATAATGGAGATGACTCTGGACTGGAAAGGTGAGATCTAGAACAAACAGTTGAAGCAAACTCTGGAACATTCAGCTGATTCATCTGATGGTGGTGTAGCTCCCCATAAAAGCTGGTCACCAGATCTCCTCCATGTGCGACCATTTTGTTTATGCAGTGTGTAAGTCCTGATATAATTACAGCATGATTCCAGTTAGCCCCTGTATCATATCCATCGACTATGATTGCTTATTGTGTTTTTAAAACTTCTGTCTCCCATTGATCTAATTGTTGTTCTTGTACCTGCTATAGCATCAATGATGGGATCATTAAATCTGCAGATCCAATACAGTCATCCCACAATTACAGACTCCTTTGAAACAGTATGTGCTGTGTACAGATTCAAAATTAGCAACCAGATGTTTATAAACAGATAAATTTTCTGTCTAGAAGGAAGGTTGTTCAGTCATTACAACAAATGTTTCTGCTAAAGCATTGGTAACCAGATGGCCAGTACTGATTTTATATAACTTCCATCAATAATTTTCATAAGTTTGTGTTTCATGAGATACCAATTGAGACTCTTCTCACTTTTTGCATGCCTCTTCTAGCATGTCAAAATGGCAGAAAATTTCATTCAACATACAGAGAGACCATGTAATCACACAGATCTCTAGCCACTTTGATTAACTATCAGCAACCACCAAGATACCAAGACCAGATATTTCCGTACCATGCACCACTTCACAGCCAATTGACTGATTCAGCACCTATTGTTTTAAAGGATATGATGGCTATAAGGTTAGTTTTAATCTAACATCCAGCAAAAACTTAACTATTTATCTGGACACTTATGGTGCAAACTCTTATTTCTTTGCTCCTTCTCATGTAATATCATGTTCAATTTTTTGTTCCCCACTTGCAAACCTGTCACATGTTTTCTCTACTTCAAAATAGAAAAAGCTTCTGGGTGTTTGAATGGCAAAGGTAATCTTGTGGAGTCATCTAATGTAGAATTTCTGTGCCTGATATCAGGTATGGGCAGATAACAGCAGAACCCTCCTTTGCAGTCTATTGGCAGCTGGAAATGGAATAAGCAAGTGAGGGCCAAAGATATGATGTGAGAGGATGATTATCTGTCAGAAGTGTGAAACTTCATCCATATAAATACTGATGAATCTTGCACACTCAGAAGATAATGGTTATGCTCCCTTTCAATTTTTGCATAGTTGCTTTCTGCTTTGCTTAGTGTCCTTGAAGCAGAGGTAATTGGTTTTTCCTCTCTTGTAAGCATAATGTGGGATCTGACTGCTCTCACCTCATATGGGGACACATCACACACTAATTGCAATGGCAAATCAGGATCAATGTGTGAATACCTCCAACGCTAGTCCTTTGTCTTTTTAAACAGTTTGTCATGTTTATCTATACAAATCAAGGATTTTCCTTGACCCAGATGATCATGGAGATGTTTCAAATACTGCATCCAGGCAGGAATGAAGTTTGTCTACCATTTCAGTAATCCCATAAAAGAACATAGGTGGACATTTTCAGGACCTGTGGTGACCTTTTCAGCAAGGACCATTACTGATTTACTATCGTACCTGGGGAGCTTTGTTTTTGACTATAATTTAAGGGATTATATTCTTTTTAATAATGGAATGTGTATTTTATAGCCTGATTTGTATGGGTAATATTACAATTGATAGAATAGAAAAAGGGAAACCAACACTATCTATAATGTAGTGGAGTGGGAGGAAAAATCCTTTTTGATTCTCCTTTACCTTTCACGTGACATGAGTAAAAGTGGCTTTCACCTGATCCAGTAAATGGGTAAAAGGAAGGATTCTATGTGAAGGTGACATTGTTTTGGATCCAGGTGAAGGGCAATGAGAGTAACTGCCTCTCATGCTGATGCAGGAATGCAGCCTGACCACTGACATAAGTGGTACAGGGTGAAAACAGGGTACAGGGTGAAAACAGCTGCACCATAGTTCAGCACAGAAAGGAGGTGCTCCAGCATGGGGATTGGTGGGGGTAGGGATTGTGGTAGACCTGGCTTTAGTAACAGAAGCTTAAGGGAAAACAGGCCAAGTTCATTTCTGAACAGGCGAGAAAGAGAGAGTTTTAGGAGCATTATAGAATCAGGATGTGCAGATTTATATAGAGAGAACTCTTTAGTTTTGCATTTTTGTATTCATTCTTTAACACAAGCTATCCTGTGATCAGGTGATGGGCACTAAGGGCACTAATATGTCACTAAGGGCTGGAGCCTGTGAGATGGTCAGTGGACCTGTCAATAGGCATTGAGGACTTTCCACTTCCATTGCCTTTGGCGTGGAACTATACAGCATCAAGCCCTCAGTATACAATACACAATGTATCTTTTATTTTGGCTTATTGTAAGTGCAGATTTTTAAAGAGAAAAATACAGTTTTCTCCTTCAAGAAAACTAAGTTTCATACTTTACTCTAAGAAATATTTATATATTCTAAGGCTGGAAAAGGCCACTCTGATCATCTCCTCAGATCTCTTCCATAACACAGGCAATCGAACTTCCCTAATTGTTTTTAAGTGTACATTAACCAGGTACAAAAGGCCAAATTTCCAATTCCCTGCACCTTGAGTAGCCAGCTACACCAATGCAAAGTGAATGCAACACGCTACCATTCAGATCTGGTAGCATTTTACATCTATTTTGTAACCATTTTAACTGACTACACACAATGCAGGGGGAGAGAGATTCATGCCCAAATACTCTCATGTCAGTACACACTTCTGTCCTACTTTAAGTGTAGGAATTTTATACAGAGTAGTTCTTCTCTTTGTATCTCATGCATTTAAAAGTTTAAACCTGGGCCAGTTTTAAAATAACTATTTGACAATTATCACATTTAGAACACTGGAAGACAATTTACAAGAGGCAATCCACCTGTTCCTTTGATTAGGGCAGTTCTTGTTGCACATAAGTATGCCACAAAACAATGAGAAAAAATTAAAAACTGCATAGATCTCTGAACTCAGGCACACATAGGATTCAGTTGTGACAGACAATAAGCTGCAATGTATTAATCTAGGACTACTGATGTGCAATAATTATATGAATATTTAAGTGACCTGATCAGGGAGGTACATTTATTGTGTAACTATGGTGAAAGGATTTCTGCCCCTGCCATGATGCTCTCCAGAGGATGCTAAAACAAACCAAGTCAAGCCTCTCTCCAAAGTGTGCAATCATTTCCCTGTCTAGGGTCTCTGAAGTTTTCCAACCTCTTTGGTCATATAGCTCAATGCTTAAGTATCTATGACTTATTATAGAACAAATGTACAATTTATAAAGGAATACTTGAAAGATAAGTCTCTTTAATGAAAGATAGATACATGCATCTACTGTATTACTTGATTCAATTATAGATGAAATACAACAAAGCTCATATCACTAGAATAGCAATAGAATGTCAATTAGAAATCCAAGTAGTTTTGAATTCTTGAGAAAAGAAAAGGTGTAGTGGCACCCTAACACATCCAAAGGGAATTCAAAAGCATCCAGAGAGACTAAGACTCACAAAAGTCAAGGACTCCTTTGACAAAAAAAAAAAAAAAAAAAAAAAAAGTTGCTTATAAACATATGTGACCTCAAACATCCAAATAGTTATTTTGGCAATTAAATGACCTGGAGTCAGAGAGTCTTCTTATTAAGGCACAAGATTGGGAATCAGTATATCTGTGTTCTATTTCCAGCTCTTCTGCAAATCCCCTGTGTGACACTGGGCAAGTAACTCATTCCCTGACACTCAGTTTCATTATACATAAGAGGGAAATGATAATATCCCTCTCAAGGGTATTGGAAGGATAAATTAACTGGTAACCGTAAAGTGCACCAAGATCCTTGAATATAAAGTGGTACAGAGTGCAAATGCTCCCAATTCATAAGTGCTGACAGACTCCCATCATTCTGCCTTTTCCCACAGTCTCATGTGCCCTTATCAACCAGTCTATATTTAAATATAAGTTGACCCATTGCTCTTTGTACACATAAAAACAGCTCTGCACAAGTGTGGCCTGGACTACAACTGCAGGTAACAAAGGGACAACAAACAAGGGAAAAAAGATAAGAAAAAGACTGCATTGTGCCACTTTAAGGAACCTATGATATTGGGCCAGGATGAGGCATGCTCAATACAATGTACAGAGAGACAGGACTTGTCTCCCCTTCGGCACCCAACCTCCCGCCCAATACATACACATACCCCATCCCAGTCGCAAACCTCATACCACCAAAAAGACAAGCAAATGATAACGGACATCCTTGTGGGGGAGGGACAAAAGAAATCAAACACTCCTTAACCTACCCAAAAAAAAAAAAAAGGGATAGTTCCACATAACCAATATTATCAGTTTTCAACATCCACAGGGCTCCCTCCCCACTCTGAACTTTGGGGTACAGATATGGGGACCCACATGAAAGACCCCATAAGCTTATTTCTACCAGCTTAGGTTAAAAACTTCCCCAAGGCACAAATTTCTTTCTTACCCTTGGATGGTATTGCTGCCACCACCAAGTGAGTTAGACATAGATTTAGGGAAAGGACCACTTGAAGTTCCTGTTTCCCCCAAAGTTTCCCCCCCAAGCCCCTTCACCCCCTTTTCTGGGGAGACTTGAGAATAATATACCAACCAAATAGGTAAACACAGTGAGGACAGATCAGACCCTTGGGTTTTTAGGTCACTAAAAACCAATCAGGTTCTTAAAAACAGAACTTTATAATAAAGAAAAATGTAAAAGAAGCACCTCTGTAAAATCAGGATGTAAGGTAATTTTACAGGGTAATAAGATTTAAAAACACAGAGGATTCCCCTCTAGGCAAAACTTCAAAGTTACAAAAACAGGAATAAACCTCCCTCTTAGCACAGAGAAAATTCACAAGCTAAAACAAAAGATAAGCTAACACATTTCCTTGGTACTACTTACAGTTTTTGGAATCTTCTATGCTTATGTCAGGCAGGAGATGCTTTTTCCTACCCTCTCTGTCCCAGAGAGAGCAACAAAGAGCACAAAACAAAACCTCCACCCCACAGATTTGAAAGGATCTTCTTCCCTTATTGGTCGTTTTGGTCAGATGCCAACAAGGTTATTTGAGCTTCTTAACCCCTTACAGGTAAAGGAGGGATTCTATGCTACCCTTAGCTGTATGTTTATGACAACATATTTTACTGGTCTGGGACTGAGAACTTCATGATCCAGTTCCCTCACAGAGCTAGGAGGAGTGAGAGCACTTCCATTCCCCTTTGGGGGCCCTCCCACAGCTCTTTGTGGGCCTCTTCTTTACATCACTCTTTTAATGGACCTCTAATTATTCCTTTCCCTGCCTGCCTTATGTTAGGATCACAGGCGCTCCATTTTTTTTATCCTCGTCCTCCTTCTCTCCCATTAAGCACTGAGAAGTCCTTTTCAGCAAGGCCAACAAAACAAGACATTTCATGGTAGAGTGCATTAGCCACTTTGTTAGAAGCTCCTGAGATGTGTTGGATGTCGAAATCAAAATCTTGGAGAGCTAAACTCCACCAAAGAAGTTTTTTGTTATGTCCTTGACAGTATGAAGCCACTTCAGCGCAGCACGGTCCGTTTGCAGGTGGAAACGCCGTCCCCAAACCTATGGGCGTAGCTTTTTCAGAGCATTCACAATGGTGTAACATTCCTTTTTGGTGATTGACCAGTGGCTTTCCCTCTCAGACAGTTTTTTGCTGAGAAACATGACAGGATGGAATTCTTAATCCAGTCCTTCCTGCATTAAAACTGCTCCCACACCACGCTCGGACGCCTCTGTAATTACTAGGAAAGGCTTGTCAAAATCTGGGGCCCTTAGCACAGGGTCAGACATAAGTGTCGCTTTAAGCTGGGGGTTAAAGGCCTTCTGACAGTTTTCAGTCCACTGCATGGCATTTGGCTGTTTCTTTTCCATCAGGTCTGTCAGTGGGGCAGGGATTTGGCTGTCTTGCGGTACAAATCGCCTGTAATATTCAGCCAAGCCTAAGAAGGATTGGACCTGTTTCTTTGACTTTGGGACAGGCCACTTTTGGATAGCATCCACTTTGGCTTGTAGGAGATTGATAGTTCCTTGACCCACCTGGTGTCCAAGGTAAGTCACTCTGTTTAGGCCTATTTGACACTTCTTAGCCTTAACAGTTAGTCCTGCCTCCCTTATGCGCTCAAAGACTTTTTGCAGATGTTCTAGGTGTTCTGCCCATGAATCAGAAAAGATGGCCACATCAACAAGGTAGGTGACTTTAGAGTCTCTCAGCCCCACTAGGAGACTATCTACAAGTTTCTGGAAAGTGGTGGGTGCATTTCACAGCCCGAAAGGGAGCACATTAAATTCATAGTGTCCTACATGGGTGATGAAGGCTGAACTTTCCTTGGCCGATTCATCTAGCGGTACTTGCCAGTACCCCTGGGTTAAGTCTAAGGTAGAGATGAACTGGGCACATCCCAGTTTCTCCAATAGCTCATCTGTGCATGGCATTGGATAGTTATCTGGGCGAGCATTTAGCTTACGGTAGTCCATGCAAAAGCATATTTCCCCATCTGGTTTGGGAACTAGAACCACTGGAGATGCCCAGGCTCTGTTAGAGGGGCAGATTACACCCATCTGTAGCATGTCGAGGATCTCCCATTCTATAGCAGTTTTGGCTTGAGGAGACACCCAGTAAGGTTGGGCTCTAATTGGGAGAGCATTACCTGTGTCAATGGAGTGGTATGCCTGTTTGGTCCATCCTGGGGTGGTTGAGAACATCAGCGAGAAGCTAGTGCACAGCTCCTTGATCTGCTGTTGCTGCATGTGTCCAAGGGTCATGGAGAGGTTCACCTCTTCCACAGCACTGTCACTTTTTCCTTCATAGTAGACACCTGCAGGCCACTCAGCGTCATCTCCTCCCTGGGCTGTAAATGGACAAATATTTAATTCTCTGGAATAAAGGGGCTTTAGAGAATTAACATGCTACATTTTAGGCTTTAGGTTTGAGGTGGGGGATGCTATGAGATAGTTAACAGCTCCTAGGCGCTCTTGGACTGTAAATGGCCCTTCCCATTATGCTAAAGAGTCTCAGAGGATATTTTATAGGTTGTTTACCAAGTCCTGAATGTTAGTTCCGGAAAAGGCGTAAACCCCTCCCATTGCTACTTCACCAACTGTAATGGCCCCTTAACCTCATGGCCATACACAAGTTCAAATGGTGAAAACCTTAAACTGGGATGTGGTACAGCTCTGTAGGCAAAAAGCAACTGCTGCAACACTAGCTCCCAATCATTGGAGTGCTTATTTACGAATTTACATATCATGGCCCCCAAACTTCTCCACCAGGTCATTTGTTTGATGGTGGTAAGGGGTGACAACCAAGTGGTTCACCCCATGAGCTTCCCGAAGGCTTTTCATGGTCCCTGCCAGGAAATTAGTTCCTGAATCCATAAGGATGTTGGAAGGCCAACCTACCCTGGCAAAAATGTCTGTTAATGCTTTGCACGCCCTTTTAGCCCTGGTGTTGCTTAGAGCTACTGCTTCTGGCCATCCGGTGGCAAAATCCATTAAAGTCAGTATGTACTTCTTTCCTCTGGGTGTCTTTTTTGGACAAGGACCCAGAATATCCACAGCTACTCGTTGACAGGGGACCTAGGTGATGGGGAGTGGCTGGAGAGGGGCTTTGACCTGGTCTTGGGGTTTTTCCACTCTTTGGCACACCTCACAAGACCGGACATAAGTAGAAATGTCCTTGCCCATTCCCTCCCAGTGGAAGGATTTCCCCAAATGGTCTTTGGTCCCGTTTACCCCAGCATGGTCACTAGGATGATCATGGGCTAAGCTCAAGAGCTTGACCTGGTACTTAGTTGGAACTACCAACTGTCTTTGAGGATGCCAGTCCTCCTGGTGCCCACCAGTAAGAGTTTCCTTGTATAAAAGTTCTCTTTCTACAACAATCCTGGATCGATTAGAAGAGCTGAGAGGCGGTGGGTTGCTCCGTGCCACCGTCCAAGCTCCCTGGAAGCTTTCATCTGCTTCCTGCTCAGCCTGGAACTATTCCCTTGATGCTGGGGACATCAGTTCCTCACTGGATTGTGGACTTTGGCTTGGTCCCACTGGAAGCGATGCAGGTGATGGGGCTGTTTCTGTTGACTGTGAACCACTCTCTGCTGGTGCACTATGTTGTGTTTCAGGCTCCGGCTGAGCCTCTTGTGCAGGTTTAACTGCTGCTGCCAGTGTAGGCTTGGTGGTGCCCTCTGGTGTTGGAGTTGAAGACGGGGTTGCAAGTGCTGGATTCAGTGCTGGCAATGGTTCTGGTGCTGGTTGCTCAGCCAGTTCCAGTTCTTGGACTGACTCTGGCTGGGTCTCTGTGACTGGATCCACTATTTCTGTCCCAGACATTGGCATGGGATCTGTCTCCACCACCTTAATCTGAGTCTCTGGTAACACAGACTGGGCCCTTGTAGCAGGCTCAGGAACAGAGCTAGGTGTGAAGGCTTGGTTAGCCTGGCTTTGGGTGACTATTCCCACCCTCTTGGCTAGCTTCACATGGTTGGCGAAGTCTTCCCCCAGCAGCATGGGAATGGGATAATCATCATAGACTGCAAAAGTCCACATTCCTGACTAGTCCTTGTACTGGACAGGCAACTTGGCTGTAGGCAAATCAAAAGAGTTTGAGTTGAAGGGTTGAATCGTCACTTGGGACTCTGAGCTGATGAATTTGGGTCCACTATGGATTGGTGGCTAGCTGACACCTGTGCTCCAGTGTCCGTCCACACGATAACTTTTTTCCCACCCACACTCACAGCCTCAGAGTGAAGGGAAACTATCTGGGAGGCATCTGGGCCTGAGGATCTTTGGTGTGACCCCCAAACCAAATCCTTAAATTTACCATAGTCAGAAGCATCCTCAATAGGCATCTTGTTGAATATGTCCGGAACTCTTCCAGTCAATTTTGCTACCAGTGTGGTCATCTTCTGATCTTCAGGAATTACATGGAGTGTGCACAGTCTCTCAAAGGTGATGAAATATTCAGCAATATCACTGGATTCATCATACTGTGGATACAGTCACTCCAATTTGTGGATTTTTGGGGAAGTGGAGTCAGCTGCTGAAGGGTTCTGTCTTTTCAACTCCATAACAGCTAGGTCATGCTTCCTCTCTCTTTTTGTCTCCTCCAGTTCATGCTGCCTCTCTCTTTCCCTCTCTTCCCTAGTAGATTTGTCTCTGGCTACTTGTGCATCAATCTGGGCCTGTATTTCTCGGTCTTTTAACTCCAGGGTTCTTTTATGGGCAGCCATATGTCTTTCATGTTCTTTTTGTCTATTTTCAGCTTCCAGTCTGGTGAATTCTAGTTTCTTTTGGACCTCACTTTCCGCCATGCTAGCCTCCCTGTGCTTAGCCTAGCCTAACCCGAGAGCTAGAAAGAAAAAAAAGGAACAGCTTGTGAATTCCCTTGCAGAGCTTAACTACTCTGCCTCCAGGCAAAGAAAAAAAAAAAAACCCTCCAGCTGCTCTCAGCTTAGAAAATAAGTAAATAAATAATTGTCCTTTAAAAAAAAAAAAAACACCCTCCCTGGCTTTCAAGCAGCCAAAAGAAAAAATGTGTCCTTTTAAAAATCCTAATGTCTGTGCTTCTGATTCAAAATTATCCCACCACTCTGCCACCATGTCAGGGTTCCCTCCCCACTCTGAACTTTGGGGTACAGATATGGGGACCCACTTGAAAGACTCCCTAAGCTTATTTCTGACAGCTTAGGTTAAAAACTTCCCCAAGGCACAATTTATTTCTTACCCTTGGATGGTATTGCTGCCACCACCAAGTGAGTTAGACATAGATTTAGGGAAAGGACCACTTGAAGTTCCTGTTTCCCCCAAAGTTTCCCCCCCAAGTCCCTTCACCCCCTTTTCTGGGGAGGCTTGAGAATAATATACCAACCAAATAGGTAAACACAGTGAGGACAGATCAGACCCTTGGGTTTTTAGGACACTAAAAACCAATCAGGTTCTTAAAAACAGAACTTTATTATAAAGAAAAATGTAAAAGAAGCACCTCTGTAAAATCAGGATGTAAGGTAATTTTACAGGGTAATAAGATTTAAAAACACAGAGGATTCCCCTCTAGGCAAAATTTCAAAGTTACAAAAACAGGAATAAACCTCCCTCTTAGCATAGGGAAAATTCACAAGCTAAAACAAAAGATAAGCTAACACATTTTCTTGCTATTACTTACCATTTTTGTAATCTTGGATTCTTATTTCAGATAGGGTTTTAGGAGATGTTTTTTCCTGCCCTGGTCCCTCTCTGTCCTGGAGAGAACAACAAAGAGAGCACAAAACAAAACCTCCACCCCACAGATTTGAAAGGATCTTCTTCCCTTATTGGTTGTTTTGGTCAGGTGCCAACCAGGTTATTTGAGTTTCTTAACGCCTTACAGGTAAAGGAGGGACTTTATGCTACCCTTAGCTGTATGTTTATGACAACATATTTTACTGGTCTGGGACTGAGAACTTCATGATCCAGTTCCCTCACAGAGCTAGGAGGAGTGAGAGCACTTCCATTCCCCTTTGGGGGCCCTCTCACAGCTCTTTGTTGGCCTCTTCTTTACATCGCTCTTTTAATGGACCTCTAATTATTCCTTTCCCTGCCTGCCTTATGTTAGGATCACAGGCGCTCCATTTTTTTTATCCTCATCCTCCTTATCTCTCCCATTAAGCACTGAGAAGTCCTTTTCAGCAAGGCCAACAAAACAAGACATTTGAAATTTGGTGGCTGAGCCTTTCTGAATTTATGACAAGTCACACGCACACGCACACAGAGTCAAAGACAGGGAAAATGTTTGAACGCTAACTTCAAGACTTCTCTAATTTTCATCAAAGTTCCCAGAAAAAATTCAGAGCTAGGATGAAGTTTCAGGGGATTTGTTCATATTCGAGGCTATGAGTGAGGTTGAATTTGCAGCAAGAGGATTGCTTCAGCCTCTAACTGTGGAGCAGCTACTACCCACTCCATATTTTAATAATTTAAGCTATGAGTATGCAAATACTTACACATACGCTTAGCTTTATTCCTGTGAGTAGTCCCAGTGAAGCCACTGACATTTACGTACAAAGCCAGTGGGAGTACTCCACTGGAGAAAGATAAACTCATGAGCATTTGCAGTATCAAAGCATATTTAAGTTATAACAAAGATTAGTCATAAAAGCTCTATAACAGGCTCTCACCTCATCTGGTGATAGATTCTGCCACTGCCTCAATTCCTCTACTCTTGGATGCACCAAATTCTGACCAATTAGTAGCCATCAAAAAGTCTAACAAAAGCAAAACAAGTGTCCAGCAATCACATGCTTAGTCTTCACCTGTTCAGGGTGTGCCCTTAGCGGGCCTTAGCTCCTCTTTAGCCCTCACCTGCACTCAGCAGTCCATTACAGCAGTATGTTTGCTATGTTACTACAAGGCAATAGAAAGAGGACTTCCTCCCACTCTCACCTTAAATACCAGTCTAGACCCCTAAGCTAGTACAACCATCAGCTTCCTTCAACAATCATTCACTCTACCCTGCTCAGGCTGCTTCCTTCTAGAAATTGCCTTCCTCAGGCCTAATTCCCTCATCAGGGAGAAATTATCCTCCAATCTTCCTTGTAGGTATCTCCTCTGGTTACTTACTTCTCTTGTTCTTTCTACTTTTGAGTCCACTGCAAATATCTCACTGCTTTGAGTAAACAGATTCCTTCTTACAAGAAGCACTTCCCCCTGTAACACTTTGCCTGATCACCTGACCCCAACCATATCTGGGAGGTGTATAACTAGGCACAGGTGAGGCTGAGCCAAACCTGCAAATACTTACACATGTGCTTAGCTTTCTGTAGATGAGTAGACCACTGAGGTCAAGAGGACTACTTACATGTACAAAATTAAGCATGCATGTAAGTATTTGAAGGCTAGAAACCTTATCTTCAAAATTGAAATAAATAAGTATTTAATAAAGTTACAGAGAAACAAACTTGTGGCTTCCCGCAACTAGAAAGAGTATCCTATCTCAGTGTGTTCAACCCTGGAGCAATACCTAAACCAGTCTGGGGATGGATATGTGTTTTTCCTGCATTGCATTAAAGTTCCTTCATACTGTTAGTTTAGAGAGATAGAAATAATATTAATTATATCTAAGATATTTGCCATAGCACTTCCTGTCATATTTGGACTTTATGCAGAAGAAACTACATTGCATAGCATAATACGTTGCATATATTTATAGACTAACTCAGATGCAGCTATCAGTTTGTCAACAACCATCATTTTTTCCTCTTTTCAGCCCCATTGAAATTAAAATATTGACAGAAACAATTTCTGCCAGCAAAGTAAAAAAGTTAATAAAGATGATATTGAATTGGCTTTTTGCATTCATTTAGGCTGCATAATCCACATCTTAAACTCGGTGGAACGTTGCTGAAATAAAATATGAAAAATAAAGGAAAATTCAATGCCAGATTTTTGTCTGCTGTTTTTTGTGTACACAGGATAAAGCTAGAGGTAGAGGCTTAGAATCATAGAATCATAGAATCATAGAATATCAGGGTTGGAAGGGACCCCAGAAGGTCATCTAGTCCAACCCCCTGCTTGAAGCAGGACCAATTCCCAGTTAAATCATCCCAAGGCTTCAAGTGCTGAGTAGCAGATTTTTGTGAAATAACTCTCAAGTGTGTAATACAGCCTGCAGGGAAAGTGAATGCATTAAGATGTATTTATATTGACAAAAGAGTGATTCTTTGTAGTCCAGGAGAAGAAATCTGCCAGGATCCACATACTGTAACAAATTACTGGTATCTGACCTAGTTGGAACAAACATCCCGAAAAGCACATCCCGTGCAGCTGATATTGCCTCAGTGCCACTCCTTGCTGACCAAGGTTGTGTCACCCTCACTCCCATGACAAAAATGTTAAGAATATTCTCTTTCTTTAAGTGGCTAGATGGAGCAAGACAGAAAGAAGAGGGAGATAAATGGAGACTGCTGCCAAAAAGGACAGGGGTTTGAGCATTGGCCAGCTAAACCCAGGGTTGTGAGTTAAATCCTTGAGGGGCCATTTAAGGATCTGGGCCAAAAAATGGGGATTGGTCCTGCTTTGAGCAGAGGGTTGGACTAGATGACCTCCTGAGGTCCTTTCCAACCCTAATATTCTATGATAACCTACTGCGTAAAGAGGCAAGACTGTATAGTGAGAGAAATAGCACAAAGTGAAAATAAATCTGTTGGCACTACAGCAGAGCTCAGTAGGCAGCAGGTATGTGACTGTGAGATTAGCTTCTCTTTCTCTGTTCAGTATGTGGTGTCATCATTACCACCGAGAGCACACAAGCAACAAAGTCCATTTTGAGCCCTTTCCCACACACTCTTTCCCACATATACCTGTGTTTCACTATAATCTCTTGTATCTAGGTTCACATCTCTTTTTCTGTTACTTTTTGTCTCAAACATATGTGATGGGGGGGGGGGGAGGGGAGCACAGGAGCTTCATACCATATGTGTTCTAGATCAGATGCTTCTACTGAATTTTGTTGTGAATATCGTGTCATTTGCTGATGTCTGCAACTGTATCGGACAATATAAAGCTTCCTTTTCCAAACAAGTACTTTAGGGATCAACTGCCAGGGTGATGTAAATAAAAAAACGGTTGCTCACCTGTTCTGTAACTTTTAGACTCATAGACTTTAAAGCCAGAATGGACTATCATGATCACCTTGTCTGACCTCCTGCACATTGCAGGACACAGAACCTCATCCACCCACTCCTGTAATAGACCCATAACCTCTGGCTGAATTACTGAAGTCATCAAATCATGATTTAAAGGCATCAATTACAGAGAATCTACCATTTACAATAGTTTAAACCTGTCGGTGACCTGTGCCCCATGCTGTAGAGGAAGGCGAAAAAAACCCCAGGGTCTCTGCCAATCTGACCCAAGGGGAAATTCCTTCCTGATCCAAGTATAGGGATCAGTTCAACCCTGAGAATGTGGATAAGACCCAGCAGCCAGACACCAGGGAAAAAAATTCTCTGTAGTAACTCAGAGCCCTCCCCATCCAGTGTTCCATCTCTGGCTGTTGGACATATTTGCTACTAGCAGTCGCATATTGCCTCATGCCATTTTAAGCAGTCTCATCATACCACCCCCTCCATAAACTTATAAAGCTCAGTCTTGAAGCCAGTTAAGTTTTTTTCCCCCCACTACTCACCTTGTTCTCTGAGATTTGGTTGCAAACGTGTATTCCACTCAGGTGAGATTGTGCCAAGCACCCCAGAGTCAAAGATTTTCCCCTTAGCAGTACCTTGTTGGGGCAGAGCACACACCCTGCTTCTCTTGGTTGCCCCTCCTGTATCTATATAAGGGTAATGCCATCCTCACCTGCCTCAGTTCCTCCAAACTGGAAAAGCAGGTTTAAGACTCCAATGAGAGGGGATGGAGGGTGACCTCGTGGAATACTTGTCTGTCCTCACATCTCAAAGAACAACAATTACAGAACACGGAAGTAAACATTTTTTCTTCTTCAAGTGCTTGCAGGCATGTATGTTATACCAATAAAATTAAAACCAGCAGGATCTTATTAAAGGAGATAAGACAAAATGTCACATTTATTGTGAATACAAAAAGAATCATAGTAGACAGTCAGTTATAGCTATAACATTTCATTCAGTTTCACATTCATTCACACGTTCATTCATTCACACACACAGGTTCTGCAGCTGCTGTATAGTTACCAGTCCTGAATGTAGCTTGAGTTCGTGGCTTGGGTTCATAGCTTGTGGTGGCTAACTGGCCAGGAAAGCCGGGGACAAGGAAGAGCTGGGTCTTGTTGGGCGTGCACAGATGCCCTTCCATATTGGCAGCAGAATGTTACCCTTCAACGTCTTTCATCTCACCCATCCTTTCTGTAGGCTTTAGTTTGAATCCAGAGTCTATAGGTCTTGCTGTGTCATGCTGCCTCTGGGTTCGGTGTGATTGATCATCCGTCAATTGCAGACATGACTTTCAGCCTAGGATCTGGCTTTGATGTTTCTTCAATTGTCCTTTTGTTCTTTTCTTTTGAGGGTGGACTCTTCTTACTTGGTCAGAGCTGTTGTCTGCATCTTCAGCTGTTGGGTGTTTACACTTTATTTCATCAGGACAGGCTGGGGCTGGAGGTTGATTCCATCATCCATACATACCTCATTCACACATCTAAACTAAACTGATAAGATTACAGCAGGGTTTTGCAAAAATCAGGGTTGCAGCAAGCTTTTACAAAATGAAGTGAGCATTTTAAAATGGAGTTTGGGACAAGTTAAAATGGAGTTTGAGTTACAGTATGGACAAGTATAATGAATGGCAAACAGTGAACAGAAGTTACAATGTTGAAACAGTGTAAGTTTCAGCAATTTAAGCAGCAATTGGATTGAAAGTGAAACTCAATTAGCCAGTTATTGGGGTAACCGGTTTTATGAATAAATGTTGTTTAATTCATAAAACTTTGCTTATGAAGTTATATTAATAAAGTGAACAATTAAAAACAATTTCATTGATCAGTTCTACATGTATTCCATTCATGTGACTCCCAAGCAGTGCTGTCTGGAAGTGGGATCCAAGCCTACTTGAACAACGATTGCAGCACCACTTTGCCAAAGTTGCATCAGACCAAGAGGCCATTGTTACTGCATAGTGCTGAGTAACTATATGTTGCAGCTCAACAAACAACCCAGAGGCTGTGAAGTTTCCAGTGCTGACGCAGGCTTCATAACTTGATCGATCAAATGCTGCTTCAGACAAAGGTGTCTTGCGATTTGCATTCTCTTTTTAAAAGAAGCCAGATGCCATATCCTTTCTTTAATGTGACCCTCTACTAAACAGATCAAGCAGCGAGGGTGTGGGTCACTGTTCCCACATGATGGACAACATTCGAAGCCTGGAGAATGCTGCATGACCCTTGGTGCTGGGCACTTGTGTCAAAGTGCAGGGGGAAAACAGGTGAGCCTGCACTCTGATCTCTCAGATGTTAATTAGGTCCCCTTGAGAAATCTGATGGGGGTGTCATAAATATAAAGGGAAGGGTAATCACCTTTAAAATCCCTCCTGGCCAAAGGAAAAATCCTCTCACCTGTAAAGGGTTAAGAAGCTAAAGGTAACCTCGCTGGCACCTGACCAAAATGACCAATGAGGAGACAAGATACTTTCAAAAGCTGGGAGGAGGGAGAAAAACAAAGGGTCTGTGTCTGTCTGTGTGATGCTTTTGCCGGGGACAGAACAGGAATGGAGTCTTAGAACTTAGTAAGTAATCTAGCTAGGTATGCGTTTGATAATGATTTCTTTAAATGGCTGAGAAAATTAAGCTGAGCAGAATAGAATGAATATTCCTGTCTGTGTGTCTTTTTTGTAACTTAAGGTTTTGCCTAGAGGGATTCTCTGTGTTTTGAATCTAATTACCCTGTAAGGTATTTACCCTCCTGATTTTACAGAGGTGATTCTTTTTTACTTCTATTAAAAGTCTTCTTGTAAGAAAACTGAATGCTTTTTCATTGTTCTTAAGATCCAAGGGTTTGGGTCTGTGGTCACCTATGCAAATTGGTGAGGATTTTTACCAAACCTTCCCCAGGAAGTGGGGTGCAAGGGTTGGGAGGATTTTTGGGGGAAAGATGTTTCCAAACGACGCTTTCCTAATAAAAATAAATCCAGATAAATGTTTAGTGGTGGTAGTGGAAGTCCAAGGGTAAAATAGTTTGTACCTTGGGGAAGTTTTAACCTAAGCTGGTAAAAGTAAGCTTAGGAGGTTTTCATGCAGGTCCCCACATCTGTACCCTAGAGTTCAGAGTGGGGAAGGAACCTTGACAGGGGCTAATTAGACAGTCAGGCTGGCCGGGAAAAGAAGCCAATTACCCCCTCAGCCGAAGGCTGATAAAGAGGCAAGAAGGAAGTGACAAAGGGAGGGAGAGGGGAATAGGACTAGTTGAGCCCTGTTACATGGAGGCCACAAGGGAGGGAGACCCCTTTTCTCCTCAGGCCCTGGGGAAACATCCAAAAAGCACGGTGGTGCTGTAAACAGACTGTTGCACAGGGATTGTTGTGGATATGGTGGAGGGAACTTAAAATAAAAGGGTTCCCACTGGAGTCCATATAGTTTCTGCAGAGAAGAATGTGGGAGAGTAGCCATGCCCCATTGCAGCACAACAAACCAGTAAAACCAACTAACTGTGAAAAAAACTATGAAAAGTTATTGATAAAGTGAAAAATTCGGTGACAAAAGTGTGACCCACAAAGAAAAAAAAAACTGAGAGGAAGCCTTGCACATGGGGAGTTCTGCCTAAGGCCGCAGGCAGTAAGCAGGAACTGAGGAGGGGTCAGGGCAGCACTGCCTTTATACAGCTTCAGAAGGGGCTACAACAGTGTGACATTTCCTCTCATCTTATCTGGGCCATTCCAATCCTTGACTCTGAGAGCCAGCCTTACCCTGCTCTGCTGTGAGAACTCCCACTCCTGGGCTTTTCATGCACAGCCTCTGGCATGTAAGCTGCTCCCAGCTATTTGCATCTGAATGACACTAGTCAATATCTCTGCCCCCAGACACAACCCTAGGAACCTCCGTCTTGCAGTGTCCAGTTGTGCCCACTGGACGCTGAAAGCTTACATGAGTTTGTCAATTTAACAAAGAAATTGATATTTACCAGGCTTGTTATCCCAAGGAGAGTCTCTGACGTGCTTCAAACCAAATGCACTGTTTCAGGTAGAATAAACAAACAAATTTATTAACTATAAAGACAGATTTTAAGTGATAATCAGTCAAAGCATAACAAGTCGGATTTGGTCAAATGAAATAAAAGCAAAACACATTCTAAAATGATCTTAACACTTTCAATGTCCTTACAAACTTAGATGTTTCTTGCCAGAGGCTGGCTGGTAGCTCTTCAGCCAGGCTCTCCTCTTTGATCAGCACTTCAGTCGCTTGTTGTGGTGTCTGAAGATGTAGGTGGAAGAGAGAGGAAGAGCATGGCAAAGTCTTTGCCTTTTATCATGTTCTTTCTTCCCTCTTGGCTTTGCCCCCCTTTCAGAGTCAGGTGAGCATTACCTCATTGCAGTTCCAAACTGACCAAAGGAAGGGGGTGACTCCCTCGAGAGTCTAACAGATTATTTTGTTGCTGCCTAGGCCACCACCCTTTGTTCCTGTGAGGCTGGGCTGGGTTTGTCCCATACCTGTCCTGATGAGGTGTGAATTGCCCCTCTGCTTCTGGAGAGGTTTTTGTCTTGGCTTGCTTTAAGCCATGAGGATACATTTTCAGCCTCATAACTATACACATGAAATTATAACCCATAACATCACTATAACAAAATGTCAGTACATCATGGGCCTTCCAAAGACACCCAACATGACAAACTTTGCATTGGATACCACACAATCATTTTATAAAGATGAACATGGTGGTGTAGGGTGTTCCCCCAAGGTACAGAGCATCACAAACAGATATTACTAAGGGAAAAATCTCTGATGCTGGTGTGCTTTGCTCCAACACATGTGACTGGACTACTCATCTGCAACCAATCAAAGAAGAACTTGGTAATTTATGCAAGTACAATAACTTGCATGCTGAGAGGGCAGAAAGGCAAGGGTCCAGCAGAAAAAACATTTAACAGGAAGATGAAATAAGTCTTAAGATAAAGCAGCCCTCTCTCCCTGGTGCCACACATGTACCCTTACTGGTTGCTTTCCTGTTATATCTCTCCACCCTAGGCCTAGAAATTTCACCAACATTAATCCTTACATTCACTCATGTAGGAATGTAATTTATCACCCCATTTAAGTCAATCCTGAATTTGATTTTTGTTGTTTTTTTTTTCACCAGATTGACCACTTTCAGTATTTTAGTTGTATTTAATACCCAACTCCCCTACTACTTCATGGACTTCAACTTCCTCTGTATTAGGACAGCATTTAGCACAATGTTGATACTACATATAAATAGTGACTTTATTTAAGTCAGGGCTGAACTTTGGTTCTCAGGTCTGCTTGATGATAAACCTATATTTTATATTGTGTGAAAAATAGTGTGTGAAAAAATCCTCCAATAGTTTCAAATTATATATAAATCCTTACTGAAATACAGCCACCTCTATGATGGAGAGAGGCAACTAACAGCACACTGCATTGCAGTACAGGAAGAGAGGAAACTTGAACCGAGGAAGACACTAGAACAAATCCCTGCAATTTCAATATGTTGCTATGGATTATTTTATTATTATTATTATTATTTTTAGGTGGTGTACAGAAGACCCTCTCTATAAATTACATAAAACTTGAGTGATATTTCTGGAGTTGGTGCAATGGAGATAAGAAGAAGGTCACTTATGTAATACTGTCTGTCACTATTGACATTGAAAAGTGCCCTAGCAATATAATTAGGCCTTAATTCTAACTGAGCATTCTCCCTTGTCGTCACTGGAAAATTAGGTTATGTTAGAAATTTTAACATAATGTCAGCAGGCATTGGGTAACCCAATAATTCCTGTAGGTTTTCTCATAAACAGATAACATGATGCTAGACATGACAGTCCCTGTCAACACTAACTGCGAAGTTGTATTTAACATTCTGTTAGTTAACATGACTCCTCAAGGTTGTGCTTTAATACAATGTGATTTTCAAGATCTCCTAGGGTTCCTGATGAAGTCCAGAGGAGCTGAGTAGACATATCGATGGCAGGATTTGGATTTATAAATAACAAAAATATTACTATAAATATGTTTCCAAGATCTGTTTCCTGTTGCATCACTAAAATTTGTGCAGAAATAGGGCTGAACTAGTCAGATGGCTCTGTTAATATCAAGCCATTTAAGGAAGATTTTAAAGAATTCCTTTGACATTGCTGCTAAGTGGGCAGTTCTCAATTCATTTAGAAAATATTAGAAAGATTTTTCATAATTTTTCTAATGTCCAATAAAGTGTAGAATCTCTGATGCAGGTGGACAGCTTAAAAGTGCAGCTTTTTGTTGCTTTTTAATATTCCATTTAATACCTTCATGCTGAATACAATGTGTTTATAGGGAAGAGCTGGTTCACAATTTTCTTTCCTTTGTTTGGTATGCAGTTTTCATTTTCAGCTGAAGAATACAATGCAATTTTTATTTTGTGTAGCTCCTTTCACAGTAACTGCATCCCGAGATCTTTTACAGAGTTAAATAATGGTAAACATCAGGACCGAAAACAGGTCCTCAGTTTCTGTGGGGAAAACTTTACACCCACAGTGAACCATGCCCACAATTTGCATCTGCAGTTCATTCATGCAATTTCCTGTCATTAAAGGAACTGTTCTTCAAGTGGTGTAAATTGAATTAGCTCCATTCAAGTCAATGAAGCTGTACCAATTTAGCTGTAATCTATCCTTGATATAAAATGGAAAACACAAAAACGCGTCGGTTTCAAAATCAGGACCAAAACTAGAGAAAGAGAATATCAAACAGAAAGAGAAATAAAAAAGTCATATACACAAGAAGAGAACAAAAAGTAGAGAAGAACTCAAATTTTCACTTAAGATGAGAAGATGGAGCTACAGGAAGGCATTTTCAGATGTTAGCAATAGAATGGATTGAAGAAACAATTTCCATCCTGTAGTGAATTCTAATATTGTGAAATTGTTTTCATATCAAACTTTGATTTGGAAATGCCAAAACATTTTGTTTCAATCCTTTCAACCGAAGTGAAACATTCTGACATTTCTAAATCAAACCGTTTCATTTCAGTTTGTTGTCACAAAATGGAAGGTCTCCCATGATGTCCCATGGTTTCTGCCGATAAAGACCATCATAATGACTCATAGGAAATGTAGTTCAGCCTGGGAGCATCAGGGATCTAAAACTACAATTCCCATTAGGCACTGTGGTCTATTCACTGCTGGGAGAGTCTGGAGTGCATCATGAGAGAAATGTCATTTCCCAAAATCTTCAGGCAAATGCAGAGATTAACCCCCCTTACCCCCCCAAAAAAAACCTCCCCACCCCTCCAAAAAAAAAAGTTTCCACTGTGAAAAATTCTGCTTTTGATAAAACCCCATTTTCTGACAGGAAAATGTTTTGTTTGAAAGATTTCAGCCAAAACTAGTCCAGAACAGTGAAGAGAAAGGTTCTGCACCAAGAGTGGCCTGATAGTGCCATGGACAAAAAGGCATTCTGGACCTAGTTAAACAGAGGGACTGGGCAGTAGATAACAGCGAGAAAAATTCTATAAGATAGACAGGAGTATTTTAAAAATAAGGAGTGCAATTCCTCTTTTATTATTTCAGATACACCAGCACAGAATGGTTCAAATGTAATAAAGGTGTCGGTGATTTGACATAATAAATGATTGAAAACTATAGGACCCTAAATCAGGGATACATTTCTGCCCAGCTTTTAAAACAGCTGATTAAAAATATATATATATTTAAAGTTAATCTGAAAGGTGTTGCTTTGCTTTCAAAGAAAACTTAATTTAACTTTGATTTAGAACACTAAAATTTTTAATAATGTTAATTATAAAATTCATATAAAAAATGTATTGGTATAATACAAATATTGTCAAAGTCCATCTGGCACCTTTCACAAGCACTGAATTTACTCTTAAAATTTACGTTAAAAGTATTAGAACAGGTGGTTTTCCTTCAGCTTTGACAATTATATTAAGCATGATTAATTAAAATACATTGATATGTCTTTTTTGGTTCACATTCAGCAAATAGATTTATTAGACTAAAATGTCATAAATAATATATCTAACTTTATAATTTCTCTATATATATTTTGAAGTTTTAAACTGCCACTTACCACCAAATTATCTGAACACGTTCGACAGCAAATCAATAGCACTAAAAATACCTCTGGTGGACTCCATTAAACTCAGACACTGTATAAAATATGCCCTTAGATAAGTGCTTTGAAAAATAATTTCTTCTAAATATTGATATTCAGTGCACTTCTTTGTACTGCATCGCAACACTGAGCAATGAGCAACAGGACTGATGACAAGATACTGTACTATAGTTTATTGCAGTTCTTTCTACAGTAGTTTGTAGGGTTTATGTACTTGTCAAATATCACTGCAAGCTCAGGGATGGCTGTGTGAAGTTCTGAGCTGGCATCTGATGGATAATGCTCTGACAGATACATTATATTTGGATTAAACAGGATGAAAATAACAACATAGTGGGGAAAAAAGAAAACAATACATGACTTAGTTTTGTGTCTATTATCAATAAAGTAATTGCTAAGTTTTGCCTTTCAACTTCAAGGAAAGTTTCAAATTTCAACTAACTAATTTTAGAGCGTGATCTGGCAATATGATCTCCACTATATATTCATCTTGGATGACATTCAACACCTTGTTGGTTTGGGACTTTTAAGTGGGTCCTGATTCTGCTGTTATGCCAGTTTTACACTGGTGTAACTTAATTTACTATAGTATGGAATAACTGGGAGCAAAATCAGCTCTGAACATATTTCTTTATTGGAATATCTAGGGGCTAGATACCCAACTGTGCAGGACTCCATGGGGTGCATTGAGAATGGGAGAGGGGGGGCAAAGGAGTAGGGACAAGTTCCTGAGGGAAGCTCAAAATTCACTTGGCTGCAATAGTCCCCAAGGAGCCATTCTGGCAGCTGGGAATTACCAGAGCACATCAGTGCTTCAGACACATCCTCAACACACCATCAGTCTGGCAACAGAAAACATAACCATCTTTCCATCACCCAGGGATTCCCCACACTGAGAGAACCCACAGGCAGCTGAATATATCAGCTTTCCGGCTTCCTTAAGGCAACCAAGAGAACGGACTGAGAATCTTCCACATAACATCTATTTCAAAGCTGATGATGATTGCAGCTTTTTGATTATCATTTGAGGTAATTAAATCAAGATTGGGTGTTTCTCTAAAAGATATGTTGCAGTTCAACCGTGAGTTTTGGGTTTGATGCCAGAATAGTGACGTTCTATAGCCTGTGTTATTGAAAGAGTCAGACTAGATGATCATAATGGTCCCTCCTGGTCCTAAAATCTATGAGTCTATGAATCTTTAAGAAAGGTTTTCTTTATTCAGAATGTTAGCTATTGAAGTTAACAAGCATTTACTAAGAACTAACAAAATAATTCATTTTATACTGTCTAAATTCCATGTCTATCCCTTCTGACCTTAAACATATGACCCTACCCAATGGCTGATTCTTTGAATGCAGCTTGCCACCGCCTCACTTCCCCCCGGACCACCACAACCTAGTCCTACACTATTGTGCATCAACTACATGCAACATGGGGAAGGTTACACATCCCTTATATGGTCACCGTAAATTCAGGCCTCAGTGTGCAACAGAACCACACAAGTTCTCCTTTTATGGGATCCTTCTCCACTATTGAGAAGGTTGGATTTGTCCCTATTTGTGCCTAGGGGCTTAACTATATACATTTTCTCATTGTGTTATGCATTTTGGCTCTTCTACATATCTCATATATCATTACTTACACATGAGAGTGGCATGTTCAAAAGCACCAGAATGATGTAGGCGCGCAAGTCCCATGGGCTTTCAATGGGAGATGTCCTAGGGTATGTCTACACTACAATCAGAGGTATGACTGCAATGCATATCCGAGCTACCTTTGATCTAGCTAGCTCTGAGAACAATAGCGGTGAAACCACTGCAGCGCAGGATGTATAAGCATGTCCAGGACCCTGGGTGGGTACTTGAGCAGCTGACTCACGCTGCTGTGGTCTCACTGCTATTGTTATTTGAGTTAACCAAATCAGAGCTAACTCAGCTATGTTGACACATGCTGTGGTCACAGCAGTGTTGACATACCCTTAAGTGCTTTTGCCTGTTAACAGTATTGTGTCCTGCTACATATATTTTGACAAGCTAAATAATTTTATGTTGTCCCAAGTGGTCATTCTATTTGAGTATCTTGTTTAAAGCCAAATGTATGTGAGAATCCTCACTTTTGCTCTCTCTCCCCATGTATGTGATGAAGTATAAGATGACATGTTAATGCTTCTCTACTGACACAAAGACAGGACTTCAGAAAAGATAATTATATTGTAATATAGATTGACCATATAAAACCCACTGCTCTCTGGTACCTGTATGCTAGTGCAATGGTATGCTAGTGCAATGGTCCTACCAATTTGTGAGTGGCCATAATACCTTGCTGATAGATGGCTAAGAGAAGAGGCAATCAAGAGACTGGATATATGTTCATCTGGGGTTAAATAATGCAGTTCTGATTCAGGCAAATTACAAAAATGTATGGGTTAAGGTCAGAATCTCTAATAGTGAATGGCTGCTCATTATGGTTTAAAGCCTGGTTTAAAGAAGTTTTACTTCTGTTCAATTTCCAAAATAATAGTATAGCAAATCTGTGGACATATCTAAGGGAGATTTCAGTCCATTCTCTCTTCTCACTCATCTTTCCCACTGTCAGTGCTCATATTTGACTGTAATTGCAAAGCCACAACATCATCTGTCGATTAGGTCTAACATAGGAAAGCTCAAAATGTGATTAACTTTTCTTTTATTATATGATCATTTCTTATACTTCCTGTTGAAGAAACACTTGTAAAGAAGACATGTGTCCCTTTTATTTGAAACCTCTCCAAACTGAGGGTCATTAGAACATTTGTGGGCAAGCAATAGTAAATGGATCAAGATGGAGAGGACGGATTCACAAGCAACCATGAAGAGCAACATGTTGTTCCCGCTGGAAGTGGAGCACAGTTGTGAGAGTGACCGCAGTAGTGACAGGACCAGTTCTGCTGCTATTTCACAGCCTAGGGGAAAGACTCCTTCCCCTTCATGGTCTATGCAGAACTCTCTAGCCCACTCACGCAGACTCTGCACTAAGTCGTGTACTTGCCCCACTCAGCTGGGAGCACTGATGACCTTCTGCAAATCATTGCTAATTATCTTCAAAGTTACTGAACTTCAGTACATCTATAAAATATTTCTCTGAAAGATCATCTTAATTTCAGTATGATAGGGAATTTGTAGAAAGCTTTTAAATATATAATTCAAGGAATCTGCATACCCTCATGCCCTGCCTTAATAGGTTAATCTACTATGGATAACACACAGGATTGTTCCTGGTGATTTTTCTGATCATATAAACAAATAATGTGTGAGTAACTATCCCATGTTTATGCTGCGATTTTATACCAGCCTAATTCACAATTCAATTAGTTTGTGCCACCCCAAAGGCTGTGCTAGGGTTAGCCTTTCTGGATTCATTAGATCAGCTGCTTACCCAGCAATGAGACTTTCTTGCCAGCAGTCACTCTCTCTAAATCCTGGGAAGTCCACTGAGAATTTAGTCCCACTAATTAACTGTGGTGGGGCACTATGTGCTTACGGCTATCTACTGAACTCTGTTATCTCTCATAAGTATTGCCAAGCTCTTCGGCCCTTAAATGAACAGTCAAGTAAATATGACATTTTATGTACTGTAAGGAAAGATCTGGGTACTTATCCTGAATAAAATGGTGCCCTCTTCCTCAGTTATATTTGGGAATCCATCCAGGTTTTTCTCATATGCCCCTGCTTGCAGTTAAAATAACTGGTTAAAATGTCATCCCCTAACTTAAACATGACACTGAAAATAAAACTGCACAAAGGATATAAGCTTCTGGTTTGCAAGAACTGGCAAAAATATAACCACTAATGCACAGTTCACCCTTCCCAAAGACCCCACCATCTGTCTCCCTTATCTTTGGCACTGTCTCCTTACTGTGGTTGTTGGAAGGGAAATGGGCTTAGCACCTGCCTCCATCACCTTAACTGTGGCCTTCAGAGGCACTGGATTGCCCCTCTTCCATACCTAACAGCTGAAAGGCTGCCCATATTCCCAATCTAAAGAAGCCTGCAGGAGCCGAAAGCAATCACTGTTGAGGGAAAGCAAAACACTGTCTTTTCACTTGACTGAGGCAAGGGCAAGCAGTATTTCAAAATGAGTGGTGTGGTTACTAGGGAAATGCTGAGGGCTTCCTAGCAACCATTCTGAGCCTCTCCTGCACTACAGAATTTCAAGACTATTCCTGGCCCTCTAGCAGACCCCTTGGATTGGCTTTACTGGTAGTACCCCCAAAGGTACCAAATAGGGTGAGTGTCATCATCTGAAAATCAGAAAGGAAGGAACAACCCAGCCCCAAGATCCAGCAATCAATTGTTATCAGAGAACCTGTTCCATCCCTAATTAAGACAGGGAAGGGAGGGGGAGGTGGCATGGATATGGGATAGGGATAGGGATCTGATTTTGCACCTTTTGAGTGATGAGGCTTTTCCAACTGCCTTAGCCCAGGTATGCTAAACTCTCACAAATCTCTGCTTATGTGTGTGGTCCTGCTACAACCCCCATTCCCAGTTCAGTTTCAATTGGGTCTGTGGTATTTCTCAAACATTTTGTGGATCCGCACATTTTGGTGTCCTGCACTTCTGAAAATCAAGCCATTTATATAGGTATCTAAATACAGACCTAGGGAGCAAAATTTAAGTTCATATTCCTAGATTTTAAAGCCAGAAGTGACTATTTTGATCATCTCATTTGATTTCCTGCATACACAGGCCATGGAATTTCACCAAGTGACTCCTGTATGAAGCCCATATCTTCTGCTGAGTTAGAGCATGTCTTTTAGGAACACATTGTATCCTGATTTAAAGACTTCAAATGAGTGAGCATTGTTAAACTGTGTGAGGTAATCTAATTAAAATATAACCATATAGACTGTTGCAACCACTGTTATATATTTGCAACACATATTGTACAAAGGTAGTCGAGTGAGATGTCTATGAAAAGGTTTTGATTTCCTGGTTATGATTATGCTATCTGTATGCATGTATCATTTTTGTACGTGAAATTACAAGTATTGGCTCTATGCTTGGATTTCAAATGTTTTCTTCTAGGGAAAAGCCCACAAGGTAATGCCCAGCACACCTTGGAGGGACTGTTCAAATTAAGTGGCTCATCAGGAAACACCTGGTTGACAATGGACCATGGGAGATGCCCATCTATACTGAGTGGACTGTCATGTAAACGTGCTTTCTGGAGTGTAGGTAATTGCTTCCTGCAATGACTGAGGGAAATTGGGCATGAACATGTGGCTTGCCCATGTGACTCCAAACTCATCTTGTTGCTGTAATTTTTCACAGTAAGAACAATAGGATGCTCTCCACATGGCAAAAGCTATAAAAGGCCCTGGAAACGTCTCTACTTTGTCTCAATCCTGCTTCTTACCTCTGGAGGAACTTTGCTACAAACTTAAGCTCTGAACAAAGGACTGAATGACTTATCCAAGATGTGGATGTACTCTAGAGACTTCACTTAAGCCAGCAGTTTATTCCATCACTGCTACAAGCCTGAACCAAGAACTTTGACATTACTGTATGTAATTGATTCCCTTAACCAATTTTAACTCTCACCTCTCCTTCTTTCTTTTTTATGAATAAACTTTTAGATACTAAAGGCATGGCACCAGCGTGATTTTTGGGTAAGATCTAACTTATATATTCACCTGGGTGTGTGGCTGGTCCTTTGGGATCAGAAGAACCTATTATTTGATGAGACTGGTTGTAAAGAACCACTCATCGCTCCATCGCTGTTTTTGGTGGTGATATAAGAACTAGAATGCCTGAGGAAACTGCCTCTATGTTTTCTTCTTAGCCAGTGCGGTAAAACAGGAGTTTACTTCTGTGTCTGGTTTGATATAAAAGAATAATCACCAGTTTTGGGTTGTGTTTGCCCTATTTCTCAGCAGTTTGTCCTGAATTTGGCAACCTCAGTTGTAACCCACTAAGGCACGGTTACAAACTGTTCTTATGGTTAATTACCATCACTGTTAAAAATGTGTACCTTATCTCTATTCTGACCTCTCTTCCAGATGTTGTATTTTGTTATGCAATTTGTCTGTGACTTTAAAGAGCTCTCTCCTGTCAAAAATCTTCTGCCCATATACGTACATGTAGACTATGACCAAGTCACCTTCTTTTTAATAAATTAAATAGATTGAGCTTCCAAAGTCTTTCATTGTAAGGCAGGTTTTCCAGACCTTGGATCATTCTTATAGCTCCTTTCCAATTTTTCAACATGCTTTATTAAGTATGGATACCAGAACTGGTCACACTAGTCTGAAAATAGGCGCTCTCAGCTGTACAGTATACTGAGATAATTCCACTTTCCTACTCTTTATTCATTATCCCTCTGCTTATACAGTCAAAAATCACATTAAGCCCTTAGCCACAGCATTGCATGGTTATCTTCTGGCCCTCTGAAAGACCCTTTGGATTGGTCTTTATTGGTTATACCAGAGCCACTAACTCCTTTACAGAGTCACTGGATACTGTCCCTCAGCCTGTACGTATGACTTACATTCTTTGTTCCTAGATGTAAGATCTAACATTTGTATGTATTAAAATGCATATTATTCAAATGAACCCACCATACCAAGCGATCCAGGTTGGACTATAAAACTGATCTGGCCCCATCATCACTGACCACTCCACCAATTTGTGTGTTCTCTGCGCACTTTAGCAGCAATGATTTTATACTTTCTTCCAAATCATTGATGATGATGCTGAATATCATTGGTCTAAGAACACATCCTTGTGGATTCCCACTGGATGATAATTCCCCATTTACAACTACCTTTTGAGAATTATGAGTTAGCCAGTTTTTAATCCATCGAATATGTGGGGTCCTGAGTCAAACATCTTGCAGAAGTCTAACTATATTGGGAAAATCCTGGCCTCACTGAGGCCAATGGGAAAACATCCATTGACCTTGATAGGGCCAGGATTTTACCCATTATGCTGAAAGTTACCTTTATCAACCCATTTTGTAATCTCATCAGAAAATGGTATTAAGTGTGTTTGACAAGATTTATTGTCTATTAGACTATGCTGGTAGGTACTAATTATGATACCATCCTATGAGTCTTTACTGAATACATCCCCTCTCAGCTTTACATTTACCATTTACCCTTTTAACATATTAGCTTTTTCCAGTCTGAAACTTTCCCAGCATGCCAAGACTTTTTATAAATCAACATCTATGGTTCAGAGAGCTACACGAACAATTCCTTTAAAACTTGTGGGTGCAAATTATCAGAACCAACAGCTTTTCCAATATTTAGCTTCAGTAGTTGCTAATTAACATCTTCCCTAGTTACTGTTGGACTTTCAGCACCCACATTTTAAAAAAACAAACAAACAAAAAACTTGACCATATATTTTTTTTAGCAGTAATACAATTCTTCAAAAATAAATGTTTGCCCACTTTACCATTTCCACAGGAGCAAATAAGCTAGTAACGCATGCACACACACACACTTAATTGCACTGGAAATGTAGATCTACTGTAGCATTTCTTTCATTGTAAACCCAAGTTAAAGCACTTCAGTGACCCAACACAGTTTTGTTTTACACTGCTTTGCTTGCTGAACATAACATTTGGGCATATCAGGCAAAAACAAATTCAAATGTCTTTCCAACATGTTTCTGGCGGTTGCAGCTCTAGAAGTTTCTTAATTTCCTCTTTGGATATGTCTATGCTGCAATTAAAAACCCATGGCTGGCCTGGGCCAGCGAACTCAGGCTCACGGGCCATGGGCTAACAGGGTGTTTATTTGCAGTATAGATATTCAGACTTGGGCTGGCACTTGAGTCCTAGGACCCTGTGAGGTGGGAGGGTCCCAGAACTTCGGCTGCAGCCCAAGCACAAATATCTACACCGCAATTAAACAGTTCCTTAGCCCAAGCCCTGCAAGTCCAAATCAGTTGGCATGGGCCAGCCAGGGGTGTCTAACGCCAGAGTAGGTTTCCTCTGCATTGCAAGCAGCACTTTACCATTTCCCCCTGAACTTCACTTCCTAGGTCAGGATGGCAGATGAGGATCTTTTTGTAGAGCTTAAGTCCACTGATGCCAATGAATAATTTGAGCACGCACCAAAGAGCACCCAGTGCTGTGTTACAATAACAGCGAGTGTTGGTTTCCTTCAGATCTAAGGTCCCTTCATGTGTGAAATACCCTGCCTTTGTTTACTTCAATAGGAGTGGCTGGGTGCTCAACACTTTTAAAAAACCTAGGCCACTTACTTAAGAGATAAAATATGGATTTAGGCTCCTGTCTTTGAAAAACTTAGCTTTTGTATTCAGGGGCCATTTACAATCTTTAGCTTTCCCCTGATTGCTCTGTAATGTGTTACCACTGTTCAATTTAATATGGGTGGCTTCCCCAGTCAAAGAAATGCTGGCACAGTGATCTTTCTAAAAATGTTATCCTAAAAAAAATAAAAATAAAAAAAATAACAAAATAGCTAAGCAAGTTCACCACTTTCACTCATTCTAGAAAACAACTGCACTTAAGGCAATGAAAAATTGAAAGACACTTTAAGAAAAAAAGAATGATGAAAACTATTACATGCTTCCCTTATCCACTGTATTATTAAAATGGTAAATCCATCTCTACTATACAGATAACTGGGTGAATGACGTTCATGATAAAACTATTTAAATGTTTGTCACATTTATTTTCCTAAGTGAGAGCCTGAATGACATATTAACTGAAATTTATTTATTTATTTCACCTTCAAAGGTCAGAACTGACCCAGTTAGATGTTCAGTCTTAGTGGTCAAACAATACAGAGTAGTAATGGTAGCAACACAAACCTGTAGTGATTTTATATATAAATATTGACATAGGTGAATGATTCAGTGATGATGATTAATGATCTTCTCAATAGTTATATATCCGAGAAAGGGGAGAGAAGTCATTGTTGACAAAATGCATTATTACTACTAAGGCAATATTCCATGCCACTGAAGGAATTTTCATACTTACTAGTTCAGCCTGTCAGCCTTGTGCACATTGGGAGTTAGACTATAAGGACACATAACAAACACTGATATCTAATATTTAGAGTAGAGAACCAAGAGTCAGGAAGTCTGGATTGTTTCCAACACTGTCATGGGCATTATAAAACCTACCTGGCAGATTTGTGAATTGGAAATAATTCATATTTCTAATGTGCTTTGAGATCCCCAAATGGAAAGTAGTACTATTAAGTTAAAACAGCCTTGTAAAATTGTCATGAGAATTTACCAGCCCAAGCATAAAATATATCAATTTACTCCTTACGATGACTGATGATAATGGACAAAACAATAATATTTCACTCACCCATAAAAAATTGCTCTGAGAAAGGGGCTAAGTACATTTCAAACCGCAATGTTAACAGGGTATAATTATTGTTAACAGCACTGTTATTAGGGAAATAGCATGCATTAGGGTTTTCAACCCTCCAGGATTGTCCTGGAGCCTCCAGGAATTAAAGATTAATCTTCAAATTAAAGACTATGTCATGTGATGAAACCTCCAGGAATATATCCAATCAAAATTGGCAACCCTGGCATGCATTAATGCAGGGATTCTCAAACTGGGGGGCGGGACCCCTCAGGGGGTCGCGAGGTTATTACATGGGGGGTCGCGAGCAGTCAGCCTCCACCCTAAACCCTGCTTTGCATCCAGCATTTATACTGGTGTTATATAAAAAAGGGTTTTTAATGTGTAAGGGTGGTTGCACTCAGAGGTTTGCTATGTGAAAGGAGTCACCAGTACAAAAGTTTGAGAACTACTGCATTAACAGTACAGCCTGTGCGGGCAATATAGAGTTATGTCACCCCAAGCACAGCTCCGGGCAACATTATGCCTAAGACACAATACTTCCCGAAGCTCCCTTGTGCACATGGGTGGTTGCTCAGGAAGCACCATCCTTGAGGATGGTGAAGCTTGCCCCTCACCACAGTGAGCCTGACCTGCTGTGTAGGCTGAGGAATTGCACCAGCACCCTCCCTTCATCACATGTGGGACATGTGCACTCCCATGCAAATGTGGCTGGTCTTTATGCAGGTTTTTGTAAAGTGGGGAGGGAAGAATGGTTTCCTTCCACTCCCACCCTGCCCCTACATACTCACAAAGCCAGAGACAATGTGACCCTTAATGTCCTGATACACAGGAATGTGTTGACTGAGAAAACTAGTACTTTAGTATTTATTGTAAGTACCATATACATGATACAGTATGTACCACACAAGTCACAGTTCATTTTAATGGAGAACGTTATAGATGTGTAGGGCATTATTATACACACACACACACACACACACACAATTGGCTCCGTTTTACATATGTAAAACTGAGCCAATTTTCCACATGCCAACTCGCAGTCCACGACTGTTTGGGCTTCTATACTTTTTCCATGAATTTTTCATAGCTTCTTTTTTCTTGCCATCTGTTTAAAAAAGAAAGAAAAGAAAAAGGCAGTGTGCAGCTATTCAACCCAGCTCCATAGAAAATGAGTTGATTAGAAGAGCTCTCTTATGCAGTATTTCTTTCGTGAAATGCAGTGATGTTAAATGCCAGCGCTGCAGCCTTTTCTATTTAGTATTCACGTCATGGAAGCAATAAAAGTCTCACAAATTTTGAGAACTACTTGAGTGTGTAAGTTGTAGTAATTAATGTTTCCTGCCTGATTGCATTTTGCTTCCCCACCTTCCATTTTTAGGCTTCATGAAGCAGTGCATACTACTTCTACTTACACCCCACGTATAATTATAACACGGTAAAATGAGACAATGATATAAACTCACATGTAGACCATATTGTTATGAACCATAAAATAGTGTGTGTGTATGTATAAAATGTCTCAGCTTCCTCAATCAACTCTTGCCACAGGAAGATGACCGTTTATTATTTGATTTTCTATGACAACTATATATTATAGGCATCAGATTGTATGAAAATTGAATTCAAGAAAAAAAAAAAACGGACCATGGAATTTAAAGTGGTTTAAAATCACAGAACCTGAGTCATTTAGAACAAGACTTAACAAGGCAATTGGGGGTTATAGGGTAGGGGGCAATCCTACCTCTGCCAAAGGATAGACAAGAAGACATAATATGTCTGGTCCACCCTTTAATTCATATAGCTTTTTGATACTTATATACTCTCTTGGGGGCTGCCCTCCTTCACTATTCCCTGTTTCCTACTACCACAGGATCCACTTTTTAATATTATTTCTTATTTAATATTTAATAATATTAAGTTTGTCAAGGAACTTAAGCAAATACATAACTAACTATAGGAGCAGTTCCATTGACATTAAAGGGACTACTTATGTGCTTAAAATTACACACATGATTAACTTGCAGAATCAAGGATTAAAATAGGACCAAACCAGCCATCCTCGTTCAGGGAGAGAGATTTTGCCAAAGTAAGGAATTAAAAAGTACCAAGCCAAATATCAATATAGATGAAGCAACTCTGCATCTGATAAGGTGGAGGACAAAGGAACAGTACTATTTGTGTTTTAAGTGATTTATAAGCAGCATTGCATTCCAAGTGAAAATAATGCATTTCACAAGCATTTTAAGAAGCACTGAAATGACCATTTGTGCACTGCAATTTTCCATAGATATTAGCATTTTCCAAACACTAAGTAATCTGTAATTCCTGAATTATTTAAATGGAGAAATGCTTATTAAATAGGTCTGCTACTGCCTCAGCTATATCTGAAAAACAATCCTGTAGGAGCTATTTTTAAGCCTTCCAAGAATCCAGGCTCTTCTCCTGAATGTCACCTACCCTCACCCCAATAAAATATTTGTTCTTTTTTCTCTTCTCCCTTTGCAATTCCTCCGCATATGCACATATATACAGAACACAAGCCACCACCCGTGTCCTGTAAAGCATCTCAGATTTTTATTTAATTATTCTATACATACCAAGCTTCCACAATTACATAATCGCCACAAGAAACATCCTCCTCCTCCCACACACTTTCACTGTAAACCATACATTTTCCATACAGGCATATCAAGGCATTTACTGCTACTACATGCAAAGTACAAAGAAACAGGCCTATGTGAAAACTACTCTTTGTGCTATCTGCTTTGTCAAGCTGTTCTTCAATTTCTTTTGAAATGATCCCAGCATACCTCAAACTTGGAAAGGGATTAGTAGATGCTTAGAACCCACTTAGGTCTAAATGACATGTTTACAGAGCATTACAGAAATGTCTGGAAAAAAAACACTGTTGCCAGCTCTCATGGTTTTATTTCAAATCTAATGTTATTTGGTGTTCATAAAGACTGAGCTCCTGGAGTCATATTATTGCATGAGAATCTCAACTTTTATTGGCAGGTGGGGGACGGAGGAGGAAATTTCTAGCCCTCATATCCCAGGGTTTTGGTGGCCTGACTTATGAGTTTTGAGCACTAGGAGCTGGTAATAGTGATACATTTCCCAAGCATAGATTGAGAAGTGATTTCAACTTCTGTCCATTATTATTTATTTGTGAGACATTCTAAAGATAAGATGAACAAATATTTGCTAAGCAGCTAGTAACTGTTTGAAAAGTTTTAAATATGTAGCTTTGTTTGACATGGGTCATGGAGGGAAAAGGAGAACAGGTGTTCTGTATTTTTGAGGCCTTCTTTCTCACACTTATACAGAATAATGTGAACTCCTGTTTTTAACACACTGCTAAGTGGGACAAAAATGTCTTGAAGCAGCACCAAAAGGGAACAAATTTAGTATACTGAAATGTCAAATGAATTTAAGGGAACGTTGTGATTGGCTAGTGTACGATTGTATATATCTATATCAAACTACAAACTCACTTTTGTTTTGTGAATGCCATTTTGATTATAAGAGTCTACTCTGCTTACACTTTTGCCTTTTACCCTCCGTCTTGTGACTAAATCACCAGGGTGTCAGTAGAAATTCTTAAACCTAGCAAAGGGCTAACAATGGAAAAAAAGAAAAGCGTTGTTAACCTAAATAATCTTCCTTTCAAATGAAAATGCCCTGGGACAATAAGCTTGATAGTGCCCAGAAGAACCAGTTCTGTCAAGTGGGCCTGTAACCAACTAACCTGAGGAGTAACAGGGTGGTCACCTGAAAAAGGGGTCTGAAATTTTATAAAAAGGACTCTCTACAGCAGGGGGAAGCAGACAAGGCTGGACAGGAGGTAAAAGAGAAGGCATTCTGCACCCCCTGAAGAGATACTTACCAAATCCTAAAATGCTCTTAGAGTGGTGAGGAAACTTCGGCAGTAATTTGCAGGTAGGTTTTGTTATTTTTTTTAGTGATTTCTATATCTTTTGGGATGTTTATGAGCAAAGTAGATGTGTATGGAAACATTCCTTTGCGAGTATGTGGATTACTTGCTTTCATTATCACACAGTCCCCACACAGGGCAAAACAGGAATCCAGAGGACCCATATCTTCAGTGGAACTTTGGAAGCTTTCAAGAGCTACTGGAGAGATGTGAGAAAGTTGGCAGTGGTCTCAGGCAGTTGGACTGTGAGGTCTCAGACATGCCATCTGAACTTGAAGTGTATACCTAGAAGTCCAGAGCCAGAAAGACTGTGCCTGAACTGTGCCCAGGGTCAATTGACCAGAAGCACATGGGACTTCATGTTTGGGTCCAGTGCAGCAGCCCTATGAATGTCCAGCAGGTGGAGTTTATCCAGGTTTGTAACATGTGCGCATACTGTAAATGCACTGGAATGACAATTCAATATATTAAATTTAGGAATGCCAAGTTATTTGCTGAATGTTTGAAAATAACTTTCTTATAATTTAGATACATCAAATAAATTATCGATAGAGATGGGCCCAAAGCAGACCTCTAAATTCAAATACTCCTGAAATTAGAGTATGGATAATCTGAATCAAGATCTACTTCTAGATTTTGCAGATGATGAGAATTTTATCATGAGCAGAGCCAAACTTTTGAATTTGCACTCCAAAAGAACAAAGGTAATTTGTAATTGGCATACAATGTCAGAATTATGCAGTTTGAGACTATCAGGATTCCTTCCCCACTCTGAACTCTAGGGTACAGATGTGGGGACCCGCATGAAAGCCCCTAAGCTTATTTCTACCAGCTTAGGTTAAAACCTGGTATGCTGCCACCACCAAGCAATTTAACAAAGAATCAGGGAAGAGACCACTTGGAGATGTCTTCCCACAAAATATCCCCCCAAGCCCTTATGCCCCCTTTACTGGGGAGGCTTGAGAATAAACAAGATGAGCACAAAACAGCCTTGGATTTTTAAGACCCAAAAAACCCAATCAGATTCTTAAAAAACAGAACTTAATTAGAAGAACAAAAAAGGATAAGAGAACAGCTCTGTAAGATCAAAATGGAAGATAATCTTACAGGGTAATCAGATTCAAAACAGAGAGAATCCCTCTAGGCAAAACCTTAAGTTACAAAAAGACACAAAAACAGGAATACACATTTCCTCCAGCACAGCGAATTTCACAAGCCAAAACAAAGAAAACCTAATGCATTGTCTAGCTAGATTACTTACTAACTTTACAGGAGTTGGAGGGCTTGTATCCTTGATCTGTTCCCAGCAGAAATATCACACAGACAGACAAAAGCCTTTCCCCCCCCTCCAGATTTGCAAGTATCTTGTCCCCTCATTGGTCATTTTGAGTCAGGTGCCAGCCAGGTTACCTGAGCTTCTTAACCCTTTACAGGTGAAAGGGTTTTGCCTCTGGCCAGGAAGGATCTTATAGCACTGTATACAGAAAGGTGGTTACCCTTCCCTTTATATTTATGACAGAGACCATCTCTAAATTAGAGGTCTAGAAAGAGGGACATCAGTTCCCTGATTACTGCATATGTTTACTCTTTGTTCACACAAATACCAAATGTAACATAGGCAGCAAGAATTAAGTAATCTGTTTCCTAGTAGAAGTAGTATGAAAAGTTTGAGAATGGAAGCCCAATAGTCTAATCGTTAAACTGAGAACATTTGATAGAAGCATAATAAATGTTATTGTTTAGTCACAGGTGTATTTGCTTTAGGAAAAGTTTTGACGCTAACACAAAGATGATATTTATAGGTCAGATTTTCCACCATTACCTGTGTTGAGTTGACTACACGAATAGTCCCCTTGATACTAGTGTAAGTAAGGTTTGTAGATTATAGTCCTATATATTTATTCTGAGAGATTGGGAAAAAAGTCAGAACATCAAAGAATGAATTTAGTGAATGCTTATGAAGTAAGAAACAATACATGTGTGTGAAAAGTCAGACACTCAGAGGTAAGAAACTGCATGGTTTTCTTAGCAGAACTAGACAGTTAAAGCTAAGAAACATTAACTCAGTGATATAGTGAGAGAGCACTAGCAAGTTGCTTAGAGTGTTCAGGAAGTCATCCCTGAATTTAAAGGATTATAAATAAAACTTCAAGAAGATTTAAAGTGAGATGTTTTCCAATAGCTGAACCTAACCAGGCCTGAGAAGGAAATAAAATGAGATGTCCTTTGACTAGACCTGAAGGAAACATGCCTCCCCCTCCCCCCATCAAAGAAAAAGAGGGCCTGAGTGGATGGATGGACACGTGTAACCATTCACCATGATATTTTGTATGGTAACTGACTTAAATACAGAGACTAAAAGGAGATTTTTTTTAATCACTTTGTGTTCATATACTTACAAATACCTAAGTAATTTGCCTAGCTAGTTAATTAGCAAAGATCAAAGGGCCCAATCCAGCTCCCATTGAAGTCAGTGACAACATCTTCATTCACTTTGACAAGAACAGGGTCAGGCTCTAAACACAGTTTAAGTTACTGTAGGTTTTTCTTGTCTGTATGAGCCAATTGCCTACAAACTGTGCTAATATTAAGCAACCATAAAGGTGGCTGCTTGACATAGATTAAATTAAATGAAGGTTTATATCTTTCCTGATATATAACTATTTCCTTTGGTAATTGTATTCCAATATATTTACACCTTGTCTGTGGACCCAGACTGGGAGGTTTGCTCCAACATGCAGTGTAGATGTGCCCACTAAGTCCTAGTCCTTGCAAGTAGACACCCTAGATTGGACTTCTGCTCCGATATGGAGATCCACTAAGGTCACTGAGATTCTGACTATGCACAGGGTTCCGTGTATTCTCATGGGGATTGAGGCTTTGCAAAGTCTTGAAAGCCTGAATGAAAACTAGCTTGCACACAATGACATAGCCTAGTTTCCTTAAGAGTCAGCATAGACTGAATGTGTTGTTTAAGACCTTTAGTCCCTATAGCTGCAGCCTGATAAGCATAATAAAGAAAAGAGCCCTCTTCCAGGGTGATTGTCTCCACATGGCACAGCGAGGGCACAAATAGTCTTATCAATTAAATGACCAGACAATCCCTGTCAATTATTACCCATAAACACATTATTTTCATTCTTGGTATTTTTACACATCCTACTCTTTATTATTCTAGAGACCAGTAAAAAAAAAAAAATCACTGAGTTTTCACTTTTAAAATTGCCACATGGTTGCTGCCTGTCTCCAAGGTAGCACAGCAGATAGATGGAATTTGTAGTGAACACAGCACTAAAGCCCCAATTCAAGAACACATCCCCTGTTCAAGAAAGCACTCAAACACATGTATAAGTCCCAGTGAAGTCTGTATTTAGCACACTAAGCCAGTATATTCAGCCTGTAGAATTCTCTACAATCCTGTTGGAGTCAAGGAGACTTAAGCACATAGTTAAATGCTTTCCTGAATCAAAGCCTAAGTGATGGGCAGAGTTTATTGCAGTGCACTATTGACACAGCTATGACATCTGAGGGAGAATACAAACATAATGCACCTTGCAGTAGTTGGTCAGTGAGAGGCCACTCTGCCTCTCTACATCAGTGGGTGTCGCCCACAGTCAGGGAAGTAGCAGAGATTAAACAGTTTATGGCTCTGTCCTGCCATACAGGCAGAGCCGCAAATGAGTCTCTGGGTCCCACATCCCCAAACAGGGTGAGGCACCAACCAGTCTATGGCTCCTGCCTGTGGTCAGGGCAAGCCAGCAAACAGTTAGGGGCTCTAGACTGCAATGAAGATAGAGCCGCAAAAAAGAGTCTCTGCCCCCGGGCCCTCAGTCATAGTGGGGCAAAAAACTGCCTAGGGCTCTGGCCTGTAATCAGGACAGAGCAGCAAACAAAGCAAAGACAGAGCAAAGGTTCTCTGGCCTGCAATCAGGGGAGAATGGAAAAAGGGTCTCTGAACCCAGGCCCTCAGTCAGGGCAGGGCAACAAACAGTTTAAGGCCCTGGCCTACAGTCAGAGAGGACAGCGAGGTTCTGTGAGCCCAGGCCCTCAGTCAGGGTGGGGCAGCAAATATTCTAGGGCTCTGGTGTGTACTCAGGACAGAGCAGCAAACAGTTAGGGGCTCTGGTCCACAATCTGGGCAAAGCAGCACAAGTCCATGAACCCAGGGCCTCAGCGAGGGCAGGGCAGTAAATATTATATGGCTCTGGTCTATACTCAGGACAGAGCAGCAAACGGGTCAGGCATCCTAGCTGCAGCAGATGGCCGACAAACGCAGTCCTCTTGGCCTAGAGAGGGGAGGTTGTCACTCTGAGGTGGGGGGTGGCAGAGGTTAGGGGGACATGGGCCCATCCGACTTCACTGGGCCCCAACTCAGGGCCCTAACAGTGGCTGAGTATTCCATCCCGGGTCAGCGGGGATTCCAGCTGCAACACGCTGACATGATCTCAGGCAGCAACGCAGCCAGACTGGGGTTGCCTGCCCCTGGTTCCCTTCCTCCCCTCCCCTCGGTGTGCACCTGGCTCCATGGGTGTCCTCTGTTTACTGAGAGTAGACGCCATTGGCATTCCCAGCAATTCCTCAGTGCCTGGGACAGTGGGTGGCTCCATCAGTTCAGGCCAGTCCTCAGCTCGGCAGGGCTCTGCTACAGTCTCCCAGCCTGGGGAGTGGGCAGGAAACATCTGTCTCTGCCAGTGGCAGCAGCACAACTGAGCTCCAGGACCTGCCTTTTATACTTTCTGTTCCGCCTCCTGACTTCCAGTTGGAGGGGCGAGCACAGTCTGGCTCCACCTACCTGGGTTCAAAGTGTGGTCCCTCACCCTCTGGCTCAGTGGGAGGCTGCTCCGCCTCATTACAAAGGAATTCCTGATTTCTCCTAAAGCAACCAGCTAAGGCATTCAAATCTGAGTGGGTAACTACAAATATTATACAGCCAATGTATAAATCAGCTCCACTATTTTACCCTGACTTCCTGTGAATTCCAACAGCTTATCCATAGACTCTAAGGCCATAAGGGACCACTGTGATCATCTAACCTGACCTCCGGTATAACAAAGGTCATAGGATTTCCCTGAGTTAATTTATGTTTGAACTAGAACATACCTTTAAAAAAAAATCCAGTCTTGATTTTAAAAATGCCAGTGATCCTCTACAACCTTGGGAAAGTTGTTCCAACGATTAATTACCTTCACTTAAAAATTCACATCTTACTTCTTGTCTGAATTCTTCTTGCCTCAGCTTCCAATCACTGGATCTTGTTATACCTTTGTCTAGATTGAAGAGCCTATTATCAAAGTTTTGTTCCTCATGGCAATACTGCCAGACTAAATCATCCCTTCACCTTGTCTTTATTAAGCTAAATAGAGTGAGCTCCTTAATTCTATCACTAAAAGTCATGTTTTATAATCCTTAATCATTCTCATTTCTCTTCTCTGAACCCCCTCCAAATTACCAATATCTTTCTTAAATTGTGGACACCTGAACTGGACACAGTATTCCAGCAGTAGTTATACCAGCACCAAATACAGAGGTAAAATAACCTCCTTACTCCTACTCAAGATTCTCCTGTTTATGCATCCCAGGATCACATTTCCCACTTTGGCCACAGCATTGTACTGGGAACTCAAGCTGACAATATTTTATGTGAGAATGTATTTCCTTCTATTTGTTATAGATTTGTTAGCCATTAAGTACATCAAGTAGCTTTCATTTATCCTTTCGCTGTTTAGCTATATCATGTTACCTATACAGGAGTGCTAGGACCTGAGGTGAGTGTCTGAGCACACAAAGAGTGAACTAGTTAAAAAAGCCTGAGAAGTCTCATCCTGACTTAAGCAGAGGTGTAGTCCATATAAATAGCTATGGGTTCTCTTCTGAATGCTCAGTAAACATTACACTCAGCACATCTCTACCCTGCATTTCTGGTTATTGTTCCTCAGTAGATGAAGAATGGACATCTTCCCCATAACTGCTGGAAAGAGAGTCCTCCTCCAGCATAACCCTTCCCTTTTTTGTTGGATTCCAATTACCATGATCCTGCTGCCTTTTCGAATTACTGTGACATCCATTTTTGTGTCAAGATCCAATTAAAACATCCTCACAGTACTGCTTACTGTATACTTAACCTGGAAGTGTGTCACTTCATCCTTCAGATTCTTCAGTTCATCGCTCCTCACGCAGCCATACCCTATTTGCAAATAATTACATGACACCTCAAACTGAAGGCTGAGCTATACCACTCTGAGATAGCCAGGGTACAATCTAGACTAGTAAGTAGCTGTGTCACCCCTGTCCTCTAACCTTGGGTGCCCTTTATACTGCTTTACTGTTGTTGCCTCCATACTTGGACTGCTCACAAACAACCTCCTGCATGTAAGTCACTCCCAGCTAAGTCTGTGTGCCAGTCAGACCCAGACTTTTACCAGACTGAACTATGCTGAAGAGTGACCCCAGAACACTCCCATTCCCGGATTTTTTCCCAAAAAATATGTGTCTTGCATTGCCCTGCCCTCTCCTGGATGAAACCAGTTCATATAAAGCCTGTCATTTTATTAATAGAAATTATATACAAAAATCCTGTTATTCCAAATGGAGTTTCCCAAACACTTCAATCCAAATACAATGGTTTAAAAATAGATTTTAAGTGAATACAAGTAATGAGCATAAAAGTCAGAAATGGTTACAAGAGAAATACAGATAAAACACAGCCAATGCCTAACAACACATTATGATAAATTGAAAGCAAAGTTTCTCTAACCACGTGCTCTCAATTTGTCTTGATGGCCAAACTTCTGGGCCAGGACCACTTCTTCTGTGAAATGGCTGCTTCTTTTGTTCCTTCTGATGCAGTCAATTGATGGACAGAGAGTGAGAGAGAAGGGTGTCCTGGGTTATTTGTCCCCCATTTTTATAGTGTCAGTCCCACTCTTAGGCCATGTCAACACTGCAAAATTATGTCAACCTAACTTACATCTGCATACAGGCATTGCAGTTATTACATCACTTCTGTATGTGCATACTTGGCTCCTTGTGTTGGCAGTGCATGTCCTCACCAGGAGCACATGTACTGATTGTATTGTTAGTGTGGGTCATTGTGGGATAGGTCCTGGGGCCCAGTAATAGTCAACATAAGAAACACAGTGTCTGCACTGACACTGCGTCAACCTAATTACATGAACCATGACTCTATGCCTCTCAGGGAGGTGATGTTACTAAATCAGCATATTGAGGCATTTACAGTGGTAGGAGCCAAATCTAAGTGAAGACATTTCCACAGTTAGGTCAATGCAAGGCAAATTGAGTGTAGACCAGGCCTTAGAAAACATTTCCAGCTAAGATTCAGGAGACCAGAAGTCTACAGAGGAGGATATTGCATGCTGGTTTCCCTACCTGTTGGCACTCCCTTTGTGCTTGATGATTCCATTTACTGCTTAAATGCAAATTAAACAGAGCACACACTCTTTTGTTTGAGACAGACCATTTTGCCAACTTTCATTCTGGCAGTGCTGTGGTTTGGAATATGTGTTAATAACACCATGTGGTGGAATTTTATAACTTTACATACAGTGTTGCCATACATATTTTATCAGGACAATGTTGACCAGCAAATTATGAGCTTTCAAATGATACCTCACAAGGCATACTTTGTACCAAAATTATTACAATTATGTGCAAGTGATGAATACAGGGGTACAGACTGTCACAATCACTTCCTAAACCATGCTGCTAATCTTGACTATTTGGTGTCCTTTAACTTGACCCACAGCATCAAATCTACAATAATATTCAAAAAGCACATTTTCTGCTTTTAGTTACATTTCTGATAGAATTTGTGTTAACTGGGTTTCAATGAGAGCAGACATTGGATCTGAATATTTTAGCTTAAAACAAAGTCAATATAATGTAAGTTTCTCAGTACATTAGAACCGTGGCTCATATAACAAATAGAAAAGAAGAGAAAAAAGCCTATGTTACTGTTGTCCTTAATGTCCACTAAGGTTTATCAAGTTACAGTACCAAAAACCGTGTTTCAGCAGTCACACATAAGTACATGGTGTCAAAGGCAAACTAGCAAGAATCTGCCATTCGTCTTTTCAGTCTACAATCTTCCCTGATAAAGTTTACATCTCACATACACATATAAGAAACATATACAGTTTCCCACATTCAAATGTTACAAAGTATGAATTCCTTGCATACCACCAACTTTGTAAAATCAGTGTCAATATTGCATCTGACTCTGCAAGTAACATTTTAGTATTCACTAGGCTTTCAAGCGATTAAAAATTAATCGTAATTAATTGTGTGATTAATTGCACTGTTAATAATAGAACAGCACTTATTTTGATGTTTGTGGATGTTTTCTACATTTTCAAGTATATTGATTTCAATTACAACATAGAACACAAAGTGTACAGTGCTCACTTTTATTATTATTTTTATTACAAATATTTGTGCTATAAAAAACAAAATAAATAGTATTTTTCAATTCACCTTATACAAGTACTGTAGTGCAATCTCTCTATCATGAAAGCTGAACTTACAAGTGTAGAATTAGGTACAAAAAACTGCATTCAAAAATAAAAGAATGTAAAATTTTGGTGCCTACAAGTCCACTCAGTCCTACTTCTTGTTCAGTCAGTCATTCAGACAAACAAGTTTGTTTACATTTGCAGGAGATAATACTTCCTTCTTCTTGTTTACAGTGTCACCTGAAAGCGAGAACAGGTGTTCACATGGCACTGTTGTAGCCTTTGTCACAAGATATTTACGTGCCAGATATGTTAAAGATTAATATGTCCCTTCATGCTTAAACCACGATTCCAAAGGACATAAGTCCGTGCTAATGAAGGGTTCTGCTCAATAACGATCCAGTGCAATGCAGAATGATACATGTTCAGATTCATCACCCAAGTCAGATGCCACCAGCAGAAGGGGTTGGGTTTTTTTGGTGGTTTGGATTCTGTAGTTTCCATATTGGAATGTTGCTCTTTTAAGACTTGTGAAAGCATGCTCCACACCTCATCCCTCTCAAATTTTGGAAGGTACTTCAGATTCTTAAACCTTGGGTCGAGTGCTGGAGCTATCTTTAAAAATCTCACACTGGTACCTTCTTAGCATTTTGTCAAATCTGCAGTGAAAGTGTTCTTAAAACAAACAACATGTGCTGGGTCATCATCCGAGACTGCTATAATATGAAATATTTGGCAGAATGTGGGTAAACAGAGCAGTAGACATACTATTCTCCCCCAAGGAATTCAGTCACAAATGTAATTAATGCATTATTTTGCTAACGAGCGTCATCTGGAATGGTGGCCGAAGCATGAAGGGGCATACAGATGTTTAGCATATCTGGCATGTAAATACCTTGCAATGCCGGCTACAAAAGTGCCATGCGAACGCCTGTTCTCACTTTCAGGTGACATTGTACATAAGAAGCTGGCAGCATTATCTCCTGTAAATGTAAACAAACTTGTCTGTCTGTATGATTGGCTGAACAAGAAGTAGGACTGAGTGGACTTGCGGGGTCTGAAGTTTTACATTGTTTTGTTTTTGAATGCAGTTACATAACAAAATATCTATATTTGTAAGTTGCACTTTCATGATAAAGAGATTGCATTCTGGTATTGCATGAGGTGAATTGAAAAATACTATTTCTTTTATGATTTTTACAGTGCAAATATGTGTACTAAAAATAATATAAAGTGAGCACTGTACACTTTATATTCTTGCTGTAACTGAAATCAATATATCTGAAAATGTAGAAAGAAATCCAAAATATTTAATAAATTTCAATTGCTATTCTATTGTTTAGCAGTGCAATTGAAATTGCAATTAATCATGATACATTTTTTATAATTAATTTTTTGAGTTAATTGTGTGAGCTAACTGTGATTAATCGACAGACCTGGTACTGACATTAATAAACTAGCAAAAATATTTTCTCTTTTCTAGTCACAAATAAAAAGGAATTACTCAGGTTTAATATTCCCTTAGGTTAGTCTCAAAGCTTTAACACTTTACATTATAGAAGTACCACAGACTTGATAATTTGACATAAGATATTCAGATAGAAGCACGTGACTGCTACATTTCATTCTAGCAATCTTTTTCTTTCCTTCTTATAACTAATCATAACAATGGTATGTGCCAAAAATGGTGTTATGAGAATAAAAGAATAGCAGAAATCTGATAGGTACATATTTGCAAAATATAATAATTTCAGAATTTCACATAGTGGATATTCTTATCTCAGACCACTAGCTAAGACTCTGTTAGAAGCTTTGTTCACATGGTACATTACTGGAAACTGCTTAGATTTTTAGCCTGTCTTATGTCTGCATGCTGTCAAACATTTATTTTTAAAGGGGTTGCATTTTCTTGCTGACCTTTTTATTTACAACATTCAAACACTCCCTCCGCTCCCCTCCTCCCCCCGCCTCATTCCACCTTCTTTGTAATGTTTGTAGCTATTTTGATTTTGGAATCCACTTGTGACTTCCTTGCTGGGGATACCCTCCAAGTGTGGGAGTCCCCAGCAAGCACAGAGCTGACAGAGTGAGTTCCTCCATCTTTCTCCCCAAAGCCTCAGCACAGCGGATCATATTGGAGATGGAGAGGAGGGTGTTGGGTGGTAGAAAAGGGTAGACAGAAGGAATGACTGGAGTGCAGTTGGTAGATGTTCTCTAGTGGAGCCTGCCAAATTGGCTCATGACAGAGCATCCCTCTAGCAGGTCTAATAAGTGCCAGGACCAAAATAGATAACCAGGAAGCAGTAACCAGCTTTCTAACAACCCCTTGTCCTGTACATTAGTAGAAGTTGATCACAGCAGATAATCTCTCCCTAGGAATCTATTAGTGGTGTATGGAAATCATTCTTTGCTATGTTAAAGTACTATAAAATATGTATTCCCGTTTTATTTTTTTTGCAATAAAAAGTCAAATGTCTTCAGTCTTCCAGAAAAAAATGTAAAGTAGGTTTGAATGAAAAAACCCCAACACCCTGACTTTTAAAGAAGCAAAAGCAAGACTGAAAAGCTCTAATGTACTGATACTCTTTAAAATAAAAGCTTCCTTTGCTATGAGCACATGATGCTTCATAGGATTTGGAGTTGTAACTTCACAAATATGGAGAGATAAGAAAAAAGAAACTCAAAGTATTTGATTCAAGGACATTAACAGATCTGAAAGAAATTACACTCAAATTGAAAAAAGAGGCAGTAGGTATTATTTTTGGAAGTAGCAAATTTTATGAATACTGATTTGGTGAACAGATGGAATGGCTGCAATATATTTCAAAGGCTAGAAGGGGAAGCGCCACGCATGCATGTAGAAGTTCGGAGGGTGTAGTATCCATGATTTAACAAAATCCTCTGGTGCACTGACATGCCAAATCTTTCAAAACCTGTGCAGACACTTCAGCAAATATAGTTAAATGAAGAAGGAAATATTAGCCAACAACTAATGGAGTGTGGTAAGTAAAATAATGGTAGCTTAGCTCCATCCAGTTCAAATTGTTAGCCTTGACTCAGAAGTCAGACAGACCAGATTCAAAGATTATGTGTAAGGTGACGATACACGTCAGCAAGTAAGGTGTCTAAGGGAAAGTAAATTGATCTAATACGTATGCTGAGGGGTTAAAAGAAGGTATAAGTGAAAATGAGAGGAAGTTTACTCTAAATTATCTTCTAGTTAGTTGGTTTTCTGACTGTCCCTTCCTCCTTAGATCCTTGCTGTGCCAGTTAAATCAACTATATCCACCTACTTACTGACATTTTAACCACTTTGTAAATCCCTCTTAGTTTGCCTCAGCATTCTCATAGCAGTGAAAGAAACTGTGATGCTTCCTATACATAACAGAAATGTATGGACAATGTGTGGGTTGCTAACCAGGAAAGCAAAGTAATACGTTCAATAGTCCTGTTCAGGACTGACCAAATAAAACTAATCCCAGCTCTGACAGATTATTAGAAACAACAGCAGCCCTTCTATCTGACCTGGTCTTATTTCCTACAAAATGCCTGGGACAGCAGGATCGCCATTCAAAGTGAAGGAATGATGATAGGGTGGGGTACACTCTCATTTATTTTTTAAAAAGTAGATTAAGAGCAAAAATGACCTCATCACAAGGCATTTTCCAAGACAGTTAATGAAAGACTGGAGAAAGTTGATGGTGATGCCTCAAGCCATCAACTCTCAACCAGATTTCCAGAACAGAAAAATAGCCTGTACTCATGGCATTACTATTGCTTTAAGGAACATTTCAGATTAAGAAAAGGAAATGTTGTGAAAGCAATTTTCAAAGCAGAACTCCAGCCAGTTATTCTGCCTGTGCTGGTGTGAGGCCAGATGAAATAAACGTATGGTACACTCAGAATGTAACACTTATTTTTGCAAATTGCATTTCCAGTATTTCCAATAGATGCTTCATATTAGTTTATCTGAATCAGCTCACCCGTGTCCCCTGAGAAGGGAAGAAGGAAAAGAAAATCATTTCCAATAATACAAAAGCCTGGATTTACAAAATAACATAGTACTTTTGTAAAGTATAAGAATGTGACACAAATGGAGACAATATAAGTTTGCACATACATTGGTCACTACAAAAAAATCAACAGTTATTACACAGAAAAATCAGATACCACATTTATACTCTGCCCTACGGGGAAACATTCTATTTTATTACAAGTGGGAAACTGGTAGCTCAGATACCATTGTGTAGCACCTGTTGGCAGACATTTTAATGGTAAACTCTGAATTAATTGGGAAAGAAATGTCTATGAGGGGCTAAAACAAGGAGGACATGATATATTAAAGAATGAAAAACTCCAGAATAGGGCGGGCACAAAACCAACATTTCCATTGTGTGAACAATTTTGAGGTTTTCACATTTGCTTCCATTCCTGTGCAAGCCAGCTCCTTCACTGCTCTTGAAGGTGTAACACATGTTCCAGTAAGAGGCTCCAGAGAAGCAGCAGTAGGACTTCAGGAAAATCTGGACACTCAGGTTTATGCAGGTGGGGCAAATGTCACCCTTCCTACTCAGCTGAGAAGCTGCTTATCTGTGTTTATAAATATGGGTGACTCCATTTCTGAAAAAGAACAGATGAAATGCATGATTTGCCCACCATGCTTATGGTTAAATTCTTCCAATGATTCCAACTGAGCACCTGAATGTCGCACTGCACTTCAGGAAGAATGCACATAACTAATGATGTACGTGCTCTCCCCCAAGCACAGTACTGGGTGCCACTGCCAGTTGGTACCATTTAGAAAGGAAGTCTGGAGGCCTCTTGTCATTTTGAGTAGTAGGGCAGACTGGATAGTTAGTTAAGGCAGTGGTTCTCAGACTGGGGAAAGCCCAGGTAAACAAATCAGCCCAGCCTGCCAGGGGCTTTCCCTGAACAAGCGGTGGCCCTAGTTTGAGAACCACTGCATTAAGGCACCTAAGTTTTCCAATACAGGTGAGAGCAAATCAGACTTTTTTGAAAAAGGATCAAATTTTCATTCCGGCTTTCATTTTGTTAATGCAAAAGCCAACTGGCCAATTTGTACGGACAAATGTGCACATGCAAAACTGGAGTCAGGAGCTGATAATTTGACCCACAGTATCATAGAATCATAGAATCGAAGGAATGGAAGGCACCTTAAGAGGTCATCTAATCCAGTCCCCTGCACTCATGGCAGGACTAAGTATTATCTAGACGAGGGATTGGCAACTTTTGACAAGCGGCCCGTCAGGGAAATCCACTGGTGGGCCGGGACGTTTTGTTTACCTGCAGCATCCGCAGGTTTGGCTGATCGCAGTTCCCACTGGCTGCGGTTCGCCATTCCAGGACAATGGGGGTTGTGGGAAGCATCAGCCAGCACATCCCTCAGCCCACGCCGCTTCCTGCAACTCCCAATGGCCTGAAACAGCGAACCGTGGCCAGTGGGAACTGCGATGAGCCAAACCTGCGGATGCTGCAGGTAAACAAACCGTCCCGGCCCGCCAGCGGATTTCCCTGATGATCCACGTGCCAAAGGTTGCCGATCCCAGATTGAGACCATCCCTGACAGGTGTTTGTCTAACCTGTCTTAAAAATCTCCAATGATGAAGATGCCACAACCTCCCTAGACAATTTATTTCAGTGCTTAACTACCCTGACAGTTAGGAATTTTTAAGCCCATTGCTTCTTGTCCTCTCCTCGGAGGATAAGGAGAATAATTTTTCTCCCTTCTCCTTCTAATAACCTTCTATGTACCTGAAAACTGTCTTCTCTTCTCCAGTCCAAACCAACCCAATTTTTTCAATCTTCCCCATAGATCATGTTTTCTATACCTTTAATCATTTTTGTTGCTCTTCTCTGGACTTTCTCTGATTTGTCCTCATCTTTCCTTAAATTTGGTGCCCAGAACTGGACACAATGCTCCAGGTGAGGCTGATCAGTGCAGAGTGCCATGGAAGTATCTTCTCAAATCTTGCTTACAAAATGACGAAGGAGTTCAGTTACCACATTGTCAAGTACTGTAGAAATAGAAAGACAGATACAAAAAATTTGGCTGTTTTATCTCTGGATGTTTTATTTAACATAATTTAATGCACAAAAACAACTGACTTTGACTCCAAAGAAAATTGTTTTGTTATTCAGATTGTTCTTGGATAAATTGCCTTAAAAATTGCCTAACGCGATTTGGAGCATTGAGAGAAAAAATATATTTTCACAGAGAATATGGCAATGAGACGTAGGAAAATATGATTAGCTGAGTGACAGTTCCCTGTGTGCCAAATCTTCTGGGATTAGGTATTTAAACCTTAATTACAAGAAAAATCCTTGCAGGATACCAAAGCCCTATAGAGACCCAGAAAGGTTTGCAAAGAGAAATCCCACAGTACTGTACATATTTGCTCCACATAAATATAATTGACACCAATTATTCCAATAGGCTAGCTGGCTGGGGAAGTCTCTGTCTGAAACTGCAGATTCAATGTAAAATAAAGAAATGGGAAAGTTAAAATTAATTCAGTTGAATGTTTGTTTAGCATGAGACAGTAGCTGTGACAAATCAAGGAACCATCCTAAATTGAACTGTAAAACCACAGAATTTTTTTTTTCCCTAACTTAGTCATCCCTACCCACTGCACTCCAGCTTGTCTTCAAAAGTAGGTGAGGAAAGGTACAGCAGGATTTTGGTGGCTTTCTTTTGTTTTGTTCTCACTGCTATAATTGTTTGATGTGACCTTAATGTCTGTTTAACTTCCATCACATATATGATTTCAGGTGCATGGAGTTTTTAATAGGTTATTAAATCAGGAAGAGAGAGTGTTATGTGTTAGAAATAACTCAGTTGACTTCAGGATCAGAGTCTGGCCCTTAATCTCCAGCGATACATCTCTCAAAAATGAAAATATGCCCTAAAGTGATTCATCTCCTTGTCACTGAAGAGACAAGTAAATTTCACTATTGATGTGGGGTTGGTTTGGAAAGGGAAAGTGCTAAAACTAGTGAGTCTGGAACTAAAATAATGCTACTCCCGACAGTTTTGCTAAACAACAGGAAGCTTTAGAATTTCTGATATAATCAAAGAGCTAGCAGAAAAATGACCAATGCATATTTGAAATACATATTAAAGCTTGATGCATCTTGGCTTTTTGGATCCCCTCAGTATCATATACAACACATCAAGTATGCAATACGAAGCACATTTGCTGGACCATCCTTTCAGAAGTAGAAGCAAGAATTCTCTCTAGTAGCTTTTTAAGATGGACCATGCCCAACACAATTTTCAGGTAACAAAAAATCTAAGTCTTGAATACTACTCCAGATACTGAGGGCAAACATTATGCCTTTTATTATCATAGAATATCAGGGTTGGAAGGGACCTCAGGAGGTCATCTAGTCCAACCCCCTGCTCAAAGCAGGACCAATCCCCAATTTTTGCCCCAGATCCCTAAATGGTCCCCTCAAGGATTGAACTCACAGCCCTGGGTTTAGCAGGCCAATGCTCAAACCACTGAGCTATCCCTCTCCATTTTATTACCCCCCACCATCTCCAAAAAACCAGAGAAGGTAATGCTGAGATTCAGAAATAGATGCTCATTCTTATTGTTCATAAAAGAAGAATTAGCATTTCCTGTCACACCATCTGAGTTAATTATAAACACAGGGGTCCAAATTCAACTATGGTGTAATTGCATTGTCTTTAATGACATTACAGCAGTGATGAATTTGGCCAAAATGGTTGGAATCTGTCAATTCTGAGTGATCTCTCTGACCTAAATAAAATGAAAATGTGAACAATGAAGGATTTACTAACACAGAATACAAGGTAGCTGCTCATAACACCAATGCATTAAATACATTGTGTAGTTGATTATGAAGAGATGGATAAATAGATATAGAGCTAAGTTTTACCACCACATAAATTCCTAACCCAAAGCATATGAAACTAATTCTTCAAAGCTAAACATTTAAAACAGAAATTTTATAAGGATACAATAGGTTTATAAAAATGACATTAAACAGTGCTCTCATATTCTCAAAGTGAATAATTTAAATATTTTCTTCTTTCAAATTGTGAGAGTAAAGAAAAAATGTTGGCCCATAAATCAATGCTGAACCAAGCAGCTTTAGCTTATATTCAGAGTCTGAAACCCATTCATTCTTTTGACATCACAGAATTATTATGATTCCCTATTAAGCTCTGTACACAGAGAACTATCAGGAGTGAGTGGATATTACACTACGGATAGTTGAACCGGTCTGGAAGAAAATGACTTGCCTGATCATCAACTCAAATCTTTAAACCCAAACCTTTCCTTTGAACTTTATTAAGTTGTAGTGATACTGAACCTCAAATGCACGGATGGTTCCAGTTCAGAGAAACATTTACAGTTTTGGATACTTACCTGTACCCAAACATGTGACTCTGTTGGGACTGGAACATTCACAAAAAACAGAACCTGTCAGTCAATTTCCAGTACTTCTGATTTCTGGAATCATATTAACAAAATGCATTACCACGGCTCTCCTCAGACACCAAATACCATTTGAATCCTTGTTTTTTAAAGCTCCTTGAAGTCATGCAAAAGACCATAAGGCATGGGTCAATCCAATATCCCCTTCCATTAACAGAATGGGGGGAAAAAAAGACAATTCTGTCTGATTCCCGCTTACCCATTGCCATTTAGGGCTCTGCAAATCAAGGTAGAATCCTCCAGATTCAAGGTGCAAAGTCAGGAGGGTCCTCAGTGCCACAGTAAGTCAGAGGCAGCATGGCAGTACAGGCCAGTTGCCTACCTGAGTGGGTCATGTTGGGATGAAGAGAAAAGATTCAGGACAGAGGGGAAAATCACATAGCATCTGAGGGTGCTGTGTAGAGACAATCCAGGTGGGGCAGGGACCAGAAAGAAATATTTGGGGGTGTTGCGGGCAACAATTTTTGGTAGGGATTGTATTTTTAAGATTCTGAGCTTCATTTAGTATGGTTTAGGAATCCACCCCTCGAAGGCTGACTCTGTACATCACACAACATAAAGAAATAAAATGAAAATGTATAGTAACTGCTGACAGCACTTTTATTTTGCCCTTAACCATGACATCTCATTCCTTTGGACAGATGGTCCTTTTATACCTCATGAATGCAAAACAGACTCAGCCTTCAGCTACTGGTGAATGGAGAGCTGTTGCAGATCATATCTTTTATTATATATATGTCTGCTTTTACTTTATTAAGATTTGCAAATTTTATGTGGGAAGGCTATGTTGGGTATCCAGAACACAGGAAAGTGAGTGGCAAGGCAGCACAAGAGGCTGTACTGTAAATTGCACGGGGGACAGGCCAAATTCACTGCTGGCATAAGCAGTCACAACTTCATTTGAGACAATGAAACTGTCTAGCAGTGCTTTTAGGCTCAGCATATTGTGTATACTATTAATAGAATCATAGAATCATAGAATATCAGGGTTGGAAGGGACCTCAGGAGGTCATCTAGTCCAACCCCCTGCTCAAAGCAGGACCAATCCCCAATTAAATCATCCCAGCCAGGGCTTTGTCAAGCCTGACCTTAAAAACTTCTAAGGAAGGAGATTCTACCACCTCCCTAGGTAATGCATTCCAGTGTTTCACCACCCTCCTAGTGAAAAAGTTTTTCCTAATATCCAACCTAAACCTCCCCCACTGCAACTTGAGACCATTACTCCTTGTCCTGTCATCTTCTACCACTGAGAATAGTCTAGAACCATCCTCTTTGGAACCACCTCTCAGGTAGTTGAAAGCAGCTATCAAATCCCCCCTCATTCTTCTCTTCTGCAGACTAAACAATCCCAGTTCCCTCAGCCTCTCCTCATAAGTCATGTGTTCCAGACCCCTAATCATTTTTGTTGCCCTTCGCTGGACTCTCTCCAATTTATCCACATCCTTCTTGTAGTATGGGGCCCAAAACTGGACACAGTACTCCAGATGAGGCCTCACCAATGTCGAATAGAGGGGAACGATCACGTCCCTCGATCTGCTCGCTATGCCCCTACTTATACATCCCAAAATGCCATTGGCCTTCTTGGCAACAAGGGCACACTGCTGACTCATATCCAGCTTCTCGTCCACTGTAACCCCTAGGTCCTTTTCTGCAGAACTGCTGCCTAGCCATTCGGTCCCTAGTCTGTAGCTGTGCATTGGGTTCTTCCGTCCTAAGTGCACGACCCTGCATTTATCCTTATTGAACCTCATCAGGTTTCTTTTGGCCCAATCCTCCAATTTGTCTAGGTCCCTCTGTATCCTATCTCTGCCCTCCAATGTATCTACCACTCCTCCCAGTTTAGTATCATCCGCAAATTTGCTAAGAGTGCAATCCACACCATCCTCCAGATCATTTATGAAGATATTGAACAAAACCGGCCCCAGGACCGACCCCTGGGGCACTCCACTTGACACCGGCTGCCAACTAGACATGGAGCCATTGATCACTACCCGTTGAGCCCGACAATCTAGCCAACTTTCTACCCACCTTATAGTACATTCATCCAGCCCATACTTCTTTAACTTGCTGACAAGAATACTGTGGGAGACAGTGTCAAAAGCTTTGTTAAAGTCAAGAAACAATACATCCACTGCTTTCCCTTCATCCACAGAATCAGTAATCTCATCATAGAAGGCGATAAGATAACACCATGCAAAACTCCATTCTCTGTTGATTTTGTTACCTTTCATTGTATCTTATTCCTACATAAGGAGCCATGCTCCCATCATGCAGTCAAGGAAATGGAGGTTGGCCCTTTTCTGAAGTATACACCCTTTATCATCATTATCAAGCTTTTACTTCTCTCCTACTAGCTCGTAACTGTGAGAGCAACGGTAATTCTCCCTCCTTTTTTACTCCTTTCCCACACACTTTTCCTTTCCTTCCCCTTCTCCCTCACATTTATTTTTCAAACTTCTGTGGGCTACAGATGTTGGCCCCTAGAGGATAGGTGCTTGAGTGTGCACACTTGCATTCGCATAGAGAGGAGACACACACAGGAGAGCTGGTCAGAACATTTTCGGCAAAAGGAAATTTCATCTAAATATGCTGTTTTGTTGATGCAAAAACATTTTGCTGAAATATATTGGTTTTGATGAAGTTTTCATTTGGAAGGTTTTTTTTGAGAGAGAGTCTCTTAGAGTATTTCTACACTACAGACTTACATCGACCTATGTTAGGTCCACTTACAGCCACTACAGGAATTACTGCGGTGGCTGACATTTACACTACCCTCCTTCTGTCGGTGGAGCACGTCCTCACCAGGAGTGCGTCCACTTACTGAAGAGAGGCGAGGTGGGGGAGGGACACTGAGAGCCAGCGCTTTCAGTTCTACACAGCTCCATGCCGAGAGCCCAACTGCTCCTCTGGCTTCTCACCTCCCTGTTCCCTGCTGGGAGCGAGGGACAGCTGCCCAGGTTTCTTGCCTCCCCATTCCCCACCAAGAGTGGAGGGCAGCTGCCCGAGTGGGGAGCTGGGAGCTGGGCAGGCACAGCGCGACCGGGAGTGGGAAGTAGGGGGAAGCAGGTCTGTAGGTCTGCCCGGCTTTCTTGTCAATTTCAAGGCTCCATCATGGACATCCAACAGCCTATATAAGTAAGATAGTATCTGTACAGACACTGCATCATCCTAACTACACCGACATAAGTCCTACTCTTCTCGTGGAGTTATTTTGTCAGTGTAGTAGGGCACTTACATCAGCAGGACAAGTCTATAGTATATACAGTCACATAATAAGGTTGATGTAAGATGCCTTATGTTGACCTTACTGTGTAGTGTAGACCAGGCCTCACACTTTACAGCCTGATGGATAGGGCACTAGACTAGATATGGGAGACTAAGGTACACCTCCCTATTCTGCCTGATTTGGAGTAATGTGGGTTGAAAAACTCTGCCCTGAATAAGGCAGAGCTGGAACTTGAACCAGGGTCTCCCACATTTGAGGACAAACACAAACACAAATGTTCATTTTGATGCAAATATAGAATTTTTGGCACGATTCCCTTTTAATGAAATCCTATATAAGGTTTTGGTTTCATTTTCTGAACTAGAATTGTTGTCCTCTGCTCAGCTTTCAGAAGGTCTCACAAAGATATTCCCTCCTGAAAAGGAGGCAGTATTTGGGAGGACAGAGAGGAAGGAAGGAAGGAAGGAAGATAGATAGATAGATAGATAGATAGATAGATAGATAGATAGATAGATAGATGTCCCTCGGGGGAGGGATAGCTCAGTGGTTTGAGCATTGGCCTCCTAATCCCAGGGTTGTGAGTTCAATCCTCAAGGGGGGCCATTTAGGGCCAAAAATTGGGGCTTGGCCCTGCTTTGAGCATGGGGTTAGACTAGATGACCTCCTGAGATTCTATGATGGGGGGAAAATCTATATTCCATACTTTATTAAACACAATTTGGTCTAAACTGAAAAGTATTGTGTTACGGGTAGGGCTGTACACCCAAGTCTAGAGTGCTGCAGTTTCATCTCAGCTAGCCGTACAATGTATTCTTTGTATAGCAACACTGAAAGCTAAAGGATCCTGATATTATCATATGAGATAACTTCCATAGATATATGGAAGATGATTGCCATGTGTTATGGTGAATATTGTGTTACTCTGAGAATGCAGTGAAATGAAAACTGATAGATGACAACATCCATTTTAAATATTTTCAGGGAGGGAGGGACAAAGGGAGGCTTCTTTTGGTAGTCAGAAAAACGTTATGACTACCATATGGTGTGAGGGGTGCAGGTGGGAATGTGCGGGGGTGCGGGAGTCAGGGAGGGCAGGGGACTGGGCGGTGAGAGGGGTGCAGGAGTCATGGCTGGGAGTGTGTGAGAGGGGTGCAGGAGTCGTTTTTTATCTCTCTCAGAGCTCAGCAGTGACAAAGATATTTTACAGGAAGCAGTGAGGTAACCCAGCAATAAAATCCCTGCATTTTCAGCGCATTCTCCTCTGCTCCATGGTACTGTTGACTCAGTCTCATCTGCACTGAGTTATATTCACCGCTCTGTTACTGAGCTGCTGTGTGATGTTAGGCAAATCACTTCACCGCTCCATGCCTCAGTTTCCCCATTGTAAAGTTGGGATTATGATCTATACCCTCTTTTGTTAAGCACTTTCATATCTTCACATGAAAACTACTACAGTATACAAGGGCTAACTATTATTATTTCTCTGGCTAAGAATTTGCCTTCCTTCATTCTCCTGATGCAGTGGAATGCAAGGACACTGGGCCATAGATAAAAACAGAGAATAGATCAGGTTTGTGATGGGTTCCCCCTGGGTTGCCACCTGGAATTGGGGTACCACTGCTCCCTCTGACCCACCAGCCTGGGCTCCCTCTCACACTGTGCCGCTATGACAAGTTGCAAAGCCCTCCAAGTTTACACTTTCACCAGCATTCACACAGCTAGGGATACGCTGAGCTGCAGTCACATGGAGGCTCTCTAACGACCAGCCTCGGACCCCGGAGCTGTACCGTCCTTCTCTGATCAAATCTAGTGTATGGGTTTCACCCAATCCGCCTCTCCCTCAATGTGAAGAAGACCATGCACGCTTGTGGTAACCAAGCTGAGATTTTCCCCAGACACCTTAGTCCATTGGTGGGAAACCTGCAGCCTGTGGGCCACACGTGACCCCGCAGGGTAATCCGCTGGCAGAGTGCCAGACAGTTTGTTTACATTTGCATGGCTGCCTGCAGGAACCTTGACCCACTCTGAACTCTAGAGTACAGATGTGGGGACCTGCATGAAAGACCCCCTAAGCCTATTCTTACCAGCTTAGGTTAAAAACTTCCTCAAGGTACAAACTTTGCCTTGTCCTTGAACCCTATGCTGCCACCACCAAGCATGTTAAACAAAGAACAGGGAAAGAGCCCACTTGGAAACGTCTTTCCCCCCAAAATCTCCCCAAGCCCTACACCCCCTTTCCTGGGGAAGGCTTGATAAAAATCCTCACCAGTTTGTATAGGTGAACACAGACCCAAACCCTTGGATCTTAAGAACAATGAAAAAGCAATCAGGTTCTTAACAGAAGAATTTTAATTAAAGAGAAGGTAAAAGAATCACCTCTGTAAAATCAGGATGGTAAATACCTTATAGGGTAATTAGATTCAAAACATAGAGATTCCCTCTAGGCAAAACCTTAAGCTACAAAAAGACACAAAAACAGGAATATACATCCCATTCAGCACAACTTATTTACCAGCCATTTAAACAAAACAGAAATCTAATGCAGAAATCTAGCTAGATTACTTGCTAAGTTCTAAGACTCCATTCCTGTTCTGTTCCCAGCAAAAGCATCACACAGACAGAGAGAACCTTTGTTTCTCCCCCCCCTTCAGCTTTGAAAGTATCTTGTCTCCTCATTGGTCATTTTGGTCAGGTGCCAGCGAGGTTATCCTAGCTTCTTAACCCTTTACAGGTGAAAGGGTTTTGCCTCTGGCCAGGAGGGATTTTATAGTTCTGTATACAGAAAAGTGGTTCCCCTTCCCTTTATATTTATGACAGAGCCAAACTCCTTGATCTAATCTGTGTGACTCAGACCCACTGTGTAAGATTGGATCCAAACTAGAATCCTGGATCCAAAGTCCCTGGATTTTGAGGAATTCTGGATCACAATATAATAGGCAAAACCCATCTCTATTTTGAGTATGATTGTCCTGTTTGTATGCATGTATCATCTTTGTATCTAAAGTTATGAATATTAACTATATACCAGTATTTCAAATGTGTTTTTTCCTAGGGTAACACCCACAAGGTAGTTTACACCCAGTCTTGTGGATGGACTATTCAAGTTGATGGCCCATTAAAGAACACAATGGGCCATAGAAGAAGTTTTCCCCACCTGGTGTCCCCATCAGTTTAGCCAAAATATGGATAATGGCTTCTCCTATGAGTCATCAAAGCATGCAAGGGCATGTGGCTAGCTCATGTGACCCTGGACTCCATCCTGTGCCTGTAATTTTCCACAAACTAAGAGTCTTCCCTCCACTTAGGAAAAGGTATAAAAGACCCAGGAAGCATCTTCATTTTGCCTCTTTCTTGCTGTGATCTCTGAACTATGGACTCACATTGAAAGGAGCATTCCAACCAATGGACTGAGGACCTTCCAATCTTTTGGAAGTTACCAGAGACTTTACAAGCCAGAACACTGTAACACCACCGTCTGCTACAAACCCAATCCAAGAACTTTGCAATGATTGCATGTATTAGAGTTCCTTAACCATTTTAACTCTCTCCTCTTGTTTTTCTCTTATTAAAAAAAAACGTTTAGATACTAGAGGATTGGCAACAGTGTGATTATTGGGTAAGATCTGAGTTATATATTGGCCTAGCTGTGTGGCTGATCTTCTGAGATCAGAAGAACTTTTTGTTTGATGAAACTGGTTTTCAGTAATCACTCATAAATTTGAGTGTCTGGGTGTTGAAACAAGAGCTGGGATGCCTAAAGAGACTGCAGTTTGGACTTCTTATTAACCAGTGTGGTGAGACAGAAGTTTACTTTTGTTTCTGGCTTGCTGTGTCTAGTAATAGAATAACCACCAGTTTGGAGTGAGTCTTTCCTAGTTCTCAGCAGTTCATCCTGAATTTGGCATCCTCAGCTGTGACTCACTAAGGCATAGTGACAAATAGGTATTTTGATCTCTTTTAAAAAATTGCTTTAAAATGCTGCATTTAAGCGCCTCACTCCCTTTTTCATGAATAAGCACTTACACCTATCTTGGCTGGCCAATACCACTGTGCTGCTCCTGTTGGCTTCAATGCAAACTGCACTTAGGTGGGTATTTAACCCCTAGGTCTTGATCTTACAAATGCTGGGCACCTGGCACATATCCAGTGAAACATTTAATCACATGCATATGCATATCCTATTGACTTCAATGGAAACAGAACTGAAATCCCCTTTCCTGCTGATGTCACTATTGCGATCGTATTTCTTCACCTCCTTAAGAAAGACAAATCATGATCAGAATGAGAGCTCAGCATAAGTCATTTCAGAGGTGTCTCTCTCTTTTTCAGCTGCTCTGTAGGATTTGGAATTTTCAAAACCTTCCTGAGAGGTCTGAGGCTCAAATTTCAACTCTCTCTCTCTATATTCACTCTTCAAAGTGAGCCTAATATGCAGGCTCACTGTGAAGAGTAAGCCTATTGGGAGGAGAGCAAACTGCTGATGACCTTTAAACCACAGTGCTTGGCGGTGCTAAACCAGCCAGAGACCAGTTTGCTGCAACTCTATTAATATAAACATGACACTACACTTTTCTTAATCAATCTATTTTTTCACATCTTCCTTTTCTCCCTCCTTCCTCTCCCACCCAGCTGCACCCATTTATTCTCTGCCACTATTTCTCTGCTTGTGGAGGGTGCATCGTACTTAGGGAGAGATATTAAATAAAGTCAGCAAGTCACTAACTGTGTGCGCACATGGATATGGAACTTTCTCATGAAATTTAATTAATGGTTTGAATTATTGATTTCTTGCTTGGCTAAACTAATTTCTCCATAATCACTGGTGAAACTAATACATTATAATTAGAGGATGAGATAAGTAATGGAGATTGGTCTCATCAAATAATTATGCCGCTCAGTTTGAAAGATATTAAAGTAATGTGTTTCCCACCTAACGGGTGACACAGAGATCATTTATAATAATACATTTCTCATTTGCAGTTGTTTCATTATGTGAAGAATTACTTCCAGAATTTCCCCATGTACGTGAAATGAACAACAGCTTTCTTTCCACGTAATGAAACAACGTATAGATAATCTTGCACTGAAGCTCCAACAGCAAGATTTATAAAGCATCTTATTCTGAAGCTTTCATTTCTAATTGAGAGGTCACTATTTTTCCTGTTCCCCCACACTCACTCTTATGTGAAAAGCAACTTCTTTCCCCCTGTTGTTGTTGTTGTTGCAGATTTACACTCCTACGCTGGCTTCTTGATTCACTGTCTCATCCTGATTTAGTGTCAGATCAAGGTACAGCCCTCAGACAAAAATAAAGCAATAGGAGATATGTTTGTGCCAGGACTACTATGTGACCCCCATTATGACTGGTGCTTCTCAGCACTGTCATAAAACAGATAAATGAAACTGATAATGATAAGGTGTCTGCCTTAATCTGTATCCTTTTATCGGTAGTCATAGGCTAAATCCTGCCTTCATATATAACCTCACAAACCCACTAACATCAGCAAGCTTGCATAGGTGTGAACTAAGATTTGGCTTATAGCTACCGTACATGTCTGAAGCATGGTTTATGACAGACATTCCCTGACATCCAATATCCTACATTAATTTAATTGATTCAAATGGTAAAATCCTGGCTCCATTGAAGTCAGTGGCAAAACTCCCATTGACTTCAATGGAGACAGGATGTCACCCACAGGTTTCAAAGCCAGAAGAACCATTTGATTACGTTTTCTGCCCTCCTGCATAATACAGAGTTGTAGAATTTGACCCAGTAATTCTTCATCAAGCCCATAAATGGAAATTTAACTATGGCATATCTTTCAGAAAGGAACCTGGACCTAGAGACTTCAAGTGATGGAGAACCCACCACTTTGCTTGGTAAGTTGGAGAGATGGTTAAAAAGTGGTAACAAAAAAGTGGCAATTAAAAAACACCCAACAAAATAATTTGCATTCCACAGGGCAGGTTTAAAAAAGGAACAGTTTTTCACTTATTAATATTTCATTAATTTATGTCTATTTATTTATTACTTCATTCAGTTCTTTGGTCTTCATTTCCCCCCTTTTCCATTTTGCCACTGGAAATCAGGATGAGGGGAGAAAAGAGAAAAACAAAACAAAAAATAATAAACAAATCTTAAATTTTGATAAAAAAGCACATTTTCAAAGAGAAAAATATTGTTCAAAAAAATTTCAGCCAGCTCTACTGAGCTGTTCCAATAGTTAATTACTTTCACTGTTAAAAATTTGCACATTCTTTCCAGTTTTATTTTGTCTAGCTTTGTCTGAGTTTAATCAAAATCTGGTAACAAAGGCATGTTCTAGGAGAGTGAGTCAAATCCTGCTCAGCATACTCATTTGAATGATACTTATGACTGCATTAGGACTATTCCTATGTGTAAAGGTGAAGAAGATTTTGTACAAAAAGTTAAAAGGCACTCAATATGCTTAACCAGCTGCTGCAGTCCTTAGAAGAACAGTGTTATCATCTTGGATAGCCATGTGCTGAATTGAATTCAATAGTGATTTGAATAAGATTACTCTTGGGAAATCGGTGACTTTTTGACCTAATAAAGCAGGTCAAAAATGTGATCATCCAGTTGTAATACTCATATGCAGATATATTAATAGATATGCAGTATAATTAGACAAAGCACTGTAGTAAATCAAATTGCAGTACTATACTCTTCAATTTTTTACCCTTCCAAAACCAGACATTACATTTATAATTAAAAATCTGGAGATAGCTAATGAGAAGAAGTGAATTATCTTTGACAAATTTACCACTAGATCAAGTATAAAGTTTTTGATAAAACCAACTCATTGCTTTCCTTTTTTAATTAGCATCACCACAGACAGCTTGGCTGCAATAGGTTTGCCATATTATGCACTCAGATACTATGGTGATGGGTAGCAGTATAAAACCTTAAGATAAAGTAGGTTTTATCATGTCTTCTATGGTCAATAGGGGGTTCAACACCCACTGAAATTAATGGAGTACTTGTGGCACCTTAGAGACTAACCAATTTATTTGAGCATAAGCTTTCGTGAGCTACAGCTCACTTCATCGGATGCATACTGTGGAAAGTGTAGAAGATCTTTTTATACACACAAAGCATGAAAAAATACCTCCTCCCACCCCACTCTCCTGCTGGTAATAGCTTATCTAAAGTGATCACTCTCCTTACAATGTGTATGATAATCAAGCTGGGCCATTTCCAGCACAAATCCAGGGTTTAACAAGAACGTCTGGGGGGGGGTAGGAAAAAACAAGGGGAAATAGGTTACCTTGCATAATGACTTAGCCACTCCCAGTCTCTATTCAAGCCTAAGTTAATTGTATCCAATTTGCAAATGAATTCCAATTCAACAGTCTCTCGCTGGAGTCTGGATTTGAAGTTTTTTTCTTGTAATATAGCAACTTTCATGTCTGTAATCGCGTGACCAGAGAGATTGAAGTGTTCTCCGACTGGTTTATGAATGTTATAATTCTTCCACCATGATTTCAACAATTTCCATCCCACCATCAACCTCAGCCTGGTCCAGTCCACACAAGAAATCCACTTCCTGGACACTACAGTGCTAATAAACGATGGTCACATAAACACCACCCTATACCGGAAACCTACTGACCGCTATTCCTACCTACATGCCTCCAGCTTTCACCCTGACCACACCACACGATCCATTGTCTACAGCTAAGCTCTGCGATACAACCGCATTTGCTCCAACCCCTCAGAAAGAGACAAACACCTACAAGATCTCTATCAAGCATTCTTACAACTACAATACCCACCTGCGGAAGTGAAGAAACAGATTGATAGAGCCAGAAGAGTTCCCAGAATTCACCTACTACAGGACAGGCCTAACAAAGAAAATAACAGAACGCCACTAGCCGTCACCTTCAGCCCCCAACTAAAACCCCTCCAACACATTATTAAGGATCTACAACCTATCCTGAAGGATGACCCAACACTCTCACAAATCTTGGGAGACAGGCCAGTCCTTGCCTACAGACAGCCCCCCAACCTGAAGCAAATACTCACCAGCAACCACATACCACACAACAGAACCACTAACCCAGGAACCTATCCTTGCAACAAAGCCCGTTGCCAACTGTGCCCACATATCTATTCAGGGGACACCATCACAGGGCCTAATAACATCAGCCACACTATCAGAGGCTCGTTCACCTGCACATCCACCAATGTGATATATGCCATCATGTGCCAGCAATGCCCCTCTGCCATATACATTGGTCAAACTGGACAGTCTCTATGTAAAAGAATAAATGGACACAAATCAGATGTCAAGAATTATAACATTCATAAACCAGTCGGAGAACACTTCAATCTCTCTGGTCACGCGATTACAGACATGAAAGTTGCTATATTACAAGAAAAAAACTTCAAATCCAGACTCCAGCGAGAAACTGTTGAAATGGAATTCATTTGCAAATTGGATACAATTAACTTAGGCTTGAATAGAGACTGGGAGTGGCTAAGTCATTATGCAAGGTAACCTATTTCCTCTTGTTTTTTCCTAACCCCCCCTCCCCATCCTCAGATGTTCTTGTTAAACCCTGGATTTGTGCTGGAAGTGGCCCACCTTGATTATCATGCACTTTGTAAGGAGAGTGGTCACTTTAGATAAGCTATTACCAGCAGGAGAGTGGGTTTGTGTGTGTGTGGGGGGGGGGTGTGAGAAAACCTGGATTTGTGCTGGAAATGGCCCAACTTGATTATCATACACATTGTAAGGAGAGTGATCACTTTAGATAAGCTATTACCAGCAGGAGAGTGGGGTGGGAGGAGGTATTTTTTCATGCTTTGTGTGTATAAAAAGATCTTCTACACTTTCCACAGTATGCATCCGATGAAGTGAGCTTTAGCTCACGAAAGCTTATGCTCAAATAAATTGGTTAGTCTCTCAGGTGCCACAAGTACTCCTTTTCTTTTTGCGAATGCAGACTAACACGGCTGTTACTCTGAAACCTGAAATTAATGGGAGTCTCCAATGACTTCAGTAAGCATTGGACCAGACCCTATAGTAGTGACAAATATGGGTGGTGTTCTACTATGAAGGAGAATCTCAGCTTCATTCCTGAATTTTGGCAGCCATTTCTGCAGAATTTTTGTCAAACTTTTCCCCTTCGAAAACCTTCATTCACAATGTTTGGGTCTGGCAGTAGGGAGGGCAGTCAAGGGATTTGCCAATTTGTAGTTCAGACACAAGGCCAATGTATTCAGCTGAAAGTTTGCCTCATACTTTGGACAGAAAATTTGTGATTATAGAGTTTTATTGTTTTTAAAAAGCAATTACATGTAAATTTACTGACTACAAAATGTTGGGCTCAGGGACTAGATAGGAAGGTAAGGAGGAGACAGAAAGGAAAAGAGATACAGTAAGTAAATGGTTAGATAGGTATTTAGACAGTTGGGACTTGATTCTGATCTCAATTACATAGGTATAAACTAAGGGCAACTCCAATGAAGTAAAAATTAATTAACTGTGTTTGTGATGGTCTGTACCGCCATGTTAACCCATTTTACAGAATTGTGGTACATTTTATACAAGTATACCCTGTGAGGTATCATTTGAAAACTAATAATTTGCTTACCATTATTGTCCTGGTAAAATATGTGTGGCAACATTGTATGTAAAGTTATAAGATTCTGCTTTATGGTATTATTAAGGCATGTTCTAACTCTGGGGAGGGGCCGCAAACCAGTTCCCCGGAGACAAAAGGCAAGTTGATGCCTCAGCCAGGTGTCAGCAAAATCAAATGAAACATCACCTGGGTAAGTGGCAAGGATGAGAGTAAGAGGGTGTAAGTGACAAAGCTACATGTTGACAGCTTGGGGTTCCTATCCACACAGACCTCCAGTCCCCTGAACCTCAGCTGGAGATGCTTCTCAAAGAAGAGAAAGAATTATGAGAAGGGAGAGCAGACCCAAATTATTTCCTCCCTTTCTCTCATGCCTATGGCATCCAGAACACCTGAAGAACAAAGCAGGGGGCATTGGACTGGGGAAGGTATCCTGACTGAAAGAAGTTCAACCAGTAAGGCTGCTTAAATATGTGGTGAGAGAGACCTTTGCTTTGAATTCTCTCTCAGTTGGGAAGTAATTCATTAGTTGCATTTTACTTTTATTTTTCTTGTAACCAATTCTGAGTTTTATGCCTCATTACTTAGGTTATGTCTACACTATACAGCTTTTAGTGACATGGCTGTGTTGCTTCACTAAAAGGTGTGCCGTGTAGCTGCTGTTTTTCCTGCCGAAAAAAATCTTCAACTCCCAATGAGCGGCATTTGTGTTGTCAGCAGGAGAGTGCTCCTGCCGACAACACACTGTTCGCACTGGCACTTGTTGTGGCAAAACCTTTGTCTTTCGGGGGAGGGAGGGATTAACACCTCTGAAAGATAAAAGTTTTGTCATTCAATTGCCAGTGTAGATATAGCCTTATATTCACTTAATCTATCCTTTTGTAGGTAATATATTTGTTTTATGGTTTTATTTAAACCAGTGTGTTTGAATTGATATGTTTGGGAAACTCCACTTGGCATAAGAGTATTTGTGAATATCATGTTCTATTAATAAAATGACGGACTTTATATGAGCCTGTATCTAAGAGAGAGCTGGGCAGTACAAGATGCACATGCCTGGGGAAAGTTTGGGACTGGGAGTTTGCTGATGGTGCTCCGCAGTGTAATTAAAGAGTGGCTGACTATAACACTTATGTAATTTAATTGGAAGTACTTTACATGCTGGAGGCTGTGTGTGAACAGACCAGGAGCAGTAGCTCTCACAGCAAAGCAGAGTAAGAGGCACCGCAGGCTGGAGATTTCAGGGGACACATCTGTTCATAAGTCCAGATTGCACCCTGAGTATATCACAGTGTTAAACTAATATGAGATCCAAATCAGACCCTTAATATTATATTTAGCCTGTTTCATTCATTAAACTTTAATATCATGCATTAAACTTTACATTAAAATTAAGCACACACATGTAAGTACAACTACTTTATTTCATCAAACCTATGTACTTATCAACATTATACAATTTTTAACAATTACTATAATGTACAAATAAAAAATATATCTAGGTTTAAAGAACTGACCTACTGCAATGATTTTTGATAAGGGGTGCAAGTAAAGGCTTTACTGAGAGTGCAGGCTGCAGTAAAGGTTAAGAACCACTGCATTAAAGGTACCATATTCTAGCTAACTAACACAGATATCAGCTTCAACCCACTGTCTTTTCCTTCTCCTACTCCTATCTCTGTACTTTCTTTCTGATGCCTCCATCTTTGGACTGAGCTCTCAGACGTGGTTCGCTAATTTCGATCCAGCAAAGCACTTAAGCACATGCTCAACTTTAAGCACATAAGTATCCCAATTGAACTGGGGCATGCATTTCACTTCACTGAGTGCCTGGCACACTGCTGCAGCTCCCACTCACATTTCGGACTCTCAGTTGCTGTTTCAGTGTGTTTGCTCTCAGATGGTGTTGTAAAACAATTATAAGAAAGTTATGTAGGTATATTGTGATCAAAAGCATTTTGGATTCATTTACGTATTGTAAACAAAATGCAAAACATGCTGAGCATTGTCAGCTCTATATTGACCCCCTTAGAGAGAACAAACATATTTCTCCCCACCAGCCACTGTTAAGGAAAAGTTAGCACATGTGACTCCATTCTGGTTTGGGGCCCACCATTGTCTAAAAGCAACCACATCATGCACCAGAAGGAGTGTTCCTTAGATACTGCATTCCTGTGAAAATCCTCCTCCTTGTCTCCAGCCTGCCTTGACTCCCGGTATCTGTTCTTTGTCTGTCCCTAACTCCCTATCTCCTGGCCTTTGATGTGAGGCCTCCCATCCTGATAATAAAAGTTACTGATGCATTGCTTTAGGACCATGCTGTGTAATTAACATACTAGTTTAGCATGAGGAATGCACCAAGCAGGGATGGGTGGTAGATAAGAAAAGGGTTTGTTTATTGGCTAAGGTTTCCGATGCACGAGGGCAACATGCTTTGCTAAGAGGTATATAACCTTTGTATAATCTGTATTCGGGGTCCCCTCCTGGCTAGCAGGGGGGCACTACGCTCGAGCGTAATAAACTCGGTGTTTTTTGGGAACTCTGCAGTTGTGGACTTTGTTCATGTTCCTCAGCCTAGATTCGAACTGTGCGTGACCTATCAGGTATAATTCGCAGCATTTGTGTGCGTGTCCTACCAGGTATAATTCGCAGCAGTTGTGTGCTTGTCCTATCAGGTATAATTCATAACAGTTTTGGCGACCACGAAGGGACTCTAGGCTTGCCCCAACAAGCGAGACTACACTCCTCCTCTCGGACAGCTCCAGCCGGCACAGGGTGAGTTCACCTTTGAGAACTCCGAGGAGGGGGGGTGTGAGCCGTCGCTTAGGCGATAAGGTGGCACATTTGGTGTCCTTTTGGTAGCCCATTATGGGTTCTGGGCAGAGTGTAAGTAAGGGGACCCCTTTGGCTGAAATTCTCGAGAATTGGGGGAATATTTCTGGTACCCATGGGTTAGGTAAAAAAAAAAAAAGCTGTAATCTTGTGCGAGGTTGAGTGGCCAGCACTAACTCAAACACCTTTCGAATGGCCACCGGATGGTTCCTTTGCTGGGGAAAAATTGACAGCACTTAGGAAAAGGCTGGAGAACAAAGCTCCAGCCCAGATGGATTATTGGTATGTATGGGACAACTGGGCTTATGAGCGTGCGAAAGGACGTCCTCTTTCCTCCTCCTTTTCTTATTCATCTCAGGGGTCTCCAGCCCCGCTCTGTGCTATGCCTGCTTCTGCCCCTCCTCCGGCTTACCCTCGGCTTTCTGACTTATGCCCGTCACCTCCTTGCTTGCCCATTGGCCGTGCTTTCTGTCCAGGTGACAAGCCTCATGGAGGGAGGACTCGGGTAGCCCTTGTAAGTGAGAATATTTGAGAAAAGAGACCAGGAGTGCTGGGGGGCTAGTTAAGAAGCCCACCCTCCTTGTTAAATTGGTAGTGGGACAAAGCTGGTGCTCATGGAAGGGACAGTTCAGAGAGAAAAACAGGATTGGGCCCAAGCGGGCAGGCAACAGATAGAGAGATTGGAAAACAGGTTGGAAACTTGGAGGTCATAGTGGAAAAAGAGGAGTAAATAATTACAGGAATGGGAAACATAAATCCCGGAATAATACTTGGAATGGTAAAATCTGAGTTAATTGGGTGTCGTTTTGGGAAATAAGCAAGTGATTTAAGAAAGGAAAGTGAGAAGTTAACTCTGTAGTTGCTGGAAAGAATTAAGCAGTTGAACTCTGTGAAATACTTGAAAGAAAAAGAATTCTTGGTTTCTTTGCAGCCATTTTGGGAAAAATGGGCCCTTTTCCAAAGGAATGCAATTATACAGTGCTACTTAATTAATATCTTATTAGGCTCCAAGGGGCTACAATAGGTGGTGTCTTCCTTTTCAGGTCACTGTGTGTTTGACAGCAGGAGTTAAAAGTAAAAGGCAATCAAAAGTCTGGTAAAGTTTATTGTGCCCGTTTTAAAGTAAGAATCTTTAAGCTGTGGATCCAAAAGCAAGCCCGAAAGCATTTGTTTTAATGTAAATTACCTAACTGATAAGGTAGAGGCCACTGAAACCTGGGCTGCCTATAAAACAAATAAAAGAAAATATGGGTAATTCCTCTGTTTTGCCTGCAATTAACAAGGGTATTTGTATAAAAAGGAGATATTTTAAGCAATGACTGACTGCCCAGAAGGGGTAGATCTGTGTTTTTTTTGTCTTTCAGAAAATCAGAGAAAAGTGATGCCAGCTGAAAAGCAATTCAACATCTCATGAATTTACTGGCACAATAGGAATTCTGTTCTGTGTTCTATGTCCTGTCTTCTGGTGTTTGTCTTGTGGCCAGAATTGCTGTGTTTAATTTTTCATAGGACAGTTTAGTTTAAAACTAAATGGAAGGGTTAAATCAAAACGCAGATACTTGTTTTATTCAACTTGGAATACAAAGTGTTTGGATAATATCAGAAAAATGTGATATACTAAAGTTTAATACATTTGCTTAAGTAAGAAAAAGAAATGTCATTGGCCAGATCTTTTAATTGAAAAAAAAATGTTGTTAAAATTCGCACACCAACAGTCTTTGGAAGCAATGACATGAAAGGTTAACCCACTCCCCATATTATACATGAGATCCTTCTGCCTACATCAAATTTCTAGCCAGAGGGCTGGGAAGGGAGGAAAGCTATTGGACACCAGAGGTTGTACCAAGTGGACTCCTCAAAAGTGGGTGTGCTTGTCCTGGCTTGTTGCTCCAAAGCTCTGTAATAAAGTCATTTTCCTACAAGGGTGTATGTGGCATACATTGAACAATAAGACTAAAGTGCTGTATAATGGGCAATGTATATGTGTTCATTTTTAAACAAAGGTGCATGAGTAAAAAGTGAAAGTTTCCTTTGCAGGTTAATAAAAACCAAGAAGGGGAGAAGAAAAAAATGGAAAACGAGCTAATTCAACGCTGTAGCTGGCAGGCTCGGTCCAAGGATAAGACACTGGCCTGCCCAAGGACACTACTCACAGCTAGGATTTGGCTAACAGACAAGAAAGAGGGGGGCTTGAATGTGCCCAAGCAGCTGTGAGATCTGCAACACACTGCCAGACATTAATGAAATGTATTAGGTCTCTGTATTTACAGGTGAAAGAAGTCCTGCTTCAAGAATCCTGAGCAAACCTGCCATTTGTTAAAACCTGGTGACTGGGTCTACATAAAGGTCCATCAACAAAAGACTACTCTGTCCCCATGCTGGAAAGGCCCTTATTAAGTCCTGCTAACTACCAACACCACTGTGAAGTGCCAAGGACTGACTGCCTGGACCCATGCTTCTTACTGCAAAAAGACCCCTCCACCTCGAGATGACTTCACTTCGACTACTGATCAGCCTGTCCCTCCTTCTGGGTTTTTTTTTCTTTCCTCCTTTTGGACAGCAGGGAAAATGACAAGGTGAAGTGCTAGTAACCTCTCCCTTGTCCACTGACAGAGCTAACCTGCATTCAGTATTTGCTAAAGAAACCAAAGCACTACAGGGTGACGTGCTAGTAACCTCTCCCCTGTATAATGCAAAACCATGACTGTTCCAAGAGAGAAGAAGGAATGCCTGCTCTGCTAAAACCACCAAGATCCAAGGATTCCTGACTGCAAAAGACACTGAAAATTGGCGTTGGTGGCAAAGACGGAGCATTGTACATTGGCAGGGAGGGAGTTGCCGGATGTATTCTTGGGAATGTGAATTGAAGTGGTGGGGTGGGTTTATTCCAGGGGCTGGAATCTGTGCTTGTGGGCAAGTATGAATACCAAAAACGCCTTACAGCCACGAACATTACTCCCACCATCTGCCACCACTCCTTTGCAGGTAAAGGTTCCTGGATCCATCATAGCTACGTTAAGTTGGCGCTGGGACCCCCACCTGACCCTGACAAGCCATTGGACTAGCCACTTCACGAATGAACACCATGACCAACCCATGGACTAAGCTTTCCAGCTATTGGAACCTTTATAGCCCACCAGGACTTCTTGTGTTCCTGTTTATCGGACTTACATTGGTGGTGTTGTTTTTTGTATGGTATAAAGGAGGATGCCGACATTGGTATGGTTTGCCTGGGGGGTTCCTCTCCCTATTCCCAAGTCCAGTACAAGGATGGGAGGGCAATAGCTTTTTGAATTTAACTCGTGCCATAAAACGGTGTAAATCAAACTCAGTGCTGGATTTGTATTCATACGCCCACATATTTGGGTCGGGGGTCCCATTGGTAGGGGTACCTATCCCCCTTAATCGAACACTCCAAACTAAGCTATGGGCAAAAACTACATTCAACTGGAATGTTACGATCCAAAGATGGTCTATTGATATGGTGGCCCAGGGTAATTATGCTTTATGTGTGTCATGACGTAAGGGCATGGAAAATACAGTTTTTGTGGAAAATTTTGTGGGATGCAAGGACACCACGCAGATCAGCTCTGGTGCAGCAGGCCCCTCCACCTACTCCGGGGCCCCGTGGCCAGTCCCTGAGGGGTCTGGCTGGTATTGGTTATGCAATCACACAGCCTATAAGCTTCTCCCAGCAGGATGGTGTGGTATATGTACCTTAGGGGCTATAGTACCCTCCGTGACAGTACACCAGAACCTGACCCTGGGAGAAATCCACAATCTAGTATGGAGGGACCGACGAAGTATTCCTTTAAACCCCCTTCTCAATGGCCCAAAGGCTTTTACTCCTTTGTGCATTGGTTTCTGCCATGGTTGGGAGTAAGCGAGCTAGAAAAAGCTATAGTTAACATTTCAGCTGCTTTGGAACTAATGGCAAATGCTACTGCAGATGCTCTATCTGCCCTTCAAATTGAAGTAACTCAGCTATCCCAAACTACATTGCAAAACCGTCTGGCCCTGGATTATCTCCTTGCAAACCAGGGCGGGGTTTGTACTCTGGTTAACTCAAGCTGTTATGTATTTGTAAATCAGCAGCACAGGGTGGAAACTGATATCCACATCCACATGCAACAGGCAGCCCTATTCCACCACACCAGCCTCGACAATACCAGCGCTGGATTCCAGGAGGCCTGGAGCTGGCTCACCTCATGGCTACCAGATGTGGGGGCTTGGGGATGGTGTATTTTGTATTTCATCCTTTTGGCTGTTATTGCTTTTGTGTTATTTTTTGTATGCCTACAATGCTGTAGTATGTGCTGTCGGCAACTGCTAACCCTGCAGCGTGGTTACTCAGCCCCGATATAGCTGACTGACGTACAAAAAAAAAAAAAAAGGGAGGACTGTTAAGGAAAAGTTAGCACATGTGACTCCATTTTGGTTTGGGGCCCACCATTGTCTAAAAGCAACCACATCATGAACCAGGAGGAGTGTGCCTTAGATACTGCATTCCTGTGAAAATCCTCCTCCTTGTCTCCAGCCTGCGTTGACTCCCGGTATCTGTTCTTTGTCTGTCCCTAACTCCCTATCTCCTGGCCTTTGATGTGAGGCCTCCCATCCTGATAATAAAAGTTACTGATGCATTGCTTTAGGACCATGCTGTGTAATTAACATACTAGTTTAGCACGAGGAAAGCACCAAGCAGAGATGGGTGGTAGATAAGAAAAGGGTTTGTTTATTGGCTAAGGTTTCTGATGCACGAGGGCAACATGCTTTGCTAAGAGGTATATAACCTTTGTATAATCTGTATTCGGGGTCCCCTCCTGGCTAGCAGGAGGGCACCACTCTTGAGCGTAATAAACTTGGTGTTTTTTGGGAACTCTGCAGTTGTGGACTTTGTTCATGTTCCTCAGCCTAGATTCGAACTGTGCATGTCCTATCAGGTATAATTCGCAGCAGTTGTGTGCGTGTCCTATCAGGTATAATTCGTAACACCACTCAAGCAAAAGCCTAAGAAAACAGATAAGTTTTACTCTCTACCCTGAAGATCAGCATAGTTGGACTCTGGCCAAGCTAAAGGAGAAGCAAATACCAGAGCTACCACCAGTCTCCAGGTACCAGATCCTCAGGATATACTAAATAGCTCATCTGACTTCAATGGAGAAAAATTGATGTAGACCAACCAAGGATCTAGCACCAGATGTTTAACATTAGGAACTGTTATCAAAAGTATTCCAGCTGATCTCAAACATCACAATATTGAATAAGAAGTGTGCTCGTCTACTAGGCACAGAGGAGTGAAACCCATTTGATGATTTATATATCAAAATCAAAACCAACCAGTATCTTCCGTAGACCTTGGAGGACAGGTTTGATGTATTTCCTACAGCTAGTTCTACTAGGTAAGCAGGTAGCATGATTCTTCACTAGCTATTGCCTTTGGGTGGGAAAAATGATCAAGGGTTACCCAAAGTGTAATGCAGGTGTAGTAGTTCGGTCCTGAGGTCACAGACAGTAGGAATAACTGGTGAAGTCAGAAATCATTGGTCTGGCTTAGGCTGAAAGGTGATTTTTGTCTATTGCTATTTCAAAGTGATAATCTGGTAAATAACGGTACAGGCTATTCTTTAAATGCTGTCAAAACATTCAAGGTTGATTATTTTATATAAACAAAATCCTCCAAGGAATCCAAATGCACATAATGTTTTCAGTTACTATATGCATTGTATCTGCCATGGGTACCAAGTACACCTATATAAATGTCATGTTACTAGCAAAATCCCTGGCTGCCAATAGTTGGAGGAGTAAGCTGCACCCCACCAGTGCATAAAAGTGGGCTATCCCCATAAGTTGCTGTGACTCTGTAACACCCCTTACTATAGATTTTCCTAAATACTACAATCTCTCTCTAAAAAGCCAGCCATTAGCTCAAAAGAATGATTCATAGAAATTATAATGTTCCATACAGAGCATGATTTACCATGTGAGATGGTGTTACATAGAAAAGAAAGAAGCACCAGAATTGATATTATTTGTAACAGCTACCCTACCTAGAGTAAAAATCTACCGAGGCCAGAGGAGATGGTTTGTTTGTTTCTTTGTTTGTTTGCTACAAAGTTTAAAGTAAAATGGATCAATCATTCTAGAGTTAGAGGAAAGCAAAAACATTCTACAGTTTGAAAGCTGAAAGAGTGTCTATCATATTTAAAGCAATATATGAATCAAAATCAGCTTAGTTTCAAGTTTTAAAACTGGAATATCTGCATCTGATTTATATGTAAATGAAGGTGCCTTTGCAATGACAGAGTGATATAAAGAGGCCTGAGTGTAAATGAGAATAAAACACGTCTTCTCGAGAAAGGATCTAATAGTTTTTGTTGTTGTTTGTTTGTTTCTGTTTTATTTTTAAGAGATGCTGAGTGAAACATCATAATGCCTCTCCACAAACACAACCCACTAAATTGCCAGACATTGTTTGTGACTTGATAACATTTTTTGCCAAATGGAAACAATGTTATGACTATTTGAGAATGCAAAAAAAAAACCAAAACAAAAACAAAAACAAAAAAAGCAACAGTTTCATGTTTTCTAATTGGAGGGTTAAAAATTGACTTCTAAGACATTGCATGAAAGTACCTGAGGGCAAACTTTGGCCTAATTCAGAAAGATTCATTAATTACCACAAAACAGGGATTTGTAAGAAATATATTTTAATAAAGCTAATGCTTATGTAGTTACAATATAGATTGCACTGGTGACTGAACTTCTGTTTATCCATCTTCTTCTTGTGACATGGTGACCTTTCCTAAAATGATGGAAAATAGAAGTCCACCATTCTTTTAATATCATTGCCTCAGTTACTTCAGAGCTGTCTGATGCACTGCAAAATGTAATAGGCATGGAAGCAGATCACAAATATTTATATGCAGAACTGAAATTATTTTAAGGGCTCAATTTTGCAACCCAACTCTTAGTATTATTTGTAAAAAGAAAAGGAGAACTTGTGGCACCTGAGAGACTAACAAATTTATTTGAGCATAACCTTTTGTGAGCTACAGCTCACTTCATTGGATGCATTCAGTGGAAAATACAGTGGGGAGATTTATATACATAGAGAACATGAAACAATGGGTGTTACCATACACATTGTGACCAGAGTGATTACTTAAGGTGAGCTATTACCAGCAGGAGAGTGGGGGGGGGAGGGAACCTTTTGTAGTGATAATCAAGGTGGGCCATTTCCAGCAGTTGACAAGAACGTCTGAGGAACAGTGGGGGGTGGAGTGGGGGATAAACATGGGGAAATAATTTTACTTTGTGTAATGACCCATCCACTGCCAGTCTCTATTGAAGCCTAAGTTAATTGTATACAATTTGCAAATTAATTCCAATTCAGCAGTCTCTCGTTGGAGTCTGTTTTTGAAGTTTTTTTCTTGAAGTATTGCCACTGTAATCGAGTGACCAGAGAGATTGAAGTGTTCTCCAACTGGTTTTTGAAAGTTATAATTCTTGATGTCTGATTTGTGTCCATTTATTCTTTTACGTAGAGACTGACCAGTTTGACCAATGTACATGGCAGAGGGGCATTGCTGGCACATGATGGCATATATCACATTGGTGGATGTGCAGGTGAACGAGGCTCTGATAGTGTGGCTAATGTTATTAGGCCCTGTGATGGTGTCCCCTGAATAGATATGTGGGCACAGTTGGCAACGGGCTTTGTTGCAAGGATAGGTTCCTGGGTAAGCGGTTCTGTTGTGTGGTGTGTGGTTGCTGGTGAGTATTTGCTTCAGATTGGGGGGCTGTCTGTAAGCAAGGACTGGCCTGTCTCCCAAGATCTGTGAGAGTGGTGGGTCATCCTTCAGGATAGGTTGTAGATACTTGATGATGCGTTGGAGAGGTTTTAGTTGGGGGCTGAAGGTGATGTCTAGTGGCGTTCTGTTATTTTCTTTGTTAGGCCTGTCCTGTAGTAGGTGACTTCTGGGTACTCTTCTGGCTCTTTCAATCTATTTCTTCACTTCAGCAGGTGGGTATTGTAGTTGTAAGAATGCCATGTACGTTGGTCAAACTGGACAGTCTCTACGTAAAAGAATAAATGGACACAAATCAGATGTCAAGAATTATAAACCAGATGGAGAACACTTCAATCTCTCTGGTCACTTGATTACAGACCTAAAAGTGGCAATACTTCAACAAGAAAATGTCAAAAACAGACTCCAATGAGAGACTGCTGAATTGGAATTAATTTGCAAACTGGATACAATTAACTTAAGCTTGAATAGAGACTGGGAGTGGATGGGTCATTACACAAATTAAACTATTTCCCCATATTTATCCCCACCCCCCACTGTTCCTCAGACGTTCTTGTCAACTGCTGGAAATGGCCCACCTTGATTATCACTTCAAAAGGTCCTCCCCCGCCCCCGCTGGTAATAGCTCACCTTAAGTGATCACTTTGGTCACAGTGTGCATGGTAACACCCATTGTCTCATGTTCTCTATGTATATAAATCTCCCCACTGTATTTTCCACTGAATGCATCCAATGAAGTGAGCTGTAGCTCATGAAAGCTTATGCTCAAATAAATTTGTTAGTCTCTAAGGTGCCTTTTCTTTTTGCGAATACAGACTAACACGGCTGCTATTCTGAAACCAGTATTATTTGTATTATTACATAACCTTTGAGTCTAACTCATGGACCTGGTGAGTAGCTTACTTTGCAAGTAGTCCCAATGGAATCAAATGAATAAGGCTGAAAGAATCAGGCCCTGCATTATATTTCTGTCTGTCACAATATTCAGTAATAGCTATAAACATACAATAGTTTGATACATATACTGGGACTGAATCCAGAGTATCATGTCACTGTTTAGGGATGGAGGGCACAATTATATCCTTGTGCAGTTCACACATGGTACTGAAAAGTCATCTGTTTTCATGATTTTATATTTTTGTCCATTTTTTCCTTTGTGTCTTCTTGCCCAGCAGTTCACAAATTAATTCCCACTTTAATTCCCCAGCAGACCAGGTTTTGGCATTATGATGTTAAAAATCAGATCATGTCAAGCTGAAGATCTGACAGTTACTGACTCCATGAAAGCTCTCATTCAAAATAATTTAATATCAAATAGCAGGTATCCTGTCTGGCTGTTGGCAGGTTTTAACTGATCATTTGATTATACACATTCTTTACTTTTTAAATAGCAGATATCTAATTGTTGCTGTTGCACACAGCCAATACATGTCTTGCAGCTGACATTGATGTGACAATCAGAGTGGTACTGCAGTTCTTTTATTATGTGAATCACTAGCTGTAAATTAACCCACATACAATACAAATTTGATATTGCTGATAGACTTTCTGGAAATTGTCTGACAGAAACTTTTTTTCAGAGTACCACGTGCTATTCTATTGTATATTAGTATGGAATATCTGGACAGCCATAGATCCAACCTCCCTGCTGGCAAAAGGACTAGAAACATCTGTTTCTGCTGTTCCTGTTGGAATGTGGTGGCCTCTCCAGGAGGGCCAAAGGAAGCTGCTTATGGGCACCAAACCATTCATGCTAGGCAGCTGCACATACATTAAAAAAGTGTTCTAAGGAGAAGGGGTTCTAAGGATGTGTTCATCCAGTAGGGCTTTGTTGCTGACTTTTGTTGACTTGCAGGTCTTTCCTTTGATTACTGAATTTTATCTAGGACAGCTATTACCTTTAGTAGCACCCAAAAAGTAGGAGATTTCAAAAAACCCTTGGCAGATGCATTGCTCTTTGAAATTCTAATTTCAAATAAGTTTTCAATACTATTCAGGAAACATTTGTAGGGAGCAGTTTATCCAGGGTATATGATCACTTTTCTACCCACTCTCTAATAAATTTGGAACCTGATCATACCTTCCTGAAAACTATTCTGCCTGTAGGCTACTCTGCAGGAACCCAGTTAGATCCTTAAGACTTTAGCATATGGTTGAGGTGGCTAAACTGGAAACATCATTTGAGGAAAATACTTTATTATGCAGAAATTTAGAGATCACAGAAAATCAAATGAAAGCTAAATAAATATGGATTCTCAAGGTTAAAGAGTGAATCAAGGGAGCAGAACCTATGAAAGGAATTGCCATAATTGTCAGTAAATGAAATTTTATTTTGACGCTCTGTTACTTATTCAAAAAAGTACATAGAATCTCTTGTGCTCTCTACGCTTTCTCCCTCATCCCTGACAGAAGAAACTCATACCGGGAAAAAAATGGAGGTCAACAAAACATCTCTCCCCAACACAAGAGTTTGGGGAGGGTTGCTAGCTCCATTGCTAATTATTTTTGATTTTTTGTGAGGTTTCCCTGTGGGCCTCGGATTTGTGAGGTATGCACAAAAGATAGGGGACATAGGAATTGCCATACTGGATTAGACACAGGGTCTATGTAGTCCAGTATTCTGCCTCTGACCTTGGTCAAAATCAGATGCTTCGAAAGAAGATCTAAGGCTACCCCAGTAGGTAGATGTAAGATAATCTGCCCCCTACTTTAGGTCTCATCCATTTCTATGAGTAAGAGATTGTTTTATGGCTTGAAGCATGAGGTTTAATATCCCTTCCAAAATGTTTATCATTAATTATGATAACTCTGGATGTTCTTGATGTTCATATAAGCAGCAAGATTAAAAAAGGATTGGATACATCTTTGGCCTCAACGAGTTCCTGTTGAAAGAGTTCTGCAATCTAATTATGCATTGGGTGAAAAAGTATTTCATAGACTCATAGTCTTTAAGGCCAGAAGGGGCCATCATGTTAATCTAGTCTGACCTTTTGCACATTGCAGGCCACAGAAACTCACACTCCTGCAATAGACTTAACCTCTGGCTGAATTACTGAAGTCCTCAGATCATGATTTAAAGACTTCAAGTTACAGGAAATCCACCATTTACGCTAGTTTAAACCTGCAAGTGACCATGCCCCATGCTGCAGAAGAAGGCAAAAAAACAAACAAACAAAACCCACAGGGTCTCTGCCAATCTGACCTGTTGGAAAATCCGTTCCTGATCCCAACTTTGGTGATGAGTTGGATCTGAGCATGCTGGTACGACCCACCAGCCAGACACCTAGGAAAGGATTATCTGGAGTAACTCAGAGGCCTCAAAAAGAAAAGGAGAACTTGTGGCACCTTAGAGACAAACAAATTTATTTGAACATAAGCTTTCCAGAGCTCATGAAAGCTTATGCTCAAATAAATTTGTTAGTCTCTAAGGTGCCACAAGTAGTTCTTTTCTTTTTGCGAATACAGACTAACACGGCTGCTACTCTGAAACCTGTCAGAGGCGTCTATAGCTAGTGTTCCATCTCTGGCCATTGAGAGTATTTGCTACTAGCAGTTGCAGATGAGTCACATTGTAGGCAATCATACCATCCCCTCCATAAACTTATCAAGCCTGTCCTTTTATTGGTTTTGAGTTTACCATCTTTTAATTTCTTTGAATATTCCCTTGTTCTTGTGTTACAAGACAGGAAGAACAGAAGTTTCCTGATCTACCTTCTCTATACCATTTATTACTTGAAGTTTCCTATGCGTGTTGTGCAATCTAGTGTACCTTACCAGGAAAACCCAAGCAGATAAAAACAGCTCCAGAAGGACTTTCAGAAAGAAACTATTAATAAATTTACCTACAATGATCCCATAACCCACACAAAGTATTGTGCTCTTTTCTGAGGGTGCACCAGGTCTTACTCTGTCTGAACTGCCAGCCACCCCTAACCTGAACTCCTCCGGTTAACACTTCAAAGTTTCTTTGTTTTTTCATTTCCTCTATATTGAACTGTATTGAAGATGCATACGTATAGTATATTTTGTAAAGAGGACTAGCAAGAGAAGAAAATGAGAGATTTACACCAGTTTTACATTACTGACTTCAATACAGTTGCTCCTGATTTACTCTGGTTAAATAAGAGGAAAATCAAGGCTTGTTATATTTAACCTGTCCTCTTTACCCTTTCTGTTGTTGTCTCCTGTCAAGGCTGAATCCCCACTCTGTCACTTGGAGTGCAGAAGGTGGGGGCCCGCAAGGATTCTAAAAATTAATACTGGCCACTCCAGGCTTGTATTAAACTCCCAAGATTACAGCTTCTCTGACCTTGGCTTGCTAAATGCTGCCACCACCCAAATGCAAAAAAAATCCCCCTTCGATCCAGGAAGGAAAACTTGGGAATTCCTCCCTGTTGGGTACCCTCAAGCCCTTTCCACACCCACGCCCCCAGGGAAGAACTGAGAAAGAAAACAAAGGAAATTAGCTGTGCTACCAGCTAATCAAACAACATGCACAAACCTCTTAGGACACCAAAAATCCGATCCTGTTCTTAAAAAAAGGTGAATTTTATTAAAAACAAGAAGGAAGAAAAGACATCTGGAATTTAGGCTTTTGTTAGATTTTAAAAGAGCAGTTCCAAAAATTAAGCACCCAAACTTGCTTTCTTGGGGGTTCAGCTTAAAGGTTACAAGCAAACAAAAGCATCTAGGGTTAGCACAGAGGAGATCCACAAGCCAAATAAAGAAATAAACCTGACTGCATCTAGCTAAATATTCTTAATTTACTTACATATTTGGGGGGTTTCAAATAAGTAATTCTAGGTATGATCTGATGAATGTTCATACTGAGTTCAAGCCTTACACAGCATTCCTGCTTATAGCACTGCTGCTCCTCCGTGTCCCTCCAGGCCAGAGAACAACAAAGGGAAAGTTTCTTTTCTAATTTTAAAAAGTTCTACCTTCCAATTGGCTCTTTTGGTCAGGTGCTCAGTCCTTTTCTTTTACCTGTGGGCTTGTTAACCCTTTACAGGTAAATCAAGCAGAGAACAGACACCAAGAGGGATTTTACAGCTAACTGGCTGGCTGGGTGTCCATAAGGGAGCTACCCCACTCCACCTTCAGTTATCACATCCCCGTAACATATTTTTCCTTTCTCCTCTTTGCTATGGCTTTGAAAAATACCATTTGTATATTTGCAGTAACTCACAGCCTGCACTGTCTCAGCTCTAATGTATCCCCTTGCCTTTTGTTTTTGTCACAGTATCTTTTAACATTTAAGGAAGAAAATAATTTCTACTGTCAACATTGCCACTTATCCAAAATGTCTGCACACTAAAGAGGCCAATCATGCCAAGAAAGACCATAATTTAAAAAAAAAACGGAAAGGGGGAAAATGGATTTTTGCCTGTTTGGGTAGTATTGTAACATTATGTTCTCTTTTGTTTTCTAGATAGCAGAACTACTTCTATAATTCCATGGGCAGCAATTTGGTCTCACAGTGTTCAAGGGTTTTTAAACAGTATAATATTGTTTTGGTGGTTGATGCCTTTTTCTTCGTTTTCTCTTAATCTTTTGGGGAAGATTGTGGATGGTTTTAGCTCAGTTTTAGCTTTATCATTTTGTGTGTGTTTAATCAGAAGTTTTATTATAACACTTCCTGCTGTGATGAGTCATAGTTTGGGATGAATGGGAAAAGGGCACTGGGAAATATCCGTACACTTGATTTGTACAACAGAATTCAATCATTTGCTTTCAATACAAATGTGTTTTAAAAGACCAATTTCAATTTTGTTTATTAAATTGGATATTTCTCAGGCTTGACGTTCCACTATATAAAAGCTTGCCTCAGACAGAGTGGAGATGAGAGGCCTCAAGTTGCTGGTTGCAATCCTAGATCTGGAACTTCCCAGTTTTGGCATAAATTAGAGGTGCGCCTGCCTGGCTTTAACTTACACCACCCCTTCAGGGACTTTCCACCAGTGGAGGGGTAAATATAGCTGTTCCACTCTTTATGTCAGTGGAAGGTTCCACTATATCGGGAGAATTCACTGCAGACCCTCTCTGGCTGCTTTTGTACACCACACTAAGTGGCTTTAGTGGACAGGAAAATCCAACACATTTTATTTAGATTTTACATAGTTACACATACTTCTTTAGTTATTTGTCAATAGAAAATAGAGCTTGTGAAAGGGTCTGGCACTTACAAAATGAAGTTCTTTATCTTAATTTCTTGTAACTTACTAAGGAAAAAAGGCTGCATATATGCATTTAGCAGCAGTTAGTAATGCTGAAACTCTGATTACATATTTTACTTTTTTTTTTTTGAGCCCATGAAATATAGAGCACTCAGACACTCAAAAAATACATGAAGGTAAAATTGCCAAAGCACATTTTTAAGAAGTGAGTGAATGATGGTTTGAAGTTGTTATTGATAATATGGCACTACATGATCTCCAGCTCAAATCTGTTTATTATTGACCTGTCATGAGATAGAAGAATATTAGTTTGTTAGTGTCATAAATATGAAGGAAAGGTAAACACCTTTAAATCCCTCCTGGCCAGAGGAAAAACCCTTCCACCCATAAAGGGTTAAGAAGCTAGGATAACCTCGCTGGCACCTGACCAAAATGACCAATGAGGAGACAAGATACTTTCAAAGCTGGAGGGGGGGAGAATCAAAGGTTCTCTCTGTGTGTTGCCTTTGCCGGGACCAGAGCAGGAATGCAGGTCAGAGCTCCTGTAAAGGGTTAATAAGCAATCTAGTTAGGTATGCGTTAGATTCTGTTTTGTTTAAATGGCTGATAAAATAAATTGTGCTGAATGGAATGTATATTCCTGGTTTTTGTGTCTTTTTGGTAATTTAAGATTTTGCCTAGAGGGATTCTCTATGTTTTTAATCTGATTACCCTGTAAGGTATTTACTATCCTGATTTTACAGAGGTGATTCTTTTACTTTTTCTTCAATTAAAATTCTTCTTTTAAGAACCTGATTGCTTTTTCCTTGTTCTTAAGATCCAAGGGTTTGGGTCTGTGTTCACGTATGCAAATTGGTGAGGATTTTTATCAAGCCTTCCCCAGGAAAGGGGGTGTAGGGTTTGGGAGGATTTTGGGGGGAAAGACATTTCCAAGCGGGCTCTTTCCCCGTTCTATATTTGTTAGATGCTTGGTGGTGGCAGCAATAAAGTCCAAGGTCAAAAGGTAAAATAGTTTGTACCTTGGGGAGTTTTTAACCTAAGCTGGTAAAAATAAGCTTAGGGTTTTTTTTCATGCAGGTCCCTACATCTGTACCCTAGAGTTCAGAGTGGGAAAGGAACCTTGACAGTTAGTAATACAGAATGTCTGATTGAGCTCATCAAGTCCTGAGCCATTTAGCATCTGTGCACCTCATATTCGTTATATCCGAATATCAAATACATTGACACAAACTAATTTTTTTTTAAACTGAACTGAAAGCTGATCTGTCTGATTGAGCTTTTAATTAAATGGAATTTAATTTTACAAGTATTGTGCAGCACAGTGGGATGCTTGTATATAGGCAGTTATGTAACTGTGATTTCCTTTGTATCTTGGATTGTTATTGAAATAGCCCTGTTATTCGCTCCTGTTGATTAATCAGTGTGGACAGCAAGAAGCCGAACAAAGAACCGAGGCAGCAAAAACAGTTTATTGGCACTGTCAACAAAAAGTGGCAGTGGCTTTTCATCTTTTATTTACAATTGAAATGGTAACATTTGTACACTTTTTTATGTTGCACATAAAATGGCTATTTGTAAGTTATTTCTTAAAAAAAACCCTCTGAGCATTTAATGACTCTTGTGACTATAAGATTTAAAGAGATAATGATCATTACTTTAAGCACAAATTTAACAGTTATATAGCTGTAGTCAGGCCCCAAGGCAGGAAAACACTCAAGAACGTGCTTAAATCCATCCATATTCAAGAAAGCACTTGAGCACCTTTCTACTTTAATCAGCCTTTGTCGCATTCATGTCAACAGGATCTACACATAGGCTTCTACGCTCCTGAATAGGGATGCTTTCCTGAACTGAGGCCCTACACCTCCAAGAATTTATATCTATAATTATTGGCATAGGATAGGTAATGGCAACCTTTGGCACACGGCCTGTCAGGGAAAGCCGCTGGCAGGCGGGGACGGTTTGTTTACCTGCAGTGTCTGAAGGTTCGGCCGATCGCAGCTCCCACTGGCCATGGTTCGCCACTCCAGGCCAATGGGGACTTCAGAAAGCAGCGTGGGCTGAGGGATCCCTGGCATAGGATGTGGAAGGACACACAGTGTCAACTGTGTCATTCTCCCATCTCTTTTGCTCATGGAAAAATCCTAAGAATCTAAAGCTTGATAATGTTCTCATAATACTTTTTACACTTACTAAATATTAAAAATAAATCACAATTAAAATACTTTCCCCTCTGGAGAACACACATCTACCAACTTCTAAGTTAGCTAAATTAGCTCACTAAGATGTCTTGTTCCAGTTTTGGTTTGTGGACAGCAAAGGCAAGACTAGCAAATGTATGGAACAGTCCCTGTGACAGGTTTCAATCGGTCCACCGAGCCTCTAGGGGGCGATGGAGAGCTACTGTCCCACTGGCAGGCCTTAGTCACACCTTTCAGGCACTGGGGAATTAGCGGAGAAGGTGTGCCGGTACGAGTCTGTAGCGCGCCCCTCAGGCAGGGGAGTGCCGGCGCGAGTCTGTGGCGTTCGGGATTCTGCTACCCAAGGCAGGCTGGCTGGGGTAGGGGAACGCAGCCCCACCCAACTCCACTGCGTTCCAGCCCAGGGCCCTGATAGTGGCGGGAGGAGAGGGTCCTGCCGTTGGGTCAGTGGAGAACCATCCACTCCCCGCTGACCAAATATACCCACCGCATGGTGCAGTTCTGCCCCTGGGCTACTTCCTACCTGGTCTCTCAAGCGGGTCTCTCCGGTCCCTCCAGCTCATCCACGTATTCTGCTGCTGGCAGCTCCAGCTCCCCCTCTGTGTCGAGCTCACGCTGGCCCGGGTTACAGTCTGGCCCCTCCAGGTACTCAGCGGCTGGCAGTCCTGGTTGCCTCAGTCCTTCCTCCCGGTCAGGTTCCTCCCTGCCCAGGGCCTCACCTGGGTCAGCAGCAGGATCGCGAGGGAGCAGCCAGCAGCCTGTGTCTCCCTCCCTCCCTGGTGCTGCCCTCACTGGGCAAAGGGCCCCGCCCTTTGTACTTCCTGTTCCACCCCTCCCCTTCCGGGGATTGGAGTAAGCTTGGTCTGACCCCGCCCACTCAGGCTGAGGGGGTGGCTCTTTACCCTCTGGTTTGGAGGGAAGCCAACCTGGCTCCCTACAGTCCCAAAGAAATCAAGGATTATAGAAAATGAATGTTTCTACAGAGATCAGTATAAAAGTCTATAGGGGCAGATTTTGATTGGCCCTTGTGCTGGGATCAAATTTTCCTTCCTTGGTGCTCACAATGTAAAGATCAGGGAGTGCAAAGACTACTCCTTCCAGGGCAAGCAGGAAGTGGAGCTATGGTGTCTCCACATTGGGTGTACGGAAGAGAACAGTCTGCTAAAGAGAATACAGCTGTGAACCACCCAATAGCTTCCCCTGCCCCCATGCAACAGGAAATCGGGGGAGGGATTGTGCCTCCATTAAACTCAGTCCCTTTCAAAGCTCCTCTTATACATGGCTCTGCCTACCTGGCAACAATTCAGCCGGCAGAATTTTACAGGAAACTGTAAACTAAAACGACAAAAATATGGAACAACAATTTTGGCAAAAAAAAAAGAAATGAAATTTGGAGGTTATTTTAATTTTGAATGATTTGAATTGGGTCTGTGTTTCATTTGTTTTCAGATGTATTTTTAAATCAAATTAATTATCAAAATGTTTCACTTTCCAAAAAAACATAGGTCTTTTCCATAAATGATGTTGCACTATCAATTATAGTATGTAATGATGTTTTTTAGGAAAACATTTTCCCTGTAACTTGGTCTCCAACACTTCCTAGCTCACAAGAAATTAGGATTTTTTGTTTCCTTTTACTCATTTTTAGTTTAAATTAGTTTGTTTTCATAATTTTATGATATAAAGGAGTTGGGCCTTGATTTTGCAAACACATACTTATGTTTATAAATGGATTAATCCCACTGAGTTCAATGGGACTAGAGGCATGCCTACGTGATTTCAGAATCGGGGCGCTTAGTGGAAAAAAAGGTTATTTGCAGAATAATGTTCTAATCTTGTCCCTCTATTCTTGGAGTGAGAGTTGTGTTCGTATTCTTGGCATTAAGTTGAGTTCATTCAAGGTGGGAGTTGGACTCTGCCAAGGGTGTGTCTTGTTCCCACTCTTGTTCATGATTTTAATGAACAGGATATCCAGGCACAGCCAAGCTGTGGAGTCCATCCAGTATGGGGACTCAGAGGTGGCATCTCTGCTGGTTGCAGATGATGTCCTTGCTTCTTCAGACTGCGATCTCTGATGCACACTTGAATATTTCGCTACTGAGTGTGAAGCAGCTGGGATGAGAAACAGCAGCTCTGAATCAAAGGTCATGGACCTCTCCCGGAAGAAAGTGGACTGCTGTCTCCAGGTGACAGGGGAGCACCTGCCCTTAGTGGAAGAGTTCAAGTATCTAGGGGTCTTTTTCATGAGTGATAAATCCATTGGTGGATTGGCGCAGCAGTGGCAGTGATGTGGGTGCTGTACCGATCCGTGGTGGTGAAATGGAAGCTGACTTCTCAGCCAAAGTTCTCAGATCACTCTGCATCCCAATCCACCCCTATGGTCATGAACTTTTGGTAATGACCAAAAGAAAGAGATTGCAGGTACAAGCAGTGGAAATGAGGTTTCCCCACAGGGTGGCTGGGTTTACTCTCCAAGGCAGGGTGAGGAGCTTGGCTATGTGGGAGGGACTTGGAATAGAGCCACTACTCCTCTGAATCGATAGGAGCCAGTTGAGGTGGTTCGGGCACCTGATAAGGATGCTCTTTGAGGGTATGTCATAGATTCATAGATATTAAGGTCACAAGGGACCATTATGATCATCTAGTCTGACCTCCTGCACAACGCAGGCCACAGAATCTCACCCATCCACTCCTGTGATAAATCTCTCACCTATGTCTGAGCTACTGAAGTCCTCAAATCATGGTTTAAAGACTTCAAGGAGCAGAGAATCCTCCAGCAAGTGACCTGTGCCCCATGCTACAGAGGAAGGCAAAAAACCTCCAGGGCCTTTTCCAATCTGCCCTGGAGGAAAATTCCTTCCCGACCCCAAATATGGCGACTCTACCCGCCGGATTGGCAGGTAGTGATCGATCCAGCGGGGATCTATTTATCGCATCTAGTCTAGACACGATAAATCAATCCCCGAGCGCTCTTCTGTCGACTCCTGTACTCCAGTGCCACAAAAGGCTCAAGCAGAGTCAACGGGGTAGTGGTAGCAGTCGACTCACCGCGGTGAAGTCACCACAGTAAATCGATTGAAGGACGTTGACTTCAGCTACATTATGCACATAGCTGAAGTTGCATAACTTAGATTGATCCCCCCTCTTAGGGTAGACCAGGGCTGAGAGGCTTCTGTTGGAACTCTACTGGGCATGTCCTACTGGGCGGAGGCCCTGAGGCCAACCCAGGACATGCTGGAGGGATTAGATCTCCTGGCTGGCCTGGGAACATTAATGAATCCCCCAGGAGGAGCTGGAACCTGTTGTGGAGAAAAAGATCTGGTCCTCGCTACTCTCCCTGTTGCCACCATGACCCTCATTAGGAAAAGCTGCATAAAGGAAAAAGAAGAAAATGACTAAGGCCTTGTCTACACTACAAAATTAAGTTGAGATAAGTTGGGTGAACATATAGCCACTGCAGTAATTACTGCAGTGGTTCATGTTCACACTATACCCCCTCTCTCGGTGGGGGTGTAGTGTGGACAGCCAACAGGCAATGTAAATAACACAGTGTCTGCACATATACTATGCTGCCCTCACTGCATCAACCTAAGTGCTACAACTCTTGTGGAGATGGAGTTGTTAGGTTGGGGTAGTGCTCAACTTACATTGACAGAAGCAGCATTGTAGTGTAGTACTAATTCTGTGTTGTAGACCAAGACGAAGCTCCAAATCCTGCAACTGCTTCTGAGAGTGCACACACCCCCAAATCTGACCAGAGCCACTTGCAGAATCAGGACCTAAGAAATTACTATATCTGAAAAATGGTATTATAGCAATAACTGCTCATATTATAGCAATAACTCCAAAACATTCATTGCAGTTTTGAGGTACACAATTTCAGACACCAAATTACTGCTCAAAAGAAGGGAGAGCCCTAGGGATACTGTGTCCTTGAAAAATGTCTCTGAATGTCCGACAGTAACTTTTTTATTCTGAACCAATTGTCTCTCTTGGAAATGAGTGGAAGAACCACTTTTTCTTAACAAAAGGGAGAGATTTAGGGTACAAATGTTTCTCCGGTGCTTTGCCCCTCTTATCATGCTAATATAAAAGCCTAGTCCTACAGCTCATATTTGTTGTTTGCCAGATGCATCCAGATAAGGGCTCACTGAACAGCTGGCTGGAAGTAGGCAAAAAAATCCCATAGCAGAGAACTGAAAATTGAACAAAATCAAAGGGAATGTAAAAAAAAGAAAACAGCCCTCATTAAAATGACTTATGAAAAAAGTTATTTGTTTTAAAGTAACAATGTTTTGTTTCTGTCAAACAGGAAGATTTTGTTTTTTTTAAATTTTAAGTGGCTAATTAAATACAAAGGTGTTTTTTTTCCATTTAGCTATAAAGTTGTTTTCCCCCTCCCCCTCCAAGAATGGACAGATGGCATTTATGTGTACGTTTCATTTGCAAACATCTCTTTGGCATGACTGATGAAAGAACAGAGTTGTGTGAGTAATATTTGGAAGTTCCTTTCAATTTTAGCCACTGGAATATCAGGTATTTTTCACTGAATGGCTACAAGTTATTGACTAAACTCAGTTTATTTAAGAATCTCAAGTTTCACTAACTTTGAAGTTGGAGAAGTGAAACATTTGTTTCTTATGGAGCTGCAATACAATAGATAAAGACTGTAAATAACACTTTACAGTATAAAATCTCCTCATTCTGAGAAGTACAATGTTAATTTTGTAGATTCCAAGGCCAGAAGGAACCATTGTGATCATCTAGTCTGTCCTCCTATATAGCACAGGCTATAGATAATAATTCCTAAATAATTCCCAAAATAATTCCTAAAGCATATATTTTAGAAGAACATCCAATCTTGATTTTAAAATTGTCAGTGACAGAGAATACACAGGACCCTTGGTAAACTACTTTCACTGTTAAAAATGTATGTCTTATTTCCAGTCTGAATTTGTCTAGCTTCAACTTCCAGTCATTGGATTGTGTTATACCTTTCTCTACTATTAAATATATGTCCCCCAGGTGGATATTCATAGACCGTAATCAAGTCACCCCCTAACCTTCTCTTTGTTAAACTAAATAGTGTGAGATTCTTAAGTCTATCACTATGGGTATGTCTACACAGCAAAGAAAAAACCATGGCTGACCTGTGTAGATGGACCCCACAAGATATGTTCTCTAATCCTTTAATCATTATCAAGGCTCTTCTCTGAACCCTTTCCAATTTATCAATATCTTTCCCAATTGTGGGCACCAGAACTGGACACAGTGTTTCAGCAGTGCTTGCATGAGTCCCAAACACAGAGGTAAAATACTCCTACTCAAGATTTCCACCCAGGATTGGATTCATTTTTTCAGCCACATCATTTCACTGGGAGCTGATTATCTTTTTTTAGAGTCATTGTTTCCCTGGGATACAGTCCCCCATCCTGTAAGTATGGCCTACATTTTTTGTTCCTAGATGCACTTACATCTAGCCATATTAAAACACATTTTATTTTCTTGCACCTAGTTTACCTAATGATCTAAATCCCTCTTAAACAGTGATCTGTCTTCATTATTTACCTCTCCCTCCAGTTCGTATGTCATCTGAAAACTTTATTGGTGATTATTTTATGTTTGCTTCCAGGTCATTGATAAAAATGTTAAATAGTGTAGGGCCAAGAATGATCCCTGTGAGACCCTGCTAGAAACACACCCACTTGATGACAATGCCCCATTTACAATTACATTGTGAACTCTATTTTAAAACCATTTAATGTGTGTCATGTTAATTTTATATCATTTTAGCTTTTTTGATTAAAGTGTCATGTGGTACAAGTCAATGACATACAGAAGTCTAAGTACATTACGTCCACACTGTTACCTTTATCAACCAAACTTGTAATCTTATTAGAAAAAAAAAGATAACAAGTTAGTTTGGCAGGATCTATTTCCATAAACCTTTTGATTTGCATTAATTACATTATCCTTCTTTAATTCTTTATTAATTGAGTCCTGTCTCAGCAGCTCTATTATCTTGCCTGGGATCAATGTCAGGCTGACAAGTTTATAATTACCCAGGTCACCTACTTTACCATTTTTTAAAACTTACACATTAGCTTCATCCAGTCTTATGGAACTTCCCTAATGCTCCAAGACCTATTGGAAATCAATATTAACAGTCCAGTGAGCTCCTCAGCCAGCTCTTTTAAAACACCTGGATGCAAGTTACCTGGATCTGCTGATTTAAAAAATGTCTAACATTAGTAGCTTCTGTTTAACATCCTCTAGTGACAATAGTGGAATGGAAAGTGTGTTATCACTACCATAAGATGAGACTGATTCATCTGTTTTTTTCACAAATATGGAACAGAAATATTTATTGAGCACTTCTGCCTTTTCTGCATTATTATTGATAATTCTACAATTTCCATCTAAATACAATTGTTAGGATTCCTTTTTGTTACCAATATATTTAAAAAACCTCCTTCTTATTATATTTAATTCTTCTGACCATAGATTTCTCCTCGTGTCCATTTGCTTCACTTATCAATTTTCTACAATTTCTAACTTCTGATTTATATTCATTACTATCAACTTCCCCCTTTTCACACATTTGTTTATATTATATGTAACTGGTTTAGAAGGGAAGTGAAGTTGTGTGTATGAGTATGTAATATAGATGGAAAGTTTTTCTTAATATCTAATCTAATATCTAGTTTTTGCTAATATCTAATCTAAGGCCTGGTCTACGCTAGGTGGGGGGATTGATCTAAGTTACACAACTTCAGCTATGTGAACAAGGAAGCTGAAGTCGAAGTACTTAGACCTACTCACTATGGTGTCTTCACTACGATGAGTCAACTTGCTGCTGCTCCCCCATCAACTCTGCCTGCACCTCTCGCGGTGCTGTAGTACAGGAGTCGACGGGAGAGCACTCAGGGGTTGATTTATCACGTCTAGACTAGATGCGATAAGTCGACCCCCACTAGATCGATTGCTGCCTGCCGATCCAGCTGGTATTATAGATATACCCTGAGTCTCTCCTGCTCCAGATTAAGCTGATTGCTTCTTGTTCTACATTCAGTGGACATGGAGAACAATCAATCAACATCCTTTTTATAACAGCCTTTAATATATCTGAAGACTCATCAGGTCCCTGATCAGTCTTCTTTTCTCAAGACTATGAGCCAGGAACCTATTAGTACTAACTGGCAAGGGGCAGAGAGGAGATGGAGAGCGGTTACAGGAAACTCCTGAACCATGCCTCCTCTGCCACTATGAGCATGTCTACACTTACCTCCGGAGCGACCGATCCAGTGGGGGTCGATTTATCACGTCTAGTGAAGATGCGATAAATCAACCGCTGAGCACTCTCCCGTTGACTCCAGTACTCCACTGGAGCAAGAAGCTTAGGAGAAGTTGACAGGGGAGCGTCAGCAGTCAACCTACAGCAGTGAAGACACCGCGGTAAGTAGCTCTAAGTATATCGACTTCAGCTACGCTATGTTCGTAGCTGAATTTGCGTAACTTAGACTGACTTAGCTGCCCTCCCCCTTTCCCTCAGTGTAGACCAGGCCTATCTGTGCTACTGTGGCTACACTGCTATTTACACTCATGCTAACTCGATGAGAACTAGTGTGAATATGCGTTCACAAGCAGGGAAATAACACCTCTAGCTCGAAGTGTAGAAATAATCTAAGTGTAGTACTTTACACTTGTCTTTATTGAATTTCATCTTATTTATTTCAGACTAGTTCTCCAATTTGTCAAGGTTATTTTGAATTCTAATCCTGTCCACCCAAGTGCCAGCAGTCTCTCCCAGATTGGTGTCATCTGAAAATTTTAAAGCATACTCTCTACTCCATTATCCAATTCATTAATGAAAATATTGACTAGTATCAGACTAAGGACAGACCCCTGCAGGGCCTGTTGTAACAAATGGGCCTTAAAATATACCCTAATTGTAATACTCAATGTGAAAAGTATGTGAAAGTTCATAAAATGTCCCTATAACAACAAATGTTGATAGGAAAAGGTAAAAACGGGAGACAAACTGAATTCGTCTAACTGAAAAAGACCTACCGATATAATTCAGGGACTTCATTGAAATCATGCTGTGGCACTGGAAATTAATGAACCGAATGAATGTAGGCCTAATTGGTGTACAAATAAAGGGACTGGCTATTCCACCTGTAGCGGGGTGGTCACCCACTGCTGCCCGGAAGGGCTTAAAACAACCTTGGGAGAGGGCTGGGGCAGGGGAAAAGCTGGGCTGATTGGGAGACAGCCTCAGGTGTGTCCACGCCCCAAACAGACCCAGCTGACCCTATAAAAGCCAGTGAAGCCAGGAGCAGAGAAACTCTCCCTCTACCTTGCTGAGGGAGAGGGGCCTGGCTGCTGGGAAGCTGAGAGAGCACCTGAGGTGCAGCAGGGCTGGGGGAAGGCCAGAGGAGCTGGGGGAGTTCTGGCCTGGAAAACCCCCAGGCTGCAAGCCTAGAGTAAGGCCACATAGGTACTGGGGTTGCAGAGGGCAGCCCAAGGGGTAGGCAGAAGCAGCAGGTCCAAACCCCCCTTCCCTATGATGAGTTGTGCTTACACTGCAGTCGGCCCCAGGGAACAGGGGCTAGGTGATGACTGGCAGTGGCCATAGACTGAGGCAAGGTGGGGGAGAGGATTGGGGGTTCCCTGGGAAGGGGAGACCCAGATCTGTGTGGGGTACTGCAGGTGGCAGCATCCCAGCATGAAAGGGGGCATGCGGGTCCAGGAGGGACTCAAGGCCCAGTGGCAGTGGGTGCTCTGGAGGGTGGAATGCTAATTCCCTGGATGACCAGCAGGAGGCGCCACAGGGGTGAGTCTTGCATCGCTACACCACCCATCACTTTATTTCTGGGTCCTAAAGAAAGACTTTGCAGGGAAAGAATGGAAGAACACTCAGAGGCTACTGGAGTAAGCTTCAATATTATGGCTGCCACCCCTATCATCTCCTGGGACCCCGAACCTTCTTTTGTCCTAATCCTGAGGGATGTCCTGACCAGCCCAGAGAAAGAGATCCAGACTACATCACCATCCCTACCAACTCCCGCTGAATCCTAAATGCTACCTGAGATAAAACGGGACCAGACTTTAACAGCAGCATCAACAACCGCTCCAGTTTGTCTCAACTAACTTCTTCTCCTTTCCCTAAAAGGAGTTACTCACATCTTTGATACCATCTAAGAGACTGTCAAACAATCAGGTTTTTCCTTCTCAAAACTCTCTCTAGCTAAAAGGGAAAGAGAACAAGAAATGTGGTTAAAATGAAAGCCTTATTTAATAATTTACATTTCAAAGACTTTAAACTGTTTTTCTTTCTTATCTGTATCTTTAATAAAAGGTTAAAAGGATTTTTAATGGTGTGTTTGACATGGTACTAAGCAGGCTGAGGTCTCCGAATACTAAACTTTGTTTAATACTGTTTAATGTTGGACTGTGACTGGGTCATGTTAACACCTTTGGCCTATTTGTTCCATTTAAATTAATACAACAGACCCCACTAAATACTTTCTCCTAGTGAACCATTGATAATTAGTCTTTGACTACAGTCTCTAAATCAGTTATGCACTCTTTAACATCATCTAAACCATCTTTCCCTAGTTGCTAAAGAGAATGTTATATGGGAGTCTGTCAAAAGCCTTACCAAAATCAAGATGATCACATCTACAGTTCCCTCCCTATATCTACTGGGCCAGTAACCTTGTTTCATAGACTACACTGAGAACTAAAATAATTGTGAACATTTAATCTCAAAAACATTTATATGCACCGTAAAGTCCTACTCCTACCCAGGTTTTTTCAGTGGAAATACTAGTGATGAGGTGAACCATGGTAAAGCATGACATGGGTTTGGGATGCCATGTGTCAGCACAACCAGTGTTTAAATGGCATCAGAATAAATAATTACACAGAGTAATTTAAAATTACTCAGGCAATTTTTATTCATTTAATAAACCAAGGAAATTCCATGCTGAACACTAGATAAATGCAATAATCAGGTAGAGAAGTCAAAAGTAATTTATACATCAGGAAGTCATAGTTAAGAATACTGCTTTCCTCTGGGTGTCTTTCCTCTGGATGCCTTGGTTTCTGTCATGGTTGCCTCTCTGTTTTTAACTAACTTTACACCCGAGAGTTAGAAATAAAAAAAACAAACAAAAACTTGGTTTGTCAAAAAAAAAAATAGGTTGTGCTGTAACCGGATACCTATGTTCTCTGAAAGTGGTTGCCAGCCTACAGAAAAATCCTTAAAAAAAACCTAACACCTTTGTCTCCAGGCAAATAGACAGAAAAAGCCTCCAGTTGTTCTTAGATAAAAAAAAACAACCCACCTCTTCAGGTCTGTGAAGACTTGTGAATTTCCCTGCAGGAGGTTAACTACCCTTCCTTCAGGTAGAGAAAACTCCAGCTCACAAAAGACAATTCCCTTTTGTCTCTGCTCTGGCCCCCAAGCAGAGACAAAAAAACTCAAACTGCTTTCAGCTTAAAACCTGCTTTCCAGGAGCCCAAAGGGGAAAAAAAGGTCCTTTTTTTAAAATCTGTGCTTCTTGTTCAAAATATCTCAAAATGATTTCAAGTTAATCCCACCGCTCTGCCACTATGTCAAGGTTCCTTCCCCACTCTGAACTCTAGGGTACAGATGTGGAGACCTGCATGAAAAAAACCCCTCAGATTATTCTTACCAGCTTAGGTTAAAACTTCCCCAAGATACAAACTATTTTTCCTTTTGTCCCTGGACTTCATTGCTGCCACCACAAAGTATCTAACAAATATATAACAAGGAAAGATCCCGCTTGGAAACGTCTTTCCCCCCAGAATCCTCCCAAACCCTACACCCCCTTTCCTGGGGAAGGCTTGATAAAAATCCTCACCAATTTGCATAGGTGAACACAGACCCAAAGCCTTGGATCTTAAGAACAATGAAAAAGCAATCAGGTTCTTAACAGAAGAATGTTTGCTTTTATCCTATACTATATAGATTTCACTGGGGAGACCACAGTTTCACAAATTGGGGGTCCTGACCCAAAAGCGAATTGCAGGGAGTTTGCAAGGTTATTTTAGGGGGGGGGTTGCACTATTGCCACCCTTACTTCTGCACTGCCTTCAGAGCTGGGTGGCCGGAGAACAGCAGCTGTTAGCCCAGTGCTCAGCTCTGAAGGCAGCACTCTGGCAGCAGCAACACCGAAGTAAGGGTGGCAATGGCAGACCACACCACCCTTACTTCTGCACTGCTGCCTTCAGAGCTGGGTGGCTGGAGAGTTGTGGCTGCTGACTAAGGACCCATCTCCGCAGGCAGCAGTGCAGAAGTAAGGGAGGCAATAACATACCATGCCATCCTTACTTCTGTGCTGCTACTGGCAGCGGCTCTGCCTTCAGAGCTGGGCTCCCAGCCAGCAGCTGCCGCTCTCCAGCTGCCCAGCGCTGCCACCAGCAGCCGTGCAAAAGTAAGGGTAGCAGTACCGCAACCCCCCCTACAATAACCTTGTGTCATAAATATAAAGGGAAGGCTAACCACCTTTAAATCCCTCCTGGCCAGAGGAAAAACCCTTCCACCTGTAAAGGGTTAAGAAGCTAAAGATAGCCTCACTGGCACCTGAACAAAATGACCAAAGAGGAGACAAAATAATTTCAAAGCTGGGGGGGGGGGGGACAAAGGGTTTTCTCTGTCTGTCTGTTTTTTTTTTTTTTTTTTGGCTGGGACCAGAGCAGGAATGCAGGTCAGAACTCCTGTAAAGGGTTAATAAGCAATCTAGTTAGATATGCATTAGATTCTGTTTTGTTTAAATGGCTGATAAAATAAGTTGTGCTGAATGGAATGTATATTCCTGGTTTTTGTGTCTTTTTGGTAACTTAAGGTTTTGCCTAGAGGGATTCTCTATGTTTTGAATCTGATTACCCTGTAAGGTATTTACCATCCTGATTTTACAGAGGTGATTCTTTTACTTTTTCTTCAATTAAAATTCTTCTTTTAAGAACCTGATTGCTTTTTCCTTGTTCTTGAGATCCAAGGGTTTGGGTCTGTGTTCACCTATGCAAATTGGTGAGGATTTTTATCAAGCCTTCCCCAGGAAAGAGGGTGTAGGGCTTGGGGGGATTTTGGGGGGAAAGACGTTTCCAAGTGGGCTCTTTCTTGGTTATATTTTGTTAGACGCTTGATGGTGGCAGCAATGAAGTCCAGGGACAAAAGGAAAAATAGTTTGTACCTTGGGGAAGTTTTAACCTAAGCTGGTAAGAATAATCTTAAGGGTTTTTTCATGCAGGTCTCCACATCTGTACCCTAGATTTCAGAGTGGGGAAGGAACCTTGACACCTTGCGACCATCCCACAGAAATCCTTTTTGGGTCAGGACCCCTACGATTATAACACTGTGAAAGGTCAGATTTAAATAGCTGAAATCATGAAATGTATAATTTTTAAAATCCTATGGCCATGACATTGACCAAAATGGACTGTGAATTTGGTAGGGCCCTACTTATTGGCCCTGAAAGAGGAATTACTGGGTGAAGTTCTATGGTCTGTGTTATGTGGGATGTCGGATTAAAGCAGGGGTGTCCACTCTGTTGCTCCGGAGCCACATGCTGCTCTTCATAAGTTAATATGCGGCTCCTTGTATAGGCACCAACTCTGGGGCTAGAGCTACAGGCACCAACCTTCCAATGTGCTGGGGGGTGCTCACTGCTGAACCCCTGGCTCTGCCACATGCCCTGGCCACACTCCACCCCTTCCCGACCCCTCCCTGGAGCCTGCCATGCCCTCACTCCTCCTCTCTCCACATGCCCCCACCCCAGAGCCTCCTGCATGCCACGAAGCAGCTGATTGGGAGGTGCAGGGATGGAGGGGGAGGCGCTGATTGGCAGGGCTGCTAGTGGGAAGGAGGTGCTGGGAGTGGGGGTGAGGGAGCTGATGGGGGTGCTGCTGACGTATTACTGTGGCTCTTTGGCAATGTACATTCGTAAATTCTGGCTCCTTCTCAGGCTCAGGTTGGCCATCCCTGGACTAAAGGATCAATAGTTGTCTCTTCTGAAATTAAAATATCTGAATCTGAGTAATAATCCAAAGTGAACAGAAGCATAGTACTAGTTCTGGATGTAGTGAGATCTATACAGCTTATTCCTAAAGTGCCATTCACACAATAAAGTATTTGAAGTTCATAAACCAAGTTTAAAAAAAAAACTTTTACTTTCACTTGAGATAGAGGTGTGGTCTGGCTAACTGTAGAGGAGATACTAGGTTCTTAGAGGCCTGCTTACAAAGAGTAATTTTTCCTCCTAAATTCTTGCCTCACTTGCACACAAAAATATTAAGACTAAATGGGGCCCTTCTAACTTGTGTGTGCATTAGCCCGACACACATGAAGTCACAATACCACAAAAATGATATTCATCACTGGAATTTATTCTCCCCTGCCTTACACCATGGCTAGTCATTTATATCTGTTCAAAAGGAGAGTAAAGCCATTTCACCTAATAGTGTTTTACATCCACTTTGTACGAGCATAAATGACTACATACTGTGCCAGTCAGTGGAAAAATCTGGCCCACTGTGTCTCCTGGCTTCTATTTTTTTCTCATTCCTTTCTTTGTCCTTCAATCAATTTTTGGTTTCCTTTTACCGTATATACAGTACCATTGCATCTTTTCCTCTTTCTTTTTCAAGTCTTTTTTATTCCTCAGTCTCATTTTTTCAGTAATGTTCAATAGTTTCTCCTATTGCATCTCAACAACATTTTCCTCTCTTCCACATTTCCCCATGTTCCCTGTCTTTCCTTTTCTCTCTCCCAGCTCCCCCACACACCTTTTTGTCCATATTCCATCTATTTTCACTCCCTTCTCTGTCTGAAGGCAGGTAGTGTGGTCATTTGTTCTGTGCTGATTATATGCTTATTTTTCATCCCTTTGATATTTGTCAACATCCACAGGATCTTTTCAAACATTACCATCATTCCTATTCCTGCACGATGTTTCAATACTTTTGCCACATTTCCTGCATGTCTTCTCCAAAATAGACGTGTATTGCTCAAAGGATCTCAGCTTCTTGATGCACTGTCAATTTAAATGTTTGTGTCCCAATCTACACTTGGTTAACCACCTCGACTGGCTGTCAATTCAGCATATTCTCCCCCTGTACATGATGCAAATGCTGTACTTAAAATTCCATAGCAAGTTTTTTCTCATAGAATTTTACAGACACTGGGGGCATTTACACCTTTTTGTGCAGAAAAGCATCTGGCCAATAGTTGATTAAAAGAGAATTGCTATTCAGATGTGGCTGGTAGGCCAGTGGGGATTGTCACTGTTCTTTTAAACTAAGATCCATTATTCATTAGGGGAAAAAGAATAGGGATTGTTATCATTAAATAAATACAAAATGAAGAAAGCAACGCTAATAAACATTTAACAGGCTTCTGGTAGCATCTCAGCACAATATCTATGATATCAGTTATTTCCTATCTAAGTATAGGGAAATACCGTTGCTCTGGGAGATAGGGTTCCTACAGCAACCAAAAGACGTCTTCTATTGTTGGAGGCTGCATCTACACTATGGGGTTCTGCTGGCATAACTACAGTGCTGTAGCTATGCCGTTATAGTTCCTATAGTGTAGATATGGCCTATGATAGCAAGGGGGCGATGTTGGTAAATGTGGATTTTCTTCATGGTGAGATGGAGATAGGATAAATGACTGACTCATTTGGAGAAAAATTTAAAAAGAAACTTGTTTTTTTGTTTTTGTTTTAAATATCACACCTGAGCTGGCTCAGAAGGCATCTGCTAATATTTTTCAGCATCTCCTAATGATGTCGCTACCTTATGGAGTCATTATACATTGGTCCTGCCTAATCTAAGTAGGAACAGGGGCTGTTGCATAATTATAAGAGAAATTATAAGTGGTGAAACTACTGAACAGAAACAAAAATGAGGAGTCCTTGTGGCACCTCAGAGACGAACACATTTATTTGGGCATAAGCTTTCGTGGGCTAAAACCCACTTCATCAGATGCATGGAGTGGAAAATACAGTAGGCAGATATAAACACACAGCACATGAAAAGATGGGAGTTGCCTTACCAAGTGGGGGGTCAGTGCTAATGAGCCAGTGTGAGTATCGGCAGAGTATCATCTTCTTGTCAGCTGTTTGAAATGGGCTACCTTGATTGCATTGGCCTTATTAGCACTACAAAAGTGATTTCCCCTCCCTTGGTATTCACCCCTTCTTGTCAACTGTGGAGAACAGGCCACTTCCACCTTAACTGAATTGGCTCGTTAGCACTGACCCCCCCCCACTTGGTAAGGCAACTACCATCTTTTTATGTGCTGTGTATTTATACCTGCCTACTGTATTTTCTACTCCATGCGTCTGATGAAGTGGGTTTTAGCCCAAGAAAGCTTATGCCCAAATAAATGTGTTAGTCTCTAAGGTGCCACAAGTACTCCTTGTTGTTTTTGCTGATGCAGACTAATACGGCTACCACTCTGAGAGACAAAAATGTAACTCCTTCAAAACACAGAACCAATTTCAAAACACACATCACTTATATACCAACTAGTTGTATTACCCACGGAACTATATACATGGGAAAAGTCTGCTAGGTTGGGCTCTACATCATAAGATACAAAAGAGGGCAGGTTTTTGATTTTTTAGTGATCATATGTAATAATGTTTCTACAATTGGATGAAGCCACATCAATGATAAATAGCAGGTATAGCCGTAACATTAAATCATCACCAAAAGTGTGTGTGTGGGGGGGTGGGGTGGGGGTGGTTTCCATTGTTGGATTAACGTAAAAAGGATTTTAAAAAACAGCAGCAAGAGAACAGAGGAAATAAAAGAGGGTTGGCTAAGCAAAAATCAAATTATCTAGTATTTTTTGGTCAGACAGTAGTGAGGATCTGTCCAAGTGAACTCTTATTGAAGAAAATTAATAGCAAGCCAAGTTTTGTATTGTTTTTCTTACACTGCAGGATTAGATTTGTTCTGTCCCAGGAGTGAAATGAAATAAAACAGGGAGATGCTACCTCCTGCATCTCTGTCTCTGTAGTTCAATGTTAAAGAACTCATTCCAAGCATGACACAGTCCAGAACAAAACAAATATAACAGATTTTCTTTTTCTCCCTACAAATGATGGAAAGATCTTTTCATTCTCTTGAGCGTCTTCAGTATAACCATGGGCAAAAAGAAACCAACTTTCTCTTCAATTTGGCGGTGACCTGAATCAACTTTTTTGTTAACACACACACACACACACACACACACACACAATATGCACACATTGACACATATATACACCCCATATATACTTCCTTTACACATGATTCTGCATTTCTTAGTTCCAGATGAGAAAGAACTGCCAAACTCCCCTTAGAAGTGATGCCTTTACTTCCTTACTGGCTTATTTGGAACAAAGAAGTACTAGCCACTGTAATACAGATAATCATCCAAAAAGCTGGGTGCTGGAAGCAGCCATAACAGATCAAACCTTTAAACGTGTTGAACACCCTGCCTGGCCAATTTTCAAGCTCTTTCCTAAAATATTGCTGAAATTAATTGTAGGATTAGACAGACACCTAGATTATTTGGGTGAACTCCTGTCCCTCTTGAAATCAACAGAAACTTTGCCATTGACTTCAGTGGGATCAAGATTTCTCCCTGTGTCCAAATAACAGCTTTGAAAGAATGTAGCAGTTGCCTCATTATGTAAGTTTGATTTATAAATTGATTATAAAAATAAAAAAAAATCATATCATGTGGGAGTGTTTGTATCTCTCTCTCACTCACATATGCAGTCACTAAAACATTAGCATTTACCAATAGCTAACCTTCAATGTTATTTGCGGTTTCTACTGTTTTTCACTGCATGGAGTAGGAGGTATCTGTGGTACCTCTGTGGTATCTGTTAGCAAATGTTGACTTTTTAGTTATTTATGCCCTATGAAGATAATAATGTAGTTGCCTTTAAAAACTTTTTCAATGTGCTGGAGAAGGAGTAGAAGTGGCTCAGGGAAATTTGAAACCACAGATAAAAGGGAAATGATTGAGTACTGTGCAGTGTCAGCCTTAGGGGAAATGTCACTCTTAGTGAACTTTCTTCAGCTGCTCGCTGAACAGTGGGAGGCCACTCAGAAGGCCGAGCAGCAGCAGGTGGAGCAGCAGCGGGGCTGCAAGTGTCATACGGCAGGGAGGGTGGAGAGGGAATGCGTGTGAGCACATGGATCCCGCCCCTTTATCCCCTCCCCCCACCTCCTGGGTGGGTATGGCCTGTCTGCAGCCTGTTGATCATTGTGAACCCCGTCCATGGTTCCCTGGGCAGTTGCCCACATAGCCCACTCGTAAGGCCAGCCCTGGTACTGTGCAATAATTTGGTAGGAAGCACAGTGCAGTGGGACTTGGAGTCGGGAGACCTGGGTTCTATTGTCTGCATTGCTGCGGACTTACTGTGTGATCTTGGGCAAGTCACTTGATTGATTTACATTTGCAGAACAGAGGAAAGCGTATTACAGCCTGTATTCACCACTGTAAAGTATTCTGAGATCTTTAGCTGAAAGGGAGTGTGAATATAAGGATGAAATTCACCTGTGGTGCAGAAAGCCCTTCTGTAAGTCCCATAATGAAGCTGAGGATGGACCAGCTGTGCAAAGAGCTATTCTAGCCTCTGCTTGTTTCAAAAGGCAGCTGTGAGGATTGTGTCATGGGATCTGAGTCTTCACAGGTCCAGTGATCCTAAAATCCCATGTGAAGGAGCAAATAAGAAGCAGGTTTAGCTTGGGATAGTATTAGTAGCACTTGTGGAACAGAATTAAGGTTGTTGGTGGAATTCCAGATCTCCAACACCTACTTGTTTCATTCAGAAAGGTCCTGATTCAGTCAAGCTATTAAGCATCTGAATAATCCTAACCCTATTCAGCAAAGCACTTAAGGGCATGCTCAAGACCCATTGATTTCAATGAGGTTTATGCATGTGTTTAAAGTTAAGCATGTTTGTAATCCTTTGCTGAACCAAATTAACAAGTACTTCGGTTCTATGCAGAAGAGGTGAATTGCATGAAAAGGCACACTACTATTCTCAAGTGTTTTCTTAAAGGAAAATGATCAAAAAATAACCATAGGGAACAGATTAAATGGGAGAGTAAATTTAAAAATGTGTGGGCGTTGGCATTTTTACAAAAAAAGTGTAGTAGCGGTAGTATGTCTAATAGTGGCACCAATGAGTACAAGTGATAATGAGGTAGGATCTGATGCTAAAATAGGGAAAGAACAAGTTGAAAAATTCTTAGAGAAGTTAGATGTCTGCAAATCACCAGGGCCTGATGAAATTTATCTTAAAATACTTAAGGAGCTGACTGAGGAAATATCTGAACCATTATCAATTATCTCTGAAAAGTCATGGGAGAGATTCCAGAGGACTGAAAAAGGGCAAATGTAGTGCTCATCTATAAAAAGGGATATACCGACAACCATGGGCTTGACCCACCTGGTCAGGATCGTAAGTATATACTTAAGTGGCCACCCTGTGCTGCATCAGCTTCACTGCTACCATTACTTGACCCAAGTTTGAACTAGGCAGCTCAAAGCTAACTTCGGTATGCCTACATGTGCTGCAGTCACACCTTCCTGTTGCAATGTAGACAAAACTACAGTAAAAAACATTAGGGGACAGGGACATATTGCCCTTCTGTACATACAAGTCATTTCCTACAAGTGTTTTGTCAAATGTGGTGGTAAATGACTTCTCCACCAAACCTCCCTTACTATCACTTCTTTTATATCTTTTCTCCCTTCCTCAGCTTTGTCTTCTTCCATACTGCCTCCTAAGCTTGGGGCACTTTCTTCTGTGACGTGTGATCCCCCTTTACCCCTCTTCCCCCCAAATAATAATTAATAATAGTATCACTTTGAGATTGAAATTAGATCTGCCAATCTACTGTATTACACGGCATGTTCGTCCAAAGTCAGTTGTAAACTATTAGTAAGACCTATGTGGTCTTAAAGGATTTGGGCTGCTGGAGTTGGCAAATTTTCCATTGGGAAAGAAGTTAATGAAAGGACTCCAGAAATTCTTTCTATATATATTTTGATTTACAGGATACACACAGTTCTTGTTGCTACTTGCACAAAGATGGGTAACAAAGTTTACACACATGGAGAACCATTTCAGGGTTTCATCTAAACAAATACCTGTGTTAAAATTCCCAACTGCTTCCCAAAGTGATGCCTCTATGACATTATTCCCAAATTGCTTAGCTTCTGTGTGATAGAAATGGAGCTGCTACATAATCATTTATTTATACTGCATGTTGACCAGATTATTAGGATGATTACTGTATGAATAGATTGGTTTTGTTTAAGAGAAGCTGTAAGGAAAAAAACAAGCAGGAAGTAGGGTTCATTAGAAAACAAGAATTCTGTTTTGCCAAAAAAAATAAAATAAGTTTTGACTCAATCCCAAGACAAAAGAAAAGGAGTACTTGTGGCACCTTAGAGACTAACCAGTTTATTTGAGCATGAGCTTTCGTGAGCTACAGCTCACTTCATCGGATGCATAGCATATCGTGGAAACTGCAGAAGACATTATATACACACAGAGACCATGAAACAAAACTTCCTCCCACCCCACTGTCCTGCTGCTAACAGCTTATCTAAAGTGATCATCAAGTGATCATCAAGGAAGGCCATTTCCAGCACAAATCAAGGTTTTCTCACTCTTCCCCCCCACACACACACACACAGACACACCTACAAACTCACTCTCCTGCTGGTAATAGCCCATCCCTCTTTGAAACCTCTCTTTATAATGCGCATGATAATCAAGGTGGGTCATTTCCAGCACTAATCCAGGTTTTCTCACCCCCCCACACCCCCCCCCCTCCAGAAACCACACACACAAACTCACTCTCCTGCTGGCATCTCCTCTTGTTTTTTTCCTACAACCCCCCCCCCCCAAGACGTTCTGGTTAAACTTGGATTATTGCTGTGCACATTGTAAGATGAGCTATTGCCAGCAGGAGAGTGAGTTTGTGTGTGTGGTTTTTGGAGGGGGTGTGTGTGTGGGGGGGGGTGAGAAAACCTGGATTAGTGCTGGAAATGACCCACCTTGATTATCATGCGCATTATAAAGAGAGGTTTCAAAGAGGGATGGGCTATTACCAGCAGGAGAGTGAGTTTGTAGGTGTGTCTGTGTGTGTGTGTGGGGGGGGAAGAGTGAGAAAACCTTGATTTGTGTTGGAAATGGCCTTCCTTGATGATCACTTGATGATCACTTTAGATAAGCTGTTAGCAGCAGGACAGTGGGGTGGGAGGAAGTTTTGTTTCATGGTCTCTGTGTGTATATAATGTCTTCTGCAGTTTCCACGATATGCTATGCATCCGATGAAGTGAGCTGTAGCTCACAAAACTCATGCTCAAATAAACTGGTTAGTCTCTAAGGTGCCACAAGTACTCCTTTTCTTTTTTCTTTTAACGAATACAGACTAACACGGCTGTTACTCTGAATCCCAAGACAGAGACCACTAGAGGCAATAGTCCATTTGTTTGGGCACTCACCTCAGAGATAGGAGAGACAGGTTTAAGTCTCTTCTCCAAATAAAGCACCATACTATAGAGTCAGTCTCTTTCACTAGCCCAGTGAATATACAAACTGGAGCAGCTGCAAACAAGAGAATGAAAGAGACTCACTCCAAAGTAGTTAATAGGGTAGCTAGGACACTAACACAGACCTACTGAATATTCTGGTTGGTCTCTCTTCTCTGTTCAGAAATTCCATCCTCAATCTGGAAAAACCCTCCTAAGGGAAGTTTCATCAAAACTGATGTTTCCACAAAAAGATTTGACTTTGATTAATCAGAATTTACTGATGGAAAAAAAATGTTTAATTGAAAAATTCTTGACCAGCTACTGCAGGAAGGAAAAAGAATGACTCAAGATAAGCCATTGCTCTGCAACCACTTGAGAGCTGTTAAGAGAAAATGCCAAGACAAGCAAAAGCCTAGGAACCAGAAGCTCAAAAGAATTACAGCAGTTTATAACTGGACTCTCTCTCTCTCTTTCTTTCAAAATAGGGGGTATTATTCAGAAGAACCAGACTAAGCTGCAGGCACCTGCTTGTGTTTCTGACAAAACTAGACCTGCTTGTTGTTTTAAAATCCTTGTCCTCTAAATGTTTTGCTCCTACTGTTAAAATACACAATCCTTTGGTCTTGAAGGCTGTCTGAGCACTGTATATCACTGGTCACAGGTTCCCAAAGGGAAGAACAACAGGTGCAGAACACAGACAGACCCACTGGGTAAGCATGGTTGATACACAGGATACTATAGCCCAAGGTCTGGGCGAAGAGTGGAAGAACTGCAGAATTCTAACCAGGAGAGGTAAAGACCCAAGACCTCACACCGAAGGGTTGCCCTGAGAGAGAGACCACAAAGGGAACACATGCAGGTGAAGCTAGCCCTGTAATTAGGACAATCTCCATCTGAATTCTTCCCATAAATCATTAAGAACTGCTTGTTATAAAAATGCCACAAGTCACTTTCATCTAGGTGGCCAATGTGTCCAGTCAAAACCAATATCACCTCATCTGGGTTTCCTCAAACTAGACTAAGAAAATACCTATTCCTTTTCACAGTATCAGAGAAGGACCATTACTAACAAGCAATACATCTGAAATGCTGCCTATTAACATGAAAGAAAATATTCCATCCCAGTAGTAATGATCCTGGATGTTGGGTTTAACCGCAGTAACTATTAGCTCTTTTTAATACCCCTGTTCAGAAATGCCCATAAATTTATTAGCTTCATTTTTCTACCGCAACAGGATCTTCATGGTGATTAAACACAGGAGGCCTGAAACTGTTGCTTCAATAAGAATTCATTAAGAGCAGCAGTAGCACCAGACATTGCTGTATTCTTCAGAATACTTGCTTTGGAACTTTTAAATTAATTTTCTAATATTTTTGTAGGAAAGATAACCATGAGTAGGGGCACGTAAACTGTGAGATCAGATAGGAGTATCCCTTTCTTCTGGTGCCTTATCAGCAAAAGAGAACACTAAAGCTAGGTGTAGCAGGGGCTTTTAAATATTTTTTGTATGATAAGCGATGCCTAGAAACACCAACCGAGATCAAGGCCTCAGTGTGCTAGGTACTGAACATACACTTAGAGAAAGGCAGTCCCTACTCCAAAGAGTTTACAATCTAAATAGATGGGACTGTCAAAGCACAAGAGGAAAAAAAAAGTTGTGTAATCCCCATTTTATAGATATGGGACTAAGACAAAAAGTTGAAGTGATTTCTGCCATCACATAAAGCCTCAGGGAAAGATAGGAATGAAACCCACACCACCTGGGGCACAGGCTAGTTACTTAACCATAAGGCCATCTTTTCCTCTCATACGAGGAGGGATAGTGGGTGAAACCTCATGAAGCCTTATGGTGAGGTATTTCCATGTGACAGCTGAGGTTATATTTTCCTATTTAAAAATGTCTTGGTAAAAGTTGAAACTTAATTTCAGGGTAATTTCTAGGCAGTAATATTGGAACTTTTCCTTTCTTTAAGTTAATGACCATTCCTGTATATGTTATTTAGTTATACACACTAAAAATAAAAAAGATGCCTATCCATGGCTCTAGGTACCTCTGATACACATTAAAATTAAAATCAGAAAGTATCTGCCTATAAACCAAGCAAGCATAACTTTAGTACTCATATTCACTATAACCACTTATACATTATTATATTTTGTGAGTTTTATTATATTCGCTATACCACTTATATTCACTATAGTCCAAAGTAAATAATATCAGCCCATGCTGCCTACAGCCTCCCAGACCATACAGTGTTAGGATATAGATATTCAGGCCTGTCTGCAAAGGCCTGTACTTTAAGAATTTAGGTGTATTCTTATCACTTGACTAGTTAAAGGTATAAAAGAAAGAATCAAAATCACTGTCTGCCAGTGTAAGGTCCTTCTCTTACTGTGACAGTCTGAGGCCCTGTTCGTAGGCTAAGGCCTTTGGCTAAGCAACAGAGGCAGCCATAAGCTGGGAAGTGACCAGTCACATCCTCACATTCCAAACTAGTCACACTGAAAGAAGGTGCTATTGGGCTGTTAGGAATACAATCCTGTCCTGATAATGCCTATCACCTCCAGAGAAAGGGAAGTGCCTAGAAGATGTAAAAGGAAATTTAGGTTGATAGTTTTCTGTCTGGTAAGAACTCACTTATCGATAGACACAGCTGGGAAACCCTTATGTCTTTATAGATGTAGTTGTGAAATCCTCACTTCTGTATTGTTTTGTCATTATAGTTCCCACTTTGCTATTGTTTATTGGCATGGTCTCTGTCTGGTTCTGTGATTGTTTCTGTCTGCTGTATAATTAATTTTGCTGGGTGTAAACTAATTAAGGTGGTGGTATATAATTGGTTAGCTAATCATGTTACAATATGTTAGGACTGGTTAGTTAAATTTCAGTAGAATGATTGGTTAAGGTATAGCTAAGAATATTACTATATAAATTAGGGGCAAACAGGAAGTAAGTTGGGATTCGAAAATAAGGAAAAAGGAACTTGGATTTAAGCTTGCTGGAAGTTCACCCCAATAAACATTGAATTGTTTGCACCTTCGGACTTCGGGTATTGTTGCTCTCTGTTCATGCGAGAAGGACCAGGGAAGTGGGAGAGTGAAGGAATAAGCTCTCTAACACATACTTCCAACTCCACAAAAGCAAAGAGAGTTTGCAGTATGCCCTACAGGTCAAATGATTCATTCTCTTTTGAGCCAAGAGAAATGGAATAAAAGGGAGTAGAATACAATATGCTACAATAAATATTTCTTTGTTGTAGACTACTAAAACCCAGCTCTCATCTTAACTCAAGTTTACATAACAATTTGGCTAGCATTAACATTAATACATTTTTCTAGGCTTGAGCAAATACTTAATAAAGTTCCTTTTCCTTTTGCAAAAGTTTTAATTTCTAAGTAGTGCTTTCTACTTAACTTTCTATTTTCATCTACAGAGTTGCCATTTAATTTTATCAACTAGATTTTTTTTATTACATATCTGTATTCTCTTGTATGCAGAAAGGTAGCTTACTTCAAAACTTACGAATAGTTTGTGATTATCACTGTAGATTTCTCAAGTTCAAGTTCCAGATTTCGGGAACAAGATGAAACTGACTCTGTATGGGTTGGATTTCTATATTTAATTACATTTTTAGTATTCTATCTGTACCTCTCTACTTGTATCTTCCTGCCATACATGCGTTTTGGACTTCTCTCATTCCCTGCTGTCCAGTCAATGGTCCTCCCTTGCTAAAGGCAGTGAGGGCTGAGGGTATTCATATGAAATCAACTTACTCAAGCAGCTTTTGTGTAAATGAAAACATGAATTGAAGCTTCTCAAAAGCTAAACTCAGAATTAAATAAAACTAAAATACTGTGTTGTTATATATAAAGATGAAGAGATATTAAAAAACAACAACACCTAACTGTGTAGTCTTGTTTGTATATGTAACCCGCTGGTCAATGAGTGTGTTACATGGCCTTCTCTGCACCTGAGCCACAGAGGAGCCAAATCTGGTGCAGCCCTCAAGGAGTTAGAAAAGCTAACTTTTCACCTCAAGCTATAAAGACTCATGCTTTGAGTTCTGGGTGTCCTCAGTTCAATCCCTGGGGTAGGTCTTGATATATACCTGAGAAAATTCTTTCCACCTTTGGTCTTCTTGTATCAATCTTTATTTAATATAGAGATTAGTTCTTCACTTCCTTGTACCCTATATAGTCCTTTAAATCCTGGCAAGTGGAGCACAAGGTCTGTATAAAATGCCACCACTCTGATTTAATGACATTTTCTATTTCTCTGCATACATGTAAATGATTACACAAGGAATGAGGCAGTGGAGAATCAGGCTATTAGTCTTTAAAATCAATGCTTGTACCAACAAATTAAATCTTTAAACCCCACATCTCAGGACATAGAAGAAGACCTATATATGACAGGAAGAAGTGGAGCATCCATAATGGAAGAAAAGGTCAGTGCTGTATGAAATCTAAATTGTCTCTTAAATCTCTGGAATGAGAACTGGAGGAGGAATATAAAACAGAGTAGAATAATCAAATACAAAAAATTCATAACTGATTAACTTATGCTATGTTTTGAAATAATTACTAATGAGCAGAGAATGATAGTGAACAGCTTACCTCGGATATGAAGAACTGTGTTCATCTAAGGCCATGCTCAGCACAGATGTAAGCAGGTGCAGCTCCACTGACTTCAACAGAATGACGCCTATTTACACTTGGGAGTGTTCTTGTCCTAACGCAAAAAAGGCTTTTCAATCAACACAGTGAGCTAATCAACACAGTGAGCAATTCATTTGTTTGCATGTTATAGTAACCAGTGACTATGACATAGACAGACTTCACATATCCACGTGATAAAGTAATTTATCATGAAACTTTGACCAACTTACCTGCACTGTGGTGATTAATCTATCTCCTCTGAGACACTGCAAATCTTTGACCAACTTTAAACAGCCACCATGTTCTGGTTTTTTTTCTGAAATCAATCTGCCAGAGAAATGTTTCCTCCTTCCCCCAAATATGCAATTTTCCCATAAATTTACATGTGATTGAGATGCTGGGCAAGTGACAGTGTTTCTGCAATATTGATAACACAACTAATGTGTCATATTTCATGCTCATGCAGAGATTGAAATGCGGGTTTTGTAGAGCATTTTTTCAATGGCAAGGACATGGCCCAGATCACAAAAAAGCACCTACTGGATGTCCTCAGTCTCTCAACAGATTGCCCAGATCTGTGAGCCAGCCCCATTGGACTTTTCCATGTAGGGACAAAACCAGCCCCCATGACATAACTGTTGGGGCGCAACTCCACTAGATGATCACCAGGGAGAATTTCTTCTTCTTAGCCCCTTCCTTTTAACTTTGAAGAATCCAGAATGCTGTGTTCAGTATTTAAATTTATACTAATTCATATTAAAGGATTTCATAGATCCCTCTGCCATGAATTGCTCTGTTTGAGTTGTTAATTTTTTTTTGAAGTTTCAACTTGCTGACTTTTAACTCTCAAGCTTTTAAAAGTAGTACACTGATATTTTTTCTCCAAATTAAAACTGCAAAACAAGTCAATCAGTCTAATGTACTTGAAATATGTCACCCATTATTTTCGTGTCTGAGCACTTCATAACCTGTAATGTATTTATCCTCAAAGCATCCCTAAGAAGTAAGGAAGCACAGTTATCTAGGAGGTAAGTAGGAAGCAATCCAGAAGTGGGCAGCAAGGTTGAGGATTGACAGACGTTGGCTGTGTTGTAGGGTCCCTGGGCTGGGACCCAGAATCATGGGCAGTCCCAGGTTCCCTTATCAACTATTGACAGAGAGCATTGCCTGGACATTGGGTCAAGTGAGACTCTGAACCCTGGAAGGGGAAACCTCATAGTGACCTGGCTGGAGGGCCAAGTCATGAAGAGGAAGCTGCAGCTCCTAGAGTGAAAGAGGTGCCACAGAGTGAGAGAGAGGACAACAGGTGGGGATACCACACGGGGAGGCATCGGACTTGGAAGAGTGCTAATTCCCAGAGCAGTCAGGAGGAGGCAAAACCTGCAGTGAGTGAGGACCACATAACGGGAAGCTTGTTACTTCTCGTGTACCTAATTCCCAACAGTCCTCATATTTGTTTAGTACTCTTTATCTTCACTATTTCTCTTAACCTTAGCTCAAAAGGTTAAATCTAAAATTTCATCCTTTAATTCAGTGTTTCCCAAACTTGGGATGCTGCTTGTTCAGGGAAAGCCCGGTTTGTTTACCTGCCGCATCTGCAGGTTCGGCCAATTGCGGCTCCCAGTGGCCGCGGTTCGCTGCTCCAGGCCAATGGGGGCTGCGGGAAGCGGCGGCCAGTATATCCCTCGGCCCGCGCCACTTCCAGGTAAACAAACTGGCCCGGCCCGGCCTGCCAGGGGCTTTCCCTGAACAAGCGGCGTCCCAAGTTTGGGAAACAATGCTTTAATTCATAGGCATTTCTCCAGTTGCTACCTGCAACTCATATAATGGAGTCAAAATATTTGCACTACATGGAATTCACAAAGCTTGGGCTTTTATTGGCTCAACATTTCTTTTAGTGTTGATTTAGAAGTGAAATTAAAGACTTCACATCCATAATCTATAACTGGTTTTATTAATGCCCTGAACAGCATCAGCAATGTATTCTTATCTGCACCCCCATTTTTCCCAGTGTGACAAAGTTCCTCCTCTGCCTTGGTGGGTCCTGCACTTTTTGGCGGATTTGCTCGCCTCAGGGGTTCATGGTAACCCTCAGTTTGGCTGCTTCTGCAAGAAGCTCAAACCTGCCATTCAGTCAGCTAACCTTAACACTGGCCAGCATGGAGGAAACAGAGAACAATCCCCGCAGTCTCTGTGTCCCACCTAGCGGGTCGGGGACAGGCCAGATCCCTTTCCAAATTAGACCTTCCCTTCTGGCGTTTCTCACAGACCAGATCAACTCCTCCTGTGTCCGATCAGGAGTTGGGGGAATGCGGGCCACCTGGGCCCACCCTCTACACCGGGTTCCAACCCAGGGCCCTGTGGATAGCAGCTGTCTACAATGTCCCCTGTATAAGCTGTGTGACAGCTACAACTCCCTGGGCTACTTCCCCATGGCCTTCCCCCAGCACCTTCTTTATCCTCACTGCAGGATCTGCCTCCTGAAGCCTGATCACGCTTGTACTCTTCAGTCTTCCAGCTGCATGCCTTCTCACTCCCTGCTCCTTGCACACCCCCTCACTAACTGAAGGGAAGTCCTTTTTAAACCAGATGTCCTGATTAGCCTGCCTGCCATAATTGATTCTAGCAGGTTCCTGATTGCTGTAGGGCAGCCCCTGCTCTGGTCACTCAGGGAACAGAGAACTATTCATCCGGTGGCCAGTATATTTGCCTTCTACCAGACTCCTGTACCCCACTGGTCTGGGTTTGCCACACGAGAAATACTTTTAAACAGCTTAGGCCTATTTTTACATTTATTCGTATTATTATCTATATGAACCTTCCAAGTTAGTTAACGAACATAACTCCTAAGAATGTAAAATTTTGAACTACCTGTATTTTTTCTGTATAGAGATATAGGCTCCATTCTTCCCCATGCTTCCTTTTCATGACAATCATTCCCTTTGTTTTAGTGAGTGAACTTAAATCTCCAGGTATCTCCCCATTCTGAAATCCCCTCGAGAGTCTCATTGGTTCTCTCCACAGCTATCTTACATCTTCTATGTTTGGCCCATACAGCACACAAATAGAATAATACCTCTTCCTGCCTGTATAATCTCTGGGAGTTCATTAATCATAATGTTAATGCAGAGTTGGGCTGATAAAACTCCCATGTCTAGTGCTATTAATAAGTTTATAAATATTTGACAAAGCCACCCCCACCCTGACATGTAGGTTCTATCATTAAGAAGTCTCTTGTTCACCAGAACATTCTTCCTTTTATTCCAGTTGTGGATAGTTTGTACAGCAAGTTTTCCCTCCATAGCGTGGCAGGCATTTTTTCAATGTCAAAAAAGACAGATATAATAAACTCTGTTCCTCATGTTTTTTGTATTTCTGGTTCTAATCTTACAATATGATCAACTGTGCAACACAGCATACAATATGATCAATGGTGTATCTTCCTTTCCTGAAACTACTTTGTACAGAATTTATAATTTCATTTTTCCCAGTATGCTACTAATCTCTCATTTTATCATTCTTTCCATAATTTTGACCACACATGACATGAGGGCAATAGATCTATATGCATCAGGTCTTGTGCCTAATTTGCCAAGTTTTCCTATCTCATAACCACCACTTGCTTCCATTCTGCCAGCAATATTCCTTCCCCCCATCTATTATTATATAATTTCAATAAAACGCAAACTCCCTTCCAGTAGGTGCTTAAGCATTACATGACATATGCTATTTTTACCTGGGGCTGTATTTTTACTTTTGCCTACAGTTTTTTTTTTTTTTTGAGTTCCTGTATACTAAAATTGTCATTCAGTACATCATCTTTATATTTCACCCAGCCATGTAGGAGTTCACAAATTTTTTTCAGCATTTTTTTTCCACAAAAACTCTTTACTTTGATTTGTGTCACTACCAACTTTTTGGAACCGTTTTGCTAAAATGTCCTCTTTTCTTAACTTAGAACTTTCAACTTTATCATTTACTTATAAGACCATATCTATATATACACAAAAATATATATATTTACTTCATATCCCATTCATTCTTTTAACTTGTTTATATATCTCTGAAACCTTGGATTCTTTGTTGATTTTCCCCATAATACTTTCTCCAGCTCTTTTTAATAAGTCTTTGTGCCACTGCTTTACATCTTTTATAGTTCATTAAGTCCTTGCTATTTGTTGTATTTTTGCTTGTTTCTGTGCCTTATTTCTTTCTTTAATTGCTGCTTTGCAATCTGCATTCCACCAGGAAACTGGCATTCTGAGTTTGTTGCAATTTGATCTCTTATATATAGCTAGATTGGCTGAAGCTACAACTCCCTTTATTATATTATCATGACATTTCTCTAGATTATAATTTTTACACAATTGGTACTAAGATACTCAGCACACTTTCTCTTAAAGAATCCTCAATTTGCTTTTCTAATGCTCCAGGTAGGAATTCCTTCAGCGTTTTCAACATTACCTTGGCCTGATACGTAATTAGCATAGGGAAGTGATCACTTTCCATTCCATCTTCTGTATAGATTTCCCAGTTGCATTTACTTTCTATATTGTTGGTTGCAGTTCCCAGATCTAAACATGAAAAGGTTCCATCCAGCAAATTAAACCTAATAGGCGTTCCAGTATTGAGCAATACCAGGTTGTGCATGTCAATGAACTCTTCCAGGCATTTGCCAATACAATCAATTTTCCTGCTTCTCCTTGATTCATTCTGGCTACTAAGGTCTCCACAAATAATATATGGGCCTTTGGCAACCTTAACTAACCGCAGAGGAATCTCAACAGCATTTTATTCAAAACTAAAGTTGTGTACTTCTAAGTCAATGTAACAGACTTTCCTTTACAAACCATCCTTCGTCTTGTTATTTCTCTGTCATGTCTAATTACATCATATCCTGAAAGCCTAAATATAAGTTCTCAATAACCATGTTTCATATCACACCAAGTTTGTTTCCATTTCAAAATATGTTTGTTTTTTTAAAATGTTCTGGCCATGTGTTATTAAACGTGGTGCACTGCAGCAAACAACCATTAGAACCATGTTGGTTTAAACTAAATTATTACCTTCATTTAAAACTGCATGAATATGGTCTATCGAGAGATTGTCTATATGCAAATATTTTTCTGCCTCTTTTGTTAAAATTTTTATTCTTTGTCTTCTTCCCAGTCTGTAAAGTGCAATTAAGCACTATTATAAATGCTAAAATTTCTCTCCTCCTAAAAGCAATACATCTTCATCTATTCCCCTTATATTATCTTTCCTATCCTGAACTGTGTGTTGTTGTACCAGAAGCTCTTTTCCCTCATTCGCATTTTCCTCCTTCTCCACATTCCACTATGAACACGTTGGTAAGATATTTTATGGATAGTTTTAATTTTCTGTCTCTCTCTAGCTTGTTCCACTGCCACACTCCCTTTGCATGCTGCACTGTGCTTATCCCCACAATTGCTGCATTTTAGTTCTGTTCTTCCCACACAGTTCACATACAAGTGTTCTTGTTCACATTTACCACATCTCATTTTCCCGTTACAGACAACTGCCACATGCCCAAATCTTTGAAATCTATAACACCTCAAAGGGGCCAGGGTATATGGCTTAACCCAGAAGAGTTGATATCCTATATTAACCTTATTGGGTAGTGCTGCACCTTTAAATGTTACTTGGATGGCTGTGGATGGCTTATGTTCTCCCTCTCTCCTGCTAATCAGCTGCTTAACAAACAGCACTTAGTCCTCACTTATACCCCTTTTAATTTCATCCTCAGTCATGTCTAGGGGAACCCAATACATTACCCCTCTTGCTTCTGTCATAAATTTAGGTAGCTGCAAATTACTTTTATGTTTCTTAAATTTGTAGTTTTGAGACGTTTCTCAGACTATTCCTTATGTGAGCATACTAATAAATACGGACCCTGGACTTCAGGAAAGCAGACTTCGACTCCCTCAGGGAACAGATGGCCAGGATCCCCTGGGGGACTAACATGAAGGGGAAGGAAGTCCAGGAGAGCTGGCTGTATTTCAAGGAATCCCTGTTGAGGTTACAGGGACAAACCATCCCGATGAGTCGAAAGAATAGTAAACATGGCAAGCGACCAGCTTGGCTTAATGGTGAAATCCTAGCGGATCTTAAACATAAAAAAGAAGCTTACAAGAAGTGGAAGGTTGGACATATGACCAGGGAAGAGTATAAAAATATTGCTCGGGCATGTAGGAAAGATATCAGGAGGGCCAAATCGCACCTGGAGCTGCAGCTAGCAAGAGATGTCAAGAGTAACAAGAAGGGTTTCTTCAGGTATGTTGGCAACAAGAAGAAAGCCAAGGAAAGTGTGGGCCCCTTACTGAATGAGGGAGGCAACCTAGTGACAGAGGATGTGGAAAAAGCTAATGTACTCAATGCTTTTTTTGCCTCTGTTTTCACTAACAAGGTCAGCTCCCAGACTGCTGCGCTGGGCATCACAGAATGGGGAAGAGATGGCCAGCCCTCTGTGGAGATAGAGGTGGTTAGGGACTATTTAGAAAAGCTGGACGTGCACAAGTCCATGGGGCCGGACGAGTTACATCCGAGAGTGCTGAAGGAATTGGCGGCTGTGATTGCAGAGCCCTTGGCCATTATCTTTGAAAACTCGTGGCGAACGGGGGAAGTCCCGGATGACTGGAAAAAGGCTAATGTAGTGCCAATCTTTAAAAAAGGGAAGAAGGAGGATCCTGGGAACTACAGGCCGGTCAGCCTCACCTCAGTCCCTGGAAAAATCATGGAGCAGGTCCTCAAAGAATCAATCCTGAAGCACTTACATGAGAGGAAAGTGATCAGGAACAGTCAGCATGGATTCACCAAGGGAAGGTCATGCCTGACTAATCTAATCGCCTTTTATGATGAGATTACTGGTTCTGTGGATGAAGGGAAAGCAGTGGATGTATTGTTTCTTGACTTTAGCAAAGCTTTTGACACGGTCTCCCACAGTATTCTTGTCAGCAAGTTAAGGAAGTATGGGCTAGATGAATGCACTATAAGGTGGGTAGAAAGCTGGCTAGATTGTCGGGCTCAACGGGTAGTGATCAATGGCTCCATGTCTAGTTGGCAGCCGGTGTCAAGTGGAGTGCCCCAGGGGTCGGTCCTGGGGCCGGTTTTGTTCAATATCTTCATAAATGATCTGGAGGATGGTGTGGATTGCACTCTCAGCAAATTTGCAGATGATACTAAACTGGGAGGAGTGGTAGATACGCTGGAGGGGAGGGATAGGATACAGAAGGACCTAGACAAATTGGAGGATTGGGCCAAAAGAAATCTGATGAGGTTCAATAAGGATAAGTGCAGGGTCCTGCACTTAGGATGGAAGAATCCAATGCACCGCTACAGACTAGGGACCGAATGGCTAGGCAGCAGTTCTGCAGAAAAGGACCTAGGGGTGACAGTGGACGAGAAGCTGGATATGAGTCAACAGTGTGCCCTTGTTGCCAAGAAGGCCAATGGCATTTTGGGATGTATAAGTAGGGGCATAGCCAGCAGATCGAGGGATGTGATCGTTCCCCTCTATTTGACACTGGTGAGGCCTCATCTGGAGTACTGTGTCCAGTTTTGGGCCCCACACTACAAGAAGGATGTGGATAAATTGGAGAGAGTCCAGCGAAGGGCAACAAAAATGATTAGGGGTCTAGAGCACATGACTTATGAAGAGAGGCTGAGGGAGCTGGGATTGTTTAGTCTGCAGAAGAGAAGAATGAGGGGGGATTTGATAGCTGCTTTCAACTACCTGAAAGGGGGTTCCAAAGAGGATGGCTCTAGACTGTTCTCAATGGTAGCAGATGACAGAACGAGGAGTAATGGTCTCAAGTTGCAATGGGGGAGGTTTAGATTGGATATTAGGAAAAACTTTTTCACTAAGAGGGTGGTGAAACACTGGAATGCGTTACCTAGGGAGGTGGTAGAATCTCCTTCCTTAGAGGTTTTTAAGGTCAGGCTTGACAAAGCCCTGGCTGGGATGATTTAACTGGGAATTGGTCCTGCTTCGAGCAGGGGGTTGGACTAGATGACCTTCTGGGGTCCCTTCCAACCCTGATATTCTATGATTCTATGATTCTATGAAATCTTCACCCTTCATTCTTTTAGCTCTTAATATATCTCCAATACTTAGCCTAATCCATTCTGCTGTCTTCAAGGGATTAACATCACCTATCTTCTCATATTCAGTGATTTGATAATTATAAGATGTAAAACCTTTTCCTTACTTTTTCCCATTCCTATCTGCTCCTTCTTCAGATACAGATACTCCTATTCTTTTTTCTTCTTCTTCCTAAAATGAATGTATTCCTTACTTCTTTTCCCTCATTTTCCAACATAACTTCCAGCCTTTCCTTCTTAGCCTATATATCCATCTCTGTTCAGCCAACCAGTCACCAGCCCAAGCCATCCCTGAGTTCCAAGCTCTCGGTGTCTCCCAGTCTACACAGCCAGCCTTCAGACTCAGACAGACAGTCCTTTTTCTATGGCATACTTCCTGGTTTTATACTAGCTCTGCCCGCTCCTGCTCAGTTGAGTTCATCATCAGTCAGGGATTGCATAACAAGCCTAACAGGTGTGGCCCATTTGGCCCTTTCTCAGCCACATTAACCCTTCCCGGGCTAGTGTAGAGTGAACACCTCATCATAGTGTACATATGTAGGTTGTGTGGCTGTGTTCAGGAACAAACCAATATTTACTCTTGGATGAAAGAAAGTAAATGTACTCATCCTCAGGGTTCTGCACTGAGGGATGCAAGAAGAGGATACCTGTTTTCAGTTCCTCACTTTCCCTTTCTTTTCTGAAGAGCTCTGCCTGCCTCCCACTCATTTGCTTTCTCTCTCTCTTGAACACAGCAAACCTCCCCTTTGTCGTCTCTCGTGAGTGGCAAATAATTAGCACACCATACATAGTGCAGTAGGACATTTCTGTCTGTATAGAGCCATCCATGCTGGTTCCTTCCTATGCCCAAGCTCTGCTGTTGATGCACGCTTCTGGTCGCAGCCTGAATAAATGACGAGAACTAGCAATAGAAGGGTAGGCCAGGAGAGGAGACAAGGACTTCTCTTGTTGGATGATAGGTCACTCAGGATTCACTTCATACAAAGGTCACTGAGTGACCCATTGGGGTGAGTTTGTTGTTTTTAGTGTGTGTGTTTGTGGTGTTCTTGCTGCTTGGCTGAAGTATATAGTGTGATCTGTTTGTCTGAGGTGCTATGTGCTGAACCTAGCAATCTGCTAGGCAAGGCTGACAGCTTTTTAACAAGGCTTTGATGCCTAAGCAGTTTAGCACCCATTAATCTTAACCAGGAGGTGGGGCTACTCAGGGTTTAAAAAGCCACCTGCTAACCGACCAGAGGAGCTAGCGAACAGGGGTAGCTAACAGGGAAAATTGTTGAAAGGGAGAGTTGAATACCCCTGATTAACATTCTTTAAACTTAAGGCAATGAACATCCTCCCCACCAATTAAAAACAAAACAAAACACAAACCAGGAAAACAAATAACAACAAAAAGCTGCCAAAGTAAACAGAATTCAGGAAGTTCAGCAACACAGTGGGGGTTATCCAGTTTGTTGCACTGAATGCAGCCTGTATGATTATCTGTCTTGTGGGTGGGTGGCATATGTGTGCATTCAGTGCAAGAAGCTCTTTCCCCTCAGAAACCATGTACGGGCTCTGGAGATCAGAGTGGCTGAACTGGAGGAGTTAAGAGAGACAGAGGTACCTAGATGAGACTTTCCGGGACACAGTAGAGCAGTCCCACCCCAAGTCTGACAGCCTCTGTGCTGTTGAGGAGGATGAAAGTCTGAGGGAAGGAGAAAATCAAAATGGAGCAGAGGGAAATGCTCCCATAGTTGGGACCCTTCCTCTTGTTGATGTCATGATATCCTCTCTCACTGAGGATACCTCTCTGGGGGAGGAAACCCCAGTAATTAGGAAGAGACAGGTAATAGTTATGGGAGATTTAATAACTAGAAACCTAGATAGCTGGGTTTATGATGACTGGGGGAACCACATGGTGAATTGCCTGACAGGTGCAAAGGTTGCAGATATCTCGAGACATCTAGACAGGCTTATGTGTATTGTAGGGGAGAAACCGGTGTTTGTGGTACATGTCATACCAATGACATAAGGAACAGTAAGAGAGAGGTCCTGGAGACCAAATTTAGGCTGCTAGTTAAGAGATTGTAGTTCAGGACCTCCACAGTAGTATTCTCTGAAATTCTTCCAGTTCCATGTGCAGGGCCAGTTAGACAAGCAGAAATGCAGGATCTCAATGTGTTGATTTGAGATGATTGAACAGGGAGCAGGGGGTTAGGTTTATTAGGAACTGGGGAAGCTTTGGGGAAAGGAGGAGCCTATACAGGAGGGATGGCCTTCACCTAAACCAAAATGGAACCAGACCGCTAGCATGTAAAATTGAAGAGGTTGTAGCTTTTGTAAAGGAAAATCATGCCTCACCAATCTATAAGAATTCTTTGAGGAGGGCAACAAACATGTGGATAAGGGTGATCCAGTCAGTAGTGTACTTGGACTTTGAGAAAGCCTTTGACAAGTTCCGTCACCAAAGGCTCTTAAGCAAAGTTAGAAGTCATGGGATAAGAGGGAAGGTCCTCTCATCGATCAGTAATTGGTTAAAAGATAGAAAGCAAAGGGTAGAAATAAATGGCCAGCTTTCAGAATGGAGGGAGCTAAATAGTGGTGTCCCCTGGGGTCTGTACTGGGACCAGTGCTGTTCAATATATTAAAAAAGGATCTGGAAAAAGGGATAAACAGCGAGCTGGCAAAATTTGCAGATGTACAAAATTACTCAAGATAGTTAAGGCCAAAGTAGATTGTGAAGAGTTACAAAGAGATCTCATTAAACTGGGTGACTGGGCAACAAACTGGCAGATGAAATTCAGTGTTGATAAATGCAAAGCAATGCACATTAGAAAACATAATCCCAACTACACACAGAAAACGATGGGGTCTAAATTAGCTGTTACCACTCAAGAAAGAGATCTTGGAGTCATTGTGAATAGTTCTCTAACATCTGTTCAATATGGTTGCCCCATCTCAAAAAAAGATTTATTAGAACTGGAAAAGGTATAGAAAAGGGTAACAAAAATTATTGGGGGTATGTAACAGCTTCCATTTGAGGGGAGATGAAAAAGAATGGAAATTTTCAGCTTGGAAAAGAAACGACTAAGGGGATATGATAGAGGTCTATAAAATTTTGACTGGTGTGGAGAAAGTGAATAAGAGTGTTATTTACTCCTTCACATAACTCAAGAACAAGGGGTCCCCCACTGAAATTAATAGGCAGATGGTTTTAAACAAACAAAAGGAAGTACTATTTCAAACAATGCACACTCAACCTGTGGAAATTGTTTCCAGGGGATCTTGTGAAGGCCATAACTATAACGGGGTTCAAAAAAGAATTAGATAAGTTAATAGAGGATAGGTCCATCAATGGCTATTAGCCAGGATGGCAGGGATGCAACACCATGCTCTGAGTGTCCCTAGCCTGTTTGCCAGAAGCGGGAAGTGGATGACAGGAGATGGATCACTTGATGATTACCTGTTCTGGTCATTCCCTCTAAAGCACCTTGCATTGGCTGCTGTTGGAAGCTTGGCTAGATGGACCATTTTTTTCTAACCCAATATGGTCGTTCTTGTGTTCTGAGTTGGCTCTATCTACCTCCAAGCAGTTTGTTCTTCCATCCTCCCAAATTTAGCCCCTGCAGGCATTGTCTACACTGGAGGGGAAAAAAGGTACTTTCCCCAAAATTTAGTTAGATTAATATGATTGGAAAACCTCATTTACACCCATGTAGACATAGTTTAACAATTTTTAAGTCATATTCGTTGGTCTTGTTGTAGCCCTTGGTAGCTTAGGCTACAACACTGCTGGTTTACATTAATTTAAATATATTTAAAGGGTGTTAAACAGGTTTTCCTATCATATTAAGCTAATAATTGAAAAAAGCACATTTTTCCTCCATCTTGATAGAACTCCAGTGGTTCTATCAAGATCTTGGAAATTAGCCAGCCAATAGGGGTCATCAACCCATTATCAGGGTGTAGCTAGTTCTAAGGGTTAAGGAATGTCACTTGTTAAATCTGTCCATTATTCAGAATTAGTATTACAGGGAAATGGCATAGCTATTTTGTAAAATACATATTTGACACAGAAGGAAGAAGTAATGGGTAAAATTAATCAAGAAGATGATAGCTGGGTATTATTTTTCATTCTTTTGCAAATGAATGATGTTGCCATTTGCTGTTTAACCATGTCTGAATTGTCATAAAAAGCTCTAATCATAATTACCAAATTTCTCTATTTCTAGCAAAATGGCACTGATTTTCTGTGCTTATAAAAAACTGGCACATCATAAATGTTGAATTATGCCTTCAGTTACACAATGGCCATTTTTCTAATCATGTAAAAATGTGATAATTATCACTAGAAATCTGTTAATTAAATGAAGAATGCCATTTTTATTATATGTTTATGTTTATCATTAGCTTCACTTGGTAACCAAGCAGTGTATTAATAAAGGACCTTAAAGTAAAAGAACCCCTTGCACAATACCATACCAACCCACTTTTGAGCTCCAATTAGAGTGTCAGAGAAGTCAAATCAGACACACTGACAATATGAAAAACCTGGCTATTTCCATTGTTCTCTCTTTGATCTAAACTAATTTTGAGATCTGCCTACCTTGTCCTTTCTTATCCTCATCATTCTGCCTATGCATAGGAGATCAAAATACTATCAAATTTGACATTGCTGCAGGCCACAAATGGAGAAGAATATTAGCAAGAACATGACTGTGTGTGGTCCATAGAATATATTACTACAGGCTCAGTTCTGAAGTGAGATTAACACTTGCTTAGTTTACCACCCCACCAACTAAAGTGCAAGTGCACTTCATGCATTTGGAGGACTGGCTGAAAACTCCATACAAAAAGGCAGCTGTACTTAGACATGCTTCTGTTCCCAGAGTTATGTCAGGTTTATAACTGGGTAATGCAATGGAATCACATTCTGTGTGAATATGGTGCTTGATCCTATTGCCACAGAAAACAAATGGCAATCTCATTGACTTCAATAGCAAAGTGTTTGAACCCATGGAGTATCAAACACTTTCCAAATGTTCCCTGCTGATTTCTGATTTTTCCAGTTGAACTAATAATCTTTTCCCATCTTTAAATATCCTTGACATGATTCCAGGATGACAAGGAGAATGGAATAATAAGCACATAAACCCCAGAACCAACAGTGAAATAAATGCTTAAAAAAAGAGGCACCTCAAAATGTGGAGGTAAGCATGCAATTGTTTGTGTTTGTTTGGGAAAGCATCCATGGTGATTCTTGCAGGCCATCTTTCCTCACTAAATCCGCATCCCTTCATCAGGCTCTGTGATAGGCCCACAACCTCAAACACAACGTCATCCCTGTTCATGGCTGTAGGGGTAGAATGCAGACCCAACATCCCTTCCGTCTGCTTACCACTCAGAGAGTGGGTTTAAGGATTCTCTTCATTCCCACCTGGGTAGACACAGGAGGATGTGGGGGGGATTTTCCTCACTAACACCTTTCCTTTGGGCAGTAGGATTGAGGTAGCTTCTTCACTCCCCTCCATCATTACGTTGCATGCTTGTGGGAAGCTTGGAAACCAATTCCCTCTTTCTTCAGGAACTGGGAAGGGAAGCGCCATATTTTTATTTTTGTTTAGGCTGCAAGGACCTTTGGGGTTCCTATTAATTCACCTCCTTGTTTGAACCAAGGTTGGAGGCAGCCATTGGGGTTTTGTTTTCAATCTCTTTCCCTTCAAAATGAGTAAAAGAGACCTCTTCATACCTCCATCCCCCTTTTGGGCAGTGGGAAGAGATCCTTGGAGAAACCACGTCTCCTCTTCTGAAGATGATAAATGACAGTGGTCACCAGGTCTATGGCTTGAATTGAACCACCAGTGCAATAAGCCCTATTTATGTTTCTAGCCAGCCTGACATGCTATCTACACTGTCTCTGGGTGAACCTTTCTGAAGTTTCTTAGTGGGACCTCCTATATCTCCAGCTGCATTAAAATTATCATGAGGGCAGGGAATGCTCAATTATTTACAGAAAGGACCTGAGGGGACCACATGCCAGGATGATTGTTACCCAGTACATGAAAACACAAGAGTCACATTTACACAGAAAGAAGGGCAGCTGCCCAGGCCAGCTAGAACCCAAAACATTTAGGACTTTATAGATCAAAGTCAATACCACAAAGGTATTTGAAGGGTGTATTAAGAGGTAGCAACAGACTAGAACCATGAGGAATTTCAATCAAGAGAGTCCTATTTTCAAATGAACAATTGCTCAAAACCACGGTCATGCTCTTCTCCATAAAGAAAGAATAGAACCAATCAATAATGTCACCATCTACCCCAGTTGGAGTCTACAAACAGGTCAACAAAACTACATATCCCTGAAAACTACATATACTGAATTCAAGTATGCTTACAAATCAAGAAGAATCAATACAGACATCTGTACTCTGCCTATCAGTGGGAAAAGAACAACAGCCAATACAAGAGGTATCATCTCTGTACTATACTCCCACCTAAACAAAGGCTGAACAGGATTAAGGAAATAGGAGATATCCAGCTGATTCTATAGTTGCCTTGCCTTAATCATCTCAATCTTTCCTATAAAAGATTAGAGATGGGGTAAATGATGACAATGACAGTTTCCTACATTAGTGGGATTGTATTTTTTAATGTTTCTTAGTTAAGAGTTTCTTACTGTGAGCTTCTGTCCTTGATATGCTTGATACAACTACCCTATCATCTCCTCTGTCCTTACCTTCTGCTATTCAGTCTTCTCTGCATCTTAAAAGACAAAATAGAAAACTTTTAATCCTTTAAATAAAGTATGTATATTGTTTTTTTAAATGGCTCTGATTAGATGAAGGAAAAATGAAAATAGAAGAGAGAGAGGAACATGCAGGAAAATATCATCCTTAATAAGGACTTCACTGGGACTAGTAACTGAAAAGTTTGCAGGGTCAGGCCCTTTTCCCACTCTATTATGACACTTCCAAACCTATTATGATATCTCCAAAATGATATATTAAAATTGGAAATAGTTCAGAGAAGGGTATAAAAATCATTAGGGGGTATTCAACAGCTTCCATATGAGGAGAAATTTAAAAAAAAAACTGGGACTGTTCAGCTTAGAAAAGAGATGACTAAGTGGGGGATATAACAGAGGTCTATACAATCATGACTGGTGTGGAGAAAGTGAACAAGGAAGTGCTATTTACCCCTCCAAATAACACAAGAACCAAAGTTCGCTAAATGAAATTAATAGGCAGCAGGTTTTAAATAATCATAAGGAAGAACTTCTTCACACAATTCACAGTCAACCTGTGGAACCCACTGGCAAGGGATGTTTTGAAGGCTTTAACAGGCTTCCAAAAAAGAATTATATAGGTTCATGGAAGATACGCTCATCAGTGGCTATTAGCCAAAATGGTCAGGAATGCAATCCGATGCTCTGGGTGTCTCTAAATCTCTGATTGCCAGAACCTGGGACTGGAAGACAGAGGTCGGTTCACTCAATAATTACCCTGTTCTGTTCATTTCCTCTGAAGAATCTGACACTGACCACTGTTGGAATACAGGATACTGGCCTAGATGGATTATTGGTCTGATCCAGTATGGCTATTCTTATGTTCCCATCCTGTCTTCCACCAAACATGAGTCCCACAACCCTCATTGTCACCTCCACACCCCCAAGTGGCTTCCAGTCCAGTCTCTTTACCCAGACACTGCCAACTGGAGGAGAACTGATAGACAATCTGCCTGCTCTCAGGTCTACCAGTGGCCCCTGACAGCCAGGAATAACCATTGCTGGGCATTTTCTGATCAGCCCTTCAATTCCAGGCTGGGGTTGCTCAGTGCAGATAGCAACATCATAGAATTTATCTGCAATGCTCTAACAAGTCTCGCTAAGCATGTAGAGCTGAGATTTTCTAAATGTTTATAACTTGACCAACTTTGGGCAGTTTTTCAAAGGAAAAGCAAAAGGCACATTCCTGACACCAGGGTGACCCTCTGCCAAATGTCATGCCCCTGCTCCAAAGCATGACTGTGCTAGAGCTTATCAGCTCAACAATTGTACGATTTTTTTTAAACATGGGCCAAAAAATATGATTTTTCCAGTAATGAAATTCTCAGAAATGGCTGAATTATGCTGGAAAAGTTCAGCCTGAAAGACAATGTTATAAGTGACTGAAAATGAAGTTCTACAAAGAAAAATGTTGGGCAAATTTAAGAAGAGGCAGTGCTTCCAGCTCCATCTGGAATATTTACAATTTATTTTCCAGAGAACCCAATCCTCTAATCTTTACTTGCTCCTAATTTAGCAAAAACTCCCATTGATTTGATTTTGAATTTTGCCTGCATGAAGAATGAGCAAGGACTGAAAGCCTTGATCCCTAAACTTTTGTATTGCTATATTTCTGAAGTTAATAATAGTTACAAATATAAATTTTCTCCCCTATGTTGCAGCACTAGGGCACAGTAAAATGTCATAAAAACTATTAACATCCATTTAAAACATTCAATTAAAATAAAAGCTTTTAAGTGTCCAATCCTTCACTCTCTATTCAGTCAAAAGACCCATTGACTTCATGTAGTGGGGTGGCTGCCCCACTCCTATACTAGAGGGGGCTCCAGCAGGCCAGAGAGGCTGTGTGGGTGGGCGGCCAATCGGAGAAGGCCTGCTAGGGAGCCAATCAGAGGCTGAGTAAGAGATAGCCAATCAGGGCCAGGCTCAGCCCTATATAAAGGCTGCCCAGGAAGGGAGCAGTCAGTCTCTCTCAGGCCTTCAGAGGGTGAAGGTCTGTCTCCTGTGTGAGGGCACCGGCACCGGCACCGGCACCGGCACCGGCACCGGCACCGGCACCGGCACCGGCACCGGCACCGGCACCGGCACCGGCAACGGCAACTCCAGCCCGGTATCTGCCAGGCTGCAGGCCCCAAGGGAAGAGCCAGGCTGGTGCAAAGGGGATGAAGGAGAAGTGACCCAGTGAGAGAGGAGGACAAGGGGAGAGAAGGTGGGCAGGAAGGCTGCCGCCAAAGGGTCCCTGGGTTGGGACCCAGAGAAGAGGGTGGGTCTGGGTTCCCCCTTGCACATACACCCAGCTGTTGGACATGGCGATAGTGGACTGCACCAGACCCCTGGCAAAAGGGGTTAGACTTTGGGGTGTGGTTGGCTGCTGTGGCTGGGCGAAGTGAAAGAATCCAAAATTACTGAAAAAAATTGTCCAAATACAGTATACACAAGATAACTGGCCATGAATTAGTGCTGCCATATGCCTTTCCTGTATTATAATCATGAATACTTTCTCAAACCCTGATCCTGCAATTGACAGAGTATGGTCAGATACACTATCTCTGCACAGGTGCAGCAGTCCCCCTGCATAAGTCAATTGCATGATTGGGGGCTAATGTCATGAAATCAAATTTGAAAAACAGTGTTGATCTTTCTTTGCCATTTTTGATAATGATCATATTAAGTAGGACAACTAATAAAGTTATAGGGCTGAATTAAAAGGTTAAAGGTTAAGCTACATTCAAACTAAGTTGTCCTGATAAACATTTGGAATTAATGTCTAATATTAAATGCAAAAGTGTTTGCATAGTTAATTATTCAGAAAGCAGGAAATGTGAAAGGTAAGACTGAATGTATAACATTAACTATACCTCGTTGGGTGTGTACATTATGATCTAGTCAATTGTCTGAGCACTGCTATTTATCAAGTAATACTATATATTTTTAAAACCTGTTTTATAATGTTGTTAGAATAGATTTTTTTTTACAATCAGATATGCATTCATGCATAAGATGCGGTCATGACTTTAAAGACTGCTAAATAAAAAATGAAATCTATTAGTGAATTGTTAGATTTATACAATAAGTCCTCAGAAGTCAAAGAAATTCCAAAATAAAGGATGAATAAAGATAACTTTTATCTGCCCAGTTGTGTATTGGTATTACAGTACATTATTTAACTATATCACGTACTATTTCTCAGTGAATACAATGTAATATCACATAATTTTCCACAACCAGAGACATTTATATCACAACATGTGTATTACTCTGTGTATACTATACAGAATCCATGAAATGGAGCAAGCTCTGTGTAAGCTCAAAAAGCTTGTTTCTCTCACCAATAGAAGTTGGTCCAATAAAAGATATTATCTCACCCACCTTGTCTCTCTAAGGGTCCATGAAACTAATTTATGCAAAAAGAATACAGAAACTATAATTACACATTGTATTACAGCTGAAATGTAATAGCAAAAAGTAAAAATAATTAGGTATTAGCAATAATGTTTCAGATACAAACACCCCTTTTATAGTTCTTCACTCCACCCTCGTTTTTCTTCCCATAAACTAAAAAAAAAAACCCTAATCCTCAAACAGTATCGAGAAAGGATATTAAAGCAATTCCCACCTCTTTATACCCATTTTTTAAAAAAAGTATTTTCCTCAGGGTTTGGCTCAATTTAAAATGTGTATGTGAGGCCTGACACAAAGCCCACTAAAGCCAATGACAAAACTCTCAGTGTGTGTCTACATTGCAATGCAAGCCCAAGCTTCAAACTCAGGCTCAAGCCTACTCACCCCCTCTCTCTACTCACCAATTGTGCTGACTCAAGGCTCAGATCCAGGATTTCAGGACCCCATGGAGATGGAGGGTCTGAGCCTGAGTCAAGCTGGGACCCAGAGTTCAAGCCCTATTACTGATGCAGCCCCACTGGACTTGTGCTCTGGGAGTCCAACAAAAGTATCCCACAAGCCCATGGGGTGACTTTGTTTGCCCACACTGCGCCATGAACAAGGAGCTAAAGTGGCCACATTTTGGGAGGGTGCTAGAAACTGGGATAAGGGTGACTGGACTCAGGCACACATAATCCAGTGTAAACATTGGAGCCCCAGGTTGGGACCGTGGGTTTAACAATTTCTAACCTGGGATTACAAATGAGTAGACACTCAAACTCTAGGTTAACAAATCTGGGGTGTGCTCACTTGAGTTCTACTCACCCTGGTCTTACATTGCAGTGTAGACATACCCTCAATGACTTTAATGGGCTTTGGATCAGGCCTGCAGTCCTTGGAACCATGTCAGAAGAGACAGCACACTCACAATACATGGAAAGCAAAAATTGTCATTTTAACTTCTTGTGCTTAACAGTCAAGCCTCTTGCTGATTATTGTAACAGGGTGATAAGTTACACTGATTCTAAAGCACCAACTCAAACATAGTCAACCAAGAGGCAGGTAGTCAATCTGAACAGAAATATTCTATTTCACACTAAATATATGTGGTGTGAACTAACAACATGTGAAGACTATCATCAGCCATATTTATTTTAGTTTAGTTTTCAACGTGTCTAACATGCAATGTAAACTTTTCCTAAAACATTCCCTCTAATTGCCTCTAATGTAGAAAGAAAACTGGAAGGGCACTGATTTTACATAATTTAGTTTGTTCAATTATGAAATCTTGTTAGCATATCATAGCTTTCTAGAAACCTGTTTATAATGTACAATACATTTGTCCATGTCTCTGAACAGAACTTCACAAAAATTGTCATCAAAACTAAAAAGAGGTAAAATTGACTTTGTTTTGGGTTAAATTACAACTAGAGATAACTTAGCCAATTTGCCTAGGTTTGCAAACCTTCAGGTTACCACATTTTGGATGTAACTTGCCTAAATTTCAAGTACATCATGGCAGAATAATCGTTTCCAGTTAATGGTATACAAAATTCATTCAATCTTTTAGTTTGAGATTTTCAAATTCAGTACATAATTTGCATGCTAAATCCCACAACCTGAAACTGAGAAAAAGATTTGAATAAATGTCCAGCCAGTTTCAGGCAACTACGCTTTGAATTTCAGATTCTTTGCTTTCTTCTTACTGTTTGTATAATATATATTTCACCTAAGTGAGACACATTTATTGGGAAAATCCACTTAGTTGAGATGTCTCCAGGAAAACCAATTTAGCCTAATGATAGTGAATGGCAATGAATGCTGCTTAGTTGGGACAAAATTAACATAAGTGTTGTTTTACAGAAATGCACTTGCCCTCCGACAAGTGATTAAGTGGTGCTTAATCTAGAATTAAACAGAACTGAAACTCTTAGATTTGATCTATTAATAAAGAAGGTGCCAAATAAAAAACAAAGAAATAAAGATGAAATGTAGTAAATAATATTTCTATTTTTGTATGTTCTCCTCAAACCAACATTTGATTATTTTCAGACCTTACTTTAAAAAAAAAACCCACACACACCTGGAACTGTTGCTTAATCAGGAAGATAGGCTGCCCAATGGGATGTCCCAATCAAGATATTACTGTAATTTTAAATGACTAGTTCTAAATAAAAATACCGTAGCATCGGGAGTATCAGAAAGAATGAGGTGAGATGACAATGTCTAAAATCCAACAAACCTTTTGTGCAGCCAGAATCCTAAAACAGCAGCACCTGCCTCCTCTTGAAGAGAGGCTTTCAATACTTCTCCTGCAGGCCATCTCTGAAATCACACCCACCTGCAATCCAACTAATGGGGGATGAGAGGGGAGCCCAGGGCAACATTTAATTTATCTCTGATATCTAAATTCAAAGACTTAGGGCCAAATTCTGACATAACTTTCCTTAGTGTAGGTTAACTCCATTAATCTTGATTGAGTTAATCTTTTTGTGTGGCATCTCCATTAATGGATGTTTGCAAGCATGGTAGCCAATTCCATACAGTCCTCTGCTAAGTTTTTTGTGGATGAATCATGGAAATGTAGTGCTCGAAGGGATCTCAGAGTCATCAGTTCCAGCCCCCTGCACTGTGGCTGGACTAAGTAAACCTAGACCATACCTGACGGGTGTTTGTCCAACCTGTTTTTAAAAACTTCCAATGATGGAGATTCCACAACCTCCCTTGGAAACCTATTTCAGAGTTTAACTACCCTTGTAGTTAGAAAGTATTTTACTAATATCTAACCCAAATCTCCCTTGATGCAGATTAAGCCTATTACTTTTTGTCCTACCTTCACTGGGCATGGAGAAAAATTAATCACTATTCTCTTTATAACAGCCCTTAACATATTTGAAGATGGTTATTAGCTTCCCCACCCCCATATTCATTTCTCAAGACTACACATGCCCAGTTTTTATTAACTTTCCTCATAGGGCAGATTTGTTTAACCTTTTATCATTTTTGTTGCTTTCCTATGGACTCTCTCCAATTTGTTCATGTAACCCTTCTGCCAGGTGTAGTCAGCAGTAACAAGAGCTGGACTCCATGTCTAGTGGTTTTTGATAACAATACAAAATAGAACCGGCTTGAGCATCTGCCCAGTAATCTGGGAAAACTAAATACCACCCCTCGGCACCTCTAAGAGCAATACTTCAAGCACTCAGTATGTGTACAACAAAGCAGAACTTTTATTAAAAGTAAAAAGGGGACCCAACATTAATTTGAGAATACACCACAACCACAATTCAAAAGCATGTGACCATAGACAAACACCCACCCCACAATGTATTGGGTAACGTCTGTTGCCTCAGTTTCTTATCTTGCAATGTGAAAGTCTGACAAATGAATTCCCCTGAACACACCACTCCCCTATCCTTCCACTGCACCCCACTCACAGTTGTCAGTCCTTGGTTAGCGGAGGCCCAGAATTCAGAGGTGAGTTCATAGGTCACCTACCACCTCAGGGGAGAGAAGGCATCGAGCAATGCCTCAGCTGCTGCGGCCACCAATGCAACTGGCTCAGTTTTGCCACTCTGCTTCTGTTGGCCACTGGCCACTCTGCCTCCATTGGCTGCTGCATTGTGGTTCATTTTGCCTCTGCTGCTTTTCTTTTGACACCAAGTCCCCCCCCAGTCTCTCTCTTTCACTGGGAATTGGCATCCCTACCTCCTGCTTAGCGAGTGAGGGTCTGTTTAGGGTGACCCCCCTCAATCAGGGCAGGCTAAGTACAGTTCTGCTGCACTTTACTCATACAATAAGGATAACATGTAATTACCCCCGCACTCAATATTAAATATTAAAGTGATTTGTAACCCAATACTAGCCAGAAGTGATCATTTTAGCAAAGCAGCTCCATCATGCTGAACACCTAGGCACAGAAGGCAAGTCTAGGCAAACACAGTCTGTTCCTTAAGTCTTTTCCTCCACTTCATCATTAGATGTCACGGGAGCGCTCATTCAGACCCTGCTTATATCCACAACTTTCCAAAAGTGTGTCACCCAGAATTGGACACAATAGTCCAGGTGAGGCCTCACCAGTGCTGAATACAGTGGAACAGTTACCTCCTGTGTCGTACATAAGACATTCCTGTTAACACACAGCAGAATGATGTTAACTTTTTCCTCAGCTGCATCATATTGTTGACTCATATTCAATTTGTGATCTACTATAACCCCCAGATCCTTCTCAGCAGTACTACCACCTAACCACTTATTCCCCATTTTGTAGTTGTGCATCTGATTTTTGCTTCCTAAGTGAAGTATTTTGAACTTCTCTTTACTGAATTTCATCATGTTGAATTCAGACCAAATCTCCAGTTCATCACGGTTGTTTTTAATTCTAATCCTGTCCCCCAAAGCACTTGAAACCTCACCCAGCTTGGTGTCATCTTCAAATTTTATAAGCATAAATATTTAATACCCTAATCCAAGTCATTAATGAAAATATTGAATAGTACCAGACCCACTCCTGAAGGACTCCACTAGATATATTGTTCCAGTTTGACAACAAACCACTGATAACTACTCTTTGAGTACAGTCTTTCAACCAGCTGTGCGCCCCCCTTATAGTAATTTCATCTGGACCACATTTCCCTAGTTTGCTTATGAGAATGTCATGTGGCACTGCATCAAAAGCCTTACTAAAATAGACCATATGATCCCCAGGATACCACATCATCCACCCAAGACCCACTTTTTCTGTCTCATGTTCTTCTGTCATCAACTTTCCCTTCCAAGTGCCCATAAATATGCATCTCCTGTTGAACCTTTTAAAAATTATCCTGCAAATCAAATCTTTCTTTTCAAAAGATCTCTAATGGTTGCTTAGTTCCAATCATCTCCAATACTTTTTCGTTGGTTGTGTGGTCAATCCATAATATTTTCAGAATTCTTCTATATCACCATAATTTGAAAGGTTGTAGTTTCTTTATCAATTGTTTTAATATCCATGTTTCATAGCCATAATTTAACACAGACCAAATGTAATTTTTATTTTTTTTTAGGAATTCGAATTTAGTTTTCAGGTTTATGTCCCTTCTCATGAGATGTCCTTCCAAATGTCTCTTTCACTCTTGCTATTCTAGTGCTGACTTCAATATCCAGTCTTCTGTAATGATGCTTCCTAGGTAGCAATAACTTCTTACTTGCTGCACAGCTGTATCATTGACTGGAATCTTGCATGTTTTCCCAGGATCCTTGCATATCACTACAGTTTTTAACTTGTTCAAATTCAATTCTAGACCATATCCATTGCTATACTAATATTTAATCTCCACTAACTTCATCAGAACTTCTTCATTGAACCAGCCAACAACACTGTATTATCCGCATAACCAATATTACTCACCCATTTTTCATTCTTCTTAATATCTAGTTTCTTCAATTAATTTAATCAAATACTATGCAAAAATGCTGAATAAAGTCAGTGACATACATCCTTGTCTGCTCTCTTAATCACTGTAAGATTTTCATCTCCCATTACAACCACTTTCTGATTCCAGTATAATTCTTTACTACTCGGAGTTCGAATGCATCAATCTCTACATATCTTAATATATTGAGCAATTTCTAGCTGTAGATTCTGTCAAATGCTTTTTGGAAATCAATGAAAAACAAGCATACTGTTTTCCCCTATTCAATTGATCTTTCTAATATGAACTTTACGTTTGTAATGGCATTTATCATGCCCTTTCCACATTTGAAGCTGTATTGTTGTTCACATATTTCCTAATCAAAATTTCCTTGTATTTGGTCTTGAACAATTCACAGGAGTATCTTAGAGGCATGCAATACTAGGCTGATTGTTCTGTTGTCCTCACAATCCATAGCATTGTTCTTTTGGGGGATCTGGATACACACTGAGGTTGTAAAATCGTCTGGCAATTCTCCTGTATCAAACATATTCTTCCTTACCTCTGACTGGGCTTTTGAGACTTTGACCCCTATGCTTTTTAACAATTCAGCTGATATTCCATCACAATCTAGTGCTTTCCATTCAGAAGTCTTATTACTTCCCTGATGTCTTCATCCATTATTGGTGGGTTTTCTTGATTCATCTCTAGATGAGGTTTTTCAGGCTTATCGTCACATATCATTTCTTCATATATTCTCACCATTTCTTGTTTTTGCCTTTCTTCAGTAATTAAAGGCGCTTATTTTGAGTTACACTATAGCAAAACCAACATAAGAGAGACCGGAATCAGGACCAAAATTTGTATGCAAACTAATTCAAAGATGCATGCATACTTTTGGATATGAATTGTTTCAAAGCTGTTTCAGGTTTTTTCAGATGTGTTGATGTGATCATGTATTTACATCTTAGTATCTGACACTCTGAAAATAACCTTCCACTTATCTGTTGCAGCCTGAAAACCCCAATCTTGGTGAGAGTTTGAACACATTGAATAAAGCTCTTTTTTAAGACATAAATCTTTAACTTCTTAAAGCACTGTCTGAGGACTTAACAACACAACTGTTATTGAAATTAACAGGAGTTATGTGGCTAAAACTGTACGGAAAAATAAGCAAAATATAGTAATTATAGGCAATGTAGTAATTACAGGCAATGTTTCAGTTAAGTTTCTTCAATTTCTGTCCATGTCCCTTTAGGTCCTTACCTAAAATAGGGTAGCTATACCTAGGCACTTGTTGAGAATGTATATTATTTTTCCACAGTCCTCTGCTTCATAATGAGAATACTCCTCAGTTCTTTAATTTCACTTTAACTACCAGTCTTCAGACAAAATCACAGAACTGAAACTTTTTTCAGAGTAGCAGCCGTGTTAGTCTGCATCTGCAAAAAGAACAGGGGTACTTGTGGCACCTTAGAGACGAACAAATTTATTTGAGCATAAGCTTTCATGAGCAACAGCTCACTTCATTGGATGCTGTTTCTGTTCTTTCATTTCTGTCTAGTAAAAGCCACTTCTAAGCACAATTAACCACTTGGATGCAGCACAAATGATGAAGGTTCCTCCTTTGTTCTTCTGAGGAGACATGCTGCTCCAATAGTTATATGACCCTGAAAATATTTATGTATGTAAGTAATGTTTGCATATGAGTATTTCCATTAAACTCAGTGTGACTACACACCTGCTTAAAAGTCAGTCATGTGTATAAGTATTTGCAGAGGCATGAACTTCTTTTGTATAATTACAGTTATTTGGAATTTTTTTTAATAAAAAGAAATGTCAAAATATAGCCTTGTCTGAAAATAGATTTTCCAAAATAGGTAACTTTTTTAGAAATTCCTGTTTATGAAAAATTAAATAAAATTTTAAATGAAAACATGTAGCTAGTTGATTTTTATGCAAAAAGGTTTTTTCCCCTCATTTTCTTTATTTCTTCCTGTTTTTATTATGTATATTTCTAGCATATAAACTGTTGACTGGTCAGCTTAGTCCCATCATAGGATTTTTAAAAATAGGAGTTGAATAAGGCACATCAGACCTGTTCTCCACATGCTACACTGGCTATCCATAGACTACTAAGTCAAAATCAAGATCACTGTCCTTCTTCAAGGTTGTCAAGAGCCCAAGATACCTAAAAGATCATCTAAAGCTTTCGGTGTAAATCTGTTGTCATAAATATAAAGGGAAGGATAAACCCCTTTAAAATCCCTCCTGGCCAGAGAAATCTCCTCTCACCTGTAAAGGGTTAAGAAGCTAAAGGTAACCTCGCTGGCACCTGACCAAAATGACCAATGAGGAGACAAGATACTTTCAAAAGCTGGGAGGAGGGAGAGAAACAAAGGGTCTATGTGTCTGTCTATATTCTGTCTTTGCCGGGGATAGACCAGGAATGAAGCCTTAGAACTTTTAGTAAGTAATCTAGCTAGGTACATGTTAGATTATGATTTCTTTAAATGGCTGAGAAAAGAATTGTGCTGAATAGAATAACTATTTCTGTCTGTGTATCTTTTTTGTAACTTAAGGTTTTTGCATAGAGGGGTTCTCTATGTTTTGAATCTAATTACCCTGTAAGGTATCTACCATCCTGATTTTACAGGGGGGATTTTTTTTTATTTCTATTTACTTCTATTTCTATTAAAAGTCTTTTTGTAAGAAAACTGAATGCTTTTTCATTGTTCTCAGATCCAAGGGTTTGGGTCTGTGGTCACCTATGCAAATTGGTGAGGCTTTTTATCCAACATTTCCCTGGAAAGGGGGGGTGCAAGTGTTGGGAGGATTGTTCATCGTTCTTAAGATCCAAGGGTCTGGGTCTGTAGTCACCTAGGCAAATTGGTGAGGCTTTTTACCAAACCTTGTCCAGGAAGTGGGGTGCAAGGTTTTGGGAAGTATTTTGGGGGGAAAGACGTGTCCAAACAGCTCTTCCCCAGTAACCAGTATTTGTTTGGTGGTGGTAGCGGCCAATCCAAGGACAAAGGGTGGAATATTTTGTACCTTGGGGAAGTTTTGACCTAAGCTGGTAAAGATAAACTTAGGAGGTTTTTCATGCAGGTCCCCACATCTGTACCCTAGAGTTCAGAGTGGGGGAGGAACCTTGACATCTGTGGTCAACAACTCCCACTCATCAGATACGACAGAGACATCCACTGCTTGGGTAAAGCTCGTCAATGCAAAGAACAGTTTTCTCATAGGTCAGCCAAAGACTGTGGAACAACTCTTGGCAAATCTCAGGAGCACTGAAAACTTCATCACCTTCTGCTCTAAGTACAAGATGCAGTTCTTTGACTCTTTCTTGAATAGTGAGAACACAGCAGAGAAGACATTATATATCACCTAATTTTCCTCTACCATCTTCATCCGAGAGAAAAAAGGGAGTAATTAAAGAATTATTAGCAACAAATGCTAGTTACATTGGTTAACATGATTCTGGAAGTTATTCCCGGGGAGAAGGGTGAATAAAAGAACCTGGAACAAATAGAGTGTGGAAAGGTTGAAGCCAGAGCCACAGGATTCTATATTTTAAAAAGGAACTTGAAACACTGGAGATGGTGCAAGAAAGAGCTACAAAAATGATTGGAGGGTTTAAGAAAATGCCTCACAGTAAGAGACTTAAAAAACTCAATCTGTTTATTTTATCAATTAAAGGATTAAGAGATGAGTAGAGTACAGTATATAAGTATATTCATTGGGAGAAAATATTGGATGCCAAAATGCTCTTTAATCTATCAGAGAAAGACTTATCAAAAAGCAATGGCTCAAAGTTAAAGTTAGACACATTCAACTTAAAAATAAGGCACTTTTTTAATGCTGAGGGTGATTAATGATTGAAACAAGCTACCAAGGGAAGAGCTAGATTCTCCATTTTTTGAAGTCTTCGACTCAAGACTGGATGTGTTTCTGGAATTTATGCTTAATCAAACATAAGTTCAATACTGGGGCAACTGGGTGAAATTCTATGGCCTGTATCATACAGGAGGTCAGACTAGATGATGTAATGTCCCTTCTGGGCTGACAGTATATGAATCTATGAGCCATGGCCCTGCCTCATCTACATTCCTCCAATCCTCTTTGTGGCACCTTGCTGACCTCAGGGTAGGCCATATTGAAAGATGAGTAGTGGGGAAAGTTCCTTATGCACTCCTACCCTGTATTATTACTACTGTAAGTCCACGTTCTTGAACATACTGTCTTCTCTGCACTATAGTATATAAGGCATATTTTCTATTGACATTTTAATAGCACATATACATGTGCCAATATAATTTCAATGGATTCTTTACCAATGTTTTGAATGCAGCAATTCACAACATGTAATGGACATCAAATCCAATGGTGGAGAATGTTATTTAATTCCTTTATAACTACACATGCAATATTAACAACCACAGCTTTCAAATATTCACATTCACATTTCACATTAAGCAAAGGTATATCTTTGTTGCTTCTATGTCCTTGATTTCTCTGTTTGTTTTTCTAGCCTGTAATTTAGGTAGTGTCTTTACCAGGAGAGCTGGTATATAATTCTATTGCATTCACATCCTCATTATTGGTAATAGATTCAGTTTCATCACTAAAAAGCAGTCCATTATCTGTAAAAACAAAATTATCTCCATATATATTCTGAAGTAATTAATTCCTTCTATTTATAAACTGAATAGAAAGCTCACTCTCTCTGATATGGGGATTGAAAATCCATCTCCCCCCCCCCCCCGCAAGGAATGGTAGTGATGTGAAACAACTTCTACAGTATCCAGAGAGAATATAAAGGCATTCCAGTGATAAAGAAAGTTTGGTTACTACCTAATGGTGGTGTTTTCTATGAGACATAGTTTTCTATTGTAACTACTTGGCCAAATAAAGTGAGTGAAACTGGACACCATCTTCCACCATGAAAGAAATACAGTGAGAATTCACTGGAAGTAGCCATTCGGTATATTGTTACTTCTTCTTGGTAACACCTGATCATCTCTGCCTTCCTTCTCTCAGAATGTTTGGCCCTCTGGAGGCAGAGAGCATGATTCAACATTAGGATTAATATTACAGTTTAGAGCACAAAACCCAAAGTCTATTGCACAGCCTTCATCACACTCAAGGGAAAAAAGACTGAACATTAGCTGAAATATCCTGGGCTCTTTCAAAAAAGTAGGATTTTTTCCATATTTTAAATTGTTTCTAAATATATCTGTTTTTCATCCATTGAATGGGATAAATGGATGTACAACTGCTTTACATTTATGTTTGTTTTTTGAGTCTCAGAGCTGACACAATTGCACTCTTGATCAACTTCAAAGTCATTTATTTCTGAGTGTGTATCATTCCAAATCTATTTCTTCATTGAATTTAGAACATAATAAAATATCTGTATCTCTACACAGAAAGAGCTTGTTAGAAATAAGATTAGCATAAAAAGCTGTTCTTTCAACAGGCCTGTGGTTCTGGTACTGACTGAGGAACACCCCTACTTTATTACAAAACACTTAAAAAAATCATCTCAGCAATTTTCCTAAATTTATAACCAAATTTACTCAGTAGTTCATTTATAATTTGCTAACTAGTTTGTCAAATGGGTCATCTGCCTGATGTACAGTGCCATATTTTTCATATGAAGATCCCAAAACAAACAAGTCAAAAAAGAGTGAGCATTTTTTCTTTTTCAAATTCACATGAAGTCCCTTAAAACAGCCAAATTCCATTTCAGATGTTTTTGAGGAAATCACAACAGTTACAAACAGTATTTAAATTGGGCTCTGTTGTGGCAGTAGGATACATCAGCACTCTGTTGCAGCTTGGCTCTCACTATTACGACTTTTTGGCCAATCTTCCACGTATATCCTCTACGATGTAGGTTGGCCCATTGAAGTAAACGGTACTGTGGTACTGTTTATATGCTAAAAATTATGCATGTGCTTAAATGCTTCACTGGATTGAGGCCAGAGTGCTCAGCACCTTGTAAGATCGAGTAGTATGGGTCTTTTTCTATCTGGATGGAAGGAAGTTGTGTAAGAGCTTTCAGCTTATGCAGTTGCCTTATCCATATGTACTCATGCTTAATGTGGGAAGAGAGGATCTAGGAGGCTGTGTGAACTGAGAGGAAAAACTCAACCATTCAGATTATCCTTGCCAGGGCCTTGGCTGCTGAAATGTGGTGGGGGCATGAAGAGGGGAAAGAAAGCAGATGGAAGGAAAAGGAAGAACACATAGATGGGGAGGGGCTGGGAAGACAAAACAGAGACAGAGGACCTTGGGGAGAAAACAAAGATTTGGGGAAAGAGGAAAGGCACCTTGGGAGGAGCTGAGATTGTGTGGAAAAGAGAGAGAGGAAATAATAATTCATTTGAACTATTATGATGAAAGTAAGGACAATAAGATAGTTAGCCTTTTCTCAATATGTGACTCACAGTTTAGATTTATAGAACTTGCAGATCTATGAAGATCACAATCTGTTTGCAGTACTTTAAGTGTCGTCAGGTAAAATTCAGCCCTGTGCAGAGATCCAGCACAAGGTTTATGAATTACGTTAAATCCCACTTGGGCCCTTATTATATGGTGTGTAAGCCTTGTATTGCTTCTCTGTGCAGGGATGAATTTCACCCTTAGTGCATGAGGACAAGTGCACTTTATAAAACCATTATTACTCCCTCATTATTTTGTACTGTTATGTTATCTGGGCATTTTTAAAACAACTCTTAAAGTCCTCTGTCACATACCCCATGTGTCTGTCTGTGTAATCCAATTACACTGCCTTAGATAGCAATGATCACACATCACAAATACATTCTGGGATTGGTCCTACTCCCACCCAAGGCAATGGAATTGGAAAGTTTCCCATTGACTTCAGGGGGAGTAAGATTGAGCCCTATAAATGTTTTCTGTAGGAGACGGAAGCTTTCAAACAGATCTTCCTGCAGATATTTTTGAGAGATATTTTAAAAGTACCTTGAATAATTCCTGGTTACTTGTAATCATCAGTTATGAAAGTTTGCATTTGGTACATAAGTGTTTTTAAATGCAGCATAATCTGGTGTAATTTCAATATTAAAGACATATCAGTTACTGTCAGATACCGCCTGCATCATTTTAAAAGAATTCCTGTCAGAGTGTTCTTTATTTTCTTCTGAAGAAACAGGGCCTTTGAAGCTACATAGATACAATCAGTAGTTCCAATTATACTCAGATAATTAGCATTTATATAATCCATAATGTTTGTCACTTTTGTAGTGCATGTGTGCATGTAAGAGAGAGACAGAATTTTGGGAAATAAACTCACAGGGATACTTTTGTACAAGGTAGTATAATCTTAATCTTGAAGAGGATGAATGAGAAAGTCCAAGTACCAGTTGAATTAAATCAGAAAAAAAATACTTATTGTCATAAATCTCAGTATAAAGAACTATTTCTAAAAGCCTTTAAAAATAGTGAGAGGGATATGATTTCTCCCCCCGCCCCCCTCCCAAAAAATTGTATACTTACATTTCCTATTCCATACAACAGAAGAAGAGCTTGTCAATATTTGTGTAGAAACAGACTATGGAAAAGGGAGGAGGGCAAATAAGAGGGAAAAAAGAGAACATATAAACATGGGAGAGAAAAGTTTAAACGGATGAGAACAGAAGTGACTAGCTGAAAAGAAGAAAATGGGAATTGAAGAGAGTGTGAAAATAGGAACAGGGGAAGAAAAGGAAGAGACTTGTGACCAAATGCACACCTATAGTCACACCCTAAATACCATTGTAATAATCACTGTACAAAATATGCCTTGTGAGGTATCATTTGAAAACTAATAATCTGCTGGTCAATAATATCATGTAGCCATATTATGTGTAAAGTTATGAGCATAAGCTGAAATTAGGTCTGGAATGTGTTTACCAGACAAGTCTGGGTAAACCCGTTTCTCAAAGACAAAGGACAAGATGATGCCTTTAGACAGGTGTCAAAGTTGATGGGCAGTCACCTATCAAGTGGCCATTCTTTGGCAAGAAAGAGGGGCAGGAACAAACAGAACTGGATCTTAGCAAACAATAGCAGAGAACCTCTATCACCACTAGACTCCTTGTCTTTGTTCTCACAGCATGGATGAACATTATCTTGGGGTAACCCTCAGGAAAATGAATTTCAAAGGGGGACTAGACTATAACATGAGGGGCAAAAACACCCCATGGTATCTCTCCCTCTCCATCTCTCTCTTTCATGTAAGAAGACCAAAAGAAACAGCATTTTATTTTTATTTCTCTTGCAGCCATTTCTGACTGTAATGACTTATATTTATATATACTTAAAAACTATCTCCTTGTAGTTAAATGAACTTGTCTTATTCTTTAATCAAAACTAATGCAGTGTTGTGTGTGGGTAACACAATTTAAAGTAGCAAACTGTGGGATACTGATCCTGTTAGAGGGGCAAGGGACCTAAAATATCAGAATTGTCCAGAAGAGGGCTGGACAGTGCAGAACACACATTTTGGGGGAAAGTTTGGGACTAGGAGTGTTGGGGTCACCCTCCAGGTGATAACTAAGGCTGGTGGAAACCAAAGTGTGACTGATGTGTGGCTGGCAGGCTGCAGCTATACACAGACACTCAGGGTTGGGAGCTACAGCAGCAAAGCACTGTGAGGCACCCACGGTTGCAGGGCAAGGATAACAGCACCTCACTGGTCTGGACTGCACCCCAGAATGAGGGGAAAGAAAAGGCAGAGAGATGTGAGAAGAAAAAATAAAGAAAAGAGGGGAACACAAGAAATAACAGGGACAACTCAGGAAAACAGAAGATTCAGAACTTGGAAGTGGCCAGTACATACCCATACACTGTATATGTACATCTGTACAATTATCCTTACGTTCTGCAGAATCTCAACTTTCATTTTTTATGATGTAAGTTTCAAGCTGTTATGGTTACATGGGAAACCTCAAAAATCTGAACTAGACTGATACAGAGAAGTCTATGTGATGAGCCTGGAAAAATAGCTCTAAGAGATGTGAACTGCCCCATCCATCTCAGTGAGGTGTTAAGTTAGATGCCCAGTGATGACAATTTAAATGTCCACACTGTTAATTATTCTATTTCATTCTTCATGTAAGAAAGGAAGGGGAGGGCCACAGATCTGCACAATTTACTGAGAGTGACACTTCTTTGTGGTGCCATAAGTGGGTGGTGTTTTCGAGATGCTATCATTTAGTTTTTCCCCCAGGCTAAAAGAAACCAAGCTTAATGAGCCTAGCAGAGCATATGGGCATACTGAATCCCCACTGATGGGGAGCCACAATCAAGGCATGCAGGGAAGCTCAGAGAGTTGTACAAATGTATTTTGAACACCTGTACCATCTACAGCAAGTGACATCTCATTTTGGTGACTTACATAGGTCAAGCTTATTTTGTGGGTGGTGTTTGACCCCAAAGCAGGAATCTGGCCCAGAGAAGGCATATTTGTTGATAAAAGAGTAAAGTTTTCTGGGTAGATTATGGCATTTATGCCTCCTGTGTAGGAAGCAGCATAAAGCCTCAGAGCTCCAGGAGCAGCACTGGACTGGAGAGTTTAGGGGTTCGGGCAGGCATAATCTCTACTGTGGCTTCTTCATGCATGTTGGGGTGTGTAATCATCCCCATCCACTAGAACAGTGCAGATTGTCTTTCCCCCAACCCAGAGTACAGGCTCTTTGCTGTGTGCTGTGTCGTGGGGGAGTGGAGGGTCATAATCCTGTCTCCTCTCCACTTATTGTTTGCCCCATGGGGGAGCAGAAGCAACTGTACTCCCTTATGTGCACGTATTGCTGTTACAAGTCCTTATGCACCCACATATGGAGGAGGGGAGGCTTTTGTTCACCCCTGTGGAAGGTCCTAGTCACAGTCTGCCCTTTCATAATCTTCCCCACCATAACTCTAGAGAGCAAACACACACATTCCAGAACCTAATAACTGTACCATATCAAAAGCTTCAGATTAGTGGCCTTCTAGTCAGATTGTGTTAGAAACAAGATAGATGAAGTATACTTATGGTTAGTATGATGGGAAAGCCACAAAGCTGAATGTTTAATGTGGTGACATTACCAAAGACAAGAGTAAGTATTGGATGCAGATGTTTGTAGTTTTATGTTTACCAAAGAAGTGGTAGGCCATAGAAAAATCTTTGACAACAGGATATGACCTTTCTTTAATTTTCCACAGAAAACAAAGCACAATACATATGTCCCATGTATTTCTTTTCTTGTTTCTATTGCACTTGTTATCATGTGTTTATGTTATTGTTTGTGTGTAGGGGTTAGTTTGGACTGGCTTTTAGCACAATATTATGACATACTGCCTTGGATATTTTATTTGAATGATTATAGTAAATACATTTTGTTAAGTTGTTCAAAGAATTCTGAGTACTGGACAGGAAGAAAACTACAACTAATAATAATTCACTGTCAGTCTCTCAACTACCTTTACATCTATATCATTATAATTATTAAACACTTTTTCTAAGTACAACTTTATATCATAACTGTGCCTTCTTGTCTTAATAAATATTTTGAAATCATTAACTTTATTTTTTTTCTTCCATATACTAAATATTAGAGGAAGTAAATACCTAAATCTTACAGCACCTGAAGCATGTTCTTAAAAGCACATACCTCAGAGTCTTCATAATTTGTAAATTATTTCCAAATATGAGAACACATATATGACCAATTACATTAAAAGTCTGATCAAACATAATGCATTTATTAATCCCAGTGATATCTACAGTGTTCTCCACATCATCAGAAAGCACTCAGAAACTACTTTTATAGTCACCAGCAATCAAACTCATTATGAAAAATCTTAGATAAAAGCATGAGTATGGCAATACAATAGTTAGCCTAGTACTATTTCAGCTAAAGCTATAGCATTCAGTTGATTCAGACTATGCTTTGAATAAAGTCATTTTAATTGTGATTATGCATGACCATGGCATCACTTTTTTAGAGTAACCTCTTGTTACTTGACAATAAGGTAATATTGATTTTTACCAATTGCTAGTGGCTATAACTTCTTTTCTTTTCATTGAAACTCATGCCACATTTGCATGTAATGGAGATGCATTTGGGAAGAATTTGATCCATTGTGCTTGATTGTTGTCAGATACTGAAAAACTGTATTCGGATAAGCAGCTGTTTCAGGATTTCTCCTTTTCCTCAGTCACTGAGAGGCAATATGTGATCATACTGAATGTAACTGCTGTGAAAACTGACTGGCACTCACTACTGCTCATCTCATATTCTATATGCAATAACACTTGTGTAATAACATGTCAGAGGTTAATAAAGTGGGAGGCTGCAAACAAAAGAAAGGGTTATTGCCTTTTCATAATTCTCACCAGCAATTATGTAACACATCTTGAATGCTAACTGAAAAGAGATGGGTTTCAGAGTAGCAGCCGTGTTAGTCTGTATCCGCAAAAAGAACAGGGGTACTTGTGGCACCTTAGAGATTAACAAATTTATTTGAGCATAAGCTTTCCTGAGCTACAGCTCACTTCATCGGATGCATCTGTAGCTCATGAAAGCTTATGCTCAAATAAATTTTAGTCTCTAAGGTGCCACAAGTCCTCCTTTTCTTTTTGTGAAAAGTGATGCTATTTTTTCCCCATATTGGAAAGGAGTTGCAACTAATCTCAAGCCCCACCCTCATTGTAAAGTTTTAGATTTATGGTAGCTTCTTTTGATATTTAAACTGGTTAAGAAAGAGAAAAATATAGACAAATTTTAGGGGGATGTTTTGTTGAGGGTTTTTTGGGGGGGAGAGGCATGTCAAAACTATATTCTTCTAAGAGAAGTTGTTTAAAAAAATCTCTAAGCATGAGTTCTGAGACCAATGCTCTAAGCGGAAAATTCTGGCCCTTAGGATGTCCCCATTAAGCATGAAAACATTTCTACAAAGGAAAGGAAACACTTTTATTAGGACTGTTATAAAGAATGCAAAACCCTGGCACAAAATAGAGCTGGTTGAAATATTTCTATATTTAAAAAACAATTTTTACTATTTTTTCCATTTTTTTTTTCATTCAGCTCTGGTACAATTATTTAAACAGTTACAATAAAAGAGCAGAGTAGTTCCTAACTTTGTCCCAAGGGGACAGTCGTATACCAGTGTAAACGAATAACCTTCTCTCAGTCCATTTTCCTATTAGAGAACAATTAAGTGGTCTTTCTGGCCATAATTCAGTCCCATTGTAGGTTGTTTCATTGTGAGCCCCTCTATGTTGTTCACTTGTGACCAGCTGTAAGCAACTATCACCTCTTAAGAGGCTGCTCCTGTGAAAGTTTGTTCACCCCTATGTTCACCCCTCTTATAAGACTATGTTAAATTTTGTACAAAGTATACTGTCTAAGGTAGCATTTGAAAACTCATGGTTTGTTGATCATTGTCCTGGTAAAAAATGTGTGAGAACATTGTATGTAAAGATATAAGATTCCACTATATAATATTACAAAGACATGTTCCAACATGTTCTGGAGGGCAGTTACAAACAAGTTACCCAGAGACAAAGGCTAGCCAATACCTCAGTCAGGTTTCAGTGGGACCAAACAGCCCATCACCTGATAAAGTGGCCGCTCTTCAGCCCTGTAAAGGGTGTGGGCAAAAGAGCTACATTTTGACAAAGAAGTAGCTAAAGGTTCCTGGCCACACCAACTCACTGCCACCTGAACATTAGCTGTAGGTGATTCTTGTGCAAGAGAAAGGCCTATAAGAGGAGAGGGCAGATGTTCCAAATCATCTCTCCTTTGCTCTTTACCCACAGCATCGTTAACACCTGAAGAACAAAGGACTCAGCATTGGACTGGCGGGAGGGGGAGGGAATCCTGGCTGAAAGAGGTTCAGCCAGTAAGACTCCTGGAACATTAGGTGAAAGAGACTTTTGCTTTGTATTCACTTAGCTTGTTAAATTAGAAGTTAGTTTTGTTTTACCTTTTCTTTCCTTGTAACCAATTCTGACTTATATGCCTCATTACTTGTAGTGACTTAAACATCCATCTGTAGTTAATCAATGTGTTTTGTTGTTTTATCTAAACCAGTGTGTTTGGATTGAAGTGTTTGGGAAACTCTTTTGGGATAACAAAATTTGTGTAATATCATATTCTATTAATAAATGATGGGCTTTATATGAGCTTGTTTTGCCCACGGGGATGCTGGGCAGTACAAGACACATATTTGTGGGAGAAAGTCTGGGACTGAGGGTTTGCTGGTGTTGCCCTGTAATGTAATTCATGAATGGCTGGCTATAGTACTCATACAGGGAGTGATTTATATGCTGGAGCCTCTGTGTGGACTGACCAGGAGTGGTTGCTCTCACAGCAAAGCAGGGTAAAAGGCAGGAATGTTAGAAATGTCAAGATAAGGTAAAGAGTAGGTTAAACATGCACAATGCATGGACAGAGCATGCTGCATAGGGATTGGTTCCTGCAAAGTAACCAAGCCAAGCCAAAAAATGTGTGATGCCATGTATAATAAATGCAATGAAATGTGTAAATATAAATGAAAGATGATTTCTGTGTCACTTTAGAACTGTGATGTGCCCTGCTGAGGAGATAAGGGAACAAGGAGGCACACCCCAGGGCCCTAATTCAGCCCTGGGTGTTGGCTACTTCCCACCACCCAACATGGATGTAATGTGGTTGAGTAGTGTCCATATAAGACAAACAAGAACTAGTAGTTATTCCTGAAAAAAGGTTTTTAATGGTTTTCAACTATAAAGACAACACAGACAAAATAAAAAAAGAAAGAGCAAAGACCAGCATTGGATAAGAATTAATATAAATGGCAGGTTATACTGAAGACAAGCACAAGTACACGTAAAATTACTATTCATTAAGGAGCTAACGAACAACAACCATACATATACTGGTCCTGATAGGTTATAATAAAAGCCCTGAAGACAAGCATATGTAAAGCTATCATTTACCAGTTACCTACCACTGGTTTTACACTACAGTATCGATGCAACTAAGGTCTATTCAGCTCGAGCAACCAAAGTTCCTTACTCCATAATCTTACCCTGCATTTGTCCAAAAATATATTACCCTTTAGTTGGCCATTTTCCACACTGTCCAGGTACAGACAGTCGAGAAGTGCATGTCCCTTCGATTCAGGGGGTGTGGGTAAGGTATTTCTTATGACCTACAACAACGGGTTCTGTGCCTTTGTAAATTTTATCTGGTCCATCGGCCGTGTTTTAAAACAGACCAACCAATCAGAGTGGACCATATTGTTAATGTGGTTCCCTAAATTGTATAATTTATACATACTTATATTCTTGTAGCCAATTGTTAGTTAGTGGTGTAATTTAGGCCTATTTATCTCCTGTAGCCAATTGGGTCTTAATTGTGGGTAATGTGGGTTTTATAAGTACATAGGAGACAGCAAAAAATGTTATTTGGTTGCAGTGCATCCTGACCACAAGTTTAAGCTTAATTTTACAAGGCTTATTTTTTTGAAGCATCTGGAAGTTTGAGGCCTAACATTGCTAAAAACCCTTCTTCATTGCTAGCTTGACAATACTTTTGTTCAAATTATTCACACCTGCATCCCCTACTCTCTTCCCCACGTTTGAGACTGCTTAACTCAGCATAGCATTGCCAAATAAAGATACTTGAGTGATGAAGTCTGGAGTGAAGTGTTGAGCTGACAACTTGGAAAGCAGAGTGGAAAGAAATATCAGAAGGAATCCCAACATGCTATGATCTGGCCCAGAATATCTAAAAGAGCACCTAAAACTTTGGGATGAAAACCATTGTGGAAAAACATCAGTCCTCTGACAGAGTGCAACTCTCTATAATAAGGGTAAAATTTGTCTTTACAAGAAAAAGAACTTCTTGAGAAGCTGATCCAAGACTGTGTTATGAACTTTCCCAGAAACTAAAGACCATCAAAATCCTCACCACCATCTGCTCCAAGTGAAAGTCATGTGTCTTTGATCTTGCCCTTTCTAACAAACACATATTAACATGCACAATAAAAAAACAAAAAAACAAAAAAAACAAGGCAGGACAAGGAGACTAGGACTGAGATCAGAAGCCTGAGGAGTGATGACTGGAACTGGGTAGGTGAGGAAAATGGGACTAGTATGAAGAGATGGGGGTGAGGAAGAGACAGGATCAGGTTCAAACAGACAGAGCAGAAGAGACATGTTTGGGGAAAATGTGCAGAAGAGTCTGTGTCTATTCTAGAGTACACTCCCATCCAGAGCTTGGAATGGAACCCAAGAATTTCAAGTCTCACCATTCCTTTGCCATCAGCAATTTTTTTGTGAAAGCACAAAGCACAAAGAATAGTAAACATGGCAAGCGACCAGCTTGGCTTAATGGTGAAATCCTAGCGGATCTTAAACATAAAAAAGAAGCTTACAAGAAGTGGAAGGTTGGACATATGACCAGGGAAGAGTATAAAAATATTGCTCGGGCATGTAGGAAAGATATAAGGAGGGCCAAATCGCACCTGGAGCTGCAGCTAGCAAGAGATGTCAAGAGTAACAAGAAGGGTTTCTTCAGGTATGTTGGCAACAAGAAGAAAGCCAAGGAAAGTGTGGGCCCCTTACTGAATGAGGGAGGCAACCTAGTGACAGAGGATGTGGAAAAAGCTAATGTACTCAATGCTTTTTTTGCCTCTGTTTTCACTAACAAGGTCAGCTCCCAGACTGCTGCGCTGGGCATCACAGAATGGGGAAGAGATGGCCAGCCCTCTGTGGAGATAGAGGTGGTTAGGGACTATTTAGAAAAGCTGGACGTGCACAAGTCCATGGGGCCGGACGAGTTACATCCGAGAGTGCTGAAGGAATTGGCGGCTGTGATTGCAGAGCCCATGGTCATTATCTTTGAAAACTCGTGGCGAACGGGGGAAGTCCCGGATGACTGGAAAAAGGCTAATGTAGTGCCAATCTTTAAAAAAGGGAAGAAGGAGGATCCTGGGAACTACAGGCCGGTCAGCCTCACCTCAGTCCCTGGAAAAATCATGGAGCAGGTCCTCAAAGAATCAATCCTGAAGCACTTACATGAGAGGAAAGTGATCAGGAACAGTCAGCATGGATTCACCAAGGGAAGGTCATGCCTGACTAATCTAATCGCCTTTTATGATGAGATTACTGGTTCTGTGGATGAAGGGAAAGCAGTGGATGTATTGTTTCTTGACTTTAGCAAAGCTTTTGACACGGTCTCCCACAGTATTCTTGTCAGCAAGTTAAAGAAGTATGGGCTGGATGAATGCACTATAAGGTGGGTAGAAAGCTGGCTAGATTGTCGGGCTCAACGGGTAGTGATCAATGGCTCCATGTCTAGTTGGCAGTCGGTGTCAAGTGGAGTGCCCCAGGGGTCGGTCCTGGGGCCGGTTTTGTTCAATATCTTCATAAATGATCTGGAGGATGGTGTGGATTGCACTCTCAGCAAATTTGCAGATGATACTAAACTGGGAGGAGTGGTAGATATGCTGGAGGGGAGGGATAGGATACAGAAGGACCTAGACAAATTGGAGGATTGGGCCAAAAGAAATCTGATGAGGTTCAATAAGGATAAGTGCAGGGTCCTGCACTTAGGATGGAAGAATCCAATGCACCGCTACAGACTAGGGACCGAATGGCTAGGCAGCAGTTCTGCGGAAAAGGACCTAGGGGTGACAGTGGACGAGAAGCTGGATATGAGTCAACAGTGTGCCCTTGTTGCCAAGAAGGCCAATGGCATTTTGGGATGTATAAGTAGGGGCATAGCCAGCAGATCGAGGGATGTGATCGTTCCCCTCTATTCGACACTGGTGAGGCCTCATCTGGAGTACTGTGTCCAGTTTTGGGCCCCACACTACAAGAAGGATGTGGATAAATTGGAGAGAGTCCAGCGAAGGGCAACAAAAATGATTAGGGGTCTAGAGCACATGACTTATGAGGAGAGGCTGAGGGAGCTGGGATTGTTTAGTCTGCAGAAGAGAAGAATGAGGGGGGATTTGATAGCTGCTTTCAACTACCTGAAAGGGGGTTCCAAAGAGGATGGCTCTAGACTGTTCTCAATGGTAGCAGATGACAGAACGAGGAGTAATGGTCTCAAGTTGCAATGGGGGAGGTTTAGATTGGATATTAGGAAAAACTTTTTCACTAAGAGGGTGGTGAAACACTGGAATGCGTTACCTAGGGAGGTGGTAGAATCTCCTTCCTTAGAGGTTTTTAAGGTCAGGCTTGACAAAGCCCTGGCTGGGATGATTTAACTGGGAATTGGTCCTGCTTCGAGCAGGGGGTTGGACTAGATGACCTTCTGGGGTCCCTTCCAACCCTGATATTCTATGATTCTATGATCTCATCCCTATGTAGTGCTGGTCCACATACATGACTGACAGCTTACTACTGTTATCAGTTACTCTGTTAGCTCAAGTGGCAAAGGTCTGTGCAGTAGACCTAAAGTGATGATTCATGTGAGTGTCAATGTGATGCCACATGATGGAATTTCTGGGCTGGGTTCAGTTTGGTTTTTTAATAGCCTGGAAAATTAAATACAAAACCCCCTAAATTAAAAAAAAACACCACCACACTAGTAAGCACTCACAAGTTAGGAAATGCTAGATTAAGGTTACCTGTGCAATCTTAATTTGGACTCCTTGTGCATATGAATGACCACATAATCTTTAATAACATGATCACATAATATTTTTTCCCAGAGGATCCCTGCCTCATTCAGTGTGTAGGATGCACTCACTTTAGAGATTAATCAAAGTTGTAGTGAAGGAGGCTGCTGTCGGTTGAACTCCTGAATCATTTGTTGCGGAAGCCAAAAGGTATGTAGTGAATAATGCTGGGGATGGCAGAAAGAGAAAGGACAGGCTTGGTGGTAAGGCAATTGAATGCTTCCCCAGAGAACTGGATTCTATCCCTACCTCTGCCACAGCATATGTCTTATGTGATGCTGGGCAAGTCAATTAACTAAACTTCCTCATTTTCTGGGTGCCCATCTTGAGACTCTGGGATCTGATTTGCAGCAATGCTGAGGTTGGTCACAGCTGCAGCTGAAGTCAATGGGATCTGTGCTTCGAACAGATTAAGTGCTATGTTATGCTAAGTACCCTGAAAAAATCAGTTCCTAGGCATCTCAAATTGGGCACACACAATTCTTGAATACTTTTGAGTTTAGTTTCTCTGTGCCTCAATTTCCCAGCTGTAAAATGAGGCTAATACCACCCCCTCACCTCACACGGGTGTTGTGGGTATAAATTAATTACTGTTTGTGAACTACTTGGCTAATATAGTGACATGAACCCATGAAAAAACCCCTAAGGATATTAATAATTCTTTCTTCAAAGCGGGGATTGAATAGTGTGCAGTAAATAAGGCCTGCGGCCAGACAATAAAAATAAAACAAAATATTGAATAGCTGCTGTCAAGATTCCTTCCCCACTCTGAACTCTAGGGTACAGATGTGGGGACCTGCATGAAAGACCCACTAAGCTTATTTTTACCAGCTTAGGTTAAAACTTCCCCAAGGTACAAACTGTTTTACCTTTTGTCCCTGGACCTTATGCTGCCACCACCAAAGTGTCTAACAAAAATAACAGGGGAAGTGCCCACTTGGAAACATCTCCCCCCCAAAATATACCCCCAAGCACTACACCCCCTTCCAAGGGGAAGGCTTGATAAAAATCCTCACCAATTTGCATAGGTGAACACAGAACCAAACCCTTGGATCTTAAGAACAATGAAAAAAGCAATCAGGTTCTTAAAAGAAGAATTTTAATTAAAGAAAAAGTAAAAGAATCACCTCTGTAAAATCAGGATGGTGAATATCTTACAGGGTAATCAGATTCAAAACACAGAGAATCCCTCTAGGCAAAACCTTAAGTTACAAAAATATACATTCCATTCAGCACAATTTATTTTATCAGCCATTTAAACAAAACAGAATCTAACGCACATCTAACTAGATTGCTTACTAACTCTTTACAGGAGTTCTGACCTGCATTCCTGCTCTGGTCCTGGCAAAAGCATCAGACAGACAGAGATAACCCTTTGTTCCCCCCCACCCCCGCCCCTCCAGCTTTGAAAGTATCTTGTCTCCTCATTGGTCATTTTGGTCAGGTGCCAGAAAGGTTATCTTAGCTTCTTAACCCTTTACAGGTGAAAGGGTTTTTCCTCTGGCCAGGAGGGATTTAAAGGTGTTTATCCTTCCCTTTATTTTTATGACAGCTGCTCATTAAGCAAGCACCATCACTCCTGTACACTGAATTATTCATGGGTCCTGTGGGTGCGGGGGGGGAGGAGGAGGAGGAGGGATACTACAATAGAACAAGGGGACCAAATTAAGTTAGCATAGGCATTGTTAATTATGGCACGTTCTATCTTTTGAGTGTTTGATTTTGCAATCTTACTAATGTTCTTTTAACATATTTGTGTGTATGTGTGTGTGTAAGATATTTATAAAATACACACACCCCTTAAAATAGGGACCATCAGCTTTGTTTAAAAAAGATATAAAACCAAGGCAGGTTATTTCTTTGCCTCTACATAGAAATACTGGAGTTCCATATCACTTCCCATCCCAATCCTGTGGCAACACTGGGATTTCAGAGACAGACACCCTTATAAACATCTAAATCTATAATACACAAAAAATTTGCAGCAATATGTACGTAACCATACAACAATATAACATCAGCACAGCCTGAAATACAAAGTTATCCTCCATACTGGTAACCTATACATACTTTCCATCATAACGTACTGAAGGTCCAGAAACAGAATCATTGCTCCAATTAAATATTACTTCCTAGTCTTAAGAGCACTTACTGCAGAAGAACCGTGATATAGGCAGCCCTATTTGAAAAGCACTCAAGAAAATACTAGACCTAACCCTAACAAGAAGGCTTACTGCCTCTCTGAGAGCTGAGGGGAAAAAACCAAACTAATAAATTCTCAAAAACTAGATTTCTGTAAAGCCCTGCACAGAAGTATAATAGCAGAACTTCTAATTCTGTCAAATGCACAAATCAAAGCCCTTATACCACAGAGAATCAGACTGCTCAGAGGGGTGAACAAAAGGAGTAGTTTGCCCCAGGGCCCCCAAACTGCATGGTATTGCACCTTGGGGTGCAAGGTCACATGACCACTCAGGTTTGGCTTAGCTGTCTCTCAATCATGACCAAGGGGCTGCTGGGCCAAACCTGAGCAGCACAGTGACCCCATTCCCCAGGTTGCAATTCCCATATTAGGGAGCCAGGCCCAATCACTCATGACAGGAACAGAGCAACCACTGTGGGGAACAGACTCATTCTCCAACCCACCACAACCAGCTGACCTCAGTGGTAATTATTTTTGAAGTGTGGAAGGCCTCAATTTCAGATTTTGCCCTGGGCCCCCCAAAATCTCTGTGCAGCCCTGGAGAGAATCAGCGATCACAAACTGTAAATTTGAAGTGTGGCCAAACTAGATTATAAAATCTGGACTCCTACCTGCCTAAGCTTTAGGGAAGTTCAAAGCTGGACTTCAATTCAGCTCAAACTTCACTGCGTGGGCCCATCTCCATATATGGCCTAAACTAGAACTCCATATCTGAACCTTTGAAATTTGGAAAAAATCTGATTTAGATCTACATCCAGACCCAAAATTCACAGTTTGGGTCTATATCTACTGGAAACAAAAAACAGAAACCCAAACAGACCTACAATGTAACAGGAAAGAAACCAAAATGAATGTGAGATAATACAAAATACAAAAGAAATATAACATGTATGTGCAAGTTATGAGAAATTCTATATTAATAGAGTGAAGCTCTTCCAATCAGTGCAAGATTTTTATTCCTAGTACAAGCACTGTTAGCAGGTGTATTATTTATTTTTCCCAATGTCTGTGTAATATATTGTAACACTTTGATAGAATGGCTTTAAACTTCATATAAACTATTAAAAAATACACAACATGCCTATGTTTTTTTCCCTTCTATTGTGTGTGTAACATACCTCTCTTTTGTTCAGGGTCTTTTAAACCTCTTTACTTCTCTCTTTTTCCACCCTATTATTTTCCTTTCTTCTTCCTCTACCTGTGTTGTCTCTCTTCCCTCTCCCAATATGTTTCCTTTCATTCTTTCATTTTCTGGTCCTCTCAAACTCAGTTTTGTTTTCATCTTTCCCATTTTATCCTTTTTGCCTTCTTCTATGCTATCAGTTCAATTTCTGACTTCTCCTCTCTACCAATCCTCAACCCCTTCTTCCTCACTTAACCATTAATTTACCATGCAACTTCTTTTCCCATCTTTGTATGCATCTGACTGATACCTCCACAGTCTCTAGTCAGTCTCCACTCCCACTTTATTCTTCTATCACTGGCAAAACTTCACTTTACCCTTCATTATTCCCACCTCTTTTGCCCCTCTTTATCTAACTGCCACCATCCACTCTTCTCTATGGTGTCTCTAATCTCTCTGCTACTACTGCATTCCAGTCACTGGGGAAGGGGATTACCAGGGGAAGGACGGGATGGATTTACCGAGAAGGGCAAAACAAGGGGTTATCAGAGCTACAGGGGAGAGAGCTAGTTGACAAAGGATGTGCATATAAGAGCTCATTGTATTTTCATGAATTAAGATATTCAGCACTGTGCTCTCAGTTTTTCACTTTGTAACACACAGTGCATAGGCTTGATCAAAACCAAACAAAAACAAACCTCCCCCCCGCACCACATCTCCTTCAGGAAATTTCAGCATTTCCTGGAACAATTTTTCTTTTTAACCTCAAGATGCAAAAAGCAAAAGGTGATTTTCACCCAAGTGAGGACAGGAGCTGTTGGATTAAGGGATTAATTTACTCCTTGAACCTTGCTGACATTTCCCTACTATGCACTCCGACAACCTTAGCATTGAACTTACCATCTCCTTTGCAAGTTTGCCCCTGGGAACCAGCAAGATGGGAAGCAAGAAGTGAATACCATCCACAAAGAAATGTGATGCTCTCTTTTTCTTTTTCAATTAAAACATTTTATTATACCTTCTCACCCATTCAGACTAAATACAACTAATAATTTATGATGCTGGATGCTTCTCCACTCCACGCTTTTTTCTTTTTCTTAGAAGACGCACAGAGGATGTAGTTATAACTTGAAAGCAAAACCAAATACAGAAAGTCAAAAGGAAAACTAAATAAAATGTTCATTAAGGATGCTTTAGGCCCTGGTTCTGGCTACTACTTCTGTCCCCACTCAATCATCCTTCTGATCTCTTCTATTTTAATTCCGATGCTTCACACACATCAACATTTGCTGCTCCCTTAAGCCATACTTTTTAAGTAAAGCATTTTATAAAAATGACTAACTGTTATATAAAATCCATCATTTTAGTCACTAAACTCACTGCACACAACTGATGCTTTAATTAATTTCTCTTTGCAAAGAATGCAGTGGTACATCACTGAGAGATTTCAGCTTTTTATACTCTCGACCTAACCCACCCCCTCCTTGACAAGATGTCAGCAGTTGAAACAAGGGCAATGTAGCTGAACTTCTTGTCTCTCTTTAGTGCAATGGAGATTCATAGATTCCAAAGCCGGAAGGGACCACTGGGATTATCTAATCCAGTGGTCTCCAACCTTTTTACACCCAAGATCACTTTTTGAATTTAAGGGCAACCCAGGATGTATCCCACCCCTTCCCTGAGGCCCTGCCCCATCCCTGAAGCCCCTCCCCACTCACTCCATCTCCCCCCCCCTCCATTGCTCACTCTCCCCGGCCCTCAGTCACTTTCACCAAGCTGGGGCAGAGGGTTGGGGTTCAGGAGTGGGTGCAAGCTCTGGGCTGGGGTCGAGGCATTCGCAGTGTGGGAGGGGACTCCGGGCTGAGCCTGGGGCAATGGGTTGGGTGAAGGAGGGGATGAGGGGTGCAAAATCTGGGAGGGAGTTTGGCTGCTTCCGGGAGCGACTTGAGGCCAGGGCAAGCAGGAAACCTGCCTTAGCAGCAGCCCCACTACACCACCAGAGATCACAAGTGACTGGGGAGTCTCTAGGTTTGACCAGTTGATTGCAGTCAACAAGCTGGTGACCATTGATCTAGTCTTATCTCCTGTATAACACAGGTCATAGAAGTTCCCCAAAATAATTCCTACACAATATCTTTTAGAAGAATATCCAATCTTGATTTAAAAATTGCCAGTGATGGAGACTCTACCATGACCCTTAGTTAATTGTTCCAGTGATTAATTATATTCACTGTTAAAACTTTGTGAACATTATACAGGAGCAAACAGTTTAATAATGCTTTCTGTGAAAATTAAGGCTTGGCAAAGCTTGACATGCACATGCAGATTGATAACTTTTCACTCAGGAACATTTTATTATTAATAAAATAATATTAATCATGGCAGTACCTATAGACCAATCAAGCAGGGGGTATATTGTGCTTGGCACTGTGCAGAGTAGCAGACGGACCCTGCTCTGAAGAGCTGACAATCTAACGCCATGTCTATACTACCACTTCTGTCAGCAAAACTTATGTCACTCAGGGGTGTGAAAAACACTCCCCTGAGTAACATAAATTTCACCGGCATAAATGGTAGTGTGCACAGCACTATGTTGGCAGGAGAGCCTCTCCCTCCAACATAGCTACTGCCATTCATTGAGGTAGTTTTATTATGTTGATGGGAGAGCTCTCCCCCACTGGAATAGAGTGGCTACAGGAGCAATCTTCCAGCAGCATACCTGCATGGGTACATCTGTGCTGCTGTAAGCTTGCTATTGTAGACCTGCCCTAAATAGACAAGACATACACAGAGTGGGGAAGGGATAGAAAACACAGAACAGACAATGTGATGGTGGCAAATGTCATGTTAGTTTCAGTAGTATAGTCAAGGGTAAATGGAATTTATGCACCTCTCATTTAGGGAATACCTAGTTTAGTTTATGTTAATTTGCCTAGCTCTTTTATTACTATTACACCACTCATTCGTTCTACTTTTTTTCCCCCCCTTTGATGGGGAAAGGAAAGGGGGGTTAATTGGGAGATAAGCTAAATGGAAAGAAAAGTCAAGGGAGAGGGAAACATTGAAGGGAAGGAGGGTGAGGGACACATGGCAGGGGAGAAGAGAATAAGAAGGCAAGGGTGAAGAGAAGCTGAGGTGAAAGATATTGTGAGGAAGGAAGACAGTTGGAGCAAACAGCCAATCAGTACAGGACAGAGAAAATCCAGTCAAAATTGTAGCAAGTTCTCTGAATAATGTCCAGAGGTCCCTGCTTTGGCTGCTTCTGCGCTGGTTTTACCAGCTGAGGTCTCTGGCTGGTTCATCACTGCAGTTTTTCCCCAAGACTACATGATTGAGGGAGGAGGAGGCATCACGTACATTCTAGTTTCCCCTGGGTGAGGGATCTCCCCTTCACCATTCTAGAGCTGGGAAGTGCTGGTTGAATAAAGAAAAGAAAGAGTTGTGAATAAACAGCTCAAATTCAGTTCACTACTATGTGTGGGGTCATGGTATTCAGTGTGACTATTCAGATTACTAGTTGTCATTGATGAAAATATTTGTGCGTCCTGAAAGTTTTGCAAATTCATACTGGAAATTCACTATACACTATTCCCTAATCATCATTGACTTATCTCCTCTATAAAGTTTTATTCATCCAGTAAAGGTTCAGAAAGAAAAACCAGGCAACTTGGTGGATGCAAGACCGCAAAATGTTTGTTATTCAATTCAGGCTTGTCAAATATATTATGAATTTATGATTTGCTAAATGGGGAAAAACAATGAACTTGTTCTGAAACTAGCTCCAAGTATTAGGATTTTAGCATAAAATCAGCCCCCGCCCCATAAAAATACAATTAATTGATACAGAAGGGCCAGTGCAAACCCTGAACAAAACTTCAAGAAAAGAAAAAGAGAAAAGAAAAAAAGAAAAGAAAATTCTGCCATTTGTTTCCTCCTATTATCCTGTTTTTGCCTCCTCTTTTTTCTTGAGGGGCTAATTGGTCTAACTTAATGAGTTCTTTTAGCCACTTCAAATTGTGTAACATCTGAACTACTGTATTGAAAGACATCATTTGTATACCTTCTTGAAAGCATGTTCTCCTATAAGTGTTTTCAAATATGTGTAAGTGTGCAGTAAGTATACATAATATATCATATGCCAGAAGTCTGCAAAACAAAGTAACTTTCAATTTTTAATTCAAAATATCAAAACAGTTGGTTTCTAAAAAGGATGTGAAAAATGAAGGCCCAACCCTGGTTCTACTGAAATCAATGCAAAACTCCCAGTGATATTTGGGAACTTCACACCAAAAAGGAAACAGCAATCATCGCACAACTCATCAGGAAGAAGAAATAGGAGTGGCTGCCTAGCTAATGCTACAACATTGTACTTAGTTGAAGACTTTTTGCCAAATTATATCTAGCAAGCTGTCTTTTGTAAGCATGGTGCAACTCTCATGAAAATCCTGGGCCAATTTCATCAATGATACAAATTGTGGTGTAATTTAGGTATAAGTCGGTCAGAAAATTAATGTAAATAGGCCAAATTCAAGGGGGACTTGTGGTGCAAGTTATATGTTGGGTATAAAATTATCGGAAAATGGTGGCAAGGTACACCAATTAGGGAGTATACAAACAAATGTAATTTACAGTGAATTGTGGTATTCTGCAGGGTCCAAATTCAGGGGGCTATGTTGCTGTATTTACACTTTAAAATATATTTGTAATGGCTGTCAAGGATGCCTAGAACATGAGGTATGGACTCTTTAATTCTGTATTTTATAATTTTATACAACAATATAAATTAAATAAAATTCACTGAGAGTAGAGGCAGCTGCAATATGAGTAATTCACCAAACTGTCATGCTAAAATCTTGTGTTCTTAGCTGAGTATAGGGGGCTTTCAATCTTAATTGGAAGCAACTGTTATATTTTATGGAAAAACTGTAAATATAGATAGTGTGGGATCTTTTCCCCTTGTTGCATTTGGAAAGTAGAATGGCTTTTAACTGTCTGCAGATGGGAAGTCAGGGGAGGCAAGAAATAGGGGTAAGAAAGTAAGTGAGGGGTGAGAAGCAGGGCAAGACTGGAAGTAAAGCAGCTGATAGAAATGAAAGGGAACACATAGTTACCTAAGGGTTCCTCAGAGAAAAATGATAGGGTTGCTCTGTTATACAATTACATTATATTGTATCTATACAAGAGTAGACACTCCTTCTCAGAGAGTGAAAAAGAGTACATGATTTGACAGAATTTCACGATAATTCATTGGTGTTAATGAGAGAACCCTGATTCATGAGATCTAAGATGAAATCTTCTAAAAGCAATAATAATGAGAAAGGCTGGCAACTCCACACAAGGTTAATACCTGATTTTTTGCCTTGTAAAGATGATCTGAGCTTGTAGATCTGCTTTATGCCCTCACCTGTGTTTTCTCATACAGAAATAAGGTTGTCAGCAGTAGCCCCGAAGTCAGAGGTTCATCTTATCCATACTATTCACTGGTAAATGTTTGTTAAAACTCTTCCATAGATGTCTTTTTTATTGGAATCAAACAGCAATAGTTCAGATTTGAAGAGCTTAGTTAAATAGTGTATTACATAAAATATTCATTTGCTCATGGACAATACATTACATGAGTTCAGCGACAATGATCTGGAGTAGCATGGTGGAAGATAACACAGGCTTTGTCAAGGCAACAAAGCATGCCTGTTGGGAAAACTAATTCATTCTCCCCAAACTACAGACAGATCATATGGCTGCATCATTACTCCTCTGCATCTGTTATTGCAGCATACAGGCTGGGATAGTGATCATTGCTCTTCTGTGCTCCTTATGTGAAGGTTACATGAATCAAATGGCCCATCTTGCATTTTGACCCCAATTACTCCTCTGAACTAGCTTATTCACATTTTGAGTGGGCTCACCTGAATAGACTGCAGAGACACCTATGCAGCCATTTCATGCATTCCTCACATATGGTTACCAAGGGGTTTGTCAGCAGAGGGCCAGGCATAGCTTCTCTGTGAGAGAGTGAGTTCCAGCTATTGTGAACAAACTTATAATGTAGCAACGTATGGTATGAAATTCAAGAAAGTACATGTGAGAGCCAAGAAAGTAAAAGTATTGGTGAAGTTTCCCATTCTCATTAAAATTTTAGTCATGTGAGATTTGTCTTATTCTTTGTCAAATGAATGAGATATTGGAATATTAATGCCTAACATATTCTGAGAATGATAGCAATGTACTGTAACATTTTGACCTTTTCAGTATTCTTTATTTTGATTGGGTGGACATCCCACTCCTCTTTTACAGTCCGAAAGCAATGTTAAGGGGGAAGAAAATGACCAGTTGATCAAAATTCAGAATAATGAAAAGGTCAAAGTACATGATCAAAATGTACAGAATACATTAGACATTACGATTCTACTATTTCATTTTTCTGACAAAGATTCTAACCAGACCATAAAATGACAGAAAGTTAATCAATTTTCATGACATAAGTAGATAAGATGGTAATGTTTAGTCCTCAGCTGCTATTCAAAAGGGCTGGGTGACAGGACATCATTGGTAAATTCGACAACACACTCTAGTTATCACTTTCCAATATAAAATGTTTTTAAAAGGTGATGGAACTCAATATTTCCAGAGCCTTTTATCATCAGAGTGTTAGAGAGGGGAGTGGTCCTTTTGTAACTCCTCTCCCTCTTCTTTTTTTGCTCATAAATGTCAAAATATATAATCTGGCCATTTAGAAGTGTCTTGGACTTTCAGGAAGTTCTCTTTGGCTATAAGAATTATGATACTCTTTTGGGGTATAGCATAATCTTTATACCTAGCTTTCAGGTACATTGTTAGAACAGAAGTATAATGAAATCTCCTCGTCTAGACTTTCATTTTACCTTAGCCCTCTAAAAGTGAGGGTAGTAGAAGGTTTTTGTCTGTTTTGTTTTGTTTCATATTTTGGGCAATCTTCTATTAGGGAGAAGAGTATGTATTGCTTGCACAGTCTCCATCTCAGTAGAAGGGAAACCAATCTCCTGGATAGGAGACTAGCTAGAGTACGTAAGAGAGCTTTAAACTAGCATCTAAAGGGGAAGGTAAAAAAAGTATATATACACTCAAACATATAATTCCAACTCAAGGTAGTATGTAAAGAATCAAGGAATGTATAAAGATGCTTTCAAAGGGCCAAATTTCCAAAGCTGAAAATTTCACAGAAGAATGTGGATGACAATTGGGAATTGTTTAAGAATGCTTTATTGGATGCCTATAAAAATCACAATACTAGATGAAGATGGTAAAATTGTCAATCATGATGTAGAAAAGGCAGAAGTATTCAATTAAATTTCTGTGTTGTAGTTGGAAAGAAACAAGATGATATATTCATATTGCAATGATAATGAAATACATTCTTTTTCATAGATTCATAAACTCTAAGGCCAGAAGGGATTACTGTGATCATCTACTCTGACCTCCTATAGAACACAAGCCAGATAATTTCTCCAAAATAATTCCTAGAGTGTATATTTTAGAAAACATATAATCTTAATTTCAAAAATTGTCAGTGATGGAGAATCCACCACAACCCCTGGTAAATGTTTCCAGTGGTTAATTATTCTCACTGTTAAAATTTTATACCACATTTAATCAGTAACTAGGAAGAATGTTATAGCTATTTTCAGACATTTTTAAATCTGAAAAGACTAAATGGGATGGCATGGGTCACCATGAGCCAGTTAGAAGGACGTCCCAGGCAAAGGTCATGGAAAGGCTGATACAGAATGCTATCAGCAACTAATTAAAGGATGGTAGCATAATGAATGTCAATCAACATGGTTTTCTGGCATGATCTTTCAAAATAGATCTTACAAAATAATATTTTATATGAGATCACAAGTTTGGCTGATAAAGATAACAGTGTTGACAAAGTATACTTAAACTTCTGAAAGACATTTGACTTAGTCCTGCACTACATTCTGATAAACAAAAAGAATTACTACTCTATCATCTTAAAACTGATTAACTAATAGACCTAAAAAAGTAATTGTAAATAAGGAAACATCATCCAAGTCCACAGGGATCTGTTCTTCACACAATGCTGTTTGACACCATTATCAAGAAGGAAATATAACATCACTGGCTGGTAAAATTTGAAGGTGAAAACAATTGGTGGAGTCATAAAACAATGTGAACAAGTCAGCTAAAGAGGCTACCCTGGATTGGTTGGTAAAGTGGGTTCGTTTGAACAACCTGTATAAGAACACAGCCATAAGCAAGGTTGTACATCTAGAAACAAAGAACATAAGTCATATTTACAATATGTAGACTGGATCTGGAGTGCAGTGTCACTGAAAACAACTTAGGAGTAATGATAGATAACCAATTGTACGTGAGTGCCCAGTGTAATGCTGTAACTAAGAAGGCAACCACAATCCTCACATGCCTAAACAGCAGAATATTAACAAGGAGTGGCCAGGTGGTAATTGACTCTTTCCAGGGCACTACTGATACCAATACTGGAATACTATGTCCAGCTCTGCTGTCCTCACTTCAAAAGGGAAGTTGAAAACTTGGGAAGGTTTCAGAAAACAGCTATGAGAATTATTTGAGGTCTAGAGAACATATAGTGAGAGATTAAAGAATCCCAAACTATTTAGTTTATCCAGCAGAAGGTTGATAATAGTCAATAGACCTAAATACACAAAAGGAGCCAGGAATCCAGAAAATCACTGTGATTCACAAAGCCTGAGTTAGGAACCTAAGTTTGTATACAATGAACTGGAAATAGGCACCATAGACTGCAATTCACAAAAGGCAGCATGCTAGGTACAGAGCTACCTAAACTAACCAATAGGAGATGCCAATGAGAGAGGTATTCGCTAATCCCCATGTCAGAGATCGGGGCCTAAGCACAGGTTGCAGGGAAGTGCCTTTGTCTGCTTGGGATTCTCAGCTGCAAATCTTCTCTTGCCACTAGGCACCTAAGAGTTAGAAAGAAACCAGACAACTTCCCTTATAGCTTTTAGCTCAGTGCTTATGGAACTCACTTAGGATGTAGAAGACACACCCCCCTCGCCCCGCAGTTCAATTCCCTCCTCTACATTAGGGGGAAATGGGATTTGAACTGAGTTCTGCTACATCTCAGGTGAGTGCTCTAACCAGTGGGCAACAGGATATTCTGATGTGGCTCCCTCAATCTCTCCAGCTCAAGTCGCTACACTCTAGATAAATATTTAAAGAGTGATTGGAGCATGGGGGAGTGGATCCTGGGTCTCCCACATGAATGATCTAACCATCAGGCTACAGAGTCATTCTCATGCTGCTCTCTCACTTTCTGTCTTTCAAAGAGTTGTCTGGGCAAGCGAGAGAGAGAGAGAGAGAGCACAAGCATGAGAATTACTCACATCCCAAGTGAGTTCCCTAACCACTAGGTTAAACGTTATGAGTGAAGTCCTGCTCCTCTTCCCCAGTGCCTTGCACTCCTTTGCTGTTCTGTATGAACTTGCCTAGAGATGGTAGATGCCCTCTGATCAGCTCTACTGGAGAGGGCCCCATATCTGATTTAGGTGGCCGCCCCCTCCTTGTGAATCACTCTGGGGCTTAGGGGGGAGAGACACAGCTGGGCCCTTAGAGGGAAGTACCAGTGTGAATGCCCAGAGGCAGAAACATAGGCATATAGGGAACTTTTTACTGCAAAAACATAGGTGCCGAGTGAGTTTAGGCACCTACAGGGTTTAGCAGGAGTTTTGTGCATCACAGTGGTTGCAAAACTGTGACTTAGGAGCCTGAAGGATGGACGTAGGGACCTAACTCCTTTTGTGCATTCAGACCTAAGTATACGCATGGGGAAGAAATGTCTAACACTAGACAGCTCTTTAATCTAGCAAAAAATGGCATAATGAGATCCAGCGGTTGGAAACTGAAGCTAGACAAATTCAGACTAGAAATAAGGAGCAAAATTTGAAGAGTGAGATTTAACTTTTGGAACACTTTTCCTAGTGACATGGTAGAGTCTCCATCACTTGCACTTTTTAAATCAAGACTGGATATCTTTTTCAAAAAAAGTGCTAAAGCTGAAACAGAAGTTATGGGCTTGATGCAGTGTTTACTGGGAAAATTTCCAGGGCCTCTGTTATGAAGGATGGTTGACTAGATAGATGATCAAAATGGTCCCTTCTAGCCTAAAAGTACATGAATCCAAGTTCATCCGGAAAATCCTTCAACTGCCCACAAACATGCTGGGATGACGGTTCGGTTTCCTGACATGTCATAATAGCAAACCACCATCCCTAAGACATACTTTAATACATATCGTGACTTCACGTGAATCCAAATTAAAAAGGTGTGCCCACATTTATCAAAATCCAACCATTGTTATTGCATCTAGAGCTCTTATTCCACAAGTGCCTCTGAACCCTCAGTGAAGTTAAAGGCAGCACCATAGCAACAAGATATGCTTTACATTTCCATTCCCTAATATCATCTCCTTACATTCCCCCAGGTGCAACCCATCTAGCAGGAGAAACAAAATCTATTACATTAGCATTTCAAAGTCTCCAGAAACATGGAAAGCTTCCATATGTACAGAATCTGCAAGTTATTAAATGTTAGGATATTGTGTCAATTTTTGGGCAAGGGTGTTAATAATCAAAATAAGACCAATGGTAGTAGATTGGTTACACGAGGTCTCGTTTTTACATAGCCTCAGCCCAGCTTTCTCAGTTGAAAACATTTTCTATGACTATTATGCAAAAGTGATATGGTGTGGAGGTTAATTTTGATTCAGATAACCAATCACATATCTGTGTACTTATTTTTATGACGCTTTTCTGAACTTCCTGGATCTGCATTTCGTGAGACTTCAATACTTCCTGCTTTTGTTCAGACAAGATTTACCACAAGTATTCTAGCCTTTTTCCTTTTGGTTATTTAACATTTGGTACTGAGCACAAGACATAAATGCAAAGGTGCATAACTGTGAAAAATAAGGGGGACTCTTCATTTTTAACATCACAACAGTTTCAGAATAGATGCACATTTAAGAAGTGAAAAGAAAAGGAGTACTTGTGGCACCTTAGAGACTAACCAATTTATTTGAGCATAAGCTGTAGCTCACGAAAGCTCATGCTCAAATAAATTGGTTAGTCTCTAAGGTGCCACAAGTACTCCTTTTCTTTTTGCGAATACAGACTAACACGGCTGTTACTCTGAAACCATTTAAGAAGTGAAGGCTCTTTATTCTACCTGAACTGGTTCATCCAGGTTCCAATTATGGTCATCTTTAAACTTTAAAGAAAAATCATTCTGTAAAGTATCATACTTCAAATCCTGTTACCTCTCTGTACAGATGAGGCACTGGTTGACTTAATGGTCAGTTGTTTTAATAATTTCTAATTTTTTAAAAGCACAATTGGTGTGTCATATCACAGCAGATTTGTGCCTATAGAAACACACTTTGCATTGTAACCAAAAATATCTTTTAAATCTTAAAAAGCAGGTAGAATGTAAAAATAATTACTCATATTAAAACTAATAAGAAGTCTAATTAGTGATTCAGTAAACCTACAGAACCAAGCAATAATAATTATAGGGCAAGTTTTCACACTTCTACTAAAACCTACAAGAGAAAGTCAGAGAGAGAGTAACATCTATGTAGGCAGAAATTAAACAGTAGTTATTATTAGCTTGAAGGAAAAAGTAGAAGCAGAAAAAAATAAATGCAAAAGTAAAGGCAAGATTACAGGTAAAGTGATTTTCTGACAAAGAAAAAATCTTAAGAAAAGTGATTAGGCAAATTCAGGCTCTAAAATCATCTTCCTTGCCCATTGATTTCATCATGACACTTTTCACATCTTTCAATGGGCTATTTCATCAGATTTAAACCTCTTGTCCCTATCTTTTAATGGTTGATACAATTCTACCTCCTCCCACCTTATCCTCCATTGTTGCATTTTGCACTGTCACCACCCACTCCCTCCGCTAATATATCCACATTGGCACATTTATCAGCTGTTCACACAATCATCTCCATGACTTCTTTTATGAAGCCCCTGTTCACTGTTCAATTGCCCTGTACTCATTCACAAAGAACTTATCCGGTCCACATTTAAATCCCTCTTAAAAAGTCACTTCTGCCTTGCCTGAGTTATATTTAAATTTTCCTATTTGTTGTTTCCCTTCCTCAACTGCTTATCTGTTTTTTCTTAGAGTGTGAGCACCAGGAGGCAAGGATCATTCTTTACTGAATGTCTGGAAAGTATATAGCAGACTATAGGGACTACCATAAAAAACAATCAATAACAATAATAATTAGGCAACAGAATAAACTAAGTTCACATTCTAGCAGCATTTGTCACATGCTACAAGGGACAGCTTGGGGAAAATGCATTACATCAAATACTACAATGCAAGATGGGTATGAACTTAACTTGCAGCTATAGTAAAACTTCATCAAGTACTGATGATAATAATAATATGTAGAACATATAATATGTTAACATAATAACATATAATATGATAACATAATAACATGTAGAAGTCTGTGATCAATAACACTGGTCAAGTATTGGAGGCAAACAGTGACTATTTGGTTTGAATTTACTTTATTCAAGCAATTTGCCAAGCTCTGAATCTTGTCTGTTTAATTGCATCAGATATATAAAACAGATACCAAACTATGTATTAGGAAGTGTCTTTGGTTAGCATTTGAAAGGTTGAATACAGAATAACAATTTTGTATACTCTGTTTGCTTTATTCATTGACTATTTTCAAAAACCCAGTAGATTAACAGATAATGGACTGGTTCACAAGTGGTTCATGAAGCCACAAGTTAAAACTTGACCAACTTTTTATTCACTGAGTACTATTTGACCAGCTCTTGTTTTTGTACAGAAGGCAGAATAGTTATATGCATAAGCGTGCCAAACCATGAATGCTGTCAATGAGTCAAATGTTCATAAAACATTGTTTCCCTTCCAAATAATGAGAAATGTTATGTATTTTAATTGAAAGGGCATTACTTTGTGTTAAAATGAAATGGAATTGTGTCAGCCAATCGGAAAACAATACTTACTGAGAGTTTTCTGCACTGATTAAAAAAAAGGAAAGATACCCCTAAATATGTCAGTGTGGCGACAATGTAAAGTGTTACAACAACAAGTTACTTACTGTGCACAACTCTATATTTATTTTCCAATCATTCAATTCCTTGCACTATGATTGAGGGTCATCATTAGCAATTAAGAATGCTGATATGTCAAATATATAGGGAAGGGTAACAACTTTTATGTATGCAGTAATATAAAATCCCTCTTGGCCAGAGGTACAGAATCACTTACCTGTAAAGGGTTAATTAGTTCAATTAACCTAGTTGGCACCTGACCAGAAAGACCATTGGGGAAAGAAGATACTTTCAAATCTGGTGGGGGAGGGGAAGGTTTTGTTTGTGCTCTCTGTGTGTGCCCTCTGAGACAAAGAGAGAGACCAAGCAGGTAATCCAGCTCCTAGTGAAATGATACATATAAAATTACAGAAATTGTAAGTAATAGCAAGGAAATGCATTAGATTATCTTTTGTTTTAGCTTTTGAATTTTCCCTTTGCTAAGAGGGAGGTTTATTCCTCTTTTGTAACTTTAAAGCTGAGCCTAGAGGGGAAATCCTCTGTTTTAAATCTTTTTATTACCCTGTAAAATTACCTTCCATACTGATTTTACAGAGGTGTTTCTTTTACTTTTTTTTTTTTATAATAAAGTTCTGCTTTTAAGAACCTGATTGGTTTTTAGTGTCCTAAAAACCGAAGGGTCTGGTCTGTACTCACCTTGTTTACCTATTTGGTTGGTATATTATTCTCAAGCTTCCCCAGGAAAGGGGGTGAAGGGACTTGGGGGGATATTTTGGAGGGGATAGGGTCCAAGTGGCCCTCTCCCTGACTGTTTGTTTAAATCACTTGGTGGTGGCACCAATATGGTCCAAGGACAAGGAAAGGAATTTGCGTCTTGGGGAAGTTTTTAACCTAAGCTGGTGGAATATAAGCTTAGGGGATCTTTCATGAGGGTCCCCACATCTGTACCCCAGAGTTCAGAGTGGGGAGGGAACCCTGACAGTGTATTAATACTGTTAACCACACTGTGACTATGAAAAGTGCTTGTATTCTCATCACCCCTTTGTTCTTACAGGATACTACCCTTAGAATTCATGAAACATGAGCCCACAACCAACACAGCCACTGGAGCTTCTAATCCCCTCTATGCATAGTCACCCCATTTAACCTCAGAATCTCTGAATCCATCTCATTGCCCTTCTTTTCAGGAGAAACAGAGCACATTTGTGAAATAACCAATCAAATTAATATGTTTAAATGTTTATGTGCTTTAGACTTTGTTGTGAATAATTTGGTTGGCAATCATGTATTGGAGCAGGACATATTGATCGTGCATGCCCAGAAGTTATGAATTAGTCAATGATGAGAAAAATTGGGCATTATGCCACTTATGGGATGGGCATCTTTATTCCCATCAAGTTAAAAAAAGGTAGACTGCATGTGTCATACTGAAATAGATTCTGTTTTGTCTCGCATAATTGCTTATGTAATTTCTGAGACACAGCAAGCAGTTTAGTAGCAAATTGGATTGTGTGTTGTTCCTCTTTTTATAAAACTGAACTCCCACAACATGCCCTCTAGGTGGATTCTAAGTGGCATGTTAATTGATCCAATTCCAAAAGTAATTAGTGAATAGATACGTTTGAATGAAAAAAAAATATTATCTAGACCATGAAAACCTTTCAAAAAGTTGTTTGATTGTATACTAAAATGAGCAATCTTCCTTCAAAGCAATCTGGTCAAAAACTTGAAAGGCTATTTTTATCCATCTTGCACTCTCTCTAGAGGAAAACACTTTTACTTTCAATATAATTGAATCATTCTTGTAAGTGGTGTTCTGGCAAAAAGTCAGCAGATCTGTCAGGATCTCATCAACTTACATTAACGTGGAGATGTGATAAAGATGTTAAAACAATGTTATGTTTCATTCCTCTTTTCACCAGAACAGTCATTACACTCTGATGAGAGGAGCATCTTCTCACAGCAGACATTCTCTTTGGAGGCCTATCCAGATAGGATTCTAAGTTTATAACATAGAAAGGCAACAATTCATCTTAGTTCTAGTATTTTCTACCATATATATAGTGTTTAAATGAAGGAAGATAGAGAAGGATATTTGACTGCACTGGTGAAGAGACAAATATCCATTACAAATATAGTAGTTGCCATTAAAAAGTCATTTGTCAACAGCTGCTGCACAGTTGTATATGAAATAACTAGTTTCCTCTATGCTTAGAGACTGACTGATAACTGTGTAACTACGGTTAGTAAGTAATGCTTGGTGTTTTAATGCTTTCTATTTTATTATGGGCTAGTAATTATGATAATCCAACTGGTAAATGTGGATGCATGAATATATTACCTCATTTTCTTTCCTCCTGTTTAGTGATAGTGAAAAGTACAAGACTGGCAATTTTGGGAACTGAAGTCTTCTGCTCAAAGTAGATACAGCATGGGCAGCAACAGTGAAAATGTTTCCAACAATGTCCTGCCAGCATTCTTTGATTTGGAGGGAGCCATCTCCAGAGTAAATAAGTGCTTCATTCCCTATTCCTTTCAGTTCTTGGCCTCTTGGTTGAGACTGCTTACAAATGTGTTAATTATTGTAAGTGCTGCGGGGATGTTTTTGTTATAGAGACTCTTGCCCACTAGAAACTAAACTGACACCATTGGCTTGTTTTAAATATGCCATCCGATAACTATTAGATGATAATGAATTTCAGTCACCGCTGGCTTGGGCTGCATGTAAATCAGACACCTAGAGGATATATTTATATTTAAATAGCTATGCCTCAATACACTAGCCAGTTTTAAAAATAGAAAAGTAATACTGCAGTGTCCTTGGGTCACATTACAACTGCAGAACACAACTTTAATGATCTTCCCTCCCCTTCAGAATATTTTAGCACGATGAATCATGGTTTTCATTACTTAAAAATGAACTAAGACTACTAATTGTCAGAACTAGTCAAAACATTTGTGATAAATGAAATTTTGGTGAATCTGAAACACTTTGCAGAGATGACTTTTTCAACTCGCTGTTTATCAAGCATGTTTGAGGACCATCTGGTCATTTCTGACCAGAGTGAGTAAGAGCTGCTTCAGCTCTCCAGTGCAAAGAGCTCCAAGAACCACCAGTACCACTTCCACCTGCTGTAGCCTGTTACCGTCATCATCATCTTCCCACCAGGGGACGGCCTGCAGAATGCAGCCTCCAGCAGGCAAGGGTATAGGCCTCCAGGGGTTGTCTACAAAGAATGTTGCACTCTTAGGGAGTGAACAGGGCTAAGCCAACTATAGGTGCTGGAACTAGGGGTGCTGCCGCATCCCCTGGCTTGAAGTGGATTCCATTATATCCAGGGTTTACAGTTTGGTTCAATGGCTCTCAGGACCCCCACTATATCAACTGTTCCAGTACCCCTGCAACCAACCCTTCCCACCACCACCACTAAAGAGGTATCCACAGACAGAGGAGAAACACAGACAAAGTGAAGAACAGAAGATGGAGGAGTGCGAAGGACAGGAAGAGAAGAGGTTGAGTTGGGAGAAGAAGAACTTGAAAGGAAAAAAAAAAGGAAAGATACTCCTAAATATGTAATGACCATGTAAAGTGTTACAATAACAAGTTAAATATTAAAAATACTGAAAAAATACCCTTTGATTTCATGCGTCAGTGCGATTTAACTGACAAAATAAAAGGCACCTTCTGTTCACCCTTATCATATGACCATCTCTGAGGGCACATTTAAAGAAAGGTGAAACTCTTTAGTTAAATTAAATGAAGAGACATAATCTAAGAGACTTTTCAAAGCTATCTGAATTCTGGTACTTTAGTACAGTATATCAGTCATACTCCCTATTTTTTTTCCTGTGCTGAGAGATTAAAAATATTTTCACCTTTATATAATCTTTTCAACCCTAAAAGCAGAAATACCAACAGGGAATGTGTACCCCCTAAATATAGTTTACTACACCCCCAACTCTATTCCTGCTCAACCATGATATATACTTGTACCACATATGTGGTCATGATAGATGTGATAAACTGCATTTTGTTCTACTCCTTGGACCACAACTATTTTTTTAAAGACATCAGCCTGCCAAAGAAATGATTCCTTCTTTCCCAGTATGTGGCATTTCCCTCTCAAAAATTACACTATATCCAATAGATCTGTGAAGGAATTTTGGATTTTATGATAAAAGAATGAAATTTGCCACAGTCTTAGGGCATGACTTAATAAAGATTTTTATGTATGGGTCCATCACCAACTCATGCCATGTTGGCTATGGAAACCACTTTGAATTCTGAATGTTTTTTTTTTCCGCACTGATGCTTTCCTGATAGTGTTTGTTTACGGTATTAAACCATATCAATCGGGGTTTTTTTGGTAAATTTAAATTCCTTTTGTCTTAGGTGTCCTATAAACTGGAGTTATGAATTGTGATGGCTTGAGAGTATACAAAAGATAAAGAATTAACATGCTCTGTAGCATGTCAGCAGGGAGTATTTACTAAATTATATAGAAGAATAATGTTTACAACTTTCTGTTCATGAACAAAAGTGACATTTCTCTTTGCTAATAATGATATTTCAGAGTGATCTGTGTGGAACAGGTTATTGCTGTGTTTCAAAAAGATTGAAAAGACAGCTTGTACATGCAGCCTAAAATCAATTAAGAAACAAGAAAATCTTTCACTGTCTTAAATATATTGAAACATCATTTCCCCACCATTTTTCAAGGAGGAGACCTGCAATTTGGTCTTGGAGATTGCCCTTGCAGGAGGTCTGCTGAACAAGGGGAATTTATTTTGCTTCATAGGCTCTGTTAATGGCTGGGTTTTGTCTTGTAACCTCTCTGTTACAACATTGTATACTGCGGCAACCTCCCTGACAGAGGCAATCGCAGAAGGGTCTGCAATGCCTTTGGTGTTCCATTTAACTAACTCTATATTCTCTTCTGAGAAGGGGTTGCCCATGTTTTTTCTGACCTCAACAAGTACCTTGACAAATCATGCAGAAGAAGTCTGGGCAGTTTTCACTTGCTCATGCTTTCTCACTGGAAAAGACGGGCACCAGCAATTTTCCTCGCCATATTCCACCCCACTAACTTTACTGTTTCACTTGAAGTTATGAGGGATAGTGAGGCAAAGGGAGAAATAGGCTAAAGAAACTAACTTTTTAAAAAAAAAGTTTTTTAAACATTATTGTACCAAAGTAGAAAATCCAGCTTTCAAAAACTGTATTTACAAAGCATAACTTTGGGTGGAGGAAGTGGTGGTGGTGGGGAGATGCAGGTGCAACTCCACTGACTGCTACATCCAGGTCTAATATGGCTCATAAATGTGACAATAAGTACTTGTTTTCAGGGCCCCAAGCAGGTCCTAAGGGTTTAAACAAAAAAGGCAAAACTAATAAACAACCCCTCCCACACACTTAAACTAAGTTCAAGAGTATTCTGGGTATACTGATGCTAGCCCAGTTTGTTCTCTGTGGGCTGAGTGGAGATCTCAATCAAGTGTGGCTTCAAATATCTTATTTTGTTTTTGAGTAAATGTTTTCATCCCCATCCCAGCAGTACCAGCTATACTGTGGCACCAATGGTGCCGTCACGCTGAGCCCACACTAGGAAGGGGCCCATTAACTACATTGGGGCCCACAAATATGTTTGGTAGCAGGCCCACAAAAGGTTAATCCGGGTTTGCCTACCTGAGCCTTCTTTACACTCAGACACATCTTCCTTAAAACACCATCCTGGCCACTATGGATAAAGAAGCCCAACATTCCACACAAAGATGGACTACAAGCCGTCAGGAACAGTATCCTCGATAATGTCAAGGCAAACCTGGTGGCTGAACTTTGTGACTTTGTCCTCACCCATAACTATTTCACATTTGGGGACAACGTATACCTTCAAATCAGCGGCACTGCTATGGGTACCCGCATGGCCCCACGGTATGCCAACGTTTTTATGGCTGACTTAGAACAACACTTCCTCAGCTCTCGTCCCCTAATGCCCCTACTCTACTTGTGCTACATTCATGACATCTTCATCATCTGGACCCATGGAAAAGAAGCCCTTCAGGAATTCCACCATGATTTCAACAATTTCCATCCCACCATCAACCTCAGCCTGGACCAGTCCACACAAGAGATCCACTTCCTGGACACTATGGTGTTAATAAGCGATGGTCACATAAACACCACCCTATACTGGAAACCTACTGACCGCTATTCCTACCTACATGCCTCCAGCTTTCATCTAGACCACACCACGTGATCCATTGTCTATAGCCAAGCTCTATGATACAACCGCATTTGCTCCAACCCCTCAGACAGAGACAAACACCTACAAGATCTCTATCAAGCATTCTTACAACTACAATATCCACCTGCTGAAGTGAAGAAACAGATTGACAGAGCCAGAAGAGTACCCAGAAGTCAGCTACTACAGGACAGGCCCAACAAAGAAAATAACAGAACGCCACTAGTCATAACTTTCAGCCCCCAACTAAAACCTCTCCAACACATCATCAAGGATCTACAACCTATCCTGAAGGATGACCCATCACTCACAGATATTGGGAGACAGACTAGTCCTCGCTTACAGACAGCCCCCAGCCTAAAGCAAATACTCACCAGCAACCACACACACCACACAACAGAACCACTAACCCAGGAACCTATCCTTGCAACAAAGCCCGTTGCCAACTGTGTCCACATATCTATTCAGGGGACCCAATCATAGGGCCTAATCATATCAGCCACACTATCAGAGGCTCGTTCACCTGCATGTCTACCAATGTGATATATGCCATCATGTGCCAGCAATGCCCCTCTGCCATGTACATTGGTCAAACTGGACAGTCTCTACGTAAAATAATAAATGGACACAAATCAGATGTCAAGAATTATAACATTCAAAAACCAGTTGGAGAACACTTCAATCTCTTTGGTCACTCGATTACAGACCTAAAAGTTGCAATACTTCAACAAAAAAACTTCAAAAACAGACTCCAATGAGAGACTGCTGAATTGGAATTAATTTGTAAACTGGATACAATTAACTTAGGCTTGAATAGAGACTGGGAGTGGATGGGTCATTACACAAAGTAAAACTATTTCCCCTTGTTTATTCCCCCACCCACCCCCCACTGTTCCTCAGACGTTCTTGTCAACTGCTAGAAATGGCCCACCTTGATTATCACTACAAAAGGTTCCCCCCCACACCCCGCTCTCCTGCTGGTAATAGCTCACCTTAAGTGATCACTGTGGTTACAGTGTGTATGGTAACACCCATTGTTTCATGTTCTCTATGTATATAAATCTCCCCACTGTATTTTCCACTGAATGCATCCAATGAAATGAGCTGTAGCTCATGAACGCTTATGCTCAAATAAATTGGTTAGTCTCTAAGGTGCCACAGGTACTCCTTTTCTTTTTATAAATAGCATACTGAAGGCTATGTTATTCCACATACTTCATTAAGATTCCATCTGCCACTAATTATGCAGGTGTCATTAAACACAGAGCTAGTGTATCTACGTATACACTTCTTAGGGACAGATCATGAAATTACAGTACTTACATGAGAAAAGCAAAAGTTAGTGTGGTGATGAAGCATCACATTTAGGATCAGAGACATAAAACCAGATACAAAACTAGTGCTCAATAGTCCATATTTTTGACAACTTACCCAAAGACTGTTCAAGTGTAATGTCTTGCCTAAACAGCAGCCAAATACTGAAAAATTTTAAAGCCCTATGGAAAGAAAGCAGGGTGGGTGTGGGTAACAACAGAAGAGGATGGCAGAATGATCACTATATTGAGACAGTGGCTTTTCAACCTTAAGATGTCCACAGCCAGAGGCAGTAACTTCCTAAGTACTCTAGCTGAGATACTTGTCCGAAGTACAGTATTTGTCTGAACTAATATATTATTTGAAATGTAAAATAAAAGACATTAAAATGTAATAAACTTGCAATGTTACACAAAACTGAGCTTTCAAAAGTTAGGTTTATTTTTTTAGATAATATATATAAAATATCAGCTTATGACCCAGCACAAGAAAAGGAAACAAAAAGTTTTAAATCAGTTTATTCACCAGCACAACTACTAAAAGAGAAAACCACATGAATGTGGCAGAAATTTAAACTGTGGTCTGTTGATCACTAATAGACTACAGAGTACTTGTTGATTGCTCATGGGCAGCAGGCTGATCACAACATACTGCATCTACTTGTTTGTAATTTTTTTTTCTAACATTACTTTTCAACTTTAAATGGGAGAGTGTCTGGTCCATGTAGATCACAAATAGGAGAAGAAATGTCCATGAGACAGTCAGCATAATTATCAGAACAGTTTGTAATAATATTTTACTGTACAGGACTTCTGATAAATTCTCACTAGAACAGCCAAATAATCAGTGATGCAAACAAAGTCTTTTCATTTTTTCTCTTAGGTATCTAACAAACACAATTTCTCTAAAATGAATTACATTTCACACTTCATAGTAGTGATTTCTACATGAAAAAAGTTAATTGATTAGATTTAATACTTGGAATGTCACACTGTAGATTCTGCTTTTGCGTAAACTACCATCTTAGCCCTCACATGGACTCAACAACCGCTAATAGAAGATATGGTGTGGGTTTCTCTTTGTACTTGTAGATCATTTATTTCTTTTTGCTGTATTCATGTACAGATGTGTTTGTTGGTGAATGCCTGACTGCAAAAAGATACATGAAAAATAAAATATGATATCCAGAAGACTTTAATTTAAATATCTCTGTGGTCAGAGTGTCCTCTTGAAGACTGAAAGTAGTTAAATCTATTACGTAAAAATATTCACTCATCATATCCCAAATTTTTTACTCATGATATATTTCATAGCAAATTTTGCAAGGGAGAAGACAAAAAGCAGCCTTTTTATTTTATATATCTAATAACATATACAATTAAATATCTACTGGCTGTTTTAGTTTATACCACTCTACTGTTAATTGATTCCCTTTATTATAAAATATGCTAGAGCATTTTACAGTTATAGTCCAAAACACTAAAGGTAATTAAAGGACAGCTGATGATTTGACTAGGGTCTCCTATTATCCTACTTGATTTCATTGCTTTTTATTGATTGTTGTTTTATTTGTAAAGAACTGGATGTTGATGGAAATGAGGGATTTACGGCACCCACACTACAACCTCTTTTTGCAACCCATTGATATAGATGATCTGCAGTAGACATCTGTTCAGTACAATTATTACTTTTTCAAATGGCTTAATCCTACTTCTATGGAAGGTTTTGGCAGAAATACCATTAAGTTTAATTGAAGCAGGGGCAAGATACCATATCATTTTAGCTTAAATCCACTGATGGTAGAACACCAACTTCCAGAGGTATGCAAAGCATATTTTCTTAGACTAATGTTTTTTCTTATTTCATAGAATCATAGAAATGTAAGGCTAGACAAGATCTCAAGAGGTCAGCTAGTCTATCCTCTCTCCCCCCCACACACACATTGTATTACAATTAAGTATACCAAGACCATTGGATTTATGGTTTATTACAACAATCTAGAGGGGTGTTAATGGGCCATTTCACCTTAAATTGCTGCTTAGAATATGTGCTAACTACTTATGCTAAACTGTTTGCTCTTGTATTTATCTGTGATACTCTGAGAACTTTCCCAGAAGCTGAAGAAGAGCTCTGTGTAGCTCAAAAGCTCATCTCTTTTACCAACAGAAGTTGGTGCAACAAAAGACACTACCTCATCCACCTTGTCTCTCTAATATCCTGGGACTGACATGGTGACAACAGCATTGCATAGACCATCCCTGACAGCTGCTTCTATAAACGGCTCTTCAAACTTCCAGTGCCTGGGATTATACAACCTCCCTAAGTAACCTGTCGTAGCACTTAACTATTCTTATACGCACAAAGTTATTTTTTCCTAATATCCAACCTAAATCTCTCTTGCTGAAAAATAAGCTGATTACTTCTCCTACACTCAGTGGACATGGAGAACAATTGATAAATATCCTCTTTATAACAGCCTTTTACATGTTGGAAGACTGTTATGTCCCCCCTCAGTTTTCTCTTCTCTATACTAAACATGATCAATTCTTTCAACCTTTCCCCATAGGCTATATTTTCTAAGTCTCTTAGCATTTTTGATGCTGTTCTCTGAACTCTCTCCAATTTGTCTACATCTTTCTTAAAGTGAACTGGACTAAGTATTACAACTGAGGCCTAATAGACAAATAATACTGTGTTTTCAGAAACCCCCCATGCTTCCCTTACAATATAAACTGATGAATTTTGTACTTGTGTTTACAGGCACATGTTTTCAGTAATGGATGGAGTGAAGAAGGGAGGAGTCAAGATCAGAGAATATGAGGAAACAGTACTGGGAAAGCAACTTGAATTTGGGATGGAAAAAAAGATGCAACACCTTTTTCCTCACCTTTCCCCCGTTTTCTGTACTGCTCTGATGAAAAGAATCTATATGACTTAACCAGCTACCTCCCCACCTATTGTGAGCACTGGCTACCTAATGGAACAACTTCCCATCACATATCTACCATTCTCCGGTATGCTGTGAATTAATAGCATGAGCACTGGGATGAGAGAACTAAGCAAAATACTAGCATCCCTCTCTAAGTTATTTGAAATGTGACATCCAGACAAGACAATGCTCAGTGTTGTCCAAGAGGCTTAAGCATCTATCTGCTTATGTGGCTTTCTGCACCATCCATAGCATCTAAGCACAATCATAAATGGATTTAATCCTTACATCACTCGTGACAGATAGGGCTGTATGATCCCTGTTTTTTTTCTAATGGGTAACTAAGGGAAAGGTAAGTTAAGTAGTTTACTCAATGTTCACAAAGGAAGTTTGTGACTGAGCCAGGAATTGAATCCACATCTCTCAGTCCCAGCCCCAGGCCTTTTACATCCTCTAGAATTACCTAATGAAATTTTTGAATATTGACCACTAGGGTCATATTCAGCCCTGGTATAAACAAGTGCAACTCCACCAACTTCAGGGACTCCTGCTTTGCCACTCCTGTGCTGAATTTTGTGCCCAGGCTCTCATTTCAAGTTTCAATTATGATAATGTGCAGGATGACATGAGGGACTCAACTTACTGATTGAATCTGGGGCTCTGCTCAACAGCTGCCACTTCTACCCCTCAGCCCCACTTCTTAAGATCTTCACAAGCAGGTAGTAGTGTTCCTCCCCCCCTACCCTCAAGTAAAGAATAGAATGCTGCAATGGTGGTCAGAATTTCTGGAATTGCTGAGGAAATAATGACTTATTTATTTTTATTTATTTTTGGTTCTGCCTTGTTTATTGCCATGATAACTTTTAGCAGAACACTTCTGAAACATAAACAAAGAATTCATCAGACAGACTATTTGCTGTCAAAGTTCTGCCTGCCTAAAACTTGCTTTGTTCACTTAATTTAAAAAAGGATAGAGAACATACTACTGAGACAAAATATAAATCCATCTTATGACATGCTAGATTTGTTGGCAACTTTTTTTCCCTCAATGGACGCCTCATGTTGAGATGTGTGTGTGTGTGCATCAGGTATGACAAATGTGTTCCTCCAAGAAAAGAAAAAGGGTATAAGAGGCAGCCTGATGTTGGAAGAGATTATGTACTGCCCAGTATGTGCATGAGATAGCAAAGAACATGTGAAAGAAAAGGTCATCTTAACAAAATATTTTCCCCAGCAAGAATACAAAGGCAATTTGAAGGGTTTAGTCTTCTGCAATAGAACTGCATCTCTGTAAAGCTATTGTGACAAAGCTCGGTCCTTGCCTCCATGGGTCCCACATTTCCTGGAGGATTTTGCTAGCCTCAGAGGCTCACTGTGACCCTCCACGTAACCCTTCTTTCTCTAGAGACAAGGGTCACAGTCTACTGAACCATTTTCATCATAAGCCAGCAAGGGAGGTGAGGAGAAGTTATCCTTCCTTGCACAGTCTCTGTTGTCTCCCAGTCTCAGTGATTAATCAGGGGGCAAAGGTGTGTGTGTGTGGGGGGGAACCCAGGCCCACCCTCTACTCCAAGCTCCAGCCCAGGGACTCTAATAGTATCAGCTATGGTAGCAGACCTTTTAGAAACATGACATGTACAATTCCCTGGGCTACTTCCCCCACAGTAGCCCTCACTTCCTCAAGCTCCACTTCACCCTTACCTCAGAGCCTCCTTCCTTGTGCCTGATATAGTGTGCACTACTCAGCCTCTCCAATAGCACAACTTCCTTCCAGAACTCCTGACATCCACACTCACCTGACAGACTGGGAGGCTTTTAACTAGTTTCAGCCAGCCCCGATTGGCTTCAGGTGTCCCAATCAACCTAGCATTCTCCCTGCCTTCTGGAAAGTTCTTAATTAGCCCCAGGTGTCTTAATTGACCTGGAGCAGCTTCCATTTCACTTAACCTGGTACCAGGGATTTGTTTAGCCTGGAGCTAATATATCTATGGCAGCTCCTTCACGGGGCTGTGAGCACGGGCATGTACTTGGCGCGGTTCGCTCCAATCCCGGACACCTACCCCTTTTGCAGTGTGAGGGAAACCCTGGCGCATGTCTACCTGGAGTGCGCCAGGCTGCAGCCCCTATTCCGGCTCCTCACAAATATTTTGTTAAGATTTTGGTTGCACTTTTCCCCTCACCTCCTTATCTATGCTCTCCCTGTCCGTGGCCCCACTAAGTCACGGGACCTCCTGTTCAACCTCCTCCTGGCCCTGGCTAAAGTGGCTATCTATAAAACCAGGGTGAGGAAGTTGGCCGATGGAGTCTCCTGTGACTGTGGGGCCTATCTCCAATCCTCCGTCCGTTCATGCCTCCGGGCAGAGTTCCTCTGGGCAGCGTCCACTGACTCCCTTGACGCCTTTGAGGACAGTGGGTGCTGTCCGGGGTTCTCCGCTCGGTGTCCCCGTTTGGTTCCCTTCGTTTGACCCTTTGATCGCACTCCTGTCCCTGTTGTTCATTAGTTGTCCCCCATAATTATTTGGTTTTCCAGGTCCTGTGGACCCCCCCCCCCTTAGGCTGGGGGGGGGATCCTTTAGCAGTGGGCGGGCTTTGCCTTCCCACTTCCTGGACCCCAATAAGGCTAATATATCTATCTTCCACTACTTTTCTATAGCCAACTGGCCTTGCCCCGTCACATTATGTAGAATGCATACCAGATCTTTACTATTATTTTCTAATTTTCAAAGTCAGTAATTTATTTTAAAAGGTCCTTTCAGTGTTTCTGAGGCATGCCTCTATCCTCAGGTGCAACACTAGTGCATGAAAGAGCAGTACAAGGAGTGAGCTTCCCACACTGCTATGTCAATATGCTTCAGCCTTACTTGACTCAGAGGCAATGGGCCAGATCCTTAATTACTAGAGAAATTCTTCAGCCTCTACTTTCTTTTTCTAATCTTTATTCTAAATAACCAAAAGTCACTCCACCCTGGGATTGGCATGCTCATTTGAAAACCCAGAATTTCTAAAATGGTGCCCTAGCAAAAAGCCAGGTATGTGTGTGTGGATCAGCAGAATCACAATCTGAGGTAATTGACAACAGTGAGCACGTGCAAGATTGGTGCCTACTGAGCATGTGCACTAATGGGTGACAGAGAGGTCAGTAAACTGAGCAGCTAGCCAGTCATAGCCTCCTCATTCCAGTCCAAACTTGTTTTAAAGGTCAGAGCTGTCAGTCAGAACTCTGAAGTAATGGTTGATGCTGGGCATATGTGAATGAGGTAATTGCTTCTAAAAATAGAAAGGTATAGTAGAAGGGAGCTTCAATGTAGCATAGAAGGCCAGCTGCCAGCAGACAGTTTCGGAGTCTGAGCCTGAGTCAGCAAAAGAGAGAGAAAGAGATGACTGGGAGAAGATGAAAGCCAACAAGAGGAGACAATGAAAAGCTGCTGCAAAGAAGTCAGAAACGCTACTACAGAGAGAGAGAGAGAGAGAAGGAAACGGGAGTAGAGCAAAGCAGACTGACCAGGAACTGAACAGCAACAGTGACTAGAAAAAAAATACTGAAGAATTTATAAAGTGATATCAATGGATTTATAAAGTAAGCCTGTTATTCTTTAATTATAGCATAGTAAAAGCATACTGTAGGATAGCATATAGGGTTAGCATGTGTGTGTTTATAAGAATGCATAAAATTCTGTTATTAATTGTAACATATCTATGCAAACTTTAAAGCTATTTAAGAACTGCTGTCAGTGATTTGTTATAAACTGGACACTTGTAACAAATCGCTTGGCTTAGAATCATTTGAACTATGTGCTATTGTAGTTTGAATGCTCTTTAACTTGCAATAAGAGATTGTTGTCAGGGTTTCTGTGCCTTGTTTAGGATTTCTAGATCATATTGTAGTAGGGATTATTAGTAACTTTAATCAAAAGGTACTTTGTTTTGGAGAGAATAGTGCCTGTGTCAATTACTTTATCAGAAGATTATATCTGTGTCCCTTAATGTTTCCATAACAACCCTGGAAACTTGTACCTTGGGAATAACAAACTAAGGGGGGTGATAGGCAGGTTATTATAGCAGCATCCCAAAATCCATTTTTGGGGTAACACCTCAGCTGGTCTAAGTCAGTGTAGCTGTATAGACTCCAATTGAGTCTTTTACTGAGTAGCCACAGAGGCTGAAGTGTTCTCCTACCGGTTTTTGAATGTTATGATTCCTGATGTCAGATTTGTGTCCATTTATACTTTGCGTAGAGACTGTCCGGTTTGGCCAATGTACATGGCAGAGGGGCATTGCTGGCACATGATGGCATAAATCACATTGGTAGATGTGCAGGTGAACGAGCCCCAGATGGCATGGCTAATGTGATAAGGTCCTGTGATGGTGTCACTTGAATAAATATGTGGACAGAGTTGGCATCAGGCTTTGTTGCAAGGATAGGTTCCTGGGTTAATATTTTTATTGTGTGGTGTGTGGTTGCTGGTGAGTATTTGCTGTAGGCAGGGGGCTGTCTGAAAGTGAGGACTTATCTGTCTCCCAAGATCTGTGAGAGTGAGGGATAATTTTTCAGGATAGGTTGTAAATCTTTGATGATGCGCTGGAGAGGTTTTAGTTGGGGGCTGAAGGTGACAGCTAGTGGCGTTCTGTTATTTTATTTGTTGGGCCTGTCCTGTAGTAGGTGACTTCTGGGTACTCTTCTGGCTCTGTCAATCTGTTTTTTTCAATTCAGCAGGTGGGTATTGTAGTTTTAAGAATGCTTGATAGAGATCTTGTAGGTGTTTGTCTCTGTCTGAGGGATTGGAGCAAATGTGGTTGGATCCATTGTCTACAGCCAAGCTCTAAGATAAAACCACATTTGCTCCAATCCCTCAGACAGAGACAAACACCTACAAGTTCTCACTTCAACCTCTGTGGCCACTCAGTAAAAGATTTAAGGGTGGCATTTTTGCAAAAGCAAAGCTTCAAAAACAGACTCCAATGAGAAACTGCTGAGCTTGAATTAATATGCAAACTAGATACCATTAACTTGGGTTTGAGTAGGTTTCAGAGTAACAGCCATGTTAGTCTGTATTCGCAAAAAGAAAAGAAGTACTTGTGGCACCTTAGAGACTAACCAATTTATTTGAGCATAAGCTTTCGTGAGCTCACGAAAGCTTATACTCAAATAAATTGGTTAGTCTCTAAGGTGCCACAAGTACTTTTCTTTTTGAGTTTGAATAGAGACTGGGAGTGGCTGGGTCATTACACATATTGAATCTATTTCCTTAAGTTCAGTATCCTCACACCTTCTTGCCAACTGTCTAAATGGGCCATCTTGATTATCACTACAAAAGTTTTTTTTTCTCTTGCTGATAATAGCTCATCTTAACTAATTAGCGTCTCACAGTTTGTATGGTAACTTCCAACTTATCTGTGTGTGTATATATATATCTTTCTGTATGTTCTATTCTATGTATCCAATGAAGTGAGCTATAGCTCACAAAAGCTTATGCTCTACTAAATTTGTTAGTCTCTAAGTTGCCACAAGAACTCCTGTTCACTTTACAACTGTTTAACATTTGGAGTATAATATCAAAAGGCCTGATTAGGAGGCATTCTATTAATTATGTCTTCAAGCATGTTTAGGTGTGCAGATGAAAGCACTATATAAATAATATCACATACCACAAGTATGGTATGTACAGAATACTAACAGGCAATTACAGACAAATATGCAGTTTGCTTCCTGTACCAAATTTACCCTTAGCATTATGTATTAAAACTATTGGTATTTCAGATTCCTGAAAGTTCAGAAATTTAGATTTCAAGCTCTTTGGGGCAGGGACCATCTTCTTCTGTATATTTGTACAATGCCTAACACAATGGGGCCCTTAACTCAGCTGGTGCCTTGAAGCACTACTGCAATGCAAATAACAAAGACAACCTCATCTGAACGGTTACAATTTTGTTATGTATCCAAACACAGAGCAAAACATGAACTCTTTTATTTAAAATGACTTATTTTTAGATTAAGGAAAAATAATAGCAATAAAATAAAAGTAAAGTGTCCATGGGTCATAATACAGTGTGTGCATCCCCTTTATAACAGCAATCCTGACAACAAAATGGCTGGTTTGTTTGGAGTATGGAGACCATAAAGCCATAAAAAGCTGCAAACTATATACCTACAGATGTGTTTGAAAATTTAAGGTCTAATTTTGTCTTACAATGTGTACATGTGGCTTCTTTGGAGATCAGCAAATGTTACACACACAAATCTGAGGGCAGAGATTAGTTTTTGGCAAATATCATCTGAAGGATATTTGGCTGCTCTGGTGCCAGCAAGAAGCAAGTAATCAGTCATCATGAATGAAAGAGACTCTGAAATTAACATAAGACATTCTGACATCCCCTTACCTGCTGTTCCAGTGGAGAATGCTGTATTTATTTTTTGTACTGAAAATTGGGTGTCTTGAAAAACAGGCTCTGAGGCAATATTTGATAGCTGAGAACACAGGTTTTATTTTTTCAGTCTGTGATTGTTTTTTTCGGGGGGGGTCAATGCCAGTGAAGGGGGGGCTCCATTCCTCCCCCCCCCCCAGTTCAGCTAGTAGAATCCCTTCAGGTTTTTGTACAAGAGCATATGTGATTTGAATAGAGCAAGACTGATGTATTTAACATCCCTCTTGCTTTGCCTTTTTTCCCTCTCATTGGCATTTGCATTTTCCTAATCCAGACATTGAGTGAAATTCATTCTGCTGTAATACAAAAATTCTGATTTTTTTTTCTGATATTGTCGTTTCAGATGACCACATCAGCTGATAGCTTAGGATGTTAGCTGATTTAGACACTAGTTTTTTCTATGCAAGATTTTAGCTGAATAGGATTGTGACGGGTTCGGATTGTGACAGCCCTTGGGACTGTCACCTGATGTGTTGAAATTACTTCTGAGTCCATTTTCCCTTCCAGCTTGGGACTTCCAGGACCCTGTCTTGTTGAACCAGACTTTCCAGTCTGCTGCAACGCAGATCCAGGATCTGGTCCATGCCTCCAAAGCTGCAGACTTAACTGAAAACAGCTCAGCAGGTTACCTGTCTCCAGCACCCAGACACCCAGTTCCCAATGGGATCCAAACCCCAAATAAATACATTTTACTCTGTATAAAGCATATGCAGGGGAAATTCATAAATTGTCGACCCTCTACAACACTGATAGAGAGATATGCACAGCTGTTTGCTCCCCCGGGTATTAATCACTTACGCTGGGTTTATTAATAAACAAAAGTGATTTTATTAAGTATAAAATGTAGGATATAAGTGGTTTCAAGTAATAACAGACAGAACAAAGTAAGTCACCAAGCAAAATAAAGCAAAACCTGCAAGTCTAAGCCTAATACATTAAGAAACTGATTACAGGTAATATCTCACCCTCAAAGATGTTCCAATAAGCTTCTCTCACAGACTAGACTCCTTCCTAGTCTGGGCCCAATTCTTTCGCCTTGTACAGTCCTTGTTAGTTCCAGCTGACATCTAGGTGGTAATCAGGGGTTTTCTCATGACTAGCAGCCCCCTCTGTCCTGCTCCACCCCCTTTTATAGCTTTGGCACAAAGCGGGAATTTTTTGTCTGTGCTTGTCACCACCCCTGCCTCATCAATGGAAAAGCACAAGGATTAAGATGGATTCCAGCATCATGTGACACGGTCATATGTCTCTGTAAGACTCCTAGTGTCCATTCTTCCTGGGTTGGCCCACATGTACACAGGAAGGCAAGGAGGTAAATAAACCATTTACAACCAATTGTCCTAGTCAATGGGAGCCATCAAGATTCTAAACCACCATTAATGGCCCACATTTTGCATAATTACAGTAGGACCTCAGAGTTATACTTCATATTTCTAGCTTCAGATACAAGAATGATACATGCATACAAATAAGAGGAATATATTCAGTAGGTTATAACTTTTGTTATGATACCTTACAAGAGACCTTTTGCATAAACCATATTCCAGTTACATCATATTCACACTCATAAGCATATTTCCATAAAACATATGCAGTTCAATGTCACAGGAATGCACTGATTTATCTTCTGTCTTTCAACATGTGGATTATAATACTTAGTCCTGCCACGAGTGCAGGGGACTTTAGTAGATGAACTCTCGAGGTCCATTCTAGTTCTATGATTCTATGATTCCCTAATAATGGCAAGGAAATGCATGTCTGAGAGCTGTCTGTTTATACCCTGAACATGCTTTGGAGTTTTATGACATGCATAATGAGTTTTATTGATACTGACATGCAATAAATAGAATATAATACCTATGTATCAGCATGGCCATGGGGCAAAATACGATCATATGTTCTCTGTTCAAGTTTAAAGACATATGCATTTAAAAAACAATCAATATTCAAATTTCTTTCTGCTGTCATGTCAGGAGTTAGAAATATTTTAGAGACTGGTAACTTATAGCAAAAGACAAGTCAGTATTGGGTGCTGTCAAATAAAGGTAATCTATACCCATTTTCCTTTACTTCAGTGTTTGACTGCTGCTGAACTGTGAACGTGGATGAGACTCTACTAACAATTACTGATTGAAGAGACTATTACTATTTCTAGGATGCCATTTATGCAGTCTCAATTAACCTAAAGTGAAGAGGAATATTGGTATATAATTCTTTCACATAATGGATAACATTCAACATTAGCTGGAGTCATTCACATTTTACAGCTGCAGCATTAAGGGAATTTCCATTTCTCAGTTCTCTTGATAGTCCAGTCATGTGAACAGATGATGAGTACCACTGCAAACACCAAGTCACACCAATGCTTCTGTAACATTGCCAGGAGACTGTTTCAGGTCACTTCAGTCTGTAACTATTCTTTTCAGTAGTCTTATTTCTTTACTTTTATACTGCAAATTTGCCTTAAGGATCATTGCAAGCTGGTGGACTGACTCAGTAAGGCCAATATTGAATCTGAACTCCATATTTAGACATCTAAGTAAGTAGCCTGCTCTTCAAAATTACTGGGCATCTGCTGCTCCCATTGAAGTCAATGAGGTTACCTGGATGTACATACAATCAAAATCAAGCCCCAGGATCTTGGTAGACCCCAGTTCAGAGTGTGAAGAGGAATACAGGACAGAAAGTGTCCTGGCATACCGGGGGCTGGAGGGGGGCAGTCACAAATAGGCCCCAAATGTATAACCGTTAAAGTTAGAAAATATATTTTAAAAATATATGTGTTTCTAAGAGTATGGATGCTTTTCACTACACTGGCTTTACATTAGTGTAACTCCACTGACTTCACTGTAGTAATTCCCAATTTTATACTCAAGTAGGAGGAGAATCAGACCCTCTAGCTTCCTGTATTAAACTGCCATGAATAGCATTCAGAATTCTGCATTTGCTCTGCAACTGCCAATAATATCATAACCAAGTTAACAGTGTACCTAGATTCCGGTTTAGTGATTTTGGTGTCAGCTATTGCAGGGGAACCTTAGAAAAAGGAACTCGGACTCACCAGCTAATTAATAGAAGCACTGCTTTTAAAATATTTTCTTGTAAAATATAAATATAATTGTAAATTGGTAGCATACACATGTTCTGTTACTAATTTGAAATCTTAAACCATGTTTTTGATAAACTCTAGAATTAGAGCTAAGAGAATAAAAATGTTTTAAAAAATCAAGAGTTCACAGACATTTCTACAAACAACGTCAGTGAGTTCAGTTTGATATTATTCATCAAAAATTAGTATTCATTTTTCACAACTATTCAGAAGACCTCTGGTTTATTCATAAAGGGCTTGAGCAAAAGCCTGTAGAAGTCAAGCCCCATTGACTTTAATTCACTTTTGATTAAGCTCAAAATTGCTTTCCAGTGGTGGAAATGTCAAGAATTCACTTTCTTGAAATTTCAAGAATGAACAGTTTCCCTAAAACATATACTGGAAGTATTCCCATGGCCTTTTTTACCCAGAGACCGGTAGATTCAGTCTACGTTCTAGATAAGTATGTTGTTTATGGTATGGGCAAATACATAGCTAAGAGTGCTGACAAACAAACAAACTGAAAGAGCCAGAAAGGGATCTAGTTGTAATTTTTGTACACACCACACAAATACATATATGTTCAATTACGCAGAGTGAATGTGATAATAATAAAATGAAAGTCATCTGATAGACATATAATTAATATTTATTAGTTGCCTTTCTCCTTACCTCAGAAAGCAATCTAGATATTTTTAACACATATATAAGAACATATAATGCCCTTTCTTGGGCAAATAGAATAAGACGTTGATCCAGGAAAGTACTGAAACACATATTTGAATCTATGCCTATTCAGGACAGAACTTAGGCATGCGCTTAATTTATGTATGTGTATATGTTTCATTAAAGTAATATTTTAGGACATTTAAATAGTCATCATAATCCCAATTCAGAAGCACATTCTTATTCAGGGCAGCATTTTAAGTATGTTTTTAAGTTCCATTGAAGTCAATGGAACTTATGTACATGCTAACTGCTGTCCTGAATAACAATACTTTCCTGAATCAGGGCCCAGGTAAAGATTTCAATATCCTAAAATTTCCTAGGCTTGCTTATCTCCGCTGCTTCTCTCCCTGAAGTGCTGAACTTTCTCCTTGAGAGAATCAATTCGCTAAAGATTCCTTCAGGCATTCTTCCTATCTTAGAATGTTAGGATATTCAGTCAGAGAACAGCTGCCATACCATGTCACTTAGGTGACCAATCACACAAAGAAATACTTTCATGAATGGTTTGCAAAACCGCTCTAAGTGGAAATATACTTTTTAACCAAGAGTGTTGAACAATTAAATATAATTATGTGTTTGAAAAGAAATACAGAAAGAAGGACCTAATCCATTGAACCCATTGTTTGTAATGAATAGTTTGACTGGCACTACTTACAATTCACCCTTATTTAAAAGGTAACACATCAGTTCCAGCTATTGGAGGTTTTTAAGAACACATTAGACAAACACGTGTGAGGAATGGTCTATGTATACCTAACCTTGTTTCAGCACAGGGGGATGAACTCACTAGATGACCTCTTGAGGTCCTTTCCAGCACTACATTTCTATGATTCTATAATTATGTTATACAGAAACCGTATTATGAAATAACTTATCTGTGCTTCACAGAAAACAAACAAGCCCAAGAATGCTTCAGCAGTTTGTACCACCTCCCAATGCAGATGTAATACTTAGTAACATCCTTAGACTGGAATCATTTAACGTTATGGTAGAAGCCAAGGATGTGACATAGTGCTTTAAAAATTAAAAGGCTGAGTTTTTTGGACTGATGTTAGTTTCTACTTGGATTGTCACCAGTGTTCATTGTTTTCTGATGAAGAGCTCAGGATAAAACATTTACAGTAAAAATTTCCCTTCGTGTTTACAAGCCCAATATGAGCTGTAGGAAGCTATCCCACTCAATTTCTGCTCCTTCAGATCGAAACAATAATGATTGTATCAGAAGTTGAAAGGGGTTTACAGTTGATTCTTCCCTCCTCCCACCCCCAGCAATCCTCCAAAGACCAGACCTGGACATCTCAGCCTCCAATGTATACTGTGTGTACCCAATTAAAAAAAAATTAGAGCAATCTAAATTTTTAGGCCACAGAGTATTACCAACATTTCATTCTTTTGGGAGACAGCACAAAACAAGTAAGCTGTACTAGGATTTCTGTATGGGATAGTCTTTTTCCATTTTGAGAAAAAATGTATTATTCTACTGCAAAATGCCAGGGAAGATGGGTAACTGACTCACTGATTCTTCATGTTAATGTCATACTGTAACAAAGCCTAGTATCTTTCAAATTGTCCAGGTCTCATTACATCTACATTGCCTGTGCCAGAGCACATATGAAGAGGGGAAGTATAACCCCCTTTGGCCACAACCTCGGTTCATTGCTCTATTTATGACCCAGTTGCCTCTGAGGTCAGAGATTAGTTTGATTGGTGTTTAATTTGAAGACTGGGAAATTGAGGATGACACTTGGGAGAGACAGGTAATCTAAAGAAAGGAAGTTTTACTGCCAATAATAGAAAGAAATTAGATTAAAAGTAAAGAAAACTGAGTGGTCTATTATGAAAAGTGCCCACATCGACCAGAAATCTTAGTTACAAGATATTGATGAAGAAAACTGAAGTTATAAAAAGTCCTTTTTTAGTGATGTCCTAGGTTATTTTGGTTTTTTCCCCAGCAGTGCTGACAATATGGAATGGCCCTGCGCATATACAGTCAGTGTACTCACCAGTAATTATCGGTTGACCTTTACTATTTCTACCTAACCTCCAGCTTTTGGGGATTTCTTAGGCTCTCAGGAAATTTGATCATGCTGTAGCAAGTGGTGCCAAAAGTGTTATGGCTACAGGATCCAAAAATGGTTTTGTATAGAATAAAGTTTATTTCAAATTATGATTTCTATAGCACGAAGCATATCTTAACAAAGAGAAATTGAGGGCATCTCCTCTCCCATTCCCAGTCATGCAAAGCACATCCTCTCCCATTCATAATTGCATAACATCCCTGTGGCAGCTACAGGAATTGGTTACATAGAGCATAATATTAAGAAAATATTTAGGGTGGGGTTTTCAAAAATTCCCATTGACTTCATTGGCAGTCAAGTTAACGCCAGCACTTTTGAAAATCCCACCCTTAATATATTTTGGCTGTCTGTTAATGTAGATACAAGGAGAATATACAGCACCATATGACCAACCAGCCCTCTATGGCCGATCTGTCAACCACCTGGGGCCACAGCTTGAACATTGCTGAACCAAGGGACAGATAAATGGGTCTTGCCTACACAGATAACAAAGAAAGCATTTCCTGAAATAAGGAAACATAAAAATCAAGAAAATGTTCAACTTTATTTTCTGTCAAATTTCTGAGACACACCAGGTTGGGGGAGGAAGTCAGACGAGAGGAAAATATCTGGCTTTCAGCATCCCAGTGTGAGCAGGAGTGCCCCTCTTTTCTTTAGGCTGGATAAATTCACTTCTCTTGCCCTCTCACCATGTTTTTTAAACTTTAGCATTTCTGTTACCCTTCTTTGGCATTTCTCCAGTTTAATAATAAATGACGATATATACTAAATAAAACAAAGCAAAGACAAATAAACACAGAATAAACCCCTGACACGCAGGGGAAAAAAGAAATATAAATATTTTAATAGAAACCTGGGTAAACCACTAAAACACAGACTATAATGCAAGGATCATATCTGCTAGTTCAGGTGTAGAAGAATGAAAAACTGAGCAAGAGAGATGACATATAGCAAGAACTTGCTCCTTGGTGTGAAGAGAAGACCCTTGCCCAGAAATCACTCTGGGGATCATATCATGTCATCCACTTATAAGTAGACCTCTCCAGTGAAACCAATTGGAGAATTTTGGTTTTCAAAAATAAACAAACAAAAACAAAACAAACAAAAAATGATGGCACAATATGACCCATCATGAGATAATTAAAATATTTTTTTCAGATTGATCAGATTATTATTTATCAGATTGGTCAAACTGCTATTATTTTCAAACTGGAGCAGTGAAAAAAATCTTACCTATGATCAGTGGACTTAGTGAGATGAGTTTGGTGGTTCCAGTCCAGTTACCAGAGAATAAATATTCTCAACACAAAAAAAGCCCCTCACACCTGTAGTAATAGGCACCCTGACTCTCAATCTCAGCAAACAGGCCAATGACAGAGTAATTCTAGAAGCTGAGCTACTTTGCCAACCACAGAACAGGCCTTCCAGGTCAGAGGTGAACCACACTAATGCAGTTGCTTGGAGAAAGCCACAGGACTGCTGCTCATGTTGTAGCTAGGTAATTAAATAGATTACTTTAGCCTCCAGGATTTTATTACAAACTGTCTTTGTGAGCACGAAATTCACATTCAACAGGTCCAAGAATCCATGCCAGAGATATTGATGGGCCAAAAGCCCAAGCTACTATAGCATCTTCTGCAGTTTCCTGGGGAGAGGGGAAGATAGAGCTACAGAGGGCAGTGGGCCCCACCTACTGTTAGGGTTGCCAACCCTCCTGGTTTCACCGGCAGTCTACCGGAATCGGGCTCTATCACCCGGAGGCTACTGAAGCCAAACGGGGAGATTTTAGGCCACTAAACGTCTGGCAGCGCAGCAGGGCTAAGGCAGTCTCCCTTCCTGCCCTGGCCCTGTGCCACTTCCGGAAGTGGTGGGCATGACCCTGCGGCCCATTGGGGGAGATGGGCTCCACACAATGCCCCCACCCCAAGCACTGACACTGCAGCTCCCATTGGCCAGGAATTGCAGCCAATGGGAGTTGCGGTGGTGGTGCCTGCACGCAGGGGCAGTGTGGGGAGCTCCTCAATCCCCTCCAACTACTGTGCAGGATGAGAGTTCTCCTGTGCTGAGGGTTGAAGGACAGAAAAAGGAATGCAGAGTTCCAGAATAATTTTACCATAACTTAAATTATTTATTTCCCTTTCAGTAACAACTTCACTCAATTTATGTGTCCCTCTTCTGCCCCTGCAGAGGTTCTGAACCTGATACAGTCTGCATATCCCCCTTTGTGGGGGAATCCCTGGGGCAGACCTCATGTCTATGACTTTCATTCAGACACCTTTTATGAACATAAATTTCACTAAAAAAAAAGGTAAACCCAGAAATGGGCTGGTTCTCTGAGGAATTAAAAACTGCAAACTTTCACAATTTAGAAGCCACAGGATTGAGGGGAAAGGTGGGGTGCTTCCCGCTTCACAACCATCTGGGGTGGAATTTTCAAACGCCTAAGGCCAATGCTGAGTACATTTGAAAAATCACACCTTTCATGTATAGAATTAATGGGCCAGATAGATGTCCTCCCCTGGTAAAAGCCTCAGGAGAGGGCAGGAAGGGAGTGAAGCTCCACGAGGCTCCCCTTTTGAAGTACCTCCTGCATAATTGGTTAAGTGGGACCACAAATCCACACTTACCTTGGGACGCAGTCAGAGGGAGGACATGACCCTGTGCCTCCAGTGCAGTTGTGTCCCCAGCTTCAATGAGGTTCTCACTGAGAGGTCCTGACCTCTGGAACTGACTTCCTATCTGTCTTCTAATCAAATTGGTGACCTTCAGGATGGGCTGAAAAGCTCATCTATATTCCAGGCTATTTTGGGGGATGATATGGGAGGATGACTAGAAATTTTGGATGGTTGGCATGGTTTGCAGGGGAGCAGGTTGTTTTAGTGGGTGATAACCTTTACTAAATTCAGATAAATATTTATAGACATTTTATGTTGCCTGTCCCTCCCCGACAGTAGAATCTGTTTCCTTTTTTAGTATCTGGAAACCTAAAGGAGAGAACCATTAAATTGTTTACCCAGAAACTATTTTTTCATAAGTGCAGAAAGTCCATAAATATTTCAACAGGCATGCAACTGTACCAAAATATGCCATGGTGATACACTGAATCAATAATCCATAAACTAGCATCTGTAAACTAACAGGGTGGACAATAATGTTTCCTAAAACTCACTCTTTAAATAATAACTAAAGGTATACAGGTTTCAGAGTAGCAGCCGTGTTAGTCTGTATCCGCAAAAAGAACAGGAGTACTTGTGGCACCTTGGAGATTAACACATTTATTTGAGCATAAGCTTTCGTGGGCTACAGCCCACTTCATTGGATGTATAGAATGGAACATATAGTAAGAATATATATATATACACATACAGAGAACATGAAAAGGTGGAAGTAGCCATACCAACTGTAAAAGGCTAATTAATTAAGATGAGGTATTATCAGCAGGAGAAAAAAAACTTTTTAGTGATAATCAAGATGGCCCATTTAGATAGTTGACAAGAAGGTGTAAGGATACTTAACATGGGGAAATAGATTCAATATGTGTAATGACCCAGCCACTCCCAGTCTCTGTTCAAACCCAAGTTAATGGTATCTAGTTTGCATATTAATTCAAGCTCAGCAGTTTCTCATTGGAGTCTGTTTTTGAAGCTTTGCTGTTGCAAAATTGCCACCTTTAAGTCTGTTACTGAGTGGCCACAGAGGTTGAAGTGTTCTCCTACCGGTTTTTGAATGTTATGATTCCTGATGTCAGATTTGTGTCCATTTATTCTTTTGCGTAGAGACTGTCCGGTTTGGCCAATGTATATGGCAGAGGGGCATTGCTGGCACATGATGGCATAAATCACATTGGTAGATGTGCAGGTGAATGAGCCCCTGATGGCGTGGCTAATGTGATTAGGTCCTATGATGTTGTCACTTGAATAAATATGTTGACAGAGTTGGCATTGGGGTTTGCTGCAAGGATAGGTTCCTGGGTTAGTGTTTTTGTTGTGTGGTGTGTGGTTGCTGGTGAGTATTTGCTTCAGGTTGGGGGGCTGTCTGTAAGCGAGGACTGGTCTGTCTCCCAAGATCTGTGAGAGTGTGGGATATTTTTTCAGGATAGGTTGTAAATCTTTGATGATGCACTGGAGAGGTTTTAGTTGGGGGCTGAAGGTGACAGCTAGTGGCGTTCTGTTATTTTCTTTGTTGGGCCTGTCCTGTAGTAAGTGACTTCTGGGTACTCTTCTGGCTCTGTCAATCTGTTTTTTCACTTCAGCAGGTGGGTATTGTAGTTTTGAGAATGCTTGATAGAGATCTTGTAGGTGTTTGTCTCTGTCTGAGGGATTGGAGCAAATGCAGTTATATCTGAGAGGTATACACTTATCCTAAGGATCAAAATAACTGTGGAGACTTATTAAGGATAAAATTCATATCAGCACAGAGAGCCTATGAACCACTCACATGCCTCTTATGCCCTCAACATAGGATTTAATTGGTGCATAGCCACTGAGTGGGTCCTCTGCACTGGGGTGAACTTCATCACAACTGTATAATGTGTATTTTTAAATGTATTATCAGGACATGTTTTATGTGATAAACCACAAGGCCTAACAAAATACTGGTTTAACTGAGCACATAATGCAGTTTGTATCTAAAAAATAAATGTCTAAATACATATTTTCTCAAGAGACTGAAATAGCTTTTTAAAGTGTGGTTTAGAAAGGTAACAGTAAAACTGGCTGGTTCTTACTTAATACATACTAGATTATGCAGGTATTGCCAGCAGGGAGTGGGTGCAAAGAGCACTTTCCTCCTAAATCAACCATAGTTAAGTATGACACCAGTAGACCAGGTGCCAGCTCTTGCCAAGGCTGTAGGTGTCAGCTGAGCACTGACAAATTCATAGCTGGAAACCAGAAGAACTTACCTGTATGTTAGTATTGTTCAAGACAGGTGTTAGACTTGTAAGGATGGGGTTAGTGTTTAGATTCTGTAAAATGCTTGTAAGCTGTTGCATTCATTAATCTTTCTTCTAATGTCTGTATCCTATGCTGTACAGTAATATGTAAGTTTTGCTTTCTAACTATAAAAATGCCTTCTTTCAACTTGTGAACCCAGGCAGGAGGAGTCAAAACTAGGTGGGCCATCTTGAAAGATCTTGAAACATCACAATACAAAAATTGGGTTGATGGTCCTCTTTCACCCATGAGGGGTACTATATGTGAGAAAGGTCGTCCCATCAGCTTGAATTCTGGAAAAAGGAAATAAAGATAGCTGACATGAAAATTCTTCATCTCTTGGCTGTTTGGAGGTAGGAAACAAAAGCAGAGATCCTCCGTGTCAACCGAAAACTCATTCAATGCTGACAGATTACTGCATCTCTGTCACCTTTTGGAACCAGAGACTGTAACTCATTTCTGTATATGTGTAGCCTGCTTTAACTTGAAAATAACTCTCATTTCTTTTTCCTAGTTAATAAATACTTATTTCATTTACTATAGGATTGGCTACAAGCATTGTCTTTGGTGTGAGATCTAAGGTACAAATTGACCTGGGGTAAGTGACTGGTCTCTTAGGACTGTGAGCAACCTGGATGTTTTGTGATCTTTGGTATAAGTGACCATTTATCACTAAGTCTAGCTTACCTGGGTAGCAAGATAGATTGGAGTATTGAAGACGACTGTCTGTGACTCCATAGTAAGACTGACACAGTCACAGCAGGGAGCCCTGCTTTTTGACAGTGTGCCCTGCGGTTGGCACTCATGGTCATGAACCATTCCAGACAGCATGACAGTAAGTAATTATAGTTTGGCTACTAGTGCTGAGCAGAATAAGACTTGCCATATTGGTAGCAGTATTAACTGCCCAACAGAGGGCACATTAGGATAGAGATGAACAACTTATTGAGAAAGCACATGGAGAAAACAGGCTATACTTTTCAAGAGAGAAAGATTCACTGAATTCCCTTGGCAAACATAACACCTCCCTCCACTACAGTTGAAGTGCACATGGTATTTCCCATCCTGTTCCCAGTGAAGTTAGTGGGAGTTTTGCTATTGACTTCTGTGGAACTAGGATTAGTCGCTGCGTGACTGGGTCATATCTGCTTAGTTTACAGATAAACCCCTGTGGTTTGTTATTGTTACAACTTGACAGACAACAGCTATTGAAGAGTGAACTAGATTTTATTTTACCTAATGAGTCCTCAGCAGACTTGTCAGCTAAATGCTGACTATAGGATCTTTAATAGTGGTGATGATGTCATGGGAAGAGAAAACATGTCCTGATTTTTAGACACACGGTTGTATCTGCAGGGCTAGCAGTTAGGAAAAAAACAAACACCTTTTGACATTGATTCTGTGGAGTCACTGAGGGAAAATACAGAATTATTAAAATCATTTTTGTAAAATAAGACCGCACTTTGAGTCAGACTTTTAATACACATTTTCATATGTAAATCTATATTATGGCATAAATGCATTTTTAAATGGTACCAACATTACAAAAAAAGTTTAAACTGTCAGAAAAGCCTTTAGTTATTATCAAGATGTACCCATTATAATTCACATATTCTTTACTCCTTACTGCAAGGATTATTGTCACAACAGAACATAATAGCTCTCTTCTTGTTGAATCATGCTGGAGCCTTTATTCAATTAGCCAACACATATTAGATACGGTGTCATAGAGAAAATATATATTAGAAATACCTACTAACCACAATACATTTAAATATGTTTATTAGTAGTAGTAGGAATGATCCATCCTTAAATCACTGATTACACCCATTCTTGAGGAAGTAAATAGTGTATCAACCTTGTGTGGGCAACGTTCACAATGGTGAATTTCACCCATAATGATTGTCAGAAATGTTTAGGGCACAATACATAAAAAATAAAAATCATTCACTTATTATTGGTTTTATAAGTTATTAGTACTTACTTAAAAATAGAGCATCCTTAATTTTTTTTAACAATATATCTTTGTGCAATTGCTCACTCACCTCATTTTAGCTGTTTTACAACCCAGAAGCTCAATTATGAAAATAAATAGAATCGTCAAATGACACAGATTGAGCTTAGACATTTTAAAGATGTCTGTATTTTGAATGGCATATAATTAGAACTTCAAAAATACAACAGCAGCACGTAAAATACATATGATGCAAACATTTTAATTTTATACTTTATGCCACCATGGCTGGATTTTCTCACCTCAGCAGAAATGTCTTTCCAGATTACCAAAGACCTAAATGAGAATTGGTATCTACCACCCTTTTATTCCATAACATCCCCTCCCCCTCTCCCAATTGCATCAAACAGAGTTGCAGGAATATTGTAGATAAGTGGGTGGATTTTACAACAATAGCTTTAATGTATCACATTTCTTAATTCGGATAATGCAGTGGCTGGTCATTGATCACAATATTAAACATAGGACAATGTAAAATTACAAATGGACACAAATCAAATACTTCAGATATGAGGACCTCAAAAGGTAAAGGAAGTTTGAATACAGTTCTGAACCCCCCTACTCCTATAATACACTGAACCAGCACTCCTTTGTAGATGATACCAAGATGGGAAGGGTTGCAAGTGCTTTAAAGGATAGGATTATAATTCAAAATGATCTAGACAAACTGGAGAAATGGTCTGAAGTAAAATAGGCTGAAATTCAATAAGGACAAAAGCAAAGTACTCCACTTAGTAAGGAACAATCAGTTGCACACATACAAAATGGGAAATGACAGCCTAGGATGGGGTACTGCAGAAAGGGATCTGGGGGTCATACTGGACCACAAGTTAAATGTGAGTCAACAGTGTAACACTGTCGCAAAAAAAGTGAACATCATTCTGGGTTGTATTAGCAGGAGTGTTGTAAGCAAGACATAAGAAATAATTCTTCTACTCTACTCCGCACTGATCAGGCCTCAACTGGAGTATCGTGCCAATTTCTGGGTGCCACATTTCAGGAAGGAAGTGGACAAATTGGAGAAAGTCCAGAGAAGAGCAACAAAAATGATTAAAGGTCTAGAAAACATGACCTATGAGGGAATATTGAAAAAAAATTGGGTATGTTTAGTCTGGAAAAGAGAAGAGTGAGAGGGGACATGATAACAGTTTTCAAGTACATAAAAGGTTGTTAGAAGGAGGAGGGAGAGAAATTGTTCTTCTTAACCTCTGAGGATAGGACAAGAAGCAATGGGCTTAAATTGCAGCAAGGGAGGTTTAGGTTGTACATTAGGAAAAATTTCCTAACTGTCAGGGTGGTTAAGCACTGGAATAAATTGCTTAGAGAGGTTGTGGAATCTCCATCACTGGAGATTTTTAAGACCAGGCTAGATAAACACCTTCAGGGGTGTTCTAGATAATACTTCGTCCTGCCATGAGTACAAGGGACTGGACTAGATGACCTCTCTCAGTCCCTTCCAGTCCTATGATTCTATCCTTATCCAAGCACCCCAAGTTGTGGCAAAGTGCAAATCTGGATCCAAATATTTTTGCTTTGACTCATCTGTATTTGAGACATTTGATAGTTCAAACTTTTATATCCTGTTTACAAGGTAGTGTGAACATAGTCAAGGGGATAGGACACTGGATTGCAAGTTGTGAGACTTGTGTTCCATTTCTAGGTCTGCCAGTGACTTTCTGTGTGAGTTTGGGCAAGTCAGTTATGCACTAATTTCCATAAGTGGCCATCAATTTGGGGCGGCCTTGATTTTTCCAGTTCCAACTTGAGTCACCTAGGTCTGATGATTTTCAGACGTATTGAGCACTGCAGCTCCCACTGAGCTGTGAATGTTCAACACTTCTGAAAATAATTCTCAAGGGAGTTCCTCTCTGTACTAGTGCTGAACCAGATGGAGAGAACAAGGTGACCAGGGTCTCCAAAAATCATATCTGCCCCCTTCTTCTGTCTGGGTGTATCTCAGAATGAACATAAGAGTTGGGTTTTTTTTTATAATCAATAGCTTCCAGGGCCAATTAGCTCATGTAGTTAGAACACCTCTGATTTTGGAACCAAGCACCTAGCATTCCAGTTCTTGCTCTACAGCTGTGTACAGTTTACTATGGAGAGGTGATAAGCTCTTTCTAGTTGAGGTTGAGACCAAAGTTCCATAAGGTTTTTATCCTACTAGTAACATATACCCACAAGAAAAAGGGGAAAAAAAACACCTCCTTGTTTTCCATTTGTAGGCTTAAGTCTCATTGACAACTAGAACATATTCTGAAATTTTTGAATAAAAGGACTAAGTACTTTTTAAGATTAAAAGACATAGCTCTTTTAAAAAATATCTGTGAAATATTTGTGTGTGTTGCTCCACAGAGCCTATTTTTTAAATCCATGTACAGAGCTTTGATATCACATTGCTAATCACTTTAAAAAATGACAGACAGATTTTGGTTTTGGCTCATGCAACAGGCAATTTAAGGACAGGAATAGTAAAATATTTAAGCAACTGTTATTAGCAGAAACTAGGACACAATTCTCCATCAGTGCAGCCAACAAAGAAAATAATAAGATGACAGTATACATTCTCTCAAGAAATACTATTTCAATAAGCAAGGCAAAGATTAGGAGCACCAGGAATTGCCATTCCAGATCAGATCAGTGGTCCAGTTCAATATCCTGCATCCAATAATAGCCAAAACCAGGTGCTTCATAGAAAGATGCAAGGAACCTCATGGAGAACAACAGCAATTTCCTACTCCAGACACTTAGGGACAGATTTTTAAAGGTAATTTAGCACTTAAAGATGTTGATAGGCATCTAGGGGAATTTTCAAAAGTGCCTAGGTGTCTAATTCATTGAAATCAATAGGAGTGAGGTGCTCACTTAGGCACTTTTGAAAATCTCACTAGGTGCCTATCTGCATCTTTAAGCACCTAAATACCCTTAAAAATCCATCCCTTAAAGATTGGTTTATACCCTGAAATACTTTGAGTGACTAGGCCTTAAATTCTAGATTGTGGCACTAATCTGGAAACAGGAACCTGTATCTTGGTCATGCCAAGTTTCATCTGGCACTAACCCATATAAATGCAGAAGGAAGCTTTGCACCAGTCATTAGAGAGGTATAGATTGTTTACTCCATTCGCAGGCTGGTGAACGGGGGAAGGGCCATGACCTACCTCCTCCCTATCCTTCTCCCCCAACTTGTCAGCACTTTGATCCCTATATAGGAGGAGGAGGAGGAGGAGGAGGAGTAAAAAGTACTCCTCACAGTAAATCAGTGCCTTCTTCATTACAGTACAACCTTAAGTGCCACCCATTGCAAAGACTGTTGTTGTGGGATGCTGGGGAGGGAATTTTTGTGTGTACCTCTACTCCCATATAAATCAGTTCTCACAACCTAGCCCTAAAAACACTGCAGATGTTCTTATCCCTATATAAGTCTAATCCTTTCCCAAATCCTATTGATTTCATAGCCTCAGTGGTATAATTGTGGCAATATTAATTGACTATATTATTGTTTCTGTACTTGTAGAAGGGTAACTAGGAACACCCAACTGACCTTTTATATACTGTTCATTACTTTATAGACAGACCTATGTCATGTCCCTTCTTATTTTCACTGACAGACTTTCTTTGTAATTTCAAAGCCACTAAGCTAGCATCATTATTAGCTTGGTCAATGCTACTCACTCATTTAATTTAAAGATCTAGCAACCAGTCCATCCCATGTTTTTTTTTTTAACTGTCTTTATTTACATACACAGAAGAAACATTAAAATAAAATGTTTAGGTCTTGAAGTCAAGATAACAGGCATTTACTTATTCCTGATTTTTAAAAAAATGTGTTTATATTTATTACAGTCAAGATACTGGTTCCAGTGAAATGAACGACAAAACACCCATTGATATAGATAGAGTCCTGTGCATACAGTAGGGCTTGCATATTCATTTCCTTGTTTTTAAGTGCTTGGAATTTGTAAAGGACATGATAGGTATACACAATGTTGTCACTTAGCAACTGTAAGTGGTTTGTTTAAACTTTTTTTTTTTTATATAGCATTTGGCTTCCATCTCAGCACTATTCAAACCAGGGATGCTTTGTTCCAAATGGATCAGCTTCTTGAGTGAAAGCAGGCGCTCCATTAAATGCTTATAATCTCTTTGCAGGTCTCCAGAAGCTAGAGGGTGAAACCATGACCAACTCATCACTAGTTGAGCAAGTCTGACATTCCCTTTGCTGGAGGATGGCACATATACAAAACACACTACATCTCAGTATGCTTGTTTATTCATGTGTACAGGACGTCACTGCCTTTTCAAAAAGAGAATCAAATACATTATATATATCTAATCTATTTTTCTAGATATTTAAGGCCTGAGCCTGCCAGGTGCCAACCACTTCCTGAGAGCACTACTGACATGAGTAGCAGCAGAGGGCACTCAGCACCTTGCAACATCAAAACCCTCATACAGTGCTCCATTAGTGAAGTAATTATAAAAGCACAAAAATACAAGGTGGGTTTTGTTTGTTTGTTTGTTTGGCTGAAGTCTTCATCTGTTCCATGGGTTTTTATTATGGTTATAACCATTTAACCAGCATCTATAAAATTTACTTTGCTGCCTACCTCTTTGTGCTAAAAATAAATGTGGAAACAAAAAAGAGATGCAGCTAGATATAAAGAAGCACAGCCGGTAAAAGAAACTGTAAAAAAAGGAGAGAGGCGGGGTCAAGAGCAAGATAATATTTCTACATTTTTTTTCATTACAGCTCAGTGGATTAACCTAAAGCACCACGCGGTTTGAAGTGTTGTTCCAAGTGCCAGTGAATTTTCTGAATTTTCCCAGTGCAGAGAAACATACGCACAGCAATACCTGTACATCAGACAAGGATGCAGCCAAATACCTATGGGTCGACTGCAAGCCACATTTCCAGATATATATGAATGAATCACTTTAGATAGACTTGTTATCGCTCTCTGTCTCTCTCTCCCCCTCTCCTGAACTTGTTCTCTCTGGTAGGGGCCATATACTTTGAATCTCCTATTTGCTGCACCACTTCCCATTTCTTCATCACATCTGGCTTAGTATTACATAAAGTATGAATTAATGTGACTCACAGTGCTAGCCCATTGTGTTCTGTGGTGTAAAGAAACATACACTATTTTCCTCTCCTCAGTGGGAAGTAAATGCTGCAAGCACAAATGCTGTAGATATCCGTAGGTGCCTTGGGTGCATTTTTCTCTTTTCTGTTGCGGTTGTTGTTATTACCCTCTTATCTCCACAGAAGATATTATCAAGTTTCCTTTTTCAGGAACAATTACAGTTGAACTGCGAATATTTGAGCCTGGTTATGTGTAAAAAGGTAACAAATGACTATTCATGGGAGGCAGATGATTCACTTCTTCATGTGCTTAACTTTCAGATTTTTGGTGTGTGTGTGTGTAAATGTGTATATATATATATATATATATATATATAATATTTAAATTCTGTGTATTGGTATCACAAATTTAAAGTATAAAATTGCAGCATGACAATAAAAGCATCAACTGGATGCATAAACAGGGGAATCTGTATTTATCCTCCCAAACCTCTGTAAGATAAGGACATACTATTATTCCCATTGCACAAATGGGGAACTGAGGCAAAATGGAAAAGGTAACATGTCCAAAGTCAAATAGAAAGCATTGGGAGGAGAGGGGAAGAGGAGAGAAGAGCCTGGACTTGAAGCTGGATCTCCCAAGTCCTAAACTAACACCCTAACCTCCAGACCCTCTACTCCTTTGAAGGCCAGAGAAATTGCAGTCAGTCCTCCAAATCTCTCACCCACAATATATGTCCACAGCAGAAGCAACTGTAGAATAATATTCCACAGCAGGGAGGCCCCACCATTACTCCCTCATCCTCCGTCCAACAGAATCACAGGGTTAGGGACCATTTTCACCATACCTCGAGGGGCCAGCCTTTGTCCTTGAAGACTGACCAAATATAAATGGCAGGTATGCTGGGAACCTGAAGTCACTGTTGTTGGATGTTACTTCTGGAAGTAGCAACCCTAAAAGTGATACCTACAGGTGCAACTTTGCAGTCTCAGCCATGATGACCGGCTGAAGCTGCAGCCTCAGGCCTGGGAATTTTGCTACCAACCTCAATGTGCCTTTTGCTTTGCTAAGTCCTTCCCAGCAGAACCCACTTGCCAATTCAGGCAGTATTTGAGACAAAAGAGTTCCCCTGTGTGTTACAGCAGGTGAGGGAGCAGACAGAGAGACTTCAGTCCTTAGTATCTCTAGCTCTTACTGAATTTTAAAGAAGCTCTTATATCAATCACTTCTTTTTAAAGATGTGAAAGCTGCTTGTTTATGGGCCTGTGAAAGAAGTTAAGGAGACTGGTGTTTTCTGAACAAACTGGAGTGTTTTATTACTGCAAGCAAGTTTAACTGCTCATGACACACTTTTCAGGGGTCACTCAATTTTCTAAAAAAGCATAAAGCCACAATACAAATCAGACTTTTTAGCCTTCATGATTCTGATGCCTGTATCCGAATGACTCTGCTAGCCTGTGTCTGTAGTCCTCATGCATACAACCCTCCCAAAACATCAGGAGTAGTTCAAAAATCAGTGCACCTCAAAACTCTCATACTGTTGTGTTTCTATGCCCTGTTAAACATGGCATTTATGACAGCCCCATCACAAAGATTTGATTATATTGTATATGCAATATTTTTCCCCCTGATTATTCTTCTGTTAGACACTCTCAAACAGGCTTTCTAGAACTTTCTACTTCTGTTAATTAATCTTTGGTTAAAGTTTTTGATATCCATGTATGAATAGATGGATTGGGGTTGATTATTCTAAACTATTTAATGTGTCTTCTGTTTGAACGCTGAGGGATATTTGTAGATCTCTTGGCAAGAAGTCTTGGATGAGGACTCTTGCAGGCTTTCAGTTGCTTGTAAGGTGACGTGTGCTAACACATAACGTACGTATGGTTCAGCTTCAAAACGTGGGGCCCAATGCCACATTAATTGTACACACAAAATTCTAGGATGTGATTCTCCAGTACCTTGCATAATCATGCACCTGTCCAAAATGGGTGCAAAATGCTACCAACTTATAAGTTGCAAGACAGTGGAGAATCAGGCCCCACTGACTTTAGAAGAATTTTAAGATAACAAAGAATAGTCTGATCTCTGCTTCCCTACCAAAATGCTTTCTAAAATCATAAAAGCAATAATTGGTGACTTTTAAAAGCACCTTCAGTAATCATGTGTTTCCTTTTGTAGGGACTGGAATCTGTGAAACACAATGTAGGTTGTAAAACCAATGTTTTTCTAAATCTTGATTTATCTAGAAGTGCTTTATTTTCCATGATTCTGACCATGCAGCATGCAGAGAGGAATAAAAATAAAAATATACAAACACTAATAAATGTAACATCTCTAAAAATGACCTAAAAAGTTTTCCATACTTAAAAATATCATAAACTTTAATTTGCATTATTTCTGGCCTTTCCAGAGTTCAAAGCAAATTTTGAGCATCTTGCTGGAAAGCTAGAAAGCTCATCTTTCCAAAAAGTATAAAGTTCCTATTTCTAGACCTATATGGCCAGGAGACAGTCTTTAAAAGTGGAACAATTCTTTCTATATATATTATTGATTGTACCATTTGAATCTTGTCAGTGTGGAGCCTTAAATAATAACCTCAATTATTTTGGATAGAAACTCAAGGATAAGGAGGAAGAAACAGTTCTCTGACAGCTGTTGGTTGGTTGGATTATTTTCAGGGGGTGGTATATAAAATTGGAACAGCAATCATATATGCATGTGTACATGCACCCACTATCACGAGGTTGATATCTTTCTGCTAAATTGCAGCGCTATGTGATAATTTCATTTATCATGCACCTTTGACAGTCTCATTTGCCATTTGCTAATTAATCCATCTTCTCTTGTACTTATTATAATATTCTAACTTCCTGAGCAGCTACAGCCATGCACCTCTTTATTTTATATACATATATATATATATATATACACACACACACTTTTTAAAAATTTCCACCACCATTTAGACAGATAGATAGATTTATGTGGCAATCTTTTTATATATATATATTTTTAAAGACTACTAATAAATTCCTTAGACCTGTGGAGAACTTCTTGGTGGTGAACTGTTAAAGACATTAAATAATATAAAACTAACCCACTTCAAAAATTCATATTGCTCTCTGCCATCATTAAGCTTTCACTGTGATGCATCGGCAAATTCACCTTCCTTTTGAATTTGTATTTGTTTCATTCAGGCAATGTATTATTGAATGTGGCAGGGTGAGTTTGTAGAAGTTAAAGATTAAAAAAGGGATGAGGCAGGGGTGACCAAAATTACTGACCTTCCGAGCTGCATACGACAATCTTCAGAAGTTCGAGAGAAGGGGCACACCTGCCAGGTTCGGGACTTCAGCCCCTTGGGAACTGCCTGACAGGGATTGGGACTTCAGCCCTGTTCCTGCTAAAGCTCCGAGCTCTGGCAGGCACATCCTGTGGGGCTTAAGCTCCTAAACCCCTCTCCCCACTGGGCAGAATCCTCAACCCTGCCACCCTGCTGCAAGGCAGAGGTCCTGAGCTCCCCCCACCCGCACCCGCAGTTTGGTAGGTGGAGAATGGAGGAAATGGGGTGGGGTGGAGTGGGGCTCTTCAAGCCACACTTTAGCGGTAAAAGAGCCGCATATGGCTCACGAGCCACAGTTTGGCCACCCCTAGCATAAGGCATCAGTGTAGTTCCTCTCTCTTTTGATATAGATTTGTATGCCACACAGCACATTCCCTGTTGGTTTGTCCATTCCAGTTTAAATGATTCCAAATTTCACTACTTCCAAGCCGGGAATAATGAAGCTGACATCCTCTGTCCTGTACCACGTATCTTTCCATTGCAATCAGTTTACCAGTTTATTCTATACATTTTTCCTGCTTTCCAATTTGCCAGTTAAAGGATTTTCAAAAACTTACAAGTTGAGATATAAAAAGATAACAGATATAAAACCAACACTGACAAGGGCATAGGGAAGAATAATCATATTTGAACAGGTGCACAACATTGAGTTTCCCAGACATCTGGTTAGACTCAACCACATGCCAAATCCATTAAGCCCTCGTGGCTCCAGATTTAATGAGAAGCACATTTTGTCTAGTTTGGCTCTTCTGGGCCTTCTACTTCCCTCTTGGACTTGGCAAGTTCTTTCTGTCTGAAAATAAGATTTCCTAATACCCGTTAAGGATTCAAATTTAAACAAGTTTATGTGTAAACTATAAAAACGACCCCTACTTTTTAGCATACTAAATAATCTAGTCAAAGGTTTATGCAATAAACAGATTCATCTTACTCTGTGTTTCTAATATTGAACAGGAGCTATTTTCTCCTGTAACTGACAGTTCCAAGGTGGTGGTTTGTTTTTTCTCCCTCTCTTTAAATCGTTATTAGCTTAAAATGTTTTCCACAGCCCTCTCTAAGTTTGAAGTCAACCAGATGTGCTTTGTGGTGTGCAAAGGGTTGGGTTATTTTAAACCAAAGTTATCAATAGGGCTGTATCTATCCAGCTACTTTTATGGCCCTCATCACCACAGAATCTGAGGGGCTCACTGATAGATTTTTACCCTCTCTATTACATAGGAATTATTTTCTCCATTATACAGTTGGGTGATGGAGGCCTAGCTTAGCCTCACATGCCCCAAATCTAATAGGAAGTCTGTGTTGAATGAAGAACTGAACCAGCATCGGATTTCCCAGTCTCATGCCTTATTAGCTAGACCATCCTACCTCCCTAGGTTCAGACCCCGCTTTAAGATAAGTAAAACTTTTATTTGTTCACCAAAGTTACCATTAACTCAGAGTTGCAAAGCTACTTTCTGTTAAATAAAACACAACAGCATAAAAGTATGTTTATTGTGCCCCATAGGATGCTCAGAATGATACAGATTGCAAAGTTATACAGCATCTCCAAGAGCAGAAAGATTTTAGAAACCAAACCTTGTCATTTCCTCACGCTCTGGCCCCTTTCTACAAATATATGAACTAGTATATAAAGCAAATTCCACTGGGTGAACAGTCAACAAAACACTGAAATGAAATCATTTACTGTCAGAGCCTCTCTCCAGGGAAGACATTTCACTCAATGATGAGTAACTAATACACTTTTATTCACAGTTATGTAATTGTTTGCTTCTCACCAACTTCCTCTTTAACAGCAAAATATTGATTCTATTTATTCTTAACTTGAGACTGCTACAATATGAACCTGAATGCCAAATCCTCATATACACTATAGAGTATCAATAGGATTACTCATGAAAGTAAATACCAACTTGAGTAAGGATACACAATCTAACCAAAACAGCATTCCTACTAACCTATTTTATGGGTATTTTTGGTAGGTTTATTGAAGTCATTTTACTTCAGTGCTTCTTGGCCAAACCTTTGACATGTTATGTATTTAGAAGAGAGAATTGTAATATACCGCCTCCCTCCCAAGCTTCATCACACTATTTCCTCAATTTCCTCTGTTTTATTAAAATACAAAGCATTACAAATTCTGCTGCTTACTCAGCTTTCATTACTTTTAGGTAACGGCCCAATTTAGTACTTTAAGAAATATATTTTGCAGCAAGTCTTGTTATATTTCAGAGGGTAAGCTACTCGTTTCAAGGTGGTTAAAGTTAGTTTTGCAGTCCTTTAAATGCAGAGAGCTTTATTCTCAAATTCTGTATGTGTATCTTGTGTGCCATTCACCTTCATATATACACATGAAAGCTTGTCCTGATGCAATAAAGGGGAGCAATTGTCCTCCAATTTTAGCCATTACCATGTACCCTTCGTGGTCATTTACTGTTTTATATACAACAACATACAAAAGACTACACTATCAACAGTGGGAACAGAACACACAGGTTTCTACCAATGGAGTTCAAAGAAAATATTAACTGTAGTAGTAGACTTATGCCCTCTCTATACCAGCGAGGAGTAGCTCCAATCTGGTATGGGTCCATAACACATTATAACACGAAAGACTGGAACTTTTAAAAGAACATAAGAATGGCCATAGTAGGTCAGACCAATGGTCCGTGTAGCTCAGTATCCTGTCTTCCAACAGTGGCTAGTTCCAGATGCTTCAGATGGAATTAACAGGACTATTACTGAATGATCCATCCCTTGTCGTCCACTCCCAGGTTGTGCCAGTCAGAGGTTGAGGAACATGCAGAACATGGCTAATAGCTCTTGATGGACCTACCCTTGATGAACTCATTTAATTCTTTTTTTAAGCCAGTTATACTTTTGGACTTCACAACATCTCATAGCAAATGAGTTCCACAGGTTGACTGTCTGTTGTGTGAAGAAGTACTTTCTTTTGTGTGTTTTAAATCTGCTGCCTATTAATTTAAATGAGTGACCTCTGGCTCTTGTATTATGAGTTATTCACCTTATCCACACTATTCATGATTTTATAGACCTATATCATATCCTCCCCCCACCCCCCGCTGTCTCTTTTTCAAGCTGAGCAGTCCCAGTCTTTTTCATCTCTCCTCATATGGAAGCTGTTCCCTACCCTAAACATTTTTGCTGCCCTTCTCTTTACCTTTTCCAATTCTAATATATCATTTTGAGGTAGGGCAACCAGAACTGCACTCAGTATTCAAGGTATGGGAGCACCTTGGAGATCTATATAATGACATTATATTTTCTGTCTTATTCTCTATCCCTTTCCTAATGGTTTTCCTAACATTTTTAGCATTTTTGACTGCCACTTCACACTAAGCTGGTGTTTTCCAAGAACTATCCATGATGACTCTAAGATCTCTTTCTTGAGCGGTACCGGCTAATTGACATCCCATCATTTTCTATGTATAGTTGGGATTATGTTTTCCAGTGTGCATTACTTTGCACTTATCAACATTGAATTTCATCTGCCATTTTGTTGCCCAGTTATCCAGTTTTGTGAGATCCCTTTGTAACTCTTCACAGTCAACTTTGGACTTAACTACCTTGAGTAATTTTGTATCATCTGCAAATTTAGCCACCCTTTTCCAGATCATTTATGAATATGTTGAACATCACTGGTCCCAGTATGATCCTTGAAGGACCCTGCTATTTACTTCTCTCCACTGTAAAAACTGATGTAAGCACTAGGTTACATACCACAGTTAATAGTTTTGAAATTTCATATTTTAATTTCTTCAGAACTCTTGGCCGAATGCCATATGGTCTGGTGACTTGTCACTGTTTATCAATTTGTTCCAAAACCTCCTCTACTGACATCTCAATTTGGAATAGTTCCTCAGATTTATCATCTAAAAATAATGGCTCACCTGTGAGAATCTCTCTCACATCCTCTGCAGTGAAGACTAATATTTAGTGTCGCTGCAACAGCTCTGTCAGTGCTCCTTTAACATCTCATCTAGTACCCCACTGTTTGGCTGGCAGGCTTCCTACTTCTGATGTACTTTAAAAAAGTGCTGTTAGTTTTTGTGTCTTTTGCTAGTTTGCTCTTCAAATTCCTTTTTGGCCAGCCCAATGGTATTTTTACAAAAACAACGAGGAGTCCTTGTGGCACCTTGGAGACTAACAAATGTAGTCTCTACGGTACCAAGGACTCCTCATTGTTTTTGCTGATACAGACTAACACGGCTACCACTCTGAAACCTCTATTTTTATAGTTGACTTGCCAGAGTTCATGTTCCTTTCTATTTTCCTCAGTGGGATTTGACTTCCAATCTTTAAAGGATGTCTTTTTGCTTCTAACTGCTTCTTGTATTTTGTTCTTAAGCCAGGGTGGCATTTGTTTGGTCTCTTTAATGTTTTTTTTTATTATTTGGGGTACACATTTAGTGTGAGCCTCCATTATCACGTTTTAAATAGTTTCCATGCAGCTTGCAGGCATTTCACTCTTCTGACTGTTCCTTTTAATTTTTATTTAACTAGTTTCCTCATTTTTGCGTATTTCTCCCTTTTGAAGTTAAATACTACTCTACTGTGTTTCTTTGGTATTTTGACCCCACGAGGATGTTAAATTTAATTACATTATGATCTACATTAACGAGCAGTTCAGCTATATTCACCTCTTAGACCAGATCCTGTGTTCCACTTAGGACTAATCAAGAATTGCCTCTTCCATTCTGGGTTCCAGGACTAGCTTCTCCAAGAAGCCATCATTAATGGTGCCTAAAAATTTTAATTCTCCATCCCATATTGAGGTGACAGGGTAGTTTAAATCCCCCATTATTATTAGATTTTCTTTTTTTTTGTAGCCACTCTAGTCTCCATGAACATTTCACAGTCACCATCACCATCTTGGTCAGGTGTTTGGTAGTATATTTCTACTGATTAACTCTTATTATTCAAGAATGGAATTTCTATCCATACAGATTAGATGATACAGTTTGATTCGTTTAAGATTTTTACTCCATTTGACTCTGTGCTTTCTTTCACATATAGTGCCACTCCCTCACCAGCACAAACTACTGTGTCATTCCTATATATTTTGTACCTTAATATTAGAATGTCCCATTGATTATCATCATTCCACCACATTTCTGTGATGCCTATTATAATAATACTCATTTAATACCAGGCTCTTAAGTTCACCCATCTAAGCATTTAGACCTCAAACATTTGTATACACACACTTATAAAATTGTCGGTGTTTAACTGTCTGCCTTCATGTGATGTAACTGGATAGAACTCTTTTTTTTGTAATTTATCAACTTCTATCCTCTCCTCTGTACTAGGATATAAAGTATCCCCTTCAATAAATTGTCCCCCAAGGTATGTCTCTCTCTGAACCATATGCTTCTCTGCACCTGTTGGTTTAAAAAAAAAAAACTCCTCTACGACCTTTTTAATTTTACTTGCCAGCAATCTGGCTCTATTTTGATTTAGGTGAAGCCCATCCTTTCTGTATAGGTTCCTCCTTTCCCAGAATGTTCCCCAGTTTCTAATAAACCTAAATCATTCCTCCCTACACAATCATCTTATCCACTCCCTGAGATCCTGCAGTTCTGCCTGTCTAACTGGCCCTGCGTGTGGAACTGGAAGCTAACACTGAGGTTCTGGATTGTAATCTTTCCCAGCAGTCTAAATTTGGCCTCCAAGATCTCTCTTCTACCTTTCCCTATGTCACTGGTACCTATGTGTATGATAACCACCAGCTTCTCCCCATCACTGCACATAAGTCTATCTAGATATCTCGAGAGGTCTGTAAATTTCACACCTGGTGGCAGAGGCGCCAAGTTTCTAATCTGCCGGAGGGGTACTCCCCCCGGCTCTGCCCAGGCCCCATCCCCACTCCATCCCTTCCCCAACACCCCACCCCCGGCCTGCTTCTCCCCACCCCTGCTCCACCCAGCCTCTTCCCCACTTCTTCCCACCCCAACCCACCTCTTCCCTGCCCAGTTCTGCTCCCTGCCCTGAGTGTGCTTTGCCTTCACTCCTATCACCTCCCCATAGCGCCTTCTGACGCTGCAAAACAGCTGATCCGTGGCATGCGGTAGGCGCTGGGAGGGAGGGGGAGGCGCTGATTGGCGGGGCCCATTGTTGGGCAGGAGGTGCTTGGAGCAGGGGGAGGTTCTGATGGGGGGCTGCCAGTGGGTGCTAAGCACCCACGATTTTTTTCCTGTGGATGCTCCAGCCCCGGAGCACCCACAGAATTGGTGCCTATACCTGGCAGGCAATTCACCTGGGAGGCAATTCACCAGATTTTCCTGGACATCACAAACTCAATCTATATTTATAATAATCAAATCTCCTATTAATATTACCTGTCTTCCTAATAATTAGGATATTCTCAGTGTGAGAGGATACTATGATAGCATCTGGAAGCAGGGTCTCATCTATGGGATCATTTCCCTCCACCTCAGCTTGATGTTCTCCTTCTCCAAGTCTTTCTGTGTTACTCAAGAGGGGTGTGGGATCACACTATAGTGGTCCTGAAAGTCTTGTATATGTACCTCTCTGTCTTCCTCAGTTCAGCCTCTCTAGTCTCAAAACATGTATTCAGTCTTTGAGAGCAATGAGTTGCTTACACCAAATTCACACATATGCTACCTGCCCACAAGGCAGGTAATTGTAAATGCTGCATTCAGTGCAATAAACTCGATAGCTGCCACTCTGTTGATGAACTTCTGCCTGCATTATTTTTATCCTTGCAGGGACTTTTATTGTTTGTTTGTTCTTTTGAGGGTTTTTTGGGGATAAGAAGGGGGGGAATTATTGGCCTAATTTTAGAGTATGTTTGTTAGATGTATCTGGCACTCATGCTCCCTCTCTAAACTTCCTCACAAAATTCCCCTTTGCTTCTCCTTTGGTCACTTAGGAGCTGGACTTTTAAATGCCTGTTCTCTTTAAATTGGCCCTGTCCCATTGTCAAGGGATCCTAAATGAATTAGAGATCAAAGCATAGCAGACTAAAGCCTCATTAGTAAGCACTCAGCTGACCTTAGCAGACCATGTGGCTCAGCATACAGTCCCCAAAACACACCATAATCAATTAAAATTTCAATCAAGCAGCCCTGTTGCAAACAAGTAAGCACACAACAAACTAACAGACAAATATACTAACTGGGATTCCCTCTTATTTATGAGTACATAAAGCATGAGCATTTACTTAGAGTTACGGTTTCTCAAATACTTTTCTGAGGTTGTCCTCTAGCAAACGAAAGGTGGGTCCATCAAAGGTAGCAGGTACCTCTGGAGTAGAGCTGCAAGGTCCAGCTCTCTGACAACTTGTACTGTAATTCTTCTCCTCTCACTTTACCTTCCTAGCCCAAGGTTTCATTAATAAGGGCCAAAAGAGTTGGGAGTAGAACTGGCCAAATAATGGATTTTTCAGTTTGCTGACAATTCCAAAAATAAATAAATAAAACCAAGTTTTGTTTCAAGTCAAAGTGAAAACAATTAAAAAAAATAATTCAGCAAGTCAAAGTAAAAATTTCAAATTGGGTCAAATTGAAATGTTTCAACTGAATATATATAATTCTTTTAATTTGGGGACATTTTTGAAAAAAGCAAAGAACTAGATTCACAGAACACAGGAGAGAAGAACTCCTTTATAACTTCAGCGCAGTGGTCAGGGTACTCTTTTGGGATGTGGAAAATCCTGGCTCAATTCCCCCTTCTGTCTAATGTCAAGGGATTTGAACTTGGATCTCACCCATTGAATCTTCTGTGGTTAGGGCAACAAACACCTCATGGAGCTGTTATTTCAAGCTGTCTGCAAACTCAGGCTGGTAACATTGCATTGATTACATTCCATTCACATTTTCCAGATTCTCTCTGAAATCAGAAGGGTTAGAATTTTTTTTTCAACAAAAGCCCAGATTTTGGAGCATAGTTCTACAACAAGGGGTGGATTCAGCCAGAGTGTAATTGAAGAGCACATGACTTTGGCTATACCCTATTCTGAAATATAGGGAAAACACTATATAAATGTTGGAAAATGAGAATGTACCAAACAACCTTATTTTCTGGTCTCAGAGACTGATCTTTCTAGGTGTTGATGACCCTTATTTTCCCTGGTCTTCGGGGAGAGCTTAAAATGTTCAGCACCTTACATAGGAGGTTTAATATCACATAGATTCAGGCTCTTAAGTAGACTTCAATTGGATGACAACCTTGGATGCATGTGTATAGACGAAGTGCACTAGCATCTCCTAAAAGATTTATTTCAGAAGGTTCTTTTGTTGGCTCTTTACTCTCCAGAAGAAAAGAAGTCAGTTGGTTGTGGGAGACAATTATATGTTACCAGTAAAGGATTTGAAATATGGCAACCCCCGAAGATCCAACATCTCACTCAGGCTGTTCATTGAATACACTGATATTACCAAGTGTACTCTGATCTACACAAGTCGGACTGTATCAATGATATGCTCAAGACACACTGTGGTATTTTTTGTCCCTGTAAGTTCACACGCCACCCTGCCATAGCAGAATTCTTAAATGATACTGCCCCATGGATGTATCAAAGGTACCTCAAGCTCACACCTGGGAAGAGAGAAGTATTGTTAGCGAGTAGAGGTCAATGCTATCAGAGGGATCACTCTTCCTTCATGTCTCCGGTTATTAAGGGGATATGTTCAGAGATAGTGAGTCACATTATGAATCTGGGTGTCACTTTCAACCATGCCGTCTCCATGGAAAGCCTTGTTTGGGAAATGTGATGAAAGTGGCCTTTTCTCTAAGTTTTGCAGTCTGCCCCTTTAATTATCCTTCAATGACCTCACCACAGCAACATCATCCCTCAGGATCATAAGGCTCTATTATTGTATTCTACTTATCACAGGTCTTGCAGTAGGAGAGTTCCAGTGCCTGCAGCTAATTCAAAATGCAGCAGTATATTTGCTCACCGTTTTAAGCAACTGAAGTGACGATATTCCCAACTTGCTTACTTTACAATGGATGACTATAAACTGGCAGATTGGGAAACAAACCCCTGAGACCATCTTTATTTATTTTATTACTTTTTTGCAATACAGTTCATCTTTAAAAAATAATTAGACATTACTTTATCCAAATTCACTTATTTTCAATTTACTCATTGCCTGTTTTCAAGGATATGTACAGACTATACCTCTCTTCTCCCTTTCCCTCTTCTCCCACAAACATCACTGAGTGAGGACATTGTGATCTATGATTTATAGAATAATTTAGATGTGAGCTTGCATTATTTAGGATTAATGAGCCGCTTTATGTGGATCTCCTATTTACAATTCTTTTAAAATAAGTTACTCATTCCATAAATGATAGTACAATAGAGACCATTATTTTCTCTCATGCTACTTGTTGCTACTGAAGTTCTAATCCTCCTCTTGTTGAGTGCCATTTAGCCACAGCATTTCAACAAGATGGAATTATCTTTCCTGTGTCTCAGGAGCTAGTATGATTGCTCAGACTCTGACAGACTGGATAATTTCCAGAGTTTAAAGTAATTGGAGAAGTCATAACTCAAGATACCACTGAAATAGAAGATGCCCATTGGGATTTCTACACTAATATTATTATTTGTATTACTCGAGGGACTAGGAAACCTTCAACAATATTTGCTCAGTTAAAACAAAATCTCTAACAGTCCTTAGAGATTTAAAGGTGCAGTACTTTTTAAAAAAATGGCATAAGAGTAACAAAGCTATTTACACCACAACAGCCAGAAGGGCTTTCATGGATTCACAGGAAAGGAGAGGAAAATGCCACCAAACTATTCAGCTTCATATACCACACCCAAACCTTATACAATACCTTTGGTATCTGAGTTCTTACCACTCGCGACTTCCCCTCAGCTGGGGCCATTTGCACTACTATTTGTTTTTTCTTTTGCTCTCCTCTTCTCCACACAATTAACGGGAGCATTGCTCCAAAGAGCACTTGTGATGGCAAAGAGCTAATAGCACTCCTTAGAGGGCATATTAGGATAAATGGAATGGGGCTTTCCTCTTGCAAATCTTAGCAGGGAAAGGACAGTAGACTGAAGGGGGAAGAGGGCCCTAAGGCAGCCAGGAAAAGAACTGACTGAGTGCTGAAGCCAAGAAGTGTGATTGGAATTGGGAAGCTAGACCTTAGGCAGGTGCTATGCCCAGGGATCCTGGGTTAGCCAACAGATGCAGCCAGAGAACACAGATTGGCAGAGGCTGGAGAATTAAGGACAGTTGTCACTCCTTGAGAATGTTTCCATTTAATGAGTTGAAAATTATCTTTGCCACCCACAACTCCATGCACTGCAAAGACTGAAGCCAGAATATTTAGTTTTCAGCAGAGAACAAAGGAAACTCTTACCAAGATTAATTTTAGTTCGTAATCAGTTCTATCAGTGCTGTGCTTAATTTCAAACAGTCAACATGCTTCATATGGGACAAAGTACAGAGTAGGGTGTTAATGTGTATAAAGGTAGCAAAATCAGACCTTAAATTAAAAATACCAAGCTGTTTGCAGGTAAAAAATATTACATCTGCAAATAAATGATGTGAAAATTATCACTTTCCCAGTCTAGTTAGGTCAGAAAATACTACTCCCATTCACTCTAATAGCCAGATTAATCTATATGGCCACATCACCATGTGTGGTATTTGTGTGATCTAGCAAATGACGTAATAAGTCATCCAAGCCTGTTTAATTTGAACTTTAAAAAAGAGTGTATAGAGAAACAAATCTTAGGCCCGTGTGGAAACTGTGCATAAGACTATTTTATTTTTAGTCCTTTTTACCATATTTGATATCAGTGCTCACCTTCAAAGTGTAAATATCTCTGGGAGTGCTAAAAAAATACAAACGTGGTACATAACAGATGCATAAGCACATCCTGGGCAAATTTATTATGGACCTAGAACTGTTATCTCACCCCTTGTGCGTGTATTGTCACTTACTCATGTGGTTTCTATAATGACTTCAAGGATTTTTGGCAGTGCACTTGGTTACAAAGCATGACACTTACGCTCCAAGCTAATCAGATCTTTTCTCATTGCATCTGTCTACTGTTATATTTATATCAGTGTCTCCAAAAAGCTATTTTCTTCCCTTTTTTATAAGCATTAAATGTAAATGCAAGATTGGAAATATATGCTTTGAAAATTCTTCATAGATATATGTTTCACAAATACTAAGGAAAGTCAAAAGTACATGTCTTATATTTCTGCCTATCATACAGCCAGCCATTATAATGGCATTCTCAAAGTAGACCCACACAAAATTACTGAGGACAGGAACTCTCTTTGTGACAAGCATTCATGATAAGCAAAAATACATACGCTTGAAATCCTTGGAGTAAACCAACGTTGATGGCCAGGAGCTGACAAAAGGCAATTTAAAGAATGAAAACAAAATTGTAATATATTTGGAGAGCCAAGATTGTCATCAGTCAGAGGGCACAGCATTAATTATGATTTCCAAAGCAGAAAAATCAATCAAACTGAGAGCCAATTAACATCCAATTGTTCCAAGGTTGTTCAAACACGATACATGAAAATGACAATTATACAGTGTTACACACTAACAGACAATCACAATAATGAGATCGAAGATCAATCCTATTACTACAAACTCTGATTGACAAAATTCCCAAGCATGAATAATGGGGGACTTCAATACCAAGGTTGGGAAGAATAACGCTGGGTGCAGAAAGCAATGCGTAAGCATAAGCTTGAGCCACATAATCAGACTGGTGAGAGACTGGTAGAACTGTGACTGGTAGAACTGTATCAAGGCTCATAATTGGTGGAACATTATTCCCACACAAACATATACATAAAGTAACTTGGAATTCTCCAGATGCAGTCACCAGGAACCAGACTGACCTTCAATGTAATGGAAAGAAATTTAGATCAACTCTTCAGGACATCAGAGCACACAGAGGAGCTGATGTCACAAGTGACAACAATTTATGTGTGTCAAGACTGAGGTCTGGTCTACCCCAGGAAATTAGGTCGATATAACTACATCTCTCAGTGGTGTGAAAAATCCACACCCCTAAGCAACGCAGTTAAATCAACCTAACCCCTGGTGTAGACATTGCGAGATCAACAGGAGAATTCTCCCATTGACCTGGCTACCACCTCTTGGAAAGGTGGAGTACCTAAGCTGATGGGAGAATCCCTCCCGTTAGTGTAGATAGTGTCTTCTCTGAAGTGCTACAGCCACATAACTTCAGAAGTGCAGCTGCACCACGGCACTGAAATTTAAACTCAAGAAAAACAAAACCCCATAAAGAATTAAGAAAAATGACAGTAAAAGGCAGCCGAAAAACACATTACTACAGCAATTTAAAATTGAACTGAAGAACCAAATTTCAGGTTCTATGAGACTTAGATCCACCACAAAAGTCAACATTATTATGTCTTGGTCCTTTCTGCACCACAGTATCAGACACCGCTGGTTTCCAGACAAGTAAATCAATAGTCTCGGTAAGTGAGGTTACATGGAACTATGTGAAAGAAAGGAAACCAACCAAAGTGAACATCAGCTCCTCAAAAATACCTCCATAAAATGAAGCAGCAAAAAAATCTGTATAAAACACAAGGACAGAGTGGTGGAAAGCAGTGCATAAAGAGATAAGTAGTAGGACATGGATAATATCACCAAAGAAGCTGAAGTAGCTGGTGAAAGAGGCAATAGTAAAACACTTCATCAGCTCAACAAGGTCCTAACTGGCAAGTTTACACCAGCCAGTGGGCCTGTCAAGGATCAACAACGAAAGACTTTAACAACAGAAAATGAACAAAGATAGGAATGGACAAAGCACTTTCAAGAGGTGCTAAACATATCAGCACCACAAGAAACTAATGACTTAAACATAAACATCCCAAACTGGACATCATGATGTCTCACATCAAAACAAAAAAGTGAAAGAACACAATAAAAAAGTTAAAACTTAGAAAAGCTGTTGATGAAGAACAAGTCACTGAGCAAATGCTGAATGCTTGCAATAATGGGACAAACAATAAAATCACTGAAATCTTCAGCAAAGTATGGGACAAGTGAACGCCTCGAGAACAATGGGGAAATGGCATTAGAGTGCAAATTCCAGAGAAAGGTGATTTAAACCATTGCAACAGTTGGTGAGATGTTACTTTCAAAGATCGGTAAATTCGTCTGTAATATCATCTTAAGCAAATGAAAAGAAGCAGTTGAGTCAAAGCTAAGGGAAGAGCAGGCTGGATTTCAACCTGGAAGATCATATATTGTCCACTATTTAACCCTAAGAATAATAATTAAAGACACCATTGAATGGGTAAAACCATTCATCATAAACCTCGTAGATTGCAAAAAAAGCATGACAGTCTGCATCAAGAATCATGATTCACCTCTGAATTTTTTTTAAGTGCTATGGTACAAAAATAATTAACATAATCAAAGCTTTATATCAAAATTCACGGTTAAAGTAAATGCAGATTTGAGCAAATGATTCAACATACAGACTGGCATCAAACACGGATGCATTCTTTCACATCTATTGTTTGGTAGTGTCATTGGATCATTATGAGAAAGAGTGTAGACAGATACAACACAGGTATCGCACGGCTGAACGACAGTACACTGGAAGAAATTTTTAGCTCTTCAACCAAGTGAAGTCTGAAAGACTGTCTAGGATCGTAAAAAGGAATCATAGAATCATAGAATAACAGGGTTGGGAGGGCCCTAAGGAGGTCATCTAGTCCAACCCCCTGCTCAAAGCAGGACCAATCCCAACTAAATCATCCCAGCCAGGGCTTTGTCAAGCCTGACCTTAAAAATATCTAAAGAAGGAGATTCCACCACCTCCCTAGGTAAGGCATTCCAGTGCTTCACCACCCTTCTAGTGAAAAAAGTTTTTCCTAATATCCAAACTAAACCTCCCCCACTGCAACTTGAGACCATTACTCCTCATTCTGTCATCTGCTACCACTGAGAACAGTCTAGATCCATCCTCTTTGGAACCCCCTTTCAGGTAGTTGAAAGCAGCTATCAAATCCCCCCTCATTCTTCTCTTCCGCAGACTAAACAATCCCAGTTCCCTCAGCCTCTCCTCATAAGTCATGTGTTCCAGTCCCCTAATCATTTTTGTTGCCCTCCGCTGGACGTTTTCCAATTTTTCCACATCCTTCTTGTAGTGTGGGGCCAAAACCGGACACAATACTCCAGATGAGGCCTCACCAATGTCGAATAGAGGGGAACGATCATGTCCCTCGATCTACAGGCAATGCCCCTACTTATACAGCCCAAAATGCCATTGGCCTTCTTGGCAACAAGGGCACACTGTTAACTCATATCCAGCTTCTCGGCCACTGTAACCCCTAGGTCCTTTTCTGCAGAACTGCTGCCTAGCCATTCGGTCCCTAGTCTGTAGCAGTGCATGGGATTCTTCCGTCCTAAGTGCAGGACTCTGCACTTGTCCTTGTTGAACCTCATCAGATTTCATTTGGCCCAATCCTCTACTTTGTCTAGGTCCCTCTGTATCCTATCCCTACCCTCAAGCATATCTACCTCTCCTCCCAGTTTAGTGTCATCTGCAAACTTGCTGAGGGTGTAATCCATGCCATCCTCCAGATCATTAATGAAGATATTGAACAAACCGGCCTGAGGACCAACCCTTGGGGCACTCCACTTGATACTGGCTGCCAACTAGACATGGAGCCATTGATCACTATCCATTGAGCCCGACAATCTAGCCAGCTTTCTATCCACCTTATCATCCATTCATCCAGCCCATACTTCTTTAACTTGCTGGCAAGATTACTGTGGGAGACTGTGTCAAAAGCTTTGCTGAAGTCAAGGAATAACATGTCCACTGCTTTCCCCTCATCCACAGAGCCAGTTATCTTGTCATAGAAGGCAATTAGATTAGTCAGGCATGACTTGCCCTTCGTGAATCCATGTTGACTGTTCCTGATCATTTTCCTCTCCTCTAAGTGCTTCAGAATTGATTCCTTGAGGACCTGCTCCATGATTTTTCCAGGGACTGAGGTGAGGTTGACTGGCCTGTAGTTCCCAGGATCCTCCTTCTTCCCTTTTTTAAAGATGGGCATTACATTAGCCTTTTTCCAGTCTTCCGGGACCTCCCCCCATCGCCATGCGTTTTCAAAGATAATAGCCAATGGCTCTGCAATCACATCCGCCAACTCCTTTAGCACTCTCGGATGCAGCACATCTAGCCCCATGGACTTGTGCTCGTCCAGCTTTTCTAAATAGTCCCAAACCACTTCTTTTTCCACAGAGGGCTGGTCACCTCCTCCCCATGCTGTGCTCCCCAGTGCTGTAGTCTGGGAGCTGACCTTGTTGGTGAAGACAGAGGCAAAAAAAGCAGTGAGTGCATTAGCTTTTTCCACATCCTCTGTCACTAGTTTGCCTCCCTCATTCAGTAAGGGGCCCACACTTTCCTTGACTTTCTTCTTGTTACTAACATTCCCGAAGAAACCCTTCTTGTTACTCTTAACATTTCTTGCTAGCTGCAACTCCAGGTGTGATTTGGCCTTCCTGATTTCACTGCTGCATACCCGAGCAATATTGTTATACTCTTCCCTGGTCATTTGTCCAATCTTCCACTTCTTGTAAGCTTCTTTTTTGTGTTCAAGATCAGCAAGGATTTCACTGTTAAGCCAAGTTGGTCGCCTGCCATATTTACTATTCTTTCTACGCATCGGGATGGTTTGTTCCTGTAACCTCAATAAGGATTCTTTAAAATACAGTCAACTCTCCTGGACTCCTTTCCCCCTCATGTTATTCTGCCAGAAGATCCTGCTCATCAGTTCCCTGAGGGAGTCAAAGTCTGCTTTTCTGAAGTCCAGGGTCCGTATTCTGCTGCTCTCCTTTCTTCCTTGTGTCAGGATCCTGAACTCAACCATCTCATGGTCACTGCCTCCCAGGTTCCATCCACTTTTGCTTCCCCTGCTAATTCTTCCCGGTTTGTGAGCAGCAGGTCAAGAAGAGCTCTGCCCCAAGTTGGTTCCTCCAGCACTTGCACCAGGAAATTCTCCCCTACACTTTCCAAAATCTTCCTGGATTGTCTGTGCACCACTGTATTGCTCTCCCAGCAGATATCAGGGTGATTGAAGTTTCCCATGAGAACCAGGGCCTGTAATCTAGTAACTTCCGTTAGTTGCCGGAAGAAAGGACAGGGCTAATAATCAGTTACAAAAACACAAATCTAATGAGAACCCCAGAAATTCCCAACTCCAGCATTACAACATTAGAAGTCAAAGGAATACAAGAAGTTAAAGTAATACAAGACCAGAGTCAATTCACATAGCTTGGCAGTATTGTTGAAGCCAATGTGGCTATCCAGAAGGAAATAATGTTATAAATGGACAAAGCAGCAGCTGCATTCACCAGCTTAAACAAGATTTGGTAATCAAATATCTACAACTATCAATTGTCAAATTCAAATAGTATTTCCATCTTAACATATAGATGTGAAAGCTGGAAATGAAAAGATACAGACTGATGTCAAAATGCCTTCAAAACAAATGCCTTGGAAAAATTCTAAATATTAAATGGAATAAATTCATAGTAAATGCTGAGATTCATCAGAGTTCAACAACCCCTTATCTCTAAATGTGTCCAGACAAGATGATGGAAATATCAGGGATGTATGAAGCCAGAGCACGTGCCATGGCTGGCATGCCATTCGGCAGCTGAAAGAACATGTGGGAGGGGGGAAGAGAGGAGGGCAACTGTAAGAATTCCTCCACCAAACACTGCTTAGAGAAGGAAAACATATGGAATTTAACAACATAGAGCAATGGTGGAAAACTGCCCATGGGCCGCATACAGCCTGTCAAGGTTCCTCCCCCACTCTGAACTCTAGGGTACAGATGTGGGAACCTGCATGAAAACCTCCTAAGCTTACTTTCACCAGCTTAGGTTAAAACTTCCCCAAGGTACAAATTAATTTTATCCTTTGTCCCTGGGTCTCCACTGCCACCACCAAACTCTAACGGGGTTTACTGGGAAACGTAGTTTGGACACGTCTTTCCCCCCAAAATCCTCCCAACCCTTGCACCCCACTTCCTGGGGAAGGTTTGGTAAAAATCCTCACCAATTTGCATAGGTGACCACAGACCCAAACCCTTGGATCTAAGAACAATGAAAAAGCATTCAGTTTTCTTACAAGAAGCCTTTTAATAGAAGAAAAGGAATCACCTCTGTAAAATCAGGATGGTAGATACCTTACAGGGTAATTAGATTCAAAACATAGAGAATCCCTCTAGGCAAAACCTTAAGTTACAAAAAAGACACACAGACAGGAATAGTCATTCTATTCAGCACAGTTCTTTTCTCAGCCATTTAAAGAAATCATAATCTAACACATACCTAGCTAGATTACTTACTAAAGTTCTAAGACTCCATTCCTGGTCTATCCCCAGCAAAAGCAGCATACAGACAGACACAGACCCTTTGTTTCTCTCCCTCTTCCCAGCTTTTGAAAGTATCTTGTCTCCTCATTGGTCATTTTGGTCAGGTGCCAGCGAGGTTACCTTTAGCTTCTTAACCCTTTACAGGTGAGAGGATTTTTCCTCTGGCCAGGAGGGATTTTAAAGTGGTTTACCCTTCCCTTTATATTTATGACACAGCCCATCAGAGTAATCTGATTGCGGGCCATGAGACATTTTGCTGACATTGACTGTCCGCAGGCACAGCGCCCCACAGCTGTCAGTGGCCACGGTTTGCTGTTCCCGGCCAATGGGCACTGTGGGAAGCGTCGGGCCGCAGGGACATGCTGGCCGCAACTTCTTGCGGTGCCCATTGGCCAGAAACAGAGAACCACGGCACTGGGAGCTGCAGGGGGTGTGCCTGCGGACGGTCAAGGTCAGCAAAATGTCTCACGGCCTGTAACCACCAGATTACCCTGATGGTTGCCCACCACTGCTCTAAGTGATGTCTGATGGTTCAGGAAGGGTTCAGATACACATGATAAATCTGTTGTGCTTCTCTGATGTGCTTTTTTAATTTTTTGACTCAGGGGTTGTTTCATTGAAACTAATATTCAAATAATTTTTTGTAAACAAACTTGTAAAACATTTTTGGGAACCCCATCATCCGATGGAGAGAATCCTAGATAATGGTCAAATGAATAAGTAAGCTCTCCAGGAACCCGAAAGCCCCTTACACTTTTCAAGGGTGCATAGCACACACTGTACTTTCTCTGTGACCCATAATGATTGCTCATGGTGGTGACCATTTCCTTCAGTTGTCACCCTTTTCCTGTAATATAGCTCACATTCCTCTTGGGATGCATATATTATGTAGGTTGATGAATGATGAAATGGCATGTGAACAGAGGAAGGGAGCAGTAGTGGGGGCAGTACGTAATGTAATTTCACAAGTTTCAACAGCTATATAAATCTATTGAGGTTTGTTTGAAAAGTGTCTTTATCTCTCTAGCAAGTGCTTCTGAAAAGTGGTCAACATTATCATTTTGCTACCAAAGTTTTTTATCCTCTTTGCTGTACTGCTTCAAAACCTTTTGAAACCCAGAACTCCAAAATGTTATCCCAGTTAGAGGCTCCTCAGGTCAGGTAGGGCAGATATTGTGATCTTTACCAACTGCTGGGAATTGGCTCCAAGTGCATCTGTAGATGTCAGTTTTAACTGACCCACTTTTAATTGGTGCCAACCTCCATCAGTTCACCCATCTGTGTCATTTATACAATGAAAGAGTTGATAACACCCAAACATCTAATGTGTGAAATATGCAAAAATCACATTGTTCCTTGAACAGATAAGAAGGGTTACTCTATTTCTGTGGTTCCTAAACTTTTTAGTCTTGCAGCTCCCTTACAGACAGTTTAAAACTTGGGGGCTCCCCACAACCAAATACTATTTTTGTTTTGTTTTGTTTTATTTTAACCAACTCAGGACACTAGATAGAAGAGTTCAGGACACTAGATTTAAGGACATTAGAGTTTTGACTGTTTGGGGACTTTATTCAACTACATACATTTAGTTTAATTATATAATCTGGGTTTTTAAAACCATAATTGAAAATATGTATTTTTGGGGTGTTGGGACACAGCCCAAGATTTTAGTGAGAAAAAAAGAGCCTGTTTCAAACTGCATGGTTTGGTTGAATTTCTGATAGCACCAGATAAAAGTCTTTCCCAAGCTTAACATTTGCTGTGTTTAGGTTTCACAGAAGCCATTGCTGAAAACCCAGATCCAGAGATAACTGGAAGTGAATATTAGCAGTACTTTCACAGCTTCATCACAGAGTTCTTCATAATCTCCTTTAGCAGAAATCCAGAAGTCTTTGTGTGTTAGATTTGATTTCTTGATCTTCAGCATCTATTCACATGATAAATATTTTCTAAGATATTTTCTTCAGTTGAGATACAGATGATTGGAATGGAATCAACTGTTTTGGAGAATGGGTTTCAAAACCAATCAGTATCTGGAGATTTGTGTTCAACACCAGGAAAATATTCATCAAAATGGGAATACCTCCAGACAGTTAATATTTGGTCTTTAACAGCATTTTGATTGTGTTCACTCTGTTGTTTTTAAAAGTTCGACAGCACTGCAAACATCTCTGTAACTCTCTTTTCAATGTGGCATCTACAAAGATAAAGCTTCTTCTTGAATCCACCAGTTCTCTTTTATATCTAGTATATTTGTATTCTTGCCCTTCAGTGCACTCAGTTTGCCAAATACATTTACACATTTACATTACACATGTAATCTACAAGGTCTTATTTCCCAGAGAGGAAAATTATGGTTTCATCATGTAATTCAAAAACATGTTGTAAAACGTACCTACATGACAAACACATGACTTCACTATGAAACAGATATTTTGCCCATCTCTTTGCATAGCATACTAAAACACTGTTTTCACTGCCCAGGATTTTATAAAATTAACAGTTATTAAATAACAATATTGAATGTCTCATGTACTTCAAGTTGCAACTTCTTTGATGCCAAAGATGGGTGATGAATCAGTGTCTTCAAATGTCTACTGGTGCCACTTTCTTTTCTACTTAGCTTTATTAAAATCATCATCATATTCAGCTGAACATTTCTTACATGTGGGCTTAGCACTGGGTAAAAACTGTTTCAATAAAAAGATAAGATGCACCTGACTCTTTCTTAGCCCCCTTCCACTGTCTGCTGCTGCTGCTGTTGCTGGGACTGGGAGCCTCTTTGTCATCTGCTCCAGCGGTGGACTTGAAGCAGAGAGACTTCTGGCTGAATGCTTCCCCCAGCACAAAGTCTCTCCGCTCAAGGCCTCATTCAGGACTGAAGGGATCACAGCAGCAGAAGATGCAAACCCACAGATAAGACAGAAGTGGTTTAATAGTCTCAATTAGAGAACAAAAAGGTCATATCAATTAAAAAAAATTCCCCACACACTTGTGGTTCCCCCATGAGCACTTTGTGGCTTCCCGAGGCAGCCATGTCTCACAGTTTGGGAAGTTCTCCTCTATTTGAATCTTTTGGCAATATTCTTTATTAGCAATGTGGTTCAAACACTAAACCACAAAATCATATATTCACAGCTGCTGTATTTAAAATAATTTTGGTTCTGTTTTTTATCTTGCAAGCTTATGTCATTAAGGATGTCAGCTATATTCACACTGAAAATATTATCAGTGAATGAATCATGAATTGAAGACATCACCAGATCATGCTAAACTTTTGTGCAAAGGCGTTACGTCTGTTTAACACTTTGTTCCATGATATGCACTGTATCAAAGTTCCGAGCCTGTATTGGTGGGTCCCGCACTTCCGGGCAGATTCGGCAGCCTCAGAAACTCACTAAGGCCCCAGTGCAACCTTCCTTTCACAGTATAGCGGCAAGAGTCACAGCCTATTGAGTTACTTTCCTCACAGGCCAATATGGGAGATGGGAAGGGGAAATACCCTACAGTCTTTGCTGCTCCATAGCTCTCAGAAGGCACAGTTCAGCCTCCCAACTAGACCGAGGCCTGCTTCCACTCTCAAGGGGATCTCTGTCGAGCATGGGGGAGGGAGAATCCGGGGCCACGCTATACTCCGGGTTCCAGCCCAGGAACCCTAATGGTAGCAGCTGTTGGCAGATTTCCCTTCACCACTGAAGCTGCTTTGATTCCCTGGGCCACTTCCCCATGGTCCCCTTTTCCTAGCTTCAATCTTACGTACAGAAATGCTTCCTCTCTTCCATCTCCTTTCACCTGGGCTCCCACAAGGGAACTGGAAAGGAGAGCTTTTAAGCAGTGTGAGACCTTGATTGGCTCCAGCTGTCTCCATTAGCCTAACTGCCTTAACTGACCCTTTGGCAGTTAGTTGGGGTCAGGTGCTGGCATTAGCCTAATGACCTTAACAGGTTAATTGGCATCAGGTGTCTTGATTGGCCTGGAGTAGCCTTTGTTTGGCTATCCAGAGAACAGGGACCTGCTCATTCTGAGGCTGATATACCTGGGGATATTTGGGGAGGGGGGACACTAACCTATAGAATTTAATACAACTTATATCCCTTCTACTGAGCATTAAAAAATTGTATAGAAAGGGTATTATCATTTAGGTTCTCTAAGTTTTTCGGGTAATCTCTGTACAATCCTATTTCTAGGATTTCTAGGTTTCATTTCTATTAAATTCTATGAGATTTTTTCCACAAAATCATTCTCCAATACTTTCTTGCACAGCACGTGCAGATTGAATAGTTACCCTGTTATACTTATAAGAAGCACACAGGATCTTTATAGGGCAGAAGGCAGCGTGCTGCATTTATTGAGCATACAACAGTTAGCATATGCTTTTCAATCCCACACACACACACTCACACACACACAGTCCTTCCAGTTGATGTTTATAGTTACCAGTCCAGAGTCTGGATCAGTCTGGTGGCCAACCAGATTGATCGCAGAGGGGAGCAGGGCTCTGTCAATCGTGATGCGATGCTCCTGGAGTGTGGCGAGACGGACCCAAAGTCCCATGGCAAAGCACCCTGTCCTTATAGTCCTTTTTCTCTGTTGAAGTCTATAGATTTTGCTGTGTCAGTTTCTGACTGGTTACTCCTTGATTGGTGTGAACATTCCAAAACACCTCTGAGAGGGTCATCCTGTCCTGGTTTCGATTTAATCAATTGTCTTTAGGGGTGCCAGCCTTCACTTCAGGGTTGTCAAGTTGCCCTTCCTCAATCATGGATATGCGTTGATGGTTCTTTGGTGTCATAACATGCAAGTAGGACTAACTATCGTAAGTTAAGGTTATTTGCTGGGGCTCCCATCCCAATAGCTGGGGAAGAGGAGTTTGAACCCTGGTTGGAACATAACACTTAAATGTTGCAGGAGTGAGACGTACCAGATGCAGAAAAGTGAAGATGTCTAGTGCAGAGCCTCAGAGGCCCATCATTAGCTGTGAAGCTCACTAACTCTGGGGTCAGTGTGAAGCACTGCCTAGAGGCCCTCAGTCACACCTTTGGGAGCGCAGAGGACTCTGAGGACATTTATTGTAAGTTCCTTAATTTCTGACAGCAAAGGGGTGTGAGGGTTTCAGCCTATATACAGAGCTGGAGAGACTGCTTCAGAGAGCTTCCAAAGGGGAGCAGTGACTCAAACTGTAAGAGAAACTCAATATCAGAACCCGATTCCACTTCATCTCTGGTTAAGAGAACAACAAGAATGTCCCCAAAGTTACTCCCAGCTGATAAAAGAGGTCAGAGAAGAGGAAAAAAGGCAGGATTATCACTAAGTTTTGATGCCATCTGAGTCAACCAGTCAACCATCTGAGCCAGCCAGCACAGCTCCCCTGCGAACAGCCAGTGCACTGATGGTGAGCACCAGAGAGGAACTTGTGCAACAAGTTCAGGTCCTAACAGAATAGATAGCTAAGCTGCAAAGTACCACTGATCGAGCTAAAACTTCCAGGCATAAGGAGCCTCTGGCTGTGGCAATGGAGAAGTCAGCATTTAAAGCCACCATTCCACCTGAGTGAAGGAGGAAAGGTCAATTCTTCTGCTACCAGTGTGGTTAGGATGGATACAGTGCTGCCAAGTGTCATAATGAAGAAAAGCCCTCCTGAGTGTATGGAAAGCTGAGGACCAGTTGGGCAGAGTCGAGGAATTGCCAAATGGTCTGGGAAAGGGGCCCACCCAGACCCACAGGACGTGAAGGCTCTCCTGGAAAAAACTGTCCAGCTGGGGTCCCCTCAGGTGGACTGATAGGGCCTTGAGCAGAGGTCATGGTGAGGATCGAAGGGGCTGAATGTAAAGCAGTGCTTGATGCTGGATATCAAGTGACAATTATATTTCACTCATTCTACCAACAAATGCTTAGGCACCTGCCTGTACAACCACTGACAGGCCTTGGCCTGTATGGCATCAGCATGGATAAATACCCCTACCAAGGGTATGTCATAGTGTACCTGGAAGTTCCAGAGGAGGTTGCCGATGTAAGACTAGAGGTAGACACTGCTGCCTTAATATGCCCCAATCCTAAAGGAATCTCTGATGAGTCTGTGCTGATAGGGACCAACTCCAAACTCGTCAAGGTACTCGCGGATTACTGCAGACAACGAGCTGGGGACCAATACCTAAACACCCTGATGATCCATATGCTTTGTGCCGAAGCCTATAGAAAAATTGAAAGCACTAAAAAGGAGATGTCTGAGTTACCAATGGGAGCATTGAGGTATGTGGGCATGACCCCCTTAATAGTGCCTGCAAGGATGGAGCAAGAAAGGTACCTGGCTGCAAGGCAGTAAAGGGGCATTAGCAATGGTAGAGCAGCCGGGTGAAGGAGAACTCCCTGTAGGAGTGCTGGTCCCCAGTGGAGTCATAACCCTACCTGCTGAAGCACAGGAAAAGGTGATTATACCGATTGCTAATGAAACAAGCTGTGATGTGTTTGTGAAGCAAGGGAAGAACATAAGAGACCTTTTTGAGCCTGAAACCACTGTAAGACCCCAGTGTGAAACTGAAGTTCCGGCAATAGATCCTGCAAAGTTTTACTTTGGAGATTCACCATTGTCCAAGGAGTGGAAAGACTGCCTGAGGAAGAAACTTTGTGAAAGTGTAGTTTTCCCGGGTTACTCAGTTCAGGCTTGAGCCAGTTCTGTGTTATATTGTTGAAAAAGAACCCCTAGATATTGAACCTGGCCCTGGTTGCTGCCGGCTCCACCTAGCAGAAGGGTTACAATTGCTTTTTAGTGTCCAGGCTGCATCCCCAAGTTCTTCAATAGCAGGAGGATGCTGTCGCTCTCTCTGGAGTGCTCATGACCATGAGTTCCTACTTTAGGGCTGACTGTCAAAAACAGACCAGACCCCACAAACTGATGGTAAGTTTTATCATTAGATTTCATTAAGCCAGTGACAAATGTGAAGTCCCAGATCATGTAACAGTCTCACCATGGAGTCACAGTCAGTCCCCTTAGATTCTCCAGTCTTTCTTGGTGCTCAGGCAAGCTGGACTTGGTGATAAATGGTCACCGTGGAAAAAAACTTAAAATCTGATTTGCCATTGTTTGTATTCGTACTGTTGTAAGTATTTTAGATTACATATTTTTGAATGCTATCAAATATATTATGTTATATTCACATACAGAGAGAGAGGGAGAAAATATATGTATGGAAGAGAAAACTAAATTGAGAAAAATGTACATATTACAAAAAGGAAAAACTTAATGCACACAAAGTAAATTCTTAATGGCCATAATAAGTATAACTTTTATATATATGTAAGATGAACTTGAAACAGGATTTTAACATTTGAAATAGAAAAGTTAGTAAGCCACAAGCACTTATTCTAAGCACATAAACCTTTTCAGAATAATGAGCCATATACTGCCAAGAGAGATGGTTACAGGTCTCTAAACTCATCTATGCTATCATTACATTTATCATTTACACTTTGAAATCTGGCCAGCTCAGTATTTCTATACTATTCCTCTACCTTAAAGTGTAAAATGTGAAAAAAAATCTTGCATACAGTATCTCATACTTTTCTAATTTAAACTTTTTTCTTATTTACTAATCTTTGTGAAGAGCATCTTATATTAGTAAACAGTGTAAATCAATGCCATTGAAATATACCAAATGAAAACAGCAAATTATAATGGACTGTAATTCATTCAAGTTTAACTGTACTGTAGAGATCCAGTTCTTAAACATCAATGGACCTTAATCTTGCTTCCATTTAAATCGAAAGGAATATTGCCATGGACTCCAATCAGAGCAGGATTGATACAAGTCATTGCAGTGAGGAATGGTGAAAGAGATCTGGGTTCTATTCCCAGCTTGTGTAACTCTCAGTTGCCTTGCTCAATATATAAACAAGAGTTGTGAAGGGCACAGAATCATTAACACTAGTCTGTGGAAGCAGTGAGTCTAGAACTCAGAATCCCCCAATCCAAAAGCTATTTTGATAGGAGTGGTGGTGGTAACAGTAGCCACCATTTTATTCAAGCCCTATTCAGTGATTTAGTTGTGTGACATACTGAAGAAACAGACTGGGGAGTGCATACATTGTGCTGATGGAATGTTGACAATTTTGGGCAACAAACCAAGAACAAGCTGTTGTGAGTGAAACACAGATGGGAAATGGCAATTTTCAACATTTTATATTTTGGCCAAATCTGGATGGATTTTATAGGCCTAGCAAAATGCAACTCTCACACCTAAGACTATGCCCCTACTAAATTGCAAAGTCTTGCTACAAACCACAAGCTCTTCCAAAAAAATATGTTTGGAAGAATTTTTATAACACAAAGTGTTAGGCAACAACATTAATCTAAGGGTTAGTACTGATCCAGATAGACATTTTCCCCAAATAATTTAATAATTTGGCTTTCCTAAAACATGTATCCCTTTGCCATTTGATGCCCTACATCTGCAACATGTATTTTTTTTTCAATCCAATAATCAGATCATGAGATCTTAAGGTGCTGGTTTGGATTCAGTGGAAACCACTTGCCATAACTGTAAAGGACAAAAAAGCAAACAACATGGAAAAGATCCTAACCAATTTTAATGGCTAAATTATTTCACCAAAATAAATACCCTAAGCTAAGGTCCAAAAATGAGATACTTTACTGTTTGTTCTTTATTGAATATGTAAAATATGTGGCATATTTGCATGCAAGGAACTAGAATTGCTGACATTGTTCCAGCATTGGTTCATTGTCACAGTAAGGACAAAGATCATGTTTCTGTACAGAAGTGTTGACAGTTCTGACACTAAGGTCAAAGTTGCTTGTACTATAAGCATGAGCAGGAATAACTGACTGCAAATCAGTTATAAATCAATGCCTAACAGGGAGTATCTCCTTGTAAGAAACAGCTGCAGTTCACCAGAAATGTTGTTAATTGCTTTTTCTTTAGACATATATCAATCCAGTGCACTTTCTTTGTTAGTTATCTCCCTGTGAGAGTGGTATAGTTCAAGTTATTTTATCCTTCAAATTTATCTTCTATGCTGAAGTAAAGGCAATTTTGGAGCTCCTACATTGGTACCAATGCAGTTTGAATTGGTGTGTCTAATCCAGGAATCCCAACTAATAACAAAGTTGAGTCAATGGTGTGAGGCCAGATACATATCATTGAGAGTAGTCTTTTGTGATATTTGACACTGAAGGCTGGCGCATGATAATCAGCCATCTTAACAGCATGATATATTTAGAGCCCAATTCAGAGGTAACAAATCAGGATGCAAGTTATAATGCAATAAGAGGGAGTTGTGACCATTGGCACGCCTGCATTTCACCCTATATGCTTCTGCAATAATATTTGTACAAAATACGTCTTGTGAGGTACCATATGAAAACTAAGAACATGCTGGTTATTAATAGCATTGTAAAATGCATGTGTTAACCTAATATGTAAAGTTCTGAATTCCCCCTGTATGATGTTACTAGAACATGTTTAAGACAGCCTAGCCTAGGTAAAGATGATAAACAAGTCTGCCTGAGATAAAGGAATGTGGGTTTACCTCAATTTACATATTAGTACTGAACAAAGCCATCAAGCAAAGCCAGAAGGGGTTAACTTGAGCCTGAACTAAAGAGACAGAGAATTAAAATGGCTTCTGCAGCCCAGAGAGACACAGAAGGCTAAATCCCCAGGAGGCTTTCCTCCCTTGTAAGACAAAGAAATCCCTTTGGGGATTGAAGGAACAGAGAGAGACTCCATCTTTATCCTTCACTTAGGAGACAATGAAACCAAATTTGATCTCCATGATGAGTCCTGGCCACGCTGGCCAGTAAAAAGCTGGAAAGGAGACTGTGGGTGAGAGAAACTGTCTTTCATAAACACTATATCTTGCTAGATGAAATTTTAGATGCACATTTTCACTTTTATTTGCTTGTAACCGTCTCTACCTTTATCACTTTTACTTAGTATCATTTAATCCATGCTCTTTTGTTAATAAACTTGTTTTACTTCTACCATAAACCAATTCAGTACTGTCTTTAAAGGGAAGCATTAATTTCCCCCAGTCAAATGAAGAAACTGCTGTACTGACTCTCTAATGGAGCAACAATATCTTCTATGAACGCCCTAATATCTTCTATGAACGCCCAGTGGTAGGGGCTGTACATAAAAGAGAAACATCTCTGAGGAGCTTGGGGGCTGGAGTTTGATTGTTACCTACTAGGAGAAGTTTGTGCAGGGAGAGCCTTGAGGAGTTTGCTGGTAAGGAAAACAGACTGGTGTGGAAGGGAGCTGACACATAATCTAATTGTCAGCACAGCTCACTCTTGCTGAGACAGAGTGGCTCACAGCTCTGGTGTCCACAGCATGTGTTACAGGAGTACAGTGAACTGGTGTAACAGCAGGGCTGGCTCCAGAGGCACCAGCTTTCCAAGCAGGTGCTCGGGGAGGCATTTAGAATGGGGCGGCAGTCCATGTCCTGCGGCAGCAATTCGGCGGCAGCTCCACCACTCTTCCCGCCACGGCAGCTGTTGCAACGGCGGCAATTCAGCGGCAACTGCTTGGGGCAGCAAAATTGGTCGAGCTGCCCCTGTGTAACAGTATCATTTCTTTGCCTTTCTGTTTTTTGCTTTCAAGAGAAACCAACAGGAGAGATTAAGAAGTGTAAAGCTGAGTGGCAGAAGGAGAGTTATCTTTTACCCTCTTTCATCTCCTTTTAATTGTTTTCCCCCCAACCACCTCTCCCCTTTTGCTCCTTTAGCATGCACAGCTAAGATTCCAGCAACTTACACCAGCAAATGCACATAGAGTCACTTGAGTTTCACATCCCAATTCAAAAGAGTTAACAGCTTTTGGATTGGTAATGTATTTGCAACCGTCTAGCCATGCTTCTTTCCCTTTACACTTTAGAGAAGGTCAGGAAAGCAGGAGATGATGAGCTGGATTTATGTATAAGAGTAGATAGAGCACTAATGGCAAGAGTTTTACTAAGAAATGTATACACCTTATCCACAAATTTCTAATAAGGTCATACATGCCTCTAACCTCAAAGACAATAAGGCATTTAGAGAGAAGAAGAGAATAAGCTAGAAGTGTGTCTGTGAGAAATTAACTGAACGTGTTGCATGGCAATGAATAATCAGTCAAGCCTGATGTGCTAGTGAGCGCTCAATAAGGAAATAAATTATCCTTGTCATAAAACTTTGCACAAATTCCAGAATCTAGTGAGAAGCTGACAGCTGCTCCCTGTGCAAGCACCTCTGCTGGATGACATATAGAGTGACACACCATAACTTAAAATATATATGAGCTTCATTTGAATTATTGGCTTAAATGTATCTAGGAAATGAAAATTCCAGGTAAATTTAAACTCAGGGCCAAATAAAAGCATTTGAAAAAGTCAGGATTAACATTTGAAATGTTGACAGTCTCAACTCCCTTGAAGGAGAGAGCTGGCCCACCAGCTTGAATAGATCTGGTCAAATGATAGTAACTGAATAATTTGTTCAACAAATTATATTCATTGCATGTTTTTTCTCTCAACTAGATGATAGAGGTCAATATGCTTATAAGCCCATATAACACCTATTCCTGCTTCCTTTGAAGTCAGTGGCAAAAATCTGTTGCAATCCATGGGATCAGGATTGGACTCATAACTATCCACAACAAAACCCATTAACAACTTTGCTTAAATACAAAAGCCTGTATTTTTCAAACATAGCCAGTGGCCAAATTTTCAAAGAGATCTGAGGAAGGCTGAGAGGCTAATAATAAGTCCCTTTGTGTCAGAGGGTAATGAAAGAAAGATTAGACAAGTTCAAATCAGAGTAATTTCTCAATTACTTTCCATTCTAGAAAAAAATAGTTTGATGAATTACCTCAAGCTCTGCAGAAATATTATCTTCACCCGTCAGAGTAAAGCTGACAATTTCCAGGCCAAGGCAACTTTTCAAGCCAAAGTTATATGTGGATTAAAAAAGAATTTTTACAACAGTGACAACTGACAGTTTAACGTTGAGGAGGCAACAGTCTGTTCCCTAACACAGACAGAATGCTGAGCCACAGGAATAACCAGTTTCCATGCCCCTGCAAGCTTTTCCTCTAAAATTCTACTCGAGCCATCACCTATGTGAAATAGTACTAATGGCATCATATTGATCAGCATCTCAAGAAAAAATAGAACATAAATATTTTCTAAACACAATGGTATTTATTATCTTTGTACATCAATCACTGCAAGTGCTCATAGATTATATGCAAAGTATATAATATCTCCATAATTGATTAATGTGCTTCTGGCCTAGATCACGAGGCAAACTCGCAGCCAAATCGGGGCTGCTCAGCTGCTGCGATGAGTCAGCACTCATTGCAGCCTACAGTGCTTCAGCCCTCAGGCATTACTGAGCAGAGCTTGGGTCAGATGATCCCAGGATCAGGTAGTTCTACAACCTCAGTGGAGCTGCAGATCAGTCTGAGCAACAGCACTATCTAGCCTGGAACCCTCCTGTTGCCTTGCAGTGCACCAGACTCCAACCTGCACCTGCTCCAGCTTTTGCCTTCTCTGGATATAGGCATAGAATATTATGACTGAGGCCAAAAGATATTTACTTGAAATTTCCAAAATATTTTATTGGTTCAATAATAATGTACACAGAATGTGCAAAATTGAATTCATAATAAAATTAAAAATGGCTACTCTCTTTTTAATGTATAGCATCAATAAATCCATGGGTACACATACGTAGATATCGTGGTTATCAAAAACGTAGGACAAAACCCAGGGTGTTTTTATTTTTAAAAAATAAATAAAAGACAAGCCTCTTCCTCTTGAGCTAAAAGGAGATCTCCCAGAGTTTTGTAATCTTTAATCAACTAACTATTCTGTTCTTGTTTTTGTTTTTTTAAAGGACCACGAAGCAAGTGAAACTAAATGAATAAGGCTTGTTAATTGTTGAGCTACTGGAATGACCACAGTCTCTCTTTGGGAAAGATACAAATCTTTCTTATCTCTCCCTATTTGTATCTTTCTTATCTCTCCCTGTATGAACTGGTCAGGCTTATTCTATTTTACTGCATTATTTTTTATGAACTTGTTTTTAGTGTTTTAATAGATGTTGGCTTTTCTGTCAACATTTTATGTTATGCATTTTTACTGTTATTTTTATTTATATTACTGTATTACTTGAGGGGACCAGGACTCCTTTTGTGCTAAGTACTGTATAAACATAGAAGAAAAAAGCAGTCCCTGCCCCAAAGAGCTTACAAGCAAAACATGGCTGACTTATCTTTATAGTCCAGCCACTAGCAGGTGACGTAATCAAGCAAATTTGATTCCATCCAGCACAGGGCAGTGGTTCACAAACACACAAATACAGGTGGTCAAAACATTTCCCGCTCTTCTCACTCATACGCAGCATGGGTTTTTCTCTGAATAGTGGAAGAAGTCCATCTCCACATCACTCTATTTTTTTAGACACCCTACTGAATACTCAAGAGCAAGACCACTTGACTGACAGTAATCTCCTGCTCTAACCAAATCCTAAGTAGAGTATCTTTTAAGTTACAATATATGGTATGTTGAAAAGAAACACCCTTCTTTCTGCCTGAATTTGAATTCTGACTATTTAATCTGTGCAAATATGCTAATGACTGGATTCTGCCATCCTTACTTATGTTAGATAGCATCTTAGTCCTCGGCTAGACTACCCAATGTAAGGGGAAAAAAAAACATTTCCTGTTCCATACACTCTTTGACACATTAAATCATATATAGTATTTTACTGGAGTTTTTCATCATTATACTTGGTTTTTTTGCAAACTTGCTTAAATTACAGTTTCTTTTTGAAGTATTTGCTTTAAGCGCTGTTGCTGACAGTAACCATTAAAAAGAGAACAAAAATAACCAAAGAAGAAAATTATAATAATAAAAACTATTGGCACAGAAATAATGTAACTTAACTCTAGAATTAGTTTGCAGTTAGAAAATTATATTTTGTTGGGCCCATGACTGAAGTTATCTTGTCTCCTTCTCAAAACAAAAGATCCCTGAAAAATAACTATAATCTCAGGCTTGATGTTCTGCTCCACTTATATTGCAGAAGGGATACTAAAGATGGTTAGATTAGCAGGAGTGCATGAAAGTTGGGAAGGAGGAGCTCTGCTGCATGCTTGGCCTACTCTGCAAGCCTGTAGATGCCCCTCCAGAGGCATACCATGGGACTGTGGTTTCATAGATACCATAGGTGGGGCTGCAGCAGGGGAGGCAGAGCAAGGCAGCAGCTTTTGAGCACATTCTTTTTATGATGGATGGATTTGCAAGTGAAAATCTATCCAGGAATTAATGCTGATAGAAGCAGGATTAACTATTCATTAGGATGCTTACTACCAGGATCAAATAGGGTATCTAGGTCATGATCCAATGCCCACTGAAGCCAAATGGGAGTCTTTTCATTGGCTTGAATGGGAACTGGGTTAGGCCCCTAGGGGGCACTGTAAAGGGCCATCCTCCACTTTCCTAATACAACCAGTTCCAAGGGGTTGCACACAGTTTTCATTTTCCAGTCTGTGCCTTTTCCTCCCAGGAAAGCCCAGACACTTATCCTTCTTGAATGGAAAGAGAAAAGGAGTACTTGTGGCACCCTAGAGACTAACAAATTTATTTGAGCATAAGCTTGAGTGGAGAATTTTATACAACTCACAGATGAGATTTGTCTCCCTTCTATACATTTTTCTGAAGGAGTAAACAACTGGACCCTCTTGTTTTAATAGGATTTCATAATACTGCAAATTGGCTGTAGTGGAAATTATTGGGATGTCAAATTGAGGGTTATGATCTCAGCTAAAGAATAAGCAGCAGGATCAGATGAAATCTTAAAAGCAAACATCCTGCATCCACACAAATACCTCCAAGGAATAAAAGAAGAAGAAGAAGCAGAAGAAAGAAGAAAACTGAAAAGCTGCTTATTGAGAGGCAATTTTGATTATAGGTCATAAATGGTCTAAGCCTTTAATAAGATGTCAGGTGCTTTATGTTATATTAAGCAACACTCCATAAGCATTATATGAACACTACGATTATTTAGAAAAGGAAGAGAGGGGGTGATCAAAGCCTGCAATCTTTTTTTTTAAACCAACACTTTTGTTTGTTTTAATCTGGGAGCATTTGGATGCAGCAGTTCTGAGTCATGGGAAATTTATTCTAGAACGGTTAAGATTGCAAAAAGCTTTATGCTGTTTATGCATATTTAGTTCTTTGACAATCATTACTGCCTTTTATGTTTAGCACTCTGATGATATAGTCAACAATTTCTTCATAAAGCCCACCTTATAGGGATGGAGTAAAGAATGGAAGAAGAATGGAAACTTCATATCTTTCTGGGTTTTTTTCTTATCCCAGAAATGTATGTGAATATATATGGATGAATCTTGCAGTTACATTCTTGCAAATAATTCCCTCTCCTTCAATACAAAAGAACTCCATGCTAAATTAAGATTTTGTCATATAAATAAAACAAATATGTAAAAATAAATAAAGGATATAGAAATAGTATGATACATGCCGACCATTACCCCAGTCATTGTGCTTCTTTGCAGCCTTCACCTTTAGATTGTCACTGCCCTGAGAAGTTCACAATGGCTTCCTATGTGTTCATACAGTGTCTAGACAACAGGACCCAATCCTGAAATACTAGGCACTACTGAAATAGAAACAACTGTGACTTTATGCTTTAAAAGAACTCTGAAAGTGCAAGCCAACTGGCAGTACCTCAAAAGCACTTCTGATTCTGCTTTTGGTTGGAGTATGGCACTGTAAGTAATGTGGTGACTTTCTGTGGTTACTCCATCCTTACAAACTAGAATATTCTGTGATTATGTATTTTTAGCCGTCTTTTAGTGCAATTAGCAATTGCAAACAAACAGGGAAGTCGGTAAAATAAAAGCTGTTTTATCCGGCACTTCACCAACCAGAAAGCTCTATAAACCGGCATTTCTGATCTTCACTGAAATTCCAGTTTCTAGTCTTGTTGGCATGGGGCGGGTAGGCAAGGGATTGGAGCATGGGCTCTGGGAGGGAATTTGGGTGCAGGAGGGGGATCAGGCCAGCTGGTTGGGGTGTGGGAGGGGGTGCAGGGTGCCAGATCTGGGGGACACTCACCTCGGGTGGCTCCCCGCAAGCAGCAACTTGTCCTGTCTGCTCCTAGGTGGAGGTGCGGCAGGCAGCTCAGGCTCTGCGCACTGCCTCCACCCTCAGGGCCACCACAGCTCCCATTGGCTGCGGTTCCTAGCCAATGGGAGCTACGGAGGTAGTGCTCAGGGCTATATGTGAGGACACTACACATATAGTGTACAGCTACAGAGCTGAAGGGGAAAAAAAGAGGTGGAGGTGGGAAGGAGAATTTAGTGATTCTATAATATCAGTAAATGATTTTAACCTTAAAATCCTCCCCAATTTATGTTTTCTATTACTAAAACCAAGAAGCGCATAAGTTTAGTTACATAGCACCGAACTGTGCTCCATTTCCACTTTATATTGTTGGATTTGATAATACTGTCAGAATATTCCCCAAAAGAGTATATATCACTGTGTGGTACCAAATTTCCCCTATTGGTGAGCAATCCTATATAATAGCTGCAGCTTCTATTTGCTTTAAGATGATTTTGACATCTGATGACATTATCCTAAAATATTTGTCCACTGCCTGACAACATGATGGATGGGCCACATAAATCAAATAATCTTGTTTCAAGTTTACTTTTTCAAATAATATCTGAACTTAAATTTAGTCATAAAAGGTATAGAAGTGTCATTTGTTCTCCCGTACCTCCCTGTCAAAATAAAAATCAGAGCAGACAATATTCTGTGAGGAAAAAAATATAAAAATATTTTCAAAAAAATGTTATTGCCTACCAATTAATAAATAGGATTGCCACAGTAGAAGGACACTCACCAGGATAAGGAAAATTTGCCACTTGACAACTTTATTACAATATAACCAGGAACCACTAATTTTCAAAGTCTTGATGTTGGGAAGAAGTATACCCTAGTACTGTCTCATTCAACTATTTATAAAGGGACTGGGAGATATTTCTAAGGCAAAGAACATACTAAGACTCAAAAAAGGTTTAGATACGCATATGAATAACAAGAATATCTTCTCTCATTACCACTAGCTAGGATTAAAATATATAAGAGATTTCAATAACGTAGATACTAAAACACTACCTTGTGGGAGAGCATTCTTCTGTCATCGCCACTGGCTCTCTTTACCACTAAAGGTCACAAAGAATCTTCTGCTTTCTAGTATGGTCTGTATGGGCACGATCCCCTCACATAAAGAAGCTAGACGTGTACTTAACTCTTCCTGTGACTACATTAAAGGATGCCTTAAACCTACTCACATCAACAGCCTCTACATCCTTGCAGGTATTGTTCCTCCTGGTATACACTGGGAAGTTGCTAGTAGAGTAGAGTGCACCAGGTCTACATAACACTGTTGCTGAGTTGACTGAAGTCACGACAAAGTCTTCTTGCCACTGTTAAACCCCCAACATTGTCAAACCAAACAGATGTGGGTTCAGTTATGGCAAACCAGAGTAGAGAACAACCCTGTAGCCTGTGTTCTGCATCTCCCACCAGTGAAGCACTTACCATCTGATGCAGATCAGCCCTGGACCATATGGCGTTACCTAAATCAACTCTCCACCGGAGCTGGCCAGTCTAGAGACATGATGGTCAAGTGAGGCTACATCTCTGGCTCTAGTACCTGTGACTGTGGTAGAAAGCCTCAAACTATGAACCATCTCCTGTGATGCCAGCTGCTTGAGCATGAATGTTCTTCCAGGGGCCTGGCAGAATGCAGCGATCAGTCAATCGGATGTGCATAGATGTGGTGGGAAGCAATATGAGGACACCACAAGAAGACAAGATATCAGTCCTCATGATTCAGGATAAGCCAACAACCAACTGCCTGGTATTAGAAAGAAATTTCTCTCACAGGCTTGTTATGGTATATTTGTCTATTATGAGGATTTTACACTTTCCTATAAGGCCTATGATATTGATTACTGTCACAGATTCGATACCACAGTGGATGGACCATTTATCTGATCTGTTACGGTGATTCCTATTTTCCTACAGTCACCCAACACTGTCATACATAAGGATCTAGTGGCCCAAAGAAATACTAGAAGCAGAGGAAGTATGCTTCTTATTCCTCCTTTCAGGGGGTCATGAGACTAGACAGCAAGAAAGAATCCACCCAGAAGAAGAAAAGTATCACCACATAGCTGCTAGCAACCTCATTTGTCTATAACTGCAAATCTTTCCACACATATCATCACAAAAAGAAAAAGAAGGGGGAGAAATTACCTGATCCTCAGTATCAAGCTCTCCACAACCAGCCCAGTGCCTTGATAGTCTAGCAATTCAATATAATTTGGTGGAACAAATCTTATGACCGGAATATTGGCAAGGAGGGTAGAGCTTGTTCAGGAAGGACAATTCAGGTGAAAAAAGGAGGAAGTGTTGCATTATACATCAAAAATATAAGTACGTGTTTTGATGTCCAAAAGGAGGTGAAGGGCAGACCAGTTGTCATTAAGTTAGATATTAGGAAAAACTTTCCAACTAAAAGGAAAGTTAAGCTCTAGAATAGGCTTCCAAGGGAGGTTGTGGAAGCCTCATCATTGGAGGCTTCTGAGAATAGGTTAGATAAAACCTTTCACAGATGGTCTTGGTTTACTTGATCCTGCCTTGGCAGATCTTGAGGTCCCTTCCAGTCCTACATTTCTATGATTCTATGATAACTGCTTGATTATTACAGTAATTGATGATCTGGCCCTTTGATGGTATTTCCTTTCATAGAACTAGCCCCATATCGCAATTCTTCAATAAACTGAAAAAATTAAATATGATGGCTGGAGGCTGGAACACCAGTAGAGAATATCTGCTTGAAATCTGACCAACTGTGGCATAATGATTTCATATCCTCCTTCTCAATTATAGCATCTGCTAAATTTTAACCAGTTGAACTGTACAGTTTACTTTCTTTTTGTGCAGCTGCGTTATGATATTTATAATTAACCATGTCATTTTTAGACATGCCATAAATGAGATTTGGGAAGATCTTTCCCACTATTCATGATTAATTTAGCTGCCAAAACAATGGACCTGATTCTTCTCTCATTCACACTAGTATAAATCACAAGTAACTGTTGAAGTTAATGGCTTTACACCAATGTAATCAAGAAGACGACCAAGTCCAGCTATTCCACCTGACAACTTTGAAATTTCAGGACCAGCTGAAGAACAGATGAGAGAATAAAATGGAATGTTTGGGGTTACAGTCTCTTTGGGATGATTCAAGTCTGAAGATCAATAAACTACTGTTCTCATACAGATACTGGATCACCATTTACATTGACTTTCTTAAGGGTCTCATAGCAGAAAAAGGCTTGGCTCCATATAAAACCCTTCAACTTATTTATAATGTATCACCATGTTTATTTCGTCGCTGTCAAGGTTCCTTCCCCACTCTGAACTCTAGGGTACAGATGTGGGGACGTGCATGAAAACCTCCTAAGCTTACTTTTACCAGCTTAGGTTAAAACTTCCCCAAGGTACAAACTATTTTACCCTTTGCCCCTGGACTTCCACTGCCACCACCAAACTTTATCTGGGTTCCTGAGAAAACGTAGTTTGGACACCTCTTTCCCCCCAAAATCCTCCCAACCCTTGCACCCCACTTCCTGGGGAAGGTTTGATAAAAATCCTCACCAATTTGCATAGGTGATCACAGACCGAAACCCTTGGATCTTAGAACAATGAAAAAACATTCAGTTTCCTTACAAGAAGACTTTTAATAGACGTAAAAAAGAATCACCTCTGTAAAATCAGGATGGTAAATACCTTACAGGGTAATTAGATTCAGAACATAGAGAATCCCTCTAGGCAAAACCTTAAGTTACAAAAAAGACACACAGACAGGAATATTCATTCTATTCAGCACAGCTATTTTCTCAGCCATTTAAAGAAATCATAATCTAATGCATACCTAGCTAGATTACTCACTAAATTCTAAGACTCCATTCCTGTTCTGTCCCCGGCAAAAGCATCACACAGACAGACACAGACCCTTTGTTTTTCTCCCTCTTCCCAGCTTTTGAAAGTATTTTGTCTCCTCATTGGTCATTTTGGTCAGGTGCCAGCGAGGTTACCTTTAGCTTCTTAACCCTTTACAGGTGAGAGGATTTTTTCTTCTGGCCAGGAGGGATTTTAAAGGGGTTTACCCTTCCCTTTATATTTATGACAATCGCTATAGGATAGTAGATTTGTTCAAATATTGGTTATCAAATTATGTATGCAATAAACATATGGTTAATAAATTGGACTTTTCATTGTTTATCTAAATTGCTCTACAAGTAAAATAGTACATTGAGAGATCTCCAAAATAAAAGTTAGAAAATGAACTGAGCCCAGATCTTTGAGCTGCAAGGCCACCGGAACCAGAAATAAGAAACATTAACACGGAAGTAAGATTTCACTCACCTTATTAAAATTCTGTTAGTCTCCTCAGAAATCCTTTTGGTATTTTCTGATTTAATTTCCCCAAAAGCAGTATCTTTAAGGCACATTGCAATCCATAGTATTTATGATGTCACAGAATGATGCATTTTGGGCTACAGTCAGAAAAACCAGTAAGTATTATACCATAACAATTTCACAGAGAAAAAACAGAATTTAAATCTATTCTGTACTGGAATCCACTCCCAATCCTAAATAATATGGGGAATCTTCAGAGGAATTTGGGCTTAACTCAATTTTCATGTTTGCTTTCCAATTCACCTTTAAGAACTCTTCACTGTTGGACACTTCTGCTCACAGAACCATAAGAAATGTACAACATTTTTAAGAAGGATAAGCATAAAGTCTCATCACTATTCAAAAGCTTTAAAAATGGGGGCTATATTTTAAATGGCTTGGTGCTTATTAGAGCCAAACGTAGAAGAACCCCCTTCTGCAAAAAATACTATTTTAAATACATGTCCGAGGTGCAGTACTCTAGGATTCTATTAAATTATAATTAGACCAATTTATAATAGAATTTATTAGCAATATTTTGTTCTTCATTGAATTATACATAAAGTTTAAAACAGATCAAAGCGATTATTCATTTTAAAATGTTCTAGGAATGTATCAGCAATCCTTATTCAAAGCCTCAATTAGCTTCTTAGGCTTTGGTATATGATAACCCATTGTTCTAGCAGAAAAAATAAAGGGACTGCTGAACTTAACTATCCAGAGGAAAGACTCACTGTAGTCTTGTGACTTGTAGAGAAAGAACTAACATTTTCAGAAACGGCTTTCAACTGAAACTCCCATTGACTTAAGTTGCAGCAGAATTGGCCCCAAATCTACCTGAACAAATAAGAGCATGTGTGTGTGTGTGTGTGTGTGTTAAGCGTGAAGTTACAAGTACTGTATCTACCTGATCTGCATGTGCAAATATAGGTTCTTGAGCTTGGAATCAGATCTGCATGAGCATCCCCTAGCATACATATGAAAACCTATTGAAGTCAATTAACATTGTGGGACCAGTAGGTGCGTCTCTGAGAAGTCAGGCCACGAACATGGGTTTAGGTGCCTAATTTTGGTAGCCCTTCAAGCTATGAATGGAGCACAGGCAACTAAAGCAGGAAAATAAAACAAACAAAAGAAAATCCATTCTGGAAAGTTACCCTGGACACAGTACTAAAGTTCCCATAACTCAAGACGAAAGTAACAAAGGCTCCAAGACCCTCTGGGTTAAGAAAAACAAAGTCTCTGTTCCTTTCTTTGCTTCAGAAAGAAGAAACGGCATTCCAATCTCCTTTAAATAAACAGTCTGTACACAAAGAGAATCCTAATTCCTCCTCCTGGGAAAATTCCAAATGGGCTTTCAACAAACTAACTCACAGTCTTCCCTCTGTGAGCACCTTCAGCACAGCAGCATGCCTGAACAGCAGCTCCCAACAACTGATTTCTTCGTTTTAAATGCTTTGAGCTAGTTTCATAGAACGCTAATGAGCCCCAGATGTTTTGGAGTCTGGTGAGTTCACTCTTTACTACTCATGTCTGGAAACTCATGGCCCAGCCCAAGCCCAGACATCTACACCACAATGTGATAGCCCCGCAACCTGATTCCTGCAAGCCCAAGTCACCTGACCTGGGCCAGCCACTGCAGTGCCACAGGTCTTTTATTGCAGGTCTTTTATAAAACCATTCCTATTTTTGTCTTTATAAACAAATAAAAAAAGTTACAGGTGACAGCACACCCTAATGAAATGATTGATTAAAAGCACACAATGGCCTCAAAATGAGTAAAGAGAAGACTGAAATCATATGGGTGTCTTGAGCAGAACCAAGACAGATGAACATTAGCATAAAGGGCCAGAGCCTAAATCAGGTTTCTGCACTTAAGTACCTGGGAGGCTGGTTAGCAGCAAATGGAGAGATCAACAGAGAATTGCAAGCAACCCTGCTGATGGCAGGGGAAGTCTGGTGCATAAAAAGGGGAATGATTTATGATAAACAGATGCCAAGAAAGCTTAAGGGACTATATATAATGATGGTAAGACCAGCTCTTCTGTACAGATCAGAGACATGCAGTCAAAGAGAGGCACTTGAAAAGAGACAAAGCCATTGAAATAAGATGTTTGAAGGTAGTAAGAGGGGTGACATTGCTGAACCTTATGTGGAACAATGTCAACAGGAGTAAGACCAAAGTCTGCAGTGTCAGAGAGAGGAGGCTGAGATGGTATGGGCATGTATGAAAGATGAATGAGGGAATCCTGTTAGGGAGGGATGAGAGATTAGAGTTTGTGGGCTGAGAGCAAGAGGATGGTCAGGTAAAACAGTGACTAGACTGAGTGAGGGATGATGGAATGAATATGGAGTGAGCATTGGAAGAAGAGTGAATATTGGAAGAGCATTGGAGTGAGCAAGCCTGGGGAAAAGATTGATCTGGCAAGCTGACTCCAGCTAGCTGGGAAAAGGGGGAGAAGAAGAAGAAGAAGCAGCATTTACATTTCTTTTATATTCTTCTTTTACATATCAGACTGATCAAAAACATTTTTTTTCATTTTGATCAAATGTTAACATTTATATATGTTTGATAAGCAAGTACCCCGCTTCACCACAGCCTCCTCCCACAAAAAAAAAAACAGTTGTGGAAGGAGTGGTACAATTTGCCCCAAAACTATCCCTGCCACTTTTTTTTCAATTCTTTCAGAGGGCAAGCAAAGGAGCAGGATGTTGGACTCCAGAAGACAGTCCATCCTAGAAAGAATATGTCCAGGAGCTTTGCTGGCAGCCATGCCTCTGGCTATTTCACATTACTGTTGATAGGCTTTCTGGATTTTTGTGTTATATTAGATTTTTTAAAAACTTGCAGATGACCTATATACATGTGATATTTCTATGCAGAAAATCAACAATATTAAAAGGGTATATATGGCAAAAGATTAGGATCCTTGGAACACAAGCACCTTGAATCTCATTTTTCTATTAACTACTCTCGCAAGAAAGCTGGGAAGGAAGTAACAAATGGAACTGCAGGAAAATAGTTTTTCCTTCACAAAACTGGTTTACCCACTGCTGGGCCATGGACCTGTAGGGCTTGATCTATTCAAATTAAAAATATAGACACTTTAAGGGAGCACATTTCCAACATTAACATATCCAGCTTCCGATCATTGTGAGCTGAGCTTACACAGTGCCTCTCTAAACGCTGATTCTTTGTCACTTTATTAATACAAAGTTCCAACCCTCTGGAAGATCTCTAGGATTTGTATCAATAAAAGGGGTTTTCCTTTTCATTCAAAAAGTGTTTTGAATTGACACTTGTCAGGACAGCAGGGCTCTGTACAAGATTACACTAAAAAAATCTCAAAATTTGTTGCCCCGGCTCACCTCTTTCTTTTTAAAATACTAACATTTTCAGATCATACACTATGAATTACCTTAATTTAAGTATAATGATGGGGAGTGGGGCAGGGAAGGAAACACAGAAACTGCCTCCTAAAAATTGTTAAAACCCAGATGTAGTACAGACAGAAAATAAAGGAATTAATCAAAACAGACTGACCAATATACTCCCATTCACTTAGATTGTTCTTATTTTATGCACTTTGCAGGCTTTGGTGAGCGTGTCTATACATCGCACTGCCATCTTCTGGATGGAATTAGAACTGATGAATTATGTCAGAAAAGCCCTAATACTATCACTGCTAAAGGGAATTTTTCTTTACACTGCTCAGGTGGTAGAGGGAATTGCGCCCGTCTAGCTCTCCACACTAATTTCCAATCCAAACACTACTGGGCTCAAGTTCCAATGTCGAGAGACTGAAAAGAGGAAGGCAGTCTGAGAAAAGAGGATCAGATAGCAGAATTCCCTCCACCCCTCACCAAAAACACCTCAAAACACTCCCCTCCCATGAAAATACATAGAGTATATAATTATACACACACACACACACACACACACACACACACACGTCTACTAATGTCAGTGTACCTTGGACTCTGCTGGCCATAAAGAAGATGTGTACGTCAGATAAGCTTTGAAAAAAAAAAAGAGAAGAGAACAAAATCATATGGGGGAAGGAGGGAATTGCATAGCTTGACAAACCTCATAGTTTGTCAGGTTCTCAAAAAACTCAGTATACCAGGTTCAATTAATTCATTTATATATATTATACAGAGAGAGAGAGAGAGAGAGAGAGAAAACTCCCAAACACTTTCTTAAGTAACAGTTAAGATTGCTAAGAGAAATTCAAGAAGATGCTCTATTGAATACGTGGGGGGAAAGGGGAAACAGAAGGACAAAGTAAAAAAGAACAAAAAATCCTGTTAAAATATGGAAGACACAAGCTACGTTTACATAAATAATTCTAACACCAAACTAAACACTGAGTTCACACACACTATTAAATACAAAATTCTCAGTGACCAGCAACTTTGTTCATGTTACAAAACACCCCACATGGAAGCAGTACCTGCTGAATTGTGACAATCTGAACTGTACCTCCTGACCTACCCCACTGGGTCCCTGAGCTGCTGTGGGAAAGATGAAAAAAACCCACTCCTGCCCCAGTCAATCTGAGGGAAAAACTCCTTTCCAAACCCCAGAGGTGAATAGCATCATGCCCACAGCAGACCAAAAAAAGAAGGAAAAGAAAAAGAATTTTTCCTATGCTAATCCCAGGGGTGGGAGCTGCTAATCCAAGAATGAGATGGGGCTCATGCTGACAGGAGAGTTTATATACTTGCACTCAGCTGTACAGGGGCCCACGTATCCTGAACCCCACCAGTGCAAGAGAGCCACACTGCAAGAGCTGGGCAAAGTGGGTAGAAATCACCACCAAATCTTAATTCTCTACTCACTCACCATGGTGGCTGCATTTTACTTTCACTCTGCATGATATAAATGACTACAAAAGTTGGAAGGCAATGAAGGATCAGACCCACTGGGCCCCACAACTAATTACTCTATGGTCCCTTTGCACCATCTGCAGATTTAAAGGACTTATGAACTAGGTAGAAGTACCTCTGGGGAATATCATCAACACAAAGAGGTTGTCCCCAGCTGTACTAGAGCTACAGAAACAACTTTATGCTGGCTCCCATCCCAGCATTGCTCTGACTGGGGATGGGGAAGGGGCAACCATGGATAGAGCATTGCTGCACTCTGCCTACTCTCAGCTATTTCATGGCTGATGCAGTCAGATTATAAATTAGAGCAACCCTAAACCTGTTCTGTTTTGCACTAGGGTTTAGGTTAGCCCCCAGATGGCCTTAAAATATGGAGAGCTGAATGGTGGCTGAAAGGAATACAACTTACATGCAAGGATGCTGGTTGAAATAAATGATCACCATCAAGACACAGTGAAAATGAAAAGTCCAGCTGAAAGATACGCCAGCTATAGGAAAAGCAGTTCATGTGAATTATGTAGCAGACACCAAAATCTGTCAAAAAACTGTTCCAAGTCATCCAGGTTACTGGGCCACTCAGCCCTAGGAAGGCAATAACTTGATTTCACACAAGATAATAATCAAATGCACTGAATTTAGTTGTGGCTTATGCTTTTCCCAGGTGAGTACACATGGTGAACACTAAGAATATTAAGGCATTGCAAGAAATATTTGCTGTTTATGGGGAAGGTGGCTTATGATGGGGTAAGGGTGATTTGTTAAACTTAATAACCAAGCTTAAAACATTTTAATGATGACACCATTAGTATATTCCCATTGTTTTGTTTTGTTTTTTAAAGAGGTACACTTGACATGGACCTCAGGTCAAGTAGCATATCTACTGGTCAAAGCTTTGTAAGTCAGCTGCCCAAACCTGACACATCCCTGGTCTGAAATCAAAGTTTATCTTCTTCTAGCCAAGCTGCCTACTGAAACTACCAAACCCCTTCTGCCCCAGCAAGACTTATTTTAAGGCAGACTTTATTCACCTTGGCATCTTTGTCATAGGGCCTGTGTGATATTTTATCACAAGCTACCCCACCATGAGCTGCTCAGAGATGCTACCAGTTGCTTATTGCATATTCAGAGCTGTCCTGCATCTGCAGGATGTTCCCCTGTCCTCCACCCCGGGACGTACATGATGGATGTTGGTCACTCCTTCACAGGGCACGTCCAGTGAAGACCTGAGAGTTATATTGGTAGGATGGCTTTTATGATGCCTGTGGACAGAAGATGACCCAGGGTGAGGTTAAAGACTCTGTACATGGACCAGATATCAACAGACCTTAGCGAGACCCATTTGCACAACAGCTAGGTGTACAATCATGAGTTTTGGAAGAAGGCTATAAAAGTCACTGATTCTGAATAGGAAAGTAGCAAGAAAGAAGAAGATTTTTTAAGAAGCAGATTTTACAATTTTTGTTTCACACTTAATAAAATAAAAAATCACAATGAATATACTTTAAAAAAAAAATCAGCCTTAAATCATTCGAATAACCCTAACATTCAAAATAATTCATAAATCACAACTGGAAGAACTGCTGAAACTATTTTCTTTCAGAGTTTGGAAAGGATGGCTTCCTACAGCCCACACCAGTGCCCCATGTTGAGGAGGAGGACTGTCATGAGATGCTAACCACAAAATAGGACACTAAGTGTCCCATTTTAGCCATCTGAATACCTAGGACGAACTGGGGTAAAACAACACATTCCTAGGGAAAAAACCAGAACATATAATCACACTACATATGAATTACCTGAAGAGGACATTTCAGACCATAACGGTTCTCCATTTAGTTCTAAGAAATTTTGATTATTCCTCATTCAACAAGTCATTCCAGATTTGATGTTTGTGATCTAGGAACAGATAGGGTAGTAGAACACATTCTGCAAAAATTTAAAAGAGCAGTAGGAAAACAAAAGAAAAGGCACAATCCTGCAACACTGAGCTGCAACTTTTCTGCTATCATATAACATGTATAACAGAGACTAGCATTGAAAAATATCTAGCAGAGCTTATTCTTACTTGTCATTTACAAATTAAATTTGATTAGACCAGACAAGATACAGAAGAGGAACTGGATGAAAAACACCACACTGTAACGGAACTGCAAACTATACCTCTGATGGTTTTATGACTTCACTGGGGGGAGGAAGACTGGGGTTTGCTGTGGAATTACAGGGAAGAAAAATTAGTAATAAGAGTCTGAAAGGAAGGTACAAAGCACAGATCTCTCATAAGATGAAATTTATATTAAAAAATCTGGAGCAGGAGGTTGGTGAATGTTGGTATGTAAAGTAAAAGGAGACATCCTTAAACATACAGATGTCTCCCTGCCTGCTGCAGAGGCAGTCGTCATTTTGTGTATATGATTCTTATGTAACAACTGGCTACCTGCTAGCCATAGGCAAAACTGAAAAGGTTGAAAGGTGAAGCTCAGTTTGGATAAGCACAGACAAGTGTGAATTTTTACATGAAGTTTCCTAAACTTATCAAAACGTTTTGAGATATTCTCCCTTCCCAATTTTTCTCTATCTCCTCCAAACCTCACCTTTTCTTATTCTAATTTCCCCAACTCACTTTGATTTCCTCCTTACCCGCTGTCCTGAGTATCATCAGACTCTTAGCTGCTCCTCTGTCTTGACTCAGTCTCCCATGATCTTCCAAGTACAAATGCTTCTCTATTCTGATCCCTAATTTCCCCAACATTCCCATCCATGACCTCAAGCTGTTTCCCTACCTTAGCTGATATCTCACCAAATCCATTGCATTTGATGGAACTGGGCTTTCAAACAATGAGTTCCCAATAACCTCATTTGAAGTGGAATTAGTTCCAGAGTGCTTAAAAATGTTCAGGTTTGCTCAGTTTAAATTAAGATTCGTAATAAAATCACATATAATTTATGTGATTCATGTCTGTTCTCTAAACAGATGAGGCACATCAGAAAGAACTGTATATTTCTGAAATATTTGCTAATTATCTTCATCTGACAGGGAGTGGTTCCTACTGATAACAGTTTGCAGTGTTATTGTAGCAGTGATGGTCCCAGGATATTAGAGACAGAAGTTGGTGTGGTAAAAAATATCGCCTCACCCACCTTGTCTCTCTAGTGATAATAGCGTAGGACTGGCAGTAAGGACTCATAGATCCTATACCAAATTCTGCCACTTTTCAACCTGTGAATTGATAGAAACTAGGTCTCTCTATGACTCTGCTTACCCATCTGTAAAACAGGCGTAATAAAGTAATACTTACCAATCTCACTGGGATCATGTGCTTAATTTCTCTTTGTAAAACACTTTAATATCCTCAGAAGGGTGACACTATAAAGTGAAAAGAAGTGTTATTATTCTGCATCATTATTCCAGAGAAACACTGGAGGATGTGAGATGCAAACAGCCTAATACAGACTGCCAGACATGCACTGGCAGATATGACGTAGATAACCTAATAGCTTTTTTTTAGTTCTAACTCCTGGGATTCCCTCACTGTACAGTAAGGCCACACAATGGATTTTGCATAATATCAACAAAAGTTAAGAGAACCTAGTGGGTGTTGGGTGAAGAAGAGAAGGGGCATTACTGATATAAACTAATCCATATTTTAAAGATTTGGATTATATCTAATATTCAGGCTATGGTTTGAGTTGTCCCCTCCATCTCCCCCTCCCCCTGCAAATAGTTCATCTGTCCCTATAAGAACAAACATATTAGGGTATTTTGCTTTTCTAAGATACATTTATAATAATTATCTTGCAATTTGCAGTTTTAATGTTTGCATAATTGTGTGACTTCAAATGTAAATGCTAAGGAATTGCAGGAGAAACATATTTAATTACTATGTACTTGCAATGTAATTACAGAGTATTATGTAGTTCCATGGTTACATGTGCCATGTAAATTAAAAGAGATACTGTTAACTCCTCAATTCTTTCAAGAAAATCAGATACTGGAATCCAATTCCATCCACACTTAAAAAAAAATCTTTGTGATTATAATTTCAACTCATCTACAGTTGATTTCAATTGAAAAAGGTCAGAGGCTCCACAGGGAAGACAGAAAAAAAAATATATATATACTTGCAGAGAGCCAAGTTCTAGCAGAGAAGATAGGACAGCCTCTGTGCTCTACCTAATAATTTGTTTTTAAACATCAAACTTATAATTTCAAAACCTTAGTCCTAGCTCTTCCCTGCTGGAGTGCATCCAGCTATTGCATACAGTTCTCTTCTTACATGTCTCAAGAAAATAGTCACAGTTCAGTACTTCAGCAAAATCACACACATCTCAGGTTACCAGACAATAAGGAATGACATTTTTATCATTATTAAATAGCATTAATCAAGAGTTAAAATATAAATTTGCATTTAGGTATTAGTAGGTGAACTGTTTTGCAAGTAATTACAGCCCTACCAAATTCACGGTCATGAAAAACATGTCACAGACTGTGAAATGTAGTGTCCCACCATGAAATCTGGTCTTTTGTGTGCTTTTACCCTATAATATACAGATTTCACAGGGGAGACCAGCATTTCTCAAACTGGAGTTCTGATCCGAAAGAGAGTTGCACAGGAGTTGCAAGGTTATTTTAGGGGGGTTGTGGTATTGCGACTCTTACTTCTGCACTGCTTTCAGAGCTGAGATCAGAGATCAGCGGCGGTTGGCCAGGAGCCCAGCTCTCAAGGCGGCACCCCACTAGCAGCAGTGCAGAAGTAAGGGTGGCAAAACCATATCATGCCATCCTTACTTCTGCACTGCTGCTGGCAGAAGCTCTGCCTTCAGAGCTGGGCTCCTGGCCAGCAGTTGCCACTCTCCAGCTGCCTAACTCTGAAGGGAGTGCTGCCAGAAGCAGCAGCGCAGAAGTAAGGATAGCCAACCCCCCTACCATAACTTTGCGACCCCCCCCCCCACAACTCCTTTTTGTGTCAGGACCCCTACAATTACAACACCAGGAAATTTCAGATTTAAATAGCTGAAATGATGGAATTTACGATTTTTAAAATCCCATGAGCATGAAATTGACTAAAATGGATTGTAAATTTGGTAGGCCCCTAATTATCTTCATCTGTTAAATATACTGTATTAAAGCAGAGTATGTTGAAAATACATATTAAACTATATATAATGCATAACTTGTTTTTAACCATACTTAGAGTCAAAATGTGACTAGATTCTTATAGAGGCTCATGGTAGAGAAAAACAACCCCTTCACAATTATACACCAAACTATACCTAAATACTAAGGAGTGGAGAGAGAGATTTATAGGGCAAAATTCATACCTAGGGTAATTCCACAGAAGCCAATAGAGAATTACCCCAAAGGTTAATCTGTTCCATTATTTCTGTGAGATTGTGTAGATTATAAATGGGCCTGAGTTGCAATAATTTAATCTAGATTCAGATACAAATCCCATTTCCCTGAAGCACGGAAGTCTCATGGTTTGTCCCACTACAGAGTTAGGTACCAGTTGCCAGTCTTGGATCCAAATCCAAATTTTACCAGAATTCAGGACAGTGAAGAATAAATCTGGCATTACAGTTCAGGCCCCTTTCTACAACAACCTTTAGAGTATATGTTATTATAGGAACACAGACAGATAACAGAGATGTTAAAGAAAATATTTCACAGTCACAGAACTCATATGAAAGGCTCTTTGGAATGAAGGTTTGAAACTTGAGAATTATCAGCTAGTATAATAGAAGAAACCACAAAGACGGTGCGGGATAAGACTTTCTTCTCTTTTATTCATACCGAAACCGAATCAGAGTCCTTAGTGATTAGAAGGAACCAGATGGAAATTGCTATCAGAAATTACAAGCTTTTATAGTTGCCAGAGAGCATAAACACACATCTTGAAAGAAGCTAAGTGACACAAGCCACCTTTTGTTCATTACATTATCAGAGGATAGACAATGAATGACAATTTTTGCAAAGCTGAACTTTCATTGTTATGTGGGGAGATGGGAATGAAGAATGACTCGCAAAGTTCTAAACTTAATAATGGTTGTCCCAGCAGATGACGGTGAAAGCAAAGCAACTGTAGAATGTTCCATTCAGATAAAAAAGGATTGTGATTAAAAGGGAAACATATAGGGCATTTATAAAGTAGATATTGGGATTACTAGAAATGTAAGGAATAATACAGAGTCAAGCTGTCATATTTTGGCTCCTATGTGACTTGTTTAATGTGACTTGTTTGTTTTGTGGGACTTCAGGGGCATGAACAATTAAATTCCACTGTAGTTCCTTTTAAAATGTGTCAGCTGATTTTCTAAGTGGAATTTTTATTGTTATTCATTGTTGAAATTTCCTAAGAGACTGCTCAGTAAAAACAATGCATGCAGAACAAATGCAAATGATTATCTCCTCATAATATAATGGGGGAAAACCTCAAGAAAATACCCTCAACTCAACAGATATAATTAACAAGTAGTATGGTGGAGGCTTCATAACTCAATGGAAAGTCAACACCTTGAAGTGCCAGTTACAATGGCTTGGAGGTCAGTACATTACTTCTCTAGTACAGATAAAGATGCACAGTTCTGTGTATATTTATGGTTTATTAATACTATATATATAGTTATATATATAGTATATATATATATTAATACTATATATATAGGGGTCAGTGGTACCTTTAGGCACTAGCCCATGTTTTGAGTGATGCCGAACTGACCTGCCCAGTGTGATCTCAAAGATGTATTCTGCCTCCGATAGAGAGACAATACCTCTGAGAGTTCCTAAGTATGCAGAGCATGAATACAATTTGCTGCTTTCTGTGATGCAGTGCTGAGTGCAGACCCCACTGTTCAATGGCTAATAGCCAAGGGGGTCGTGATTCCTTCCCAACAGCTATCATGTCAGTTAGGATGCTCAGGGGATTACAAGGAACTGTACTGTATCTTAGGATCTCCATATGACTAAGGATTCAGGATGTCTGCAAACATAAGAACATAAGAAGGGCCATACTGGGTCAGACCAAAGGTCCATCTAGCCCAGTATCCTGTCTTCCGACAGTAGTCAATGCCTGGTGCCCCAGAGGGAATGAACAGAACAGGTAATCATGAAGTGATCCTTTCCCTGTCGCTCATTCCCAGCTTCTGGCAAACAGACAGTAGGGATACTATCCCTGCCCACCCTGGCTAATAGCCATTGATGGACCTATCCTCCATGAATTTATCTAGTTCTTTTTTGAACCCTGTTAGTGTCTTGGCCTTCACAACATCCTCTGGCAAGGAGTTCCACATGTTGACTGTGCATTGTGTGAAGAAATACTTCCTTTTGTTTGTTTTAAACCTGCTGCCTTTTAATTTCATTTGGTGACCCCTCATTTTTGTGTTACAAGAAGGAGTAAATAAACAATTCCTTATTTACTTTCTTCACACCAGTCATGATTTTATAGATCTCAGTGATATCCCCTCTTAGTCATCTCTTTTCCAAGCTGAAAAGTCCCAGGCTTATTAATCTCTCCTCATATGGCAGCCGTTCCATACCCCTAATAATTTTTGTTGCCCTTTTCTGAACTTTTTCCAATTCCAGTATAACTTTTTTGAGATGGGGTGACCACATCTGCATGCAGTATTCAAGATGTGGACGTACCATGGATTTATAGAGAGGCAATATGATATTTTCCATCTTATCTATCCCTTTCTTAGAATGTGTCTGTACCTCAGTTTCTCATCTGTAATGGGGCTAATGCTTCTTTATTTATTTCACAAGGGTGCTGGGACGTTAAATTTATTGAAGATTATGGGGCATTCATATACTATAGTGATGAACAGCATAGAATACATAAATAATCCATGCCATGCTCATTCTTCAGAAAATGATGTTCTGGGGAATAGCTGTTTGCTTCCTTCTTCCTTGCTGCAATATAGAATATGCTGGAGTATACTCCCTAGTCTCAGTCTGCTGCTTGTCAACTTAAAAAAAAAAGGCTTTTTAAAAATAAAGTATTTTTCTTAACTATTACAATTTGCAAGACTACAATAGGTTTGGTGAAAACAGAATAATTAAAGGATATTTTCAGACATACGTGCTGAATTCAAGTGAATTTTCCATTAAGTGAAATTGAGCAACATTTTCCTTTGTGCTTTTTCATTTTGCAAAGTTCAAAACATTTCTAAAATAAAATAAAATAAAAAAAACAGTTAAACTATAAGACTTTCAGTAGATCAAAAACAAAAGGCTGATTGCTTGCCTTTAAAAAAAAATACAGAACTTCTTAAAAATTCTACTTCTCCACGTCATGATTTTAATCTAAAAAGTACATTTAATGAGTTTTGAGGAAAGCGGGAGACTGAGAGCAAGAGAAATTACTTTAATCAGTAGCAATCTATTTATACGCTGTGGGATTCTATTGTGGCTTTACCAGTCAGAGCGGTGCTGAGGGTGTCGCTGTATCACTGGCAGTTCCTAGGGGCATTCTGTCTGCAAGGGCTAAGGTAGGCAAAATACCTGAAGGGCTTGGCACCTCACTCTCTGCCCTCCACTAAGCAGCTGAAAAACCTAGGGAAGGAAATGGCTCCAGAAATATGTGAAGCCTGTGTATCTTCTTGAATAAGCAATTCAAATATGCATCCTACAACTACCTCATCAATGAGAGAAAATTTATATACAAGCCCCTCTGCGTAAGCTCGAAAGCTTGTCTCTCTCACCAGCAGAAGTTGATCCAATAAAAGATAGCACCTCACCCACCTCATCTCTTTAAAATGTTTGAGCACAGCTCAAGAAAAAAAAATCACATTAAAAAGAAGTTTCCATGTGGATAAACATATTACTGAGGCGTGTACACTTCCTTCTGCAATAAAGACAACACCATCATACGGTGCACTGAAGACTGGGGGACAAGACATGGCAGGACTTATTCAGAATGACACTAAAAAACTAAAGAGGAGAAATAAACAAGACCACAAGAATGAGTTATTATAACAAATACCGACATTTTCAAATAAAGATTTTATGGCAATGAAGTTCAACAATTATACACTTGATACCAGTAGGGGCACCAATGACAAAGTATGACCAAAACCAAACTAACAGAAGCATATCCAGACTATATAATTGTATAGCACCCATACCTAAAAGCAAAACTCATAAAAACATCAGAATGGAAGTAACTGTCTATAGGAAGATATTGAACCTAAGCTGTGGGCAGAAGCATTAAAAGATATAACCTCTCTCCCCTCCCCAAACAGGAGAACCACAGTCTTTACATGCTCACTCTACAGATTTTGTGTGTTTCTTGTCCGTCTCAAATTATATCCATAGAATAGTCTCAGATGAGTTTCTGAATTATAGAAGTGAGAAACCTCCTCTCCTTCAAACACTGGAGAAATATCAAAGTGTACATATTTTGGAAGGAGATTGTACAGAAGGGAGAGGCAATATATGAAATAATGAAATTAATTCCCTCTAGATCTTTGACTCACATATTTTGAGTACGAGGGGAGAAAAAATACACCACTGGTTAGGAAACTGAAAAAAAATCCTGTTCCTGAAGGCAAGGGAAACTCTTTTAAAATTATGGACCCAAAGTGACCTTAAACATAAGAAGGAGACAGCAAAGTCAATAGAATATGTGGTCACAGATGGTTTGACATTAGCACCTACAATAGAATGCTTCCAGACAAAATAACTGAGGAACGATGAAGGTCATTGAACATTGGCTAAACATAAGGCTACAAAAATAAACTGTTGTTTCACTATGATTTCTTCAGGTAAAACTTTTAGAGCAATGCTATACCTATAGACAATTGCTATAAAGTTACCTACAAAAAACATGCCAAAATCTGCCTGCAATCAGCTTTCTGTATCCGTATGTATACATGAACAGAGTTCAGCCCAAAGCAAAGTCTTGGATTTGAGCCCTGCCCTGCTTCCAGTCCATCCTCTTCCTCAGAAACAGTATTAGATATTTATAAATGTCTTAATTGTGAACCAGTCATCATCTTACCTATCTTCTATCTAAAGTCCCAATCAACCTTGAATTAACCATGTTCACAAATTTTTCACATTTGTGCAAAAAACATTTTCAGTCTGCAGTCAATCATTTCCATATTACACAACATTCAATACAGACGGAAAGACAAACAGAAGACTCTTTCTTGTTGCCCAATAAAGACTGATGTTTCTTTACAGCAGATTGACATAATCTGTCTGCCTCTTGCAGAAGTACCAGATTGTGACAATTAAGCTATTGTAGTGAGGCTTGTGTTAGGCACCCAGCATCTACACAAGACCTAAACATGCCTTTCTCCCTCCACTGCTACCCCTCTGTTTAATATTTTTGGGTGATGATAATGCTTGATTAACATAACAGAGGGACAGACCTGTTGAAATGTTCCCCAAATGACTGACCAGAGTCCTTGAATTGAATGCACCTTTCCCATTTAGGACTGTGCTTTTACATAAACTTGGCAATTACTTTGTGTTAAGGACTGTGATGAATCGTGATATGTGACAGAAAACTGGAAACCAGTGAATCAGAAAGCTAGCATTAGGACATTACATATGAAAGAGAGCTCATTTCTTAACAAGACAGCCTCCCAGGGACTATAGCTCTCCAGACACCTGGCTGTAGCTGACATTAAGGCTATACTGGGTATCCGATCACAGACTTCATAACTAGGACTTTGTATGCACACCCGTATCACAGTTGGCAATTTGTGTCTAACAGTCACTGTGATGAATAGTGAAGGTAACAAAATTCAAAGGTAGAAAACTAATAAATACACTTGGTAGACATAGAAATATTGCAAAAAGAAAAGGAGTACTTGTGGCACCTTAGAGACTAACAAATTTAGTCTCTAAGGTGCCGCAAGTACTCCTTTTCTTTTTGCGAATACAGACTAACACAGCTGCTACTCTGAAACCTGTCATAGAAATATTGCTGTACAATGCTTAACACCACCACAGTACATCTGACCATAAACTGTATTCTCATGACTCCAAGGCATCAGCGCAGTTAAATGAAATGGAAAAAGTCGTGTCCCCCTTTGGACACCCCCTTGTTCAAAAGGTAAGTAAAACAAGATATAGATATGGTAACACCCTTTGCGGTCGAGACTGAGCCTGCACACATAATACACTATTATTGCATCCGAACAAAGTTAATTTCAAATCTGACTCCTCGTTATATTCCTGTATATGTTATATCTATAGCATACACTTTACCAACTGTGATGTCTCAGATTTTGTCTGATGCTCAACTGGCCCAGGAAATATAAAATTAAAAATAGCCCCCCCAAAATCTGTAATCCAGTTTAGCTCTTTCTGATTTGAAAAATTCCTCCCATTCTTTCCCTGAATGATTCAAGTGCTCCGTGACTTGATTATGATTCCTGAAGTTATATTCATCCAATCAGTAAAAAAAAATAAAAAAAAAAATCCATATCACTGACTAAGGGGAGTTATCAGACAACGGGGGAAACAAACAGCAAACATAGGCAGTAAACAACCAATAAGCTGGTGTGTGCTCACAATTAAGTATAAATATTTTGAATACTCAACTTTATAAAAATTAAAGCCTGTTTGCAAACAACTTGCATACCAGAAAGAGAACATTTGTTGAATAAATTGTTTACTACACATAGTTTTGCTAGATCTAATTCTAACTCTATTATTACAAACCAGTTATTATAATTAAACCAGGTATTTTATTTCAATATTTTAAAGGTTTCTTTGGATAAGGGCACTTTTCATATAGAAACAGAATGGGAGAATTTTGATACACTAAGCTAGGAAGATTATAGCTTTCACAGTGTACATGTGAAGACAGACAAGATCATTTGTTCTGTGATGAAGAGCTGACAGCACAATGCTTCCTTTGCTAAGCAACCCTAAACAATCTTTTGTGGGATGATTGTATGCTATGATTTCAAGAGAAGGACAAGCAGAAACTCTGAGTGTCTCTTAAAAGAAACCACACATTAAGATATATTCCGTGAATAAAAGAATACTGCATACAACTGATTTTAATGAATTAAACATTTTAGGTATGTCAAAGGTTCTGAATTACTGATTTCCTCTTCTCCCAATATTTGTGTGAATGGTTGCAGAGGGAGGTACCTTATTTTCACAGCAACTTGTACATTTTATTTGAATATAGACATGCCCAATTTGATATATTTTCCAGCTCAATTAATATTTAAGATATTTTAAATTCTGTTCTAGCTATACAGTATGTTTCTTTGCTATGCTGCTTCAGAAGACAGACCTAAAATACAACAATGACCGCTGAAAACACACTTTTGCACTTCAGCTTTGTGTGCAGAGAAAGAAAAGGCTATCTTGCTAACCACTATAATCCATCATGCTGCTATTTATTGCTTTTATGTGCACTACATGTAATAGGCAGTAGCTCTAAATTAAAGTTGTAGCTTCAACTACATGTGTTTCCTATATGTATATCTAGACTGAGGACATTAAAACACTTCCACCTACTGTTAACTGGAGATGTTAAAAGAAGAAACTCAGAAGGGACATACTTAGCCTTAGTGTAGGCAGATACAACTCCAGTAAAGTCAACAGCAACACTATTTGTCCATATCAAAGCTGAGATTGGCCCAATTTGGTTTTCAGAAGATGGGTGCTCAGCACTTTTTGAAAATCAGGCCCTTTTACAGAGTCGCCAGTTGGGCACCCAAAAACTGGGCCACCCAAAAATCACTAGTAACTTTTGAAAAATTGGCTGTTGGTCAGAACTTCTCATGTCTGGTTCCCAAATATTAAGACTCCAAGATCAGTAGCAGCTTTTAAAAGTTTGTCCGTAAGCAGTTCACGAAAGGCCACCCAGAGAGTGGCTGGCAGAATCGAAGTAAGGAGTTTCTGACTCCTGTGCTCAGTCCATCAGACTACATTGCCTCTCATGGGGAGAGAAAAAACACACAGCTAAGTCACCAGAATGGAAAGATGAGCAGACTTAAACACGCAAAGTAACACTGATTCCCTCTACCCCCTTGTTTGGCACTGGGAAAAAAGGCTGCTTCTATTCTATCAGTGTACCTTCTAACCTGCGGACTTGTCATCATGTTGCCTTTCTTGTACTGTCATGGTCTCAAGCTGACAGATGCCTTGAGCAATATATGTCCTTCACTGTGTTCACAGCAAATTCCACTGGTATTACTGCTGATTTTCTAGAAACCTGTCATGCCTTGGATAGCATCATGCAGAGGTGGCTTGTCAGCTCAAGCAACTTAGGGATAGCCTAACTAAGAATACCCAAAAGCTATACAATACGTTTTGAATATTCTTTTTTTTATGTAGTTGATAAATATATACGGATTTAAGGACAAATTGTGATTTGATCTAAATATGGGAACTCTCTCTCCAGTAGCGAAAGGCAATGCCAGAAAGTTCTGTACATCTGCCTGAGGCATTGCCAATAGTGCCTTCTGAAGCTGCCTTGACAGCGTGGCAATGTACCACATCCGGGAGTCACTTTCTAAGGGCCTTTCTGTAGTAACCACTACTTGATGTGGCACAGCACGACTGTAGCAGTCAGAGCCGTCCCTTGGATAGGGCGAAATGGGGGGCCCCACAGACTGGTACGATTGGCTGGTGCGGTCGGACCTGGAAGACACAGGTGCAGGAACTAGAGGTGCGGGGGGTGGTGCAACACCGCCAGGGTCCTGGCTGCGGGCCTCGCGCACCTGGCCTTCTGGCTGCTGACCCTGCATGCCCAGGCTCCCGGCTGCCAGGCCCATGCACCACCGAGGGGGGCTGATTTGTCTCAGGCCCCGCACAACCCTTGGGACAGCCCTGATAGCAATTAAGCCCAGGGTCCAGGAATGGGGCCTGTGACCTGTGCATCCTGGACTCCCTCCTCCACAGGGCAGGTCCCATGTGTGTGCAGGAGGAGCCACCATTGATCTCTGGGCCCACCTTTTGCTTCGCCCACTGTGCCATTCCAGCTAGCAACATCTGGTCTGTCTGCTTCTTCTCCATAAATAATGTATGCTTTTAATAGCTATTAAGATATACATTGGGCAGGAGTGGAAATAACTACTTTGTAATCTGTACCTCACTTGTCAAAAAAGTCACCAGCCACCACTTCCATCATGGCCGTATTTATTCTGGCTATGGAAACATAAAAAGGAATGTACACTTTGCTCTTAGTGAGCAATACAATACGTATAATCACATTAAGCCGAAGGATGGTGGGACCACCACTAGTGACCTGCTGACCCAGTAGTCTACCAGTCACTGTTATTAAAAATATTGGTTGGTATTCCCATAGCACCTAACGGCCAAAGCACTAACAAGCAACCCATTAGGTGGCAGAACAGCAACAACATTGATGGGAAAGTATGTGGTGGCAAAAATAAACATGATACATTTGTGAATTGCTTTCATTCTTTCATTCAGCAATTCAACACAGAAAACGGGGAAACTCCAACAAGGAAACTGTAATAAAGGGGTTGACTGGGTTACTAAGAATATTATCGGTTGGAGCCATGCTTCACTTCTCTACACTTCCCGTTTAGTCAGTGTGTGCTATGCATAGCATTGGCAGAATTCATTTTTTTTATCATTTTGACAGATAATATCGATGTTCATTTAAGCATTTTTTGTTATTTGTTTAAAATTTAAGAGTTGCTCAGAATTATAGATTTTAAGCTTTTTCAATTTTTATTGATTTAAGTTTTCACAAAATTATGGGGGTGTAAAAATTATTTAATGATAGTAGACACTGAGATTCAAAAATGTAAAGCTTTCTAACCATGAAAACACAAATTGTTAATATCACACGTTAGAATATCCAAAGTAAATATCCTTAAATCAAATTCTACTGAGTTCTCAGGAAGAATTTTTCTTACTTTGCCTGTATGTACATTTTGATTATCATCAATGGAAATATTTTTCATTGATGTGTGTGTGCACGGTGAAATTTATGTTTACCAATCAAAATCTAATCCTTCAGAGCTTAGTTACATAGTTGAATAAAGCAGCATGTTCTCAGTCTGTGGTACTACTGTATAAGTAAAATGTTTTTTATATGTACTGAACAGTGCCTTTACAAAAGAAACATGACTTGTTAAGGTTGCTTTTTGATAATATGTTTGATGCTACAGCATTCAGAGGACCTCTCAGTTATTCAGCAATTGGCTGAAGTACCCAGAAGTTCCATTCCATTTGTCCTGTTTGAGTGTATTTTTACTATAATTTATTAATTTAATCCTTGTGAAAGGTGATGATTTCACTATTTTCATGACTGAAGTCATATTTACCCATAAAACAGATACAGCATGAGAAGCTTGCTCTGCTGTTGTCTAAAAGAGATGAGGAATTACTTTAGTTTCAGTGCCATTCAACACACCTCCTCCCTGCCGAGATACTCAACAAGAGTGGTAAGTGACATAATAGCACCATGATACAGGTAGCTGTCTACTAAGAACTGGACTGAAACAACCAATACATTTCATATGAGCTACTGAACAGGAACAGATGGTAAGAAATTTCAGTCACTACCAACAGGGGGCTGATTCTGATCTCAACTATGTTGGTGTAAATCCAGAACAGTGACATTGAAGTCAGAGGCATTACTCTGGCTTTACACCAACATAACTGTGACCAGAATCTGCAAACTCAGGCCCCTGGACTAGATTTACATCAGTGACTTACATGTATACCAGGCTAATATTATTCTAACATAGTAGTTTTCTGAACTTGGACTTGTCCGAAATATGTTTCCATGTTCTGAAATGGAAATTTCTCTCTCCTCTATATTCCTGACCCAGACTTTCAAACAAAGAGGAGAATTATTTCTAGATTTACACTGATTCCCAAGTTTCTTTCACAAAGAGTGAAGCTGAATGCAATGTAAACTGAACAAATGAAACTTTATTAACCCTGTGGACTGCTGTGTCCATGTGACAGAGTTGTTTCCAGCCTAACTCCCACATTCCCTGCTACACTAGTGTCCCATCAATATCAGTCCTGCCAGGGGACATTGGACCTCTACCTCCAGTTCAGTGATGATGATATATCTTCCCTGTTTTACAAGTATTTTAAATATAAACATTAAAAAAACAAGTAATTGATGACCAGACCCCCCTACCCTTTTCAGCCAGAAGTTGCTACCACATAGCCACATGGAGTCTCATCTTCACCACAAACTCAGTTGGTTGCATAGTCTTTGAGATAGTTTGGTCTCCTCAGCAGGTAACCACATAAAGAGGGACCTCTCTCTGTCTCCAAGTCTAGCAAATTACCTCTCTGTGGAATCTCCTCCCTCCCTGTGGAGTTGGCTTCCAAACGATTCTCAGTTCTGTGATGATCTCTGTATCTTGGCAGGCACTCTCTTGGTGTTGTGTCTGCTCACCTGTTCCTTCAGATCACTTGTCCCTCTTTTGTAGCTACCTCATATGACCTGGGCACCACTGTACTCCTCATGACTCCTTTAATCCACTCCTTCTGGACTCTCTTTAATGGCTGGATCCTCACAGGTGTGCCTGTCTCCAGAACCAGTAGGTCCTTGGCTGACCTGTTGTACTCTAGTATCTGCTTTCTCCGATTGTTGGCCATCTCCTTTCAACACTATCTCCATCAATCTGACTGCCATAGGTCTCCCCACACTGATAGCAAGATTTTGGTTCTTCATCCCATGAGTGCCCACACTGGAATGTTTTGCATCCCTGTGAAGGGGTATTCCTGTATGCCAAAATGCTAACCAGTGGTCTGAAACAAAAAACAAATCTTGTGTAATAGTCTCTTAGCTGCTTTCACAGCTGAGTCCACCTTACCATTACTGTGTGGGTACGCTGGGGAGGAGGTCTGGTGGTCAAACTCTCATTTGTGTGCAAATTCCTTGAAATCTTCTGAGGCAAACTGGGGTCCATTTTTGGTGAATACAGTTCATGGAATGCCATAGCTCACATAGCAGGCCTTCAGTTTACCAATCATTGACTCGCTTCTTGTATCAGGCAGGTACCAACCTCTCAAACATTTGAATAGTAGCCCATTGTAATCAAGTACTGCTTTCATTAAAGGTAAATAAGTCCACCCCCACCTTTTCCCATAGTCAGGTAGGCAGTTCTAAGTGAAATACTTTGCATTTGTCTTTATTTTCATCTTCTTTATTTTAGACCAATTCTGCAATTTTTCAATCCTTTCTCTGATCCATCACACTGGAGTATCCATGGCTTTCCTGGCTAGTAATACTTCACAACATGGGCATCCACTATAATTTATTTCAGCATGTCAAATGCTTGCTATTGGGGACCTGCCCAGTTCCATTCAACATCTTGCCATGTGAGTTGACATATGGGGTTCTACTACTGCTGCCAAGAATGGATAGAAAATTAATCATTCCTCTGAAGTGCTGTAACCCTTACACATCCACTGCAGGTGGCATGCCTCTGACTACCTTGATTGTGTTGGGATCTGCTTTCAGTTCCTCCGCTATGAGCAGATGTCCAATGTATGTCACCTCACACTGTGTCACATTTTTTCTAAGTTAAATTAATGTTCTTGTCCATGCTTCACAATAGAAAAGCTTGTAGTTTTCAGTCATGGTCTCATTCAGATTCTGTATCATTGTAGATGAAGAGAGCAATGATGATATCATCTCCAGTTATTTAGACCCCAGGCAGTCCTTCCACTGCTTGGGTGAGTCTTCTCTGGAATACATGGGTGCGGGCCTTATGCCCTTATGCCAGGTGCAGCCACCTGTAGTAACCAAATGGTGTTGCAAAAGTTGACAGCCTACTGGACTCTTTATCCAGTCTTCTGTGTCAAAATCCATTCATCACATCACACACACCATAAAATGTCTGGCTTTGGAAAATACTGGCAAGATGTCATAAATTATAGGCAATAGATAGTGGCATCTTTTCAAGACTCAGTTCAATGAGTTTGCGTCTATGCAGATGCCTAATTTGTCTGATAACTTCTTTACTACCATGACCAGCACAATCACCGCATTGCTTATCCAAGCTGTACATATCTCTACAGGCACTACCCAGGCTCTTCATACTTTCAAGCTCATTGGATACTGGATTATGTAGTGCCACTGGAATTTTCCGTTGTGGTAAGCACAGAGGGTCTACTGTGGGGTCTATTTCCAGTCATAGCTTTCCTTCAAGGCACCCTTTGCCTTCGAAAACATCCCTAAACACTTTTAAAATTGTCTCTTTTGTCCATGAGACTCCCACTTTTGCTTCTTGCATTCAGCTATAAAATTCTGATGCTACACCCTCATCAGAATCATGGCTTGTGTGGCTGTATTTCCCAAAAGGGGTCTGTGATCCTTACCACCCACCACCACCATACACTTCAGTTGGTGCCATCTGTTATTTTTTGGATTAACTACTAAGGAGTTCACATTTTCCTATGGACTGTTTTAATAGATTGTGCCTACTGTTTGTAATGGGTATATTTGAGTTCAATTGACCATAAGGAATTACTCTGCAGGAGGCCGCACTATCCCGCCAAAATTGCACATGATATTTCTTTATTGACATTGGTGCATGCATGGAACCTGGTATTGTCTCTTGTTGCTTTCCTGTCCCAGCAGCCTGAACCTGATATGCTCCTGGAATCAAGGAGAAAGTCAAGATGTCATCACTGCTGTCTCACATGCCTTCCTTTTTTGTACATGACAGACAAATCTTTCTGGGACCTTCCTCTGCTCTTGCACACACTGCTAAAGTGGTTTAATTTGTCACATTCCTTGCAATGCAGAGCACTTCTCCTTTACCTGCTCATGCTGTTTCCCACAGTAAATTCATCTCACTTGGGGTATGGAGCCCTGGCCATCTGCTCTTCTTTGCTGTTGTCTCACTGCAGTCATTTCTGGGGCTGATGCGCCTCTTAGGGTTTTCATCCTTTCTCTTGAATCTTCTGCAGCACACCCTATGTCTAAGCATCTGCCTAATATGAGATTCCCTTTTGGGTAGCTGTTCCCACATGTGGTGATCCTCAGTGCAGTAGACTATCCTATCCCAAATCGGGAAGTCAGTCAAGTTCACAAAATTGCATGCAGTAGCCAGTGTACATAAGGCAGTAACATGGGGGCCAATCCCCTCCTGTTCAGATTGGTCTCTCTAATGAAAAACTTGTGTAGCTGCACACTTTTATTGTGCTTTGGGGAGCAATTGTTCCCCGGGGTTTTAGGATTGCTGTTAGGATTGAGGCAGTGGTGAGCTTCAGAGTGGTGCAGATCTCTCTGCCTTTTTCCTGCTGCTGCCAATAACACTTTTACTTTCCTGCTGCTGTCATCCTCCTGCATGACTGAGCCTGTGCACAGTTTGAACTCCTCCTTCCACTGGGGCCATTGTACGGCTAGGTTTGTATCTGAAAAATCGAAGGATCCTGGGGGCTGCAGACCAAGTTCCACGGCTTAAACTGCCAGTTGCTGCACTGCAGAGAACTCACAGCTCAGACACTGCCATCATGTTTCTTTCACAAAGAGAGAAGTTAAATGCACTTTAAGTTGAACAAGTGAAACTTTATTAAATCCTGTGGACTGCTCTGTCTGCATGGCTGAGTTGCTTCCAGCCTAACTCCCTGCGTTCCCTGTTGCAAGGGTGTTCCATCAGTAACTGTACCTCCAAGGAACACTGGCCCTCTGACTCCAGTTCCACTGATTATGACATATCCAGTTCCTTCTGGGATTAGATTTTGGGAGTACTGTCAGTGCTGTGTCACTACTTATGCAGGGCAGATATGGGGTACAATTTTCTAAAGCACTGAAGTAACTCAGAAGTCTAATAAGGGCTTGTCCACACATGGCAGCAATGAGCAGTATGGGGATGTGATTCCCAAAGTTAGGTTTCCTAGCAGCATGTTTTAATGTAATACTGTTGAAACAGTGCTATGTCAAAGTATAGTACAGAACCATTAGTGCACACCTGCAGGGTCTACACAGACTAATTAATGCACAAAACATTAGTGCACTTTAGAAATCACATCCATGTAGGGTGCCTTACCCCACCATTTGTAATTCACATAAGCCCTTTTGAAAATTTTATCTATGGTCAACTAAAATTTCAGCTATTTGTATCCTTAGCATGTCTCAGTGCTTTGATGTAAACAACTCTCAGTCAGCCCCCAGGTTACTCACATTTTTTTCCCACAAACCATATCCGTAAGTACAGTTCTGCTTGACCTTATCAATGTAAATTTATTCCTCCTAAGAAAGATCCAGTGACAGAGAGGGACAGGCATTGGGATATGATGGCCCAGAATTCTGATCTTCACACAATGGTATAATTCTAAAGGAGATCCATCAAAATCAATAGAGTGTCCCTGGATTCACACCAGAGTGTAACAGAGCAGCATGCAGCCCAATAACATTACAGCCCCGATTATATACCTGTGCTTGTATCATATATGGTTAGTTATTTACACCTGTACAACGTGAGTGTAAAGTAATACCATCCTGTTTTAGTAGAATGTTAGGTCTTTGTATTCACTCAGCACAAACTTGACTACACAAGGTGCAAGGCAGTGGAGAATCAGGCCTTAAAGTCTCTAAAATAATTCTGGACCACCATCACCACCCTCCCCGGCTGCAAAACATAGTATTTACTTGTGCAGTTTGATAAAACAGTCCTTAAAAGTTAGAGAGTGAACATTACATTAAAAACCAGGACCACTGGCTCACTCATCTGTCACCATGTGAACTTGACCTTTTACCTCCATTTACATTTCACAACACTCATTTTCATCATTTCCTGAAGCCTTTGTAAAATGAAGTCCACGATGGAATATCATGCTAAGGGTCAAGAGCCACTATTAATTCCTAGAATGGTCTGCACACCACTATTAAAGAGGGTAACACACACATCATCTAAGCAATTTTCTCATTCCAAGCGTCAACAAGGGGAATGAACTGGATCATATTTGGGTTTTGCTGCAATCATTTCATCTAGTGTTTGTGATGAACTGACTCTTTGGGGACATTTTTGGGTTACCAGAAGACGTCATTCTCTCCAAAATTTCTCAATTATATTATAAAAACTGTAGCAACAGCAAATTTTGTTATTTATATACACCATTCCTGGCTGGCTGATATTCCTCAACATGTTATGTTTATTATCCGTCACAAAAATAAGCCCACAGCTCTAAAGAAGTTTATAGGTCACTTAAAAATTGATTCACTGTATCCTTGGCTTTCTATGCAAACACAGGGAGATTTTAGTAAACACATATCTCACTGCTTTCACCATACAGTGTATTTTCTCCTACCTGATGGAGCAGGTGATGCCTTTAGGACACGGAAGGATTACAATATTCCTTGATGGACTTGCAAGTAATGGGGCATGAGACCCATATTAAGCATTACAATGACTAAAAAGATAACTGGAAAAAAGGTTCATTGTGCCTAAAAATCTGTTTCACGATACTATAATCAAGCAGGTTATTAAGGTTATCAGTGAATCACGTCCATTAACATTAAATGTGTCATTAGGCTTGTGACATGTGAACAAAGCATTTTTTTAGCCAGGCTAATGGGGAGTGAAAGCTTTTATTACTTTTCCACTGCTTTGGAATAGTGCTCATTCTAATGTTCTGTATGCACTGTACAATGGAAAAGGAATTAATAAGAAAAGTAGACTCTTAGCTATATTAGTGGACAGAAGGCGTAATGACCAGATAGGAAGGAAATGAATCATAATGACTCTTCTGCAGGTAATATCGTCTATTGGAGTCTAATTGCCCATTTAATGTTAAGAGAGGGTTCTTATATAATGTGGTGAATCACATTCTAATGAATAGTGATGAGGCTCACCTCATTAATGACCTTCGCCAGCGAAACTGATTTTTAAGCAGAATTGTTATCTTGAGAGATTGATTAAATTGATTCAAATTGCATCTACAATGCCATATGGTTACATGCTAATTTGGTATACATTTTCTTACAAGTAGTGTGAATTAATTCAGTTTTAAAAACTATAAAGACAACAGTTAATGCTTCCTCACTTTCACTTAGTTTCAATCACTTATTTTTAAACCTAATGCTATCTTAAAGGTGAACTGCAAAGGAAAATAAAATTGGGGTTTTGCCCTTTTTGCTTCTTCATAATGTACTATCTAAAGCAGTGGTTCTCAAAGCCGGTCCACCCCCTGTTCAGGGAAAGCCCCTGGTGGGCTGGGCCAGTTTGTTTACCTGCTGTGTCCACATCCCTCGGCCCGCGCCACTTCCCGCAGCCCCCATTGGCCTGGAGCAGCGAACCGCGTCCAGTGGGAGCCACAATCGGCCGAACCTGCGGACGCGGCAGGTAAACGAACTGGCACGGCCCGCCAGGGGCTTTCCCTGAACAAGCGGTGGACAGGCTTTGAGAAGCACTGATCTAAAGGAGACCTGAAACTTTTTAAATATATATATATTTTCTGTCTTTTTTTTTAAACTTTACAAACATAATTTATAAGGAATGTTAAGATTTACCTTCCTGTTCCCTTTCCCTCTGGAATTTTTCTTGGAAAACTCCAGTTCAAAGAGGAGACTGGGGGCTTTCTCAGCCTTTAGTTGAAAGGATCATAAAACAGGGCCACAGGGCCAGGGAGCAGCCAATTCTGTTCTGGATAGAAGCCCAGCATGCAGGTACTGGGTATCAGCTGACGTACTGAGTCTGATTCCCAGGTGAAGAAATATAAACATGGGTGCTGGAACTTAGGGGTTGGCAGCATCCCTGGCTTGAAGTAACAACAGCAACTGAATGCATATGGTTTACAGTTTTATTCAATGGCTGTCAGCACATCCCATTACAAAAAAAATTCCAGTGTCCCTGGATATAAATGATGTCTCCAGCTCCATGATGGAGCCTGGGACCAGGAGAGGGCTGAGAGTACACTCTCCTGGGGCCCCTGCAGATAGGGTTGCCAACTTTCTGATTGCAGAAAACTGAACACCCTGGTTCTGACTCCAGCTCCTCCCCTTCCCCAGAGCCCAGCCTGTTCTCCAAGGCCCCAACCCCACTCATTCCATCCCCCCTCCCTCCAGCGCTCTCTCTCTCCCACCCTCGCTCACTCACTCATTTTCACTGGGCTGGGTCGGGGGTTGGGGTGTGGGAGGGGGCTCTGGGCCGGGGTGTGTGACCAAAGGGATTGGAGGGTGGAAGGGGGCTCTAGGCTGGGGCAGGAGGTGAGGGCTTTGGCTCGGGGTGCAGGCTCTGGGGTGGGGCTGGGGATGAGGGGTTTGGGGCTCAAGGCTGGGGGTTGGGGTGCAGGAGGGGGTGTGGGCTCTAGGTGGCGCTTACCTCTGGTAGCTCCTGGAAGCGGTCAGCATGTCTGGCTCCTAGGCTGAGGGGCCAGGGAGCTTCACCTGCTGCCCTTGCCTGCAGTTCCCATCCAATGGGAACTGCAGAGCTGCTGCTTGGGGTGGAGGCAGCGTACGGAAGCTCCCTGACTATCCCAGAATCTAAGGGCTGCAGGGATATGCCAGCCACTTCCAGGAGCTGCAGGGAGCCTGCCTTAACCCTGCTGCACCACTGACCAGAGTCACCAGGATCCCTTTTCGACCAGGCATTCCAGTCAAAAAACAGACGCCTGGCAACCCTACCTGCAGAAGACTGTGAGAAGGCAAGCAGACTTCATGGACCCTAACAGGCTAGTAAATATCTCAAACCTTTTTCTACCAAGGTCAGAGGGCCTACAGTTTCAGTTGAGAACAGGCCTATTGCTTTTTTGTTATTACTCCACATTTCCTTTTTGTTAAGTTTTGAAAAATAACTAGAGCCCTGAAAAATGGGCTACAAACTACACCGGGTGTGGCAGTTTCTTTGTCCCAGGCTGGTGAACTGGTTCATCAGCCTACAGATGGCATACTGAATGTTTAACACTGAAGTTTTTTTCTCAAGTAGTTCTGGGGTGTAGAAATCAAATAGATATTAGTGAAAATAAACAAAGTTGTAAGCATTTTGAATAAAAATAATCACTTTTCATCTAAATTAATCAGTTCTCATTTTGCTTGCTTTTATGTTGATGTTATAAACCAATTAGCTCTCCAGTCATACATAGTGTCTTTATAGAGGAAAAAAACAGGGTGAATAAGACTTAAACATAATAAACAAAGAGGAAACACTTTATATAAAAATACCTTTCAAGTCTACTTTATACACAATAAAGAATCAAAAGAAAATAAATAGCATTTTTCCTTTCAGGTCATTTGCAAAATAGTTTTGATTAAAAACTGGTAATTAGTAATTTATGCAGACTGAAAACAGATATTATCCTCTTTGCTATACGGTAGTGTCTTTTGGGATTTTGCAGTTTGTCAGTTTCCCACTGGGAGAGAAGTTAGTGACACATATTTAGTGAGTTTTTCCATGTAATTTATTTATAAAATGTAAATAGGTTGTGGTTACCTTGAACGTAGGAGGCTAAAATTGCACACAGAAAATTCTACTTGCAGAAACCCCAGCAAAGGTACCAGGGATTTCAACCCTGTTGCCAAAAATAGTACTCTTCTCTCTCCCACTTGGGCCTAATCCCTGCTTTTAGAACACTGTTCCCTTCTCTGATTAGTTTTGCAGTATATGTTTCTCTTTTATAAGTGAAGTTTGAAACTAGTAAGCCTGTAAGACTGGAAGCCCTGAAAATTGCATATTCCTCCAGTGATCCATCTTTGCTTTACCGGTCTCGTCACATCCAGGTGAAATTCAAATGGACCCAAGTTTCAGAGTTTGTTTTCTTTTACATGGCTAAAAAAAATTTAAAAATAGCCAACTGTGACATATTAAAATTCTAATATTACAATAGAAACTGACCTAATTCCATCAAAGGTATGTTACCCCATTTAAAACAAAATAAACTGTGTTCCTGACAACATTAATTCATTCCCAGTGTTCAGAACCACATTCAAAATGTTGGAAGATATGAATCCTTAGTAAAATAAAATTGAGGCCAAGTATTTCAGAAGTTACTAGAGATTTTTGAGTGCCCAATCTGAGATTCCATGAAGGGGTCAGATTTTAAGAAAACGCTGAGGCCCTGCCCTCTGAAATTCAGACTCCTGAGGATGTCTCAGCATTTTGATGTTCAAGTAAAGGCACCCAAAATCACTAGTCACTTTTGAAAATCTTGGCCTCGGTACCTAAATCATAAGTGTCAATGTCATCTTCAAATAATCATGTCCCAGAAAAAGTTGATGGCAAAAAAAAAATGCTACGTCATAATGAACAAAAAATCTTTTTAACATGTATTCCTTAGTGTGGCTGGAAAAATAAAAACATCTGAAAACTTGCGTTGTAAATTCTCAAGACCAGAGATGACTTACAAGCTTGGGTTTCCCAAGCTAAGGCTGAGATCATCAATATATTCTGTCTCATTCACTCAATTTTCTTCTTAACATGTTTGACTAAGCAAAGCTTTAGATGTCTTTTTATACTCTTTCCCCAAATATACTCTTTTCCATATGGAAGAGAGGCAAAGAAAATCTTCTAAAATAATTATCAGAGGGCCCTATTTTTCAGAAAATAAAACCTTATAATTTAGATAATGATGCAGTGTGGTATATAACCCCACACAAAAATCTCTTTCAGTCAGGAGGCCCTGGGTCTTGTCTTAAACTAATACTATTTTTAAGAAATGTAATCAAGGGACTTCTTCATCTGTTAAAAATCTGTTCCCATTTGATCTTGTTCTTCAAAAGACAGGAGAAGAAAGTAATAGATATTTTTGAACATATTGTTATGTGACACTTAATCTTCCAAAATCTTTTTCTTATTGTGTGATCAAGTATTCATTCTTAGGAAGACATGCTGTATGTTAGTTTTGTTATACAAGGTTCTGGAGCAGTACAAACGGCAGGAGAGTGTGTTCTCTGCATTGGTTTCTGGTTGGAATAAATTCTGAGGAAGACTTACTCCCTGAGAAGTGGTGTTGGGCTGAGATTCCTGAAAGGGGATTGCCTGAATGTTGTTTGACTATCTCTGTTCCAGGACTGGTATACATGCATAAACAAAACAAATTATTCATCGAATATACCCAGACCCTGCATCACTGATTTCTCCTCCAGTAAAAAGCTGACCTGCAAGGCCATGAACACCTGCTACATCTCAGCAGATAGGCAATAATTTTATCAGAACAGTAATAATATTATCAAATGTTATATATCGCCCCTTCTGCGTCAAAAATAATTAAACCACCAATTAGCTCTTACATAGTGCTTTTCATCACTAAACGTCAAAGTGCTTTACAAAGGAGAAAAGTATCATCAATACTGGGACCAATTACCACAGAGAAATTGGATTTGTGCAGAGGCAGCAGAAAACCTTTGAAATAATACGTTCTGAACAATCCCCCAAACAAATGTATCTCACTGATTTGCTGCAGTTTTTTCTTTTAGCTGACCTAACATTTGGTGGTCTCTGTCTCAAAAAGAAATCGAGGTGAACCAACACACTTCTCAGATAGATATGTTACTAAACTAACAATTGCAAACCGTAGACTGATAAAAAAAAAAGACCACAGGTTTAACTTCTGTCTCAATATATTTGTAACATACAGAGGCAAGAACAAGGCCAGTAGCAAGACAACAGAAAAAAAAATCAGCAACACTACAGTGAGAGCAGTCTCTATTTCCCTCCAATTTCTACGTTATGGTTACAACCGGGCTAGTGCCACTAGTCAAAAAGCAGTAGGAATTCAGTTGCAGAGGAAATCACGCATGAACCATGGCAGTGGTTTTCCAGTAACAGTCCTCCTCCATCTGAGCCCATGCCTGACTACATATTTTGTGTCAGGGATTTTTCTAACTGCTGGTTCTGGAATCTCCTGGTATGAAGCCTATTGGCTAGATTCCCCATCTTTGTCCCCTGAAGTTATTTAGTTCATTGTAACATGAGGTTGGGGGAGGGGATGCTCTTTATATTTTAATCTAAGCTATGCAATGTACTACAAGATACCAAGGAGAAGAGCACTTAAACTGCATACAATAGTAAAAATAATATAACTGTGTTAAAGAGATCATTTCTGTTTAACAAGTCATACCATCTTTTTGGTCTGTGTTCAATCAGCACTTAACATAATGGGGTCCCTGACTAGTAGGGCTTCTTTATGCTATGCTAATATACATAATAATAATAATTATAATCTCTTTGTATTATGTTTAATTTGGTTTAATTACATGCAACTGTCTTTAATTTTGATATAATCGTTTTTAGTGTAGCAACTTAAATCTTTTAGTCTGATGTCACTGCCTGGAAAATTCACAGATGTAAATATTTAACACAGTATTGGGTGGACTGTGTTCCACGTACAAAGAGAGAATTGAGATACATTTTTTTGTACTCGAATCAAGTATTTTCACTTGAATAAATGGAGAAAGAGTTTAAAACACAATAAGACATTTGATTAGAGATTTTTAAAGTGTATTTTACCAGCCATAAATTACACAATCAATATGGAATTTGTGCATATATAATCCAAGTTGCATCCCTTCCTTACTTTTATACCAAAGTAAAGCCTCTAATATAATCAGTACAAAATTGTTCCCAAAGTATAAACAAAATGCAAACCAAGTACTGTGTTGCTAAACACCCCAATTTCACTGTGAATCTCACAATGTTTGGTGCTTTTGATAAAGCCCCTGCTCCTTGACTCAGATTAAGGAACGAGAATCTCAAGTTTAATTTACAAATAAATATTTTTTAAAAAGTTCCTAGCCTGAATGATTATGGAGAAGGTTGAAAATGTGAACCTTGATGGTTCAAAAACCAGAAGACAAATAGAAAGAATCAAAAAAATACTTTTAATATCTTGTGATTTTTGATCTCTTGGGGTTGGCAATAATGCAAGTTATATATGAATTACAAGTTTTATACCCCAAATTTTATTCTATTATTTGTTTCCAAAGTTTGTACAAAACAACCCAAAGTCTTTTATTCCAGTCTGGATTTTTTTTTTTTAATCATTGATCCAAACTTCTCTCACCGCCATTCAGGAGTGAGCTGCAGGTCTTCTGGCACATGCCCCTCTCTATTTGTGGAGGGTGTGGAGCAGACCACGTCAGTGGTCTTGGGCAGGCATATTGATGGTGAAATTCTTGGCAATTTTATAATTAGAGGGGGCAATAAAGGTTTATTTTGCTTATTCCCATCTATATCTTCCTGATGGACAGCAGTATTGCCAACCACAAACATCCAAAAATCATGAGACAGATTCCAAAAACAAAGTCATCATACTCGCTTAACAAAAATCATAAGACTTTAAAAAATAATAAGTGTTAGGTTTCTTTCTTTCTTTCTTTCTTTCTTTCTTTCTTTCTTTCTTTCTTTCTTTCTTTCTTTCTTTCTTTCTTGAGCCTTAGGGTGCCCTCAGGTCACACTTTCAAACTTCTCTATACCCATGAGGGATAGAAATTGACTTCGCTTTTTCAAACAAAAGTGGAGATTCTCACATAATTCCTTATCTTCAGAAGCGGAGGCTTTAAGTAAAACATTGGACATGTTAAGTAAAACAAGACTTGTGATAAAATCCTGAGAGTTTGTGACACTGGGACAGCCACACAGGGGAAGAACAAGGTAAACAGACAGCCCCTCAACCTGAAGCAAATACTCACCAGCAACTACACACCACACCACAGAAACACTAACCCAGGAATCAAACCTTGTTGGCTACTCTGTCCCCATATCTACTCTAGCTACACCATCAGAGGACCCAACCACATGAGCCACACCATCAGGGACCCTTTCACCTGCACATATACTAATGTGATATATGCTATCATGTGCCAGTAATGCCCCTCTGCCATGTATATTGGCCAAACTGGACAGTCTCTACGTAAAAGAATAAATGGACACAAATCGGACATAAGGAACAGTAACGTACAAAAGCCAGTAGGAGAACATTTCAGTCTCCCTGGACATTCCATAACAGATTTAAAAGTAGCTATACTTGAACAAAGAAACTTCAGAAACAGACTTCAAAGAGAAACTGCAGAACTAAAATTCATTTGCAAATTTAACACCATTAATTTGGGCTCGAATAGGGACTGGGGGTGGCTGGCTCACTACAAAAGCAACTTTACCTCTCCTGGAATTGACACCTCCTCATCAATTATTGGGAGTGGACTACATCCACCCTGGTTGAATTGGACTTTCAACACTGGTTCTCCACTTGTGAGGTAACTCCCTTCTCTTGATGTGTCAGTATAACAATGCCTGCATCTGTAATTTTCACTCCATGCATCTGAAGAAGTGGGTTTTTTACCCAGAATGCTGATGCCCAAATAAATCTGTTAGTCTTTAAGGTGCCACCAGACTCCTTGTTGTTTTTGTGGATACAGACTAAGACGGCTACCCCTTGATAATTAATAATAGTAATTTTTAAAAGTTAATGCGATATTTAGACAAAACTGAAAAATCTGAGAGTTCATTTCATTGACTGCCAGGTTCATACACAGATGACAAATACTCTGCTCTAGCTGGCAGTCCTATCTATTCGCATATATACACACACCATTAGCTGCCTGCCAGATCTCACTCCTGCAGCATGGCTTCACAAAATCCTGAGATATTAATTATTCATATGCCTATCTGGTATTTCTTTTGATCACCAAAATAAAGTGGTTCATCACATTCTTACTGCAAAAGAAATCTCAGCAGCAACAAAATGGTGATCAGTGCTTTCCGTGTGACATATACTTGCAGAATCCTAACAACAGGATATGGCATCTCCATCAAGCAGCTTTAACTCCTTTGAATGCAGTAATCCCAATGAAGTGATGGGGATGGCTCAAGTGAGTAAAAGCTATAGGGTTCAGGCCCCAAGCTCTGAGATATTAGGATCAGCACCTGAAGGTGGGGAAGGCAGAGAACCGAATTGAACTGCTTAACTTGGTCTTTCCTGCTTTCTCTCTGCTTAGAAATGCTGCACAGCCTAGCTTGACATAACTATGCAGCCCAGGTTATCATTTTTTTTAACCGAATGAATTGTCTGGCACCACTTCTTTTTACATAAAGAGTGCTGAATAAGGGCCCTACTGAGCGCAAAGACAAATTAAAATGTATATCACATTATATTAGCATCTTTTCTACATTTTGCCTGAGAGGGACAGCTATATCTCTACAAAAAAAAAACCCTCATAATTGAAAGGGATGCATCTCAACAGGCCTGCCATGATGAAATTGAAAGGTTATTTATAGTGAAGAATAAGTGACTATGTAGGAAAATATTACTGAGAATTAGTTAGAGAAAGAAAGGATAAAGTTCTGAGGATGAAAGATAAAAGTGGATAAAGAAAATGTGCAGCAGATAAAATACAAAAGGCCAGAAAAATGCAATTTAGTGAGCGTATCATGAATAAACTTGGTAAATGTAAGACACATGCAAAGCTGATAACTAGACACAGAAATGCTGAGGATATCAGCAACAGATTGCAAGCTCGTGCATCTTTGCGGGATTGGGAAAAGGAGGGGAGAACATTTAATTTAAAAGAGGACATTCACATGGTCAGAAGTTTGCAAGGTAATTTAGTCTTTCCACGCTCTATGACTATGAGAACTAATCACAGGAAAACACCAGATAGTGAAGGAGAAATAGAGCTCAAGAACAGGTTTGCTAAGTTGAAAAATGAAGAAGGGGCACAGAAGGCACTAATGGAAGATGGGAGGGCAAGGAAGAAGAGAACTACAGCCAGTCGTATAAGAAGAAGGGGAAGAGCCAGTGGAGATACCCAGAGTTCAGAACCCAGGATAACTAGCAGAAGATTACAATGGAAAACAAAATACAAGAGGACTTGTAGACAGAAAAAATATGAGGTAGGCTGGAGAATCCCACCAACACCAGGAAGAGGCAGGTCTACATGATTAATGACTCCCTACTACAGAAAAAGAGACAGGCCTGTCACCAGAGCTGATCCGGAGAACAGAAGTGAGTGCTGTCTGCCGGGAGCTAAGATATGGGATGATGACTTGAAGCTGAAGAGGATCCTAATGGGAGCAGGAAAAAATCCACTAGTTGTCCTTCATGTGGGAACAAATGATACAGTTAGATTCTCACTGGAACATATCCAGAGAGACTATCCCAGGCTGGGAAAGGAATGGAGGTTCAGGTGATCTTCAGTAGGATTCTACCTGTCCCTAAAGGAGGAAAACGAAGGCGAGACAAAATTATGACGATCAACAGATGGCTCAGGCAATGGTACTATAAGGAGGGCTTTGGGATGTTAGACCACTGGGAGGCATTCACAGACAGAGGACTGTTCTCAAGGGATGGACTCCACCTGAGTAGGGAGGGAAATATACTTCTGGGATGGAGGTTGGTGCAGCTCATTAAAATAGATTTAAAATAGGAACTCAGAGGAGATGTTTCAGAGATGCTCATGTAATCTCCACGCCTCATTCTAATATTGCTTGTGAGCAAAATGAAAAAGAGAGAATAAAGCAATGGAGAAGGGAACAGCAGTGGGTAGAAGAATGGACATTAAGAAATAAGATTGTGTCAATACTAATGAAGCTAGCAGTCAGGTAGGCTACTGGCAGTAGAATGATTGTACCCAACTGGGTGGGGAATCTGGGTGATGCCAAGCAGGAACAGCTCAGATGTTTGTACACCAATGCAAGGACCTGGGTAACAAAATGGAGGAAGTAGAACTACTGGTGCAGGAAGTGAAACGAGATACTATAGGGATAACAGAATCATGGTAGAATAGTAGTCATGCCTGGAATATAGAAACTGAATGGCATATGCAGAAATAAAGGCAAAGGTGGTGGAAAAGCATTTTATATTAATTATGATGTAGACTTTAAAGAAATCAGAAGTGATGGAATGGATAAAACAGAGTCTGTTTGAGTCAAAATGACTTTAGGGAAGAAAGCTATCAAAGGTTCCCTGGACCTTGCAAAGGAGATTTAAAACCAACAGTAAAAGGTCCTATGGCCGCATAAATCAATCAATCTATCAATCAAACAAACAAACCAAGAAAAGAAGAAGTGGGACTGCTAAACACTGAGCAAGCAGTGCAGATTAAAGATAATCTAGGCAGGGCCCAACACCGAACCAAATACTTTGCCTCAGTTTTTAATAAGGGTAATAAGGATCTTAGGGATAGTGGCAGGGTGGCTAATAGAAATGAGGATATGGAAGTAGAAATTAACATGTCTGAGGTGGAAATTAAACTGAAACCTCTTAATGGGACCTAACTAGGGGGCCTGAATAATCTCCATCCAAGAACATTAAAGAAACTAGCATGAAATTGCAAGGCCATTAGCAAGGATTTTTAATGTCTCAGCTAGAGGTTATGGGTCTGTTACAGGACTGGGTAGGCAAGGTTCTGTGGCCTGCAATGGGCAGAAGGTCAGACTAAATTAACATGGAAGGGACCTTGAGAGCTCATCTAGTCCAGAGCCCTGCACTCATGGCAGCACTAAGTATTATTGAGACCATTCCTGACAGGTATTTGTCTAACCTGCTCTTAAAAAGCTTCAATGATTGAGATTCCACAACCTCCCTAGGCAATTTATTCCAGTGCTTAACCACCCTGACAATTAGGAAGTTTTTCCTAATGTCCAACCTAAACATCCCTTGCTGCAATTTAAGACCATTGCTTCTTGTCCTATCCTCAGAGGGAAAAAAAAAAACAATTCTTCTCCCTCCTCCTTATAACAAACCTTTTATGTACTTGAAAACTGTTATCATGTCCCCTCTCAGTCTTCTCTTTTCCAGAATGAACAGACCCAATTTTTTCAATCTTTCGTCATAGGTCATGTTTTCTAGACCTTTTATCATTTTTGTTGCTCTTCGCTGGACTTTCTCCAATTTGTCCACATCTTTCCTGAAATGTGATGCTCAGAACTGGACACAATACTCCAGTTGAGGCCTAATCAGCATGGAGTAGAGTAGAAGAATTACTTCTCGTGTCTTGCTTACAACACTCCTGCTAATACATCCCAGAATGATGTTCGCTTTTTTTCCAACAGTGATGCACTCTTGACTCATATTTAGCTTGTGCTTCACTATGACCCCCAGATGATGGTCACCTCTGACCTTAAATTCTACGAATCAAAATTAAAAAAAATTATTCAGGAACCGCAAGTCTTCCATAGATGGAGTTCCCATAGACGTCAGAGAAATAAAAAAAATGAAGTTGTCCAGATAGTATAAGCACATTATAGTTATAGTTTCATACCTTATCATGCAGGTAAACAATTGTCTATTTAGATTACAACCGCTCCAGGTCGTAGATTCTCTCTCACTAAGTGTATGTATCATATCTAGTTCAGTGGGACTCTAGTCTCCATTGAGGCCCCTTTTCCCTACCAGAACAATAATAAAACAGGAAAAGAATGTTAGATCTATTTGGTAAAATGTAGTGTATATAGTGGAATTAGCACCATCTACATATAGTTCACCTTTAAATAAACTTAGCAAAGTAGCTGGAAGCTGCAATTTACTAGTTAAGTAAAATTAAGGTAAAAAGTAACTAAAAGCTAACAGTTTAAGATAATAGCCATTTGGTGGTTCCAGTATTTTTTTCCATTTAAAATTGATAGTTATGATTCTGGCACACTATAAAAGCAACACAGGAAAATACAGCAGATAAGAAAAAAATAATGATAAATATGGTTAAAAAGAAGCAGATAGTGTGACCATATGGTCCATTTTGGCTGGGACAGTTCCTTTTTTAAGCCCTGTTCCATCCATCCTGACTTTTTTGACAAAAGTGGGCACTTGTCCCGTTTGCTCTTGCCAACTTGATCAGTTGGGACAAATGCCCACTTTTGCCAAAAAACTGGGGTGTGGATGAACATGTGGGGGGGCGAGCGGCAATGCCAGCCCCGCACGGGGGGGAGGGGAGGCAGGACTAGTGCAGTGGGCAGGCAGTTCTAACAACCAGTGACAGCCTCTTGTGGGGGGCAGGCAGGGTTCCAGTGACCAGCGACCCAAGGCTTGTGGGGGGGGGGTCAGGCCAGCCCCATGCTGGTGTGGGGGAGGGCCAGTCCCACGCAGTGTCCCATTTTCCCTCTGGAAAATATGGTTACCCTAGACACAGGTGACATAAAAGCTGGCTAGAATAGAAATTAAATATTACTTTAAAATGTGTTTATAGTGTGCTACATATTAATAAAATCTTCCAAATGACTCTACTTAATGACACAAGCCTTGCAGTTTTATAATTTGTAAAAATGGAGAGGTCCATATGTATTCAAGTATCATTCTAATGCTACAGTATAACAAACCAGTCCTGCAAAGCTATTCACTGTAAAGTCCCACTGAACACAGGCAAGACTGCCCAAATCAGTGGTGCCTGAAAAATTATTAATTCTTAGCATTTACATAGCATTTTTCATGCAAGGATCTCACAGAAGTTTGACAACATAAGTTCCTTCACTTTACACACAGGACACTGAGACAGAGAAATTAAGTGACTCGCTCAGGGCCACATGGGCAAATCAGTGACAATCTTGGGAATGCAGGTCTCCTGACCCCCAGTCCAGTGCCCTATCTACTGGACTACACAGCCTCTCAGGCTCTTTGTTTTTTTTTAAACACACACACAAGCTGAAATGAACATTAACAAAGGTCCTCCCCACCACCATATTTGACAGATGTGATGTTTCGTAAAGCGTTTTGCTGTGGCATGACAAGGTTGTGATGGGCACTGTAGATAATATCCTGATCCCCCTTCATAGCTTGCTTTTTAGGCACCTGAGCCCAATCCTGCACCATTGAAGGCAATTGGAATTTTGCCCTTAATTTCAGCCCCACTCTCTATATCTTTTCTGGGCTATATCATTTCTTTTAGCTGTGGGAAGTGTTTTGCAAAATTCTTCAAGCAACAAATGTTCTTTCATTTGTAAGAACATGTTCACTCTCAAATAGTAAAACAGTAAAATTTTCTTGCTCTGGAAATTTAAGAATTCAAAGAACGAGATGCTGCTGTAGCTTTGAATGTGACAAAGGTGTTGTAGTTCTGGGTGTAACTATTTGATTTAAACATTATCTCCACGTATGCCACACTAGCATTCAGATGTGGCACCACAAGGCTGCAGCATCTGCTCTTTGTCTCCCATACGGAACTGAAGCCAAGAACAAACTGTGGCCCCTAGATCCGGACCTTTTGACCTTGGACAGGGTCTGCTACTGTGGACTGGTGAATTGTAGTCAGAAGGTGCATATGTTTGGTTTTTTTCCCATGAATTTCACAGCTAGAAAGCTGTGAGCACAGTGAAGAGTTTTCACCTGACATCTGTTTTTTAAGTACAGATTGCTGCAACTTGGCTGTTTTTTTTCCCCATAAAGCAGGGGATTTCAGTGAAGCACCAGGAGTGACAGAAGGAACCAGCTGGAGCCTAGGTAAGATAAAATACAAACAATTGTGTCTGTATTAGTCATATCTCTAGAATAAAAGGTCTACTTTCTAGCTTAGCCTGAATAATATGCAACTTGTTTACACACAGAGCTCCAATCAGTGGAAAATACCTGTACCTTGGACTCAAAGGTCAGTTTTTTAAAAAAATAAGCATATGCAAATGTAAGTCACCGAGACTTCCTTGGGCTCCCAATTACCTTTTCTTTATGTCTGGCTCATACCTTCTCACAGGTAAAATCCAGTTCTAACTACCAGAGAGAAGAAGGATAGTCCAAGTTGTTAGCGGACTAGCTTGGGACTTGGGAGATCTATGTTCAATTCCCTTTATTGCTACAGACTTCCTGCAAGTTGTTGGGCAAATTACTTCATCACTCTGTGCCTCAATTCCCCATCTGCAAAATGTGGAAGATAGTACTTCCTTACCTCACAGAGACATTGCAAGGATGCACACAGTGAAGAATATGAGGCACTCATATACCATGGTGATGGAAGCCATACACCCATACCTAAAAAAGACAGAGCTCTGCTCTGCTTCTCACTCCAGCCATGTCCCCAGCCTTCTCCTTCAGGCTGTCCATGTGCAGCTTTTAAAGCCCTACCAGGGCTTTGTTAACATGTAGCCAGGGAAATCAGAGTGCAACTCACTTAAATCTGTTGCAGTGTCCTGTTTTTTTCCACCTCTCTTACCTCAGTTACTTTCCTAGAGATGAGAATTTCCTTTCCATTCTCTTGCTGAGCATTCCTGGATAGGTAAGTTATGGGAAAGACTGGGAAACCACAATTTTAGTCAAAGCCTTATTATTCTTTTCCCTGTTCAGTGATTATCACTTCAAACAGTAAAAACCTACTATAATCCTTCACCCACCCCTTTTAAACCTGATTTCTTCATATATGTCCGGGCACTAGTCTTTTAGGGAGTAAACCCATAGCAAACAAAGCTTTTTTAAGAATTCAGTGTACATGCACTAGTTAATACTCCTGAGGGCATTCTGAGCCAAAAAATTAAAAATTCTGAGCCAAAAATAATTCTGCACACAATATTTTAAAATTCTGCAAGTTTTATTTGTCAATAAATAAATACAGAGGCTCCAGCATGGCAACGGGGAGCACAGGCCACTGGCTGCATGAAGGTGGGAGATCACCCTGCAGCCTCCCAGCCCCCAGGAAATGGACTCAGTGGTGAGGCTGCACCCAACCCTGACACAGCACAAGGCCTGGATCTGCCCCAGAAACATCCTGGGGCCCTGCCCCTCTGTGTATGGAGCAGGGAGACTCAAACAGGCAAGATACAAGTGTGGAGGGGCTCAGTATGGGGGGATCCAGGTGTGGGGTGAGAGGATTCTGTGTGGGACAATCTGGGTGCAGGCAGCTCAGTGGGGGGTCTAGGTGTGGGGGGATCTGGATGCACAGGGGCTCATTGTGGGAGTTCCAGGTGCAGGGGCAATGGGACTCTGCAGGGATTTCCAGGTGAAAGTGGTTGGGGCTCCGCAGAGGGGTCTGGGTGTGGGGGTCTCAGCACTTTGTTCCTCATGTACCTATTTTGCCTATTTTGTTTTAAAGATGAAACCCGGGCTAGTGTTGTGCCATAGGTCCTCCCCCGCAATCTTCTCATTAAATTGGGTATCACAGGTCTCGCATACCAACTGTATTTTCCAAGCTTGGTCAGTGTGTCTGTGATGCTGACAGATCAGCTAAGATCAGAGCCCTCGGCCAATTCATTGGCAGGTGAACTTCAAAGAAATGTTAGAAGGTACTATTGTGTATCTAGACAATTCAATTGTTAGAACAGATGAAAAGGAAATGTTAAGTTAATATATGTTGATTGTATTTACCTTCATCTAGCTACATCCGGCTTGATGTATACTAGTGTAACTAAATTAACTTGTTGTTGCTATAGACATTTTCATGTCCTATAACTCTGTAATTACCTTTACATTATGTATGTGACTCTACTTAATTAACATTAAAAAATTAGTGCTTAAATGTGAGTTTACTTGATGTGGAAAACTAATGAAGAATGCTTGTATTGTTCTCACTTAGCCATCCAGATTGTAATAAATGTCTGGCAATTACATTATGTATAGCACTGTAACTGGATTACTTGTGTATGCATAGGAAGTAGAATATTAACTTCAAAGAGTGGGTTGTTGTGTGTTCAACAATGGAAAGTCTACAGATCCCTTGTGCTAGGAATGTTTGCCAAACAGTTTTCAGTTATAAAGAGGTACCCTGGGAACAATCCTGCATCTCTGGATTGCTTGCATTCTGACAGGGGGAACTTTAAACAATTGGACGAAGGACCCCAAAAACCAATTTGGGAAGCCCTGAGGAACTTTTAAAAGACTTTAAGACACTGGCAGATTACTATATCTCTGCTATTATTTTGGATTTACAAACTAATCTGTAATGTATTTTATTTGCTTTAACCTTTTAATAACTCTTTTCTTTTCTAATACATCTTTAGTTTAATAAATAAATTGGCCACAGCATGTCTTTGGTGCAAGATCCAGAAGTATTCAGTGACCTAGGGTGAGTGACTGATCCTTTTGGAGTTGGAAGAACTGAATGTATGTGATTTTTTATTCTAATAACCTTTCATCACAAAGTCCAGCTTGTCTTAGTGATAGAGAGACAAAGAGAGCTGAAGGGAACTGTCTATGACTCCATGGTAGAACTAATATAGTGATCCAGGAGTACACTTTTGTTACTGGTCTGGTGAAATCTAATGATGATGATAATACCACCAGTATGGTGTGTCTGCCCTGATTTCCGACAGTCAGACCTGAGTTTGGCACTCTTAGCTGTGAGCCACTCCAGGCACCGTGACAGTGTCCTTCACTTTCAATAATTATTATGGGAATAGAGTGAAAATCCACTGATTAAATGAACTTCAGTCAGGCAGTTATAGAAACAATGGGGAAAGATACACAGATAGATTGATCAACCATTCAAATAATAAACCACAGCCAATATATTTCCTGTATCTTGGTGAACAATAATTATAACATCAATATGGCATAGAAACAAAACTAAGGAAAAAAGGATGCTGAACTTGCTTACCACAAAGTTTCCCTTTCATAAAGTCAGTCCAATTAGAATGCCAACCATATTAAACACAGAATCCACCCAAACTATAATGGGAATGCTTAGTTTGGTCTGCTTATGGTGCTTAAATATACAAGACCAATTTCAGCTGTCAATTACACCTGTACACCCAAAAGCAGTATTGAGCCTGTAATGTGTACACAAAATATGTCAAATAAACCTTAGCCTCCATGTTAGACATGAAAAGGCAGTGCATGTATGGGTCAACAGAAACAGAAACCATGAGGAAAATGCAATCCTAGATATTGTTGTTGACCTTTTTAATACAGCAATGTGTCTTTATAATAATTTACAGGTACAGTAAGTTAATGAATGAGAATGTCAGTCTAAACAAGATGGATCATGGTAGGAATGCTTTTATAACCATTGTCAATAAAGGTTACTATAATAAGAGACCCATATAAAAAACAGCAGTACTATACCAATATGATGATTATAAATAAACTAAGAAAACACAAGTCCTCATGAGACAAGCAAGAATGGTATTTTGCTTTATTAGCTCTTAAACTCTTAAATATTACAACTGACAGATGTCAAGTTCTTCATTCTGTGGTGCACATGTTCAGCTTTAAACAACTAGCAAAACAACAAAAAGCTGAATGTATGGAGAAGAGCTGCAATCCCACACAAAGAAATGGAAATACATTATTTTGTGCTTGGGAAGTTTTCAAATGTAATAGTCTTCAGTTACGTTTTACATCCATTTTCCTTTCTATTACCGTATTTTCATTTAGGCACTGGGCTTGTTCCTCTACATTAATTTATTTGAAGCAAAGATTTACTGGTTAATTTGAGATATCACAATAATTTTCATGGCAATTGACTATAATATCACAAACACAGGATTTAGGACTTCACTGCTAGAAAACACAGGTGAAAAAGCTTGGCTATGAAGTGGAAAGTGCATATTTAAAGTATGAGAAATAGTAGCAAAAGGATTATAAGGAATTACTGGTTAAGTAAACTGCTTTTAGTATAAACAGTCTCTGCAACATTTGCTACCCATCACTTCTCCAACATAGGTGATTTTAATGAGAGATTGCATAGTTTTTGTCAGCATCTCAGTGGGTACATTCAATCTTGCATGAATAACTTTAATCCCTAGTGATTTACTGTTTCTAATTTTCTAATTTGGTACCTTAGTCTTTGGTTCTGTGGAATCTTCCAGGTATACTGCTACTCCCATACCTAGATGACCTAGTCTGTCCATAGCCAGGTATTATAGTATCATGTTGATATTTGGTATGCCACCGTACTTCAAGAATCCCTATTATGTCAAGTTTCTGTTCTATTGCTATAATTCTAGTTCAGCTATTTTTGCGTTTGGTTTTCACCCCAGTATATAATGATATAAAGAGATTTGGGGTTTGGTCATATATCTATTTTTGTAATGCTTTTGCTTTTCCAGAACATACCTTTGGTCTCAACCAATCCCTTTTTCAGTGTAGCTGTATACTGCCCTATTCTTTATTGAATACAGCAATAATTTTGTATTATTGACATCTTTGTCCAACCAGAGTGGTCCTCAGTACCTGTCAGCTTTCCCTTCCAACCTTAAATAACTTCCATAAACTTGTCAGTTTTCTGTACAAGGAATCAGGTTCAGCTCAGGTTAAAGTGGAATACGTCCATTGGTCTTCCACAAAAAGTTCTGTTGTGCATAATAAACTGCTTCTATTCACACTACTTGTCATGAAATACCAGTGACAGAAAGCATTTTAATACACATGGTTAGGAAAGCTTTCATATGACTTATAACCCTGTGTGTGGGGGCGGCGGGGGAAGAGATGAAGTGTTTGTTCATGAGATCTCACACCATGTAGTCCCATCCTTTCGATTACCATTTTGATTCTGCCCCCTCTGGACCCACTCTTACAGAAGCAACCTGGACATGGGTCAGAACTTGATGGAAGAGGAAACAAGCTGAAAGGGAAATATTAACTTTATCTTTACTGAACAGGTTTTACATAATTAACATTCAATAGCATAAAAATAATTTGGTGACAGACACAGTTTAAGGTCATGCATTCTGTTACTTATCAGGGCAATAAAACTCTCTGGCAGATCAGTATAAATATTCCCAGGAAACAAACTTGTGTGTCACCCACACAGTGAGAGTGCATTAAATATGTCCCCAAAACCAGAAAGAAAAAAATCTATTTCTGAGTTCCACAGTCGTACCTAACACAACTCACAACGAAAAGGAGCAGTATTTAAAGTGTGGCTCTGCCTTTAAAAGGGATTTGTATATGTGGCATTGTGAGGTTTCATGTGTGTTCTCTCTCAATGATTTCCACACCAAACACAATTGGTTTACAAGTAAAAAAATGAGCTATTTCTAGGCCTGGTCAAAATTGTGTCAATCAAAACTTCTTTTCAATGGAAACTTAAATTTTTGACTAACCCATTTTTTTGTGTGTGTGCCAAATCTGCTTGTGGTTTGGGGGGGTGGGTGAAAAATTTCAACTTTCATCAAAACAACTTAGTACACAATTCTGTTGATGCATAAAAAGGAATAAAATCCAGCTTCTTCACTCTAAATTGGGTATTAGTTGGCTCTGAAGGGCTAACAGGATTAACAGCAGTAAAAGCTGATGTTAGTCACTAAAGTCAGTAGATATTATTCTGAATGCACAAGGTTGAGTAAGAAGGGGACATTTTTACATAGATACTTTTCAGAGAAGAATCATACTTTAATGTATTTCTGTACTGTGGGTTGCAGGGAAGGAAATGGTTGCTTGCCCTAGGGAGGTGAAACTTGGACTGTGGCCTATTCTTATAGCACAAAATTCTGCCCACTGATCCTGCCCTGTCCTTTCTGAGAATGATATATTAAGTGTGATTCAATGCCTGTACTTCACATAATCTCAAAGTGGTTAAAACCAGTTTCCAACAACTATGAAACAATTTACTAACACTACAGTTATGTTTCATAAAAAAAAAGCTATGTAATAAGATGTCTCATCTAGATGCTTTCTATTTTTAATTTCGTAGTCTCAAAGCAAGAAGCTTTTCACTACAGGTAGCCGTTAACACCACACAACAATATTTCTGGAATTGCTAAAAAAAATCAGATCAATGGGAACTGGAACAGTCAAATACTAACAAAATCAGCACTTTCAGAAATCAAACAGCTCTGTAATGTAAATAAGTCCAGCTGTTTGAAAAGTTTTGCACAAAACTGAGAAGTTGAAATTCTCAGTAATTAATTAGAATCAGAATATGTCTGTTTATTTTAGAAAAAAAACCAACGCATTAAACAAAACCAACACATTTCCTACAATTATATAATGGCATTAAAAAAAAATAAAAGACTGTTGTGCATCATGAATTAATTGTTATAAAATAGACTAAACTTTATTCTATGCTCCCATTGGTCAAAATTACATGCAAGCCTTGAGGATGGAGAAGAAAAAGAAAGAAACTCTATTACTCCAGAAGGACTTACTAATCAGAAGGTCATCACTATAGAAAAAGTAAAGATTTTTTGTGAATAAAAATCTGTGGAAGGTAACTCCTTTCTTCCTTGATGTGAGTTGTTTGCACAGAGAATTTGATTTTTGCAAATGTATTCACTGATAAATATTAAAATAATTTAAGCAAACCAATTTCAGCCTATGGGTTGTTTGTGAATATTCTACTCTTGGTATTTGTTATTACAATGAAGGAAAGGTACAATAATTATCAATGGCAAATACTAAAAGAATTTGATTTGTTTGGGTATTTTAAAAAATACATTTGTAATTTGATTATAATAAAATCAATGGGAACACTAAGCCAGCCCAAAATATCTTTTTGCTTGAAGGCAATTCTTGCTGGTTTGCAGCTATGTTAAGCACTGTTTGGATTTGAAGTGTTTTTTTTTTCCAAAAAGCCATAAAATTTGAGTTTTTGATCATCTCTGATTCAGATATACTAACCCCTTGATCCTAGGCTTGATGAAGCATGGAAAGTAACACTTAAAACAGAAGACCCTACCACTTAAATCAGTGTAATTTATATCCACCCAGAAAAGAAAATATCAATTGCTACAAATATCTGCTTTCTTACAGTTCCAGCTCATGGTCCCCCACAAGTTCCCAAATATTTAACAGGGGATATGAATATATCAGAGGAACCTACACAATTTAGAGGATTGGGCCAAAAGAAATCTGATGAGGTTCAACAAGGACAAGTGCAGAGTCCTGCACTTAGGATGGAGGAATCCCATGCACTGCTACAGACTAGGGACCGAATGGCTAGGCAGCAGTTCTGCAGAAAAGGACCTATGGGTTACAGTGGATGAGAAGCTGGATATGAGTCAACAGCGTGCCCTTGTTGCCAAGAAGGCCAATGGCATTTTGGGATGTATATGTAGGGGCATTGCCAGCAGATCAAGGGACGTGATCGTTCCCCTCTATTCAAGATTGGTGAGGCCTCATCTGGAGTACTGTGTCCAGTTTTGGGCCCCACACTACAAGAAGGATGTGGAAAAATTGGAAAACGTCCAGCGGAGGGCAACAAAAATGATTAGGGGACTGGAACACATGACTTATGAGGAGAGGCTGAGGGAACTGGGATTGTTTAGTCTGCGGAAGAGAAGAATGAGGGGGGATTTGATAGCTGCTTTCAACTACCTGAAAGAGCGTTCCAAAGAGGATGGATCTAGACTGTTCTCAGTGGTAGCTGATGACAGAACCAAGGAGTAATGGTCTCAAGTTGCAGTGGAGGAGGTTTAGGTTGGATATTAGGAAAAATTTTTTCACGAGGAGGGTGGTGAAACACTGGAATGCGTTACCTAGGGAGGTGGTGGAATCTCCTTCCTTAGATATTTTTAAGGTCAGGCTTGACAAAGCCCTGGCTGGGATGATTTAGTTGGGGATTGGTCCTGCTTTGAGCAGGGGGTTGGACTAGATGACCTCCTGAGGTCCCTTCCAACCCTGATATTCTATGATTCTATGATTCAGCATTGTTTTTACTAAGATATTATGATACACACACGGTAAACTAGATTGCACCTAGCACCACACTGGTGCCCAAAGAGCCATTTCCATTTCAGTATCGCACGCCTCTGAAGGGCTGGATCAAATCTTGGCACCTTTGCTTCCCTTGTAAAAGGGTGGAGAGGTGCTGAGGTAATTTTGTATATAACAATTTCACTTCCCTCTTTCCTGCAGCTCAGCTTACCACTTGGCTAAAGTGCAAGCCAGAGTTCTATCCCTCCAGGATATTCCAGAAGAAAAAGAAAAAGAAAGAAGAAGAAGGTATTACACAGATTTAAAGGGTCAGGACTATGGTATGCAAAACCTTGAATATAGGTGGTAATAAAAGTTGCCAGTCAACCTCCAAGATAAAGAACCATACAGTTTTTTTGTGTATAATACATTTAATACAAATTTAACATTTGCAAACAGCATTAGGAATACTTTTGAATAACTTTCTTAAACTATTAGGCAATATGCTTTTTTTTGTTCTTTTTCAGATTTCCCAACTTTGCTGCTTCCCTATGATTCAGTGTGAGGGCTTGACAAAACAAACTTTTATCCTTTGGTATACACATACCAACACATTCCCCTCTGATCTCATAGGGATGGTTTCTTGGTCTCCATAGTGGGGCCTCAAAAAGTGCATGTGTATGTGAGAGAGAGTGCATGACCTGGGCTTATTTGACCCTGAGGAGACTGAAAACTTCTCAGGCCCCTCCAAAATCTTCTCAGTAAGCAACTACTGAGAAACCTCAGAACCAGCAGCAGTTTCAGATCATTGATCCAATACCTCTCTGTCTCCTCAGTTTTCCAATGAGATTTGGGAATCTGTAGCCTGCATTCCAAAGTGATACAGATATTGGGACTCAACCTTCACAGTAGGCATACCATTTGGTCCTATGCTCATCAGATGCTCAGTATACAGGGCTGTCTTCAACTCTTATACGGACAACCTTTCCCCTTCTTCAGCTGTGATTGGCTCAGCTTTCAGAAAGGGAATATGTGGAATCTTCAAAACTGATTTCCCCTCAATGGGAACCAGGTGTGCAGCTTCAGAAACAGCTACTGACCATGTCTAGTAACTGTCACACCCTACTTCTGGATGTTTCTGGGCTCTTCTAACTCAATTGCCCTGTTCTCCGCATCTGTGCACCAACAGAGGATTAAATTAAAATCTGTCACCTCCCCATTGCTTCTCTCCCCTACTTATGACTTAAATGGTAAGCAAAAGCACTGAAAATATCACTAGAATTGCTCAATGGGCTCGAGAGAGCTTAGGAAACTGAAAAAGACAGTATCAGGGTCTCTGTACACACAAGTCAGCAGAGTTAGACATGGTTCTAGGATCTCAGAACACACAGTCAGTCATAATTACAGGAAAGAAGTCAAAGTAGCAGAGGAACAAAATCAATTGGACAAGAGGACCTTCTGAGGTCTCTTCCAACCCTAATATTCTATGATTCTATATTTCCTTCTTCTGATGCCAGCACTCTGTTCTGACACCACTGCAGACCTTCTACCAAATGGCAGCAGATATTCAGGGCCTTGTAGGTCAGCTTTCCAGTAGATGAGACATCAGTGATACAAAGAAGGCTAATTCAGTGATTCTAAATGTAACGTGTTTATCTATGCACATACACCAGTCTTGGAACAGAGTTGGTCATAAACAGCATATAGGGTAATTCCTTCTTTCAGAAATCTCAGGCCACACACGAATGTCCAGTTTCCAGTGAGCAAGTCTACCTCAAGAGATCATTTTAACAAGAGAGTAAGGCAGAAAAACTCTCTTACTGCTTGCACATCTCCCTCTACACAGAATTTTGCATAACAAATCACCACCACAGAAAAAGTCTTCTTAAAACTGAACATTTGTTTATCCATGCCACGAAAAAGAACTTAGAAGACTATGGTAATAGTGCCATCTGCCATAACAATACAAATTGTGGTGGTTGTTGCTGCTGCAGTATCCACAAAATACAATTTTCTAAAATTGACAAGAGTAGTAACTAGAAACAATTTATCCAGGATTTAACTTGAAATGGTACCAGTTAAGAATGTATTAATAATGCATTTTTTTATAATTATAATTATTTAATAAGTGTATATTCAGTACTCCTCTTGAGTATTCTTGGAGTTCTGATTGATCCATTTCAAATGGGATTTGACATTCACAGGGTGTCAGTTTCAGGACTTGATCCTACCATTGATTTCACTAGAACCTCATCTAGGTGCTTAACTTTGATTTTTTTAAATCTCACATTAACTAGGGCTGGCTGAAACGTTTATAACCAAACCTGAAACTCATCACAGGTGTGAGGAATGTCTTGAGCCAAGATTCATGTGAACTCCTCTCTTCCCCACATCTGACAGATAGTGAGGGGACGTTTTGTGTTTGACTCAAAACTATTTGAGACTTTGTACTTTCAGCTGAGATGTGCTCTGAAGTGGTTGGTGTGCTTGATCCTGAAACTCAGGGGTTCTCAATGAAGCTAAGAGAAAGCTCAATAAAGTCCTATGTGAGATGGAGAGCACTAGTCAATTTATGTACAGCGCTAGTCAACCTTTACACTTAGACCTGAATGATCAGGGAAATGGAACGGTGATTGACTGGATTTTCTACATCATTGCCTCTTGTGACACAATAACCAATAAACAGTACACTTATTATTCCTATGCCTTTGAATTATTATTTTTATTTTTTTTATTTTGTGGTGGACTTCTTCTTCTCCCTAAACTTTAAAACATGCAGACAATTAAAAAATTGGGGTTTTCGAAAGGATGTAGTGGAATTCAACAAAATTAACAAGAATGTTATTTTTTATTTTCATTTGCCTGCCAATCTCATGAACACCGTTATTAAACAAAAAGAAACTCAGCTATAATTCCACCCTATAATGAAGCAATTAGCTTCTTTTTCAGTCTTCTGCCACAATCCCTGGTTTTCTTTCTGGGACCTTGTTCCCATTGGGAAAAATGGGAGTTATGAGATGCTGAACACATTTAAAACCTGTCCTCTCCTTATGATAAAAATGGTTCCTTATGGCCTTGGAATTTATAGTTAGGTTTAAGATGCCGGTCAGAATCCTTTCTAAATTAAGCCCCTGTGTTTGTTCCTGAATTAATTTTATTGTTTACCATTTATAATAAGTTCAACCCTAAAAATATATGGTGATTCCATAGTCAGTATTTCACTGACTTCGATATCAAATTCTTCTCTTTATAAGTAAAAGATATGTTTTCTTACTGCCGGTCCCAAAAAATGTATCCTGGGTTCTTTTCATCGCAGGTAGTGATCATCAGTAGATTCCGGAGGTCAAATCACAATTTAACCTATACCTGTACAGCCCATTCTCTTTTGATTATGCCCACAGTGACACCTATTCAAAACACATTAGTCTAAAATGGATTTACACAGGTGTCAATGAGGGAATAACCTGAAGAAAACAAGGTTGCACAGGTGTCACTGAGGAACTAATTTGACCTGAGAACCTCTATTACTGATGATTCACAAAAATGGGGAAAAAATGAATCAGATTATCAGACTGAGAAGCAGTGAGTCTAGTGGAGAGGGCACTGCACTAGGTGTTAAGAGACCATGGTTCAATTCCTGGCCTTACCAATTTGTGTGATTTTTTGGCACCTCACTTCACTTGTGTGTATGTCTGTTTCCCATCCTACCTTTTTTCACCGTTGTCAGAACGTCTATTATTATGTTTATGTACAGGGCCTAGCACAATGGGTCCCTGTTTTTGTTTCAGGATTTTAGACACTTCCATAATAAAAATGAGATCAGAACCTATGTTGAATTTGCAGGGATTATATTTAGAAAAAAAGCTTGCCAGTTGTGCAGATTTGATGTGAAGATATGACTACAATTATGGAACTGATCATTTCCATTTTACAAGTAGTTAATATTAAGATTTTCCCATTTAAAATTGGGCCAAATCTATAGAGCAAACAGGGCCCTTGTTTTTGTCCTGCACATGTAGGTAGTTTTGCAAAGAGACTGTTTACTGCAACAAACACAAGTCTACCCACAAGATTCCAGACTGAGAATTGCTGCATCACAATGTAGGACAGAGAGGTGAGACATTTCTTTTCAGATCTAGAGTCCTCTCTTTTCACTCTACAGGTCTTTCAGGGGCTACTGCTCCACTGTGGATGTAATTAGTCCCCTTGGAATAAACCTGGGCTGGAAGAAGAAAGGGGGTGGGATCATTGTGAATCTCCCTCAATAGTAAGCTGATCATGATACAGGAATTGAAAAGATTGTGAGTCACTCTGATGTCCCACTGCTCCCAGTGCCCGCAGGAGGGAGAGTTCCTCAGCACCTGTTCCTGACTGGCAGCCCAGTTTTGGGACTGCAATTTGATCTGGTTCCTTACGTGACTGCAGCCAGGAAGATGCTGTCCCGCAGTATGTAATGTTTCAGAAGGTACTCTTCTGCCCATATCCACTTCCTTCAATGGCATAGATAGCATTGAAAAGGAGAGAAGTCCTCTGGGGTAGGCCCAGAATGGTGTTTTCTCATGGGGACTTGGGCATGATGTGGCCCTTTAAACTTTTGAAAAAAGACACTAATATTTATTTTGACATATGTTGTCTTAATATAATTATTTCTTACCTCAGGGATTAAAATACTACCTCACTTTCTCTTGTCATATTGCACCATTTAAAGAAAAAATGTAGTTAAAATGAACTTGAAGACACTAGATTTTGGAAACAAATGTATATTTAAGACTGTAATTCACCTGATACACATCAATAGTTCTCTCAGCTACCCACTATCAAATGGATTATTTTTAGTAGAAAACCCCAAATACAAGCTGTGTTCTCAGTGGGACTACTTCAAGGAAGCTTTAATGGGCTTTATGACTTTGTAAACTGTTCAGATGCATATTCTCTTGTGAACTAAATTCTCATGAGACTTAATGTTTGCATAATGTTTGATTATATTCAGAGGATATCACTGCTGGGAAATAGAGGAGAACAGGTTCAGGATAAGTAGGTATGGATCACAAGATGGGGAACATCTTCATTTACATCTTCAACAACAGTGGGAGCTATTTCCTCTATGCTACCATACTAAATGGCACATCTGAAGTTGGAACACATTATTTTGATTGAACAAGTGGTAATTACGCTTAACAGCTGGATTCTCAGATTGTGATCAAGCTATAGAAAATGGTAGCATGTTGTTGAGCTACCCTGATGTTGCTCCAGAGAAGGAGTAAATTGTGACCTGTTGAAGCATACACTTCCCAACATGGCAGCACAACTGCACTGGAGGGCAGAGTCACGGTATTGATCACTTTGTAGCCCCCCTTATCCATCGCCACGAGAACTAGGGTGGGGAGGAAGCAGCAGCAGCAGCTCTGTGGAGCCCGTATCCTCATCTATGCAGGAAACAGTGGTATGTCACAGTGGCATAAGGGATAAAGGGCATAAGGAATGCTTTATCTACTGCCTTGCACCCAGGAACAGGATGGGTCACAATCTGGCACAAAACTATCTCATCAAAGGTGAACACTTGTTACTTACTATACTACAAGTTTTAAAAATTAGGGTTTTTTTATTTGGCTTGAAATTATATACAATTTGGTTCATCCTAGAATGTAAAAGCTAGGATATTTTTAATACATGAAGAAATTATTCTCAATTATTTATAATTGCTTAATATTTTATTAACATTGTTTTTATAAATCTTTGTTCATATGCAGAAATGCAAATTTTGGTGGGCTACATCCTGAAAGGCAATGGAACTCTCTCAGTTTAACCCACCTGATACTTCAGATCAGAGTCTATGGTGAACTATAAACTAAGCTTGCCACGTTTCATTTTCTCTGATGATTTATGGATCAAAGTGTCACTTGTTTGGACTTTATTTTGAAGATTTTGTTCCTTTAAAGAACTTTCACTGGGGTTGCTTTGTGAAACTGGAAGCCTCCAAAGATGTCTGATATTTACTAATGTCCAAGATGAAGTTCTGCTTGAATTGTAATTGTAATTGGATAGATTTTAGTGGGAGTAACACATATGTTTGGGAAAAAAAACAATTGAGATTTGTTTGGAGGTATATATCTTATATATCTAATACATATATTAGCCTTCCCCCATTTCTAGCCAATGCTCCCATGAATGAGGACAGACAAAATATGCTTTTTTAATTGTATTTATGGATTTAGAAGCAATCTTTGCAAAATTGTTCTCTTATTTATATCTGCTGTTGGGACAGTGGTTCTGCTACCAAGGTATTCATGAAAAAAAAATTAGCAAAAGAGTTAACTATGCCTTAAGATTTCATCAGAAAAAAAGTAACATTGTCAAAGTTATTAAGCATAACCTGCAATCACCCTTTTACAGTCTGACAGGAGATTACTGAACAAAAGCCATTTGGCCCTGTTTTTCTCCTTTTAGTTATTATGCTCCAAACAAGTGTATCACTGGAGATGACAATGTATCATAGACACCTCTTTATCAAAAGGTGAAATGCATCAAATGAATTATTCACTATGAATTATTTGCTCAGCTCTAGTACATGTAATGGAAATCTGTTCCTTAAGTCCTGCACCTTAGACCTCGGGAATCCCTTTCCTGAATACAAAGAGGAGGCTGAAATGTAGAAGAACAAAGTAAAACGAAAGGAAATTAAGGTCATCACGACAACCATTTATCATCAAGACAAAGAGAAATATAGTTATATATTCATAAATCTAAAGGGAATTTGTTTCCCTTCTTGTATTAGACTCATGAATCACCACTAAAGTAGAATCAAGGACCAGTAAGTGCCTGCTCCTTGTGCTTGTACAAACTGGGGGGAACATAAGGAATTTCTCTTCTTCTTGTGAACGCTGAATGAGCACCAGGCACAAATACACTATTTGAGCTCTACTGGGCACACAGACCTCTTTCTTCATAGTACTCCCTAGGATTCTAGCCATGCAAAGTGGAGGGGAAGGATGATGTGCCCCCTGCACTAGTGTGACAGTTGTCGGGGCACCCAGTACTGTTGATCACTTTGTTACCCTGCCTCAGCCCCCACCGCTTCAGCCAGAGGGAGTCTCTCTTTTGGTAGCTGGATGTTACCTCCCTGACACCAACAGCCTTTCAGCCACTCAAACACAAGTTAACAATAGGTGCACCCCAGTCCCCTAGTCCCTTTGAATATCTCCTTTGTGATAGACAGCCCTTGACACTGGCTAACAGAAATCCCAAATCTTCTTCCCCCAAAGGAGCAGTGTACCCAGTTTTACCTTAAACCACTGTTCCTGTAAACCGCACAGCACTTATGAGCACTTACAATAAAGCAAAATTAGCTTTATTTAAGAAAGAATAAATATTTAACTAGAAATGTGAAAGAGTGTCAGAAACAACTGGTTACAGCACAAAACAAAATCTAAACATATTTATTGTTACCCCTCCTATCTAATAAAGTGGCTCCACCCCAAAGTTCAGTCCATTATAGAGTTGACTGGTTGCACAAGAACCAGAAGTAAAACATTCATAAAAGCCCCCTGCTTCTTAAGGAGTTTCCTCAGTGAATGGATTGAGAGTCCCTTTCTCTACACTCTGCTATACTGAAACAGTCTTTTGTCTTTATTCAGAGCCAGGGTGATCTGTATGCTAAATATTCCTTTTCACCTTCAAATGGTTTCTGCCATTTGCAATTGTCTTTGATGATTTCCCATTGGCTGTTCTGGGATGGGCCAAGAGTAGAAAACAGAACTTTGCTTTACTTTGTTGGATGAGTAGGGAGGGGTGAGAACTCCCTCTTGCTTGAATGGATTATCCCCGAGACACATTACCCTTAATGACTAATCTTTAAGCCAAGTCCATAAATCGTACTTTCAGTATAAATACATTATTCCTTAAATATTTCCCATACATACATCTCACAAAGATTATGAATCTTGACATGTTACGAGTTGTCTGTAGGTGCCGTACATCTTACTCTTCATGGGTAAATATCCTGTAAGATGTGTTCGGTATAGTGTATTTGTTAGAACTGAGGTGACAGTTCTTTGAAAAGGATAGGGGACCATTTGCCAAGGAGTTTCACTTACCAGAACAGGCTGACTGAAGAGAAAGGAGTATAATGCACTGTGTTAAAGCATGGTACAACAGGAGCTCCAGGACCAACTGTACTACCTTGAGGCATACCCAGAACTTTCTCTGGTGTAATTTGGCACCACTGCTGAATAGTGGCTGCAAGATAGAGTATGAACCAAAAATGATAAACTCTCTAAAAAACTTAGTTCTCCCTATATATTCCAATAAGAAATGTGTGCATGTGTAACTCTAATGTTATGCATGCTGAAGGCATGAGACCATTCCTAACTCTGCCACATAGTTCCTGTGTGAATTTAGGTAATCCATTTTTTTCCCATCTCATCTATAAAGTGGGAATGTTAATATTCCCCTACCTCAAAGGGGTGTTGCAAAAAAAAATCCATTGATGTTTGTGAAGCACTTTCATGATATGGCAATGAGTGCCACAGAAAAAGCCTATAAAATATGTTTTTAGGTAGAATCTAATTTCCATCTGAACTCTTCACCTTGCTTGCTAATTATATAAAACAGCACACATGCAGCACAATCTTTGTGGAGCTGTTTGCCAGTGGGCTACCATAACTGACAGTGACAGTAGGTAAAGTTCTGTGTCACAGAAGGAACTAATTCTAGTAACCAAGAGGTATGCTCTTTGATTTCTCACAGACAGGATAACTAAGATTAAGGTCAAAGCCTGTGATGTTACTGTAGAGGAATTCATTCCCTTTGATATTGTATGTGCCAGAAAGTCAATATCTTTGATTTTAGTATTCTTAGAAGAACGTATAGTTTTGCAAAGCCCATGGGTTAAATTCCTCTGAGACATGCTTTTCTCACTGAAAAATTGTATAATAAAAACTTCAGACATTTCAGCTGATGGAAAGGATCCAAATCTGAATGTGAGAGTAAAGGTTGGCAGAAGCATTTTGGATAGTTACCGCTTGTATTGAGTTTCATGCTCAGTATCAAGAAGATTGGGTTCTATATCTAGAATATGTTTTTACTATACAATCTCACACCATTTTGAGGTATCTGTTGCTATAAATTGTGAAACTGGAAGACAAATAAGGATGGGGAAAGATAAAGTATTATCTTCTATTATTACAACTACAGGTCTTGGTTTATTCTGAGTAGAGAGTAAAAATATCACTTAACCAAATTCTCTGAGCAATACATTCATGCTATAACCCTGAATACCCCAGTGGAAATGATTAACAAAAATAAGAACAGTCCTGAAGCTCAACCTTATCTATGAAACCTATTTTATGTCCAAATGTATTTGAATACTGGGCTCCTTCCTTCTCCACAACCACTTTTAGCTCCATTTCTCCCACCTTAAACAAGCCATCCTCCTTTTCTGCAACCGCCAACACCCTCTTGGCTTTCCTCTACCAAAAACTCCCCCTTTTTGAGACACCCCCTTGTAGGTTCTCTTACTTCAGCAACAAATGACTCCAGTTTCATTCCCTTTGCACTAACACCATAATTGTAGATCTGGTAAAAAATATTTTTTTAAACGTTGATGATAAATGTCAAGAATGCTTTTGCTAGAACACCTCCTGAGCTTCCCCTTGTGTACACTCACCAGGATGCTAAAATAGAGCCAAAGCTTAGACCTCATGTGCTTTTAGGCTGGCTGGGTCGGGCCAGAGTCCAGTCACTGTCTCAAGCTCTGGGTTCTTAGGCACTGTCTCAAGGTGCAATTCTGTCTAGCACACTTTCCTGAGATATGGGACACAGCTGGACTGCAGAGTAAGTCCTAAATCTGGTGTTGGCCCTCCTAAGCCTCCCATTAGTAATGATGTGTTCCTCAGAGTTCCTTCAAAGCTGTGGAGCATCTGGATTATTGGTTCAGCTAAAGCAAGTATCACAGAGACATTGCAAAGGAGTTTCTTGAGCACAGAATAGACAAAGAATAGCAAAGCACAAGAGATATACAGATCTATGGAAAATAACAGTTACCTGAACACTAAACACTCCTTCCTCCAGTGACCTCATCACCCTGAGAGCCCTTTGGGTTTTGAGCAGTCCTTTCAGGGTTCCAAGACCCTCCTCTCCTCCGCCAAGCCTTTGCATTCTTGTCCTGGTCATGAGAGAGAGTAAGAGCAGACCTTGTCCTTTTATGGAGTCACAGCCCTCTCTGTCAGGTAAATCCCTCTTCCCGTGCAGTGACTTCAAGTTCACTGTCAGGTGGTTAATTGCATAATTACAGCCCACCTACAATTCAGGGGAGGTAGGGGGGGAAATGGCTCTCCTGGGCTGCAGCCAGCTTATTGTTTTAGAGTGTTTCCATTTGAATGGAAGACCTTCCAGGAAAATAACTCTTCTTCTGCATGAACCCTCTGCTAGTGGGCATACCAAGGGCTAGTCTATACTAGAAGCACGAGAGCGCATACGCTATGTACACACATACACATTTGGCTAGCTGTAGCATGTCAAGACACTGTATGCCAGTGGGAGAAAGCTCTCCTATCGGCATAGGCTATGTACACACTACAGCTTAAGTCGGTATAAGTTATGTTGCTCAGAGGCGTGAATAAGCCATCCCCCTGAGCAACGTAAGTTACACTGACCTAAGGACCAGTGTGGACAGCTATTCACACCCCTGAGCCACAAAACTTACGCCAACAGAAGTGGTAGTGTGGACAGTGCTATGTTGGCGGGAGAACTTCTCCCCAGTGCAGATGTGCTGCTCTAGCACTCCTAGCATAGATTAGCCCTCTGTGTGCCCACTAGCATAGGGTTAATGCAGAGCAAGAGTCATTTTCCTGAATATCCCAGTCCAATATGGAGGCTAAAGACAAAGATGAAAGGCAAAGTGCAATTTACAATCAAAATGGTGTTCAGAAAACATAATGGAGTTTGTAAACGGATATAAACATATGCAGACATACACTAATCCATCATAGTTTTGAAATACATTTTCATGACATTTTTTTTCAAATAGGTTTGCATAACAGGTTGTTACAACTGACAAGTTCCCTCAGCTCTTAACACCCCCTCCTCCTTTTAATTCATCTCAGGTTCAGCTCACTTTGAAGATCCTAGTGGGACCAAATTAAAAGGATTCAGCAATATTTCTTCTGGGAACTTAGTCTGCTCTTGCTGATTTAATATCTGGCTCGCTCTGAAGCATCTATGGTCACACAGTTTTCACTGACAAGGTCCTAGAAAGAGCCTACATGCAACAACAGTCTGGACCTCAACAAATTCTGAATCCTGCAAACATACAGGCGCTGAGGGTGAAGAGAGGAAAAAATGGGTCTGGAGTACTTCATCAGGACCCCAAGTGAACTGATAAAGTATTTGGGAGTCTCAGGAAGATTAGTAGGGGCTCATATCAACCCATTATATCTTTGATAAGACCTAGGGGGTGGGGATAGCAGGAAGGAAAGTATCACACTGCAGAGTATTCAGATACTATTCTGATAACCTACAGCTTTTCAAAACCGAACTTCTGAACTTTTTAAAAGTTATCCTTTACAATAAGGTATGCGGTTATTTTCTGTATAACTGAATTTAGTGTTGTGGGATTTTTTTTTAAACCCTCTAGAGTGTTCTGTGCTACTATTTGCGCTGTGAACTCTAATGATGTTATAAACCAAAACCCGCAAATCTGATAAAGGAGCTTATATAGAACTCAGAGATATGACAAAATTCATATAGAGCCCTCCAACACAAAGTGAAAGGAGAATGTCTTCTACATAGTTTTGAAATGCCCTTTTCCCACACACTGCCTCTTTTGTCCCTCATCCAAAATATCCATCCTTATCCAGGTCATCCTATCTTCAGGCCACACCCTTGTCTGAGCTGGTTCTACCTTTCTTCTCATCTTAAAGCTTGACTTTTCCCTCTTTCACAACAGCAACTCCTGCAGGGTCCTTTAGATTAATAGACATTGCTGAGGTAGGATTTGTGCCCAAATTGCAGCATCTCCTTATTGGTCATGGTTAAATAAATACTTTTAACTCTGGCTGGAGTCACTCATTGTCAAAGACTGTGTTCTGACTGAAGGACTGGGCCCCTGTGATGATATCACAACTATATACCTACTATCTGTAAAGGACATCTGAGACCCCATGGAACCAAAGAAAAGATAAATCCCTCCACCTGTTGTGTTACTTTGGAGGCCCACTACAAGAGGCCTCTAGATCATAAATTGGATCAGCTTAAGTTTAAGGGTTCCACATCAGTTTTTTTTTAGCATTTAGGAGAAGGAGAGGCTGGAGAGTGGAGGTGGAGGGGCATGGAAAATGGAAGATAGCAGAAGACAAAAGAAAGGAGGAGGAGACTTTATTAAACAAAGAAAAACTTTAAGCTACCCCTTGAAGACCATTCTCCTGTTCACCATGAACTTGCCTGATCTTGCTGCAACAGTTTGTGGCCCTTCCCTCCCAATAGGGTCATAAACTGCTCCTGAAAGGCATTTGGTAGCACTGGCTACAGGAGAAAAGAGAATGAGTATCTAACCCAATGGAGTCTCTTTTTAAAAAAAAAGTGGGGATACATTTTTAAGTTCCTATAACAATTACATTTAAAATAATAAAGAGATGTTTATAGCTCCTTATATATTATTTTTTTATTCTTCTACCAGGAATGAGTTTCTCTAATGAAAAGATACTTTGCACAACCACCCCCTTCTACTAAGTTGTTTTTATTAAAAAAAAAAAAAAACCTGGATTATTTTTATCTGAACCTCAGAATTCAGTGTGAACAAATGACTTATTAATGCACACCCTAAAATGGTTTTTTGCTTATACCTCAAAACAGCCATTTAACAGAAACCTCAATTTAATCTTACTCCTTGACCCTGGGTGTCCCTAGAGTTGCCCTCCACAGCCTCATCTGTCCTAGTTCCTACTTTTTAGAGGGGCACTCTCACCTCACATATTATCCAGGGTGGACTTAACGAGCTGCATCTTCCTCAAGAGTCAGCAGAACTTCAGCAACTTTATGCAGTTGTTCTAACACCTGATAACAGTGTGGTTCAACAGAAGATCCTTCCCACAAGGTCATTAAAGCAGAACATTATGGGAAAGAATAAATTGCTATATGAAAAAAATATCACAAGTTTGAAATTCTCAATGAATCCTAACAGGAGGCATTAAGTTGGATGAAAAATATATGGTAAAATGTTTTAATTGTGGTAAATTATTATCATAAAGATAGGAAGCTACCTTACTGCAACCCTCTCCCCTCTACTCTTTCCCTTTCACTCACAAACATACCATTTTTGTGAAGAAGTTTAGTAAGGCTCTTAAAAATTCATGATAAAGCCCAGAGAAGCGAAGAGGTACATAAGGCAGTTCCAACAATATGCGAGAAAGTCTCTGGAGACCAGACCAGCACTAATATATTGTCTCCATAAATCAGGAACCTGATACCAAACTCTTCACGTGGAAGACAACCGATCTTAACAGCACATCCTTAAAGCAACGTAAAACGCACAAATCATAGCTTTTCATTAATGAAGTATTCTCTCCCAAGGCCATCATAAAAGAAAGTTGATTATAGCCACCTGTGAGAATGTTTAGGAGGCTTTATTAAAGTCTAATTTGTCTATAAAATTTTCTTGGTAAATAGCAAATTTTAAATCTTGAAGCTTTCCATTCTGAATGATTTTGTTTTCAACAAGGAATTGCGGCGGTGGTGTTGAATTCTCCATGAGGCAATAGCTTTTTGAAGAATTTCAGAGGGCAAATAATGAGTTTAACCAACCTCCTGAGTAATCTAAATGATGAACAACCTCTAGGACACCCGAGGCAAGTGCACTTTCCTCCTCTGTATTCCACAGCTCAACTACAATACCAACACTTTTATGAAGTGAACTCTGGCTGCTGTGGGGCCACCCACAACTTCTAATTACCTGAAGTTTTATACTAATGGCAGTTACTAATGGCTGCAGAATTCCCGTTACTATTAACTGTCTATATTTGTTACTTACAGAATCCACGGGCATATTATGCTAAAGTAAAAGCTAAGTGTGTTTTCCTCTGGCATTCATGGTTTCAGTTGACAGCAGTTTTGATTAGCATTTGATGGCACTCTCTCACTCACATATCAAGATGGCTAAAAGTGAGTAGCAGTGACCTTTGGTAAATTTCAGCTGTTATTCCTTTGAAGACAAGGTTTGTTCAGAGAAAGTCAGCTAATTTGAATCTTCTGGTATGACATACAGAGCTAGTTGCTGTAAAGTGATGAGAAACTCAGCAACATTTACTTGTTAACTCTGTTCAATGGTTTTGTTTTTTTCTCAATACTACAGCCCCATCGTAATGTTCATCTCTACACTGGTCTGTTTTAATGAACTGGATGGTCTAGAGGCCTAAATACTGATATTCAAATATCACAATGAGTGCCTTGAGAAGGTTACACTAAGCCTCGGTTTCTCCAGCTGGGGTGTGGGGAAGTACTACTCACCAGTCTCAGAGGGGTGTCACAGGCACTGCTAATGCTTGTCACCACATTCTGAAGCCACACAATTTAGTTATTCCTGCCAATAGTTTCTTAAAGCTGTAACTATTAAAGCTGCCTTAGACATGCATTTCTCACTGTTGCAGTTACTTCAGTTCACAACAAAAAGTATTATTAAATAAAGTATAATTAGTAGTTCTAATTAGTATAATTAGCAGTGGGGGGGAAGTGGTTACTTTAGCCTCAAAGAATTACATATTTTCATATGGCTTTTGATCTATGCCTGGAAAAACGGGGGTCTTTGGCCTCTCCAGCACACTTCCCAGGCACAGACTGTGTTACCCCTTCAAGGAAGTGTGACCTCATGGTCCAGCAGCCTTAGGCCCTACGGACAAGTACTGACTACTTCAAACTCCCCAGTTGCTTATCATACCTTTTCCCAGAATTCCAACCTTGTGGGAACTCTGATTTACAGCCCACTTCTCCAGGGGCATGTGATACTTGACACATATAACTCAGACTTTTCAAAGGTTCCATAGTCAATCACTCTTTGCCTTAAGATAGCAGAAGATTTATACAGATCTAAACAAAACAATGAAACACCTGCATGCTACTCTCTGCCTCAGTTTCCTCACCTCTCTTGAGCATTCTTTGGGATTTTGGAGAGTGTCCCTGCAGGATTCCAAGTCCCTGGACCCAGTATTGCCAATAATAAGTCAGACCCCCAACAATCATGAGATTTTTTTTCAGTCACATCATATTTTTCAGTCTGTCTTTTAAATGTTTTACTGCCCTCGACCCCTCTGCCAATGTGTGTGTGATAATTTCAGGTTGAAAAGTCAACCTCTAATGCACAAAAAAATACACGCCTCTCCCTGCGTGCTCAGAGGGAGACTCCACTTACCCGTTCCTCACATCTGATATAGGGGAACCACCATCCATTCTCTATGACTGTCTTGAACTAGCAACAACACTTCTTTATCTCCTGCTACCCCAGGGGACTCCTCTACCTGGGACCTAGCAGCACCACTTCCCCAACTCCCCCATCCCTGCCTCCCACTGTCCCAGAATTCTCCCTCGGCGATAGACCCATACATTGAGTCAGGACTCAGTGGCAGGGCAGGTCTGTTCCTCAGCCCCAAGGCTTTCACAGAGTTCTCTCTATGTGCCCAGCCCAGAAAATCAGAGGATCGGAGGAGCTGTAGGTACCAAAATCCTGTGACTCACCATTAATTGATGAGAGTTGGCAACACTGCATTCCCCTGGCTGCTTGGAGGGGACTCCCCTTACCCACCACTACCCCCAGGCTGGGAAATTTGCCATCTGATCCCCCCACCTCCATCACTGTCCTCTACTTCCCCCTCAGCCTTCCTCCATCCTCCACATCCTCCTAAATCTATCTCCTGTTCTCCTTTGCCTCCCCATTCACCTTTCACAGTGTTTTGTTTCTACTGCTCCTAACAGTCCCTGTTTACTGTCCAACCCCTGAACCACAGAGTGGCAGTCATAAGCCATTTTACTTATGGGCTGACTTCAATCTCCTTGCCAACAGTGGGAGGTGGCAGCCAACTTTAGAAAGGGCAGCCTCACTCCCACATGCAGATAATCTGTAGGGAAATGGCAGCCATCTTGCTGGCTTCATCCCCATTGACAGTCATAGGAGATGATGAACATTATGAACAAGAGAAAAATTGTGAATTAGCACCAGTCACCATGTTTTCATGAGACAGGTAAAAATCCACCTCAAAAATCACTAGAGTGACAATAAGAAAAGGAGTAGTTGTGGCACCTTAGAGACTAACCAATTTATTTGAGCATAAGCTTTCGTGAGCTACAGCTCAAATGCTCAAATAAATTGGTTAGTCTCTAAGGTGCCACAAGTACTCCTTTTCTTTTTGTGAATACAGACTAACACAGCTGCTACTCTGAAACCTGTTTGAGTGACACTAAAATTGAAAGAGTTAGCAATCCTAAGGACCTCTCTCCTCACCACTTCCTCCTCTGGACCACAGAGTCTTCCTTCTCCGCTCTCCAGTCAGATGCCTTGGACCTTGGCTGATCCTCAGTCAAAGTAGTCCCCTGACCCTCCAAAAGTCTGCCTTTGTTCCTCTCTCAGTCAGCCTCTGTGGTTTTCAAAGGCTGGCACTAACATGCCACCTCTGTTTTCCTGTTTAGGGATTTTTCACTTTCCATTCCCCCCTCCCCTTGGTCAAACTGTTTTTTTTTCCAGTTCAGGCACCTAGCATTGCTGTTGCCCTGCCATGAGCACAGTCATTAAGGTTAACAGCTTTTGTTTGCTTTATAGTTTCTCCCACACAGGTTGGTGATACATGTCAGGGACCTCGTCAGGCCATTGTGCACTCACTACTCATTGACACATTCAATAATAACAGCAATTTCATGAAATTAACCAGAATTCATAAGGTGAACATGGACATATTCCCCAATTCATCACACCAGCCAAATGTGTATTGCCTGTCTGCAAGCCTATGTGATTGCTTTGTGTGTGCATGTTCTATAAAGTAATGTGGAGGAAAAAAAAACAAGTTTAAAGGTCTGTAGGTATTTTAGGGATATGCCTGTGCATGTAATACATGCATGCAATACACTGTCATTTCTGGAAAAGTCAGAATACATACCTCATCTCTCCATCATTCTCTTATCACATCCATCATTGATCTCTTTTTGACATTTACTCGGGGCAAGGTACTACTGGTGTCATTCCTGATCAGTTCCATTCAGTAGCTGTCAAACTTAGTTTTAAGTCCACTTACGTGTCCCCAGCATTGAGTTCTCCACTAAAATGGTAGCTTATGCAGCAAATAGCATATCAAAATTGCTTGCATTTATTAACTGAAGACAGTGTCAATAAGTGGCCTGTAACTGGAACCTGTATATAAATTAATAGGTTATTGTTTAGTAGGCTAAATACTAAAGTCCTTAGTCTGACAAAATCCCCATATGAACGCAATTTGAATTTTATTTGCATAAGGACTTCAAGATTTGTTACATTATTTGCAGGACACTTTCCAAACAATGGTTCCAGAAGAAAGAACCTCCCTTGTAATGTCATTTCATGTTCTATGAGTGCCACTGAATAAAGTACTTTATTTGTATTGTGCATAAGCCACTTCAAAGGCACTTTCCTGAAGTGTCTGACTCCTTTAAGATAAATGGGGTCATGGTATCTGTTGCCTCTTCCCAGAAGAAATACCTTATGGGAAATTGATATTGCAGCTCTTTACATTATCTCTTAATATATATCAGTAATTTCCTATATTTTTATAATCCTTTTTTCTAAAGATAGAGGGATTTTTTTTTCCTGAAAAAATGTCAAATTTTCATCAAAAACAAACAAAAGACCCTAATTTTTGAGTTTCGGCTCTCCAACAAAAAAAAATAAAAAATGATTTTTGTTAAATACCCAATATCTCATTGAAAAAAACCCCACCATTTGCTAGAAAATTTCTAAACAGACTTATTCTTTCCTTATTCAAAAACACATAACTGACTGTATCGGGCGTGAGACATGACCATGTTCAAAACTACTTCAAGGCAAGAGTGACTGATGCAATTTTTTGGAAAGATGGAATATGGAAAGATTATTGTTATATGTATTTTGTAGGCTTGCTAGTGATTGTATTCCTCACTCAATGGGTGAGCTAAACGATGGTTCCTGCAGTAACTAAAGTCAATGGGAACTAATGAATTCAAATCCCCATTACTGGAGCAATGCAGGTAAGAAGTGTTTTGAAGTTTTGCCTCCAGGGGAACAGCATAGACTAATTTGAAAAGGCCTAAAAAGACAAAGAACTTGAAACCCTATAAAATATTAGCCATGACCAGAAGAGAGGATTGCTCACTCTAGCCAAGAACTGGTAGACATAAATCTGTGATCAAACACAAGCCCCCTGGAGGACCTGAAGTACTTTGAAACTGGCAGGGTCTCCATGTGGAAGATCAGTAGCTGCTTGATATGCCAGCCATGTGTATAAGCTGCTTGTTGTTTTTAAGATATGTTTTCTTTGAAATATTTTTGTTCTGAATAGATAGTACACTGTTTTATGAGTGCTGACTGGTCACAGAATAACCCTATCATTGTCCTTGAAAGAACAAGACTGCAGTTGCTAACTAAAGTCAGACCCGCTGAGACATTAACCGTAAATTACAGGATTCTGCAGCCTAAGGCCCAGAGAGAAAGATTAGCAGGAGTCTGTCCTGAGGAAAATAATGGTTACAGACCTGAGGTCTACATAGAATGTCCTTGAGGACCAGAGGGGGTCAGGGCTGCAACTAAGTCGAGAACTGGGACACAAGCTTACCTCCTCACGTATCCCAGCTTCCAGATAGAACTGGCAGCTCTTCCATGGCAATATACCCTATTTGATCCCCCTAAGCATTAAGTGGGACAGGATACTACCTCATCCCAGAGATGGCTTCAGATCAGAAAAAGAGCAGCATACAGTCACAGCCCCAGGAGCCTGCCGGGCACCAGCAAAGACAATTTATGGGAATTGTTAATTTGTGCAGGCAAAGAGATTTTTCAGTGAGAATTTAGATGATAATCAGTATAACATAAGATGAAGATACTGGGGGAAAGAACAAGGGAAAGCTACAGGAAATGATTTTGGAAATATTTGGGAGAATAAATCCTCACAAATCTGGGCAAAGGGTGCACAGTCTGTCTCTGAATTAGCAATCAAGAAAAGGGACTTCATTCTCAATTAATCTGTTCCTCCACTTGAAAGAGGCTGGGGGTAGTTGGGCAAAGGTGCCCAGCCTTTGGTGAAAATCTAATTTATGCATTGCTTCTCATGACTCCTGGGAACAGGACTAATGTATGGCCTTTATGACAGCTCAGCATCTCAAGGAGGTTCTCTGTGCCGTGGGTATTCTCAAGGGGATATTTCTGCCCAGGTTAAGGCCATTTTAAGCCACCGTAGTATAATTTACAATCAGGCCCAAGATTTGAAAATCTTTTCAGAATATTTGGATTTCTTCAATGCATATAGATTTTCATAAATTATAGTATCTGTCATAGCAGTGACTCATTTTTATGGGTGTTTCTGTCTTTCTAATGCCTGCAAACTATCTGTTTTGCTATGAAAGAAGCAGTTGTGAACCATTTCCTATGCATTTTCAAAATTCTTTTTTTAGGGATCTATAAAAAATGCCACAGGGCCTAGTGTGATTTTTATGGCCAAATATTTCTTCTAGGGTTTTGCAGACTTCTTTCAGGGTACCAGGAAATTCCCAGTCATATGAAGATAGAACTATTTATCAATTTTACAGTGCCAATGTAAGTGAATTGTTAAGACCCAAACTGTTTAATTATATTGAGACACAGGGAAATAAGTTAAACTCTTTATGTAATATGAATTAGAATCTTTGGATGATTCATAATTTGCCTCTTGAAAATTAGAATAAGACCGTGATCCTTCTCTCACAGAAGCTCAGGTCAAAACTCCCACTATCTATAAATTGGAGTAAGTTCTAGGACTAAATGCATCATCATGCATTTGAGAGATAAGGTGGATGAAGTAATATCTTTTATTGAACCAGGTCCTGAGGAAGAGCTCAGTGTAAGTGCAAAAGCTTGTCTCTCTCACTAACAGAAGTTGGTTCAATAAAAATGGTACCTCACCCACCTGGTCTCTCTAATATCCTGGGAACAACACAGCTACAACTCATCATACATTTGATTAACAATTATTTCCAGGTTCTTCTTTATTGATTTAGTCTTTACTTATCAAGAAAGTATGATCATTTATTTTCTTCCTCCTTTTCTGGAGGAAATGGGGACTGTGGAAGAGATGTGTTCTACCTCTACAAGACCTGAATATTCACTGGACACTTACTAGCCCTAGGTAGATACAAAACTGAAGAGTGGGGAGCTCCTACCAGTGAGATTTAGAGCCCACAGCTGGTGAGAAGTCCAGCTCTCTGCTCCCACCTGCTTGTGAGGAGGAGAGTGCTGTTTGTTCATTTTTTTTTACCAGTTTTCTGGTTCTGGATCTTGTTTGGAGACTCCACCTTTCATATTAACCTCCAGAAATCTAGTTTTTGCTAAATTTGAAGCTCCAAAAATATTTCAAGTGGCTACTGATTTCCCTGTCCTGAAAGAGGCAGGGCTTTTTTGTCTCTCTTCCTTCACAATAGGACAGTGTCCCTGCAGCAAAAAATACATGATGGATGGAAATATAAAGTTTTCTGGGAAGTCTCTACTGGTGATGATACACATTAGGTCCAACGACATTGCATCATGTGGAATTATACAGATTATAGAAAACGTCAAGGATCTTTGAAAGAAACTGAAGAAGAAGAAAGTCCAAGTGCTCTTCTTGGAGATCCTTCCAATCCTTCAAGCACAAGAAGGCAGAAAATAATGGAGGTGAACTGTTGTGTTTATAACTGGTTTGAAGCTGAAAGTTCTTTGCAACATAGAACCACATTGAAATGGAAGAGGGGTCCGTATGAACAGGATGACCTGTATCTCATAGGTGAAGGAGTGCTAATCTTGTGGGCTGGAGACTAGATGGAGGAGCCAGAAGGGAATTAAGCTAACAACACAAGAGGAGTGTGCTAAGCAGGCAAATGCAGCATAAATTCAAAATCATTATGTCACAAACAAATTGAACTGGCAATTTGGCAATGATGTGAAGTGAAGAATATTTTCAATTGCTTATATACCAATGCTAGGAGTCTGGGTAATAAGCAAGAGGAATTTGAAATTTTCATTCTTCAGAAAAATGAGATGGCAATCATGTGGCCTGGTAGGACAATCCACATGATTGGAATTTTAATTGGGAATGTAGGAGATGCAGGGTCAAATTCCCACTCTGCCTGATGTGGAGAAGGGATTTGAACTTGGGTGTCCCACATTACATGTGAGAGCCCTAATCACCAGGATATAGATATATTTTCATACCCTTTCTGACCCAGTGACTATTTAATTTAATTTTCAAGAACACCTGAAATCAAAATGAAATAATTCATTGGAGGGTAAAAGTGTTTTCATTTGATCCAAAACCATTTTTTTTTCAGATTTTTGTTTCACATAGAAAACCAAAATGTTTTTGTTTTAAGTCAGTCCAAAAATATTTTTTTTATTTTCAGTTTGGCCAGCAAACAAACAAACAAAAAAAAAGCACATATTCACACAGCTCTAGCAAAGAGGGTCAATGGGATCCTTGGATGTATAAGCAAAGGAGCAATGAGTAGGAGTAGGGAGGTAGTTTTATCTCTATATACAGCATTAATGACAATGACATTGAGTACAGTTCTGGTGTCAAGATGTTAACAAGGATGTTAAAAATGTACAGAGTGTAGAAAAGAGTCACAAAAATAATTCAAGGCCTGCAAAAAATGTCTCATAGTAAGAAAGTTCAAGATCTCAGTCTATTAAGTTTATCAAAAAGAAGATTGAGAAGTGACTGATTACAACTATAAGTACCTTCAGAGCGAGAAAATACCAGGTACTAAAGTGTTCAAGAACCCATGGCTGGAAGCTGAAGCCAGTCAAATTGCTTTTCTGGAAGATATTCTTTAGCCAAACACAAGTTATACTTTAGTCAAATATACAAGTTATTGGACTCAGTACAGCTCCCCCTATAAGACACTCTCTAAGCGGTGAAGCAGGTGACACAGATCCTTCCCTTTTGCCTCTGACTTTTCATGGTCTGGCTCTCTTTCTGAAGTCTGCCTGGGCACCAGCTGTGGCAATGCCTCCGAACAGGAAGTAGAGCTGTGGGGTCATTCATCTCCTGCATCAAAAGCAGTCCTGGGACATGGCTGGGAATTAGACAGACATGTTATTGAGCTGAATTAATCTAAACATTAGAAATTAAGTTTGGAGTTTCCCCTCAGATAAACTCTGCAACAGGGAGGCTTGGCTGAGCCTAAGGCCACAAGGGAGGCAGAGAAAACTGGAGGAAACTTCAAGAGGCACAGCATCCCCGGCTGCTAATGATGATAGGTCAGGTTCTGCCTCAAGCTGCAAGCAGGCTAAAGAATCCATTGTGATGGATATGTAGACCTTAGCACGATCAATAATGCTATTCTGTTGTGTATAAAGATAAAATAATAAAAAAGGACATTTCCTCTGACTCCTTGTAATTTGTGCCAGAGTTACCTCTTTGCCCACATACACCACACGACCACCATCATCCCAGATTGGATCTTTTACACACGGTAACTTGGACAAAATTCACCCTTGGCCATATTTTTCCTTTTGTAAATCCATGTTACTGGTATCTTGATAAGCGTGTCTCCTAAAGTATTCCTTTATCCTGCTTCTAAAAAGTGTTTCCAGTTTAATCCCTATTCCAGTTTAATCCCTCATTTCCTTGCCGCTTCTTTCAGAGTTCCTGGAAACAATATCCCTAGTTCTACTGCAAATTTTCAGTAACACCAATTTCCATTTTTTACCTGTTCTGTGCCTGACCCTGAGTTTCTTTATCCTTTCCTGGGAAATATATTTAATAATTTCTTACATCATTCTCCCATATTACCTTGTAGACAGTGGGGTGAATAACTTATTTAAATTGGCAGTAATGTCTACCTCATTTGTGTGTCTAAAATAGCCCAGTGAGGATACTGGCTGATATAGCTCTGTCTACACTAAACTATTTCAAATGTAAACAAAATTAAATTGTCTTCTGCAATAAGGGAAAGTGATTGGTCAAATGTAGCTCCAGAATATGCCAATTCATTCAGTAGCCAAATATTCATTTAAAGAGAAATGTAACACATGAATGTACACGTGCTTTTATCAAGTTCAGAGGCCTAGAGAATGCACAGAAGCCTTTAAAAAAAAAAGAGCTGTAGACGATCAAGCAGGTAATTGTGACAGAAAAGACAGACATGATATTGTCTAGCTCTCAGGATTTTAAACAAATAACTTTCAGAAAAAAATTCCAGCTGATGTCCAAGATAACTATGGAAAAGAGTGTACAAATGGCAAGGCAGATTGAGCTAACAAAAATGCAAAGAACACATCAAGAACGTTGAAGCACAGTGCAAGAGTTAGAAGCAAAACTATTTGCCGGGTAAAAAAAAAGTAAGCTTCATTAAAAAATTAAAATGCCTCAAGAGGGCTGAGTTCCGTGGGCAAAAAATAATGTGACAAGTGTGGCAAGAAAGAACACTCCAAACAGATAAGGTCTGTCAAGCCAATAGAAATGTAAGTTAAAAGGACACTGGGAGTATGTCTGCCAAAGCAAACTAAGCAGGGAGATAGCCCAAGCAAGGATGAATGTTGCCTATTTCCTGGGACCTTCAGCAAACAGTAACTAATTCCAAAACCCATGATATTGTTAAATTTAAAATTGATTCAGAGGCAGAGGTGATTGATTTGAATCGAGACATAAGGAGATGAGACCAAACCCTGAGTTGGAGCCTCTGTTCCACAGTCTCTTGTAAAAAAATGTGGATATTTACTGACCTATATCACTGGGGATTTTGTACTTAATACTTGCAAAGTGCTTTGGATATTGAAAGTACTATTTGTATACTATGAATTATTATTTTCAAAGATGCCAGTAAACAAAGTTAAAAACATGGAGAGAAATGTGAAAACCCCTACCTTGCATGGCTTTCTTCAGTGCAAAAGATAAAACAGACCATGTAGATAGCCACTGCTAAATAAACCCCATTGGAAGCTAATTAATCTGTTTACTCAGGAGATAAACATACAGTATTGTCAGTTCAGTAGACATCAAGTGTAATGTGCAAATTAACATTGGCTTTAAAACTATATGAATCCTATAATAGAGAAATGCAAGATTTAAAAAAAAATAAGTATTTACAAGTAATAGACTGGAAAAAAGCCAGATTTAAAGCATAAATACTATCTGATTGTTCTTTTTCTAGATGTTTAAAGCTTCATAAAGTAGAGACTCAATAAAACAATACTTTATGGTAATTAAATCAAGTAGCTAATTTCTAAATTATATAATGAGCAAAGTTTTTCTAATGCATAGATAATAGCATTTTTCATTGTCTAATTTCTTAATCTCTATACAAATGAGTTCTATTATTCAATCACAAATGACAAACATTCTATCTGAAATCATTGTAGCTGATTCTCTCTATCTGTACTGTATATTAAATAAAGTTACAAGGAACTAGAGTGGGAGAAGGGACAAAAAACAAGGCAAAGGTGATAGGGAGAAACCTGTATTGCTCCTGAGCATAGCTGAAAGAAGTGCTTGGCTGTTTTCAGCTCCATTTCATCATATTCTGCTCTGCAACTCATCAGGGAGACCTTGTAACTGTGGCACATTTATGTTAATAGAATATTAGCACAAATAGCTACTCAAATAAGTTGTTGTAGTACTCCATGTGCCTTCAGGCTAATGAGGGAAAGAAACATAAAGGAAGAAAGAAAAGGGAAGAATGAAGAACCTTGAGTAAAGCTGAAGTGACACTTGGTTCTCATTGTGAGTTGCTTTTGCTCAGTAATTTTGCTTGCTATAGCAGTTGGTCCCGGTAGTCAACTGACTACTGTTGTCCTCCAAGTCATGGGGACTGCGCCCCAAAACGCCAAATTTAAAGTTAACCACACATGACACTAAACCGAGGGAATCAAATGCTTTTCTTTAATTTGGTAATTGTAAGTTCATTAGTTGTATCTCGAAGTATTAACTTGGGCTTTCATATTATTACTCACTTCAATCACATCCAAAATGCTGCATCTTGGAATATACCCAACTTCTCTAATATTCCTGGGAAAAGCTGAAGAAGCTTTTGGGAGGAGTTGTAATTTTCCATAGAAAATAATCCTTTCACCAAGAATAAAACATACTTGTCAGGCTTTCCATAAGATTCTTTTAAAATCTCATTCTCCCAGCTGCTTCCACATTGTGCATACAGTACTCACACCTATAAGCAGTTCTAGTACAACAATTCTGTCACTCCCAAAACTCCCAGCCAGGACATTAACATTCCACATTAATACTCACATCATGCACTATCCTTCTCAACTTGGCACTTCAGTTTCTCACATTCACCTGGGAAGTGGCGGCCAGCACGTCCCTGCGGCCCATGCCATTTCCCACAGTTCTCATTGGCCAGGAATGGTGAACCGTGGCCACTGGGAGCTGCGGGGGGCCATGCCTGCGGACGGTCAACATAAACAAAATGTCTCGCGGCCTGCCAGCAGATTATCCTGATGGGCTGCGTTCCAAAGATTGCCAACCACTGTTATATCATATATAAAAATCTACGTGTTTTTAATAAAGGAACTTGACCTGTTTCCCTTTCCCAGCTAATCAATTCTCAACACATTCTTAGTAGTGGGAGCGACTTTTGCCTTCTTAAGTTGTTTTTCCTTTCTTGCTTGGATTTCATTCAAGGAAAAACTTCACTGTTAAAACTGGGGCTGGACAAGTAACAAAATATGTGAATATAATATTTGATAAATGTGAAATACTGGTATATTCATGAGTATTCACAAGGGTTTTTTTAATAACAAAAAGCAGTTTTTGTAAAAGTAGGTGTTTGCCCCATTTTCCTTAGCCAAAGTTTCACCTGTCCCTTCAACTTTTCACTTCAATTGCAAGAGCAGACTCCAGAGATCCTTTGGGATCCTGGGATGAAAGACATTAATCTTTGATATTTACTTTTAGTAACTCATAAAATTATACATGACCCAGAGTACAGTGAATCCTACACGGACAAAAAATAGCTTGATTAGCATACATTTAAGGTAAATGGAAACATAGAACAGGGTTGAAATCCACATGCTGCACTAGTATCAGCTAGTGAAAACCCTGTGCCCTTCAGATATACATATTTTTCAAATATATTCCGAATTGCCAATATCATCCAGTGACTTCGATGGACCTCAGGATTTAGGCCTTTGTCAAGGTAACACATTCACTTATGGTTCGTATGCCCTGATCATAGGTGTTAAAAGCTTACAATGTTTTGGATGGATTTAAAATTCCCTTCCATTTTTTAAAAATAAACTAATTTTTAGCAAATCCTGTTAAAATGTCAATGTATTTGAAAAATATTGAGAAATTCACTGAATACATTAGTCCCTTTATAATTCAACCAGCTCTCATGAAATCAAAATTGGTTGGTTTTCTCACAGGTATTGCAGAGTTTTTCCTTGTACTACATATTATTTTGAGTAATACATGAAAACAATCTATGCTGATACTTCTGGTATGGGCAAATTTCCCAGAATTCCAAGTCATCACATAGACTCATAGATTTTAAGGCCAGAATGGTCATCTAGTCTGACCTCATGCACATTGTAGGCCACAGAACCTCACTGACCCACACCTGTAATAGACCCCTAACCTCTGAAGTCTTCAAATCTTGATTTAAAGACTTCACCATACAGAGAATCCACCATTTCCCCTAGTTTAAACCAGTGAGTGATCAGTGCCCCATGCTGCACAGGAAGGCAACCCCCACTCTTCCTGGGATCTCTGCCAATCTGACCTGGAGGAAAATTCCTTCCTGTCCCCAGATATGGCAATCAGCTGGACCCTGAGCATGTGGGTGAGACCCACCAGCCAGACACCTGGGAAAGAATTATCTGTAGTAACTCAGAGCCCTCCCCTTCCAATAGCAGTCGCAGATGAGTCATATGCCATTGTAGGCAATCTCAACATACCATCCCCTCCATAAATTTATCAGTCTGAGTCCTGAAACAAGTTAAGTTTTTTGCCCCTGTTGCTCCTCTTGGAAGACTGCTCCAGGACTTCACTCCTCTGATGGTTAGAAACTTTCATCAAATTTCAAGCCTAAACTTGTTGATGACCAGTTTATATCCATTTGTTCTTGCGCAAAGAGTGGTCCCTAATTTAAATAACTCCTCTCATTCCCTGGTATTTATTCCTATCATGTATTTATAGAGAGTAGTCATATCTCCTCTCAGCCTTCATTTTTTAAGCTAAACAAGCCAAGCTTCATAAGTCCACTGTAATAAGGCAGGTTTTCCATTCCCCTGATCATCCTAGTAGCCCTTCTCTGCACATGTTCCAGTTTGAAATCATCTTCCTTAAATATGGGAGACCAGAATTGCACACAGTATTGCAGTTAAGGTTTCAAGACTGCTTTTATATAATGGTAATAACACTTTCATATCTCCGCTGGAAATACCTCGCTTGATGCATCCTAGGATCGTATTAGACTTTTTCACAGCCACATCACATGGGCAGCTCATAGTCATCTTGTGATTGAACAATACACACAGGTCTTTCTCCTTCTCTGTCAGTTCCAACTGATACATCTCCAGTTTATCACAAAAAAGATTATTTTTAGTCCCTAAGTGCATGATTTTGCACTTTGCTCTATTAAATTTCAACCCATTTCAATAACTCCAGTTTTGAAGGTCACCCAAGTTTTCTTATATGATATTCTAGTCCTCCTCTGTATGGGCAAAACCTCCCAACTTTATGTCATCCGCAAATTTTATTACCACACTCGCACATTTTGTACCAAGGAAATTAATGAAAATGTTAAATAAGACTGGTCACAAGGCTGATCCCTGAGGAACTCCACTAGTAACCTCTCTCTAGCCTGACAGTTCACCATTCAGAATGACCTGTTGTAGTCATCCATTTAGGCAGTTCCTTCTCCACCTTTCAATTCTCATATTAATCCCCACCTTCTCCAATGTGAATAATAATTTCTTATGTGGAGCTGTATCAAATGCCTTATGAAACACAGGCAGATAGTAGTAGGCAGTGGATTGCCCAATGAAGTGCAGCTCATTGACCAGTACAGCATTCTGAAGGCCCAATCTTGCAAACAATTATTACTGCACTGAGTAGTCCCACCAAACTCAGTGAAGCTACTCATGTAAGTAAAGCTATGCACCCACTTCTTGGTAGCATCTAGCCCAGGATCAGTATAGAAAAGGCAGATGGGAATACAAAGAGAAGTAATTTGAAATAGATAGAGGTGTGAACAATACTGTAAAACTTTATCAGTTTAACAAAATGAAGGGTTAAAATTTTGTACAAAAGAATGATTTCATATGAGCTGTGAAATTATATTATTGTATCATTAATATGAGAATTGAATGTATCATTGAATTGAATAGATCATTGGATTGAATATATCATTAATATGAGAATTGAAAGGTGGAGAAGGAACTGCTTAAATGGGTGACTATATATATATATATATATATATATATATATATATATAGTCACATATGTATGTATTTAAGTCACACAATATAATAGCTTTTTTCTGAACTATTCTTTTCCTAGGGTACACTGCTTTTAAGAAGCTGCCTCAAAATGTATAGAGTTGTTCTCTCTTCTCAGGTAAAATGATGCATATTTTATCAGCCACCACAAAATATTTAAATAAATAAAACACGTAAATGTTTAAATTATATTTAGGAGAGCATTCATGTTGTGACAAAAAATAGTGAAGAGGCAGGATGCTCACTTTAGACTAACATTTTGACCTTTAAGCCATGCCGGTATGTTTTATTTTCTTTGACCCACTGTGATTTAAAATGCTGTTTCTATTTTGTAAAATGACTATAAAAACGGCACTGTCTCAACCAAAAGACCTGCTCTGTGTGTGTATTCAGAGCTGTATTTCCTGGCTTTAGTAACAAAAATAAACCCTTATTATTTTTAATCCCTTAGACCTTCAGAGCAGACACAGCTAAGAGAGAGTGACCTGCATTCTAGATCTCCTTCTGCATCATCAATAGAATTGTTTACTTAGTTCCAAACATCACTGTATAAATCCACTGAAGGTAAAAGGTTTACAGAGATGCCTCTGAGGACATAATCTGAAGACAATATGTTCACAGGCCATCATTATTTATGGTGATATAAGAATAAAAGAACCCAATTATATTTGAGTTTGAAGTGAGTTGGCTGACAATGAGGAGGGAAAAAGTATGATCTGGAAATCACTGAGCTACCGCATGCCAAGTTAATTCCATAATGCTGTTTTTACAGTCACTTATATAGTGACACAAGTCTTGTGAAACAGGCTTAATAATCTTCTGTGCATTTCTGGACGGCCAAATCTTTTACGTTTTTCCTTAGAATAACTGAGTACAGATTGCAAAGGTTCCACTCTCCCTATCTGCACAGAGATTTTTTTCTTTTAGAGTTTAAGCTCTTGGGGCCATCGAGTGTATCTTCCTATACAGATGTGCAGTATCTCATAGAATGAGTGCAACTGCAGTGCAAACAATAGGAGGGGTGCTGTTGGCAGCTAATCCTCCTTAACACAGTGATCAGAACAAGTGCAAGAGGGGAAGAGATAACAAGAGCACACAACAGCCATGAAAGGTAAGGCTGCATCAAAGAGGACAAGTTGATCACTACACACTAGCAACAAGCCATAGCAAAGAAGCATCACTCATCATAGTACAAGGTCAGAACTCAGCTACAAACCAGATGTGGTCTTGTTCATTGATACTTGTGCACTTTCTGTGACTATGGTAGATAGAGGGCTCAGCAGAAACAGATGCATCCTGCACCTCTGTGTATACAGTGCAGTTGCTCAGTCCATGACCCATTACCACAATGCTATTTTGCATATCCCTTAGCTTTTGTGCCACTATGAGTCCGCACATGCAAAGGAACCTTCCTGTGGGCAATGATAACTCAGACTAGATAGCTCAGGCCCAGCCACTCCTTATGTTCTATATACTGACTTGGTTGCTGTTTTTTGCACTTCCACTTCTGCATCTGTGGAAGAAACTATGTTCCTGCCACTACTGCCACAACTGTCATGGAGAAGAAAGGTGACCCCTCCTGTCCTTCTACATGTAACATGTAACCCTTCTGACAGCTAGCTAATGGCAGTAAAAAGGGCCAGGTTCAATAGATATAGTATCTCTCCCGACAAATAATAAAATCAGCAAAAGCCTCAAGCCAGAAATCTGGGAAAAATAAATGCACCATCCTTGGGTGCCCTTAATAGGCAGAACTTCCCCAACCACAAGCATGCCAAAAGTATGTATAACCAAGGAAATCTTTATTAGGAGAACAGAAAAATAGTTCTAAACCTGCGAAAACAAAGCAAAAGAATGTGCATGCATATAAAGAATAAAATACCACCCACCCCCTCTTTCAGGTAACTTTGGCAGTAGTCTGCCTAATTCCCTTCCTCCTTGCCTGTGAGGATTCCCCACAGATTATAGTCCCTTGACTGCATCATCTCACCATCCACCAAACTCCACTCCTGGTTGGGATCAGTGAGTAGCAGTAGTTCAAATGTCTCTTTTCAGGTCTGTCTCTGGTCCTAAGATTGATTCTTTCCTGGTCCAGCTGGGAGATTCCATCATCTAACCCATTTTAGTGATTCAGTGTTATTCATGTGTGGGGCAGGCAGTATGATGGACTGATATATTTCTGTGCAAGTCTGTGTCAAATTGTAATAATCATTTTTTTAAAGAATGGGACATACAGGTTAAGTGTGCAGCTGTGACTGCCTGAAATGTGGGTAAATATTGTCTCCATGATATAGGTGGAGAAAGTAATGCACCTTTTTGTGGGTCCTCTTTAAGAAGCCATCAGCAACTGTATTTGATGTGATGTTTGATACAGTCAGGATATCTGAGGACGGGAGGAAAGCAGATGATGTGCCAATTTTTGAAAAAAGCTTGCAAAGGAGAGACTGGTAATTGTAGACCAATAACTGAATTCTTTCTGAGGGAAAATACTGGAGTAGTTTACCAGGGAAGAATGTGTGCATCACTTACATGAAAATGCACATTCTGCCACTGAGGCATATTATGTCTCTCAGATTTCCCCATCTTAGAGGGTGCAGCATCTTCTCAGCTCCACTTGCCGAGAGAAAGAAAGATGAGGCCCCACTTATTTTGAGGTGGCTATCCCCACTAGTGGTTCTGGAAAGAGCAGTCCTTGCAACTCTGGGAAGCTCATGAACTGCATTGGGGCTCGGTTCTGTGTAGTGGTGCAAAGGTTGGTGAGGCTCTTGCACATTGTTCTAGGGGCTGGGTACAGCCTGGCCCCAAATAAAATGGAAATAGGAGAGTTAGTTGACATGGTGGAGGAGATAGTGAGTCACTGGGTAATGTGATGTGGTGGGTAATAAGGGTAGTGGAAGATGTTTTTCAGTCTCAGAAACAAGCATCTGTGTGGAGATATGTAACCAAAATGTGGCATATTCAGTACAAGTTAGATGAGACAGAGGAAGAAAGAGCTTGAAACAAGGTGATGAGTAATATCATTCATGAATGCTACAAAGAGAGCCAACGCAATGTTAGACTACCTACATCGTAAACAAACTAGGGAAATGTGGTCTAGGTGAAATTACTATGAGGTGGGTGCAAAACTAGTTGACAGACTGTACTCATCGCGTAGTTATCAGTCAAATTGGGGTTCTGCAGGGGTCTGTCCTGGAGCTGGTACTATTCAATATTTCCATTAATTACTTGGATAATGGAAAGGAGAGCATGCTTATAACATTTGTGGATGACACCAAGATGGCAGGGATTGCCAGCACTTTGGAGGACAAGTTTAGAATTCAAAATAACCTTGAGAAATTGGAGAATTGGTCTGAAATCAACAAGGTAAAATTCAATAAAGACAAATGCAAAGTACTACACTTCAGCAAAAAAACATCAAATGCACAAACAGAAATAGGGAATAACTGGCTACCCAGTAATACTGCACCAAAGGCTCTCGAGATTATAGTGGATCACAAACCGAATATAAATAAAAAATGTGATGCAGTTGAAAATAAAAGCTAATATCAATCTGGGGTGTACTAACAGAAGTATTGTATGTAAGACATTCTACTCTGCACTGGTGAGGCATCAGCGGAAGTACTGTGTCCAGTTCACGGTGCCACACTTTGAGAAAGATATGGACAAAATTGGAGAGTCCACATGAGAGCTACAAAGATAGTAAAAGGTTTAGAAAACCTGATCTATGAGGAAAGGTTAAAAAAGAAAATCTGAGCATGTTTAGTCTTGGGAAAAGAAGACTGAAGGGGGACCTGATATCAGTCTTTAGACATGCTATGAGCTGCTATAAAGAGGATGGTGATCAGTTGTTCTCCATGTGAATGGAAGGTAGGACAAGAAGTAATGGGCTTAATGTGCAGCAAGGGAGAAGTAGGTTAGATATTAAGAAATATGTTCTAACTATAAAGGCAGTTAAGCACTTGAATAGGTTTCTGAGAGCGTTGTAGAATCCCCATCTCGAGTTTTTTTAGAACAGGTTAGACACATACCTGTCAGGGATGGTCGACAAAAAGCTGATCCTTCTTCAGCACATGGGGCTGGAACAGATGACCTCTTGAGGTCCGTTCCAGCCCTAACATTTTATGATTCTAAATCAGAGACAGATTGTTGTAATGCCTGATGCCTCCCTAAAGTGAGTAATACAATAGTTGTCAAGGTTTCAGTCAGAACAATGGGCATGGTAAAGAGAGTGGCCATGCTAAAGGAAACTGATTCTCCCAGTTTCTCTCTAAAGGGGTTGGAACAATAGCCACCTGACTGAGATGCTGCAGCTCAACAGTGGGTCATATGACAGAGGGGACTGAAATCTTATTTAAGGGCAAGATCCTGTTCTTGGTGCTCTCTCTCACTGACTGTTTACTGCCTGACAACAGAAGTACTGCAGGAGGCAGAAGTTAGGAAGCACCTGTCTCCCTGATCTGCAGACTGGCTCCAAGGTCTCACAAGAAGGGGTGAGCACAGATTCTGAGGAGTTGTTTTACCTAATCATCTGTAAAACACTTGTATGTTCTGAAAATAAAGTTACTGTGGTTTCAGAAACTCCTGTGCAAAGCCTGTGTTCCTAATTTTACCTGCCATGTATCCCTGAAGAGTTAAACTAATCCAGAGCATCCACAAAATTGGACTCTGGAGGAATGTACATAAGCAGCTGGAGAGGCTTAGATGGTAAGGATTCAGCATAGGGCAGCTGGAGTGCAGAGTCCTACCTTGCAAGGAAAGGGGACAAACAGATCTACACTCAGCATGTGCCATAGAGACCCAGAGTTAAAAACTTGACACTGCCCAGATGCAGCTGGTGTGGAAGTGCATGTGATCCAAAGGGGGGGATCCAATTACAATAGACTGGTGGCCATCTTCCAGGGGAACTTAGCCATGACTGTAACAGGCACCTCACCAAATTCCACTTAGTTCTGCTGCTGGCCTCCGCATCACCTCTCATCACAGAGTACCCACTGAAGGGGAACCAAGAGCACTGAAGATCTGACTGTCTGGAAATGAGATCTTTGCTACAAGGTAAGGGATTTTTTCTCTCTCTGAACATGTGGTCTCCATTCTCACCCTCCCGCCCAGCACCAAATCCAAGTCTATGTCTAGTTAGGGTGACTCCCCCAGTGTCACTAGAGGAATTGTGGGTGGGTAGGTAGCCTATGCAAATGAAGCTCTCCATTGCGGTACTTTCCCCCTTTTCACCAATAGAAGGAATAAAGAGCTCTTTCCCTTCTGGAGCACCTGGCCACAGCACTTAAAATACAATATACATTAAGAGCTCAATAATTTTTATTGTAGTTTAAAACATCTGAGCGTTGTTAACACAAGATTCGTTCCTGCTGCTCGTGTGTTCAGAAAGAACACTGAGGGTTCTCTAAGGTGCACAGTCTCTTTGTACTTTCTGAACTGTGGCTGCACAGTTAGAGTGACAACACTGGGTTTAACAGGAGCAGAGCCATTTTGGGGATGTTATTTTTTTTGTGAGGCTATCCTTTGACGTGAACATTAGAGGAGGGGGGAAAAAACCACACTCTCACCCCTCCCTCTGCCTTCCCCTCACCAGCATAAATGCTTCTAACGTACTTTCTTTAAGTTCTCCAAGTGCAAATCTGCCATGATGAAACTTGTTAAAAACAGACTTTAAATGATAAAGTGCTAGAGGGCTACAGCAGTACCTTCTCTCATTGACAGTACTACAATAATACTGAACCTCAGTGCCACAGGGTTACAGAGTCTGAGAAGATTAATGCTCAAGGCATTCACACATCTTGCTAATTCCACATTCCCATGAGTTCTGAAATTCAGGCTTAGAAATAATTCCCTTTCCTTGGAATCAAATGTGCTGCTCTTCAGGAAGGGGTAAAAAAAAAAAAACCTTAGACAGAAATCTATTAAGAACAACAGTACAAAAGTGCTCAAATCTTTTAAGGCTTAAAAAATAGACGTATACATTCTGAATAGGTTGGTTGGTTCTCAGCTATTTTAAAGTGTATATTTTGGACTAAGCTCCTTTTGAAAATATTTCAAACTAAAGTAGAAAATGCACAGAATATTCTGTATTCTATCTGTAATCTAATATTATCTAAATTCTTCTTCTCCCCTCATCACTGTGGTATCTCACAGCATATGGTGAAATTGTTTTGCTTGGTGCCATCAGTCTCTTCTTCTCTGGTTAACCCTTTCAACATGCATTCATATTTTACCTCCATATATTTTATGTACATTTTTATTTTATTTTGTTTGTATCTCCTTCAGCTCTCGACCACCAGTTTGGCAGTTAGCGGGTTACACGCTGCGTGGAATGTTGTTCTTCTGCACTGTCTAAATGGAGTTATATGTTTATTTTGAGAATGTATAGTTTCAATCATATTTCCTTAATCCAGATAACATTAGTTTATTTAACTAATGTCAACTTCACGTCATCTCTCCTAAACCTTGATTTGGTGAGGATTCAAGAGATATAGAAACCTGAAAGCAATGCTAACATTTAAAAAGCGTTTTCTTTACTGTGGTAGAATTGCAGTTGACAGAAAGCATTCTGACAATGTTAGGAGTGCAGAAATTCATTACACTACCTTGTGTTTATCACAGGCCTACATAAAATCAGATTTTAGCTAGGATTAATAGGCCCGGGATGGCAGTTTATCTGCAGACTGGGAGCTCTGCATGTAAAGCACACACTCAGGACCACTGAACCAGGACTGGACTACGGCATAAGCACTATTTTACCTGTTCCTGGGTCCCCAGTTCCTGCAGTCATGTGATCAGATCAGAAAGTACTTTAATTTGAAAAAAAAAATTGCTTTAATTAGACCCTATTTTCAATAAAAAGGGGGAACCATTTTTTTCCTTCCTGTATATTGCTATGGAAGGGTATGGTGGTCAGGACCAGAAAGCTGGCTAGGTTCATGTTGCAGAGTTCCCTTAGTATTCTTTCCTAAGGTGTGGAGGAGGCTTAGAGGAGACAGGGTGTTCTGCTTCTCAACCCCATAGATCATGAGGATACATAAGGAAGGGATCTCTATTTGGAGCTCTTCCCTTGGAAACCCTTCCCCTGGATGCAAGACTCCTGCAGAAACCATTTCACCACTATATAAGGCACCGTACGGCAAATCATGCTCCAAGAATGTGGAACGGGCATACAATCTGAGTTACCACTGCTTCGAGCTATATGAACGTAGTCACCTGGCAATGTGCTGCCTAAGAAGGGGAAAATACAGCATAAATCAATCCCCCGCACTTGCATCTCCATCCTTGGACTTCAAAATCCCATGCAGCACACACAGAGGGATTTCTTTTGGTGCTAGGGGAAACTGAGAGCACATGAGGTTGGCACTCTACCCTTTCTTAGCCCTTCCTCAGCTGGGAATTACTGGGTTCTCCTATCCAACACTCACTTAAGTGGAAGGTAATGTGAGACCCTGCATTTGTTTTTTAAGATATGGAATCTGTTAATATTTTAATCTGCGGAAATAAAAATGAAAGACAACTAAATATATCTCAAAAATGCAGGTAGGTCTGGGTCACGTATAGCTAGGGAAATCTCCAAGATGGCAGAGTTTCCACTTACTACTACAGGAAAAGCAAGTGATGTTTTTATGATAAATTGGACAATAAAACAGTATCAAATGTGCAGTACGTAGGCAGCAGCTCCTGCAGGCTTATGACAGAGGAAGGCAACAGGTCATTAGGAGAACTGGAGTGTGTGCTGCAGCAGCTACTGCTATGCACTTCAAAAGAGAGCAGCATGTACTTCCTGTGTCTATGATAGCTTTGGTCCACCAGTCAGTGCAAAAGGCTGCTAGACTCCCTTCCAGGAAGGCCAGGGCCAGGCTTCTGGCTGGTCTCCACCCACGTATACAAAGGGGGAAGAGTACAACTTGTATTCTTCCTCCACTCTTCTTCCTCCACTCTTCTGCAACCATGCAAGGCCAGCCTCAAACTGTCCCTTAATTACAAGTAAAGATATGTGACCCTTACTAACTACACACCATGTTAACCCTCCTGGGATATGGTGTGGGTGTGGCTGTGTGTCTTGCAAACCCTAAACTCTGCCTTGTTTGGCAAAAGCTTTGTGGGTTTTTTCTGAACCTCTGCAATAAATCAAGCCCATTCTGAATGACTCCTTTCCTCTCACTACAAGTTGAAGAGAGAAATATATATGGACTATATAGTTCAAAAGAATATAAAAACTAATGGATTATCATGGTTTTGACGCAAAACAAGGGGAAATGCAATGGGCTTGACTGAGTTTCATTTTCAGTTTAATTATGTCTGCACAAGAATTGAATCGCCACAGTGAAACTCAAGGACACATCCCCCACCCCAATTTTAAATCAATGGTAAAAAAAAAAAAAAAGCCCTTCAACCCTTCAGCCTAAAATGATTGAATACAATTAAACATGATTTCATTTATAAGATTCTGCCTGGGAGGGAGGGAACACTTGTGATGTCTTAGATAAATTCCAGGCATAACCATTAACTGTTACCATGAAAAATCATAAGAACATGAGCCTACCGTGTGAACATACCGTATAAAGAGATGATGTGACAGCGTCTTTTAGGCCTTCTCTGCCCCCAGCTGGAGGCATCAGTGCCCTGACACCCCTCTGCTCAAGGAAAACCCACTCAGGTTAAGCTACCAACGAGACAATCTTCCAGAGGCCTAGAAGGGCCAGGAGGAACCAGCACCTGGCCGGGCACCAGCAGGCCAGTTAAGAAGGCTTGCCTGCTGCTGTCCAGGGGCAGCGTTGGGTAGGGACTGTGGCAGAAGTGTAAATCCTCAGTGCTAGCCAAGAACCTTAGGGCTAGGTAATCACCTTGCCTTGAAGTGCTGCAACTAAGTGTTTGCCTTTTAAGTTGTTTAAGTTTGTGTAAAGGAACAGACAGACAAATTCTGAATTTGGTATTTCTATTTAACTGTTTAGAGGCTGACACCGAGCTTAGGACACAGGCTCCCTTTCTCGGAGCAGGTGGTCACAACTTTGAGATTAAGGCAGAGAGTGCCTGCAACACCATGCTTTGTGTTATAAGAGAGTTGAAAACAAGAAAACAAGTGCTTAATTTATTGAATTCAGTGGAATTGCACCAGTGGTAAAAATCAAAAGAGACATATTAGCAGTAAAGCCTTCAAAATGTTCACAAAGAAACCCAAACACCATGATACTCACCAGAACAACTGGAAACCTATGTTTGACAAAAGGTTCACTTTGGATCATGAACTGTGATCAAATGTCGGTCAAATGGGGGTTTGCAAGTAGCCTTTTTTGCAGAGCTGCTGATCTCAATTCCATTTGAGATCAGTGGGAGCTGCTAGTTCTGCACCTCTGAATATCAGGAAATTGGTTTTGTACACTGTGGTGTTTAGATGCTGCTTGTAATTATTAGAACTGGGAGCACTGGCTGTTGGGAGTCTGAAAGGACAGGAAACAGGAAGGTGGGGCGGGAGGGGGAAGTTGAGGAGGCAGAGTGAGAGCTACCAAGGGTGCAGCAGCAGCTTGGAAAAGAGGTTTCCATTTTAAAAATAAAGTCCTGTTCAAGTTTGTTAGTACCTTGCCTGGTTGCTACAACATACACAAGAGGTGTAAATGGGTAGTTTGCAATGAGTTTTGATTGAGATTCTGAGTTTAACTCAAAACTTAACATGTAACATGAAGCTGTGAACCCAGATGGACAAAAATTAACATGTTTACACAACCCACTGTAAAGAGAAATTGATGGCCTTTGCATGGGTCTAGTCAGAATCACATTAGCTATAAATATACCTAATATATACATACATCACTAAATTGATAGAGTGCCCATTATTTTTCACAAAAGTCTTTCCTTGGCAGTCTTATACATATCCAGGAATAAACCACTCTGGCAGATAAGAAAGTGTCAAACAGAAAATGGGGGAAAAGGATAGATGATAAACAAGCTGCAAAAGAGACAAAGGTGAGAGATAAGAATGAAAGGGAGTATTCACCGTAAAATGGTGTGGGGTAAAAGAGTGATTAGTTAATGTGTCAATATGAAGCGATTACACTTCCTAAAGTATCTTTTGGAAATAAGGGCCCAATCTTGCTGTCATCACAGTGAATGGGAGTTTTGACGAGAATGGGATCAGGCCCTAAAGCTACGAACTTGCAGTCTGATCCATATGACCAGACCCTTACAGCTTCACAGATCCAACTACAGGCCCGGATTCAGTAATTTACTTAAAGCACATGCTTAAGTCCATCCCTATACACAGGAGTGAAACATGGCATATGCTTAAGCCCAATTAAAGTCAATGGGGTTTAAGCATGTGCTTAAAGCGTAGGCTTAAGTTACTGGGATGGTTTGCTGAATTGGGGGCTAAGTTAGTAATATAAATTGCTTGATATACTTCTCTATTTTTTATCTTTAACTATGAGGGCTCTGTCTACACTTACACTGATAGGCCAATATAACTTAATTTGTTTCCATAAATATAGATTTCAAATTTTCCACCTCACTTCACTACAAAAATAGGAAGTTAAATTTCTAATACAAATAAGATTTTTTTCGCAAGTTGGAACAAATAAAGCAGTTTTTAAAACATCAATTGACTTAAAAAGAAAAAATATGGAGCCTACTCTTTGATTCTAAACAACTTATGATGTTTAATACAATTGTAAAGATGTCTGCATACATGAAGAATACTGTTTCATAGCAACATTTTAATATCTCCCAACTCACTAATAAACCCTAAATTAATATCACTCTTAAAATTTATATGCAGATACCCAGGCAACAGTTGACAGGACATAAATACTTAACTTTAACTTTTTAACATCAAAGCTGCCTCGGATTTTTTTAAACCATGAATGGAAGAAGGTTATCTATTTGTTTCCCTTGCAAACCTTAAAGTACATTTTGAAAGATAATTCTATCAGTTACTCTTTTGCATAAAATATAGCAGATTACTTTGCACAGTAGCAGATAAAGGATGGAAACCTCATACTAATAGGTACTTGTGCATAGTGTTCTTTTGTCTTGCTGAAGCATGGGCGCAAGCAGTTAGTACCTTAAGAGCCATGTATTTGCCTGTCACGACGAGAGAGCTGAAAATATTAGGCAAACCTTTTAATAATCAATGGTCTTATTCATTTCAATTAGCAAATAACTGATCTACCAGGGTGAGAAGACATTGCAGTGGAGACATCTCATTACATTTTTACATTGAGAAAAAATATTTCATACAAGCAGTGGTCTTGAGTATTTGAGGTTTTTTGGTTTTTTTTTTTAAATATGAAGGTGGTCAAAATTTATTAATTTTAGCAAATTCTGGGTTAACGTTTGCATACTGAGAAGCCCAACCTACCTGGCAATCTGCTGAACTGTGATTCCTCCTTTTTGTAATAAGGAACTTAGTATTTGGTATGTGCATCATACTGCAAGCTGTAAGAGTCCTTTTGTAGGGGAAATAATACACCTTTTTTTTACCTAACTATCTTTTCCCTTTATCAACAAAACCCCTAGGAACACTGAATGGAGGTGTTCGGCAAACTCCCCCGCCACTGAAATAAGGCAGCTTCATACTGAAGCATGGATTTTCTTGTAAGTTACTTAATTTAACTCTAATTTAAGACTAAAAACTTTGCTATTTTCTATCTTATGTTTCCTCTATAACTCATACTTGTAAGTAACACTAAAACCTCATGGCCCATAGATTTCATATTCTTATTTAGCTACAGCTAAATAAGCTATAGAGAGGTCAAAGGGAAGGGGCTGAATTGGCTGTCCTCTGACACTCTGATATTCTGTAATTTTACTGTAAAAATTCATGGTTTTCCCCAACAGATGTGGTACTCAGCCAAAGTACACAGAGCCATACCAGCATCTGGGTGAGTTCTGGTTAACCGGTACCAAAGGGCAAGAGTTCAAATATAGACCAAAAAAATTTCTCCCTTTGAACAGGAAGAGGGAATGGTTCAATTCCTCATATGGACCAAAATTTTTATATGGGACTATTTAAGCCTTCATCTTGGGGGAGCAAACAAGACTTGATTGGTTTTGCAACCCAAAATGAAATAACTGCCTAGGTAACACACTTCTTTCATAGCCAATGGTTTCTTTCTATTTTTTTTTTTTTTGGCTTACCATGCATACTCAGAAAATCTCAGATGTTGCATCTGCTTTTATTTCTTTATTTTTGATTTGTTTGTTTTCACTGAGTCATCCAAGCCCTCTTCAGTGCCCTGATACCCAGGAGGACCTGTGAACCCACCCTTTACCATTCCTACCCACTCTATCTAGGGCCCTACATTACAACATTCCCATCAATAGTGGATTGGATGCAGTTCTGTCTGGAATCCATTAGTTTCACTGCATACATCTAGGGTTTCCAGGCGTCCAGTTTTTGACCGGAATGCCTGGTCGAAAAGGGACCCTAGTGTCTCCAGTCAGCACCGCGGACCGGGCTGTTAAAAGTCCGGTTGGCGGTGCTGCGGGTCTAAGGCAGGCTAGTCCCTACCTGTCCTGGCACTGCTCTGCACCCCAGAATCGGCCAGCGGGTCTGACTCTTAGGCAGGGGGACTCCACGTGCTCCGCATGCTGCCCCCGCCCCAAGTACCAGCTCTGCACTCCCATTGGCCAGGAACTGTGGCCAGTGGGAGCTGGGGGGGGCGGTTCCTGCAGGCAAGCGCACTGCGTGGAGCCTCCTGTCCCTGACACATAGGAGCCACACCTGCCAGCTGTTTCCGGGGTGCAGCATGGTGTCAGGACAGGTATGGAGCCTGCCTTAGCCCTGCTTCACCACTGACCGGGAGCCGCCTGAGGTAAGCCCATGCCCCAACCCCCCGCCCCAGCCCCCCAACCCAGAGTCCCCTCCTGCACCTCAAAGCCCTCAGACCCACCCTCCAGCCTGGAGCCCCCTCCTGCACCCCAAACCCCTCATCCCCAACCCCAGCCCCCCAGCCTAAAGCCCATACCCCCTCCCACATCCCAACCCCATGACTCAACCCACAGCCCCTTCCCACAATCCGAATCCTTCAGCCCCACCCCCCCAACCTGAAGCATCCTCCTGCACCCCAAACCCCTCATCCCCAGCCCCACCCCAGAGCCCACATGCGCGGCCAGAGCCCTCACCCCCTCCCACAACCCAACTCCCTGTCCTAGCCCAGATCCCCCTCCCACACCCTGAAGCACTCATTTCTGTCCCCACCCTGGAGCCTGCACCCTCGGTTAGAGCCCTCACCCCCCTCCAGAGCCCCAACCCTCTGCCCCAGCCCAGTGAAAATGAGTGAGGGTGGAGCAGAGCAAGCCACCGAGGGAGGGGGAATGTAGTGAGCAGGGGCAGGGCCTTGGGGAAGGGGCGGGGCAAAGGTGTTCCATTTTGTGTGATTAGAAAGTTGGCAACCCTACATAAACCCACCACAAAAGATTCCTATAGAGAGTTATATGAGATGCCATCTGCCTCTCTACCCTTCCAGGGCTCTGTGCCCCAGTGCTGCATCTTCTGCTGGCCTGTACAAAGGAAAGGAGCTGAAATGCCTTATGGATTCGCCCATTAAATGGCTGCTACTGTAGATCATCAAGCCAGACCAGACTCGTTTTATTCAGAAATTTGAGTTTTTCTTTCATTCAATTTGACAGTAGTACTGTCTAAGGCACAAGCAAGAGCCTGGATGAGCTGTGATTATCTGTTCTCTGTCAGTGTGCCAGAGGTTATCATTCAATACAAGTAACAAGCCATCATCATTATTATTATTTCAGTTATTGCAACCTCACAGCCAAAGAAGACTGTAATGACTCCTTTAAACAAGTGGTGTTGATATTGTAATAAACTAATATTATTTGGACAAATATTGGACTAATATTGGACAAACTGTGTGTTAACATCTACTGTACTTTTAACTACTTCCACTGACAGAAACTCACCCTCTATTGTTTATAAACACAAGTAGCCAGAAGAGGCTATATGGATCATTCTTTCAGAGTAATTCCTTACCATATACGTGGGTGGGGTGACGAAAGCATTGTTGTATTGTGCAATCTATTCCTGTGACTTAATTTTGGTCACTGTATGTGAATACTCATCATAGAGCAGCAGATCTATTTAAGAAAATAGGCAGCTAATAAGACAATTAACAACAGAAGTTGGAGCAGCTGGAGCAGGTGCAGGAAATCTCTAAGTATTTATGCATTAAAACAATAGGAACAACTATCTTATAGTGAACAATAGGGAAGCTTGGGTATACTTTACCCCAAAGTACATAATGAAGAAATGGTTTTAAAATACTAAATCCAAATATTAATTTCATAGGTGAAAACCCCATCAAATTAAGATATTGTACGTTTCAATGGCTAGAATCTAACTCAGACTAAGTATAGTAGTGGTGAGTTATTGCAACATATACACATGAGGCCATGCTGCTCTCAGTGATACTGATGTAACAGAGCAGAATCAGACCCATGATTATTAAGAGGCTGAACTCCCCTTGAGAGAGGCTGCAACAGAAAGATGTAAGAGGATGGATTTCAAGATGGTTTGGCAACTCTTACTTAGAGCTGCCTCACTTAGATAATGTCAAAACCATAATATCATTCTACTATCTTTAATTGTATATTTGATTATCAAATTGCATTGTACCACTCTCACATAGCTTGCAGAAGTGGGGGGAAATATTCTGCTTCTGCTCCACACCCTAACATACATAAAACAAATTATGCACTTTGTCAAACTTATCATATAGACTCCTCCAGAAAGAGCCATTTACAGAAATATTGAGACTGACCTCTTCTTTGTGTGGAGGTCCTGAATCACATAAACCAGATATTTCTGAAGTCTGAGAGCAGTGTAATTTCATTCTGCTCCCTATGCTGTGAAATATAGAACCATTGGTGTCATGAAATCGAAGAAGTATAAAAATGAAAGTCCTTACTGATAGAAGCATGTGCAGTTTATATTAAATTAAGAGGGATGGAAACCAATCTGTAGCTTTTGAAGTACATGAAAAACTACATCTCCACCAAAGACACCAGCAGGTCGGGGTATAAATGGAAATAACTACTTTAGGGACAGGCTATTTAGGACCCATATTGAAAACCTGTGTATCACATATTTTCACAAAATCAATTTATTTCCAACAACTTGGGAGCTTTATGGTTTATGAAATATAGTTATAGTCCAACTGTCAGCAAGGAGTAAGATTTCTAAAGTTGGAAAACCACTGAAGGTTCTGCCCCCTCAAGAATATATATATATATATATATATATATATATATATATATATATATATATATATATTGTTTACTTCCATCTGAACCCTAATGTCTCCTAGTTTTGGTATTTACTTTCTTCTTGTAAAACGTCTATATTTTATCTATATCTCAGATATAGTTAAACTCCAAAGTCTAAAGTTCATGTGTATTTCTTTATTTCATAGGAAGTAAAATATTGAGACCAACTTGGGATAGAATGAGAGATGCTATTTCCACTTCTTACTGATCAGTAAATATTTTTGGGTTTTTTTAAGGATGAGTCTAAAAAGACACTGTAGGTATACTGATTGTAGCTAATCCACTTCGTTATTTTTCCTCCAAATGAGATTTTTTAAAAAAAAATAAAGTGGCATGTATTAAAAATTATAAGATTGAAAGTGCTTCTAAAGCTTGGTATACTGTGCTATGCTATGGATATTTAAATACATTCAAAACCATTTACAATTATTAGAGAAGTTTCTGCCCTCAGATTTTTTATTTTTATGAATTATAATAAAAGAGAATCCTGCTGACTACAATGAGAGTGGCACACACACTCAACATGAAATATGGCCCATTGCTACTTTTTTTTGTAATTTCTCCCATAATTTAAAGCATTGGTTAGGGGTAATAATTTGGGATAGTCCACACACAGATGTTTTACTACTGGCTATACTACTCTCTTCAAGCAGCATGGCAAAGTATATTTAAAGCTGTTTGTAGAAGTAGGTGCTATCAAAATTTGATGCTATGAGAATAGTGTCATTGCTGGAAGTGCACAGACTGCCGGGGGGGGGGGGGGGGGAGGGGGGCAGGAGGAATAACATGCCTCTTTATGCACTTCCAAAAGCAGGTTCTCTTCACACCCCCTCTTCCACAGTGTCTGTGCTTTAAAAGGGCCACACCCAGACCTGCAATGGGGAAGCTGTGATGTTTGCAAACCAGGTGTCAATTGTTGCCAAGACTGCTTGCATTAGCTAAGAACTGACAAACTTACAACTGGAGACCAGACCAGTTCACCTGTATGTTAGTTTTGCTCAAAATAGGTATTAGTCTTATAAAATGTATTTAGTGTTTAGACTCTATGAAATGCTTGAAAATTACTGCATGCACTAATTTCTATATCTCATGCTATAAGAAAATATGTAATCTTTGCTTTATAATTTTGAAAATGTTTGCTCCAAACATGTGAACCTGTTCATAGGAATTGTCCCTTTCACCCATCCAGACGGACTATCAAAATCAGATGAGCCACCAAGGACCATCACAATAAAAAGGACTGGTTAATGGCCTATCACACCTGGGAAATAGTATGTGCAAAAAAGCTTGTCCTATGAACTTGGAAGCTGAATGAAGGAAATAAAACAGTCACAGGAAAATTTTCTCTCTCTCTCTTTGCTATTTGACCTCTGACAGGGCTGGAGATTCTAAACCGAGGTAGAGTTCCTCTGGGTTTGCCCTGAAAGACACTTAGAATTAACAAATCACTACAACTCTGTCAATCTTAGGATTTAGATAACTCATTTGTGTGTGGGTGTTTGCTTTCACCTGTAAATAACTCTTATACCCTTTTCCTAATTAACAAACCCTTAGATAGCTTATTACAGGATTAGCTACACGGGTTGTCTTTGGTGTAAGATCTAGGATACCAACTGATCTGTGGTAAGTGACTGGTCACTTGGGGCTGGAAGTGGTGTGAACCTGAAAGTGGTGTGATTTTTGGTGTAAGTGACCATTTATCACTAAGTCCAGTTTGTCTGGGTGGTAAGATAGACCAGAGAGACTATGGGGACTGTCTGTGACTCCATGGTAAGACTGTTATCATGATCCATGAGTTCATACTTGTTACTGATTTAGTGAATATAATTATAGAACACACCACCAGTTTGGGTTGTTTTCCAGTTGTGAACCACTTCAAACAGTATGACAGAAGTTTTGTGGTAATTTACTGGCACTAAGCTCTCCTAAAGCTAATATAACTGGGATCCTTGGGACATATAAAGTTGTCAAGTTGTCCCAATGTTCTGGAGATTCTTGATTTCCAGAATGGTTCCTTGGGACTGAGAATAGACAGTGGAAGTTACAGTAGTTCTCAGGCTGCTTTAATTTACCTCAGGGATCTAGGTGGAGTACATGGTGGCTCCAGGGCGGGGAGGGTTCAAAAGTGACTTGTAACCACCTTTATCCCTGCATTCCCCATGGCCCCCACCCTTAGCTGCACCAAGCACACTTTAGCTAAAGATCATATCCCACCTATCAGCAAGATTGTATGGGTTATAGGGATATTCCTTATCTTCACATCAGGGACTCCCATTAGAATCTATCAAATCTATCTAGAACTTTAAGTGCAATAGAGAAAAATTACATGAAGATGGGGTGCGGTATAAAGGTTTTAACAGCAGGAGTCTGGGATGACTGCATTACTCATGAGTGGCAAAGTCATAAGCAAAGTATGCAGGTCATCCTAAAGCAGAGCTAATGGAATCTTTATAACACACCATCATATATTATGTACCTGCCACATATTCTACAGGAAATTTGAAGGCCTGATCTACACAGAGAAGTTTAACTTAAATCAAAATGGACCCATATCAATCCCCGTGTACACTCACACTAGTTTAGCTAGCTTGCTGGCAAAAGTGCCAGCTTGTGAGAGGGTTTTATTAAAGACTACTCTTTAAATCACTTTATATTTGGAGCCAGGTGCCTCAATTACCATGTGTCCAATAGTGCAGGGCTCAGAGGATTGTGAGTATAGTAAAGCCACTTGCACTTCTAGTGGAAGCACTGGCTCCCTTGCTGTTAGATATGTTGTTGATGTTGCTTTACCTGGAGATACACACCATCAGCAAGCAATGAATCAGTCTAGGAACGTGAAATACAATGAGTCCTGATTAGTCTTCCTCATAGCACAGCACAGCCCTTTCGGTTGTCAGTACAGCATGCTGTGTGCCTGAATTTAATAACCATTTCAGACTGTCAAATAACAGGCTCAAATGGAATTATTTAATCAAAGAATATTAATCAGAGATTAGTACTGCACTATACAGAATACAGAAAGAATAGTTACACCAAATGTGGCAATGTAAGAAAAAGAGCTGACCTTTGTTTCTTTCTCCTCAGTAACCGGTGAGATGCTGAGAGTTTTGCATTCTTTGCCTAATTCTCAATACCTCTGACTTTTTATACTGTATGAGACAAAGAGACAACTTCTGTGGGTGGAAAAACACTTTCCTGTGATGGATTTTGCCATGTTATGTTTTAATGTTTTCATTTACCTCATTAGTTATGGAATTTCCCTTATGGTAACTATGTTACATGATTGAAAAGCAAAAAGGGAATTCTAACTTGGTCACTATTCCTAACAGTAGGGCCAACTGGCAGTTCCCCCATAACATCTTTTAATGCATCCCCATTTCATTATTAAAGAAAATATCTGCAATAACAATAGTTCCTTACTAATCAAGAAGTCCTGCTTATAACTCTGTAGACACTTTTGGTAGTTTGAGGGGGCCTCTTTCCTAAACATCTATTTTCCCACAGACTTGGAGGTGCCCATCTTGATGGATTATGATCCAATACTCACTCATAAGAAATTCCAGAATATAAGTCAGTCACCGGTTATGGATCAACACTCTAGACTTACTATTCTGGACTTACTCTTTGTTAATGCCATAAACATTTTGAGAGAACAATTAATATGTAAATGAAATTAATATTCAAATAAGAGGACTAAAAAGGTTAATATTTACTGACAGGTACCAACAAGCAGAATGTAACTATGCCATAAAAACAGCAACATGATGTGCTTAAGATGACTGTTTATCTCTTAGAATCCTACAGATGAAAAGCCTGCTATCCAGAGTTTCTAAGGTAAGGGACAGGAGATTAGTTTTAAAAAGAAGGCCTGCAGTCCACCCACCTGCACTCAAAGCAGGCCAGCTTCTTCAATACAGAACTGCCCTGGTTCTATGCCAGGAAGTCCCAACTCCCAGACACAGCTACTGCAGTGAACAGTCTGTGCCTGATGATTCCTAGCATGAAGCAGAGTAACACTTCCACAAATGCCAGGGAAGGAGACAGCTGAGCGGTCTCTATCTAGCATTATAGATCCTTACTTCTGCCTGGCACAAAACATTAACAGCCTTATCCTACCCCAGCCCACTGGTCCATTTCATGTTGTAAAACACCTCAGAGCTGGGTAGCATCACATGGATTCATTTCTTGGATCGATAGCGTTGATGAGCCAGTAAGCATCAGATTCCAGATCTGAGACACGACACAAAAATACGCATCTCTACAGCTACTATGCTTGGGAATTTTCATGCAATGTCTAAGGTTTATAACTCATATATAAAGCAAGTGGCATTTAAGTCAGTCCCACCCCTACACTCCTTGCAAGTTGACTTGACAATTAATAGCTAAAATGAAATTAAATACCTAGATTCATAAATTCTCTGTCAGGTGCTGAGCAACTCCAGGAAGTACAGAGTACTCTCAACTTCCACTAATTTCAATGGAAGTTAAGTGTACTCACCCTATTAGAAGATCAAACCTGCACACAGGGTTATACTGTTTACTAAACTTATGTCAGGAATGACTATTCCTCAAAGGTATATTGGCAGAGACTCTAGGGCGTTTTCACTGTCTAGCATAATTTTAGTTAAAACTCGCCTCCTTAAAAAACAAAAAACAAAAAACAAAAAAACAGTTCCTCATTGGGATTCACTGTTCCCTATCTTTTTCTGTAGAAACAATTATAAAATGCAAATATTTATATATCACATTGATCTCCAGTAATCCTCAATAGAAATTCAAAATCCTGTGTTATATTTTACAAATTAGAGAGAAAAAAATATTCCTCCCTTTGTAATAAGCACTGTGCTGGCATTCAAACAAGAGGGCTAGAGCTTTATTCTCATAAGATTCTCACACACACACACACACACACTCCTCCTAAACATGTATTTTATATGCATGCTGTAAAAAGATTCACCAGAAGGGATTATTTTCTTTCTTCTTCCCTTTATACTAATATAATTGCAAAAGAACTGTCCTAACCACAATGCCTTTCCCCCTGCTAGGCAGTCAAAATGGCCTTTTGCAGTGTACCACTCACATTAGATGTAAGGAAAAGAAATTCTAATAGTTCTGAAAGAGTTGAAGATCAGTAAATTCAAGACTTACCCCAGATAACACTAAGTAATATAGAATGCTGGAGTAGGTGTGACTTGTTATGTAAGAACTCTCTGGACAGATTGGGCATAAATAGCATAGAAAGAGACCTCTTCTTCATAAGACAAAAGTAAAAATAATCTTCAATATATTAGCCAACATGGAGGATGTACTCATCAGGATGAAAACAGAAGGATGTGATTCATCATAATGATACACATCACTGAAGGAAAAAATGCTTTAAAACTCTGGATTTACTCAAAATGATAGTTAAAGGAACTACAGTTGTTAGAAAAGCAAAGCTTTTAAATAATTCCCCCTTTTTGAAAAAGGATTAGCATATGTTTTGTCTTGTTTTATTTTAAAACAAAGATGAAGACAACACAAAAATATCTCAAACCCTGGCTGTCTTTGTGATAATCCTCTTTGTTTTCCCTTTGGTTTTGTCATTTGCATTTCAGATTTTTTAAATGATTACTGTGAAAAAATAATTTCATAAATGTCTCTTGTTTATAACAATACTGTTAAATGACCTTGCCACCGTTACAAATGACCTTGTGGGCTCTTTTTTTGTTTTGGTTTGGTTGGGTTTTTTTCAAAGAATGACAGCAGGCACAGGTTCATCACACAAAAGAGCTAGGTCTGCTGATTTTTGGAAGAGCGTACAGGGCAGTTCACCTCATATTTCTGGTGTTGTTCGTATATGGACATTAACTTTCTCTGAGGGGCAGGAAAACACAGACATACCCCTGACTTCTTCTCAGAATTATTTTCAGAGCAAGAGGTCCTTCCTTTATGAGGAGCCATACAATTTAGGAGTTGCCTCGGGTGTGTGCCAAGAAATACTCTCTCATCAGCCAGAAAATTACTCCATTACAATATAAGCTGAGCAAAATTTGAATGTCCATCCTGTGGGAAATTCCAACATTGTAACATTTGTTCTTGTCCCAAATTGAGCTGAAAAGTTGAAATTTCAATTTTTTTCAAGGAACAATAATTCAAAAAATTCTATTCCAAAAACATGAAAGAGTTTCATTTTGACATTTTCAATTGAAATTGAACATTTCAACATTCCCAAAATTGAAATGTTTTGTTTCAGTAAGTTAAAATGTCCAAAAAAAACCCCCTTTATTTCAAGTTATTTCAACATTAAACTGCTATTGCTAATTGTGGTGTTCTGTTTTATGGGAGATGTTATTCAGGAGCCTGATGCCCCCATTTCCTGGGCCAAATTATCTATCCTATAATGCATCCAGAATCATATGACTTTCATGATAACCACAGAGGGAACTCAGTACATGGGTACTGTACAAGTACATACTTGTCTTATGGGGAGATGTAGTCCTCCAGGGAGACCAGCCCATAGGAGAGAATGGGGCCTGAAATAAGGCAATGTGCCTCAAGAAGACAATGCAGTTTAATATTTTGATGAATTGTTTTGAAATGAAATGTTTCAGATAAGTTAAAAAAAGAAATATTCTGATTTGGGTAGAACTGACCCAAAGTGAAATATTTCATTTGAATTTTCCAGAAGGCAAAAATTGAAAATGTTTGGCAAAATCAAAACGTTCTCATGGAGAAATTTGATTTTGTGGAAACTGCACTTTCCATTGGAAAATTATTCCAATGGATAATTCCTGACCAACTCTAGTTACAGTGAAATTTATATATATAACGGTTTATCACTAAATATACTTTAAAAATTGTTTAATCTTACCTTATGGAAGACTTATTTGAGTTAATATTTCTATACAAAATATGATGTATAGACTCTAATATAACCACTTTTGAAGCCTACTCAGTATCTAGAATAGCATCTATAGAGATGCTCTTAAGCCTAATAACCTTAAGCATTAAAACTAAAGGTGAGCTTGATGACAACACAAACCTAAATATATATTTTCTGCTATTGAAAAGATTGGCCAAACTGCATTGTAAGACTGGCTGATCAAACAGGGATCAAACAGTCACATAGATGACATAGTAACCATCAAGAATTCCACAAGGTATTGGACAATTCCTTGCCACATAAGGGGCAAATCAATTATCCTTGATGAATAGCCCATCACCAAAGTAGAGGAGTTCATGGCTATTTCAATGGTGACAGACTCACAGGGCAATATACTAAAAGGTTACTTTCCTTCTGCAATCAAGCTTGACCAAAGTTATTAGGCAAGTCCATCTCTATTCTCTTTCTCACCTGGATACACTTTGTGCTACGCTTGATGCTTACTCATATCCAGATAACCATGTACTCCACGGTGGAAAGTATTGTGAGAGAGGTGGCATACTTTAGTAATATAGTGCATGGTGTCATGACTCAAGAGCAAGATGCCTGTGTAATGTAAGTGTGCTGGTTTCTTCCTCAATTTCAAGTTACTCTTAATAAGAAGAAATGTCTTTCTGGGATGCCAGAAATGACGTGTGTGAAATACAAGCTCTCTCAGTGGCAGGCATCACTCCCCTTCACTCTAATTCAAAAGGTATTCTATGCCTTCCAGTCATCAACAGCCTGTATTTCACAAGTTAGGATACATTTGAGGACTCCAGTTAATGTGACACTGAGGTCACATATGAAGTCAGTGACCTTAATTCAACTGTAGGAAAACTTACCTTTCCTTTGACATATGATACAACTCTTACCTCCTAAGAGTTTGCACTTGGCTGTTTGAGAGTGTAGGATTAGTCCACAATCTTAATGCAAAAGTAGGAAAATTATCTTTCCAGTGACATGCAATATAGTATGACTTTCAACCCTGGGTAGTAAGGGTGATTTTCACATTTATGCAGACAACCAGAATTATCAAATTATGCATTACATTATAATGTGCAAGGTGGGAATGGAAAAATTGGAAGTTATTATACTGCAAACCAGGTCTGAGCTGTAAGGCACAAGAGCAGGCATAGAATGCAGTAAAGAAAGAGAAAGTACTGCATAACGTAACAGACTCTATAATTATATGTTCTTTCCTCCTTTCTTTCAAATTGTATTTCTTTTAACTTTACCCATTCTTTCAGTCATTGTTTTCACTGATGTTGCTGAGTACACAAATACAGAATTTGCATCATTGAAATACAAGGCAGGAATAAAATGCCAATACTTCCTTTGTAACTGGCATATTATTTCTGCCATGTATTTCAATGGGAGGAATAAAATGTCAAGTAAATGGCAATTACACAATGAATATATGACATTTTATATATTTGGTGGATAAGCAGGAAAAGAATGTGCTGAAATTGTGTTTTCATTGAGGGGATGGGGGGAAAAAGCAGGCAAGAATACAATGTGTCTCAATTTAAAGACTGCAAAGGCTCAACTTTTAATGTTTTTGGTATTTGACATTTAAGGAGGACGGGGTACCACAACTGAAGGACAAAGAAGAGAGGCAAGAATTTTATTTTTTAAACATGGATTTTTAGTGCTGTGGGAACATGCCTGTCTGACAATAGTTGTAACTGAAGTCCTTGGTATTATCTATGGAACTGATATGCACCACTGACTTTGCTAATCTCCACACCATGATGTCATTGTACCTCATTTATGACTTATGGGGTGACCGCTAGGAGCAAAAGGACAGTTCAGTACCTGTATCCATTCGTTAACTGGATTCCCTGATGAAACTGTAGAGAAAGGGGTCTACTGTAATGGTGTTCTTTTGTGGACACTAGCCCACTGGCAAATGGATTGAAATCACTACATCAATGATCATCCACCTGACAGTAACAAATATGAACCTGTAAACCAAAGCAAAAAGGCTCTGCTTCCCATTACTAAACTACCATATCTGTCAGCACAGAGAGTTCTAAATAAGGACACGGATAGAATCAGGATGCATCTTTGAAATCTATTGAAGTGCATTGGAGTTTAAGAGAGAGAACAAAAAATGACACCTATTTTATTAAAAAAGGAAGGATTTACTTTTCTGAATAGGTACATCTAGTATGTATGACCATCAAATGCCCCAGAAAGTGGCAGTCTTGATAAGAGCCCATTACTGGACCATTAATTAAAGCTGGCTTTAGCTATTTTAACACACATTGTTCATTTTAAAGAGCAACTTTACACCATGGAATGAACAAAAAAAACGATTTCATTTTAGCGTGATCTTCACCCTTTAAGTTCTGAGTCTCCTATCCCACTGGTAGATTTATTTTCTGCTAAAGCACGGAGACACATCACGTATCACACATCACAACTCTAGACACCAGTATTTTAAGCAGCTCTTGCATTGTGCAAGAATATTGCATTGTGCTATAGAATATGTACGGAAATATCCCCATAAAAGACAAGAGATTTTTGGGGGATTCTGCTTTATAAAAATATTTTTGAGCTAGGAAATTTGGTTCGTGTATATATAGTTAATGTGTGTATTAGGAATTACCCCTCCCCTTTCTCTTTCTGGAATTATAAAGAGTTCTTTGCGCATTGGGCAAAACAGCGTGGTACATTAAATTTAATTCCTCTGTCACCACCTCAGCTGCACTCTTTCCATTAACCATTTCCAATCAATCTGCTGCTAATACTCCAAAACTCTGAGCCATTTCAGTCAGCTGCTCAGATTGATTGTGTTGAAAAATATTGACCAGAAAAATACTTCATTCTTTCTCCAAAGAGTTGTGTCCTGCTTCCCATAACCCTTACAGAAAAAGGGAATGGATCCAAGGCTCATGATAAGCAATATTCATTTCTGGACCAGTGGCAGGTCTAAGGTCCAATATTTCATCCATCAAAGCTATAATTGAGAGTTTGTATAATTGGAAAAGGAGTGCCCCAGGTTCCCAATCTGACCCACATAGCACTTGTTTATATAGGTCTGGTAGGTTCCAAGTCATTAGACTTCAAAGTCATGACAATTATATATATATATACACACACACAAGCTTTTGAATGTAATTGTATAGGTTTCTAAAATATACATTATATTTTTTTCTCTCCCTCATTGACTTGTACGTTTGAACTAATGGTACTAGCATCCTTATTTTTCCATTATTCCAGTAGGATTCCTTGCAGCATAAGGTATAAATCATTGCAAGTCAGGTTGGGTAGATATGACCTTGCTTTACAGGTGAAGGGATACAAAAATAGGGCCAAAAAACCTCTCCAAAATATTTCTTAAATAGTTTTCCCACCTGCTAAATATGTGGCATATTTAGAATAGTTGTTGGCACATGGTTGTAGAAAAGTTTTATTGGCATTCACTTTGGAAGATCTGCGTAATTTGCTCATGCGTTTGCTACTCATGAATAATACAGTCAAACTTAACTCATGCCAAAACACCTTTTTCATCCCATCCCACACAATCATGTATTCTGTATACACATGACAGAGGTGCCTCAGCCAAATCTTCAGATCCAAACACCCTTGAATTTTGAGATATTAGACCTGAATAGAGTTGGACAGGAAATGGCTTTCTCATATTGGGAATTTTTTCAAGATTCCAATAATTTTCCTGTTCTGCACTGGAATAAAACCAAGACTTTTTGAAGTTTTTAAGAGAGACCCTAGCCAAAAACCCACTGGTTATGGCTTTTCCAGGGTTGGCTCTTAGCTATTCCACACAGTCTTTCCTCTTTGTATGAATATTTTTTGATCAGGGATTTGAACCTGAGTCTGCCACATCCCAGGGGACTGCCCTACCCTCTACTTATACAGTCTCTGTTTCCTTTTTGTCCCAGTGAATAATAAATGATTTATACAAAGTAGAACAGCTCCATCAGGAGAGAGAGAGAGAGAGAGACTGATTATGGGGCTATTTTCTATACTAGACTGGGTGACTCTCTCTCTCTCTCTCTCTCTCTCTCTCCTTCCTCCTTCCCAAAAATTCTATCCTGGACCTGAGAAACCTTTCCCACTGAAAGTTACATTGAAACTGGTACGTTCCCATTAAAAGTTTTGTTTCTGGCAAATCAGCATTTTCTGAGGAAAAAAAATGTTATGATATGAGCACTTTGACCATGTAATTTAAATTACGTTCACTGGAGAATTAAGCCATCATATGGATTGTAATCCTTACAATTCCTTTGACTGTTTTATTTTAGAAGGATATGTGGAATAAATATCTGTATTATGATAAAAGCTGTGTTTCTCATTTTAATATTTAGCTTCTGCAATAGCTGGATGGTAACATGGAATGAGGGGCTGATGACCCCATATTTTCTTGGTTTTATTTCTAAAGCTTATGCGTACAGTGGGCTGGATATTAGAGGAGGTACTATTATAAGCAGACATCTCTACATTCTAATGTAAGTGGCATAGCCAAGGCATCCTCAAGGACCTCATTTAACATTCCAATTACAATTTTGTCAGAATGATGGGCACTAATGAAATTGCTCACTAATGCTGAGCACTGCAATTTTGTTAGTGATGCTAATAAACATGGACAGTGCCATCACTTCTGTGGAAAGATCTGATGTGTGTGTGTGTGATGGATACATGCCATGACAGAGTTCATGCCATTAACACAGATTTCACTAGCCAGATGGTCAGAGCAACAAAAGGTGAAACTTTGACAGCAGCTTTGGGTTAACAAATAATATGGTTTACAAGTAATTTAGATTATTCCGCTGCCTAGTAATTTTGTTATATTCAATAATTGTTTCGTTAATTTTTTATTCTTCTGTAATTAGAGGAGTGAGCCAGGGAAGAACTTAAATATATCAACAAGGAAACAAAGAAAAAAGGAAATGTAAATTAAAAAATGCTCTTTTGACATTCCTTGAGTTTTATTCATAGTGGTTTGTATAAGCCCTTTTATCTTAAATGAGTCTTAGTTTTCATTAGTTCAGATACTGAATTTTGTGTTAGGCTCTTCTCCACCTTGAAACTCAAAGTCATTCTGGTTTCAGCTCCATATTGCATTTTTAACTGAAACTTTAAACTGCTTCAGGATGGTTCAAAACGCAAATCATTCAGAAGATATGGCCATTTTTGTTTATGAAAATTTCTCAAAATCTGATTCTTCTCTCACTTACAGCATTTTATGTTTACTTCAGTGCAGCTTCTCCTGCTTTACACCATCATAAATGATTACATGCAATGAGCCCAAATCTCCTCTGCCTCGCACTGTGTGCTAAGTGGTTGTACCGTTTTAATCTGGAATGTGTGTTATAGAGCAAGCCCTCCAGAAACCATCAAGATGCCACATTTCCTGTATATTCATTATGCAGTATTTTTGTTTTTTTCATGTGAGGTGCTGCATGCTGGAAAGAGAAAACAGAAGAGCCAAGGACAATGCATTTTGCAGGCTATGGCCAGAGAATAGTAGGAAGTTTGTTATCTTTTTTTCTGTACAGAATTTTTGTTCTTCATTAAGTTTAATCCTGAAACCAGTCTTGTTAGTTAAGTATATTACATAATACCAGCAGTGGGAGGCAGAGTGTTGGAAGGCCCAATAAGAGAGGTAACAATGAAATGGCTGCTTTGGAGACTGTGCAATGCAAGTAACTTCCTCACCAGCCTTGAGAAATCCTGAAGATGCCTGGAAAACATTTACACAGGCATTTGAATTGTACGTGAAAGCTGCAGACAAATAAACTGGAAGATGAGCAAAAGATTTTTCGGCTCTTAACAGTGGCAGACACAGAAGCACTAGCTATACACAGTGCATTCCATGTAGATGGTAGAGGGGGTAGAGAGAGGTAAGCTTTGCGGAAAAAATGAAAGTCTTTGAAGATCATTGTGTCTCTAGAAAAAATGTTACTTATGAAAAAGATATATGTGCAGGATGGGAACCGAGAATGAAGGGGAACTGTCAAGGAGTTTGTCACAGACTTAGCACTAAAAAGTCAGTTCTGTGAACGGTTTCAGAGTAGCAGCCGTATTAGTCTGTATTCGCAAAAAGAAAAGGAGTACTTGTGGCACCTTAGAGACTAACACATTTATTTGAGCATAAGCTTTCGTGAGCTACAGCTCACTTCATCGGATGCATTCAGTGGAAAATACAGTGGGGAGATTTATATACATAGAGAACATGAAACAATGGGTGTTACCATACACACTGTAAGGAGAGTGATCACTTAAGGTGAGCTATTACCAGCAGGAGGGCGGGGGGGAAAAAACCTTTTGTAGTGATAATCAAGGTGGGCCATTTCCAGCAGTTGACAAGAACATCTGAGGAACAGTGTGGGGCGGAGGGGGGAAAAACATGGAATATGAGAAGACTCTCTCATTAATGACCAGATTGTCCTGGGATGTAACTATAAAAAAATCTACAACCAGAAACAGAGAGATAGGTCTAACACTAAAAAAATCAATGTGTATATGCCAAGCAGCAGAAGAAACAGAAACATATAAAAGCCCCTACAAAAAGGCACTGACAGACTGTGAGTAGCTAGCCCAGCAAAGGGAAAGTTCACAGAAATTAAATTGGCCAGTGATAGAAACATTGAAAGCAGGAAACAGTGCCAGCTATCGTAAGTATAGGAAAGGCTCAGAATTTGGGAAATATACAGAAACTGTACTAAACCCAACCATTATGCTAAAATGTGCAGAGAAAGCAAGAAACTGTATGTATTCAGTGCAGAAAGGGATTCCTCCAGTGAAAAGAAAGAGCTGTCCTTATGCACAATAATAGAGGAGACTGCAAACTCAAAAGATTGGCTAATTTAAATGTGCACAAATGTCACATCTGTGCAGGGCCCGGGGTGGAAAAGACATCACTTATGGGCTGGAAGTGACGTCACTTCCAGGACCAGCCACGCTGAGGGTGGGTAAGGGAGGCTGCGGGAGGTGGTGCCTCCCCAAACAGCAAGCCTGGCCCCTCCCACAAAGGGCCCTATTTCGGCAGTGCTGCTGGGCTCCAGGGTGTTGGGGCCATGCCGCCCACCTTCCTGGGGCCAGGAAGAGTGCAGCGACACCATGTACTCTCCCTCCCGGCACCCCAGGACTGGAGAGGCTGCAGTGGTGCTGCCACGCACTCTCCTTCCCGGCATGCTCTCTCCAGCCAGCGGTTCACCCACCGCCCAAATGTCGCCGGACAATTGCACTGGCCCACAGGGCCCCCCAAAGCATGGAACCCAGAACGGTCGCCCCGATTCGCTGTCCCCTAGGGACAGCTCTGCATCTGTGACATACAAGATAAAAACTGAGGCACAGGTAAATGTTAAAACCAAAAACTTAAACAGAAAGATGTAAGGAGCACATACAAATGGAAGAGTCAAAAGTGTCAAAAGTGAAAACTTTAATGGATGAACAATTCTAGTGTTGGGAGAGAGCACATTGATACCTAAATAAAAAGGGAGAATGATAAAACAAGAGTTTGTGGTGGCATCCAGAGACAACCAACCAGTTCTGGGCTAACACATGTGAAACGTTGGTCCCATCAAGATGAAGTATGTTATAGAGACATAAAGAGAACTTAGAATCAGATATGTATGTATTACTAGCATTATATGAAGTTGCATTCATGGAAATAGGTACTTCCTGCTAACATACAAGATATGGTTAAGAATGATGCACAATTTATGATACATGACACACAACATTCCACAAGCTTTAAGAAAGAGGGTAGAAGAAGAGCTGCAAAACATGACAGCGATGGTATCATTCAGGGAATACAACAACTGATGGATTAGGTTCACTCCTTAGTTGTTGTGGGGGGGGAGGGGGGGAAAGTGGAGAATTCCAGCTAAGTAAGGAGCTGAACAAAAACATAAAAAGAAAATATTTCCACATGCTCATAAAAGTGAAATATTGTTTAAGATGGCAGGAGTCAAACTCTTCAGCATATTAGATGTATTGATAGAAATTTGGCAGCACTACTCAGACACGGAGTTCCAAGATCTGCACTTTCAGCACTCCAACTGGCAGACACTGCTTCATCAGAGACTCTCTTTCGGAATATATTTGATTCTAGAAGTCTTTTGCTGTACGAGCCAGATGCTAGAAGATCTAGCAGGCATGAAAGTGTACACTGATGACATAACAATTTTGGGCAGCATCACCACTGTCCATCAGGAATGAAAGCTAATAACCTTAAACGGAATAAGGCCAAAGTCAATTTCAAACAATGGAAAAACCATACTTGAGAGAGAGAGACAGACAGACAGACAGACACACAGTCCTCAAAGCAAATTATGCCCAATGAATCTACGATTCAGGCAATATTGAACATGCCAATGCCTGAAGATAAAAAATAATTCAAAAGCTTCTAGGCATGTTGAGTTATGTCAGCAACTTCATGCCTAACTGTACAGCTCACACAACTCATCTAAGACATGTCCTCTTCAAGGTCACCAAACAGGCTTGGATGCCAGAGCATGAAAGAGAGTCCAATAATTTAAATCAGAGCTCCAGTGCTACAATTTTTTGACCCATTGAAAGACATCAAACTCTCTATAGTTGCCTTGAAAGTAGGGCTAGGAGCAGTAATAGTACAGTGTAATGAAAATAATTGGTTGCCAGTCTCATATGCATCAAGGCCTACGACAATTACAGAGAAGATGTATACAAAAATTGAAAAAGAGCTACTAGGTCTAGCATATGGATGTACAAGATTTCACACCTTTCTTTACGTTCAGAGCTTCAAAGCAGAAACTGATCACAAACCACTAATTGCAATACACAGAAAGGGAGTCGGAGAAGCACCATCAAGGATAAGGTGTTTTGAAAATACAGAACGATGTGACCTGAGTTCCACTTAGTAATAGTGGCAAAGAGATCCAGATCGCTTTTACAGATCCAGACTAACACGGCTACCCCTCTGATACTTGCCACTTAATAATGGCACTGTAATGTGGTCTACAAACCCCGTACTGAACAGAAATAGAGGGGAGAGGAGAGATCCTCCTGTTTACAAGCAAGCATCTTGGTCACAACTCCTCACAGTTGCCAGGGCTGCCAATCATGGAGGCAGTCACCCAAAGCTGCAACCAATAAAGGAAACAGTGTCTGCTATAAAGTGAAGAGTGCAGAGAAGGAAAGGAAGGCATAAAGGTCTGGGGGAGTAAGGTGGTGACAGCCCTGCACCAGTACGCCTCCAAGAAAACAGCCAGGAGACTGGAAGAGATGATGAGTGAAGGTCTGACAGGATTAAAGGAAGGTGAGGGTCCAAACAATGACCTCACTGACAGCAAACTAAGGGCGGAGGACAATCGGGTGAAGCTTAGGCCTCTCAAGAGGCCACCCCAAGAGGCTGTGACAGGAAGACACACTCTCACAAACTTATGCTCTGTCTAACAATATAAAGCCTGATCATCTAGAACAAACCATAAACATACTGTGACAAAGCTCTGTCCTTGTCTCCGTGGGCCCACATTTCCTGGCAGATTTCGCTAACCGCAGAGGTTCACTGTGATCCTTCACATAGCCCTTCTCTCTCTAGAGACAAGGGTCACAGCCTACTGAGCCATTTTCATCATAAGCCAGTGAGGGAGGGGAGGAGAAGCTATCATCCCTTGCACAGTCTCTGTTGTCTCCCAGTCTCAGTGATGAATCAGGGGGGGGAAAGGGGGAGCCCAGGCCCACCCTCTACTCTGGGTTTGTCATAAATATAAAGGGAAGGGTAAACCCCTTTAAAATCCCTCCTGGCCAGAGGAAAAATTCTCTCACCTGTAAAGGGTTAAGAAGCTAGGATAACCTCTCTGGCACCTGACCAAAATGACCAATGAGGAAACAAGATACTTTCAAAAGCTGGGAGGAGGGGAAAACAGAGTCTGCCTGTGTGATGCTTTTGCCGGGGACAGAACAGGCATGGAGTCTTAAAATTTAGTAAATAATCTAGCTAGATATGTGTTAGATTATGATTTCTTTAAATGGCTGAGAAATTAAGCTGTGCTGAATAGAATGGATATTCCTGTCTGTGTGTCTTTTTGTAACTTAAGGTTTTGCCTAGAGGGATTCTCTGTGTTTTGAATCTGATTACCCTGTAAGATATTTGCGATCCTGATTTTACAGAGGTGATTCTTTTTATTGTTACTTCTTTTTTTACTGTTTCTTCTATTAAAATTCTTCTTGTAAGACCTGAATGCTTTTTCATTGTTCTTAAGATCCAAGGGTTTGGGTCTGTGGTCACCTATGCAAATTGGTGAGGATTTTTACCAAACCTTCCCCAGGAAGTGAGGTGCAAGGGTTGGGAGGATTTTGGGGGGAAAGATGTTTCCGAACGACGCTTTCCTAGTAAAATAAACCCAGATAAACGTTTGGTGGTGGCAGTGGAAGTCCAAGGGCAAAGGGTAAAATAGTTTGTACCTTGGGGAAGTTTTGTACCTTGGGAATCTGGTAAAAGTAGGCTTAGGAGGTTTTCATGCAGGTCCCCACATCTGTACCCTAGAGTTCAGAGTGGGGAAAGAACCTTGACAGGGCTCCAGCCCAGGGACCCTAATAGTATCAGCTAAGGTAGCTGACTTTTTAGAAACAGGACACATACAATTCCCTGGGCTACTTCCCCACAGCAGCCCCCACTTTCTCAAGATCCATTCATCCTTACCTCAGGGCCTCCTTCCTTGTACCTGATATAGTGTGTACTGCTCAGTCTCTCCAACAGCACAACTTCCTCCTACAGCTCCCAGCAATGCGTGCCCACCTGACTAATGGAGAGGCTTTTAACTTGTTTCAGCCAGCCCCTGATTGGCATCAGGTGTCCCAATCAACCTAGGTCTCCTCCCTGCCTTCTGGAAAGATCTTAATTGGCCCCAGGTGTCTTAATTGACCTGGAGCAGCTGCCATTTGCTTATTCTGGTAACAGGGATTCATTTAGCCTGTGGCTAATATATCTGTCTCCCATTACTTTACTGTAGCCATCTGGCCTTGCCCCATCACAGTACATATCAACATGATAAAAGCATCATGTGCTGTATCTCCACGCATATGGTATGAACTGGAGACAGACTCCCAGCAGTGACACAAGCTACAAATAAAGGACGGGGGAAAAGCAACACCCATCACCTGCATGTTCCCACTACAGAAATGAAGTTTCAGTGGTCTCAGGGGTGCTCTTGAATGGAGCACAGATAATGCTTCTCATAGTGATGAGAAGAAAAGTACTGGAACAGATACACATAGGGCACAAATCACACAGGAGAACTAAGCAGCTGAATTCCATTCACTGATGAGCGGTGACATCAAAGAAATGGTGAGCAGGTGTGGAATGTTTTAGAACTACAGAGATTCCCAGCAGAAAGAACCAACGTTACCACACAAATAACTCTCAATTCTATAGGACAAAATCAGAATTGACATATGAGAAGCCATGATCATCCAGTTATAATGGACCACTCTACCAATTTCCCAGAAATAGTCACACTTGAAGATACCACAGTTGTCACAAATATTAAATCTTTATTTGCACATCATAGAATTCCAAGAACAGTAATATCTGACAACAGCCCACTTTTCAAGAATAGGGGATTCCTGGATTTTGCTAACATGTACAAATTTCATCATATAACATCTACTCCCAGATATTCTCAAGCCAATGGATTAGCTGAATTTGGAAGAATTTTCTCGAAAAAAGAAATGGATGCAACACAAGATCCATATTTTGCATTACTCATCTAATAATACTGTATTTGGATGCTGACAATTCCTGAATTTTGAGCTGCAATATTCTCTGGGCTAGCCCAATGGTTCGAACTTTGCTTGAGGGCGTGGTGGAATTGCATCAGAAATGTTGGGTGGCAAGTGACTGAGATTCAGCCCTAGAAAGGATTTCAGATGTGGTCCATTGGTTGGGTCATCAGTTTCCCTGGTATGAATTGGGTACTCCTGGGATATACAATAAGAACACTGATCTATCACCCCCCCAAATCTGAGTTATATTAGGAGCAATACTTCTGCTGGCTATGATAAGGTACCACCAGGGTTCTTGAAGTAATTCAGGACTCATGCTCACCAGTGGCCAGGACGGCTCTTCACTCAAATGGACAACAAACATCAAATTCTGAAGACACAGCAAATGTCAAAAGTCATAACGCTCCTAAAACTGGGAAAAGACCCACATAATGTTGCAAGCTGTTGACCAATATATGTTGTCTGTACCATTCAAGGTGCCATTCAATACTCAGTGTTGAGCAAGCAGGCTTTTGAGAGCTCGGAGCATCTGCATTTTTACATTTTAGTATGGATGAGATCAGCAATGCATGTAGTCTGGAATCCTTTCTCTGACAGTGTCACAAGCTTCAGAGAAAGATGCAAGAATCCAGGTAATGGTATCATCTGCTCAGAAGGGAAGTTTCTTCTTGGACCCTCCCTTCCCCATCAATTACATGTTGACATATCTCCTGAAACATGAAGGATTATAGCCCCCTTTTAAAATCCCATCTAACAGACGTCTTCCTCCATATAAATGTCTAATCCTTTTTACAATCCTTAAAAGCTCTTGGATCTCAGTGATATCTAGTGACAATCCATTCCACACCCCATGATATATTTCTTATTCATCATCTTTCATTGGAGAACATCTCCATCTGAAATAAACACCACATTATTAGAAATAAGCAAAAAGATCTTTTCAACCCTTCCCTACCTGTTTTAAAACCTGCCTAATGAGTTTTGTCCATTTTGAAATGAGGGGATTGGTATCTTTTTGCTTAAATGAAGATCATATCATCCCCTTATCACAGATCTACATTCAATTCTCCCTGAAGCCAAACCACTCCCCACTTCTAACACCACTGGTGAATATTTAATCAAGGTTGCAATTCAGCAGAGTACTGAAATGCATGCCTAGTTTTCACCTGAACTATTCATATGCTTAAAGTTAGGCATGTACTTAGGCACTTAATTGAATCATGGCAATAGTCTTTCTTCATTTGTGCTTGACACAAACTTTATTGACTAGTCTCCAATTCTATTATATCTAGACAGCACTATCTGACTAATTAATTTTAATTCTTTCTTCCTATATATGTAGCCATTAACCCATTCAACAGTTCTGACTTCCCTGACAATTATTACAGTAACCACCCACCAGCAGAAATACCAATATACAAACAAACAGCTAGCAACCTAAATCAAATGGAAATAGTTTAGTGGTGGAAATAGGAATAGTGTGGTGATGAAATTCTTTGGGTAAAGTTTACTTTAGCCAGCCAATACCTCTGACCCTGCCCCCCCCCCACACCTCCCCAAAATCCTATCAACCAAATAATAACCATTCTCTTTGCAAGTCCTTGAATACAGCTTGATTTTATTAATTTGATCTTTACTTGCTTCAGTGGAGAATCTACCCCACCCCCCAATGTAAGATGTTCCCATTGCCTTCACAAGGTTTATTTGACCAAATATTCATTTAATATCCAGATGGAGGAATTTCAGGAGCTTATGTGACTTGTATTGGAAAGGCATCCAAAAGTGTTCATGCTTTTTGATACATTATCCAAGATATTTGAACTTAATGAGCTTACAAAATCTAGCCAGCAATTTTGCAAGAAAAGAGTATAAGTTTTCCAGCATTGCCTTCTCTTTATTTGCCAGAATGGAAATACCATCAGAACAGACATTCTTGTGAAATGCTTAATTTGTAATGAAAGGTGCTGGGGCTCAAGCAATTAGGTGCCAAGGCTCAAGCATTTTTTTTTCTTTTATAACTGATGCAGCAAGCCTAGAGGTGCTGGGGGTCAGCCCTTGCAAGTCCTGGCACAAATTAAGCACTGTTCTTGTGGCACATTGTAATATCACTTCTTCTTCCCATCCTGCCTGCAAACAGAAAGTACGAAGTCAGGGAAAGTGATAAACATTAGTAGAGAGAAATAAATATTATATATTATAGAAACACACACACACACACACACACATATATTTGTCCCAAACTTCGGAAAATTTTGGTTTGTGAGCAAAAGTTTTGGGTCATATCTTATTTTATCTAACCCTGTATGCCCTGCCCTATTCTCATATGTTGTGGCTGTTTTTTAAGTCACAGCAACAACATGCAATAGAGCTGGAATTCACCTTAATACATGGTCAGGGATGAACTACAATATGAAATTAACTGCCTACATGAATTGCAGCTGGATATGCTACACTGCTGCACTGATTAAGTGCCACAACAAATAGCCATGGCTTTCAGAACCAGTGTTACCAGTCACCTTAGCAAATCAACAACTCTCTCCAATGGAGAGACTGATTAATTTGTTGATAGTATATAGCCTATGTAAGTCATCTTTCTATTTTCCATAAAAGAGAATCACATAATAAAATACTGTGAACCTGCTAAATCTTATTGGATAATGACATTTTGATTAGCAGGAAACCACACCAAGCTTATCACGCTAACTAACCAGTAGCCAAGCCAAAAAAAGACTGACTAATGATAGTATTTGTATAAGAGATCCAAGGAGGACAATTTTTCCCATTGTGTGGATTTTCTCTTGAATCATAAAAAATAAGCAATTCTGTCCCTAGTCCAGCAACAAACATTTTCTCTTCCTACTGTTTCATTCTACTTGCAGACCCTTACTCACAGTAGAAATGATAAGCACATAGTAATTATGGTGTTTTTTTTTTCCCTTAGAGGGAAAAAACTTTGAAGGTCTTCCCACATTTTATCCCTCCAACCTCACACCCTCAAAAGTCAATTCACTGTGGTTGGCCTTGTTTCCAAATATTTGTTTCTATGAACAGAAATTACTACATTGGAGGGTCCACAGCTCTATTTTCAGGGTAGGACAGACTGACTTGTTTCATTCCAAGGGCATAGCCACCCCAATTCTTTCTACAAGTGTCTTTAAAATTCACTAAAGCCCCACAGAAATGAATCTCATTTCAAAATTAAGTACTGTATTTAAAACACTAGTCAAAGTCATGAAACATTTAATGTAGGTTTAAATTTTGAATAGTTTTCTGTAAATGTATACAGTTATAAGCCACAATGCATTTAAAAGAGCCCCAATGTCTTAAAGCCTTAAATGTCTTAAGTTTATTAAAACATATTAATCTTATACCATTAAAAATATGTTGTTTATTTTAAAGTATTAATCTCAGGGTTTTCTATAGCACCCTTAATAGTAATATCCAAGTGCTATCCAGGTAAATTAGATCTGAATGGTGAGGACCTGAATGTACTCCATGGAGTCTTCAGCTCTTTTTTTCTTTCCATGTTTTAGGAAGCTCTGTTTGGGAGATGTTATATTGTATAGTTTACCATAATATATATTTTAATACTCACGTACACATCTATACTATTATATATTGTTTAATATACAAGTATTACATAATATACTAGTATAGATACTTATGTGGACGTGTCTACATATACCTATTTGTACATGTACACATGTATGTAGACATACACACCTGTGTGTGTGTGTCTACATATATGTGTAAGTTCATATACATATATACACACTGTAATAGCTTGGACTCTTTTAGGTTGTGGCTGGATGTTTTCAGAGATCTTGTCCCATCAGAAGTCCTTCTAGTTATGAGGGCACTCGGACTCTGAGTGTTTCAAAAGAGTCTAAAGCAGTCTGGCTTATTTCTGAAGGTGGAGTACAGCTAGACGTGAGGGCAGGGCTTATCTTCAATCTCTCCCTTCTGCAAGCAGCTTGTACCTGACCTGGTGGGACCTTGGGGGCAGCAGACGTTCACTAGCTGGTCCCCAGAAGGTCTGTTGCAAATGTCAGCTAACTCTGGGGCATTCTTCCTGGTCGTTGCCCCTTCCTGTGACAAACTCTCCCTTTCAAACTTTCTTCTTGCAAGTGGACCAGGCTGTGCAGGTGTGCCTATTTATTACCAGTTGAAACCAGAGGAGCTGTGCCCTGTGACACACACATTTATCTGTAAACCATGGCTAATATTACTTCCTTTCTCCCACCATTTGTCCATCTTGCCTATTTAGATAATAAGCTCTTCAACTCAGAGTGTCTTACTGGGTATTTTTAAGTGCCTACCACAATGGGGTCTCTGAGTCCTAGTGTAAGGCAAATTAACACTACTACTTTCTAAAAATAAATACAAAATGTCAAAATTGGAGATTCTTGCAGCCTGATCTAAGAGTGATAATACTTTGAGTTTGTATAAACCTTTTGGTATTTCATGGGTCCACTGCAAATGCTTTATCTTCATTTCTCAAGTATTGCATCCAGGGTTTGTTAACTGCTACAGATTGTCTTGATAGGTAATGGATGGTAATGCAGTTGCTGGTGTAAACTGGGTCTTGACCAATAGGTGGCTTTGGACATCAGGAAATGAACTGGAAGTGAACGGAGGGATCAAGAGCTTAATGCTCACTATAGACAGGCCCACTGAAGCAGGCTGTGCAGTCTACATGTACTGAAACCTATGCAAAGCTTCTACCTTCAGCCCCACGTTCAGTCAATTACAGTAATTTAAACCAGATGAATGAATCACTGTGGTCAAATCATCATCAAGAGGAAGAGGCAAAGTTGGAAGACGACATTTCTCTACACTGCTGCTAACTAATCATCCAGGATTACTAAGGAATCCAGGAAGACCACACCACGTTACACTTGGATGAGGAAAAGGGAGAATATCACATCTACCTCTTCAAAGTTTACCTCCCTACACCCATCAGAACTGTGGTCTTCTCTGTCATTAGTCTGAGCCTGCTCTTGTTCAGTCTGGTGCTGATCTCCCAGAAGCACTGGGACAACTTTGTCATGGCAATGACAAATATGGACAATTAGATGTTTAGGTAGGTGTCAGTAGTGCCTTTTCTGTGGTGAAAAATGTGGCATTTCACCACTTTTCCTTGAGGTCTCCTGTGGACGCTGAAGAGAAAAATAGATTCATGTGGCACTTCACAAATGAGGAGCTTTAAAGAAGAGTAGTAACCTACCACCATACTCTGGTTCCTGCTACACAGGAATGATAGTTAGATGACTGGCACTTTGTGGTTAACGTCATCAGTAACTGCAGAAAGTATGATTAGTAGCACAGGCGCCAACTTTCCAAAATGCTCGGGGTGCTCAACCCTTGGCTCTGTCCCAGGTCCTGCCCCCACTCCACTCCTTCCCAAGGCCCAATACAACCTCTTCCCGCCTCTTCCCCACTTCTTTCTGCCCAGGTCCACTCCCTCCCCAGAGCATGCTGTGTCCTTGCTCCTCCCCTCCCCTCCCCACCCCCCCCAAGCCTCCTGAATTCTGCAAAACAGCTGACTGTGGCGGGCGGGAGGTTCAGGGAGGGGGAGACATTAATTGGTGGGGCCTGCTGGCAGGTGGGAGGCACTAGGGGGTTGAGGCAGAGCTGATAAGGGGGCTGCCAGTGGGTGCTCAGCATCCACCATTTCTTCCTGAGGGTGCTCACGGAGCACCCACGGAGTCAGCACCTATGATTAGTAACATGAGCATTGAGATATGGCCTCTATCTATTCATACAAGCAGGCAGTCCTTTAGTGCTCCTACAGCTGTCTCCATACTGTGCTCTGGTCTGAAGCCTAGCTATGATGGATCCACGATGTTAGCAGGTCATATGCTGTTGGATATTGGTTTTCCATTACTCTAAACCCAGGTTTAAAACTAGATTGACAAAGATCAGGAAAATCTGAGGACTTTGTATGTCTCTAAAGTTGCCTTACCACCACCACCTTCTCTAGACTCTTTCCCAAAAATGGAAGGTTTCAGACAGGGCAATGTTGGCAAAGACATCAAGTGATGGGTAATCAGAAACTGAACAATGGTCCAGCAGTAAGCATGTTTGAAGAAAGCCAACACCCTACCTTCCATTGAGGATGCACTAACAACCTCAAACAAAAATGAGTCCAATACTTCTCAGCCTGATTTCATAAGCCATAAAGAACAAGGGACCAACTTTAAGGAAGCAATACTAAATATAATTATTTAATATCTCTGTGTATTTATTGCCTTATCTAAATCCTCGTCTTAGTACTGTAAATATTTTGCACTCATCCCTTGTTTGCTTCAGACCCTATTTTAAATATATACATGCCTCCTTTAGGATTTGCACCGAGCAGTTTGTGTTTGGTTTGTCTTGAGCTATGAAGTCCTCTACCAAATCATCAAAAGGACTGACCACAGCATGACAGTCTCCGTGGCCTGGATAAATAAAATCTGGTAGACAAATGTCAGACAAAACAGATACTTGTGGTAGCAATTTGAATTCCCTACTGCTATTAAGTTATGAAGTGTTGGAAAAAGTGGCTTGTAAATATTGAGGCTTAGAAGAGGGCTGAAATACTTTGATAAAAGCAAAAATGCTCACACAAATAGTAAGCTAGGATGTTATTTCAGGTTTTAAACTCTGATTTGATCTGCTGCTTACTCTGAAATGACTTATTTTGACTGAAACAATTTTCACCAGATCACAGTCATATTTATAAAAAAAGCAATCTTTACAGAGACACTTGAATTTTGTCATAATTAAATGAAACAGGACAGAAAACATTTGTCTGCACATATAGGACTAGATTCTGCCTACTAGGCATGGGCCTGAGTAAAATTGTAGAGCAGAGCTGCTCCCTGCTCCCTCTACAGAGGGAGTTCAGGGGGGATTGTCCCTTCCTGAGAAAAGCACACACTCCTTAACAGATGGCACTGCATATTCTAAGGAATGATAGGAGGAAGAACAGCAAAATAAAGACAATGGATTTCAAGAAGACAGACTTTTGCACACTTAGGGAGTTGGTAGGTAAAATCCCATGGGAAGCAAGTCTAAGGGGAAAAACAAGTGAAGACAATTGGCAGTTTTTCAAAAACATTATTAAGGGCAAACTATCCCACTGCATAGGAAAGATAAGAAGTATGGTAAAAGACCACCCTGGATTAACCAGGAGATCTTCAATGATCTAAATTTTTTTTTTTTAAAAAGAGTCCTACAAAAAGTGGAAAATAGATCAAATTACAAAGGATGAATACAAATAACTAAAACAAATATGTAGGGAGAAAATTAGAAAGTCCAAGGCACAAAAATAGATCAAACTAGATAGAGACACAAAGAGTAACAAGAAAACATTCTACAAACACATTAGAAGCAAGAGGAAGACAAAGGACAGGGTAGGTCCGTTATTCAATGGGGGTGGGGGGATAACAACAGAAAATGTGGAAATAGCACAGATGATTAATGACTTCTTTGTTTCGGTTTTCACCAAGAAGGTTTGTGGTGATTGGACACCTCACATAGTGAATACCAGTGAAAATGAGGTAGAACCAGAAAAGGCTAAAATAGCGAAAGAACAAGTTAAAAATTACTTATACAAATTAGATGACTTCAAGTCACCAGGGCCTGATTAAATGCATCAAGGAGCTGACTGAGGAGATATCTGAGCCATTAGCAATTACCTTTGAAAAAGTTATGGAAGGCAGGAGAGATTATAGAAGACTCGAAAAGGTCAAATATAGTGCCCATCTCTAAAAAGGGAAGTAAGGACAACCCGGGGTATTACAGACCAGTCGGCTTAACTTCTGTACCCGGAAAGATAATGGAACAAATAAAGCAATCAATTTGCAAATATTTAAATGAAAAAAAGATAACTAACAGTCAGCATGGATTTGTCAAGAACAATTATGTCAAACCAACCAGATAGCTTTCTTTGACAGGGTAACAAGCTTTGTGTGTGGGGGGGGGAGTGGTAGATATGGTATATTTTGACTTCAGTAAAGCTTTTGATAGTGTCTCGTCGCATGACCTTCTCATAAACAAACTAGGGAAATGCAACCTAGATGCAGCTACTATAGGGTGGGAGCATAACTGGTTGGAAAACCATTCCCAGAGAGTAGTTATCCGTGGTTCACAGTCATGCTAGAAGGACATAATGAGTGGGGTCCCACAGGGATCAGTTCTGGGTCCAGTTCTGTTCAATATCTTCATCAGTGAATTAGATAATGGCATAGAGAGTACACTTATAAAGTCTTTGGACGATACCAAGCTGGGAGGGGTTGCAAATGATTTGGAGGATAGGATTAATATTCAAAATGATTTGCACAAACTAGAGAAATGGTCTGAAGTAAATAGGATGAAATTCAATAAGGACAAATGCAAAGTACCCCATTTAGGAAGGAACAATCAGTTGCACACATATAAAATGGGAAATGACTGCCTAGGAAGGAGTACTGCAGAAAGGGATCTGGGGGTTATAGTGGACCGCAAGCTAAATATGAGTCAACAGTGTAACGCTGTTGCAAAAAAAGCTAACATTATTCTGGGATGTATTAACAGGAGTATTGTAAGCAAGACATGAGAAGTAATTCTTCTGCGCTGATTAGGCCTCAGCTGGAGTATTGTGTCCATTTCTGGGTGCCATATTTCAGAAAGTATGTGGACAAATTGGAGAGAATCCAGAGAAAAACAACAAAAATTATTAAAGGTCTAGAAAACATGACCTATGAGTGAAGATTGAAAAAAATGGGTTTGTTTAGTCTGGAAAAGGGAAGACTGAGAGGGGACATGAAAACAGTTTTAAAGTATGTAAAAGGTTGTTACAAGGAGGAGGGAGAAAAATTGTTTATCTTAACCTCTGAGGATAGGACAAGAAGCAGTGGGCTTAAATTGCAGCAAGGGAGGTTTAGGTTGGAATTAGGAAAAACTTCCTAACTGTGGTGGTGGTTAGCATTGGAATAAATTGCCTCGGGAGATTGTGGAATCTCCATTATTAGAGATTTTTAAGAGCAGGTTAGACAAACACCTGTCAGGGATAGTCTAGATAATAATTATTCCTACCATGAGTGCAGGGGACAGGACTAGATGACCTTTTGAGGTCCCTTCTAGTCCTATGATTCCCCTCTCTGTGTGGTCCATTACAAGCCTGTCAACTGGGTGGAAGCTGAGCCATGATTCATCCTCCCTCAGTACCCTTACTTTGGAGACTATTTGCAGGAATACAAATGCGTGAAAGAAACAACTCTGGAGCTCCCCTGAATGCAGGAACTACAACTGTCCTTGCTTATTGTGAGGGACATGCAAGGGTATAGAGGAAGGTTCCCTCTGCTCCTCACCGTGCAAGGTACAAGGACTATAATTGATGTTTTGCACCTCTCTCTCCACATACACTGCTCTACCATATCTTATTTATGTGATAATATGGGCACAGAACCTTGCATTGTTGGTTTGTTTGTTTTTTTTCTACTTGAGACCTAACACCCATGATTTTTTTCTTATTCTGAGCCTGAGGTTAAACCTTCTCAAGGAATGCAGCACATCAACAGCCCATGCAACAGTTATAGAATCTTTAGCACTTCCTGGTGCTGGAAGCCAAATTTTCAAAGAAGCCTGTTTTTCTTTTTTCACATCAAAAATATCTATAATTGCAGACCAATGCTCCCAATGCTGCATTCATATAAGGCCAAATGTTTATGAAGTACACAGATACTTCTGTATCAAAGGTGCTTTTTCAATGCAAATCATTATTTTTAGCCATTTTTTTCTCTATGTACCATGTGTAAGCAATATGGCCTCCATTTTGCAATCTTTACTCAAGACCCCAGCACTGGGGTTAGGCAAGAGAGGGCACAGACAGTATTCTTGGAATCTTACTGGTCATGTGCAGGAGGCAGCCTTCATTTGACTGCCTTTGCTACCCAAGTGAATGGGGGGTGCTAAAGTTAATATAAGTGATAAACTGTGCCAGAGTGGGCAGTCTGAGTGGGTTAAGGATTTGTTCATTCAATTCCTCTTCTGCATACCAGTCAGTGTCTGGAACGCAAAGCTCTTCAATTAATGATGTGCTCTTGAAAGGTTTGTAAGTAAATTTTAGGAATTAGCATGAGGCCTCGTAGTTAGGCTAAGTTGGCATGAGTGTTGACCTAAGGTTATGAAATATAATAATCTGCTTTGTGACAATTAAGAATACCTCAAAAAGAACAGTACACAACAAAATAAAAACAGGTTTTAAAATAGGGGCTTTTTGCAATCAAGGTAACCATGGAGTAACCACATTGATGTATGAATTTTTTTAGGAAATGAATTTGTTCAAATAGGAGTACTAACTGTCGCAAGCTTAATTATGTTTCACTGGAATACCACATAAGAGCAGGGGCTGAAACTTCATCATATATGATCCCATTCATGTGTGGGTGGAATGGAAATGGGGTTATCCAACCATCGTTGGGTAACACCTCAGTTAACAAGATGATGTAAACTGGGTTATCACATCTCACTAATGATGTACTCCACAGATTAATTCTTCTATCTTTGTTTTCCACAATTCTCAGGAGTTCAGGTGTATGATAACACAGAGATTTCCTCTTATTTGTATCAATGTATTGTGGCACTGCAGTTATTTGTATGTTTGTTTGGATTTAAGTATAGTCTTCAAGTCTCTTCTGTGTGTGTCTCATCAATCCCACCCTAACTAATACTGTTATGTAGCCAACTGGATAAAGACACTGCATTAATGATGTCATAGTTCAGGGTAACTGCATCTCTATGAGAATAGCAACAAAGTGATTGTCAACAGTTATAAGTACCACTCACTTCTTTCTGTGTAAGCCTATTTTATTTTTTAGGTAGAAGCACTACAGAAGAACAATAAAAGAATGTACACACATTCTAATAAGCTTACCAGGGTTGACCCCAACCATAACATGGATTCTGGAAGGAGCAGTCCTTCAAATCCCCACTCAAAGGGATTCCATTTGGTTAAAAATTCATCACAGCTTCAGCTCAGAGCAAGCACCCAGTCTTATCGGGCCTCAGTAGGTCCCATCCTTCCAACTTCTTCCAAAGATCAGTGCTCTCGGTGGACCAGGGGTCATGTCCATTTTCTGGATCAGGAAGAGGGTGCTGACCCAGTTTAAATCCAAAAATCCTTTCTTTGTCTGTTGGTCGCTGGAGAATACAGTTTGAACTAGCATATTCATACCTCCCCAGTGAGGGTGACTTTCAGGGGATTCCCTTCCTACTAGAGAAGGTACATTCATATAATGCCACAAACAACACATACACAATTACATTTTAATATAATGTCTCCCACAGGTATTTACCTAATTGAATAAAGTTTATCTTAATTCCATAAGATTTGTTCTGGATATTGTCCATCTGTCACAAGTGATGTGCAATTTTGTATTGTAATTAATGACAGGCTAGAGTTTCACAATAAATTGTATGGTTAGCTGAGGAAATCAACAATTGAAATTCTGTGAGGCCTGTGTTATGCTATAGGACTAGAAGATCACAATGATCCCTTCTGGCTTTAAAATACATAATCTGTAATAAGTAGATATGAACCCCTTTAACTGGAGGAGTCTTATTTTGGCCATGAGACTTTATTCAGACAACTGTCCCATTGATGTCAGTGGGGGAGCTTTGTCTAAGAAAAGACTGCAGTTTTGGCCATGGATTCATAGAGTTTAAGGCCAGAAGAAATGTTAAAATCATCTAATCTGACCTCCTGTATATTAAGGGACATTAAATCTCCCCCAGTTAACACTGTTTTGAGAGGAACCACATGTTTGGCTGAAGGTATCTTCCAGAAAGGCATCCAGTCTTGATCCGAAGATATCAAGAGATGGAGAATCCAAAACTTCGTTGGTAGTTTGTTCCAGGGGTTGATCACCCTAATTTGAATTCTCTGTGAGATTAAAGAGTCCTTTAGCACTCAATATTTTCTCCTTGAAGAGGTACTTTTCACAATGTTAATAAGTCACTTCTCAATATTCTTTTGATAAGCAAAAACAGATTGAGATGTTTAAGTCCTTCACTGTAAGGCACTTGCTCCAGCCTTCAAATTATTTTTATGGCTCTCTTCTAGACCCTGTCTAATTTTTTAACCTCCTTTTTGAAATGTGGAAACCAGAACCGGACACAGTATTCCCATATCAGTGTCATCAATGCCATAATAAATCATTACTCCTACTTTTGCTTCCTTTATCAAATTTCCCACATTTCTAATTGATATGGATTGCTGTGTATTTCCCCTCCCCCCATTTTTTTATATACTGCTTTTGTATTTCAAATTGCTGTCTGCACTTCACCACTGAACCACGATTAGGCTTTTAGCCAAAGTTGCCCTCTTTCTTGATTGTAGAATCATGGCTTTTTGTCCATTTAATAAACATGTCTTATAAAATGCTCCCTTTTCATTCACAGTTTTTGGACTAATTTTCCTCAGCTTTGCAAAATTATCCCTTTTGAAGAAATGTTCTCTTTTAGCCCACACTGAATGTAATCTTATCCTTAGGGAACTATCAACTTCCAGTCCATTGATTAATTCATTTATATCCATCATAATGAGGTCGAAAATAGAGTTACGTCATAGTGAGTGCAATACCTTTTGTATCAGAAAATTATCATCTATAATTTTTGGAAATTCTAATGATATTTTACCACTGGTTGCATGAGTACTGCAGCATATGTCTCTCAAAATGAAGTCCTCCATTCTAATACACTTTCTTCCCACAAATTACAGAGGTGCTGAAGAAGTAACATACAAAGTTGCTGGCTTGGCTCGGTGGTCTGTAACAGGCCCAACCAGTACGCTCTCCTGGTCTTTTTTGATTAGCATGTTGCTCTATATCCATTCAATATCTTGTGATTCTGAGTTATCAATAACTCTAAAGAGGGTACAGTGCCTTAAATGAAGAGCGTTCTGCCACCTCTTTACCCACTTTGTCCATCCTAAACAAGTTATAACCAGTGATTTTAACATTCCACCAAGCTTTAGTAATGCAATTCATATCAAATTTATTCTCATCAATGTGAATTTCCAATTCTTCTTCCTTCTCATTCAGACTCTTGGCGTCAATACATAAGCAATTTAAAAAAAAAATCACTTCACATTGTTTGCCACATCCGTTTAATTTGCTCTTAGCACACAGAGTTTGAGTTTGTACCCCATTTGATACCTTAGCACCTTCCCCTTGCATTTTTGCTCCAGCTAGTCTCCAACCCAGAAGGTAGACTCCCACACTTGAGAGATGCAGCCAAAACCTTCAGCTTCACTCTAGTTAGACAGCCAACAGTTCACCTACAAGGTCTCCTATCTGGTATGTTTCCTATAATTTTCTGTTCCATTCCTCCAGAGACAGGCTCCTTATCAGCTGATTGGTTATCTGATAACAAATCAGATAAGTTGAATGTCTCCTGGCTCTTTTCTAACCCCTCTTGGTCACGAGTCACCTGTCCGTTTCTTTGGTTTCTACTTTCTCCAATTCCCTTAGTACCCATCCTTCCCCCTATGACTTTTGTGGCAAGAAATTCCAAATGTGATTGTCCAAGGAGTCTTCATTTTCTCAGATGCTACAGTGTTGAAACATCCAGACCATATATCTTCCCCCCCAGTATTGTATTTCATGCACCAGAAATTTCTTCTAATAACAAAAAGTGTGTGTGTGGGGGGGAGTACATCCAAGGCAGGGAGAACAAAGAGTTAGTTCCTTATTGTCCATATTTGCTACCCGGTATAGGGCCATACCTACAGAGAAGGAACCACACTCCCTCCAGAATGCCCATTTGCTGGTCTTGTTTGTCTGTAGAATAAGGAGGATATTCATAAGAGTAAATAGCCATGACTCAGCTAAAATTGTACACTCAGGCCCTAAGTAAGGACTGTAGAAATAAATATTTTTAATATAATCAAAATGTCATACTAATTGGTTTGGCCAATTCTATTGATATAAGCCATTTATTTTACAGTTTTATATTTCTACTTGCTTAAACTCAAAATGGCTGTGATTTAAAAAAAAATTAAATTTTACAAGTGATTAATAGAATGAGTACTCAATTTCTTTAGAGTTATTGAAATGTTTAACTTTGCAAAGTGGCTCATGTTATGCTGATCATTACTATAAAAAAAGTATTTCCCACTGTTGACCACTATGTGTGAGAGCAAACAGCCACACACACACAAACACCTTTTCTATCCTGTGTTAAATTCAATAGCAAAAACAACATACAAAGTAAGATTTAAGAACAGAAAGTATAATTACACTAGACTAAAATGGATTTGTGAGTGGAAAAATTCATTGTTTTAAAACATTGGTATTAAGATTCTAAAAATCCTTGAACCCAGTGTCTGGCTGAACTGAAAAATCTCTTGCAATAATATATTAGAGGAGCTTAAAGCACTAAATTAAAAGTGCTGTATACAGTAATCACTTCTTCCACTGAAGGGCAGCCACCTGTGGTATCAAATCCAGCATCTGTTTAACAGTGCACCGTACTTCCTACTTATGACTGGAAGTGAAAGCACCTATAACCAATTGAAACAGCAGAAGGAGTTTAAGTAGGTAGAATGTAATTACCTGAGTTGGAATTTGACCAGGTCATTAGGATTACTATGAGAGTCTCGTGGAAGCATCAAAAACCACAAGCAGATATCTAACAGAATGTGCAACACTATTCACATTAATTTTGTTTATTTCTGGCACTCTTGAACCTTTCTGTTCTAAAGGCAATTGTAATTTCCTCTGTGCAGTATGAATAAACTGATAGAAATCAAGTTGTTTTCCTAAAAACTGTGCTCTTCTAATGTTATTTAAATAAGACACACAACATTAGTCAGGATCTTAGTTTTACACATCATCCAAATAATGGTATACTCAGCAGTAAAGTTCCCCAACTCAGTGATTCTCAACCTATTTACCATTGTGGGATGCATATGCAGCACTCTGTATGATACATAGACTGCATCCACACAATATATATGCTACCTGTATAGCCCTGAGGATGTCACATGGGCTGTAGTTGTGTGCTGTTTGGGCCACGAGTGGTTGAGAACCACTACCCAAACCCCAAGAAGGGGTGTTCAATCAATAGTGAAAAAAAGTTGAAAAGTACCACATTTATTATCATCAATACCACTTCTCAAAGTGTTCCTTGGAGATCCCCTCTCCAGAACTAAAGAGGTTAAACTCAGGCATCCCATAATTCTATAGTTGCTAAATGCACCTGATTTTGAAAATTTCACCAAAAAATAATGAACTTTTTTTTTTCTTGGCAGGGGCATGTATGAATAAGTCTCCCTTTTTAAAACCACCTCTACAGATAGTGTAGAGGCATCCCAGTGTTTCATGTTTCCTATGAACCTCTGGATACTGGGTGTTGCTTTGTTTGTTTGGTTTTTTAAGAGATTTTTTTCCCATTAATATTTTATCTCAATTGATCTTGGCGAGGTGAGAAAAAGAGTTAGAGAAGCAAACACTCCCATTTTCCTCCTAACTTCTTATCACTATTGTCCTGTTTCCAATATCTAAATTAGTCAGTGAATGTATTTAGTGCCCATGGAGATGTCCATGTAACAGGACATACTGACTCAGTATTCAATTCCTCTTCTATTTATACTAACTGAAAGACAGGCAATCGGAAGAGGATGTCAATTAACTGAGTGGAGAAACAACTGATAGGCTAACTGGGTGGAAGCATCCCTAGCAGCTAGGTTCCATGGTCCTTACACCCCTTACCTCAGGAAATTTCACCCCACCTTCCTCAGTGGCGGCTAGGGAACCCAGACCCAGGGACCATATAGCTGGTAGCCAAGGTCTATTCTCTCAGATTCCTTGCTGGAACACTTCCTATCTCTTCTATCCTGCAGAAAGTAACTGCAGACTTTTTTCCTATAGCCCTTTTTTTGCTGCAAACTTTCTGGCTTTATAATTATGACCCAGCCTCTCCCTAGCTGGGCTTCATTATCAATTAACCTTGACTTTCTCACTCACAGGTGCTGCTAGCTATGTTAATTGGCCTCTGCGGCCCACACCCCATCACAGTGCACTTATGGGCTTAGAAGTGAAGGGCAGAGCAAAAAGGTTATAGAAGCTATGATACTAGGGTACAGTGAGGGGGGAAATGAAGGAAAGGAAAGGAAAAGTAATTGTCTGATACAACAATCTTTGAAATCTTATGGAATCTTTCTATTTACTTCAGTGAGGGTTGTACTGAGTCCTAAAAGAGGACAAGAAGGAGATGAGAGTAATAGGACAAAGAGCAATAGAAAAGAGGAGAAATGGAAGGAATGTAATGAAGTGGTGGTGAGAGATAAAAGAGCAGAGGAAAGATGAAAGAAATGTATCAATGCCAGTGAAAAGATTAGTGTGTTTTTTCGGTCCATAAACCTTCTCAGCCCTTATTCCCTGTTTTCTAGAAACATGCATCAGGCAGACAATTTCAGTTTTTAAAGGACAGTTTTCTTTTTAGCACACGCCTACAGGTTTCAAGAGCATTATCTCTGGAGTGCAGGGACTTTCAGCAGTGACAGTTTTCATATTAAAAGCTGATTTAGGAAATTTTACAGCCCACACTTACTTTTGTTATGAAAAAGTTAAAACTGGTAGTGTGAATTTTGTTAGAGGTGAGGGTAGATAGTTCTATTTTATGGGAATGGCATCAGTTGCAAAGTACAGATCCCATCACGCCTGTGAAATATGAAGTGTTTTATATTTTACCACTGTTGCTGACCTTGGACTTGTGCTTGAAAATATTCATATAGTCCCTGATCATAGGTGATCATTAAAAATCCCACAGCAGTTTACTTAAAAGTGGGGGTTGTCCAGAAATATTTCAAAAGGTGTATAATGACCTTCTGTATACTTAATGTTCTCCCTGGAGATTCAGTTGTAAACAAATATTCTTCATCTCCTGTTTAATACACCAGATTTGGACATATAATATTAAACAGCCACCCCAAAATGGCTGTATTTTAGTTGTGTGTGAAGTGATATCTACATATAATTTGTACTCTGTATGCAAGATACTGATTTCAGTTGCACTGGTCGAAGTCTGGAGTAACTCTCCTTAAGTAAATGGAAATATTCCCAATTTACATCCTTATAACAGAAATCAGAATCTTACCCAATGTCTATCTAAAATATATATAGAGTATCAATCAAAGTAGTATCTGAACAACAATGTATCAATACATAAGTTTAAAAAGCAACTTGGGAGCCTTCAGGATTAAAAACACTGGATAATTGTAAATTATTTTCATATAATTCTGTTTATTATAAGTGATACTTAGCCCTTGTGCATTATGGTCTAGATTCACAAAGAAACTTAGGCATTGGATGCATGCCTAACTTTTAGCCACATAGAAAATCCCTGGGATTCACAAAGCCTGTGTTAGAGGCTATAACCCAAGAAAGAAAGGAGAGCAGCAGAATACGGACCCTGGACATCAGAAAAGCAGACTTTGACAACCTCAGGGAACTGATGGGCAGGATCCCCTGGGAGAATAACATGAAGTGGAAAGGAGTCCAGGAGAGCTGGGTGTATTTTAAAGAATCCTTATTGAGGTTACAGGAACAAACCATCCCAATGTGTAGAAAAAATAATAAATATGGCAGGTGACCAGCTTGGCTTAACAGTGAAGTCCTTGCTGATCTTAAACACAAAAAAGAAGCTTACAAGAAGTGGAAGATTGGACAAATGACCAGGGAGGAGTATAAAAATATTGCTCAGGCATGCAGGAGTGAAATAAGGAGTGAAATCAGGAAGGCCAAATCACACTTGGAGTTACAGCTAGCAAGAGATGTTAAGAGTAACAAGAAGGGTTTCTTCAGGTATGTTAGCAACAAGAAGAAAGTCAAGGAAAGTGTGGGCCCTTTACTGAAGGAGGGAGGCAAGCCAGTGACAGAGGATGTGCAAAAAGCTAATGTATTCAATGCTTTTTTTGCCTCTCTCTTCACGAACAAGGTCACCTCCCAGACTACTGCACTGGGTAGCACAGCATGGGGAGGAGGTGACCAGCCCTCTGTGGAGAAAGAAGTGGTTCGTGACTATTTAGAAAAGCTGGACGAGCACAAGTCCATGGGGCCGGATGCGCTGCATCCGAGAGTGCTAAAGGAGTTGGCAGATGTGATTGCAGAGCCATTGGCCATTATCTTTGAAAACTCATGGCGATCGGGGGAGGTCCCGGACGACTGGAAAAGGGCTAATGTAGTGCCCGTCTTTAAAAAAGGGAAGGAGGAGGATCCTGGGAACTACAGGCCAGTCAGCCTCACCTCAGTCCCTGGAAAAATCATGGAGCAGATCCTCAAGGAATCAATCATGAGGCACTTAGAGGAGAGGAAAGTGATCAGGAACAGGCAGCATGGATTCACCAAGGGCAAGTCATGCCTGACTAATCTAATTGCCTTCTATGACGAGATAACTGCCTCTGTGGATGAGGGGAAAGCAGTGGACATGTTATTCCTTGACTTTAGCAAAGCTTTTGACACAGTCTCCCACAGTATTCTTGCCAGCAAGTTAAAGAAACATAAGGTGGACTATAAGGTGGATAGAAAGCTGGCTAGATCATCGGGCTCAAAGGGTAGTGATCAACGGCTCCATGTCTAGTTGGCAGTTGGTATCAAGCGTAGTGCCCCAAGTGTCAGTCCTGGAGCTGGTTTTGTTCAATATCTTCATTAATGATCTGGAGGATGGCGTGGATTGCACCCTCAGCAAGTTTGCAGATGACACTAAACTGGGAGGAGTGGGAGATATGCTGGAGGGTAGGGATAGGATACAGAGGGACCTAGACAAATGAGAGGATTGGATCAAAAGAAATCTGATGAGGTTCAACAAGGACAAGTGCAGAGTCTCGCACTTAGGAAGGAGAATCCCATGCACCACTACAGACTAGGGACTGACTGGCTAAGCAGCAGTTCTGCAGAAAAAGACCTAGAGGTTATAGTGAATGTGAAGCTGCATATGAGTCAACAGTGTGCCATTGTTGCGAAAAAGGTTAATCACATTTTTGGCTGTATAAGTAGGGGCATTGCCAGCAGATCGAGGGACGTGATCGTTCCCCTCTATTCGACATTGGTGAGGCCTCATCTGGAGTACTGTGTCCAGTTTTGGGCCCCATACTACAAGAAGGATGTGGAAAAATTGGAAAGCATCCAGTGGAGGGCAACAAAAATGATTAGAGGACTGGAACACATGACTTATGAGGAGAGGCTGAGGGAAATGGGATTGTTTTGTCTACAGAAGAGAAGAACAAGGGGGGATTTGATAGCAGTTTTCAACTACCTGAAAGGGGGTTCCAAAGAGGATAGCTCTAGACTGTTCTCAGTGGTAGCAGATGACAGAACAAGGAGTAATGGTCTCAAGTTGCAGTGGGGGAGGGTTAGGTTGGATATAAGGAAAAACTTTTTCACTAGGAGGGTGGTGACGCACTGGAATGCGTTACTTAGGGAGGTGGTGAAATCTCCTTCCTTTGAGGTTTTTAAGGTCAAGCTTGACAAAGCCCTGGCTGGGATGATTTAATTGGGGATCGGTCCTGCTTTGAGCACGGGGTTGGACTAGATGACCTCCTGAGGTCCCTTCCAACCCTGATATTCTATGATTCTATGAACCTCTCAGAGCCAACTGGCAAGGGGCACAGAAGGAGCTCATAGGGGTTGCAGGAATCTTCTGAGTCTGTTATGTACATTCTAGTTTACCAAAGAATATCATGTGAGGTCTCAGATAAAAGGTGGCCATGAATATCATTGTGAAACACATGTATGAGTTTTGTGTGAGGAGTTACATACATACATTGAAAACATATTCTTAAAGTTTTTGTCTAGGGTCTGGTCACCAGCAAAGGTGAAAAAAACAGGTTTTATGGTGGTCAAGAGATGTTTATCCATTTATCTGTTTACATGAAGAGTGATTATTGTCTCACTCATAACCACCAATCATTAACATTCTAAGTCAAATGTTAATGAAGAGCTGGTGGGGACTTTACAAAGAAACTAACAGGAAGAGAGAAACAGTGGGAGGCAGATATCCCTATCTTGTAGTGCAGATCAAAGGTCTGATCTACCATATTTGGGGGGGGGGGGAAGAAGACCCCTTCACTGAGGAAACAAACGTGTAGCAAGTTCGCTTCATGAAAAAGCAGTCTCAACCACACTCTGTTGAAAACACTGGCGAGAATTTTGGGTGAGAAACTTCTTTGGACAGGAGGTTAACCTGTTAATTAAGGTTTAGTCTCTAGAAAATATGGTATGATTTTGTTTTATATGCCACCATTTGTTTCCAACATTCTTACTCACTCTCACTTGAAAGTTTTTTAATAATAAAGTTATATTTATTTTCACTATTAATATATGTAAGTGCTGTGGTGTTAAGCAAAGTGATGCTCCTGAGCTGAATCTTACAAGCTAGTATACACTATTCATAGAGTCACAGACTTTAAGGTCAGAAGGGACCGTTATGATCGTCTAGTCTGACCCCCTGCACAGCACAGGCCACAAAATCTCACCCATCCACTCCTGTAATAAATTTCTAATCTATGTCTGAGCTATTGAAGTCCTCAAATCATGGTTTAAAGACTTCAAGGTCCGGAGAATCCTCCAGCAAGTGACCCATGTGCCATGCTGCAGAGGAAGGCAAAAAAACCCCAGGACTTCTTCCAATCTGCCCTGGAGGAAAATTCCTTCCCAACCCCAAATATGGCAATCAGCTAAACCCTGAGCATGTGGGCAAGACTCACCAGCCAGACACCCAGGAAGGAATTCTCTGTAGTAACTCAGATCCCACCCCATCTAACATCCCATCACAGGCCATTGGGCATATTTACCGCTAATAGTCAAAGATCAATTAATTGCTAAAATTAGGCTATCCCATCATACCATCCCCTCCATAAATTTCTCAAGCATAGTCCTGAAGCCAAATATGTCTTTTACCCCCACTGCTCCCCTTGGAAGACTGTTCCAGAACTTCACTTTTCTGATGGTTAGAACCCTTCATCTAATTTCAAGTCTAAACTTCCTGATGGCCAGTTTATATCCATTTGTTCTTGTGTCCACATTAGTACTGAGCTTAAATAATTCCTCTCCCTCTCTGGTATTTATCCCTCTGATATATTTATAGAGAGCAATCATATCTCCCTGCAGCCTTCTTTTGGTTAGGCTAAACAAGCCAAGCTCTTTGAGTCTCCTTTCATAAGACAGGTTTTCCATTCCTAGGATCATCCTAGTAGCCCTTTTCTGTACCTGTTCCAGTTTGAATTCATCCTTTTTAAACATGGGAGACCAGAACTGCACACAGTATTCCAGATGAGGTCTCACCAGTGCCTTGTATCACGGTACTAACACCTCCTTGTCTCTACTGGAAATACCTTGCCCAATGCATCCCAAGACTGCATTAGCTGTTTTCACGGCCATATCACATTAGCGGCTCATAGTCATCCTGTGATCAACCAATACTCTGAGGTCCTTCTCCTCCTCTGTTACTTCCAACTGCAGAATCCCCAGCTTATTACAAAAATTCTTATTAATCCCTAAATGCATGATCTTGCATTTTTCACTATTAAATTTCATCCTATTACTATTACTCCAGCTTACAAGGTCATCCAGATCTTTCTGTATGATATCCCGGTCCTTCTCTGTATTGGCAATACCTCCCGGCTTTGTGTCATCCACAAACTTTATTAGCACATTCCCACTTTTTGTGCCAAGGTCAGTAATAAAAAGATTAAATAAGATTGGTCCCAAAACCGATCCCTGAGGAACTCCACTAGTAACCTCCCTCCAGCCTGACAGCTCACCTTTCAGTATGAGCCGTTGTAGTCTCCCCTTTAACCAGCTCCTTATCCACCTTTCAATTTTCATATTGATCCCCATCTTTTCCAATTTAACTTACAATTCCCCATATGGAACCATATCAAATGCCTTACTGAAATTGAGGTAAATTAGATCCACTGTGTTTCCTTTGTCTAAAAAATCTGTTACCTTCTCAAAGAAGGAGATCAGGTAGGCTTGGCATGATCTACCTTTTGTAAAACCATGTTGTATTTTGTCCCAATTACCATTGACATCAATGTCCTTAACTACTTTCTCATTCAAAAAACTTTTCCAAGACCTTGCATACTACAGATGTCAAACTAACAGGCCTGTAGTTACCCAGATCACTTAGTTCCTATTTTTAAGAAAGGAAAAATTATGTTAGCAATTCTCCAGTTGTCCGGTACAACCCCTGAGTTTACAGATTCATTAAAAGTTCTTGCTAACGGGCTTGCAATTTCATGTGCCAGTTCCTTTAATATTCTTGGATTAATATTATCTGGGCCCCCCGATTTAGTCCCATTAAGCTGTTCAAGTTTGGCTTCTACCTCGGATTTGGTAATATCTACCTCCATAACCTCATTCCCATTTGTCATCCTACCATTATCCCTTACCTCCTCATTAGCCTCATTAAAAACCGAGACAAAGTATTGGTTTAGATATGGGCCATGCCTAGATTATCCTTAATCTCCACTCCATCCTCAGTGTTAAGCGGTCCCACTTCTTCTTTCTTTGTTTTCTTCTTATTTATAAGGCTATAGAACCTTTTACTATTGGTTTTAATTCCCTTTGCAAGGTCCAACTCTACATGGCTTTTGGCCTTTCTCACTTTATCCCTACATGTTCTGACCTCAATAAGGTAGTTTTCCTTGCTGATCCCTCACATCTTCCACTCCTTGTAGGCTTTGTGCTTTTTCTTAATCACCTCTCTAAGATGCTTGCTCATCCAGCTTGGTCTGCAACTCCTGCCTATGAATGTTTTCCCCTTTCTTGGGATGCAGGCTTCTGATAGTTTCTGCAACTTTGACTTGAAGTGATTCCAGGCCTCTTCCACCTTTAGATCAAGTTCTTCAGTCCAATAAACTTCCCTAACTAATTTCCTTAATTTTTTTAAAGTTAGCCCTTTTGAAATCAAGGGCTAGTCACAGATCTATTTTTTGTTTATCCTTCCATTTAGTTTGAACTGAATTAGCTCATGATTGCTCGAACCAAGGTTGTCCCCTAAAACCATTTCTTCTATGAGATCTTCACTACTCACCAAAACCAAATCTAAAATGGCATCCCCTCTTGTTGGTTCAGGAACTACGTAGTGAAGGAATCCATCAGCTATCACATCCAGGAAAATCTGAGCCCTTTTATTATTACTAGCACTTGTCCTCCAATCTATATTGGGGAAGTTAGTCTCCCATGATCACACAGTTTCCATTAGTATTTACTTCATTAAACACATTAAAGAGGTCTCTATCCATATTCAAATCGGATCCTGATGGTCTATAGCACACCTCAAGCACTATCCCAGGGGAGGCTCTAGTAGCTTTCTTCCCCAATGTGATTTTTGCCCAGACTGACTCTGTCTTATCCATTCTATCACTTCTTATTTCTTTACAGTCTACCTCATCATTGATATACAATGATATACAATGCTACTCCATCACCTTTGCCTTTCCTAAACAGTACATATCCTTCAATACCTGCACTCCAGTCATGACTACTATTCCACCATGTTTCTGTTATCCCTATAATATCTGGTTTCGCTTCCTGCACCAGTAGCTCTAGTTCCTCCATTTTGTTACCTAGGCTCCTCCTATTAGTGTACAAACATAGTAATTTTTGCTGTTTGTCTTCTCTCACATTCTTTACCCGATTAGGCACAGACATTCTACCACCAGTATCACCTATTAGACTGGTATCTACACTACCCTTCCTCCTTATGTCCATTCTCCTACTCATGACTGAATCCATTCTTACTTCGTTTTCTTCCCTCTCAGTGTTAAAATCCAGCATGGAGATTACCTGGACATCTCCCAACCATCTCCCCCAAATTCCTAGTTTAAAGCTCTCTTAATCAGTTGTGCCAGGCTCCATCCTAGAAGTCTATTTCCCTCCCTACTCAGCTGAAGTCCATCCTGAGAGAACTGTCCTCTGTCCATGAATGCTTCCCAGTGGTCATACATCCCAAAGCCCTCCTTATAGCACCACTGCCTGAGCCATCTGTTTAGTCATAATCTTGTCACACCTTTGTAGCCCTGGAACAGGCAGAATCCCACTGAACACCACCTGAGCCTCGATTTCCTTAAGCGTCTTCCCCAGCCTGGCATAGTCTCCCTTGATATACTCCAGCGAGAATCTAGCCATATCATTTGTTCCCACATGAAGGCAATCAGTGGATTCTTTCCCGCTCCCATTAGGATCCTCTTCAGCCGCAGGTACGCATCCCATGTCTTGGCACCCGGCAGACAGAACACCATTCTGTTTTCTGGATCAGCTCTGGTTACAGGCCTGTCTATTCTTCTCAGTAAGGAGACCCCAGTCATGTTGACCTGCCTTTTCCTGGTGATGGTGTGATTCTCCGGTCTATCCCCTATTCCCTCTGGCTGCAAGTACTCTCGATTCCTATTCTCCCTTGCAATCCTCTGCAACCCATTCTGTATCCTCCTGGGGCTCACATTTGGTGTTGTTATCTCCATTGACTCTTCCCCCCTTCCTATAGAACTAGCTTCTCTTCTCTTCTTCCTTGCCCTCCCAGCTTCAGTGACCACTTGCTGTGCCCCTTCTTCATTTTCTAACTCCACAAACCTGTTCCTGAGCTCTATTTCTCCTTCACTAGCTCGTCTTTTTCTTTGCTTGGTTCTCTTAGTCACATGCTTCTACTGTCCACTTTCCTCACCCAGAAGTCTCCCCTCAGAGTTCTTTGGTCCTGCTTCCATCTGCAAGTCTGAGCTTTTCCCTTCAGCCTCCTCACGTCTTTGCTCCATCATCTGCTTGAACCCCCTTCTAAACTCAACCAGAGTTTCCACCTGCATCTCCAGTCCTCAGATCTTTTCTTCCATCAGCTCTATCAGGTCATGCAGACTAAACTCTTCTCAGGTACCCCCTCCAGGATCATGTACATACCACAGTTTCCATATCCAGTCATCTTCATTATGTCTCCCACTGCTTGGGTCACTACCACTGCTGCCTCTGTATCTGTCATCGCCTTCTCACCTAAGTCCTGTTAGTCTGGGAAACACAAACCAAACCAAACCCCTCCACCCTCAGCAAAACAAACCCCCAACGAGTGCCAGAACACTACACACTCCCTTCACTAGCCTGTCTGTTCCTCTGCCTGGTTCTCCTAGTCTTTCCCCCAAAACTCCCCTTGCAAACTCCCACTCAAGCTCCCCTGTTTACAGCTCTGTTTGCTGGCTCCTGTGCAGCTGGTACAGCAGGCCTGGTAATTCTGTGAGCGTTCAGTGGATAAGGTACTGGACTGTACAGGAAATGCTCCCAGGACTCAGAGGTAGGTGTGTACCTATCACTGTGTGTACAGAGAACTTGAGGCCTGTGGAGGCCTGAAAGATAGTGCTTGTGCTGCCAGATGCGTGGTGGTTCAGGGAGTTGATCCACAGAAGCACACACACAGCTGTTTCATGCTAAGGGCAGGTGGTGGTGAGGTGCCTCACAGCTCTGGGTACCACTGGGGAGCATCTCAGGTGCCTAGACTCCCTCTACAATGAATGGGGAAAGACAGGCACCTTAGAATGGGAGTCACAAAAGTCAGCACACTAGGTAGCACCTCACCTAAGCTAGCCAATAGGGGTTGCCAAGATGGGGGGGGGGGTCATGGAGCTAGGTGCCTGAGTCCAGGATGCAGAGAAGCCCCTCCTCCCAGCATTCTCAGCTGAAAAATCTCTCCTGCAGTTAGGCCCCTGTGCCTTTTTTTGCAAGAAGAACCCTTCTGTAGCCTGGTGGTTAGGGCATTCACCATGGAGGTGGGATACCCAGTCCCCCCTGCTTCAATGTTTTTATTTATTATTAATTATTATTATTATTTATTATTTATCCAGAGTGAAACAGCTTCAAACAGGAGAGACTGAGGGAGTCCACATCAGAATATCCCACAGCCTAGTGGTTAGGGCACACTCCTGAGAGGTGATAGATCCCAATGCACATCTCTGCTCCAACTCAGGTACAGGAAGGGATCTAATCTGGGGGTCTCCCTCATCTTCAGTGAGTTCCCAAACTACTGGGCTAAAAGTTATGAGGGAGGGAGCTCCTCCTTCTCAGCCATTTTGTGTAATATTGTCTAAATGGGCCTGATCCAGTAGGTGAGGTCTCCACACTCTTACCAGATTGGGCAAGTAAGGTGGAGGAATGCCTAACTTGTCTTACTCTAGTGCTTAGGCGTCTGGACACCTGACGTAAGACTGATGTAAGACTGCAGCATGCATGCGCGCAGGCAGAAAGAGAGACAACGAGAGAACTTTTATTGCAAAAAATTTTGGAACTGAGAGATTTTAGGAGCCTGGAGTATTTGGCAGCAGCTGAGCAGAGGCTTTGTGAATCCCTGTGAGGCCCAGTTGTGGGATTTAGCTGCCTAAAGTGGCAGTTATATTTATAGATGGCTTTCTATTTTCAAACCAAAGAAAAGGCATTAATCAAGCATAACTTTGATGTTACAAAATATTAGGGCCTTGGTTTAGCAGACTGGTTCCTTTAAAAACTATTAATTTATTTAGATTTCACGATATTGCTGTATATGTTTTGGTCTGGTTCATGCCAGCTTAATTATTTTAAACTGCTGATCCTAGAAGTAGACTTGCTTCACCCAAAATTGCAAACTGGGAAAACTAAGAAATGAGAGGATTGAACAGACATGTAAAACAGATAATGGAAATATGATGCAGAAATAAATTACCAAAATAGGCTACTGAGGTAGGTGGTGACAATGGGCTGGAGAGATATTTGGACAGCTTTACAAAGGGAAAAGGAGATTAAGAGTTGCAGAGAGATAGATCTGAGAAACTTTGAGGAAAGGCTTGTTTGAGTCAAGTATTTCTTTTCGTCAGCTCTTTATGTTCTAATTTCCTTCCATTCCTTTTCCTCGAGTATTGTGAATCATAAAACTCTCAACTTGCTAAGGTCCCATTGTGACGTTCCCCTCTGGCGTTGTCTGGACTGGTAATCTGCTAGGTCACTCCAATCCTTGACTCTGGGAGCCAGCCTTACCCTGCTCTGCTGTGAGAACCCCCACTCCTGGGCTGTTCACGCACAGCCTCTGGAATGTAAGCTGCTCCTTGGATTGTGCAACCGAATGACACAAGCCAAATCTCTGGTCCCAGACACAACCCTATGCCCCCTGGACACTGCAAGCTTATATGAGTTTGTCGATAGAACAAAGAAATTGATATGTACGAGGCTTGTTATCCCAAGGGGAGTCTCTAACATGCTTCAAACCACACACACTACTTCAGGTAGAATAAACAAACAAATTTATTAACTATAAAGACAGATTTTAAGTGATTATAAGTCAAAACATGACAAGTCCAATTTGGTCAAACGAAAAAAAAGCAAAATGCAATCTAAGCTGATCTTAACACTTTCAATGCCCTTACAAACTTAAATGCTTCTCACCACAGGTTAGCTGGTTGCTCTTCAGCCAGACTCTCCCCTTTGATCAGCACTTCAGTTGCTTGGTGTGGTGTCTGTAGATGTAGGTGGAAGAGAGAGGAAGAGCATGGCAAACATGTCTCCCTTTTATCATGTTCTTTTATCTTGTAGTGAGTCTGTGTGGTTCCCCGCCACCCTGGAGAGGGATGAGCCCCTCCGAATGCCAAAGTGGGCAGAGCCAGTGGAGCCTGTGCCCGCACCCCAGAGGTCAAGGCGCAGGACAGGAAGTACAAAAGCCCCACCCCAGAGCCCCAGCCTCCAGAGAGGCCAGAAGCCTGTGGCCTAGCTCCCGGTTGGGAGATTCCTGAAACTAGCGACCAACCTGAAGACTGGCCAGACCAGCCGAGGCCTGATGCCGACCAGCCCCCAGAGACATTGTTAAGCCTGCCTGTGGCAAGTTACCCAGAGGAGTTGCCAAGCCTACAAGTTGCCGGGTATCTTGAGGAGTCCATGGTGCTTGATCCCTTGGAGGACATTGTCCCGACGCAGTACCTCAAGAGCGGGAGGTAGGAAGTAGCCCGGGGCAGCCGACCCTACTCTGGCTGCAGCACACCCAGAGTCTATGTCAGTGTGTTGCGGCCAGGATCCCCACTGACAAAGCAGCAGGCCTTCTGCCGCTGCTAGGGCCCTGGGCTGGGATGCAGTGGAGTAGGTGGGCCTGCATCCCCCCTGCCACTCAACATGTGGGTGGCAGTCTCCCCCTCTCCCAGGCCCTTCAGAGCCAGGACCTAGGCTTGTTGAACTCATTTGTTTGCTCAGCCCCTGCCTGAGGGCCTGAGCCACAGACTTTGTACAGCCCACCCTGACCAAGGGCCTGGGCCTTTCAGACTTACTTGTTTACTCGGCCCCTGCAGATCCACGGACTCTTTGCTGCCTGCCCTAGCCCAGGGCCTCGACTTATTACTTAATGGTTTGCTCCGTCCCTGTCCAAGGTCCGGACCATGGGGCTCACTACTGCCCATCAACCGGGTGTGTGTAGCCCTTGTTTTGCCTCTACTGCTGCTCTGGCATGAGACCCCGCGGCCAGACTAGTTCCCCAACAGAACAAGACGGATGTAGTGAGGCAGTGTGGTTCCCCATGGCCCAGGAGAGGGACGAGCTCCGGCCAAACCCCTCTACACTTCCCTCTTGGCTTTTCTTCCCTTCCCCCCTTCAGCGTCAGGTGAGCATTAGCTCATCACAGTCCCAAACTGACCAAAGGAAGGGGGGGTGACCCACTGGAGAGTCCAACAGATCCTTTTGTTGTTGTCTAGGCCAGCATCCTTTGTTCCTGTGAGGCTGGGCTGGGTTTGTCCCATACATGTCCTGCTAAGCTGTGAACTGCCTCTCTGCTCTTGGAGAGCTTTTGCCTGGGCTTATTTTAAACCATGAAGACACATTTTCAGCCTCATAACTATATACATGAAATTATAATCTTGACCATTACTGTAACAACAATTACCATAACATCACTACAACAACAATGCTCAGTGCATCATGAGCCTTCTGAAGACACCCGACATGACAAACTTTGCATTACCACACAATCATTTACAAGGATGAACATGGGGGCACTGGGTGTTCCCCCAAGGTACAGAGTGTCACACCCATTATGAGGGAAAATGTACAATAGAACAAAGATATAATAAGGATCTGATACACAGGAACTGTAGGAAAGGGGAATTTTGTTTTCTTAGGATTCCAAAAGTACCCATGTCATATGAAAAAGATAAGTATTCACTGGCTTTAGTTATTATTACAAAAAGAATCAAGGTAACGGAACTTTTCAAGTTACAGAGCCAAATTCTTTCTTCAGCTACTCCTGTGCATGCCTCTCACAGTCAATAAGGCAGAATTTCCTCTACTATTTTGGAGTTAAGTTCTTTAGCATAAACACTTTCTATAAACCCCCTTCCCCATTTTCATTGTTTATGAAGTTCTGTGTAATGTAAGAGAGGGACAGCTGAACTGTATTGAAATCTTACACCGAACATTGCTCTGTTTTGATACAACATAACTGATGTTCACTATTATTATTTCATATCAAAGGATATCTGCAAAGTTTGTTATATTTTGTATTGGAAATACGTTGAAGAATGAAACTTTCCAATCATTTTTTTCTTTTGAACTACAGACAGACAAAACAGGGAAACAACAAGAGATTGCCCGTTCACATAACAAGATAATGCAAGCACTTCATCTCCAAAAGGTAGCATAGGAAAAGAGTGAATGTGCAATTTATGAGAATTTGAGCACAATTCATATTTGGAATTTAATAGCCTCTTTTCTTCGCATATTGAACATACCCATATAAATTGCACTTTCAAAAACTGTTAAGCGTTTTGAGAGCAAAACTGACAGGAAATAAAAGTCAGTGCCAGTTTTTTAGCCTCTATAAGAGACTATATCCCCTAGGGCCTAATCCTGTGAGGTACTTAGCACTTCCTATGAAGCAATGAACACTTAAATCTTATTCGTGTTCCTGTAGTTGAGGGCAACCAGCACATTGCAGAAGACACTCAGGCCCAGATTTGTAAAGGTATTTAGGCATTGCTGCATTCTGTTGCATGGCATACATGACTTAGGAGCCTAAGTCTAATTGAAAGTCAATAGGGATTTAGACTCTTAAGTCATTTCTGACAATGAGACTTATGTCTTGAAACACTGAACCAGGCAATGCCTAAATACCTTTACAAGGTCTCAGTTCCTTGTAGGAATAAGGCCCCAATGCTGGCAGTATTGCAGACATCTAGTGCAACCAGATTAGAGAAATAATATGCAAAAGAAAGCAGGACAAGCACAAATAGCAGCACCACACACAATATTCCACACAGATGTCAGAGAGGAAAAATGCACACATAGGAGAGGGACACCTTACCCCAGTAATAACAAAAATTATGGAATCAAATTTAAGAACACCCCTAAGAGGCCAGAGCTTTCACAAATGAGTATTTCAGAATTAGGATTCACTCTGGGGGAAAAAAAACTCAAGCAAGAGAGCATCAGCTATTCTGTATCATTCTCTTCCTCCCATCAGTATAGCATAGACAGAGTACAGTGGATAGAAGGTAGATACTGGAGGAAGGTTATCACAGACATGCCATAAAAAGATAATATGCTAACGGTGTTACCATGATATGCCCTAAGTGCTGAGATCAAGCCACTATCTCTTAGCTCTTCACTCCACTGACCACTTGCAAATCCGCCATTCCCAAACCCTATGCAAAGCAAAGTCAGTGCAGTGGGGGACTCCTTGTGACATACAATCTGTAGTATATGTTTTAATGCACCCAGTTAAAAAAATTGTTACGGTATCTTGATTTGTTGAAATGAATACATGACAAAAAATGTACTGAACATTTACATGTAAATCTAGAATGGAAGCCATTCATGTGTGAAAAATAGTTTTTTCTTGTAAACAAAGTAATGATGTTGTTCAAATATTACGGGGTTGAGAGCAAGTGCCTTTTAAACATTACCCTTTACACAAAAATAAAACCTTGGAAAATAAATGGGGATGCTTTTTATAGTGGACAGAAGCAAAAAAGAATTAAAAACACCTCTCTCCACAGTAGAGGAGTTCAGTTACTGCCCATCTTGGCATTCATGTAGCCCTGTTTGAAGAGGACTATATTAATGCAAACCAGAAACTTTCTAATCTGCACCTGCAGTGTTCACACGGGTGATACAGTGCAGCACTTTGGTGCACGCTGCTATTCACACCCACAGAGTCTGAAATGTGGGACAATGTAGATATAACTGTGCAGCAGGGACTATATCTCTCAGTATATGTTTCTACAGGACCCTGATCTTGGTGCTATTGTAATTCATTCAATAAATATGGAGTTTAGAGGTGCTACATAAATTCTAATTCTTGCTAATTTCTACTTCATTTGGTGAGATTGTTTTTCTGAGGAACGCTTGCCTAGATCTACTTTGTAATTATTAATTATTAGCCAAGAAACTCAAATCTGTCTGTAACAAAATAATTTTTGAACACCCATATCTGATTAATTACAACATTTGAGGGAACGTTCTAGGCATCCTTTGGCAGAACTCTGTCTGACTTGCACCAAAATCAACAAAAAAGAAAGGGAGGAAACGGAGGAGACAGGTAGTCCTTGGTAACTGGTTAGGAGACACACCCGGTTCAACCATCTCTATAATTGTCTATAGATCAGAGAACCCATTGATGGCAGCCATCTTCCAGCATAACAGAACCCACCCCCAATCTCACCTCTGCCCACGGCCCCAGTACAGTTTAAAAAGTTGACACTCTGAATGACTTATGTATGAGAGAGGGAGGAAAAAGAAGTAATGGTGGATGGATATGGGGGTATACACAGAGTTCCTGGAATGGGGGTGAAAGAATGGATGACCCAGGAATGGGGAAAGTGGGCCTCAGAACCCAACACATGGAGAGAGAGAACAGGATACACTCAGAGCTCCTGACATGCAGGGAGAATGGAGGGCAGTGCTGTGCTGGGCATGAAGGAGATGGTAACTGAAGTTGTGAGGGCATGGGATTACCCAGGCAGAGAGCACAGAGGGAGAATAGAAGGGTGAAAAAGCTGGATCCCATGGGAAAAGGAAGCACTATTAAAATCTTCAGAGTTACTCAGACCTAGGTGGAGAACCCAAGAGATATCAGATTTGCACAGGTAAAGGGCAGTTAGGATGTCAAGAAGAAGGCTGCGTTCAATGCGTGACAATGGATCAGCATTCTCGTTGTGCCACCTGTCAGTACCCGGCATAATCTGGGGAAGCTAATGTTCCTTCTAAGAAACAAAATTTCACAAGTTCATACTTGAAGAATAATGGTATCACCGCTTTTGGTAACCCTAAGAACGTGCAATCCCACAGCTTCCATACAATCAGGCCTGCACTTTGAGTCTTGCAACTCAACGTTGAGGATTTATCGACAGCAAAGCAACACTTAATCAGCACTCTTGCTCATCAACATGCTATCAATGTTATCTGCATTCAAGAAGCTCACATTTCATCTAATAAAGCCGACTGATACAAGATTCATGGCTTTGATCTGATACGCCATGCTGCACTCAAAGAATGGCCATGTCCCATATGTTCGGGTTACCACTGCAGACACAATCCATCTGTCATCCACTGAATACCGCAATGTCATCAAGACTGGCACATTTCGGATAGTAAACATCTACAAGCCTACTAGTGTTAGCTGGGGGTCAATGGATTCTTCCATGCTTACCGCACCCAGCTGTTTATCTTGGCGACTTCAACAGCCATCATACAGTGGCTGATGCCATTGGTGAACAACTTGTGGACTGGGCCTCACAAAATGACCTCGCCCTTGTTCAGGATAAAAAATAGACATTCCATTCTTCTAAATGGAACTGTGACTACTCACCTGACATATGTTGAGTCAGCTCAGTGTATGGCAACTCGCATATAGCATCATGCCAAGTCTTGCACAACTTTCCACACAGCCAGCACAATATGGATTGAGCCATCACTGATCCATATTGGTCTTTAGCTACCAATAGTCACAAGCACAAAGAAGCAGTGATGGAACCTGTGCAAAGCCAGCTGGAAGAAATACAGTGAGGCACTGGAATGAAGTGTTGTAATGATACTGCTCCACCACATCCCGATATATCAGACTTATAGGCGTTTCTGTAGAGTCATCTACAAAGCAGCCACCAGAGCCATTCCATGCAGATATTGCCCTGTGTATATCCCCTGACTTGAAGAGGAGTGCACTGCTCTACTCAAGCAGTCTGAGTCAACCAGTGATCTGGACGTGAATGACCACTTAATCAAAGCTCTGAGCTGTACTCGCCGAGCCAGATGGGAAGAAAAGACCAAAAACCTGGACTTCCCTTGTTCCAGCTGGAAATGCTGGAGTTTACTTTGTTGCCTTGGAGTAGCCTAGCAACCACTGACACCAAGCCAATCATCTGTGCATGCCAATCAAGTAGCCAGTCACCTCCTTGGCATGGGGCAGACATTCCTGGAAAAAGGAGTGAAGAATCAAGTTCAGAGTGAATGGAGGATCTTCTGCAGGCACCACAAATCTAGAGCTTGCCCTGTACCTTTCACAGTTCCAGAGCTGGACAGAGTGCTATATATCAAATTTGGCACTTCTGCCGGCTATGATAACATCCTTCCTGAAACATCTTAGCCCATGCACCTGTGCTTGGCTGGCATAATTCCTCATAAGGGACACCAATGAAGGAAGACTGCTGAAAAACTGGTGCATGTCAAAAATTCATCTGCCTCCCAAAAAGACCCAAACTAGGCATCAAACTACTACCTGATATCACTGCTTTCTGTGTGTCTCAAGGTTATAGAACACCCAATTTTACAGTGAATAGAACCAGAGATGGAGAACATCTTGAATGTTAACCAGCCAGGCTTTTGACTAGGCTCTATTTTCCTCGACCTCACCACAGCATATGATACGGTGTGGCATATGGGTCTACTTGTTAAAATATCAAGAGTCCTCCCACTATGGACTACTGATGCCATCAAATTGCTACTCCAAGAGACAGAGCAGGGTGCATGTGGGTGAGAAAACAAGTGCTTTGAAAAAACAGACGAATGGGTTACCCCAGGGCATCTGTTCTAGCCCCAACCTTGTTCAACCTATACATCATTGACCTGCCATCAACCCAGTCACGAAAGTTAATCCATGCAGACAATATTTGCTGCAGGCTACAGGCTCTGACTTTCTTGGAGCTGGAGAAGACTCTTAGTGACTATGTTGCAAAGCTGGCTGACTACTGCAAGACATGGTATTTTCAGCCTAGCACCAGCAAGACGGTCTCTAGCATAATGAATGGCCAGAGGCTGAAGCATGAAGCTTACCCAGTTTTCTTAGGCCTCAACTAAACATTGACATAAAAAGTCCCCTGAGCTATATAGCAGCGAAGGTCAAGACTTGCAACAATCTTTGCAGCAAACTGGAAGGTTCTTCATGGGGAGTGAATGCTCCCTCCCTAAGGACCTCAGTCCTTTCCATCTCGTACTCAATAGCAAAGTACTGTGTGCAAGGATGGAGTCGGTCAGCACATACCAAACTTGTTGACCTGCAACTCAACTCAACAAAGCGCATCATCACAGGAACTCTGACTCATCTTAGCATTAGTGTGTTTGCTGAGCCAAGCAATAGCATTCTCAGCGGCCAAGTGGAACTCTCAGAGCCCACTGCTGAATTTGGTTAGTGGCTTCCAGTTCTGAGCCACATTTACTTCCCTTAAATAATGAGGGAGGCTGCAGGTGCAAGCTGCTTGAGAAGGTTCATGCCAACCCAATCTTGCCCTTGTTTAATGACCTTTTAGTTCACCAGTTACATGTCTTTCACCACATCACCCACTGTGGTTGAGGCTGCCATGCCAGGATGTGAGAGCAGAGTCCCTGTGGCGGGAAGACTGGTGTTTAATAAAAACCTCTAATCAGTTCCTCATCCCAGACCCTACTGCTCGCCCACCCGGCTTCAACCTGCCACATCATTAGCGGGCCCTTCTTAACCAATTCCAGACTGGGCAAAGCCTCTGTGCAGTCAAGCAACGCCAGTGCGGTCTTTGAGACAATCCAAGTTGCAGCTGTAGCACAGATCAAACAATGATATACATTGTCAAGCAGTGGCTGCTAACCAAATTCAGTGGTGGGCTCTGGGAGTTCCACTTAGCCAGTGAAATGCTATTGCTTGGCTTGGTGAACATGAACATGCTAAATAAATACATAAATGCTGCTGAAAGCAATGAATAGGTTGAGGAACATAAAGATGAAGTAAAGGCTATGAAGTATTGCCACAAAGAAATTGTTGAAAAATCTTGAGAACAGTTTGGAATAATCTAGATGGATTTGGAGGTGGGGAGGGAAGAATAGAAAGCAGTGGCTTGTAAGTGGTTCTATCAATCTGCTTCGAAAAGAAAGGAAAGGATGAAAGGATATTTGGGTGTGTTGGAAAGGCAAATGGGGACAAAAGTCAGGAAAAAGCTCAGAGACACTGACAGGAAAAAGCCAATCTTTTTAGAAAATCGATTCCCTGTGTTTGTACACAGACATATAATCTGCTGTCCTAGCCATATTTCCACTTTGTGAGCAATTATGAATGTTAAAGTGAATGGCCAATACATTATACTTATAATGCACTTTGGACTTTTAAAATCAAGCAGTAATGGGCTTCCCCTTGAATATACTAGTATAGTTTATTTCTAGTCACTATTGCACTTTTATTTCTTTTTGAGTAACCTTACTTTTCTTTTTTGGTTTTGCACACTATCCAGAGCAAAGCTTAGAACTGGATCATAATGTGATATGTCATTTCTCAATTCACAAAATTTACTTGCTTTAGTTGACTTAATCAGCTTAATGCCTTTTCTTTACAAAGCCTGCAAAAAAGGCATAATTATGTGGAAGTTTGATGCAGTAAGGTGATGAGATTTCCTTTGTCTGACTCATACAAGATCTGGAAGATACTATAGGATCAGGCCTGCAATTTATTGTGTGAGTTTTCAACAAAATACATGAGTGACCAAAATATCGTTAGGCAAAAATTCCAGTAATATCCAGAAAAGATATTTCCATTACTGATGAGAAACAGTAGCTATCATTCTACTGAGGGAATAAAAAAATGTTGGCTTCCTTTTTTTTCTTTTTTGGTATTATGATGTATAATTTTTTCAAAATGAAAATAGTTGTTCACACTAATGATGCACAATTTTGGAATAAAAGGGATAAATTTGAACCCAAAATCTCTATCATAAGAGCCAAATTGTGCCATTAGGTGCACATAAGATGCTTCATACAAGTTTTGTGTTTGATCTGTGTTTGACTCCAATTCAGCAAAGCCCTTAAACATGTATTTGAATATTCTGTTGAGTTAGCATCTTAGCACTGAGTTAGAAAACTTAGCCTTTTTTAATTTTACTAGGGGGGGGGCTGTATGTGATTTATTCCTCTGCAAGAATAGTAACTTTTGCATGTATTTATTTTGAAAGGAAAAAGAAAAAGCTGCACTCTTGAAGAGGCGATACACAGATTGAATGGAGGGAGCTCACCTCCAACATAACTTTTAGCTCACTGGTTAGGGCACTCAACTAGGATGTGAAAAACCCCTGCTCGAAATCCCCTCTCTGTCTGAAGGGGGGAAAAGTGATTTGAAGAGGAACCAGCCACTTCTCAGATGCATGCTCTAACCACTGGGCTCGGGGATAGTGCGATGAGTGGGGCTCCCTAAGTCTTCCTGTTGAAGCTTTTCCACTTGGGATAAATAAACAAAACTGAATCCCCCACCTCCAAGGTGAATGCTCTAGGTACCAAGATTTGCTCTTGGTACCTCTCTTATTTGCTCGCTTTCACTCGTCTAATGATTCTTTCATTGTTGATCCACTGTGGAACAGCTTCAGCAGGAGAGATAAGGGAGCCCCACATCAGAATATCCTGTAGCCCAGTGGCTAGAGCACTCACCTGAGAGGTCACTTTTCCCTCTCACACAGGGTGGGAACTTGAACTGGGGCTCTCCTATATCCAAGGTGAATACCTTATGAGGGAGGTGGTGCTCCTTCTCCTGTCACCATGCCTAAATTCCACTGTAGCCCAATCTATAGATTATGTATTAATTATACTGATTGCTTAAGAATTTCCAGTAATCACTCTGAGGTTTGACACATTCTTATCCCTAGATCCAGCCCAGTGTTGTTAAAATTACTGTTCAGTTAAGAACCCAATGTACACAGTTGCAACACTCACACTTTAGGAACCCTTCTGTATTTACAATAGTTTATGAATACATTTAGCAAAATCACAAACACTCTAACCCAGCAATGTAGGTAGAGATAATACAGACTGTACATCTGCACATCCATATACTCACCTCACACAATCCTTTTCAGAGCCACTTGAAATGTTAGCCATCATCTTCCTCATCACCATCACCTTCCCATCATCACCAGTGGCATCATTCTGGCATCTCCCAAGGGCTACATCTCTTTCTCCATCTGCCATAGGCTGGGATGCAACCTTTAAAATATGTTACGCTGATGCCACTATGTCTAATCCATATTCAGTAGGGGTTCCTCCCCTCTTCCTTATTTGTATGTCCTTACCCTACTAATGTTGGCATGTCCTTCTCCTATAGGTTAGTATATTAATGATTTCTACTTATGATCATATATGTCAATTCATTGCCATGGCACTCTTGTGATCAGACATCTGCAGATGTTCCATCCCAACATATCCAAAACCTGGTGTTAGCTCATGATCCTCAGTTTGGATGGGGTCATTATGCACAAACTTTCCCCTTAAACACTCTATTCCCACTTCCCCAAAATTTAGGGGTGACCGTTAGGCTATTTATCTGTGCCAAAGTTCATAGGCCTCAAATCTTATGCTATCTGCTGAGCAATATCTTACAGGATGCAGGCCAATAGGTTCCTTGCATTGCTGCTGAATAAAATAAATGCTAAAGCTAGCTCTATGGGCTATACCTTTGTGAATAAGAATGTAAACTATTTTTAATGCTGTCATAAATATAAAGGGAAGGGTAACCACCTTTCTGTATACAGAACTATAAAATCCCTCCTGGCCAGAGGCAAAATCCTTTCACCTGTAAAGGGTTAAAAGCTAAGGTAACTCTGCTGGCACCTGACCCATAATGGCCAATGGGGGGGGGGGGGCAACTCCTGTAAAGTTAGTAAGTAATCTAGCTAGAAAATGCATTAGATTTTCTTTTGTTTAATGGATTGTAAAATAAGCTGTGCTGGAGGGAATGTATATTCCTGTTTTTGTGTCTTTTTGTAACTTAAGGTTTTGCCTACAGGGATTCTCTATGTTTTGAATCCAATTACCCTGTAAGGTATTTACCATCCTGAGTTTACAGAGGTAATTCTTTTACCTTTTCTTTAAATAAAATTCTTCTTTTAAGAACCTGATTGATTTTTTCATTGTTCTTAAGATCCAAAGGTTTGGGTCTGTGTTCACCTGTGCAAACTGGTGAGGATTTTTATCAAGCCTTCCCCAGGAAAGGGGGTGTAGGGCTTGGGGGGGGGGATATTTGGGGGGAAAGATGTCTCCAAGTGGTCTCTTTCCCTGTTCTTTGTTTAAAACGCTTGGTGGTGGCAGCATACTGTTCAAGAACAAAGCAAAGTTTGTACCTTGGGGAAGTTTTTAACCTAAGCTGGTAAGAATAAGCTTAGGGGGGGCTTTCATGCAGGTCCCCACATCTGTACTCTAGAGTTCAGAGTGGGGAAGGAACCTTGACAAATGCCGATGCTTGAGGGAAACACAGTCAATTCCTAGAGTAGCTATTAACTGTTTTAGAATTTTCTGGCTACAAATTACATTATTAAGTTAGCTGAAGCCCCAAGTGATACACTGACACATGCATAACTATAACTTGTAAGAATAGAACTTGAAATGCTCTTTGTGATTTGGGCCTAGGGCTATATAAGGTTAGCTTGTGGCTTACTCTCACAAAGAGATGTGATGATGCATTTTTCAACACTCCTAACAAAGCAGTCCATGGACCTGCACAGAGTTTCCTGGTGTGTTTTAGAACTGGCTTCCAAATGAATTTCAATATTACCACTGAAACAAGAGTAGCAGCAACAGCAGCAAACCACCAAACTAAGGAAGCAATAATTAATCTTACTCACAGAAGGCAGGATTATCTGTGGCATAACTTTGTGGTTACAAAATTCACATCACAAACACAAATGTTTTATTGCATTTTTAAGTGCCATACTTTTGATTTGTCAGATATGAGTGATTGCTCATGCTGAAGAAATATCCTTATAAATCATTCTAAGTATTATACATCATAAAACAGTCAGATATATCTAAGAAGTGCATTTTAGCTTTTCATTTTTAAAGCATGTTTAAAATAGTAGCCAATCTTCAGAACACCATTATCTCATAAGTACTATTTCTAATTTAAAACTGGGAAAACAGAGACAAAGAGGACAAGTGAGTTTTCCAAACTGAGGGAATCAGCATCAGGGATAAGATTGTGTCAAGGGTGGGGCTGCTTCATCACCCTACCTGCAGCCACAAGTGTGGCACTGCAGGCACCCATCATAGATTGTCAATCAGAAGTTTTTTGATCTAGTCAAACACACCCCACTACACTCAAATATTAGGAAATACCCCATTTACAGTTGCCTGTACAACTTAATTCTGCCCCTTGTGGTTTAATCCTGTGTGCTGAAAGAGGCAGGGTCCTGTGGAAAAAATACTAAACAATTATGTAATTAAAGCCTATCATAAGGTATATGTACAAGATAAATTATCCTCTGATCAATATTAAAGCATCTCAAAAATAGCATCCACTATCATTGGTATTGTGGACAGGGCACTCTGCAGGAATGAAAATCAATACAGATGGAACCAAGATATATACCCTCTGCAAGTTGTGTCAGGAGCAGGCTTTGTACCTACCCATGCTTTTGAATATAATATTGCAAGGTTTTGATACCTTGGGTCATTGTTTTTACAAAAAGGAGCTTGTAATTCACCACATTCATTCTTGAATGTCATGGACTGATATGATTATCACGGGACAAGTGAGGAAACAACAACACACATACAACGGGGCTGAATTAAGGTTACACAGGAAACCGTGTAAATCTGGCATTTCCTAATGTACAAATGCTTGACTTTACAACCTAAAAAAATTTTTTTTAAAAAATAGTATTTTGGACACAATTTCATAGGGTGTTGTTTGTTTGTAAAGCAAAAGCATTCTAAAACTCCTCCTTCTCACCATGCCCCAACAGAAGGGCTTGAACTTGGAGCACTGAAAAACAGACCTCTAACACCTGAACTACAGGACAAGCTGCATGAGCTAGCAACAGCAGAAGATTGATGAAAGGGATGGGCCACATGCTGGGTACAGGAAGCATTGTTCAAGCAGCATGGACCAGTTATTTGTTCTCTCCCCCACCCCTGTAGAAGCTGGGCAGGGTGAGGGGGAATCTCCTGGCCTATGTCATGTGCCCATAATGGGGAGTATGGAACACTCTGCCATGCAGTGTGTCTGGGGAGATGTGCTTAGCCTGAGCTGGCTTTCCTCTTCCTCTAAAGCTGCTCCTAGAGCAATGTGCAGCAGCATGGGCCCAGCTCTTTAAAAATGTTTATGTTAATTATTTTGGCAGTCTACCAAGTTTTCCAAAGGAACATAGGTCGGAGAAGGGAATGGAGATTTTTATGTTTGCATCTTAGCTAAATCTCAGTGGAATTTAATGAGAAAAGAAAAGACAGCAGGAAAAGGAACCCAACACCCTGCCACAGTCTGAACAAAGGCATGGAGTCTGAGAGAAAGAGTCTTCTGTAAGAGAAGGCAGTGGAGTGAGCCAGATCTCTGTAGGAGTCAGGAGCTGGGGAAAGGGAGATATGAAGAGATTGTGGATGGTTGTGATCTTTTTTAGGGATGGAGTGGGCAGCCCAGAGACAGTAAGAGAATGGCAGCAGAAAGGAGGGGGCATGATAGAGGTGGAGGTGATGCAAGGATGGGTGTAGGAAGGGGAATGGAGTGAAAGCCAGGGTTGGGGTACATGTCACCAGAGATTAACAGGAGGATATGGATTTGGGACCTAGATTTGTGCTGGCAGAAGGAAGATCAGGGTAGAGAGGGTAAGAGGAGCAGGTAGAGCTGGTGAGAACTGTAGAAGGTGGAGGGTAACTGGGAAAGGGAGATGAAGGAGGACAGATGTTATGCCCATGTAGAAGAGAGGTGCAGTGAAAGCTGTTAGAGAGCTTATTCCTTCACTCTCCCACTTCCCTGGTCCTTCTCGCATCAACAGAGAGCAACAATACCCGAAGTCTGAAGGTGCAAACAATTCAATGTTTATTGGGGTGAATTTCCAGCAAGCTTAAATCCAAGTTCCTTTTCCCCTATTTTCGAACCCCAACTTACTTCTTGTTTGCCCCTAATTTATATAGTAATATTCTTAGCTATACCTTAACCAATCATTCTACTGAAATTTACCTACCCAATCCTAACATATTGTAACATGATTAGCTAACCAATTATATCCCACCACGTTAATTAGTTTATACCCAGCAAAATTAATTATACAGCAGACAGAAACACTCTCAGAACCAGACAGAGACCATGCAAATAAACAATAGCAAAGTGGTGACTATAATGACAAAACAATACAGAAGTGAGGATTTCACAACTACATCTATAAAGACATAAGGGTTTCCCAGCTGTGTCTATTGATAAGTGATTTCTTGCCAGACAGAAAACTATCAAACTAAATTTCCTTTTACATCTTCTAGGCTCTTCCCTTTCTCTGGAGGTGATAGATCAGATCACCTTCCTAACAGCCCCATATTGACTGGTTTGGAATGTGAGGATGTGAGCGTTCGCTTCCCAGTTTACGGCTGCTTCTGCTGCTTAACCAAAGGCATTGGCCTAAGAACAGGGCCTCAGACTGTCACAGTGAGAGAAGTCCCTTACACAGATCCTTTCTTGTATACCTCTATTACTAGCTAAATGATAAACATATACCTAAATTCTTAAAGTATAGGCCTTTACAGGCAGGCCTGAATATTTATATCCTAACAAAAGCCATAGGCGAGTGGCAGATGAACAAGATTGCAATACAAAAACAACGCACCATGGGAAATCTGAAGGCATGCTCCTAATCCCACTGCTGAGCCACTGCTGTCTGAGATGGGTTCCCTGCCATGGGCAGAGTTCCCCAGTCACAGTCCCTGTTGGTGGTGAGGAGGCAGCTCCAGGCTGTGACCTCGCAGTGTGCACGTTTGCACACATGCACCCCACCACTAAGCTGTATTGTTAATGTCCTTATAAACCTATTACAATAATTCTATTGGCATGCAGAAGCATGGAATTCTTGCTCAGCTTGAATAATGAAAATGTTAACAATATGAGGTACAGGAATTATGCCCTAATCAGAAATGCTAATAGTAATATTTGCTAGAACTTCCTATTTTTAACACAGAGAGACAGCCACTTCTATGCGCACGTGCGCACACACACACAAGTGCATACAGATAGATTCTTGTTGCTTTTGTCATGCAGTGGTGAACTTTGAGCTCTGTGTAACACATCATTATCCAAGAGGCAGAGCTGTTGGTGTTACCTACATGTGTTATGCAAGGGGAAAAATGCAACTTGGAAATATCTTGAGAGATCTATAAGAAAGGTTAATTACTTTCAGGGCTGTTTGAATTGTGTAAAACATAAAGAACAGTCTCAGCAGATGAAAATGACAGCAGACATAGTAGATAATACAGTACCACTTGTGACTAAAAGCACAGGTACTATGGGTTTTTTTTAAAAATCAGGAGACTGTTAAAAATGCTCTTTTTATTATTTAAAACAAAGACGTTATTTTCCTTTCTACCCAGGCTTCCTAATCCTACCATGCTGTAAAGGATAATCAATAACTAGATGGACAAAAATTAAGTTATTTAATGTATTTCTGGGTGAGATGATGTAGGTCACAGGGTCACCTAAAATTCTACAATTTAAACAGTATTCTACATTCTAGCACATACTAACAATTCATAATTCCACTCACCTGATACTCTCTGACATAAAACAATGGGAGGGGTTTATTTTTGAGGAGTATTACTGTTCAGGAAAGAGAGATTATGCAATAGTGACTGTCATAAATATAAAGGGAAGGGTAAACCCCTTTAAAATCCCTCCTGGCCAGAGGAAATCTCCTCTCACCTGTAAAGGGTTAAGAAGCTAAAGGTAACCTCGCTGGCACCTGACCAAAATGACCAATGAGGAGACAAGATACTTTCAAAAGCTGGGAGGAGGGAGAGAAACAAAGGGGTATGTGTGTCTGTCTACATTTTGTCTTTGCCGGAGATAGACTAGGAATGAAGCCTTAGAACTTTTAGTAAGTAATCTAGCTAGGTATGTGTTAGATTATGATTTCTTTAAATGGCTGAGAAAAGAATTGTGCTGAATAGAATAACTATTTCTGTCTGTGTATCTTTTTTGTAACTTAAGGTTTTGCCTAGAGGGGTTCTCTGTGTTTTGAATCTAATTACCCTGTAAGGTATTTACCATCCTGATTTTACAGGGGGGATTTCTTATTTCTAATTACTTCTATTTTTATTAAAAGTCTTCTTGTAAGAAAACTGAATGCTTTTTCATTGTTCTCAGATCCAGGGGTTTGGGTCTGTGGTCACCTATGCAAATTGGTGAGGCTTTTTATCCAACATTTCCCAGGAAAGGGGGGGTGCAAGTGTTGGGAGGATTGTTCATTGTTCTTAAGATCCAAGGGTCTGGGTCTGTAGTCACCTAGGCAAATTGGTGAGGCTTTTTACCAAACCTTGTCCAGGAAGTAGGGTGCAAGGTTTTTGGGAAGTATTTTGGGGGGAAAGACGTGTCCAAACAGCTCTTCCCCAGTAACCAGTATTTGTTTGGTGGTGGTAGCGGCCAATCCAAGGACAAAAGGGTGGAATATTTTGTACCTTGGGGAAGTTTTGACCTAAGCTGGTAAAGATAAGCTTAGGAGGTTTTTCATGCAGGTCCCCACATCTGTACCCTAGAGTTCAGAGTGGGGGAGGAACCTTGACAGTGACACTAACATATTTTGCCCCATATTTTTTCCCACTCTCACTAAGTAAAATTAAAGCTTTATAGCTGCACACAGAACTGCATAGATATCATCAGCACTGCAGAAACATCAGGTTTAGTCATTTTGGCTTTCTTCCTGAAATTCCAAATAGACATTTAATTAAGTCACTGTTATCAAATATAATGCTTCCTTTCCTTCTGTTGTAGCAAAATGTGTAACACAAGCAATTACTGTATCTGAGTTTTCAATAAAAAAAGAGTCAGAGGAAGAACATCAAAGCTTACAAGACCCAGTGGAAAGTTAAAGTATATTAAGAAAATTAACAAGTGCATTAGTTTATCACTAGTGGCATGTATTGTGAACAAAATTCTGTAAAATTCCAATAATTTCTTCTCATCTCAGCTCCAAAATAATGCAGTAGCTCCATGGGTTTATTCAGATTTTAAAAACCCCAACCTTCATGATTATTAAAAACAATCAAAAATCTATTTTGAAAATAAATATTTCCATAGAATTTTTAAGGTTTGTTTTTTGTAAAATCATCAATTTGATGGAATTATTATAGCATGCCAGCATAGATCAGATATACTGAACCACTATGACTTAAGAAAAATGTCTGTGTGCTGAGTTGTTAAAAATGTCAAGTGAGCTGAAATTTCAGATTTTAGATTTTGCTTTTTGTTTTGCCTCCCCTAGTCAAAAAACTGAAGCAAACTGTAAAGTAGCACAACATATTACCTGTGTGTCATTCTTGGAAAGATGTTACAGTACTGTAGTAGCAGCAAATGTTTTCTGAATCCATAAGGCTTATAAAAGGATGCCATGGAGGAGTAAACAAATAGAGAGAAAAGAAATAGACTTTCTAGCAGAAAATAAATACAGCACTTGCGCTTCTAAATTACCGTATTTAAAGTAATATTGTAATGCAAAGCTGACAGTTGCGAAACAATAAATTGGAGGATAAATTATGCCAAGCCACCAAAAAATATGTTCACAAAATTGTGTTTGTATTTTGCAAAAAAATGTTTTTGATTGATGTTTCACATTTAGCACCCTTTACATTACAGGCTCCATATCTGCCATAGTACATAACAAATTGTAAACCACATCTAAATGGTGTTCAGTAAGAGCATGTGTTAGCAGCTAAGTTAATATGAGCTCTCTTGTTATCCAGTATACTCGAACTTTCACATGTCACAGTGTTTCCAGTGATCCATGAGTATTCTTGGTGTAGTGCTTTAATTCTCTAAAGGGCAAATCCAAGCCCCAGAACCCAGTTTGAAGACATACACTGGGAACAGGGGGAAAACAATGGGACAAAGATTTTCCCTATTCCTGACAAGATACAGATCAGCATTTCATGGAGACTACCCTAGCCCAATACGAGAAGTAATTCCCACAATCCAAGCCCCACACATTCCTGTAAAGGGAAGAGCCAGAGAACTTGTGTAGTGCAGATGCTCCTTATCGCCAAGCCTACTACTACCTTTAATCACAGACTCCTAGGTTCTGTGTTACACAGGGTGTTTGGATCCTGATAAGGGGCCTCCCCACATTCAATCTTATGTGCAGCAGAACCCCTCCATTCCTATGGCCAGAGGGTCCTTCATGCCCAGTAAAGATGTCATGATTCACGCTTGGGGTGCAAACTGTAGCAAAAGATGGTGCTGATTTTTCAACATGGCAACATCATTCTTTGATTCACCATCTTCGGAAGATGGTAAACTAGAAAGTTATTTGACACTGGAAGTTTCTTGGCTATGAAACTAATACTGTAATATGCTCTGATGGCCGTCAGTATTGTGCAATACAACAACACTGTGTGTATATATACACAGAGCTCTACTAACATTATAAACAGGTGTTGGTGCCACAGGCACTGACTTTTGTTTCTTCCAGTCGGTGCTCCTCTCCACCCCCTCGCCCCTGGGTGAGCGAAAGGTGAAGCCCCGCTACAGTATTATACCACAAACCATTGAACTTTAAAAAGCTGCAGTCATATGCTCCAGTCTTCACTATGTCAATAAATAATAATAAATCAGTTTGGCAACTGCCTAAAACCTCTAGAAATGACCTGATTCAAGCAAACCACTGAAGTATATGGGACTGAAAATGTCAAATTGCTGGCATCTTTTGAGTTTAAAGCATAGACATGTCTTTTATAGACACACAGAAGCTTGCACTGAGTTCATAGGCCAAATCTGCTAATATGCACCTTTTAAGTAAGTTGAACTCACCTACAGTAGTTTTAAGATTTTTTAAAATGTATTTGCACACCAAGGCCCTGATAACGCATCAGGATCCACTAGTGCAGGGTCCTAGTCAGGGATTTCACTGAAGGAACTGGTTCCAAGTTTATCAGAGTTAAGGATCCAGGCTCCAAGGCAGCATCATTATTATGGCAGGCATCACTAGACTGTACACTTACACAGTTTTCAAAGGTGTTTGTTTATTCATTTTTTTTAAAGCATGCGAGCAAATAGTATTGGGAGGATGTGCTGTGGTATTAAGTTTTTGTGACATGTAACCTCCTGTGTAGAGCGTTTCTGGAGAGGGAACCATCTGAGCAGCAGCAGAATATACTCTCTGCCTTGATCTCTGCCTTGAGTCAATTTGTGAAACAAAGTTGTTCCCTGGGATTAGTGTTGGGCTGAGACTCCTACATGAAGGGATTGCCCAGCATGCTATTTGCCACCTCTGTTCCAGGACTAATATGTGTGTAAATAATGGAAAGTACACGTAGAATATACCTGGACTCTGCATTACTGCTTTCTCCTGCTCTGGGGGGCCAATCTGTGAGGATCCAGAAATCTGCTACCACCCAGCAGAGGGGAGATGGTGTTTTCAGATTAAGAACCTGCTGTCAACATAAAGAGCATCACACAAAGAGTGAAACATGATTTCAGTCTTAACTTCGATTTGAAATTAACAAAAACAAAATAAAGAGAGGCTTCTATGAGTGAGGAAGTATATGTGCTCTCTGTTGGTATTATGCACTCTCTAGCTGTCATTTGGAACTGATACACAGCAGAAAAGAAAGACAGACTTTTAACATGTAAAGGATGAAAAATTGAATTTTAGCACGGCTAAGAAATGACTTCAGATATGGAGAGGGATATCCAGCATCCGTAAAATCCATGGCTGCAGTGCACAGAACACAGACATGAAATCTCCTCTACAGTACATTTACAGAGCTACATAGACAACAATTACACTGAAATTTAGCAATGGAGTTTCTGTTGCAATGTCAACCATGCACGGGAAACAAACTTACTCCCACATAATCTAGAAAATGAAAGTTACCGAAAGGAAAGCCTGTACAATGTGTATCCTTCTAACATAAAAGGACCTCAAGTGGGATTTTAAATGCTAAAATATCAGTTGAATATCCTGTTGATATAAAAATTAAGCAGTCCCATTACATAAGCAGTCTTCAATTTAGTATACCTTGGCATATGGTATATGTCAACTAAAACACAAAGTAAAGTACCAGATGTCTATAAAGTCCAAACTACGGGGTTACAAAAAAAACCACACACTCACACACACCCCAACACACTTGCTATATTAGAGAGAGAGAAAGCACAAGCACATATGTGCATTTGAGAAAGGTCACATACATACATGAGGCATGCTTGTAACTGCCAAATATATTTTCTACTTCAGGCAAAATTAGCTGATATGTACAAATCCAGGAGTGGATTTACCATTAAACAAACTGTGCGGTGGCACGGGGCCCCCAGTGACCTGGGGGTCCCAAAAATGCAGGACAAATATCTGACAACCTGCGCCTGAGTGCCAGCTGGTGGTGCACCAGGGCTCAGGCAGGCAGGCTGCTTGCATGCCATAGCTGGTGGCCCCACGCTGCTCCCAGAAGCAGCCAGCTGCTAGCATGTCTCTGTGCGCCCCTGGTGGGGGGAGGGGCTCCGTGCACTGCCCCCACCCTGGGCAGTGCATGGAGACCTACTGCCCCCTCCTCTCAAGGGGCACGCAGAGACATGCCAGCAGCAGGGCTAAGGCAGCTCCCTGTCTGCTCTGCTTCCCTCCCTCCACACCACTTCATTCCTGGAAGCGGCTGGCATGTCCCTGCAGCCCCTGTGGGGGGTGCCTCTGCATGCTGCCCCCGCCCTGGACATCGACTCCACAGCTCCCATTGTGCTTCTGTGTCAGCCTCCAGTTGCTAACAACTTCTCCACATCCCCTCCATAGGACATATCAATGCTTTTTCATTTCCACATTCTCAGTCCTGTCACCATGGTTGGGACTGAGGAGACCCTCTTCACAGCTACAAGCCTGGCCAATGATAATTTTTTAATGGCAACCACTGTACACAGCATTATATAGATTGATTCTAAAAACTCATTGTAAATGAAGAAGACGCCCATTACCATTGCATTTATAGCTCCTCCAAGTCGATTAGATGGACAGACCTCTCTGGGACAGGCAAGAGCATGGCTTTGAGCTAGACAGACTGTTTCTGGCAGTGACCAGTGACAAGCAGGCTAAAGTGTGCCATGGCCTCAGAGTATAATAGGTGTAGCCCCTCCCAAAAAGCATGACTCAAGCCTCCTCTCTGCTGCTTGCTAATGAAAGCAGCTTTGTTCCCCTCCTCACATGGGTTGAGTACTGGGTTCTCTGCTGCAATGCCTGGGGCCTCCACGCTGGTGATCCTCTCTGCCTGGGACACAAGGGGTGCTGGTCTCTTGGGAAAATCACTAATACTACTCCTCTTAACAAGGAGTATGACCCTATGCATAAACAACATATATGAACACAAACCCCAACAAACAACACCCCAAACCAACAATTTAACAAAGGAAAACTTTACTTGGGGACAAGAACCAGACTCTTGTGAAGGAAAAGTTTAAGATTAACAAACAAATGCTAAAAACATTAATATTACAACAAATTCTCAATCTTTCACCATTTGTAACAATAACACAAGCCCCAGCTCCCTCTCTGGCACCTTCCCAAGAAGATGAAATGCATAAGATGGGTCTAGATATGGCTGCTGCAGTGCTGAAAATGTTGGCCAGCTTAAAGAAGATAAAAGGAGCCCTCTTACAGTGTATTCACCCCTGAGTGGGGCAGGGTCCTCTCTTGGCTCCCTGACTGGAGTCCTGTGGAGCTCTCAGCTGGCTCTAGGTAGCTGATGCTGGGTCAGATCTCTGCCACTCTAGACGCTGGTCTCCTCCTCAGGGTGGAACTGTCTGACCATGCACGGGATCCTACCACATTTCAAAGACCAGCTTTGTGGGGAGATGGAATTAGAGACTCTCCCTTCTCCAAATTCAAACAGCACCCAAAGCAAAGTTAACACCAGTCCCTTTCTCTCCGAGTCAGGTTTTGTCCCCCCACTGAGGTAGAGTGACCAGATGTCCTGATTATATAGGAAAATCCCTGATATGTGGGGCTTTGTCTTATATAGGCCCCTATTACCCCTTACCCCTGTCCTGATTTTTCACACTTGCTATCTGGTTATCCTACACTGAGGGGATGAGCAGTCCCAGCTCCTTACTGGCCCAGCAAACTGCGTCTATAAATCCCTCCATCAGAAACCTCCCTATTAGTCTCCACAAGAACTTCCAGTCCATTCTGCCCTCACCCGACACTAAGCAAGCTGTGAAACAGTGTCCGAGGGCTCTAGTAATTACAGCCAGTGTTGTTGAACTTGATAGGGTGGGACACCTAAAGGCTCACTCCAGCATTCCAGGAGCTGGCAAACTCTACAGCAGAGGTGGGCAAACCATGGCCCGCGGGCCACATCAGGCCTGCGGGACCCTCCTGCCCGGCCCCTGAGCTCCTGGCCTGGGAGGCTCACCCCTAGCCCCTCCCCCCACTGTTTCCCCTCCCTCGCAGCCACACAGGCAGCTGGGCTGTGAGCTTCTGCCGCTCTGAGAGGCATGGTAAGGTGGGGTGGCAGCAGCACGTGTGCGGCAATGATCTGGTTGGGTAGGAGGTCCTGGGGGGCAGTCAGGGGACAGGGGGCGGTTAGGGGTGGGGGTTCCCAGGGTGGGGGGCAGTCAGGGGGCAGTTGGATGGGGCGGAGGTTCTGCAGTGGTCAGGGAAGATGCTGGGGTTGGATAGGTGTGGGAGTCCTGGGGGGCCTGTCAGGGGGCGGGGGTGTGGCTAGGTTGGGGCAGTCAGGGGACAGGGAGCAGCGGGGGTTGGATGGGGGTGAGATCCTGGGGGGGCAGTTTGAGGGGGTGAAAAGGGGGTGGGGGCCAGGCTGTTTGGGGGCACAGCCCTCCCTATGCAGCCCTCAATGCAGTTTCGCACCCGGATGTGGCCCTTGGGCCAAAAAGTTTGCCCACCCCTGTCCTAAAGGGAGTTACATAGTCCCTCCTTGGCAATCACCTATTTGCTTATTAAAATTTTCTCCAGCCACAAAGCCTGCTTCTTCTTAATGAATAATGAAAACAGAGAACAAAAACTTGATATGTATAATATTCACCAAATAGGTGAAACTCAGTATTTGTTTTCTTGTACAGAAGATTAATGTGAATGTTGAAAAGAGAGAGAAGTAATGAAATCCATTTTCAAAGTCAATATGAACCACCTTCAAAGAAAGCCAACTACTACCTGCAAGGAAATCAATGTGAAATATAGCATGCGCTGCCTTAAATATCTTGGTGGTGAAAGGCATAAAGCTAACAGGCTACTTAGGCAGACACATGCAGTAGCTAATATGGGAAGCACAAATTCTTGGCTCCTATGGAATTTGTTAAATCAGCTCCTTTACTAAATTGTTCTATCTACCTGAATGTTTACAAGGTAATTACCAGTTACTTTCTGGCTTTACTGTCATACAGAAGTCTCAATAACATTCTGCTAATTATGAATTAAGAAGATTCACTTTTTTCCTCGATGAGATGACAGGAGGGCGACTTAATTGCATTAATGGCATTGAGTCATAAAAGTTATAAACTGATTTTTTTTTTATCTCCATCATTACCTCGGGCCTGCTCCACTGAACTCAATAGCAAAGCTTCCATTAACTTGAATGGAGGCAAGATCAGGCTCTTAAAGATCTCATTTTCAAACAATCACAGGCTACAGAACCTGATAATGAAATCCTGACACTTCCACATATCAGTCAGAATCCAGCACAAAAGCGTGCCCACCATTTGACTTCCGAATTCATTGACATTCTGCAATCAGTCCAAGGAGCTATTTATATTAGTTTAAGATTGGCTTTACTTGGAAACCTTGCCAGCAGTCTAGTTTTGACATTCACACAGCTTTGTCTTGCTAAGAACAAATGTTAGTGTTCTCTCTTATGTAGAGAAGTGATGGCACATGAACTTCTAAGGCAACCCCATAAGCAGAGGGCAAAGGGTTAAAAGGACACTCCCAACAACCACCTGCCTCAAAAAGTGGCTGTGTGTCAATGATACTATGTTGATATAAGAAAAAGAGGACTTGTGGCACCTTAGAAACTAACCAATTTATTTGAGCGTGAGCTAAAGCTCACTTCAGCTCACGAAAGCTTATGCGCAAATAAATTGGCTAGTCTCTAAGGCGCCACAAGTCCTTCTTTTCTTTTTGCAAATACAGACTAACACGGCTGCTATTCTGAAATATGTTGTGAAGTGCTTCAGCAGCCCTCAGAATAAAAGGCACTATTAAAATAAACAAAAAATAGACCCACAATTTCAAATGCTACTTATAAAGTGTTCATACGTTACTATTTTATTAGGACACTCCTAGTTTTTCATATGATCGTCTGGTGTTCGGGGAACGTTTTTTGTGATGCTGGCAATGCCCCAGTTATGTGTTTTGGTTTTTACTTGTTCTCCGTAACTACAAGATACTTGTTTAAGACTTATTGATATACCAAAGAATTCGCTCTATATTTACCAGAAAGCCGGTGGGGGGGGGGGAAGGCATCCAGTGACAAACAGTGTTTGGAGTGAAAAGAAAAGTCAAATGAGCATAGATTAAAAAAACAAAGATGTTCTTTTGCTCAGAGTGAATGTTAACATTTGTTCTACATTTCATGATGAACTCATTCAGAAGCCTAAGTTACTGCAGGTGGGGGAAACCCTTCACTCTGAGAAATAAGCAAACGTCGTTGTTGAGTCAGAACCTGGCAATAGTGACAACAGCACATGTCTAAAGAAAGTGAAGGGGAGTGATGGGAACTTGTCATCAAGTTTGGAGACTCAGTTTAGATCCCTACCAAAAGATCATTGGTCTAGACATCTGGCTAGATTTTTTTTTTTAAAGACCAGTTAAAAAAAAGAATTTCTTGACACTTTGTTTCTTATTTGGCTGAAATACCATGTAGTAATAACAGCACCACAGTATTTTGAAATTTTCTTTTCTAGCCATGACGGAAAATTATAGAGAAGCATAAAAATGAGAAAACATAAGTATTAACTAAACTAGTTTAAACTTCAAAAATATCATTTTCTGGGTTCACTCAAGTATTAGACAGCGATTCATTCTGGTCCTTATATTATCTAAACCTTATTATTCATATTTGTAATTATTAAATTATTTTTATTATTAGTGTGGGAGCACTTAGGAGTGCAGTCTTGGATCAGGACTCCCTTGTGCTAGATTCTGTACAAACATACACTTCACCAATCCCTAGTTATAACTTACCACTATACAGTATCTTTAGTGATATAAGAGCATCCATATACTCTCAAAAGGTAAGTGAACATATCCTAGAATTTCTCTTTTGAGTAATTTTTATATACTACACAACTTTAATCTTGTCTCTGCAGTGCAAGAACTGACTTCCTTAAACTACTTTCGTTATGTATAATAAATTTAAGCTATAGTAGCATTAATACATGTCAATATCCATTACCATTGATGTTTTCTCAGGGTGCAATCCATGAAGGTGCTTAGCTGCCTATGTTCCATTTCAGACACACTGCAATCCACAAACCTCTTGCTCAGCTGCCGCCTAACCTGATAGGTGCCTAAACTCATCAGTGCCTAAATTTTTGTAGTGAAAGTTCTTTAGGCACCCATGTTTCTGCCTCTGCACATGCATTGATTTAGTTGGGGGATTGGTCCTGTTTTGAGCAGGGGGTTGGACTAGATGACCTCCTGAGGTCCCTTCAAACGCTGATATTCTATGAGCAAACAGCTGCGCGTATCTCGCTCTCAATGTTATAGAGGGCGGACAATTTATGAGTTTACCCCGTATAAGCTTTATATAGAGTAAAAGAGATTTATTTGGGGTTTGGATCTCATTGGGAGCTGGGTGTCTAGGTGCTGGAAACAGGAGTACTTCTTAAACTGTTTTCAGTTAAGTCTGCAGTTTTGGGGGCATGGTTCAGACTTGGATCTTGTTGCAGCAAGTTTGCGTGTCTGGCTCAACAAGGCAGGGCTCTGGAGGCCCAAACTGGCACAGAAAATGGGCTCAGAGATAGTCTCTGCAATCAGGTGACAGTCCCAAGGGAATCTCTATGACCAAACCCATCACAGCCCTAATCCAGTACACATGCTCAGAGGCCACCTTCCAGATCAGGCCCCTCAAGCGAGTTCACACAGAAGAGCTGGGAGGTAAGAGGCCCTCCCTTATAGCTTTCTTTAGCACAGTGAGGCGGGTACTCACCCGAGTTGTAGGAGGCCTTGGTCCCCCCCTCCCCTGAGGGGCAAAAGGGATCTGAATGTAGATCTCCCACCTTTCAGGTCAGTGCCCTGAAACCTAGGCTATAGGATAGGCTGATAGGGGGCTCCTTCAATCTCTCTTATTGAAGTTGTTCCACTTCAATTAAATAATTGAGTATTAACTGGGCCAGAGAAAGTGTTAGAAGGACTATAGCCTAGTGCACTGACCTGAGAGCTGGCAAATCCTTTCTTCCACTCACGAAGCGGGGTGGGGACTTGAACCTGGTGTTTCCCATATTCTTGGTGACTACCTGATCCACTGGGTGAAAGGTTATAAGAGAGGCCCCCTTCTCTGGCTGTCTTGCTTGAAGTCACCTGAGGGTCCCAATCTGCTAAGCAACCTCTATGCATACGTACCGGATCAGGCCAAGCATGCAACTTAGGTGGCTGAATGTCTCTTTGCCCTCAGTTCATGAATCACAAGCAGAGATAGGCATTTAAGTCTGGTATACAGGGAGTTGTCTATCTCTGAGGGAGGGGTAGGGCTTAGCACACACTTCTATCATTGGCATCTCCTATTGGCTAACTTAGGCAGCTCCCTGCCTAGTGTGTTGGCTTTGTGAATAGTATTGTAAGGCACCTCCCTCTCCCTATTCATTGTATAGAAGGCTAGGCACCTAATCCAGGCTCTGTGGATCACAGTGTTTTTCCTGTGATTGTCTAAGCACCTAACAGTTAGGCACTGTGACACGCAGTATTGCAATGCCTAAGTCCCTTTGCGGTGGGCGGGGGGGCATAGTGACAAGATAATACTCTAACTTTTCACTTAACTGGTTCTTGGAGTTGCAATGCTGAAGTACTGCAAGGAGTGCTATACTCACCCCCCCCCATAATACAGTTACAAATATTAATCCTAATTTAAATATTGTTACAACACACTTCAGGCAGCAGCCCTGAAACGGACACATCTGCTCTTAGACCCTCCAAACGTTGACTCTGATCAGGCAAAGTTGTGCTAATAAAAAGGACTCATTCAGCTAAATTTCTTAAATATTTTGTCTAAATTAAGGAAGAAAAGATTCACTACTGGTATTTTTCTGATAATTTATACCAAAAGCTCAAGGGTTAAATCACCATGGAGATTTTCTTTTCTTTTGAGAATAACATAGTTTTAACTAACTTCCTCTTACTATTCAGCAGCTGCTATCTGATTTCCCATCACACCTTTAATTAACAGTTCCAGAAAGAATATTTAATTGTCATTAATGCTATACACAGAATATTAAGTAAATCAGAATAGCAACAAATACAGAGTTGAGATATTTGTTTAATACAAACTAACTAAATATACCTATTTGGATAGACTGGCACAGAGAATGACAAATATGCTTAACAAATACAATAACAAAGTTCTCTTTTATGGTATTTACACTGAATTATAATGAGAAAGCAGTCTCCTAGTGTTTCCAGCAGAAATACCAAAAGAAGGATCACTTTTTCTTGGTATTTACACAGATTACACACTGAATGGTGAAGGGGTGGGGGGAAGGGAAGGCAGGGAGTATTTTTATTTTACTGAGTCATTCCCATCTTTAGCTACAATATTTCCAGAGGACCACCCTCAGCTTCACAGTACTATACAGTAATTTTCAAGGGAGGACATCAAAAACAATGGCAATGATTCTGGAAGACTGATGTAGGGCAAAAACAATGAGGAGTCCTTGTGGCACCTTAGAGACTAACATGTTTATTTGGGCATAAGCTTTCATGGGCTAAAACCCACTTCATTAGTTGCATGAAGTGGAAGATACAGTCGGGAGGTATAAATACACAGCATATGAAAAGATGGGAGTTGTGTTACCAAGTGGCAGGTCAGTGTTAACCAGCCAATTCAATTAAGGTGGAAGTGGGCAATTCTTAACAGTTGACAAGAAGAGGTAGAAATCATTTTGTACTGTTAATGAGGCGAATGTTATCAAGGTGGCCCATTTCAAACCGTTGACAAGAAGGTATGAGTGTCAGCAGGGGGGAAATTAGTTTTTGTAGTGACCTATCCACTCCCACTCTTTATTCAGGCCTAATTTGATGATGTATAGTTTGCAAATTAATTCCAGTTCTGCAGTTTCTGATTGGAGTCTGTTTTTGAAGTTTTTTTTGTTGAAGACTTGCCATTTTTAAGTTTGTTATTGAGTGTCCAGGCAGATTGAAGTGTTCTCCTACTGGTTTTTGATTGTTATAATTCTCTTGATGTCAGATTTGTGTCCATTTATTCTTTTACGTAGAGACTGTCCAGTTTGATCAATGTACATGGCAGAGGGGCATTGCTGGCTCATGATGGCATATATCACATTGGTCGATATGCAGGTGAACGAGCCTGTCATAAATATAAAGGGAAGTATAACCACCTTTCTGTATACAGAACTATAAAATCCCTGCTGGCCAGAGGCAAAACCCTTTCACCTGTAAAGGGTTAAGAAGCTAAGATAACCTTGCTGGCACCTGACCAAACTGACCAATAAGGAGACAAGTTACTTTCAAAACTCGGGGTGGGGAGAGGAACATCTGTCTGTAAGATGCTTTTGCCAGGAACAGATCAGGAATGCTCTTCATAACTCCTCAGAACTTCTGTTAAGTTAGTAAGTAATCTAGCTAGAAATGCGTTAGATTCCCTTTTGTTAAATGGCTGGTAAAATAGGTTGTGCTGAATGGAATGTATATTCCTGTTCGTGTGTCTTTTTGTAACTTAACGTTTTGCCTAGAGGGAGTCTCTATGTTTTGAATCTGATTACCCTGTAAGGTATTTACAATCCTGAGTTTACAGAGGTGATTCTTTTACTTTTTCTTTAATTAAAATTCTTCTTTTAAGAACCTGATTGCTTTTTTCATTGTTCTTAAGATCCAAGGGTTTGGGTTTGTGTTCACGTATGCAAATTGGTGAGGATTTTTATCAAGCCTTCCCCAGGAAGGGGGGTGTAGGGCTTGGGGGGGGGATTTTTTGTGGGGGAAGACGTCTCCAAGTGGGCTCTTTCCCTGTTCTTTGTTTAACACACTTGGTGGTGGCAGCGTAGGGTTCAAGGACAAGTCAAAGTTTGTACCTTGAGGAAGTTTTTAACCTAAGTTGGTAAGAATAAGTTTAGGGGATCTTTCATGCAGGTCCCCACATCTGTACTCCAGAGTTCAGAGTGGGAAAGGAAACTTGACAGAGCCCTTGATGGTGTGGCTGATGTGGTTAGGTCCTATCATGGTGTCCCTTGAATAGATATGCAGACAGAGTTGGCACCGGGGTTTGTTGCAGGGTTTGATTCCTGAGTTAGTGTTTTTGTTGTGTGGTGTGCAGTTGCTGGTGAGTACTTGCTTCAGGTTGGGGGGCTGTTTGTAAGTGAGGACTGGCCTGTCTCCCAAGGTCTGTGAGAGTGAGGGATCGTCCTTCAGGATAGGTTGTAGATCCTTGATGATGCACTGGAGAGGTTTTAGTTGGGGGCTGTAGGTGATGGCTAGTGGCGTTCTGTTACTTTCTTTGTTGGGCCTGTGCTGTAGTAGGTGACTTCTGGGTAGCCTTATAGCTCTGTGAATCTGTTTCTTCACTTCAGCAGGTGGGTATTGTAGTTTTAAGAACTCTTGATAGAGATCCTGTAGGTGTTTGTCTCTACTGTATTTTCCGCTCCATGCATCTGATTAAATGGGTTTTAGCTCACGAAAGCTTAGGCCCAAATAAATTTGTTAGTCTCTAAAGTGCCATGAGGACTCCTCATTGTTTTGCTAATACAGACTAACACAGCTACCCACTCTGAAACCTGATGTAGGGCAGTTGTTCTCAAACTGTGGTCCTTTGATTACTGACAGTACATGAAGCAGACTGGTCTCATCATGGTGTTGGCTGTCCTTCTCTCCAGCTTCAAAATCTCATTTAAAGACATTCAGAAAATATTTAGTATATTTAGCTATTACTTTTTCATATAAGCAACTGCTGTGATTGCCAAAGGATTCTGTGAGATGGGAGAGAATCAGTCTGTGAGACCAAGAAAGGGAGCTGAGGCAGCCCAAGATCATGATTTAATAAAGAGATTGTCCCCAAACTCTGAAAGCTAGAAAGCCCAACAACACATTTAAAAACAAACTAAGTTACACCATTCTTTCTCTTCACCCCCAACCACCACACGCAGATTCCTTCCTGCTATTGTTAAAAAACAGGTCTGTGGAAAAGAAGTCTCACCAAAGATGAAATTTTAATTGTAAAATTGCCATGTGTTCTAAAATGATGTCCATCCTGTTACACGATTGGGAGAGTCTTTACCTCACTTACCTTGTACAATGTTACATGCTGAATGAGCGAAAGAATCTTTGTTACCTAGAGTAAGTGTTTCATTGATGTGAACTTTCAGCAAGAGAACCCTGTGGGGTTGCTGTGAATTTTAAGGAAAATTCCCCAGATAAATGAAATCAAATGAAGAAAATTAAAATGAAATGAAACCTACAGTACAGACATGCCTTGGAATTCAAATGAATAAAGAAGGAACATATCTACCTGCTGAGATTATTTGCCCACTATCCACTCAAATCCACCCACTTAGGGCTAGATTTGCACAGTGCTGTGTGGGTTTTACTCACTTTCACTTTGCAATTTTGAATTCATTTTAACTCAACAATGATTGCAAAATTTGGGTGAGGGAAGGTGAACCCTGAATGCATCAACCCTGAACCCAGGCATAATCACAGAGTGGGTTTAGGCTCTTGAGTGATAGGCAAACATTAGTCTAAATTAATGTTTGTGGGCCTGGTGTGATGTTGTCCACCCTAGGGTCTAAGAACTGTCTTCCCCGCCCCAACATACACATAGCGCTAAGTGGCTTATTGAGCTATTGATCTGAAAACATGCACTAGAAATTGCTGTATTAATGGAGACAACTACTACAGGTGCCAGGGAACTACAATGGCATCATGTAATCTGTGCAACACCAACATTAAGAACACTCAGAGACTGTGCTTTCATTGTGGGATAGCGTTACAATGCAAGTGATTGTTCGTTTTAAGGACAAACCTCACAGAAACTGCAAGAAATTTGGGAATGGGGCACCCAGAAAACTTAAAAGTCAGTACAAAGCACAACCACCACCATTTTACAAGGGCGATACCAGAGGGTTTCTGATTCATCAGCTTGCAGATGACATGGAGTCCAGTGAGAGTTCACTACAGCTGTTTGATTTAGAATACAATCCATTGTCTCGATTTCTTTACAAGTGGAAGGAGTAAGGTTTACAATGGAGCTTGTTTGTGTAGTTTTTCTAACTTCATAGCTCTATTATCAGAGATTAATTAGAGGTGAAATTGCAGAAAAGCTCAGTGGTAGTAAAATCATACATACAGGGGAAATCCTCATTCCTCTGGGCATTATTATAGGGAAGGCAACAATTGTAAACAGCATATGTTTAAACTTCTTTCTTGTGAAGCAAGCAGGTCATGCAGTACTTGATAGACAATAATGATAGGGAGATGAAGCTCTACTGGCAAAGAATAAAATGCCAGCAAGTTGTTTTTTTTTTTTAAATATGAACTCCAAAACAAAAGTTAGCAGAATTTTTGGACAAGGCAACTGTCAAGGTTCCATCCCCACTCTGAACTCTAGGGTACAGAAGTGGGGACCTGCATGAAAACCCCCTAAGCTTATTTCTACCAGCTTAGGTTAAAATTTCCCCAAGGCACAGATTTCTTTCTTGCCTTGGGAACCAACTTAGGTTAAAAACCTGGTATGCTACCACCACCAAGCGATTTAACGAAAGACCAGGGAAAGAGCCCACTTGGAGACGCCTTCCCCCAAAATATCCCCCCAAGTCCTACACCCCCTTTCCTGGGGAAGGCTTGATGATAATATCCTCACCAATTGGTACAGGTGAACACAGACCCAAACCCTTGGATCTTAAGAACAATGAAAAAAATCTATCAGGTTCTTAAAAGAAAAATTTTAATTAAAGGAAAAGTAAAAGAATCACCTCTGTGCAATACCTTAAGTTACAAAAAGACACAAAAACAGGAATACACTTTTCCTCCAGCACAGCAAATTTCACAAGCCAAAAAAACAAAAGAAAATCTAACGCATTTTCTAGCTAGATTACTTACTAACTTTACAGGAGTTGGAAGGCTTGCATCCTTGATCTGTTCCCAGCAAAGGTATCAGACAGACAGACAAAAGCCTTTTTCCCTCCCTCCAGATTTGAAAGAATCTTGTCCCCACATTGGCCATTTTGGGTCAGGTGCCAGCAAGGTTACCTCAGCTTCTCAACCCTTTACAGGCGAAAGGATGTTGCCTCTGGCCAGGAGGGATTTTATAGCACTGTATACAGAAATGTGGTTACCCTTCCCTTTATATTTATGACAGCATCTGATGTCTTTCACAATGGTATTGAAATCTTAAATAAAAAAAATGTCACAAAGCTCATCCAATACCTTTTGTGGTATACCAAATACAGAGGAAGAAAATCAGCCGTCCCAGAACTCTGGCATTATAGCCAAGGTTAGTTGGAGTTAATGGGATACCTCTACAGTGGCACGGATTAAAAACAAAGGGCATGTACATATCTGTGTTGATTTCTAGGTTACCATTAACCCAATATTGCACGTGAATCAGATTTCTTTATTTGAAACAGAGAATACATTTGGCAAGCATTTCTTCAAGATCAGCTGAGCCCAAACCCATCTAGTCATGGAGATAAAATACACTGAGGGCCACAAGGCGGCTCAGAAGCTAATTAAAGGTATCAGATCTCCTCTGCTCACAAAGCAGATATTTGAGGTGCCTAGCCACTGGCAGTGAGACAAGTGAAACTTTCTAACAAATTTGGACTAAGCAGAGTTTTTTAGGCCTGGAAAGCAAGCTTTGTTGCCTTGCTCTGCAGACATTGCTTTATCTGACCCTGTAAGGTAATATACTAACCAGTCATAGTACCCCCTTGGATTCAGGGTGCAAGGGGCCCTGGTCTCCAGCACCTCCTGCAGACCATCTGCTTCTCATAAGGTCTTCCGTGGCTCAACTCTCTGGTCAAGTCACAAAGTTCAGTCCCCTTCCAGGATAAGGAAACATCCAACTGAAAGTTCAAGTTAAACAGCCAATAATGATTCTTCCACCCCTCTCAGGGTCCACTGAAGTGTTTTCACTGGCCTTCCCTCAGGGCCTTCCTCACAGGAAATCTAATCTACTCTTGCAGTTGGGCTTGCATGCTCCTTCCTCAGAAGCTGGTAGGGAAATCCAGGCCCATCCTCTATTCTGGGTTCCAGCCCAGGGACCCTGTATTAAGCAGCTAGGTCTGCTTCTTCAGACATGCTGTTTCCCTGGGTCACTTCCTACCTCTGAATCTCTTTGTGCTGCTTCCCTACTGCCTGTCTCTAGTTCACAGGTTCTGGTGTTTAGGTGTTGCTTGTAATTATTAGAAGTGGGAGCACCGGCTGTTGGGAGCCTGAAAGGACAGGAAACAGGAAGGAGGAGGAGTTGAGAGGCTGGGAGAAAGCTACAGAGGGTGCAGCAGCAACTTGGTAAAGAGGTTTCCACTTTGAAAAATAAAGTCCTGTTGAAGCTTATTAGTACCTTGCTTGGTTGATACAACACAGGTCTCTGACTTCTCCATTGTCTGCTTAACTAATAATCCACCCCTCTCAGATGCCACTGAAAAACTTCTACTGACCCTAACTCAGGGACTCTCCCACAGGAATCTGCTCCCTGTTGGTTTTCCTAACTACAGAACAGTCCTGTCTTTTCTGTAGTCATGCCCATCCCCAAGCTGAGTTGTCCACTCTGTTTATATAGTCTTTTCCTTTTACAGCTGGGATCACTCATTTTCATTACATTGCCTTATCTCCAGCAGCCCATGCTGCTAGTTTGAGTCTAGCTTACCTTAAAGGTGCAGTCAGCCTCGAACAGGCTCACACAGACTGAATTCTACAGGGAACATCTGCCCCACTAATCAAACACCAAAGAAAACATCTGCACAGAACAAACCATTGATTTTCATAGGTCTACCAATATGACATATAGTTTCCCGTGTTATCAATTATACACTATCCACATATAAATCCCTGGAACCTGAATTCATATCAAGCTTACCCTGGTGTAAATCATAAGTACTGCAACTCCATCAAAATAAATGACATCCAGAGTAAGACTGATGCAAGATCAGACTTGTGTGTTGTGATTTAAAAAATATTTCTAAGTAGTTTTTTTTTTAATTATTTCTACTTATTTTCAGAAAACGATGTTTGTGGATACATTGTCTTACTGTGACTTAGTATGAATCGTAATACAAATAATAAAAGGGTTTTTTGTTAATCTTTTGCTAAATACAAAAAAAGTCCAATATGATAACATAATACCCAGTACATTTGGTAACTGCTATGCTATTAACATTCAGCTCCATCTTGCCGTATGAATAGATTCTGCCACATTTGTCCCAATGCTGTTTTCCCATCTCCCAGACACACACAAGCAAATGTCACAACAATTTTGAAAGCTAAACAATTACAAAAAACAAACCAGTATGGTATCTCTCTTCATTGTGGCACCTGGCTGTGGGGAAATGGATTCTTCTCTTGCAATGTTGATGTTTTATTAGCAACCTGTCTGCACAGCAAGTGAAAAATTTCACTGCAACTTGACCCAGTTGTGTATTTTGATTCATTGTTCTATCACTTAAATAATATCACTAGGATTCAGGTAGTTTTTTCCCTTAATGACACTAGAGTGTGATCCTTGCATAGGTCACTTCAAGACTTGATTATTGCCATATCCTCTTTAACACACTTTCTTGATAGAGTTCTGTATTGATCATAACTTGTACAGAATTCTGCAGCCAGGGTTCTTGTCTCTGCTAGGCATTTACAATTATTGCCTTTTCTAGGATATCAGAATAATCAGTTCTGACCTACTGTACTGAAAATTTCTCTTTTAACATACAAGGCACTGAATCAAATCAATTTGGCCTATCCCACTGACCTTCTTATTCCCTGAACTCTGTCTTGCACCTTGAGGTCCAGTAATGTAAGCTTTTTGCCTGTACAAAGCTGACTAGCTATCAGTGTAAAGACATCTGGGTTTAAAGACTTTGAGCATAGAGCCTTTAGCTACTGTGTTAATTTAATTTGGAACTCCCTATGTTAGTTTGTGCTGTTTTCAAAGATAGGCTTAAGCCTGATTTCATTAATTTGGCTCATTCTTTATTCTATATTGCCAATGGCCTTGGGATGCTTGAGATGAAAAGGGCTATAATGATATAATAAGATGCTGCTGACAGCTACACCAAACACGTGTACAGAAAAAATGATTGGTCCAAGTCCACATGTTAAACAAATATGGAATAATATATCTCAAAGAGCTGCATATGGTACACAAAGCCAAATGAAAACTGTTGTAATAAGGTCTTGATCCTTCATTCCCTGGCTGGCACGGTCTGGGTGGAAGAAACAAACATTCTTTTGCCAGATGGCTTACCACAGAAGGCTGGCTACCAGAAACTCCTTAGAGGTTTGGAATGTGGAATAATCCTGTGAAGATGGACTAGTGGTAAGAGTGCAGGCGAGATGGTCAAAGGTACATGATAAGTTCGCTTTATTTCTGAATGCCACAAGTGATCTAAAGTCTATTGCTAACATGCACAAATGTGTGTGTGTCTCTGTATTTATTTATGTGATAACTATATTAATATTGTCCATTTTGGAGGTGGAGAGGAAGAATTCCTACAGACCCCTCTCTATAGCAGTGGGATTGTTAAACCACTGTAGATATTTCAATCCATTAAAACTTTCCTTTTACACTCAACTGGGGGTGGGGGGAAGTCTTATTTGTGTATTTTTGTATCTTGAGAGTAATGACAGGCAGGTTACTAATATTATACAAATGCTGACTAACTCCAAAGGAAATAGCAGCTACCAAGAAAAGGGAGTGCCCTCAGGTAAAGAATAATGCTTTTGATTATGCATATCGCCCCCCGCATTTGGCTTAGGGAAATTTATCAAAATCTAAAGAACTAAAGCAAGAAGGTCTTTGTTTTATTTACTGCCTGTAAAAATGTGCTACTAAATTAACTTTTAGTGAACAGAAAGCCTGTAGAGGCCATCTCTCCCTTTAGCTGGAGAAAGATAGGCCTCAGGATCCCCTCCCTGCCCAAGAAGGGGTAGCCTACAGGGAAAGACATGAGGGAGGGGATAGGATGACCTGTGGTTTGAGACAACTCTCTCTTCCTCCATTTATTTGCGAACATTTTAGACAGAAAGGGGGAAGTGCAGGTTCCACTCCCAATGTAAAAGGACATGAATCAATAGGGCCAGCCTGCACTTACCCAGAAAGTTCTGGGCAGAGGGAGGGATAGCACCACTTTACCCTAACCGAATTGTAATAAACTATGCTCTGCTCCCCAGTTTGGAAAGAACTTGAATTAAGATGCAGAACTTCGTCATTTCCCACTAGTATTTTGTGTTGCTGTCACCTGCTTCTGCTAGAAGCCTGAACACACTGAGTTTGGCACATTGAGCACAGAAAGCTGAAGTTTTTCCTGGGCAGGTGGCTTACTCTGAACATTGGTGGCCTGAGACTGGGGACCTATCACTTTGAAGCTGCTGGCTGAGAAACAGCTCGTCACAGAGAACCCTCCAAACTGGCAGGCATCCACAATGGATCCCATTTGTGAATTACTGCCAGAGCCCATAGCACTCTGTTCAATGTGAGGACAACAAGACATGTTCTTTTACATTAAAGATCACTGCTTAATAACCAATAAAACTGCAAGGCCATAAAGGGTTAACAAATACTAATATAGTTCAGAGGATTCTCCTGCTACCTAATCCCCATGATGAGGCAGTGGTATCTTCCAGATTATGAGTCAGGAGACATCTTTAATCTATATGTATTTTCTCCCAACTGCAACTAACACTTTATGGATTTAGACGGTGTGGTGTGCTGTTTGCTGCAAGTCTCTCACTGCTGCACTGCACTTAGTAAATATATAAATAATTTGCTTGCTTTAGTCTGTATAAATGATTACTGTGCTTAATGTGTTGAAAATAATTTGATGTATTATAGTCACTGCTGTTGCTGTCACCAGACTACAACTATAAGGAAGAGCTGTACCTCATTTGGTCTTTTGCTAGCAATTTTTAAGTAAATACAGGAGTTTTGCCTCTTTTCTACCTTTAGCATAATGATGCTCTCATAGTTGTTCTGCTCATATTCATTTATTTACATATGTTAATATGCCGTGAGATAACCAAAACTATTTTGGTTAATTAATAACAAAAAATCTCATGATTATTTATGTCAGTCCAACACAATTTTGTACACTATAATTCACAGTCTCAATAACATATCATATATAACAGAAAATTGCATCTATTAGTAAATTATAGTCGTATGACGAATATTTGATTTCAGTTGACTACTACAAGATTTTTGTACTTTTCCTTTTGTCACCATCATGCTTATAGTTATGCCATCAAGTTACAACTTGCAATTTTGTAGAGAGACTTTGACTATTTTGTTTCCTACAAACAATCTGACAGATTTACATTACTCTATCCAGTTTTCTGAAGAAAATGATAGTGATTTTCATATTAAAAGTGTACAGAAGTGAAGACAGACATCTTTTGTAGTCATAAATTATTCTATTCACCCAACTCTTCTATCTTACTCTGCATCAGGAGGATCTGATGATGTCTCTAGACTTCATATGGTCATATCCACACAAAAATAGCTTCCAAGGCTTCTGGACCATGAAAACTACAAGGTCTTTCTAGTTCCTCTGCTACAAAGGCTGTGAAATTCTCTGCTGGAAATTCTCTTTAGCCACAGAATGCCTAATTAAGTGATACATACTACTCACCTCTCATAAGTAACAACCCCGTCTCCATCCAGCTTTCTGTGTAGGTGGGTGAAATGTATATGTATTACACACAAAAAGCTACATTAAAAAAACATGACTACAGTTGCAAAGTAAAGCACCCAAAAGTTAGGAAAGGCAAGCATTGCATTGCCTGTCCAACCTTAATTTGCCCATTTTGTACTGATGCATTATGATGTATAGCTTAATTACATGATCATATATTCTTTTTCTACAGGACCCCTGCTTCATTCAGTGCACAGAACTGATGTTGCTCAATTAGGGCTAGATTCACAAAGGAACTTGGCTATGGTGACACTGAGTGTGGCCATGCCTAACTTTTAGGCACCTAGAAAATCACTGAGATTCACAAAGTCTGAGTTAGGCACCCCGGCTCCCTGTACAATGAATGCGGAGAGATAGGTGCCTCAGGGCATGTCTATACTTGCGGCTAAATCGACACTGCTGCGATTGATGCAGCGGTGTCGATTTAGTGGGTCTGGTGAAGACCCGCTAAGCCGATGACAGAGCGCTTTCCTGTTGATTTCTGTACTTCAGCTCCCTGAGAAGCGTAAGGTAAGTCAGTGGAAGAGTGTCTTCCATCAACACAGTGCAGTATAGATGCTGTTGTAAGCTGAGCTAAGTTACGTCAACTTCAGTTACGCAACTTACATAACTGAAGTAGCGTAACTTAGGTTGACTTAGAGCTTTAGTGTAGACCAGTCCTCAGAATGTGCGATTCACAAAAGCCAGCATTCTAGGCAGCTGCTCACCTAAGCTAGCAATGGCAAACTGAGCCGGGGGGTGGGGTGCAGTGTAAAGCCCTGTCTTCTGAGAGATAGGCACCTGAGTCTGGGCTGCAAGGAGGTGCCACCCTCTGCTTGGGATTCTCAGATGCAAACCCTCCCTTGGGTTAAGTGTCTACAATGTTTTTTTGCAAGAGGCCAGCGGGGAGAAGAAGAAAAGGGGGACTAGGACATACTCGGGTGTTATCCAGACCAGCAAGGTGCTATGTCTCACCTGTCCTACAACACTGGGTACCCTGCAATACCTTGCTGCAGTAGCTCTCACCTGGGTCACTTACAAACAATCTTCAGGCATGCAAGCCATGCCCTCAGTATCTGAGTGTAACTGCAGCCTGCCAGACACACTTGGGTTACACTCTGCCTCTTACCAACCTCAGCTATGCTGCAGGGTGATGCCAACACGCTCCCAGTCTCAGATTTCCCCCTGGAAAAATATATGTCCTGTACTGCCCAGCCCTCTCCTGAACAGTCCAAATATACTAAGTCTGTTATTCCTTTAAGGCAATAACATATACCAAGCTTATCCCCTTAAATTAAGTTACTCAGACACTTTAAGTTAAACACTCTGGATTACAGAAAAAAAAAAACAAATTTATTAACCACAAAAAAGAGATTTTAAGTGAGTACAAGCAATGAGGCATAAAAATCAGATATGGTTACAAGACAATAAATATAAAAACACTTTCTAGAGCCTACCTCAACAAAGGGAAGTTTCTCCATGCATGCTTCCAACAGCATTACTGACCAAATTTTCAGATCAGAACCTCTCTTTAAGACTCCAACAGCTGTTTCCTTTGTCTTCTCGAGTGCAGAGAATGAGATGAGTGAGGTGTTGGGGTATTTGCCCCTCCTTTTTGTAGTTTCAGTCCCTCTTTGAAAAGCTTTGCCAGCTGAGAACCAAGAGACAGTGGGTATGCTGGAGGAAGGAGACCTCATGCTGTTTCCTTGCTAAGATGCAGATCTCTTTGTCCCTGTCCCCTTTCTTGCCAGAGAATGGGCACTTGATAGGTGATCACCCATCATCTTTCTTGACACCTGGCTGTGGCATAAGCTCACCCTTTGTTTTGAGAAACTGGTTTAGCCACTCCCCAGACTTGTCTGGGAAATACACTTCACTCATGATTTCAGCTTATGTTCATATTACATTACACATAATGTTGCTACATGCATTTTACCATATTACTTATCAGCAAGTCATGAGTTTTCAAATGGTATCTCACCTGGCATGCGTTGTACAAAGATTATTACAATAGGGTGTGAATTATGGGTGCTTTCCATCAGACCTCCCTCATAAATTTTAGCCCAGCAGTCAGAGTACTCTCCTGGGATGTGGAAGAACCTTAGTTTAAATTCCACCCTCCACCAGAGGCTGGGTGGTGGGGGAGGGATTTGCTGCCTCTGAGGTGAGTGCCCTACCCTCTAGGCTATAGGATAGTCTGATATGGGGATCCCTCAGTCTGTGTCCTGTTGAATCTGTTGCACTCTGGATAAATAATTTTAAAAAAATTATTTGAGCAGAGGGACTGCATCCTAGGTATTCCACCTCCTAGGTGAATGCCCGATCTAGCTACAAAATCATTATTATGCTTGTTCTCTTTCTCCCTCTACTGCATGGGTGCTCAATGATTCTTTCATTATTTATTTACAGTGATCCCAGTTCAAATCCCTTCTCCCCTTGAGGTGGAGGGGGGACTTGACCCACAGGTCTCTGACATTCCAGTTGAGTACCCTAACCATCGGACTAATAGTCAAGAGGGAGGTGGTCCTCCTGCCCCAGCCCGTGGCTGTTTTCTGCAAGCTTGCCTACAGGGGCTCAATTTGGTAGGCAAGCTCTGATCACATCTTCTGGATCAGGCCCCGCAGATGAGGTAGGTGGAGGAATACTTATCTTCCCTCAGTTTCAGCATCGCTCTGCGGGCTTCAACATCTGGCACAGAGCTGCAGTGAGCATGCTCAGAAGCAAAAACATAAGCACCTAGGGAAATTCCACTGCAAACATTTAGGTGCCAAGTGAGTTTAGACATCTACAGGGTTCTGGGGAAGCTTCTGTGAATCACAGTGAGCCCTGATCCTTTGTGGCTCTAGTCCTTATTGAATCTTACCTTAGGCCTCAGTTCCTCCTGTGCCACTGACACATCGGGCAGTCTACTTCCTCCATTTATTACAGTTTCTTGCTACCTGTGGTGGTACTTCCCAGATGGCGCCAGCACATTAAATTCCCTTGGTTACTGTCTTGTGCCAGTTCTTCCCTGGCCTTCTTTACTTTCTCTTGTCTCACTCTCAGGTACCCAATTCAATGCCTGCTTAGCATGTCTTCCATCTTCCATATGGTATACAGCTCCCAGTCACCTGAGCCTTCTTTCTTTGATGATATTTTCTAATATGTCCAGCTCTGTCAACTCCCTTCCTCTCACATTTGCTATTTTCTCTTTCCATGAAATGTGTAATATCTTCCTCAGCCATCTGTGGCGGGCAACCTTCAATCTCTTTTTGTTAGCCACTGTCATTGGCCAAATCTCTGCTCCATGTAGTAGCATGTTCAGTACAATCACATGGTCTAATCTGACCTTGAGTTTGGTGTGGAGACTTCTATTTGACCAGATGTTGTTCATCCTTCCAAAAATGGTGTTTGCTTTTCCTAATCTCATTTGAATATCTTTATCACAGCCACCTTCAAATACCATCACACTCCCCAGGAGGCAGAACTCTTTTACCTGTTCAATTTGTTTTCCATCCATGCACATCTTTAAAATAAAGAGGAGATGCAGGGAAGATAGATTCAGTTCAGATTCAAGATACATGGGTTCAGGAGAGAGCTTCAGAGGCAAAAGAAGCAGCACAGAGGGGAGACTGCAAGCCACTCTACAGAATAATGAAAAATATTTAAGAAAGAACCAGACCATCACAGCTGATGTACATTAGGGGCTCTCATAGACAGGTGTTGAAAATGCATTAAGAACAAGCCAGATGCTGGAACATACATTTCCTTTTCTTATTAAACTGTCCAGAGCCAACAACAATGCACAGGTTCAAGAGAAATGTTAGAAATAGAAGAGGGACCAATAACACCCAGTGAAATTAAAGCAGCCATCAAAGGTCTCAAACAGGGGCAAAGCTCCTGGGGTTGACAGAATTCAAGCAGAGGTGCTAACAGTTGGAGGCAAAATTGCAATTGAATAGCTAACAAAACACTGTAACAAAATATGGGTGAAACAGCAAGGAACACAACACTGAAAAGATGGCATCATCGTGGCATTGCCAAAAAAGTGTGGTCTTAGTGTACAAACTGAACAGCTATTGTACTGCTATCAATCCCAGGCAACGTGTTGGTTACCATTATTCTGAATAAAATGAAAAAAGACTGGATGAAATATTACAAGAACAGGCTGGGTTCTGTCCAGGTAGACCACATTGTGAACAGACATTCACTTTTTGACATATCATCTAAAAAGCTACTGTTTGGCAAAAACTCATCTGAATCAACTTTATCAACCTTAAGAAAGTATTTGGTAGTATCCAGAGAGAAAGAGACCCACATGGAATATTGCTACCATAAGAGTTTATATATCATTCAGTATACCTCGTGCTAATATTCGTATAATATATATATGAGGATTAGTTTTGCTGTGTGACAAAAGCCAGTCCTCTAACATCATTATTATTCATTATTTGCATAACAACACTTGAATACTTCAAATGAGATTGGAGTTCCATTGTGCTAGGCACTGTAAATACACATAAGAGGTTGTTCTGAAGATTAAATAGACAAGATAGACATAGGACAGGAGAAAGGGATATAATATTGCAAACATCAGATGTGAAACTGAGGCACAGAGATATTAACTGGCTTGCCTGAAGTCACATAAGACGTTTATGTCACAGTGAAATATTGAATTCTGATCTCTTTATCCCTAATCTAGGGCCTTAAATATAAAACCATTCTTTCCTCCCTGACCTGGGGTGGTGGCCATTTTTTCATTAGTGTTTACGCCTTGTAGGCTGGGTAGTCCTTTTCTTGTTCTTACTTTGCTGACAAGCCTATTCCAAAAATAATCTATTCTCAATTGAATGCTCTGGAGAATAAACAACATATGGCACAGCATTTGGGAGGTATAGCGGTTTGGATATAGATGGAAGGAAGATTTTTAAAGGGTGCCTACTGCTAAGTTGAGATACTGTCCTGATCCTATCCTGAAGTTAGACAGGAGAATCATGTATGACAACAATGTCTGTATTAATCATTACATGGCTTTCTCTAGATAACTTTAGTCATGGGTTTGTCAAACAGGGGGAAGGGTTTGTCACATTCTGAAAGTTTAAAAAGAAAATTTATGACCAATAGTGAGACTCCTGGTACTTAGTTCTTTTAAGACATAGTTTTCATATAACTGACCTCGTGGCCGGATTACAGGATGGGCTGTGGACACACAGGAGAATTAATGCAAGCTAGAACTGGTGTTAACTTCTGTTATTTAACAACATGGCCATAAGAGAAGTATTCAAAAGAAAAAAGACATCAGGTACTGTGGGTGGCAAGCTTATTGGCAAGGGTCTTCCATTACCCCACTCATGTCACTTTCTGTGACAAGGTAGGTGGTGGTTGGCATATGGTTTAGATAGCATGCAGAGCTTTCCTGTGAAAAGGGTGGGATGACTTACAGCCAGCAAGCACCACTTCCCAAGGGATGACATACGCCATGCTACAGCCTCTTTTGGAGAGCAGAATGTATAAAGGTTTTACAAAATCCCATTCATTTTGTCCTCTTCTGCTTTTTTGGTGTGTCTTAATGTGTTATAAATATCATTGTCTTATGACCCTGCTGTGGTAAGAAGCAATGCTCTGCTTTTGTCAGATTTTTCATTTGCACCAAGTGCTGAAAGAGGGAGCTAAAAACCTTCTTCTTAAAAGTTCCTCAATTACCGTCTATATTTCCTGCCATTTCTATTGGTGTCAGAGGTTTAATTGCATCCACAGTAGCACAGTAGTCTGATCTCTTCTTTGTTGCACCTTTCTAACTTGCTTTTTATCCCTCCTTTTTGGAGTTTAGTTAGTTCTGGCACCACAGACACAGAAGTAATAATCATTCAAAACAGCCATGTTAGCTAGAACAGACAGGACCACCTTTTAAAAGGTGTCTCAATCGTACCCCTGAGTTTCTACCCGCAATCAATTATAGACACAATTTTACACAGAATCTTAAGTGACTGTAGATGTACAATAGTTCAATAGGCCGACTGGTAATGAGACATCTAAATTCTTCCACCTATGCTTACAAAATTGCACTTGCAGATATGCCAAATTAAAAGACACTTCAGAAAATTTGATGCAAAGAATCTGGGCTTCGCCTTCATTTTTCCCCGGGGGCGGGGGGGAGATTTTATCTAGAAACAGCACTTTTCCCTAATAATCTGTGATGTCATAGTATTTGTTACTTAATCTTTCAACCAGTTTCTTAATCCCTCTGATAGATTCTCCCAAGTCTATGTTAATGAACATAATGGCATGAGTTCTCGCTCTACAGACAGGTAAGCTCTAGCACACAATTATAAAGTCACAAAAATTAGAGATGCAAATGAACTATTAGGTTATCTAACACAATACGGAACAGGACTGGAATATCAAACAAGAAGATTTAGATTGCCTTGATTTGGATGACCTTGAAAACTGAAGTAACAGAAGAGGGATTAAAATGAATATTGGAAAGTGACTAACCACAAATTGTTTTGCTATAAACTGGGGATTTACCAGTCGGAAGCAAGAGAGAAGAAGAAAGTCCTGGGTATATTGATCGATGACAGGATGACTACGAGCCAACAATGTGATGCGACTATGAAAAAGGCTAATGCAGTCCTAGGATGCATCAGGCAAGTTATTTCCAGACAGGGAAGTGTTAATACCATTATACAAGGCACCGGCGAGACCTCATCTGGAATAATGTTTGCAGTTCTGGTCTCCCATGTTTAAGAAAGATGAATTCAAACTGGAACAGGTGCAAAGAAGGTCTACAAGGATGATCAGAGGAATGCAAAATCTACCTTATGAGAAGAGACTCAAAGAGCTTGACTTGTTTAGCCTAACCTGAGGGGAGATATGATTGCTCTCTATAAATACATCAGAGGGATAAATGCCAGGGAGGGAGAGGAGTTATTTGAGGTAAGCACCAATGTGCACACAAGAAGAAATAGATATAAAATGGCCATTGATAATTTTAGGCTTGAAATTAGGTGAAGGAGGAGTGAAGTTCCGGAACAGCCTTTCAAGGGGAGTAGTGGGGGCATAAAACCTAACTGGCTTCAAGACTGAGGTTGATAAGTTTATGGAGGGCATGGTAAGATGAGACTGCCTACAATGGCATGTAGCTGATCTGTGACTGCTAGGAGCAAATATCTCCAATGGCTGGTGATGGAACACTGTATGGGGAGGGCCCTGAGTTACTACATAGAATTCTTTCCCAGGTGTCTGGCTACTGGGTCTGGCCCACATTTTTAGGGTCCAACTGATCACCATATTTGGGGTAGAGAAGTAATTTCCCCACAGGTCAGATTGGCAGAGACCCTGGGGGTTTTCGCCTTTCTCTGCAGCACAGGGCCTGGGTCACTTGGAGGTTTAAAGTAGTGTAAATGGTGAATTCTCTGTAATTGATGTCCTCAAATCTTGATTTAAAGACTTCAGTAACTCAGCCAGAGATTATGGATCTATTATAGGAGTAGGTGGGTGAGGTTCTATTATCAGAACACTTCATTAATGAAATTAGCTTCAGAACATCTGCAGTGATATAGGAAAATATTAACAACTCCATTTTAGAGATGGGTTAAATTAGGAAGTGAGACTGGGTGCTGAGAACCAACAGCTGACCCAGCACACCAGTCACTTAGGGTATGTCTACACTGCAATTAGCCCATCCTGTGAGGTGGGAGGGTCCCAGAACTCAGGGTTAAGCCCGAGCTCAGAAGACTAAATTGCAATAAAACAGATCCGCAGCCCAAACCTCACAAGCCCAAGTCAGCTTGGCTTGCGAGGTTTTTAATTGCAGGGCTAGATTTTTAATTGCAGTGTAGACATACCCAATTAATTTTCCCCAGGGTAGACCTGATAGGGCCTAATTAGTGGATTAGAATAGGCTGGGGGGAAACTAATGTGGAAATTGGCGTATTAACACAGGAGGAACACAAAGGCACTGGAAGGCACTGCAAGGGAGAGAGTCAGGCTACTAGAACCAATCTTTGGGTAGCGAGATCTCGTCCCTCTCCTTGGCACAGATCTGAGGAGAAACTATAAATAATTATAGTTTATGAATCAGTAAGGTGGTGGAAAGAGCAAATGTAAATAAACTGCACTGGGGTGTTTAATAAATGAATGTCTCTGAATATGTGTAGACTGAGCATAAGACAGGAACAGGATGTTGCCCTGTCACAGGAAGAGAGAGGTGAAATCATTACGGGAAGCCTGAGGCAGTCAGGAAGAGGACCTCCAAGCTCCCACTCTAATACTTGACTCAGGTGAAGTTGAGAACTTAGACTGAAGGACAATAAAGCTATTTACCAAAACAAGATTTCTACACGCATATTGACACAAATGTCATGTATGTGATAATGAGAAATATCTGGAAATCTGTCCATTTTGGCAAGGGCACAAAGTTCTTAAGCGTAACAGCTTCTTATTTTCTTTTAAATTAACATAAAGGAAAAATGAAGATAAAGGTCCAGAAAATCTATTATCCACCTCAGATGAGCCACTCAGGGCAATTCTATATTTGCTATCTGAATTGATCATCAGAATGGAACAGTTTTCACAGAACTCACCTGCAGTCAGTCAAAGAAACCCTCACTTGTATCTGCATCTTGATTGGTGAAGTGAATATTTCCAGACTTCTGAATTTTTCACTGAAGACGAGGAAAACAGATTCTTTCTGACTCATAGCTGTTTTCAGCCAATCAAGAACCAGGATATTTCTTCCTATCTGAATGCCTTTAATTTGATGGTGACCTTGGAATTATGTTCTAATGCAACTATTTCTACAATTGTTGGTAGTGCTTGTACTTATCATTTGGAAGTCCTGCATAAAAGCTTTTGACCAATCATAAACTAAAGCTCCAAGCTACTGTAGCAGCATCAGCTTTTTAACAGTCCTAAAATCTTTTCTTTTAGAACAGTATCACACTCTGATGCTGGAGGCTTGAAAGCAAAACAGTGTGTATTCATTCTGTGGTAGGGTGAGGGAGCATGTGCTTTTGCAAAAGTGCATAAACTGCTACTTGCATATGGGTGTCCAGCAAAAATAGCAAAACAAAAGATATTTTTAGCACACAAATATTGAGGCAGAAGATATAATGTTTTGCAAAGCCAGTTGATGGCTGCATTCCAAATTAGGAGGGCATGATCTAACCCTTTTGTGATTTACAGTTATAAACTAGAAGTCACAACTCTGAATGATTAGACCAGAGTGCCAACTCTGCATTAGTTAAAGTAAAGCATCACTGTTAAAGGTGGATTATTCTAAGTGCTCTAAAATCCACATGCTAACTTGGATTGTCTTGAAATTCCCTGTGCCTCCTGGGGGGTGTTAGTATGTCCAAAGCTGGGGTCGTTTAAACATGAGGTTCCAGATATTGTCTCCCAAAAAAACAAACAGCCTTTTAAAATGCATCTGGTTCTTTTAGCCTTTTCTGCATTAGGTGGCTCAAGCTTACATCCTTTGGTCATTGAACCAGAGCAGTTTCCTGTTTTAACAGTGGTATTTTAAAGTGTTATAAAATCCACATGCAGAGTCTGATTTATCTTTAGAAGTATTGTCAAGGAAATTAGCATTGATAAAATAGAGGGAGGAAGAAAGACTTAAATAAGTAGTTATAATACTTATTTTCTTGAACAATGGGACTGAGTGTGAATAAAGGAAAACAAGTTGGTGGGTCATCTGATAAGAATTCGCTGATACTCAGCATCTTTAAGATGAGCCGCTTATAACATCTTCAGATTCTTATAATTTTTTTGGTGAAGGACTAGGGACTTGGGGGGAGAGGGTTGGAGCACTGAGGGATATGCTGGAGTGTTTTGGAGGAATGCAGGGGGGTGGAGCAGGGAGGCAGTGAGATGGGAAGTGCTTAATTTGCAATGAAAGAGGTGCCGGGGATCAAGCTGGGCAGCTGGAGAGTGACAGCTGCTGGCAGCTGCACTGTCTTCAGAGCTGGGCAGCTGGAGAACAGAAACTGCTGGCCAGGAGCCTAGAAGTGCCAGGCCTATGAGCTGCCAAGCCTAGAGACCCAGCAAGCCCTGGCACAAATTAAAAACTGGAGGTGGTGTAATAGAGGGAGAGGGGTTGGGAATCCAGCAAAGGGAGGGCGAACAGGAGCGGTTAACAGGGGAGTTTTGTGAGGGAGCTGAGAAGGAGAGTTTGTGGGGGGTGGGGGACTAGAAATATTTACCATTCTTTAAATTTAAGCCAAAAACACCCCCTGATAAAAACAAAGGAACAACAAATGAATGAGCTATAGGAGTAAAAATATAATGCAAGCAGAAGTCCAGAAACAGAATGGGGGCTATCCAGTTTATTGCACCCAATGCAGCATATTTGATTACCTACCCTGTGTGCAGGTGGCATATGTGTGCATTCGGTGCAAGAAGCTCCTCGCTCTCAGACACCATTTACGGGCTTTGGAGACCAGAATGGCTGAACTGGAGGAGCTAAGGGAGACAGAGAGGTACATAGATGAGACTTTCTGAGACACAGTAGAATGGTCCCATTTACAGTCTGACAGCCTTTGTGCTGTTGGGGAGGATGAAAGTCTCAGGGGAGGAGAACATCCAACTGGAGCAGAGGGAAATGATCTCATAGTTGGGACCCTTCTTCCAGAAGATGTTATGGTATCCTCTCGCACTGAGGATACCTCTCCGGGGGAGAGAACTCCAGTTATTAGGTAGAGACAGGTATTAATAATGGGGGATTTGATTATTAGAAACATAGATCGCTGGGTGACTTGCCTGCCTGGTGTAAAGGGTGCAGATCTCTTGATACATCTAGATAGACATTCTCCCGTCGACTTACCTTACTGTTCTTTTAGTGGTGGATTACTGTAGTCGACCAGAGAGTGCTATGCAATCGATTTAGCGGGTCTTCCCTAGACCCATTAAATCGACACCTGCTGCATCGATTGCAGCAGCGCAGATCTATTGGTAAGTGTACACTGGACCTGACTATTGAATAGTTTTCAGATTGTGGGTGACTCACAAACCATTCAATTACAATTATTCACCACCACTTTTTGTTTGCAATTCTTATTCTAACTAGTGACATGGCATTGCTTCTGCCCCCTGCCTGGATGACAAACTTTTTGAAAGAATAACAGATGATGAATAATAAATAACAATGAATGACAATGTACAAAATATTTCCCACACAAATTTTCATAAATATCAGATTTTTTTCCAACTATTCCCATAGATTAGTCACCCTTGTGCAAAGGGACAATAAGACTATGCAACTCTAAAGTCCCACTTAAAAGCTATTTGAGGCTTAAATGGAATTTAAATGGTGCATAGGCCTTGTTTGCCCTCTATGCAGGAGTGAATTTCACACATAATGAATGCTATGACCTCAGGAATAGCAGCCAATTGAATTTGATTTACTTTATTCACAAATATATTAGTATGTTTCCGCTCATTGTTCACTTACTAAATTGTTAGACTTTGAGAGGGAAAGAACATATCTCAGGCTATACTGGACATTTGTTTGAGTAAGTAACATCACTGGCATTTACAGTTTTCTTTTATTTCATTTAGCAGGGTTAATTTATACAGTTGAACAAGTTACCACTATATATCTCTAATAGTTTTACTCCTTTATCAGATATTTACTGCAGAGAATCTGATTGTATGTGGTATTTTTTTAAAAAGGGTTAACAGAAAATATATTGTTTAAATGCATTTTTCCAGAGACTTGTTGATTTTGCTCCCTTTTTTCCTATGTGAAGACATATGGCTTTAGGTCTATGGACACCTAATTGTACAATTCTCTTCTGCTGAAAATTTGTAAGACCAAGTATCAGTGATTTCAAATGAGGAACTTTAAATGGTACTTAATTGAATTAATCCTTAAGTAATAAATGAGCAATTTGTATAATAGTTTGTACAGTGCTCATCTAAGCTGAATGGCACAAAGGGCCCTGAATTGGTTTAGCATTTAATTACACTTCACAGGTTTACAGTTCATATTTATAATATATTCTCCTCAAGTGGGCTTTCAAGAATGTCTGCCAGACACAATAAATAATGGTTATGTATACAGCTGAATTTGTGGTGATTCAAGGAAGGGGAATGGCTTATCAGATTAAAATAAACATTATGGCTGCCTGTGTGAGTCCTATACACTTTCCTCCAAAAGCTGCTTTTCACCAGTTAAAATAGATAATCAGTAATACAGTGTTCTGAAAATGCAGAGTGATGCTAATACCCTCATACTTTTTTTTACTTCAAAAGTAAATCAAATCCATTTGTTCTACAATATTTATCCTGTAAATTTCCGTCATTATGAACACTGCTTGAAATTCTCATATTTGATTTAAATTATACTTGTTCCAAGTTACTTTGATTCAAATTACATCCGGTGGATTTCAATAATGCAATTTCATTTTACTTTTTTATTAGTTATTAAAACTCATGAAACCACTTTTGCCAGAGTGGTTGATCTGTAGCTTAAAGCTGCATAGTCTCTCACAATGTCTTATACAACTTTTTATGAGGGTTAGTCAACAATAACCACAGATGATGATACCTAGTGTAACATTTTATTTTCTATTTACCCTAGCAATAAAGAAGCATACAGACTATGAAATATCAAACAAGAACCACTGTATAAAGCTCAGAAACTGTGTAAACTGTGTAAACTGTGCTAAACAAATGCAACAATGTTTAATATACTTGCTTGAAGTTATATAGAAACATAATTGAACATTTTATTGCAAAATCATATCTCTATACACCCGAGTGACGAAAACAGTGTTAATAAATTTGCGTGCTCTCCCTGTTGTCATATATTTTACTCTAAGGATTCCTACAGTAAACACAATTTTGTTAACAATAGCTCTTTGATGGCTTGTAAGTACAATCAAACAAAAATGTGATTATGCATATGTAGAAAAGAATACCTTAGGATAATCCTTTAATGTGGTGTGGGAGCATTTTAGCGTACTACTGCTATCGTTAGGCTTGAACTTGCAGTCCTCACATAGGCAAAACTCCAGATGAAGGAAATGGGAAATTGTCCAAGGGACAACTGCAGGATTAGACCTGTATTCTGCCAGCAAAATATTAATGCACTATATCACTTAATCCCAGAAGTTGGTTCTGGAGAACAACATTTAATTACTTCATGTTTTTCAAACATATATGTGAAAGACCTTTACAAAGTAAGTTAAATATCATTATCCCCACGTATCCAAACTGAAGTACATAGAGGAGAAGTAACTTCACCCATTGCAGGATTATCCTATGCATTTATTTTTGGTGCTTTGTTAAGTCTTATTTTAAATGTCAAGAGATGTGTCTCTCACCACATCCCTAAGGAAACTACTCCCAAAAGAAAGAAGTACTACTCTCCTTTCAAGATTGAACTGTGCTAGGAATGGGAAAGAGGGGATGCTGCCTGAATAGCAGAACCTGGGGGCTTATGCCTCTGAAAGGCACAAAGCTCTCTGGGAGCTCCGACAAGTGCAGTGAGAGGAACACTTTGCTCCCTAGCTTGTTGCAGTACATATCTATCCTGCAGTACTCAGACACCACCCCGGTGCAACTAGCACTGATGGCTGCACAATCCCCAGAGTACAGGAAAAGGAAATAAATCAGGGTCTGTGAAGAACCAAAAGCTGCATGACAGCGGGAGCAGCAGGCTGGACACAAAAGCCTGGAAGCTGGCTGTGGAGGAAAGACTGGGTAGCAAGCCGTGTGGGAGTTAGAACTGTAGCGCTGAGAGTCAAGCAGATACAGTGTTATTTCTGGTCCAGGGACAGCTGTACCTGCAATAAGGATATACAGGACAGCAACCTGCAGGTGGTACACAAGTATGTGTGGGTTATGAATAGAGCTGGTCGGAGAATTTTAGTTTTTGTTCCTGAAAAAAAAAAATCAATGAAAACCTTTTCATTGACATCAAAAATTTTCTTCAGAAGTTTCTGGGTCTTCAAAAAAAATCCCACCCAGCATACTGCCAAATGATGAAAAGGTTCTCCATTTTTGGCTGTTTTTTGAGGGGCGGGATTTGGGAGCTTTTGACCCTGCCCTCCCCTAATATACAGGCAAAACTGCACAGGATTGTTTCAGGGGACAAGATAAGATGTCAAGTTTATTATAATAACACAATTTGATTTAAGACCAATAACTAATATCTAATACCTATGTACACACACACACACACACACACACACACACACACACAACAAATGTTCTGCAGCTGCTAGATAGTTACCAGTCCTGAATGTAGCTTGAGTTCGTGGCTTGGGTTCATAGCTTGTGGCAGCTAACTGGCCAGGAAAACCAGGCACAAGGAAGAACTGGCTCTCTGTTGGGCATGCACCGATGCCCATTTTGGCAGCAGAATGTTACCCTCCAAAGTCTTCCATCTCACCCATCCTTTTTGTAGGCTTTTGTTTGAATCCGGAGTCTATAGGTCTTGCTGTGTCATGCTGCCTCTGGGTTCGGTGCGATTGATCATCCGTCAATTGCAGACTTTCAGCCTAGGATCTGGCTTTGATGTTTCTTCAATTGTCCTTTTGTTCTTTTCTTTTGAAGGTGGGCTCTTCTTGCTTTGTCAGGGCTATTGTCTGCATCTTCAGCAGTTGGTGTTTACACTTTATTTCATCAGGACAGGCTGGGGCTGGAGGTTGACTCCATCATCCATACATACCTCATTCACACATCTAAACTAAACTAATAAGATTACAGCAGGGTTTTGCAAAAATGAAGTGAGCATTTTAAAATGGAGTTTGGGAGAAGTTAAAATGGATTTTGGGTTACAACATGGACAAGTGTAAGGAATGGTAAACAGTGAACAGAAGTTACAATATAGACAAGTATAATGAATGACAAACAATGAGCAGAAGTTACAATGTTGAAACAAGAAAAGGAGTACTTGTGGCACCTTAGAGACTAACCAATTTATTTGAGCATAAGCTTTCGTGAGCTACAGCTCACTTCATTGGATGCATCCGATGAAGTGAGCTGTAGCTCACGAAAGCTCATGCTCAAATAAATTGGTTAGTCTCTAAGGTGCCACAAGTACTCCTTTTCTTTTTGCGAATACAGACTAACACAGCTGTTACTCTGAATGTTGAAACAGTGTAAGTCTCAGTGATTTAAGCAGCAATTGGATTGAAAGTGAAACTCAATTAGCCAGTTATTGGGGTACCTAGTTTTATGAATGAATGTTGTTTCATTTATAAAACTTTACTTATGAAGTTATATTAATAAAGTGAACAATTAAAATCAATTTCAGTGATCAGTTCTACATTGTCCACCTTTTGACCCTTAAATCCAGGGTTATTGAATGGGTCACACTTTATGTAATTGTTTTAAGGCTATAAATGTGAACCTGTGGTTTTAGCTTAAAATATATCTGTTTTATCCAACAGCACATGCAGAGCATTAGAACCAACATAACAGTCAGGATTACTAATAGAACAATGATGGGATGAAGAATTATATCTAGAACTGCTGACCAGGTGGGTGCTCCTACAACACTCTGCCCCTTGATCTATGATCATTACAGTAGTTGTTGTCATTGCAGGACACAGGTGATCTGTTGCAAACAAACCAAACTAAAACCATTACAATTCACTAAACACCAGATATAACATAAACACAAATGCAACCAATTATAACTATAATAATTGGGAATACAATAAAACCATCATCATTACAATAATTGAGTACATTGACAAACAAAATGAGGCCCAAGTTTGATGCTGCAATAGCCATCAAACAATAAAAGTGAACCCTAACCTTTAAGTACACAAAACAAATAAGATTTTGTAGGAGTACCACAGTTGTTATGCCAGGTAAAACTGATTTGGACTTAAACTAACATTTAGTTACTTAAATGTTCCAGAATCCCCTATTCCTAACAGTTGTTCTCAAGTGGTCTCTGGGGACCTGAAAGATGGGGCCCTACAATCACAGGCCAAGGTCTTACAGGTTATGGGGGCCCACGAACTACCCTTCAGGGCTAGATTGACAGAGCCAGAAGAGTACCCAGAAGTTATCTACTACAGGACAGGCCCAACAAAGAAAATAACAGAACGCCACTAACCATCACCTTCAGCCCCCAACTAAAACCTCTCCAACGTATCATCAAGGATCTACAACCTATCCTGAAGGACGACCCATCACTCTCACAGATCTTGGGAGACAGGCCAGTCCTTGCTTACAGACAGCCCCCCAACCTGAAGCAAACACTCACCAGCAACCACACACCACACAACAAAAACACTAACCCAGGAACCTATCCTTGCAACAAAGCCCGTTGGCAACTCTGTCCACATATCTATTCAGGGGACACCATAATAGGGCCTAATCACATCAGCTACACTATCAGAGGCTCGTTCACCTGCACATCTACCAATGTGATATATGCCATCATGTGCCCGCAATGCCCCTCTGCCATGTACATTGGCCAAACTGGACAGTCTCTACGTAAAAGAATAAATGGACACAAATCAGACATCAAGAATTATAACATTCAAAAACGAGTCAGAGAACACTTCAATCTCTTTGGTCACTCGATTACAGACCTAAAGGTGGCAATTCTTCAACAAAAAAATTTCAAAAACAGACTCCAACGCGAGACTGCTGAATTGGAATTAATTTGCAAACTGGATACAATTAACTTAGGCTTGAATAAAGACTGGGAGTGGATGGGTCATTACACAAAGTAAAACTATTTCCCCATGTTTATTCCCTCCTCCCCTTTGCTGTTCCTCAGATGTTCTTGTCAACTGCTGGAAATGGCCCACCTTGATTATCACCACAAAAGTTCCCCTCCCCCCCCCCCCGCTCTCCTGCTGGTAATAGCTCACCTTACCTGATCACTCTCTTACAGTGTGTAAGGTAACACCCATTGTTTCATGTTCTCTGTGTATATAAATCTCCCCACTGTATTTTCCACTGAATGCATCCGATGAAGTGAGCTGTAGCTCACGAAAGCTTATGTTCAAATAAATGTGTTAGTCTCTAAGGTGCCACAAGTCCTCCTTTTCTTTTTGCGGATACAGACTAACATGGCTGCTACTCTGAAACCTTCAGGGCTTTGGGAAGTACAACCAGAGTGCATAGAGGAAAGTGTGGAATTAACCATACAAGCAAATGTAACTGACAATACACATGTATCAATAATAAAAATCAATAACAAAATGATTATTAGAGAACCTAACAAAAAATAAAACTGATGCATTGGGGATCAAAGTCTCTTGGACAGAGGTGTAAGTGATTGATAATTTTGTTGGGGATGGGGGAAGTAGAGAGAGAAAAAGGCATTTACCCTTTACCTAGTATAGTATCCCCTCTCTCTCTGGACTCAATGCTAGCACAGGACACCCACCAAAGACAGACACAGAACATGCAACACAGAACACTGAACACAGACTTTGTCATGACACTATAACCATGGCGTTTTATAACTCTTCAGCTGGTACCAGCTCTCCTGATGTTCTGGTTCAGAGGCTAAAAGATAGAAGCTTAGAAACACATTAGTACAGTGCTCCCACCATGGCAGACCCTGCTTCGTCTCTGCCACAGTGTGTCCAGTACTTGGGGCTGCACCAATGCTCATTAAGCGGTGCATTTCTTGTGAGTTTAAATCCTCCCTTTCTCCCAGTAAAAGGGCATTAACACTCCATCTAGAAAAATTTTCCTGTTTTAAAATCCCCAGCCACTTTGCCTTGGCCTGGAGATCTGAGGCAGAAACTGGCACTGTTGTTACTGTTTCACTTTTACCACCCTCTCTCATGGTTGTGGTTTGGCATTTTGGCCCTGGGAGGAGGAATCTACCCAAATATCCCCTTCCCCATCTCCAGAGGGGCCCCTTCTGGGGTCTTGAATGTCCCTTCTCCTGATGTTACTCCTGCAATTTGTCTGTTTGCAAATCCCAATTTTTGTTCCAGCTGTGTGATGAATGATTTACAGTGAGCAGAAGTTACAATGTTGAAACAGTGTAAGTTTCAGCGATTTAAGCAGCAATTGGATTGAAAGTGAAACTCAATTAGCCAGTTATTGGGGTACCTGGTTTTATGAATGAATGTAGTTCCATTCATAAAACCTTCCTGTGAAGTTATATTAATAAAGTTATATTAATAAAGTGAACAATTAAAAACAATTTCATTGATCAGTTCTACACCCCCATTGTCAAAAATTGAAATTTCCTGCAGAAACAAATAACAAAGTAGTTGTTACACTGAAAACAAGTTTTGAATGGAAAAATGTTGACCAGTTCCAATTAGACTATTATTGTTATAGCTCTGTGCTGGAGTACCCCTTTGCGTTGGGGCAATATTTTTTTGTAGCCATGGCACACAATTCTATCTAGGATGTTTTCCCCTTTTAGTTTCTAGAAGCCCTAGTCAAGCAATTGTGCTATGGGTGCTATGGATGAGGGGTGAGGTGCGTTGGCAGAGCTGGGCACAGGGAAGGCTGGCAGAGATGGGGTGCTATGGGTGAAGGGTGAGGTGCGTTGGCAGAGCTGGGCACAGGGAAGGGCTGGAGACGGGGGTGCTGTGGTTCAGGGCTGAGGTGCATCGGCAGAGCTGTCTGGGACCCATGGGACGGTGCTTTCTGTAAATCAGGACTGAAGTGTGTGAGCAGGGCCAGGTGGTAGCAGTGTGCGCAGTGCACCTCTGCTCTGGCTTGCTCTGGTTCCGTCACACCGCACACACCTAGGCCCCCTGCCCTCATTAAGTAACAGTCTGAGAGGTGGAAGTAGAGCAGAGCTGAGCCTTGGTGCATCCAATGTGCACTCACACTTTGTCTCCCGCCCAGCCTTGGCAGTACCACGCTGGAAGCCAGGACTTTGACACCAGCGTCTGATTAGCAAACACCCAAAGTGGGTAAGTGTTTATGGGAACCCACTGATGGCTACAGCCTGAAGATCCTAGTGCTTGGAGCACTTACAGCACTTACATCCAGTTCTAAAAAAAGAAGGGCTGGAATGTACTTCTAATACAAAGAGAGGTTTCAGAGTAACAGCCGTGTTAGTCTGTATTCGTAAAAAGAAAAAAGAAAAGGAGTACTTGTGGCACCTTAGAGACTAACCAGTTTATTTGAGCATGAGCTTTCGTGAGCTACAGCTCACTTCATCGGATGCATAGCATATCGTGGAAACTGCAGAAGACATTATATACACACAGAGACCATGAAACAAAACTTCCTCCCACCCCACTGTCCTGCTGCTAACAGCTTATCTAAAGTGATCATCAAGTGATCATCAAGGAAGGCCATTTCCAGCACAAATCAAGGTTTTCTCACTCTTTCCCCCCCCACACACACACAGACACACCTACAAACTCACTCTCCTGCTGGTAATAGCCCATCCCCATAATCATGCGCATTATAAAGAGAGGTTTCAAAGAGGGATGGGCTATTACCAGCAGGAGAGTGAGTTTGTAGGTGTGTCTGTGTGTGTGTGTGTGTGGGGGGAAGAGTGAGAAAACCTTGATTTGTGCTGGAAATGGCCTTCCTTGATGATCACTTGATGATCACTTTAGATAAGCTGTTAGCAGCAGGACAGTGGGGTGGGAGGAAGTTTTGTTTCATGGTCTCTGTGTGTATATAATGTCTTCTGCAGTTTCCACGATATGCTATGCATCCGATGAAGTGAGCTGTAGCTCACGAAAGCTCATGCTCAAATAAACTGGTTAGTCTCTAAGGTGCCACAAGTACTCCTTTTCTTTTTTCTTTTTACTAATACAAAGAGTGACTATTAATGGAATGGTCTCAGATTGGAGGAAGATCTCAAGTAGGGTTCCACAGGAATCTGTTCTTGGGTCCGGTGTTATTTAACATATTTATTAATGACCTGGATGTAGGAATAGAAAGCATACTGATCAAGTTTGCAGATGACACAAAGCGGTGGGGGCAAGGGGTTGCAAACATTTTAGAGTATAAAGCTAAAATTCAAAGAGATCTTGAACAAAATTTTTGTCACAAGTATATTTTCAGAAAGATAGATAAAGAGTTGCATATACCCTTCTGTCTATGTAATCATCCTGAAAGCTCACTCTGGGTTTTGGGAGTTCTCCAGTCAGGGAACAGAAGCATTGCCATATGGCTTAGATGACCAAACTAGTTAAAGCAATAGTTGCAGGAAATAGTTCATGAATTGAACTTTGTCTGCATAAACCAGTCAACAATAATTTCAAGCAATTAATCTATGCAAATCCAAGTCTGTGGCACATGGTTTCTCAAGAGAATGAGGGAATGCATTTGTTAAATTGTTCACTAAAAATAGTGCAATCATCTATAGAGAATATCACAGTCCTGCAGCCTTAAAATGTTACCTGCTGAGCAGGAAGGGAAAGGGATCTTGGTGACATGCAATGGAAATCAGACTGCAAAGCAGGAAATCTTTAAGGTAGACTTTTAATTCTCCAAAGTGGTAATAGTAAAATAATGGACCAAATTTTGAAGGAGAAAAAAAAATCACTGCTTGGCTAGAAAGTAGCAGAGCCTCGAAGCAGGTTTTCTCAGATTTACTTAATTGCTTTTAACAAATAAGAGAATTTGTGGAGGAATAAAAACTGGAAGGAGTTGCAAATAAAGTAGGAGGATCTAATCCCACAAACTGCTGCTGATCATCTCTGAAGTGCTTAATGCACAAAAATTCCCATTGACTTCAAATGGAGATGAGGGTGTTTAACACCTCACCAGATCTCCCTGCAGGAATAAGCCCCTAGGGAGGACTCAGAAACAATACCAAGGAGTCTAGAGCAGTGCTTCTCAAGCTATCTGATGTGAGGGACCGGCAATTTTTTTTCCCAATGTGCCCGCAGACTGGCAGCCGATGGCTCGCGGACCGGCACTGGTCCGTGGACCACCACTTTGAGTAGCACTGGTCTAGAGAGATTAGGAATATGGACAGTAGGTAACACAATGGAAAAAGGAAGCCCGTACACATTTTGGCGGAAATTTTTTTGAAATACAGATATTGAAAGGAAGGGAGAAGCCTGAAAAAGTAGACATGCTTGAAGAGACCAATAATAGGGTGTTAGTACACTGCAAATTAGTTAAGAATGAGTAAAATGGTATGGCAGACAAAAAGATAATTTTGGACTGCATATGAACAGTGACCACATCACATAGCAAAAATGTAACCCCTTGTATAAGACTCTGATGCAACCACACATGGACTATTGCACTGAGTACTGGGTACCATACTACCAGAAAGATATTGACAAATTTAGACTTCTTATTGATGAAGCACACCAAAATTATCATGGGTCTAGAGGAACTGATTTAGGTATCTGTTAGCCAAAATATACATTTTTTAATCTTTCCCATTATGAAGGAAGGACATGGTAATGCTCTACAGATATTTGGAAGATATAAACAGCGGGAAAGGTGAGGAATTAATTTGGTAAGCACAAAGGGTTATAAGAAGAAGAAATGGAATGAAATTGAAAAGATGAAAAATTAGGCTTAATTAAAGCTAGGCGAGACAAAACAGTAGAAAAATATTCCGGAAGTGTCATGTATTGGCTTGAGATGGCCTAGATAATGTAAGGGATGCTTTCCACCTTTAATGGTTCAGTGAACATATTTTATTAGCTTTGTGTGTCATTACAACCTTCCATAGATGTTCAAAGATCACTGTGTTATAGGTGAGGAGCAACATTTTTCATGTGTGGAAAAGAATAGCTATTGATAATCATAACTTGATATTGATAAAACATATAATAATCCCGACTTAGACACCAAGAGCTATTTCTCTAAAACCAGCTTCCAAAATTGTGCCCATACGTTTTTGTTCACACAAACTTCTACATGTTCATAACTCATACGTGTACATATATACAAGGTATGTATTCATGCAAATGGGAGTTCAATATCTAACTACCAATTTGCAACGCCAAATATCCATTTGGATGTTCTAATACAAGTCTGCAGTTTCAATGTTTGTTAGTGCAAAATTTGCAGGAACAATTTTAGAGACTGTCATCCAGACCACCTGATTTTTTGACCACAAGTTTTGTCAATCAAGAATGAAATCCATAGCAGCTTTCCAATGCAATGAATTTACAATCTTTTAAGTGGTGATGCATGTGAAATGCATGTAACATTTTTATGAGATGTTGCTAGAAACAACAATCACAATGTTCCAGCCAATGACCTCATGCTTTCACTGCATGCACTGTTTTCAAATCCACAAAACTAATCTTTCAGGGAGAAGATTAAGGGCCAAATTTTGTTCTGCCTTGCTGGTGTAAGCCAGAATAACTACCGCATATACAAAATGTAACAGCAGAATTTGGCCATAAAAATTCAAAACCAATTACATTAATTCATATCTGAAGCTCAAATGAGAAAGTAAAAAGTCCTGGAAATAAAGATAATTTTTTTTATTATTTTTAAACAAACAGGGGAAAATGCAATTTAGTGACCCACTGGTTTAGAAAGTTTGAGCTGTTAGTGATGCAAGGCACAGCAGGAGGAGCATCAGTGTCCACACAATGGAGTTGGGAAGTCTGCATTCAGGATTTGTAATGCAAGAGAAGTCCCTTGAAAACTAAACAAATGTTGCTTTTCAGAGCACTAAAAGCCTTCTACCTAAGACTCTCTAGCACTTCATGAATTAAGGTAAGGCACCAATTACTGTTTCTTGATAAGGCAGAAAGCTGGAATAGGGAGCTGTTCTTCCCAACCAATAAAACAATCACACCCACTAGTTTGATGCCCTTCACCCAGCAGGCTCACTTCACATGATGAAACTGAATTCCCACTTCTGCTAAAATAATGTTGAAAGCCAATGAGAGATTGAAGTGCATGCAAGCATAGGAACCCAGTGAGTTGCCGCAATATGAAGATTTAGATTGATTCTTATTTTTAGAAAGAGGGGGCATAAAGCTGGGGGAACAAAATTCACATTACTGGCACAAACAGCAAACGATTAGGATTCTTCTGGATCGTGAAAAGCCTCAGATTAGCCATTTTGACCTCAGATTGTTCAGGTTCGATTAAGTCTAGGGTGTATCTATGTGTGTGTGTGTGTGTGTTTAATGCAGGCTCTGCTGCTTCTGTAGGATTAATTAACCAAGCTGAAGTGAAATGACTGCACAACCACTACTTCCGCTGCTACTTACAGTACCATTAGGCAACCGTCCAGAAAAAATAGCCTCTAAAGAACAATTTAATGAGTGCTCTACAAGAAAGTGCAAGACAAAACCTGAATGTTCCACTCTCTCCACTTTGCCACAAAGGATCCTGACAACAGTGGAACTAATGTGGCTGTGCTGCATAGGCGGGAAAGGGCAAGATTCTGGGACTCTACACAAGGGATTTGAACCCCATGCAATGTCATTGTCACCAAGTGCAGAGGAGGCTTGGGGAAGACAAGGATCTACAACTACAAAGATCCACTGTGTTACCATATTTCAGGTTCCCCAAAAAAGGACACTGCTGGAGGGGAAGAAGCTGGGGAGGGGAAAGGAGGGGGAGGAAGAAAGGGGGACCTGTAGGGATCGTACAGTTGGGGGTGCTGGAGGGGGTACCTGTGGCAGGGGTACTCACTGGGGGCAGTACCGCTCCCTGTCACGGTGGCTGGTGCAAGCCCAGGATGCAGCGACAGTTGCCAGTCAGCGCCGTCCTGTGGGACCCCTTCCCAGGGCTGAACGCCTTGACCTGGGTGGGTGGGATCCAGTAGCTGTGGCTTGCAGGGGAATGGACCAATCAGCTGCAGATTCAGGGAGAGACCAATCAGGGCTCTTTCTGAGCTGAAGCTTCCGTACTCTGTAAACACCTAGGATATTTCCTGTTATTTTTAAAATCTCCCCTGGACAGCGCCTCAGAAATAGTCTTTGTCTGGGAACACCCAGACATATGGTAACCCTAACTGACCTGCACCCCAGTGTGTCCTATGGCGTGGGAATTCTGGAGTCACACAGGGGCTACTACACCCTGAGACCGTAGGAGCTGCTACAAAATGGTGATGCAGTCTGGAATGAAGGATTACTTTGGCTCTCCATTAGAGTCTGCTCACTGAGGCTGTGTGCTTAGACTAGGATTTGATTTTAAAAGACACATTACACCTGGAAACAAAAGCAAATCATCAACCCTTCCGCACAGCATTTTTTTTTTTGGGGGGGGGGGTCATGGTTGACTTGAAGAGTGATCACCTGGTCAGCCTGAAATACTGCGGCACGCTGGAGTATAAAACATTTTATATGTGCCCATCACCATCATCTCTAGGTACAATTCAGACAGTTTAGACCAGGAGCAACTGACAATTTCCCCAAAACAAAGACCCATGTACTGCAAACAAATCCACTACAGCCACTGAACTAGAACGATCAGAGGTAGGTAATCCTCAACCAGTCAACATAATGCCCAAAATATTCAAAAACCTCCAGTTAGCAGAAAGCTTGTGTAAAGACAGGTGTCTTACTTAGTGCTGTAAAAGTGCTTAGGCACAGATATATTTCTGTTGGGACTGGGAGTGAATACCAGAGCTACTGCCTACCCTGGAGTTCGCAACAACTCCACCCTTGGGATAGATAACCGGTGTTACTTCCAAATTCAGCGGTCACAGGGATTGTGGGGGTCTATATAATACCCTAGCGTCCAACAGTTAGGGCTCAGTAGCCAGCATCTTGAATCGTTCCTAGAAGCAAACTATCAGCCAGTGCAAAGAACAGAATACAAAGGTAATATGGGCTCATCTAGTTGTTCTACCTAAAAGATAGGGATTTGTATTCTGCACTATCCTAAGTTTCTAAGTACCGTTCAAGAGTAAACCTAGTTACAGCATGATGTAATTATTTAACTATAAGGTGACAAAAACATAGGTAACTAATTAAGGTGTGCATCCCAGAGGAAAGGACACAATCTCATGGCCAGATGAAGTTGCAAATATATTTACAGCCATTGGTGCTTCTAGAGAAAACAGAAGCAGAGAGTAGTTTATTAAAACCCCCAAGATTGTAATTAACTCAGTAAGAGTTCCAGAATTCATCAGAAATTCATCGGTAAGAGCAGATCATCATTACTCGTCCAGGAAAGAGAAAAGACCCTGACCTTTGCCTGGAGAAAGCAATCACACCATCACAGAAGTATGTTCACTATATCTCCAATTACCATCCCCAGGACAAAGATCAAAATCTAGGGTGTGTCCAGTTTTGTGAGTAGAGTCAGAAACCATTAATAAGGTTGGCAGAATTTGGGTTTTTTTTTAATAATTGTTGATGGATAATATCAATGCTTATATTAAGCATTTTTTTTATTTTTATCAATTTAAATTTTCACAGTTGTGGGAAATTATGGGCGTGGGGGGGATCAGACAAGTATTTAATAACAGAAGTTGAGATTCAAAAAGTTATCTTTATAACCTTAAAGCTTTATAATAATTAAAAAACAATTGTCAGCATATGTCAAAATATACAAAGTAAATATCCTTAAATGAAGCTCTAATATTTTCCCAAGCAGCACTTTTCTTACTTTGCGTATCTGTAAAATTCAGTTATTATTGATGGAATTTTTTTTCTTATCAGTTTGTGTGAGTACAGTGAAATCACATTTACTAACATTTACCAGTAAAAAAGTAATCCTTCGAAGCCTAACCATCAGGCATATTAAGCCGATGCTAAATATGAGGGCCCTCAGGTCACAGGCCAATATCACAATATTCTGATTAGAATCCCAGTGGTTCTCAACCTATTTACCATTGTGAGCTGCATATGCAGTTCTCTATGTGTTATGTGGGCCTCATCGATGCAAGGTATATACCACCCTGCCTACTGCGGCTGCCCAGTCAGGCACATGTCCCTCAACGCCTGCTCCCAGACAGTCAGGAGCAGGGGTGATCCCACCCACTGAGCCATGGGGTACCCTAGCTGGGAAGCCGCCCACGGAATAAATTTCCCGCCCGCACCAGCTCTTCCCCCAGAGACGGGACTTATAGAGCAGCCTCCTGTTCTGGTTATGAGCTCTGGGTCTGGACACAGCCAGCGGGGGATGGGCAGGTGGCCCTATCTGGTGCAGGCTGTCCAGGGCGTGCTGCAGCCTGGAGTATGCTCATCCCCACCAGAGGTGACACGTAGCTGTGGCTAGTTAGTGGACATGTTCCTGCCCCATTACTCTGGACACCCAGAAGTGAGGAGGCAATGCTTCCGCAGTGGTGGCACTCGCAGTCATGTCCTTCTCTTCCCCCTGCCACAACCTCCATCCCCTTTCCTCTCCTCCCACACCTCTACCCATCCCCTCCCCTTTCTCTTGCCTCTGCCCCATGCCCTTTTCTCTCCACACTGTCTCCTGTCCCCCTCCCTCCAGCCCCATTCCCTCATCCCCCTCTCTTCCCCATCTTACCCCATCCCTCTTCCTTCCCCACTGCCTCGCCCTGCTCCCACATGGGTACTCACCATTGTAGAGAAACAGGACCCAGCACAGGTAGAAGAGGATGCTGATGGGCACTAGGATCCAGGAGGCAGTGTCCTGGGGCTGCCAGCTCAGCTGGGGAGAGGCGCCGAGTAAGTTGTGGCAGCGTGGGAAGGACAGAACCTCACTTCCTAGGCTAAGCAGAGTAAGCCATGCTCAGTGCTCACAGAAATCAGGGTTGGGGAGTAGTCCCCAACTATGCCCGAGGCTGGTGTGGGTTGATGACCTAGCTCCTCCCTCTTCCCTGGCACCCCTACAGCATGTCCCTGAAGCGTGGGAGCTCCTCCCCCCCCCCAGGGGGCTGCTTTGCCTTCCCTGCAGACAGGGTGTGCTCCAGCAAGGCTCCATGGTGCCATCTCTCCCCCTCAGCCAGGATCCGGGAGTGGCAAACTTTGAATTTTTTTAGCACACAGCTGGGCCACAGCTGTGTGCTAATTGGGCAGCAGGTTGAGAAGCACTGCTGTGGAGCAATGAAGTGGCACATAGAACCTCCAGATCCCCAAAGCAGCTTTATCCTGGAGCTCACAAACCAAGTGGATGCACTTGAAAAAACTGAGGCTTGAAATGGAACACCTCTTAGATCTGAAAGTCAGATGTACAAAGCATTTCCCCCCATTATATTCCTTAGGCTCACATGGAACCACATAACCATCAGGATGAAGTGCCTCATTCACAATAAAATTATAATGTTTGCCAGCTTTATTGATGGTGAATTTTACATTAATCAGTATCAGCCAAAGTTTTGTCTTATCAAGTACTTCTGCACTGTCTGGGTAATCAAGGGGACAGATGGTAAAGGGTGCATCTTGGTCACATCACAAGTAATCTTCTCCTACCTTGGCTCCTAGCTAAAGTGATGGGGAGGAGCAATGGAAACCTGAAACCTGGTGTCAGTCATGCTACTTCCTTGGCAGATCACCAACTGGAAAACAGTGATGGGTCACCTTCTTGGTTACTAGGTTAATGCTGCGGCCCATGAAAGGCCACATTAACAGCCAGGCGAAGAATTATTGTTGGATTTATTTTCAGTGATTTTTGTCTTTCCTGATTGAAAATTGTTTCTAAACAAAGCTCAATCTTCTCAAAAGCATTTGTTATAAAAATTGTTAAAATAATTTCTTGGTTCACAGCACTTCATTATGAGCATTTGAAATTCAAGTAGCTTTGACAGAACACATGGGTCACATGCAGAGCTCTGACAAATACCAGATTACATGAGCCTAACCACATTTTAGCTGAATCATAGAAGATTAGGGTTGGAAGAGACCTCAGGAGGTCATCTAGTCCTCAAAGCAGGACCAACACCAACTAAATCATCCCATCCGGGGCTTTGTCAGGCTGCTTGTTCCACTGCCCATCAAATCAAGTGGTATTCCATGGATATGAGCCTAGGGAAAAGTATGCTGAGCTGGGACTCAGGAGACAACGAGTTCAAATCTCAGTTCTTCAGCTCATTACAGTATATGTTTCTGTGCACTTTGTAGCCCTTATAAGTGAGCAAAGCTTATTGTAAGACAATCAACTATTATCTCTCCTGACAATTTACAAATAAATTAACCAAGATATTGCACAAGGTCATTTGTGGCAGAGTTGATACTAGAACTCAGGTCTTTAATATGACAGACTGAAATCTTACCAACTCAGCACCATGCTCCCTTTTAGGCCTGTTATGCCAAATCTTGCTTTAACCATTAGATTGCACTCTTTTCTCAGAGCCAAGAACATAACTCAAGAATCCTGAATGCCAGCACTCTATTGCTATCTAGCTAATAGTTCTATAGCACACTGGCAAAGTGTCAATCATGCCCTGTAAGTCCACACTCCTTTATTTCAAGTTGTAGAGGTTGGTGCTGGAGATCTAAAGGTCTGATTCAAACCTGTTGCTGACTCCTCAAGTAGGGTGTCCTTATGGTGAAACACTTGCAGTTTCCTTTAAGAAAAACAGATTAATTAGGAGTGGAAAAAATAGTATAAAACCTGTTTTAAAGGACTAGAAACCATTATAACCGGTCAACTATGGTGGAACATAAAAGGGGTTCCACATTTCGATCATTTGTCACACATTTTAATTGCTTTCATCACACGTGGACAGGTTTGAAGGTCAAGAATTATAGTTATATGATTTTTTTTGTGCCTCACCTGAATAAGCATAACTCTTACAGATTTCTAAATATTCACGATTCCGGATTTGTTTTCCCTGGCTTAAAATTCACTGTTTAGGTGAATGATTTGGCTTTTAACTGTTTTCACTAAAATATTTGCAAAGTGAATAAAGGAGAAATGGGCATGAGCACAGTCAAAGTAAATTTATTTAAAACGTCAAACAAATATTCACAGCCCTAGTCACATTTGTGCACCTGAAAAAGAGATCACTTGATGGGAAAGAAAAAGTTGTTAAAAAATCCTTTTTTCTCACTATTTCAAGATTTAGGCCAAGGTCTACATAAAGAGGGACGATGGGAGGATGTGTTTGTGTGTGTCAGCATTTCACTAGTTTTAACCTACTGCATCTGTGGCACCCATTTTTTGGCATTAATGCATGTTAATAACTCCTTCTCTGTTTTTTCACCCCTGCAAACCTCATTCTTGAGCACAGGCATTGAATAATAATAATAATACATAATGCAGTAGGAAAAAGGGACCTGTGGTCACCAAAGAGTGAAGCCCTATAATAATCCCAAATGTCGGCAAGTTTAGTGTAATATCAGTTTATCTGCTGTGTCCTCTACTACAGAACTATATTCTTCCTTTTCACAGAATGAAATCATTGATTTAGTAGGTGTTTTCTATTATTAACTATTATACACAAATGACCTAAATACATAAAATTGATGAGACAGGCTGCAGCAAATTTAAGAAGCTTCCATCCTTTATCTTGCTTTCCCTTATTTTTTTCCTATTTTTAACTTTTCTATTAATATCAAACATAACTCTAGGCTCATGAGCTTAGCAAATCTGAAGAACTTTATGAGGGAGAAGGGATAAAATATGTTTGGTTTCTGAATAACTTTTCCTTCAGACTAACAATGTGTCTAAATATCATGTTTGTACACTTAAAATTGTGCTGGTAAACACTTGTACATGGGTCAATATTTAACAACACAAGCGTTAAATCCCTTGCTGCTCAACTATAAATACACTAATAGAAAATTCACAATGTAAAATGAAGAGCTGAAATTCCAACCTTGAAAACATACATGAAATGCATTCAACTCATTTGAACTCTAAATTGATTTCTGCTAAACATCACTCAAGGCTAAGTGAATTTTAGTTAAAAAGTTTCTGTGGCATCATCTGTCCCTCTAACAAGGATGACAGAAATAGCCTCTGGTCTACCTCCAACTGAGCTGTTCTTATCTTTTCCAGAAACCCATCTGCTGTAACATCAATGAAGACAGATTTTTTTCTGAGTATATTTTAAATGTGTTGACATTTATTCTAGATACTTTAATATGCATGTGTATTAAATCTGCTTATTGCTTTACATTTGTAAGCAAAGTACAAACAAAAAAAGAGTCTGTCTTGTTATGGTCCATGAAGTTCATTTAAGGAAGATTTGTAAAACAAAGTCAGTTCTAATAGCTCATTTTCTTTGATAATTCTACCTCTGGAAAGTGTGACTGGGGATTCTGCAATGTCAGTGATATAGGAGGATAAAAGATTCTCCTCAATGTACTGTATCAAATTTAGTCCTAGCATAAGGGTGGGGGGGGAGGAGTTACACTACTTAATTAGGAGTTACACTACTTTCAGCAAAGTGGAATTTGATTCATATTTGTCTGATGCCTTGGCTTGTTTTCTAAACACTGGAAAGAAAAATCAATCAGATATTTGCCTGTATGTCTTAGGCAAATGATATAATACCATTATGAGTCTGATCTACCATTCAGAATGCTCATTAGTAGATTGATTTGAAAATACCTGTCTAACTTCTATAGAGTTTACTGACTGTGGATGACACCTTTACAAAAGAAAAGTTTGAATTGTTGCTGTTTCGCTCCACCCCCTACTCTGCATATATGTTAAAGAGCTCAGGATACTTTTTTTAAGAGTAAGTAAAAGTTTGTCCTGGTATCCTTGGCCAAATGTATTACCTCTAACCACTATGACATGTGTTGTGTACTAGTTGTCCTAAATGTCACCTACCTTTGGAGAGGTGACTGTTTCAGGAATAAAATGATTCCTGATGTAGTTTGTTCAGTGCTATGGGATAAGAGTCAGAACACAAAACAAATTAATTGCTTTTGCTAGTCTTAATTTGAGACAATGGAGATATTGAGTAGAATACTGTAGTAATTCTAACTGGTAGTTCTCAGCAGATCTACAACTCTTTTGAATCAAATTAACTTTCCTCTCAAATGCCTACATGGGATGCTGTTATTAACAGAGTGTTTCAAATTCCATATTTATTTGAGTTTACCATTGACATTTTCAGACATTATTTGGACATCCTTAGGTATGGCAGTATATTATCTGCAGTATCGTCTCAACAGAGCTCTTAAGCTAAGACAATTAGGAGCTGCCCATTAGTATAGATGGTCCTGAACCTGATCTTGAATACCAAACACACATAAGCATCCTAATTTCCTGTCTTTAAAATATCCTCAACCAATATTCCGGATCCAAATGCTCTTGAGCTCAGGGTTTCAAATTCCAAATCCAAACCTAAAATTTCACAAATTTTGAAGTGTTGAGATTCAGTGAGACTATCTGACCAATAAAAGAGGTTTAAGCAGTAAACTCTGATGGCAAGTCAATATGGAGCTTTTGCCTCTGGCGACCATAGTTAAAGCTTATCTCTAGTCAGGAGTAGATGGAAGCTATCAAGAATTAAAACTTAAAAGTATTAAAAATACAAATACATTTTCTGGCAAACTAATCATAGCGAAGAAGAAAGGAGGGATACAGTAGTTTGGATATATCAAACATGGAGGGAAAGAGTAACAGGCTAATGGTTACACCATTTGATTAGAAGTCTAGCAATCTAGGTTTAATTCCATTTTTGTCACTGACTTTCAGCATACTCTTTTGCAAATCAGTCTCTCTCTGCTTCGAAGTCCCATTTATAAAATTGGCAGAATATATACTACTGCACTGGAGTGTTGATTCATTCATGTTTCAACACTCGGAGATCCTTGTAAAGAAGACGCTAGAGAACTACTAAATATTTATTATTAATAATAGAATGAATGCAATTTAGTGGTGCTCGTATACTCAATTGAACATAAAAAATTAAATGAGAAATAAAATAAGGGTCAATGGGGGACCACAACAAAGCTGGCAGCACAACTAATATCTTGTCTTCATTGCAGCGTTAGCTCTAGGTGTGTGTGCACATGAACACAAACACACACAAACCCCTCTCCCATTATTGGCTTCAGTGAAAATTTGGTTCTAAGTCATTAAAATTACAGTTACATACAGGAAAAAAAATATTACATATGGGAAAGGGATAAATGAACCATACACTTGAATTTGATTACTTTTGTGTGTGTGTGCACACTTTAAAAATCTGAACAACTTTAACATGATCTTTACTACACTGATTTCTGAGTACTATATAATATTGTGGCAGAAATGGCAAAGATATAAAAAATATAAACTTATAAACAATGAGTTTTTTTATATCTTTTAAATATTTTTAAAAGGCAAAGTACAAAGCCATTGATAAAGGTTGATTAAAAACAGAAGAAACAAGAAGCCTGAAGGTACTATTGCTTCTGAGATTGAGACTCGCCGCCCTGCACTTAAGCGGGGAGAAGTTTGGCTGGCTGGGAGAAGAAGGCAATGCTTTCTGGCTCGGGGGAGGAGGGGAGAGGTAAAACTGCTGAAAGAACAGTCAGTGAGGTGCATGACTCACCACCTAGGAATGAGGGGTTTAAAAAGGTAAACTGGAACAGGCTGGGGAGCAGGCACCGAGGCTCCTGTGCATGGCTTGCTGACGGAGCACATGGAACCCAGCATGGGAAGCAGCATGGCTCCAGAAAAGCAGCAAACAGGATTAGGAATCAGCACGGCTCCAAGGCCACGGAGAAGGGTGAGCTCAGGAAAACAGGGAAGGGCAGGCAAAGGCAAATTACACAGAAAGGGGACAATGGAAAGAAGGGGAACTAACATCTCCCTGCCCCAGGTACTTCCACCCATAGGCAGGGTGCAAACTGCAGTCAGGGAGGGTGAAATTGCAAGCGAGGCTAGTCAGCTTCTAAAACAGTCAACATGCTTTGGTAGGGCGGGGTGGGGAGGGAATTTAACTGTTTCATGTACTAGCCCTGCTGCAAGTGGATGGATGAGGCTGCATTTTTTTTTTTTTTTTTGGCTGTGAGCAGGTTGCTGCTTAGGTGCCACAGGTGCCTGTACCTTTGATGGAAAGGGGACAAGCAGAGGCAGCAGCTGCAGTGTAGGACAGTCCCAATGGAGACCAAGGGCTGGAATGGAGACCAAACACCAGGGAGGGCGTATCACGGCTCCCTCAGGATAAACTTCAGGAGCTATTCGGGTTGCTCCAGAGAGCACTGCCCCCCCCCCCCCCAAAATCAGACTAGAAGAACTGCAATCTATTCTGGGTCACCTGAATTTTGCTTGCAGGGTTGTTGCCCTGTTTTGTGCCCGGTGGGCAGTGGCAACAGCCAGCATAACCAGGCCACGCCATTACATACCAGTTACTAGACATATAAAGGAACACTTGACGGTGTGGAAAAGTTTTCTGAGTCAACTTAATGGGGTATCATTGTAAAGGGAACAATGGTTATTACAAAGGGGGTTAAAATCCACTCATATGAGGCAGGTGGTGCAGGTTTTTGGTTTTTTTATCAAGGCAAATGGTATGCACAAAATGTCCCACCACCTGGATACAAAACAGGGTTGTGTGTGACATAACCTTCTTGGAATTTTTCCCATTTTAGTTGCAGAGGTCATTTGGGGATTGGAGCTGGCTAATATAAAGGTCTGCTTATCATAGAATCATAGAATATCAGGGTTGGAAGAGACCTCAGGAGGTCATCTAGTCCAATCCCCTGCTCAAAGCAGGACTAATCCCCAATTAAATCATTCCAGCCAGGGCTTTGTCAAGCCTGACCTTAAAAACTTCTAAGGAAGGAGATTCCACCACCTCCCTAGGTAACGCATTCCAGTGTTTCACCACCCTCCTAGTGAAAAAGTTTTTCCTAATATCCAACCTAAATCTCCCCCACTGCAACTTGAGACCATTACTCCTTGTTCTGTCATCTGCTACCACTGAGAACAGTCTAGAGCCATCCTCTTTGGAACCCCCTTTCAGGTAGTTGAAAGCAGCTATCAAATCCCCCCTCATTCTTCTCTTCTGTAGACTAAACATCTCCAGTTCCCTCAGCCTCTCCTCATAACTCATGTGTTCCAGTCCTCTAATCATTTTTGCTGCCCTCTGCTGGACTCTTTCCAATTTTTCCACATCCTTCTTGTAGTGTGGGGCCCAAAACTGGACACAGTACTCCAGATGAGGCCTCACCGATGTCGAATAGAGGGGAACTATCACATCCCTCGATCTGCTGGCAATGCCCCTACTTATACATCCCAAAATGCCATTGGCCAGGGCACACTGTTGACTCATATCCAGCTTCTCATCCACTGTAACCCCTAGGTCCTTTTCTGCAGAACTGCTGCCTAGCCATTTGGTCCCTAGTCTGTAGCGGTGCATGGGATTCTTCCATCCTAAGTGCAGAACTCTGCACTTGTCCTTGTTGAACCTCATCAGATTTCATTTGGCCCAATCCTCTAATTTGTCTAGGTCCCTCTGTATCCTATCCCTACCCTCCAGCGTATCTACCTCTCCTCTCAGTTTAATGTCATCTGCAAACTTGCTGAGGGTGCAGTCCACACCATCCTCCAGATCATTTATGAAGATATTAAACAAAAACTTGCTTCTGGTGCAACAACATGGCAGTGGTACAGGTTATCAGTTGCCAAACTTCCAGATCGCACACGGTTATGAATTTGGTAATGGTGTTTGTTCTACAATGCTTAACCTTCAACATCTGTTTTTCTTCCAAGCACGTGCCAGCAGGGATAATGGCACAGAAGATGCCTTGTCTCATTTCCAGTTTCACAGATTTTGTGAGCTTGCAACAGGGGATAGCAGTGAATCCCAGCACATGCCATGGGCTCTCTGGAACCTCAGAATGTGATGTGGTCGGTGGAATGGAGATTTTTGGCTCCAGCTTACAAATTGTTTATTTCTTTTTCTTTTAAGGAGTCTTGTCAATTCAAGGATCCAGAGAATGGGTCGCTTATGCAGCCCTCCATGGAGGGAGGTTGTTGCAGTACCGGGTCAAGGACAATGCAGTTGCTAGTGCCCCTCAACGATCGCATATGAGACAATGGGTCTTTTATCCCCAGTAGGGCTGCTAGGCAAAAGGCCATCTGGAGATATCTGGGAACCCATCTGGGTGTGGGGAGGAGGCAGTCAAACTAATGGCTGACTCCTCCTTGTGGTGGATGTTCAGCGCAGGTACTCCATAAATTAAGGTGCAAAATAATGAAAAAATGGATTGGAAAAGGAATTAAAGAAAGGTGCTTGGTAATTGAGCAAGCAGTTGGGGACTCCTACGATTGGTACAGCAGGTAGCCAACCCTCCCATCATTATAGTCCACCTTAACCCCTCCTATGAGGGGGCATGGTCAGTAAGGTCCCAACAAGACAATTGCTGGAGGGACCTGGATGAAAAGTCAGGGAAGCTGATGAAAGCCCCCCGCCCCCAAAATTGGCTGGAATTGGTAAGGTCCCGGCAGTGAATCTACTGGAGGGACATACATTTTGCACCTGCACTGCACACATTTTATCCACCGGGTTAGTCCCAGACATCTGTCTAATAATAAAGTTGCAGCCTGATTAAACCCATATCTAATGTCTCCTATCATTCTTTTGGCATAGCCAGACAATCAAAGTGAGGTGTCAACGTCTTAAGTGCTTTCCCTTTTTGTGATGCAAGTGTATACCAGCAACAGCCCAACCTGAGGCTCCTGCAGAAAAAGGGGAATTTTAAAGTTACTACAGTTATGTAGTTTATAGAAACAATAAAGTTAGGCCAGTGTGGCGGTTCAATGACAAGACAGAACACAGCTTTTAGCAAGCAAGCAGGCTGGTCTCTGCTAATGGGCTTCTGCCTGTCAGCTTTCCACCTTCCCCTTTATTCTCTCTCTCTCCCCCCGCGCATTACATTCTCCAACAGATAAAAGGAATACATTGGCTTTGTTTAACATTCTTATTTACCAATTTCTATCTACCGCATTCCTTGCTCTCGGGCCATGAGCCCAGTCCTGGGAGGCTTCCCATGGTTCATATCATCTTGGTGAGATTCCAAGGTTGATGCCCTTGAAAGGAGCTGTGTGTGCACTACTCCTACACAACACTCCGGGTGTGCCCTGAATGTTGCCAAGCACATAAACCTTTATGAATCCTACATCCCCTCCTTTTTTGTTTATTTGTGCTCGGCCATCTCATGGTAGCCATCAATTTGCATTTGCAAGCCAATTAACTCCCGGACAGGCAAGGTCATAAATCGTGGAGCCTGCCAGGGCAGGTCTCGACAAAGCCTTAACAAAAAGGAATACATTGTACACAGCAGCAGCAAAAAATAAGCTTAAGAAGGTAAAGTGTGATTGGCCTGGCCCCGATTAGCCATGCTAGAGTACTGGGAAGAGAGGTTCGAGTAAGCGGCGAGCATCATCTCATTCCCAATTTCCTCAGGGTGATGACATACTGGAATAAGGCACGTACCTAACAATTCTTCAGCTGCTACAAAATCAAATAAACAAAAGTGGGTAACATTTGCTATTGAAGCCAATCTTTCCCATAGGTTATATGTCATTCGGGCCTGTAACGGAGAAAGCGCTCCCGAATCAACCCCTCCAGGAAATAGCAGGCACAAAAGGCATACAATCAGTACAGAATTAGCAGTAATTTGGGCGAGAATTGCCACAAACAAAGTCTCAAGAGTCTCTGGCTGTTGGTTTGCTGCCAGTCTTCGTTGAGCCGCGGCGACCAATGCTTTTACTGCTCCCCATGTCACGGGCTGGCTTGGGACGCTACGCCTGTTCTGTTTCCGTCCCGCCGTTGTCGACCCGGGAGGCACCGCGGTCTCCTCCAAGGTCAGCTGAAAATCCGGTATGGGGTTCGACAGCCCTGGTGCCACGCCATGCTGTTTCAGTGCCGGTCGCACACACCAGGCCGGAGCCCACAACGGTCCTGCAGGGAGAAACACAGCAGCATATCCCCGACCCCAAGTAATTAAAGGCACTGGGCCCAACCATTGCGGATCGGGCAGCTGATGGTAATAGACACGCGGTCTTTCCATTTGTGAAAATGCCGATCCGCGGGGGTCTCCTGATCTGCGTTCAGCGTTAAATTATTTAAAGTAAACAAAAGGATATGCAATTGTTGCTGAATGTCTCCTAAGATTCGGAGACGCAGCTCCCCTTGTTTTAATTGTTTGTCGAGCAAGGTTTTGAGCGTGCGATTTGCACGTTCAACAATAGCTTGGCCTGTGGAATTATAAGGGATCCCGTGTTTGAGACGGATGTCCCATTGGGCACAAAAGATGAAAAGTGCTGTGGAGCAATAGGCTGGGGCATTATCCATTTTTATCTGGCTCGGGTGACCCATAACAGCAAAACAGGCTAGCAAATGGTGAATAACTTTGGGAGTGGCTTCCCCACGCTGTGGGGTCGCCCAAAGGAATCCCAAATAGGTATCAATGAAAACATGTAAAAACGAATAGGGGTGGAATTGTGGCACGTGAGTGACGTCCATTTGCCACAGCTGATTCGCTGCGGTACCTCTAGGGTTAACGGCATAACTAAAAGGTAGGGGCAGCAGCGGCACAGTGGGGGCAGGAATGAACAATAGAACATGCATGATCAGCAGGAATATGAAACTGTCGGGCCAAAACAGAGGCAGACTGATGAAAAAAGGAATGGCTTTCAATGGGGTCAGAAAAAAGGGAATTTACCTGACCACGTAACGCGCGATTGGCGTGCGCATTGCTTTCAATGAGTAGCCCAAGCAGAGGGGTATGACTGCGAATATGAGCAACAAAATAAGGGAAATTACGAGTGGTGAGGAGATACTGTAAAGACAAAAACAGGCGAAGGAGGTCTGCATCGACCTGAGGGGTAATGAGGGCAAGGGGTAAATGATCAATTACCTGATAAACATAATGCGTGTCCATGATCAAATTAAAGGGACAATCAGCAAAAAATTGAAAGGCCAAAATAACAGCAGCTAATTCCAAGGACTAGTAAAGCTCTCCAAGCGCTGTGCATGCAAATATTGTTGTACAAGTGAATGAAGTGCTTTCAGCTTTTCTAGAGGGAGGGGCCACTGGTCAATCCATATGGGCTCTAAGGATTGCCATACCAATGGTAATGCGGATGGCAAGGTGGGTGAGGGAGGATTTTGGGCCATTATATATTAATATCGAGGGTGGTGTCCAGCTTTGTAAGTAAATCACGGCCCCAAATATTGAGGTGGACAGGGAGTACAAAAGGGCGGATTGTAGCAAGGGCACAGCCTCCTGGTTTAGAGACCGTGACCCAAGACAAACTTTGGCGCCCGGGTTTGCTACCCCCGATCCCCCACAACTCTTTAGAAGGAACTGTTGGCCAACCGACTGGCCACTCCGGATCACGAATCACCGTAACGTCAGCTCCAGTGTCCACCAACCCTGTAAAAGGAACATTATTTAAGAGAAGTGTTAACTGAGGTTTTGAGGGGCAGACCGACATTGTCAGAGCAACAAGTGGAGAGGACATATTGTGAGACGGCGACTGAGACAGCGTCGATCCAAAGCCGTTCCCGCCCCGGGTTCGATCCTCTGCGGCTGGCACCTGATAGGGGACTAAAATCAATTGTGCAATTGACCGTCCACGCGGGAGCGATTGCGGAAGATGGGTCCACACCTGAACCTTAATAACACCAGTGTAATCAGCATCGATGACTCCTGGGATGACAAAAAAACCCTGTTTCCCAGCGTGTGAGCGAGGGAGAACCAGACCCACAAATCCGGCAGGGAGAGGTCCCGTCACCTGTGTAGGTATGGCGCAAACCTCCCCTGGCAACTGAAAATCAGCGTCCTCCTGCATAATCAAATCAAGCCCTGCACTTCCGGCAGTCGCCGCCCTCATGGAATCTATGGATTGTAAGGCAGAGGAACAGTTGTCTGAGTGGGAAACACCCCCGTTTGGCCCTGGGTTCGGGGGGGACCCGTTGTGCGGTTTCCCGACCCGCTACGACACTGATTAGCCCAGTGATAGCCCTTCCGACACTTGGGGCACTTCTTTGAGGGGCGGGCGGGCGCCGTCGATGAGCGGCACTCCCGCTGAAAATGACCCTCCTTACCACAGCGGTAACAACGCTTCCCCTCCTTCCCGGTTTTCCGCAGGGCGGCGGCCAGAACCCCAGCTTTATGTGCTTGGGTTCCGATGTTTTGGCATGCCCGCAGCATGTCCGACAGCTCTAGAATTCCAGAGGCTTGTGCAGCCTAGAGGGCACGGCGGCAATCCTCGTTCGCATTTTCAACCGCCATTTTTAGCAGGATCTCCTGAGCTGCCGCAGGGTTATCCACCTGTCGGAGGATAGCCTCCTGCAATCTGTTGGTAAAATCCATAAAGGACTCTGATGCACCCTGACGGATACTGGCAAAGCTTTTGGTAGGCCTGCCTGAATCCGGGACCTTCCGGAAAGCATGCTGGGCGCAGGCGGAAATAATGGGGAAGACGGCCTGAGGGAGTTGAGACTGCAGCTGAACAGTAGCAAACTGGCCCTCCCCTGCCAACTGCTCATAAATGATACCTTGCTCTCTATATACCTGGGCTTGGCGTTCCGCCATCTGCCGATACTCACTAAGCCAAATAACATACTGACTAGGTGTCAGCATCATGCGCAACAGCGCCTTCCAATCTTCAGGGATCAGGGTGTACCCAGTACCGAGCCCTTCAATGAGACCACGCACATACGTGCTAGTCAGGCCGAACTCGCGAATTGCTTTCTTTACCTCTCTGATCACCGAGTAAGGCAAACTGACCCAGTCTGCAACCTGGTTGCCCTGGCCATCATCCTGCCAGGTCACAGGACAAACTGAGACCAGATCAGCCAGCTCCTCTGCTGTAAGATCTGAGCGAGTCTTCGCTGCGTGAACCATTTGTTGCACCAGCGAAAGCCCCTGAGCAGACGCAGACGACCCCCCAGGGGGCCCCGGAGCATGGGGCCCCACGGGCGGAGGGCGATCACCCACCGGCTCCGGTGGGGAAGGCCAGGGAGGCAGTGGTAATAGAGGCACTGGGGGCGAAGCAGGGGGAGGGATGGTTGCAGGAGCGGACGGGGGTGGTGGGATTGGCAGCCCCTCTGTTGGCGCGGGAGAGGGTCTTTCCGAGGCGACACACTGTTTCGCATTATCAGGAGGGGGGATGGCTGCAGGAGCGGATGGGCGTGGCGAGATCACCAGCCTCGCGAGGGAGGGCCTGTCCGGGGCGACACGCTGTATCGCGTCGCGGCAGAGGTGCCAGGCATGTAAAGCCTGCACGGACGCCCGAGGCTCTTTGTGCAATGTCTGGCCCAACCGCTCCCAGTCCGCTAGCTTAAGGGTTCCGGCTTCAGGGTACCATGGGCACTGGGCACTCACCTCCTGTAGCAGGAGAGTGAGTTCTCGAGTGGGGCAGTCATGCTGAGCCTTATGCAGCAAATACTGTAGCTCATTGCGGTGTTGCACTTGCAAAGCAGAGAGGGAGCTTCCCATACTTACCACAACGAAAAATACTCACTGGGATCCATGAAGCGGATGAGTGACGCGTCTGAAACCCTTGCCGGGCGAGGTGAGTGCTGAGGGCCCCACGTTTGGGCGCCAGTTGTGGCGGTTCAATGACAAGACAGAACACAGCTTTTAGCAAGCAAGCAGGCTGGTCTCTGCTAACGGGCTTCTGCCTGTCAGCTTTCCACCTTCCCCTTTATTCTCTCTCTCTCCCCCCGCGCATTACATTCTCCAACAGATAAAAGGAATACATTGGCTTTGTTTAACATTCTTATTTACCAATTTCTATCTACCGCATTCCTTGCTCTCGGGCCTTGAGCCCAGTCCTGGGAGGCTTCCCATGGTTCATATCATCTTGGCGAGATTCCAAGGTTGATGCCCTTGAAAGGAGCTGTGTGTGCACTACTCCTACACAACACTCCGGGTGTGCCCTGAATGTTGCCAAGCACATAAACCTTTATGAATCCTACAGGCCAGCTCTTACTAACTTTTTTCTCTTACTACCTACTCAGGGGTGTGACTCCCACTGTTTAGGTCACTGGGGTTCTTGTACTTATTTTAGGGGACACCAGGATTCAGACCAAGCAAAATAATCACAGTTATTAACAATGGCTATTTTATCATTAAAGAAAAGAAAAATTCAAACAAAACAACATAAATAGCAGAACACAAATGAAGTGGTCATTTACATTGCAATCTCTTCTGTATTCCTCTTAGTGACAAGTTCTTAACAGAGATTACCCCCTTCAGAGTGAACTGCCTTTGGGGTGTCCTTCATTTCGTATGTTAAGGCCAAAGAATATTGTTTCGCAAATTTATTGTGAATTCAGTCTTAGTGTCTTATTAGATAACTAAGCTGTTTATAGTTGTATAAAAGTGTTTAAAGGCAGGTGGATCCTGTTGGTTGTTATTAATAACTAACCAGTTTATAATTTGACAAAGTAAGTAGCCTTAACTAAATCCTATAAAATCAAATCTTTAAAACAGTTACCGGTAGTTAAAACAAGCTATTTAAGGCGCTGTTTTAAGACTGGCTAATTACAAATATTAAGAATCTTATATCCAAATAAATACCACTTTTCTTTGTTTACCAATTCTCCTCTCCAGGAATACATGGTCTAAAACATTTGGTAATTAACAGGAGAAATTGTTCATATTTAAATTACAACAGCATTTCCATATCCCAATAAAATTATTACAAGTGTTTTTAAATCTAATCTCTTGGTACTACCTTAATTAATTTCTTCTCACCAATCCATGTTGAAGTCTTTGGGAGATTTTATTTGGGTTGGTTTCTTGAATCAGGTTTTTTAAATGTCATGGCAGCTTGCTTGTTGAGATGGCCAGGATAAATGGAGGAGTGCATGCTGTTTAAACAGAGTAGCAGAAGGTGTGCATGTACTTGGTGGTGCTCACTTCAGTTTTTAATATTCTTCTCCTTCTTTCCATTAAATTATGGGAAAACACACCTCTTGTAGGCTTGTCTAGATTAAAAATTGGTTGCTGTTATCTTTTCATTGTTTTAGGTGACACCATCTTTTGGGGATTGGCATGGGTGACACCATCTTCTGAATATGTAGTCTGTTTTAATGAACATGCAATATTACTAAATGCCTTTGATCTTCTTGTGGCAGAAAAGTACTAGATAAATTCTAACTTGAAAAGGTTAACTTTTTCTTTTTATTCAATTCAATTCATTTTCTGAAATATTCCTTCAATTTTTTTTAGCATGCAACAGGAAATGAAATTCTATTTTCAAAAACTTCTGTTTTTTATATAAAATGTTTTTATTTCTCAGTTTTTAAAAATTAAATAACTCTTAGAAAGTTTTTAGCTGAAATAGTTATTAAAGAAGATGTTGATACAAATTTTGATGATTCTTGTCTTCCTCAGTTGGCTGAGGGAATTCTTTGAGCATTATTAATTCCCCATCAATATAAATATTCTGTACTTAAATGGCTTCTTACATTAGTAATTATTTTAACAAGGTCATTCAATTCCATTCAGGTGCATAAAGCATTTTACTATTTATGTAGTAATGATATTGGAAAATTATATTAAGATATTTACATTTAGCTAACATATTTAAAGGTATGATTTCACAAAGGTGTTTGCCATTTCAACGCTGAAAAATAAGCAAAAGGTCTGAAACATTTCCATATTCACATGTCGCCCCCCCCCCCTCCGCCCCCAAAGCTTTTCTGAATGAAGTTTTAGGTAATTATAATATTTATTTTAACAAGTATATTTCTATTATTCTCTATGCAAGTTTACTTAGAAGGTTTTTTTGGGGGTGGGGGTGGGGGGGAGAAGTGAAAAATCCACTGCACCATTATATTTAATGCTGTGCATTCCTCTTCACAATCAGGTCTTTTCCTAAAACATGAATGGTTTACATTCTTTGTTTCTTGATATAAGGATTACATTGGTACCAACTGGTATGGTCTAGATAAAACACTCTTAGAGGTTTGTTTCTTGACCCATGGTCCTTTGGGTTATAATCTATATGTTGTAGCACTTCAACTTCTATTACATATTTTGTACAAAACACAAATTTCAATAACCAATCTTTTAAATATAGTACAAAAGAAAATAGTAAACAGATTAAAGCAAGATAAGTTTTAAAACACCACTTTTCTAAGTTTGTATAATATTCATAGGGGTAATAAACATGGTTTTACGGCAAAGGAGGGGTTATCATCCTTACATTTGCTTGTCCTTTGGAGACAGAAATGGAAGATGCCTGAAATTTTTTTAACCAGCCTAAACATTTTTATAACATAATACCTAACTAAAAACACAGACAGGTACTGCTATTTTTTAAAGCAACCTGGTATACCATAGCTATGTCTTTAAAGTTAGCAAAGATGCAAACACGTTTATCATGACCTAATGGTTTTTAAAATTATATAATTTTATTAATATCATTTCTGCATGAATACTGAGGTTTCTCCCCTACAAATTGCTTCCAAGAGTGGCATCTGAAAAGCATAGGCCTGGCATAGTACAAAAGTGTCACTGATGACTTTTAATGAGTTGGTGGATTCTTTTGGACTTCAATGGATGAAGAGAGTAAAAGTACAGATGAAGAAAAGCAATCAATGATTGGGTTCTCTATTGTGCTGGAAGCAGGACAAAATTTGCCCCAGGTGTATGTGCTGAAAAAAAATCTTTACAAAGGTGTCTGCAAAGCTGAATCATGATATCTATATCCTTTCTGTTCAAAACCTACCTATAGGAATTACATATCTGTATAGAAACATTGATTAAGGTAATCCATTAACCCTTTGTCCACTGTACATTCACTTTCTCTTTTTTAAAAATTGTCAACTTCTCAGGTTACAAAACTCCAAAGGCTTGTCTTCATGAAAATGTATTTCACAATGCAGGAATATGTTAATTTGTTCCACAAAACAATATTGTGAATGGAGAGAATATTCAAAAACATTTTTCAACCTTCTCAGATGTGTGCAGTTTGCAACAAAGTCAAGCAGAGTAATTTCATACATCTGTCAGAGTTTGATAAAACAAAAACTTAAGCTTCTACATGCAATTATGAAGAATCTTTTTAAAAAAATCATGAGTAAACATCTGCCACATACAGTATTCTCTGACATTGATATTAGGGGCTACTTAGTACCATGAGTAGAAAATCTTTAACAGCTGGAATAATTATGTGATTACACCAGAAAATACATCATTAACACTGCATACAGCACTTCCTCTGATTTTGTTTTCAGTTACATACTTCAATATTCATTAAAATATTTTATGAATTTTAACAAGAGCGTATTATTGATCTATTTTCACAAATTGCTATATATAGAAATAATTGTAATCATTGTATTTCTTTAAATTTTGCATTGGCCCAAAATTAATTATAATTCCCATGCAAAGTGGTAATAAATGGATTGTTTCTTTTATTTGTCTGACTTACAAATGTTTGTGCTTAATCTTTCATGATGTCCCTAAAGTTCTGCTGATCATTTTTTTAACAAATATTACTGGTCTAGTTTTTACCTGTCCTAATAGTCCTTTTGTCAATTCCTTATTCAATTATTCAGTCAGTCTTTGATATGAAAATTATATAAATGCTTTCTCTAAAATAGATAAAAGGATTCCAACCTGTTCAAAGAGAATATAGTACTTTCTGTCATTTAGCACTGATGACAGTTTGTGGATCTCTTGCCACACTCATTCCTTCTGTATGCCTGGCCATTAAAAGCAAAAATAAAATAATAATTTAGCTGTTAGAACATCTATTTGCTAAAAAACACTTTTTTCTTAAAATTCTCAACTGAAAGACATACAAAAGGGGATCTGACAATATCACTTGTGTCTGAGCTATATATTGCCACAGAAAATTTATTCAAAGAACCTCTCTCACTTTATCCTATTCTCTTGCTCCACCTAGAAAGCTTCCTTCAATAGCCATGTATTTCACAAACATAGATATCTGGGCAACAGCAAACCATGTAATATAATAGGTTAATAATAAAGCAATAATAATACTTTGTATATTTCCATTGATAAACCATATGGCAGGTGTTCATAGAACTGACTTTTACTCACAAATATACTTCCTTCTTGTCCTCATTCTAAACTGCTGAAAAGCTAGATCACTTCACCATCACACCATAGTGGCCTGTGAATTCAGTTAATCTGTTTGTTAGAGTGGAGAATAAAAGCTTGGAATGTTTTAGTGCCAAGTGAGGAATTTCAGTGTTTCATCTAGTATTGGCAGAGGTAAAGATCTCAATCTCTTCTTGCCAAACTGCAGATACAGTAGTGACCTACACTTTAAGATACAAACTATAACTCTATAGTTCAACCCATCTCTTCACACTTAATCTGTCTTTTCATATAGCCTGTAACATCTTTGGGTCAGAGAACATCTTGTGTATGTATAGGGCCCAGCACAAAGGGATCCCAATCCTCATTGGGAGTGTAGAAGGACCTGTGGATGCTACCACGGACAAGTAACTCGTAAGAAACAACATTTCTTCCCTAAACTCTATTTGGTACAACTCAGCAACATAAATTCATTGGTGCATACTTACATAATAAGGACCAAATTCTACCCCAGCATACATCCTGTGGATTCACCACTACCTTCTGTGGGATTGCATGGGTTCCAAATTAGGACAGAATGTAGTGATAGGTCTTTACATTTTTTAATACATTGATCTTCCCAACGTTTAAAACCAAGATTCTCAAAGCACATCTGTAAATCTGAATTAGTCCATATTGCCATACAGAGAAAGGGAAAGGCACATTTAAAATTAATTGAAATATATAAATGGTGTGTTTAGTTAATAGTTCCCACATCAGGATGTAACTGATTATTATACACATTCCATAATTGTCCACCGCTGTAGTATCTGAATAACATGATGTACATTTTTTCATTTACTATAATAGAACATTAACACTGCCTTTTGTCCACTTTCATAGCCTCCTATTATAATGCCTGGTGCAAGTGGAATTGCCCCTCACACCAAGCAGTAAGATGTGTCTTGGAATACATTCTGAACATGGTAAGAGTCTAGCTCAGAGAATCTCAGAGGAAGTTTGCAATATATTAGTTGCATTATTGTTGCACCACTGAGCCTTAAAACTTGCTCTTGTTATCATTAAATAGCAATGCTATAACCCAGTTATAACCGGAAGTGGTCCTTTCTTTAAAAAAAAAAAAAAAGAATAACAGAGAGCCTCTCAGAATCAAATTTTGACCTCAGATGTTCATGTGTATCTCCCAATATCTTGAATCAGAACTGCATACTCTTGATGATTTAATTGGTCTGAAAATATGCAATAAATGAAAATAGTCCTGTAGTGAGTGAATCTCAGAGTGAATATGAAGGACAAGTACCAAATGTGTCTTTTCTCACAGGTGCCTTCAGCTGAAATATAGCTGTAGATGCTCTACCAAGAAGGGCTTGTCTACACGGGAACATCCAGGAGAGTAAATTCACACCTTTAGTTAATTCAGATTAATTTTCATGTGCGTCCCCATGTAGACAAGCCATAAACTTGAAAAACAATTACGGAGGAATCTGGTGGATATATCTATGATCCTGTTTTCTGTGCACTGCATCTTTACATGTAAACAGTCTACTTACTTTTCTGCTGTGGGGCAGTGCTTTGAGATGAGTCAGAATAAGGAAATCTTAAGGAGTGGGACGAATTCTGCTCTCATGACAATTTATTATTTGCTCTGTTGTGTTACTTCATCTAAAATAAAAATGAAAGTGCATGTTTTGCTCTTTGTGTAAACAGTTTCCACCCACAAATCAGGTAGTCAATGGTAGGTAGCTAAATTTTATCATTTGTGCTGGTTATTGAATGTGCTTGCAAACTTGATCTTTCAAGTGGCTGAAGTTCACTTTGAAAATACAGCCTGTAAAGAATTAACATGCTTTTGAGTTTTTATAGCATTGAGTGAGATACTCACATAGGAAAAATCCAGTATGTAGATCCCAAAAGGCATACAAAATTCCCAAGGCTTAAACAGAACACTTGGCTTTGTGTTGCAGATGTGCCGTCTATGGAAAAACAACAACTTCTTACTGGAAGGACATCTCTAAGTCATTATTGTTGTTTGTTGCTGAAGATTATACATAATGTAATGTGCAATGTTACTGGAGAAGCATGGCTCTGTAGCCTCCCCCTCCCCCAATGCATTGCATTCTGTAACAGCAAAGCAATGTGGTCTAGTACAAAAGCAGAAAACTACCTGAGTACAGAATGGATTCCTGGAGCTTTCATTCAACAATGAAACCCTACCTAAAAAGATCAAGTCACATCGATGCACTTCCTTTATGAATTTTGGATGAGCATTGACTCAAGTTAATATTTGTAAAACTTCAGGGCTCACAAACGTTTTTGTTCATAACTGGGAGTTAAAATACAAGGAATAAAGAATAAAAATATACATGTTTTATTGTTTTTTTGTTTTGCACACCCAGCACCATTCCCAGATATAGTCTAGCAAAACAAGTTGTTTTTTGGGGATAAATGTGTTAGTGGTCAAACTGCAGGGGCCTACTTTACAAATATTATGCATCCCTTGTATTGGGTTCATTGACCATACACACATATGCTACTCAATATGAGTAAGGTGATGGAAACTTGGGAGCCAGCTGAACAAACAGAATTTAAATCTACTCTCTTCACTGTGTGTGTGTGATGGCTGGTCTGAGCAGGAAGTTAATTAACGTAGCCTACTTCTGTACAGTGTGTCAAATTACTATTGTATGATTCTGTGAAAAAATCACTATTATGGACTTCGAAAATACCTAAAACAAAAATAAGTGTTGCACTGAAGTTCTGAGATGCAAGTGTTCAGCCATGTTTTCAGTCTTAGTACTCTTTATGGCAAAGTTTTATTTAAAGTAAAAACGGAGATTATAAACTATGAACAGGATGCCAGTTCTTTCAGTCAAGAAAGACTGGGATGAATATCTCTAAGCTGTCCAGTCCAATTCAGCTTTGCTTAATTTCTCATAACTCAAAGACTAGCTTTGCCCAGGCCATTTTGCAAAAGGGCGTGCTCTCATCTTAAATATAAACAAGTGATGTTGGAGGAGATTGTCAACAGCATCTAAGTAAGTAAATGCCCAACTCCCACTGAATTGAAATGCATGAAAAATAAGACAGCCTAAAATGTTGAGTGTTTGGGCCTGATGCAGCAGAATGAGAATTATAGATGCAATTTTTGTGGCAGCTATATATAACATTGTCTACAGTTTTCTATTCTAATTCCCTGCAGATTAATTCACTGATGAGCATCCATATATACCCATGAGGACTCCCGTTAACCAAACAGATGATTATGGGATACTGAATTTCAGGAATACATAGAGCAGTACATGTTTATTTCAACATGCTACACATGTGCAGGTTGATTTATAGAGAAAAATGACAGAGTACAGTACTGTGTAATTTGAGAAAGGGTATGACTTCAACATTGTCATTTCCTGACTTTCAAATGTGTAACTGTGCAGCCTTAGCATACTTTTAATATAGTTTTATTGACTGATATGCAAGTTTCCATTGACAAATTATGTTTCATTTATGAAGAAGATGTCTTATCTCCAGTTCTAGTCTGTGGTAGTGAGTGGTTTTGTCAGACAAAGTGGATATAGATATAAAATAGAGTTCTTATTCTGGTTAAAAATTAAGATTTCTTCACAGCACAGTAGCAATCTACCAGTAATCCAATCAGCCATACATAAACCACTAGGAAAGTTTAATATTGAGATTTTATATTCACTAGAGTAACTAGGGGAATTTATAAATACTGAAGCTTGGACAGAATGAAACAGCCAGGAAAGGGTTAAGGGCTGCCTGCCTGTCACATAATTCAGCAGGGGCTAAATGAAGGGGTGTGTCTTTTTTTTCCAGGACAGAGTGAAATGCCAGGGGAAAGGCTTTTGGGCCCCCACAAACAGTTTTTTTCATGGGTATTGCTTTGTTTTGTGTTACTTTATGACTTTTTCATTTGAATAATAAACCGTGCCCTGAAAGAGACTTAGGTATGACACTGATTCTTTCCTGTGCTGGTGAGGGAGCCCACAAGCAAATGAAGTCCTTATCAGATGACAACAAGATTTAGATGATCATATGCTGAGTCTATGAAAGCTGAATAAGGCCCAGATCCTTGAAGGTATCTTCAACAGATTTCAGTGGAAGTTAGGCGCTTATACCTTTTAGGATGTGGGCTTAAATGTTTATACATAGAATGTGAAAATGCCCAGTGATAACTAACATTTGGAAAATGTCAAAGACATAATTAATCAAATGTTTGAAGTGAAACTGACATTAATCCTACACTGTGGCACTTATGTACCTCACAGCTGTCAGCAAAATGTAGTTGAAGTTTACTAATATCTTAATGCAGCTTGAATGTCTGAAATTTGGGTTGTCACTATTCCCCTTTTTCAAGGTTCCAACCCCCTTGTTGAAATGTTGTTCCCTCACAAAATTTTGTAAGTGAAAGTTATTTATATCTACCTTCTCCTAGAAGTTGCAATTGCTGCTGCTGTGGTGGCTGAAAAAAAAAATCAAGCCACTGATTTAAGTTGCTTACTTTTGGATTTAGGTTAAGCACTTCTTGTGTGAACAGGTCGTGGAGTCCTGATGGATGCATCTCCCACTCGTGATTGTGCGGAAATTTGTGACTGAGGTGGTCCGTTTTCAAATTCTGCATGCCTGGGAGGTAATCCGTGGATGAAGTGAAGTTGTGAGAGATGCACCAGTTCCATAGCTTCATTGCTTTTGCGCGTAGGAAGGGTGACCTGTCCCTTCCCCACCCAGCAGTTGATGCAGGCTATGTTGTCTGTTAGGATCTTTATATGTGATCCTGCTATCAGCAGGAGGAAATGGGAGCAGGCTTGATGTGTCGAGATATCTCCATAGGTGACCATTTGCCTTGCGTCATGAGGCCATTTAAACGGGTGCCTCACCCTATGAATGACGTATCGGTGGTAAGGAGCAATGAGAATGGGATCCCTTTGCACACATTGGCTGGATCCTTCCACCAATCTACACACTTGTTGATCCTGGTAGGTAGTGATAGAGGTTTGTCCCGCATGTCCCTGTTCAGTCTGTAACCCAAACTGAACCATAGTTGGAGGCATCACATGTGGAGTCTGGTGTGTAGTAACCCTGCCGTGCCCACCGCAATATGCCCCCAACAGTTGGAGGCAGAGTCTGGCCGGTATTTGTTGAGTGTGTTGAACCGTGTCTATGAGTGAGAACACGGATAGGAACCTGTGTTGAAGTAGGAAGGCTTTGGCCTGTAGAATGTCCAGGTTGGCCCCTATGAATTCCAGGAGTCACAATGGCATGAGGGTTGACTTCTGGATGTTGCTCTGTAAGCCTAGTTCTGTAAACAAGTGTACTGTGGTGTCAATGGCTCTATGAACCTCCTGGAACAAGTCGTCTCTGAGAAGACAATTGTCCAGGTATGGGTAGATCTTTATTCCTTATGAGCATAAATGAGTGGCTACTACTGAAAGAACTTTGGAAAACACTCTCGGGACTGATGAGAGTCCGAAGGGGAGGACTCTGTATTGGTAATGGTCATGTCCCAGAGTGAATCTGAGAAATCTTCTGTAAGCTGGTAGTATGTAAGTATGAAAGTAGGCGTCCTCTAGATCGAAGGCGGAAAACCAGTCTCACGGTTCCAGTGACCAAATGATCATTGATAAGGTGACCATCTTGAACTTCTGAGCTTTGATAAACTTTTTGAGAGCTCTGAGGGCCAGTATGGGTTGCCAACCTCCCGTTCTTTTGCGTATTAGGAAGCAAGAAGAGGAGAACCGCTTGCTTCATAGATGCTGAGATAGTGATTCTATAGCTGCTAACTGGAGGAGTCAATCAATCTCCTGTCGTAGTAGATTCTTGTAAGAAGGGTCCCTGAAGAGGGAGGGGGAAGGATGTTGTGGAGTCGTGGGTGCCGGATGGTCTTGGTGCCGAGGATACTGAGTGACACGGTGATCACTTATGGCTATCCCAAGGCTGGCTGAGGGGACTTCCCACTCTCTTTTTTGAGTTGTGAGAGGAGTCCTCAGACCGCTTCCTCAATCCACTATCCTTTGAGATTAAAGGTTGTGGGGGAGACTCTCAGTCACTCAGAGGTTGAGATTGAAGAGCTGCCTCCGTGAAAATAATTTTTGGTACAGCTATCTGTCCTTGTGGGATCTCGGTCACAGCTGCTGGCAGAAGGAACACTTTTGTAGCATCTGGCCCTCACCAAGGCAGTGGGTGCAGTGAGAGTACTTGTCTGCGGCCAGGATCACCTCACTCGAAGCCCGGGAGCCTATGAAAAATATTTGATAACACAGGTATTCATGAACCAGTTCCATTTGGAAACACCTAAAGGCAACAGAGAAGAACTTCAATTCTAGCTTGGCTGTACAGAAAAGCTGTTTACTTAGCTTGTATTTTTATAGATTGAAGGTTAAATTTAGCAGCAGTTTAGGTTAATCAGAAGTAATTCTATTGTACATCAGCCCCCATGCTTACCTGCTCCTGAAATGTCATGCTTGAAGTCTGTTTGTTCTCTGGTGATAGTATAGGTGTCCCAAACAACACATTTTCAGGAGATTTTCAAACCAGTCAGTGCAATGCAAGTCACACATCAGGAGAAGTCAGCCGTTTATATTTGAGAATCACAGGCGGATTCTTGATCTTTTTCTGGATCTAAGAGTTTGTCAGGTTTGGTGTGGTAGGCATACATTTGACTAACTGCAAATACATAACACAATTAGTAAAACAAAAGTTGTTAATTTTAAACTGTATTAAATTAATAAAACAATGAAATGATGAGGTTCTTTATTAAGTTAGCTGTTTGACTTTGGGGCCAAAGTCATAGTCTCTACTTTAGCCCATACCTTGGTAGCTGATGTTCCATAAAACTACTATTACAGTACCAGAAGCTCCATTACTTGGTGACCTAACTGGTCTTTGCCACTTCTTATGTCTATGAAGCTGTGAATTAGTCTATGAAACCTTACCCTGACTGCAGCAGGTACTCTTGGAACTTTAGAATTACACCTCCTCTCCAGGAAATGTCCTGCCCTGCAGGCTATTGCCATCTAATAATATAGAGTTCTTAATGAAAAAAAAAATATCCTGCCTTCTTGAAGCATGGATGGATTTTTAAGGCTCCAGAAATATATGTTTGGTCTCTTTCCTTTAAGATCTACATTTCCCACAGACAATTCTTAGAGCACATGATTTATAGGAAAGATTATATAATGTTATTCAATTAATTTAGACCTTTTGTTCAGTAATTGTCTCTTTGCAGCTTATGATTCTCAATGTTAATTGTTGTTCAAAATTATTTGCTAACACTTCTCCTCAAACAATTGCTGGTCTGTAGATTGAGTGTTTCCTTGCAAGTATTCAGTATTTGAAATTTGAGATGTATTCATTAGTTCTGATTAGAGAAATAGGTCATATATGATCATATCTGTTTCCTGATTGGATGAGTATAACTAAGAATATATTTTTGGGTTCAAATATAGACATCTATTAATAGAACCTACAGTTTCCATGAATATCACCTAGTATTTGTTTTAAACTTTCCCCTTTCTCCAAACTGACGATTTGGAGGAGCCAAACCTGACAGTAGCATAAATGAATGCAACTCCACTGAACATAATCGATTTGTGCCTGTTTACATCACTAGTGATTTTGTCCCCTACCAGCTTATGAGATTAAGCCTGTGCATTTGGTTGATGGTAAGGAAAACTATTTTAATTAATTCTAGAGAAAGCTTTGAGCTATTGAACTTCTTTAAATTTGAAAGAACATTTTTTCCATACAACTTTGTGTGTCAAATGACTGGGCTTCCATCTATGTTGCTGTGATAGTCCTCGTTCCCCCTAGTGCAGCCTAAGTTACTATAGTAAGGGGTTTCAGAGTAACAGCCGTGTTAGTCTGTATTCGTAAAAAGAAAAAAGAAAAGGAGTACTTGTGGCACCTTAGAGACTAACCAGTTTATTTGAGCATGAGCTTTCTATAGTAAGGGGAACATCCATCAAAATGCCCTTGAATTTTGAAAGTGTTTGCTAGTTCATGCCAAGCATGCCCTTCAGGAATGTTATACTAAAAGACAAGATCAGTAAAGAGAGACCTCTTCTATATAGTCCAATGAAGCAAGTCTTAACTTAGCAACCCAGTTTTTCCGTAAGTTTCTATCTCTCCGTCCCAGTTAATTCTGTGTTTAAACTTACACTTATGTCTCTCCTATTAACCTCTGAAATCTCCTGATGAAATTCTTCATTGAGGTAGGGTGTTTCATCTATTGCTTTAGATCCCAATTGTTTAAACCTTTACATCACAGCACACTAAAAATACACTTCCTTTCATACCAGCACATTTGGACAATGTATCTATTATTAATCAGAACCCACTCTTCCCCAACAAAAAAATACACAAAATTATAAATCAAAGCTATGTGAATCCATTACAGTTGCCAAATTCTTACTTTTTGACAATGATTTGTAAAGTACAAACTTGTAATACTTAAATTTTGCAGCTACATTCTTAAATAGCCTGAAGAAAGAAGTGATTTCCTGCATAAAAACAGAAAATAATTTTCAATCAAGAAATAATCTATATAAAAGGAAAAAAAATCAGATAAAATAAATGGAACAATTTATTTAGATATCTTTGGACAGTACAGAGAAGTTAAGAGACAGGAATTTTTTCCTGTGTGTCAGTATTAAGATGTATATTATTGCTCAAGTCAAATTTTGTTTCTGAATGGAGACAATCAGACTCCTTCATGAAAGAGCGAGAGAGAGGACCTTACTCATGTGATGTCAACAGAAAAATTACAAGCCTGACACATATGACAAAGAATGACACCTTTCTCCAATATTTTTTACGCTTAATTTCCTCCAAACACATCCAAATGGTTGGATTAAAAAGCTAATTTAACTAACTAAATTCAACATCTTTCCCACTTAAAAAACCAAATACTATTCATTAATTTTCAAATTACTTTCAGTAATAACCACTGTGGGCACATAACCCAGAAATCCAAAACTATTCATCTATAATATTTTATTGTGCATAGTCATTTTATTTCACCATGAAAATGTATTATTTGTGAAACCCATAATACTAATAAAATATTAATCAATAAAGAAAGAAAAATAAAAACATATCCTCACCGACAAAGTAAAGTTACACTTTTCTTGCTGCTATATGATGCTTACATGTTCATTCAATAAACTTGCACTATTTCACAAATCAATGGCCAACCATCTGAAAAGGTGTTTCAGTAGAACACACAAATCAAGTCAAAAATAAAAGCACTTTGTAATCATGAAAGTCCTTTTTCTCTAAACATTTGTGCCTTATACAATAATTCAAGTGAAAATCACATTTAACCTTTTTTTCCCTACGCATCAACATTCTTATAAAGCAATCCCTAGAAAACCCCTAAGTTCTCACAATCAGTAAATTATGTTAGGACAAATGAAACATTACATTTTCATTTCATTTACATTTAGGGGAGTGATACAAAAATTAAAGGCTTCACATCTAATTCAGGTATGGATAATTGTAGAGTGTTAATATATACTGTAGTTGTCTACTCCTACCATCCTGGGATGCAAGTTTGTATACATTCCTAACCAAACTATTTATATCTTCATATTTGATCTCATTGTGTTTTTCAAAGTCTTAATTCTACACACTCTGGTCCAAGTCCAGGGAAGAGTTGAACAACTGTAATACTTTGGTCTAATTTTGGTTATTGTGTTAGTGTGCGGGTGGTGGTGGTAGTCTGTAACATAAACGAGGTCAGACTAGATGATCTGGTGGTCCCTACTGGCATTGAACTATATGACTAACTGTAATCCTCAAACTACTGTGTTCCCAGGACCCAATCATGCGCCCAGTAGAGTCAATAGAGATGCAGCCACGCAGCACCTCTGAAGAAATGGCCTCATTGTACACTCCCATACCGTCGGGATTATACAGATTGAATGCTGGTGACTAAGTGTTGAGCAAACATCCACTCTCTCTCTCTCTCGAAGTAGATCAAATCACAAAGGATGAATATAAACAAATAACACAAGTATGTAGGGAGAAAATTAGAAAGGCCAAGGCACAAAATGAGATCAAACTAGCTAGAGACATAAAGGGTAACAAAAAAACTTTCTACAAATACATTAGAAACAAGAGGAAGACCCAGGACAGGGTAGGCCCATTACTCAATGGGGACGTTGGGAATAATAACAGAAAATGTAGAAATGACAGAGGTGCTTAATGACTTCTTTGTTTCAGTTTTCACCAAGAAGGTTGGTGGTGATTGGGCATCTAAAATAGTGAATGCCAGTGAAAATGAGGTAGGATCAGAAGCTAAAATAGAAAAGGAAGAAGTTAATATTTATTTAGACAAGTTAGATGTCTTCAAATCAACAGGGCCTGATGTAATCCATCCTAGAATACTCAAGGAGCTGATTGAGGAGATATCTGAGCCATTAGCGTTTATCTTCGAAAAGTAATGGAAGATGGGAGAGATTCCAGAAGACTGGAAAAGGACAAATGTAGTGCCAATCTATAAAAAGGGAAATAAGGACAACCTGGGGAATTACAGACCAGTCAGTTCAACATCTGTACCCGGACAGATAATGGAGCAAATAATTAAGCAATCAACTTGGAAACATCTAGAAGATAATAAGGTGATAAGTAACAGTCAGCATGGATTTGTCAAGAACAAATTGTGTCAAACCAACCTGGTAGCTTTCTTTGACAAGGTAACAAGCCTTGTGGATGGGGGGAAGCAGTAGATGTTGTATATCTTGACTTTACTAAAGCTTTTGATACTGTCTCACATGACTTTCTCATAAACAAACTAGGGAAATGCAACTTAGATGGAGCTACTATAAGGTGGATGCAAAACTAGTTGGAAAACCATTCCCAGAGAGTAGTTATGAGTGGTTCACAGTCATACTGGAAGGGCATAACGAGTGGGGTCCCGCATGGATCAGTTCTGGGTCCGGTTCTGTTCAATATCTTCATCAGTGAATTAGATAATGGCATAGAGAGTACACTTATAAAGTTTGCGGATGATACCAAGCTGGGAGGGGTTGCAAGTGATTTGGAGGATAGGATTAATATTCAAAATGATTTGCACAAATTAGAGAAATGGTCTGAAGTAAATAGGATGAAATTCAATAAGGACAAATGCAAAGTACTCCATTTAGGAAGGAACAATCAGTTGCACACATACAAAATGGGAAATGACTGCAGAAAGCGATCTGGGGGTCATAGTGGACTACAAGCTAAATATGAGTCAACAGTGTAACACTGTTGCAAAAAAAGCCAACATCATTCTGGGATGTATTAGCAGGAGTGTTGTAAGCAAAACATGAGAAGTAATTCTTCCGCTCTGCTCCATGCTGATTAGGCCTCAACTGGAGTATTGTGTCCATTTTGGGGTGCCACATTTCAGGAAGGATGTGGACAAATTGGAGAGAATCCAGAGAAGAGCAACAAAAATGATTAATTGTCTAGAAAACATGACCTATGAGGGAATATTGAAAAAAATGGGTTTGTTTAGTCTGGAGAAGAGAAGACTGAGAGGGGACATGATAACAGTTTTCAAGTACATAAAAGGTTGTTACAAGGAGGAGAGAGAAGAATTGTTCTTCTTAACCTCTGAGGATAGGACAAGAAGCAGTGGGCTTAAATTGCAGCAAGGGAGGTTTTGGTTGGACATTAGGAAAAACTTCCTAACTGTCAGGGTGGTTAAGCTCTGGAATAAATTGCCTAGGGAGGTTGTGGAATCTCCATCATTGGGGATTTTTAAGAGCAGGTTAGTCAAACACTTGTCAGGAATGGTCTAGATAATACTTAGTCCTGCTATGAATGCAGGGGACTAGACTAGATAACCTCTCGAGGTCCCTTCCAGTCCTATAATTTTATGATTCTATGTCTACGCTTACGGCGGTATGAAGAGTACAGATGCTGCAGGCTCAAGCTAGCATGAGTACAACCAACAATATACATGATGAGGCAAGAATTAGGCAAGTAGAATAGAGTAGTGTGCCCTACACACTTGAACTCTAGAGTATATACCATACATGGCTGTCTACATGCCCAAGCGGTGCCTCCCACGTGTATACTGTGATTTTTAGCAGTGAGACAGAGACAGTACCCTACTAAGACCATAAGAATGGCCATACTGGGTCAGACCAATGGCGCTCTAAAGCAGTATCCTTTCATCCAGTGGTGGCCAATCCCAGATGCTTCAGAGGGAATGAACAGAGCAGGGCAATTACTGAGTGATCCATCCCCAGTCATCCAGTCCTAGCTTCCGGCAGCTTAGGGAGGCTTAGGGACATACAGAACATCTTGGCTAATACCCATTGACGGATCTATCCTCCATGAATTTACATCCCCTGGAAATGAGTTCCACAAATTGACTGTGCATTGTGTAAAGAAGTATTTCCTTTTGTTTATTTTAAACCTACTGCCTATTAATTTCATTGGGTGACCCCTGCTTCTTGTTTTATGTGACAGTGTAAATAACACTTATGCACTTTCTCCACATGAGAAATTCATGCTTTTATAGGCCGCTATCCCCCGTCAGCTGTCTCTTTTGCAAACTGAACAGTCCCAGTCTTTTTAATCTCTCAGGGGAAGCTATTCTATACCGCTAATCTCTGTACCTTTCCAATTCTGATATATCTTTTTTGAGATGGAGCAACCATAACTGTATGCAGTATTCAAGATGTGGGCATTTAGTGACATTATAATATTATCTATCCCTTTCCTAATGGTCCCTAACATTCTGTTAGCTTTTTTGACTGTCGCTGCATGTTAAGTGGACGATTTCAGAGAACTATCCACGAGGACTCCAAAATCTCTTTCTTGAGTGACGATAACTAATTTAGACTCCATCATTTTGTATGTATACTTTTTTTCTAATGTGCGTTACTTTGCATTTATCAACTTTGAATTTCATTTGCCATTTTGTTGCCCAGTCACCCAGCTTTGTGAGATCCCCTTATGGCTTTTCACAGTCAAATTTGGATGTAACTATCTTGAGTAATTTTTGTATCATCTGCAAACTTTGCCACTTCACTGTTCACCCCTTTTTCCAGATTATTCATGAATATGTTGGACAGCACTGGTCCCAGTACAGATCCTTGGGGAACCTCACTATTTACTTCTCTCCATTATGAAAGGTGACCTTTATTTCTACCCTTTGTTTTCTATCTTTTAACCAGCAGGTACAAAACTGAGGCAAAGGACACTGCCCAAAGCACTATGACATTGCTTGCTTTTGAATATGATTGTGGTGTTTTCCCAAATTTATGCTTGGTTCCCTTTCCCTTTGAATAAAAGTTCTTTTGTTTTACACAAACTCAGTGCTTGCGAGTGGGAAAGTATTGCCCCTTAGAAGTGTCCAGATGTGGTGTTTAGTTTTCCCTGGATTACTGGGTGGGGGCTTGAGCCAGTTCTGTTTTGTATTGTTATGAGGAATGCCTAGACATTGAACCTTGCTTTTATTCCTGCCAACTCTACCTGGCAGAAGGATTACATGTATGCTATTTTCTCTTCTCTACAGATATCTAAAAGCAGATAGGCAGAAGTGACACATGAAGGTGCACTTACTGACATTTTACACAAGCAGATAAAGATAAGCCTGCATCTAACTCAAAACTGGGTAGAGCAATACTTATTTTGGAAACCTCCACTGAAATTGTGGCCATGGATGGTTGCTATTGCTCCTGTTAGGGAGGATAGGTGGACAGGTCCTGTATTACTTAATGGTTTAAAGACTAAGGGCCGGATTTGTTGACCCTTACTCATGCTGAGTAGTACCTTAACTCCATAAGTAGCTCCTAATTTCAGTGGGACTCCTCCTGGGGTGAAATACTGTTTTTGTAGGGTGGCAGACTCTACGCCTGAATGTTTCACTAACATCCCATTCCTACTTCGCTGATGTAATTCCTACTAAAGTTGATGGAAATTTTCCCTGTACAAGTCCTGAAGGAACAAGTATCAGAGATGAAGTATTTAAATATTCAAAGTGTACACCAGATCTCAGAAACCACAGACTGCAGACCTCATGCTCAATTCTGCATTAATTACCATTGAAACGCCTAGTGACGTCAAAAGGATCTTTGTGTGTGCAAAGAATGCAGGATCAAGCCTTGAGGTAAAGCTAAAGGGGACAATTTGAAAGAATTAAAAGTGGTTTGGGTGCTACATCTGCGCTGGAGTCTCCCTGAAAAATTATTTGTGGCTTGCCAGTCATATTTTCCTATTGTTAAATGTTTCCTATTGTTAAATGCTGCTGTCATATGAAAGTTCCTCAGAAAGAAAGGGAAAACTAAATGATTGACTATTCAGAAAAACAGAGAAATTGTCTATACTGTCAAATACACAAAACACTGCAAAAGATATCTTTCTTTAATCTCTTTCTGTGATAGTAATCTTAAATGATACTTGTAAAAGTAACAAAACATTTTCAGACAGAAATGTTTTTTTTTTTAGTTGATAGTTTCCCTTTGAATGTTTTCTTTGCATAGAGGGATCACCCTTGATTGAGGGCTACTAAGATATTTAGCTAGATGTAATGATTTGCAGATTTCTGCACTGCAGTACATGATGATTTTCAATTCCATGGAAAGTCAGCCTGGAAACAGAAGCCATTTTCTTCTTCAGCACAAGTAAGAACATGGTTTTCTGCAAGACACGCTAATAAGCTTTCTGTTTGTTTAATACTAATCTCTTGATTTGTGTGAGTGTCCTTGGTGGCTAAATAACATTTTTGTAAACATAGAAGCTTTAGCCTAGGCAAAAACCAAAGAAGAAATATTTACAGTTTAAAACTTTTTCTGTAAACAAATGGATTAAAATGAAAACCATTCCAAAAAGGACTGAGGAAGGATTTCTCTGAGTTACCAATAGAACAAACATTTTACAAGGTTCAGAGTCCTATACAACACAGACTAAAACCAAAGAATAAGTCTTCCTCTCATTCTTTAAAAACTAGAGTAAAGCAAACATGAAACTTCCCTCTTTCCATGCCATGGGATTAGTAATAAAAAGAGAGACAGAAAGAAAGAAAAATGCAGTAAACTAGATCTCAGCAGGACTAATTACTGCCCAAAATGGCTAACCACTAGCCCAGGGGGAAAAAAGCTTCAGATTACAACAAAGTGCAAAACTAAAAATACATTAAAACAGCATATCCAACAAGATCAACACAAATTGAGAGTAGGACATGATAAACAAACTCATATGATACATGTACTGTAAGCTAGGACTGAACCTTGATCTTCAGATCTAATATTCCTTTGTACTTACCTTTCTTGAGTTTATGGTAAATAATACAGTTGCTTTCTTTTAGGTTGGTCTGAATTGCAACTAAGGAAAAGAAAAAAGGGGGGGGGAGGGGAAAGGGGTCAATTTAACACATGCCCCACAATATCAGCTGGAAAGATGATATGTTCCACAAGATCTGTGGATGCATTTAAAAACTAAAAGTCCATTCTTGTAAACATGAAATACTAATATAAAAATATTTGCCAGAATATGCAAATAGCTTGCTCCCTGGCCACATACCTACTGTCAAAAGGCATTGCTTGAACTAACCCTGTGTGCTAGGTTATATGAAATGACATATGTCTGAACCCAGAAGGCTGTACAGCAAACAATGCCCTGTCATATGATATGACATATGTATGCACCCAGGCTATAGAGCCGCCACATTCATAAGGGCTCCTTTGACATAACAGCTGATCTCTCTATTTATATGGTACCTTTAAAACGTTTTCTGCTTCTTTAAACCTGTTCCTTGCAGGAAAGTACAACAGTAGCTACAGGAAGATAGCAAAAAACTCTTCAGACATTAGAGCAGGCTACTTCATAATATTGATTTCTTCTGGTCCCCCAACATATTTCTTTTTATATTCTATCATTCTTTTTTTAAGGAAGTGAATATAAGACTTGATATGTTTCAAAACTGTGTGCAATCTCTACTGCAATTATGGTAGCTTGCCTGATGCCATTTATATTATCGTTGTCACTTTCTAAAATGATCCAGTAAAAAAGATTATGGGGTAAATACTTTTGATAACAAAGGTACTGTGCAAGTGCACCTGATTATATTTTGTAGCACTCCCACAAGCACATAAAAAAGAACTAAAATGTCATTGAGGTATTCCAGATAATATTAAATGATTCACTGCTCTTACACGAAACACAAAAATACAGACTGGCTCTAAATATATACGCTTCCTTCTATCTCTCTTTAAGATGATCGAGAATACTAATATGTAATGAACTATACTATTTAAATGGCTAAATCAAATTTAACCACTAGTAGTGGGGATTGGAAACCCCAACACGTGTAAAATTTCAGTGGTGAAAGCTCTCCTAAGCTAAAATCATGAGCAAATGGTTAATTTGACACAGAACCCATAATCCAGTATTGCTGTACAGTGAGTGACCTTCACTGTAGTGCTTCTATAGACATATGTTTCTGTAAACAGACACACTCACACACACCCTCTCCCCCTTCCATGTGGCCACTTTAACCTGTCAGATAAAGAATAGTAAAGATTCTGCTTTGACTTGATATGGATGATACCTGCTCACCAGTAACTTTTTGGAAACTTGCTCCACTACAGTGTATGGCACATTCTGCAAGAATATTCTACTATGAAAATGCAACAGCTTTGTAGAACTACAAGATGATGCTTGACTGAGTGGCTTCACAAATGAGACATATCCTCTAGATCAGTGGATCCCAAACTTGTTCCGCAGCTTGTGCAGGGAAAGCCCCTGGGGGGCCAGGCCGGTTTGTTTACCTGCCGCGTCCACAGGTTTGGCCGATCACAGCTCCCAGTGGCCGCGGTTCACTGCTCCAGGCCAATGGGGGCTGCTGGAAGCAGCAGTCAGTACGTCCCTCGGCCCGCGCCGCTTCCAGCAGCCCCCGTTGGCCTGGAGCAGTGAACCGCGGCCACTGGGAGCCGCGATTAGCCGAACCTGCGGACGCGGCAGGTAAACAAACCGGCCCGGCCAGCCAGGGGCTTTCCCTGCACAAGCAGCAGGACAAGTTTGGGAACCACTGGCCTAGATGATGATTTCCTGTTTACAATTACATTTTGAAACTGATCTGTTAGCTATTTTTTAGTCCATTCATCCTGTGGTGTGTTGACTTAGTATTGTTCTAATTTCTTAATCAAAATGTCATGCGGTACCAGGTCAAATGACCGACAGAAGTTTTTGTGGCACTTTAGAGACTAACCAGTTTATTTGGGCATAAGCTTTCATGGGCTATAACCCACTTCATCAGATGCATGGAGTGAAAAATACAGGAGGCAGGTATAAATAACAGCACACGAAATAAATAAATAAATAAATAAATAAATAAATAAAATAAACAGCCACTGACCCCCCCCCCCCCCTTGGTAAGGCAACTCCCATCTTTTCATGTGCTGTTTACTTATACCTGCCTACTGTATTTTTCATTCCTTTCATCTGATGAAGTGGGTTATAGCCCGCGAAAGCTTATGCCCAAATAAATTGGTTAGTCTCTAAGGTACCACAAGGACTGCTCTTTGTTTTTGCTGGTACAGACTAACACGGCTAGCCCTCTGAAACCTTACAGAATTTTAAGTATATTACATCAACACTATTACCTTTATCAGCAGAACTTGTACTCTGATAAAAAAAATCCAGTTAGTTTAATAAGATCTATTCCCCATGAAGCCATGTTCATTGCCATTAGTGATATTACCCTCCTTTAATTCTTTATTAGTCAAGTTCCATATCCTTCATTCTATTATTTTGCCTGGGATCAAAGTCAGGTTGACAGGCCTATAATTACTTGGGTCAACCCATTTACCCTGTTTAAATATTGGCACAAAATTAGTTTCTGCCAGTCTTCTGAAACTTTGCCAAAGTTCCAAGAGCTATTGAAAATCAACATTAATGGTTCAGAGAGTTCTTCAGTTAGCTCTTTAAAAATTCTTGTATGCAAGTCATCCGGACCCTCTAATTTAAAGATGTCTATCTTTAGAAGTTGCTGCTTAATATCTTCCTTAATTACTGTTGGAATGGAAAGTATTTAATCATTTATCATATAATATGACTACATCAGCTGTCTTTTTCTCAAATACAGAACAGGCATTTGTTGAACACTTCTGTCTTTCTGAGTCATTATTTATATAATTTTCATCTATTAATGCATAAACATTGTTAGGTTTCCTTTTGCATCTGATATACTTGATCTCCTCCTTATTGTCCTTAACATTGCTGACCTGAGATGGCTCCCTGTGTCCTTTTGCTTCCCTTATCAATTTCCTACAATTTCCAGCTTCTGATTTATGTTCATTTCTACCAAATCCCACACTTTCCAGTTGTTATATAAACAGGTGTAAGCCAAATCATTAGGGAGAAAGAATTTAAATAGAAAAATATGAAAGATAATTGAGCTATTCAAGAACACATTACTAAATGCCTTAAAAGTCACAATAAAGAAAGAAGGCTACCCTGAGCTGGCTAAAATAAAATAAAATAAAATACCCAGGCTGACTTAGAGGAGATGCAGAAGCAACAATAAAGGATACTTTTCAGTTCTTTGTTTGCCAGGCTTATTAAACCAGGTAACCCAGTATATATTATTTCCTCCCGGGGTAAAACTTCCATAGACTTGTTACCTTCCTAAGGGGTTTGCATTAATTACTCCTCAGTGAGCTTAGTTCCTGCATTGCAAATATAATCACTAGTCAGCCTATAAAGATACATATAATATTTATAAAGTTGATACTATAGTCTTTGGATATTCCATATGTTCATAGCATCTGCCACATCTTAATAGAACAGTCTCGCAATATTCCTTGCATCCAAATCATCATATCTGTCACCGACTCCATCAGAGTTTTTATGGATAGGGTAGCTCACTGCTCCTAGTAATTAAACCACAAATTTAAAGGTGAAAAGTTAATTTTGGCTCTGCTCTTAATGGCTCCTTTTTGCTGTGTAAAGATGGCTTCAATTTTGGTTGGAGGTTCTGTTTTAATTTTACATTAGAAATAACAGGCTATGTTAGATTAAATTTGTAATAAGTATGAACTGATCCTTTGGCCATCCACTGGACCTTATGTATGAACAAAAATAAAATAAAAAGGAGAGAGAAAAGGAAACAAGCTGAAAGCATAAAAAGCAATAAATCTCTATGTTTCCAGTCTTGTCTGGATGTTAACTGTTTATTAATTTAAATGTCCGCTCAATGTGTTATTATCTGTTTCTTGACAGATATAATACAATCTTTAAAAATATAAATATTTTCTATACAATCTTTAAAAAATACAAATCTTTTCAATACAATCTTTAAAAATATTTGGTCCTGGCTTCCCTCTATTTTTTGTTCAAGGATGTGGACAATGACACAATAGGAGGCTGAATCCTTAGATGCAGCTCACCCAGGTTTTAAATGAGGGAAGAAGGGAATCCTAGTGATAGACAAGTCAATGTAGAAATATTTTATGTATATATTAAATAAAATACATGAACCTAAGATAAAAAATAGAATAGATATTATAACCTACCAAGAACTTGAATGTCTTACTGCAAACACATGCTACGAAAGATAGTGTTTATTACCATGAGTAGCCTTGTTGAAGTAAATGGCACATCTAAGGCTTTGGAAAAGCAGCATTATGTAATAGTTCGGATCCTGTGTAACTCTGCAGTGGATTCAGGGGAAGTTTTTAATGGGATCCCCCACTTTGTAAACGTAGCACATATGGGGCCTTCAGGATGCGTATCTTAGGTAGCTCAGTGGCTTTAAATATTCACTTCTGTGGGCTGATTTGGCCTGGGAACCAAGACATGATTCTTGACCGATTATACTGTACCCAGCTGAAACAAGGAAGGACTTTATTAGTTAGAAGAAAAAGGATGAGGAAGCAAATTGCTCCCCCGTCTTTTCTGTTTTAGAAAGCTTGCAGTCAGAGATGGAAAGGATATATTAAATCATATAAGCCTTATCTTGTGTAAATGTACACAGGTGTTTCCATTTGTGCACATGGGTAATCTCATTAACTTCAACACACACATGGAAAGTTAAGCATGTTTGTTTCCAGGATGGGGAGCTTAGCCCTTCCCCTTGCTTGTGAAGGACTGTTAAAAGTAATGGTAAAGTGAAGCAATGGGGAAAGTCTGAGTGAGCAGGAGTTTTCCTTTCAACTGATAGCCAAACAAAAGACTAATAGGGTGCTATTTAGGATATAGTTGTTATTTTTCAGTGAAAGTACATGGACAGAAGAGAGTTTATTTTTCCATAACTGCAAATGTTACATAGTGGACTGGCTCCAAGGTTAGCTGTCAACACTATGGTGTCCCTGGAGTAAGCCTTGACACATCCCTCAACTTTAGAGTTCTTGAACATTTCATTTCTATAGAAGTCTTCCAATAACTAAAAGTGAAATGAAATAGTAAAAATTTTCACATGGAAAACCAATCCTCCTAATATATTCTTTATAGCATTTTTTTATGTCATGTTGGACTTTGTTTTATGACCCAGATTAGGTGTTGAGAGAATAAAGCCACAGGTTCTTAAGGTGAAGGTTGACATACAGTCAGTGAAGAGCACCTCACCCCACCCCACCCCGGGTGTTGTAAACAACTTCTCAGCAAATAAATCTATTGATGAAAGAATTCTGTAAGCCACCAAAGCCTGCTCTGGAAGAGAGAAGACACTTTGAAAGTTTGTAAATAAAGAATTAGTACAACAACAAAGTGAGTATTTCAAATAACCTTTAATGCTTTATTGTATCTCTTATTTTAATTATTGTGTTTGTACTTTTTGCCAAACACATACCTTAAAAATGCCGTAAGCTGATTGTCGGCAAAATAAGTTTTAGAAGTTACCACTCCTAGTACATTTTGTCCTGCATTTCTTTGATCATATATTTCTCATTTCACAATGGAAAACAAAGCCGTATATGGTAATAAAAAGAAGCATTTAAATTGTTCATTAAGCATTTCAACCCAAAAATATTCTCATAAGTGGGAGTTGAATGTCAAAAGAGTGTTGTATAGCTATATTAATTAGAGGAAGCTAACCTAAACAGTCCAGCAGATTTAACACTGAAAATTATCATCTACTGGGAACTTAAGTTAGAAGTTCCCAAAACTCATAGCACATTCTATGTTGCATTAGATTCTTCTTTTAAAGGTTACTTCCCACAGAGGCAGTGTGCAAATACTCCATCTGCCACCCCTACAGCACTACAGTACTGTCAAGAGTGCCATATGTGGATAAGTCAGACTGTTGCCTTATTTATCTAATATATGTATATAAAAAGACTCTTGTGGAACCTGTGAAATAAAACGTCAGTATCACTCAGCAGATTCTCAAATACATTTGCTATATTTGTTTTTCTGCTTCCCTATTACATAGGGTTAAACAAAAGAGGTTGAACAGTTAATAGGAGTCCTGATAGTTACAAAGCTCAGGACAAGGTAGTCAGTTTACAATGGCAGCAGGAGTTAATTATCATGGCATCATATCCACTAATACTCTTATTGTTTCCCAGTAACTGTACAGTTAACTCAGGTTACCAGTTTAGGTATAGCCTCTCTTTTATAGACTCATACAGCTCCCTAAGACAATTGTAAGCTGACTTGAACCCCATGTGAACTCACTGCACTCAAGAAACCTGCATTTGTAATCAACACAAGTTTTGGCCCAAAGTATTTCTGAAATTTTGGATCATTTTATTTATATACTTTATAGAACTGTCAGCAAACTGTCAATAACTACAAAAGGTATTATCAAACTAGAAAGCAAGATTAAGTTACATTAGTCTTAAAAGCCTGGTTTCATAATGTTATTTTAAATTAAATGGTGTCTGCGGGCCCTGTGTCTATCTGCAAAGTGTGTCTGATTCTGAGAGAGAAAGTGCACATGCATGCACCTGGATGAAGCTTCTGTGAGTGTAAAATATTTTTTATTAAGTTTTGCACCTAGCTAAACTGCAGGTCAAATTACTGGAACAAATTACATCTGAAACAAGGAGCTCTGGAACTAAGCTTTACTAAGAGTACATGCAGATTTTATACAGAGAGTCTCTAGCTCCCCCTGCTCTCAGCAGTTGCCTCTATGTGATTGGAGAGTCATTCCCTAAACATAATCCTTACAGAAACAAAAGATGGCATATACTGACAGCCTTCAGTATTGCATTACAACAATTCAATGTACACTGTGTTCATTGTACACAGATATTATCTTCTTTTAAATAAAGAGTTATATTAACTTGTTGCCTTAGGCTATAATACACATTTGGCCTGCTAATATATTTACAAGCCATCCCCAGTACTTCCTAAGGGCTTGTAAGAATCATTTGAATATTAACTTTGTTTAGAATAGAATGGCATTCTGAGAAACACTCAGCAGGAATCAAAGCACTTTTAAAAGACATTGAAAACTGTGAGTCCAATTCTGAAATGGCATAAAATGTGCTTTAAAACAAGCAAAGAGCAGCACTGACTACTAGAAGTCCATCGTTTTCTCTCCCATCGCTGTATTCCTCTCAGCAGTAGGAATAATCTGTGAGAGCTGCTCTTACTAGTTGTCATTGTTGGATCAGCAGCTGGCATATCAGCATAAATACTAGTTCCCCATAATCCTTCGGTTTCATCCTAAAATGCCCATCTGTGGTGTACACCTGTCCGTGAGTTCTGTGAGAAACCAGGGTAGACAATTTTCTGTCTCATGCTTCTCATTACTGAGTGAAAGTATCTGGTGGGCACCTATGCATGGCACCTTCACTTGCCAACATGGTCAGCTGGAAATGCACAATAGTATCTTGTGGTGTTAAATCAAGAGCTGCATGAAGTGAAAGAAGAGGACTGGGGAATTTTATCCATCTGTTTCCAGATTTACACAAAAATCGTGTCTCATAGAGTAAGAAAGGTGGTACCATGTGCCAAACATAGTTAAATTAAATGCATTTGTGGGACTTTATACTTTGACTTAAAAAAATACATACATGTGTATATATACACACACACACACACGTATATTAGAGCTGAGAGATTTGCAGAGTGGTGCAGGACTAGAGTTCAGGGTAATATAACAAAATGTTTGGAAAGATCCTGCCATCCAGTACTGTACTGTTTGTAAACCAAAGGACAGTTTGCACTTTACAAGCATCTTTATGAGTCAAGGGTCAAAGACATGGATGCAGCTCCAAAGACGGGAATGAACACCAGCATAGGTGGGGGAATAGCCCTACCACCATCCCCACTTCATCTTCCCCTCAATCCAAGCACTAGTACAACTAGTATTTTATTTATTTAAACTAGGAGACAGTACACCTCCTCCACAGGATGCATGATCAATAGCAAATAACGTCTCAGTGAAAAGAGCAGATCCTCAAGGAGCTGCCCACCTTATTACATACCAAGGAAGGAACAAAAGGTTTGCATTGAGAAAAAGAGCAATCTTTCTTAAAACCAGTTACAATGTCACACTAAAAATGACTAAGCTGCCAACAGGATGGGAAAGTAAAACAAGCCTAAAATAATCATTACAAAGTAGGTAGGGCGCAAAAAAAAAAAAAAAGAAAGAAAGAAAGAAAAAAGCACATAACTACAGGGACCAGGGTAGCTGTAGAGCAGCATTACTATAAAGATCACCTCTTAACCTAAACTTAGAGATATATATGCCAATAAACTACAATAAAATCAGGTTAAATGACCTAAAATCTGTACTTTTTCTTGAGTTACCCTGCTCATTTATTCATATTCTGACTAGAGCTCTCTCCCTCTCCCATATGGATTTCTTTTCTCCCATTTCCTCTTTCATCCCTATATTTATTTTACCTACTCCATGGAATACCTTCTTTGTCCAGATTCTTTTCCGTTTTTCTTTTTTCTCACTCCAACCCTGGGTTGGAACCCTAGGGGAAAGACAAAGGAGCCCACAGAGAAAAGAAGGGGCCATCTCTCACTCACTCCACAGTCCTATATTCTTCATCCCACACTGAACATCACTGTGACTTTAAGACAACGCAAGCAGGATCCTGTTGCTTTGTGTGGCCAGACTATGAGTGGATACCTGCTTACCTGTGCACTCGGCTGGGCTGCAGGGTGAAACAATCAGTTGAAGTTACGGTCAGTTGTGTAGAGTGAATAAGCTGGGAGTAGACCTCATGATTCCACTAGCAGAGGAAGGCAAGAAAAGCAGCTACAAACAAACCAACTCCCGACATTCCCTTTGCATTGATATGGGCCTGACAAGCCTGAGCTCTGGGATGAACACAACCCTGGGAACAATGCAACACAAACCATCACTGCGTGGATCTGTGGCAATTCTGAGCACATAGCAGTGTTTTACACAATGGTCTGGGCCAGGAAGGTTTGTTCTTGGCCCACACATTCCCCAAAGCAGAACTTCCTTGTCCCCAGAGCTCCCACACATCTTGCTTTGTGTGCTAAATGCCCCCCCTTAGTGCCCATTCTTCCCTCCCTGCTCTGCACTCTCAGAATGCATCCGGCGAGGCAGGGAGCAGTAGCAGGCAGGAGTGGGAACAGGACAAGAAGACACTCCTCTAGCAGCTTTCGGATAGGGTGACCAGGTGTCTGGTTTTCAACCAGAACACCCAATGGAAAAGGGATCTTGGCGGCTCCGGTCAGCATGGCTGACCGGGCTGTTGACTGTCCAGTTGGTGATGCTGTGCAGTGGGGCTGGCAGGCTCCCTGCTAGCCTCCGCACAGATCCCAGGAAGCAGCTGGCATGTCCTCCCTCCTGCTCCTACATAGGGCAGGGGTGGGAAACCTAGGGCACAGGGGCCAGATCCGGCCCATAGTTAATTTCATCTGGCCCATGGTGCAGCAGCCACGAACACCGGATCGCACCGTTGCATGGGGGAAGCACGGAGCCTCCATGCCCCCACCCCCTGCGGGGCTGGAGCCACAAGCAGGGTAAGCCCTGAGCCTCATGCCTGCCTCCTTCCGCTGCAGGGGTGGTGCTATAAGCACCAGCTCGCCCTACTGCAGAGGGAAGCTGTAAGCCTCTGTGCCCCGCCCCCCCGGCGGGTGAGTGGCCCGCAATTGATTTTTTACTGTGGGTCAATGGCCCATGACAGAAAAAAGGTTCCCCAGCCCAGATCCTGCACAGCCAACTGGAGCTCTCCCTCCCTCCCATGCCCCACCCTCTGCCCCAGCCCTGATCCCTCTCCTGCCCTCCGAACCCTTCAGACCCTGCCCGGAGCCCCAGCCTGCACCCCAAACCCTTCATCCCCTGCCCCACCCCAGAGTCTGCACCCCCAGCCAGAGCCCTCACCCGCTCCCCTGTACTGCAATGCCCTTCCTCAGCCCAGAGCCCCCTCCTGCACTCTGAACCCATCAGTCCCAGCCCAGAGCGCCCTCCTGCACCCCAAACTCCTCATCCTTGGTCCCATCCCTGAGCCCACACCCCCAGCCAGAGCCTGCACCCCAGCCGCAGGCCTTACCTCCACTTGCATCCCAACCCACTGTCTCAGCCTGAAGTCTCCTCCTGCACTCTGAACTCCTCATTTCTGGCCCCACCCCAGAGCCCACACCCCCAGCTGGAGCCCTCACCTCCTCCCGCACCCCAACCCTCTGAGCCAGCCTGGTGAAAATGAGGGAGTGAGTGTGTGAAAATGAGGGTGGGGACAGCGATCAATGGGGGTGTGTGTGTGTGTGGAGTGAGTGAAGGTGGGGTCTCAGAGGATGGGCAGCGCAGGGGCGGGACAAGAGCGTTTGGTTTTGTGTACGTAGAAAACTGGCAACCCTACTTTGGGACCCCAAGCCCTCCCACCGCTCACACTCCTGCCCACAAGGTGATGTTAGCACAGGGAAGGATGAGGGTGGAGCAGGCTGCGTGCTGTGTTTTCCTCCGGGGGCAGGGGAGAAGGAAATGAGCAGCTGGGCTCTTCATACCTGCGAGGCCCTTCCAACTTCCTCCTTCCCCTTCCTGCCCTCTGGGAAGTGTACCTGGCTTAGCCTAGCCTGCCTTCTCTGCTCCTTAGAGGGAAGGGGGAGAGAGGAGCTGGGCCCAGAGCAGAAGCAGCAGGCTCACTCTTGGCAGTAATAGCTGTGGAAACCTGCAGCGAGGTAGGGCTGGGCATAAATTAACTATATGGGGCATGGAGGGTTGATATGCTATATTATTTTTAATGGTACTGAAGTGGGAGTCCTGAGTTAGCTCTATAGGTGAGGTAGAGGCTAAAATGGCATGTGGTTGGGGTGGCTACATTAATTGTATGAGGAGTTGGCCTGACCTAGTTATGTTGGGCACAGTCTGGGTAGGGACCACAACTCCTCCTCCAGGTGTCCTTTCCTCTGGTGAAGTGCAGGAGGAGAGCTTCTCCACTAACCCCCAGACAGCCGGGATAGGGCGAGCCTTCCATCTCCCTTGCTTACAAATCTGTTCTTTTTCTGCACCTAGTTGAAGAGTCCCTTAAAAAACCGCTATAGTCAGTCAGTCAGTGTGTGACATCCAACAAAACACAGGTATTGTCCATTTGTCATTCATTGGCAAGTCTGAATGTTGAGAGGTTTGCTTGGCTGGGCTGGAAGGAGACAGATTCTCTTTGCTCCCTTTGTGCCCCAGGCTTTTGCTTTTTAATTAGCCATTTTCTTTTCTTCTCTAATAAACTACAACACAGGGTTGAGAGACGGCTGCTTTTTTATTGTTTTGTTGTTGTTGGTTTTTGGTAATTGATTCTGAGCTGCTCCATATGTAGCTTGGCAAGGGATGCTGAGAAGTATAAAGAAGGCCTTCTCTTTTCCTCAGAAACCCACACCTGCAGTAAATGCTTGTGATCCCCAGTCTCAGAAACCTCAATCATACCAAGCACAAGATATAATTGTTTTCAGAAGTATCTTAATGTTTTTGAAGCCCTGGTCCCCAAAACTCATCTTTAACAGTTTCCAACAAAATCATGCTCAGCATTATCTCTTGTTGGGGCTCAGATATGTTTGTAAAACAGTATAAAAATATGTAATGTGGCAGAGACAAATATCCCTTAAAACAACTAAAACATAAACATAACAAGAACAAGATTTTGAAAACATTAAAGGAAAAAACTAAAAGAAATTATTTTAAACTATACTATTGGTTTGAGATTTAAGAAGTAAACTCATAACAGAACTCTAATATTGACCATCTGAGAAAGCGAACAATACAATCAAGTCATTAGTTGCAAAACAGCAACAGCTGTTTGCCTCTGCCTAAGTTAAAGGGATGCTCAGAAAGCATGCCAGGAAACAGCTACTATAAAATGGGCAACCAGAGAACTTTCAATAATTACTTAGCAACCTAAAGTGCTGGTGGTTGTTATCAGAAGGGTGGGGGTGCTTTAATTTATGTGATAGTTTACTGTGTATAATATAGTAACTATGTTAATGAACAGTTAGGTTGCAAAGTGAAGCAGTTAAAAATTAGGAATTGCCAGAATTAAGGTTGCCCGTGCAATCTGAATTTATCCCCCTTGCATGTAAGCATTATGATGGCCTTTAATTACACACTTACCTCCTATTTTCCACAGGACCCTTGCGTCAGTCAGTGCACAGGATGGACTGTGCACAATTAATAAGTATCCATTTAATATTTTGTTTTCTTATTGTTCAGTTTGTGGCCTCAAGCTTGATTTACTGTACACTGTTCAAATTCTGCTGTGAAAACAGGATTATTCGTTTATAATCCAGACACTGTTAACTGCTGCTTCTTGCATCTGTGTTCCTGCTTATGTCATTTTACATAGCACAGCAAAGTTAGGGAAGTAACTGTGGAAACATATTAGAGATTAATATGATATATTCTCTTTAATTTTTCAGTCACTGAATAAATTGGGCAAGACCCTTAGTTCTGATTTTTTCCTACAGTTTTCACTTAGTTATTGCTATAAAGATTCTCTTCAGCTGTGGCAATGATCACATGAGTGATAACCATTTTGTGAGAGACTGAAAGTTTTATCATATAATCCCTTCTTCTGTCTTTGGTGACTTGTATAATTCTAGCTAACTGTGATCCCATTGCTGAGTGGAGCATCAGTGGCCCTGAACTCAGTAAATGCAGCAATGTTAGTTATCAAACAGAGAAACTCTCAACACAAAGGTTTCAAATTCCAAAAGGCAGTTATTAGGCATAATGCCAGTATAAAACCATACTTCTAAACAGCAGAGAAGGGGAAAATGCCATCAAGCATGGTATGATCCATTTCCAATTTAGATACTACTTCTTAGAAGCCAGAATAGCGTATAAAGCTGATCAAAATGTGGGAATAAGTAATTTACCTAGAGACTTCAGGTCTTCACAAGCAATTTAGATATAGTGACTGAATTAGATTATTACAATTGATTTAAACTAGAAATTAGACTGTATTGATCTTTTCACTTAAATTTCAAAAGTGGAAGACTGAGTTTAATCTTCATATTTAAAATGGAATGGAATATTATTAATTCAAACAATTATTTTATTAAAAAGAAAAGGAGTACTTGTGGCACCTTAGAGACTAACCAATTTATTTGAACATAAGCTTTCGTGAGCTTTGATGTATCCGATGAAGTGAGCTGTAGCTCACAAAAGCTTATGCTCAAATAAACTGGTTAGTCTCTAAGGTGCCACAAGTACTCCTTTTCTTTTTGCGAATACAGACTAACACGGCTGCTACTCTGAAACCAATTATTTTATTGGTTCCTTTTCCTGGAGAGGGTATAAATGGAAAATAAGTGGTAGATTATTTCACACTCTAGTGATAAAGAATTAAATATAGCATAGGTTGTCTGCTCAAGCCTGAAACAAATGCAGTCATAATAAAGGGAAACAATTTTGATCTTCTGGGATTGTCCTAAGTGACTTTTGTAGTCCTTGCTGAATTTAAAATAGCACAGAATGAAAAGGACTGTGGAGGTCCATTGCTCCTGAGTTGCTTCCACTTAGCTGCATTGGCAGCTGGTGGAGAAAGGAGCACTGGCAGAATACAAGTTCCAAATCACCAGTTCTTATGGGAGGAAGAGGCAGGCAAGAATATGCCAGTTCCTGTGTTTTGCCCATATATACTTCTCTTAGGCTTCCTGCATCTTTGGCAGAATGGCTCCTATTCCTGTTATGAAGACATTAAATGGCCTCTGGCTAGTTGCCCACCCCTTCTCCATGATTCCTAGAAGTCATGGAAGGATATTTACTGTTACTCAAACCTTCAGTGTTGAGGGGCATATGCTGTACTTAGTGGCTGTTCCTCCAGCTGGTCTTATTCACTCAGCATGGGAAGTTGAGCTTCCATGTAGTAAGAAAAGGAAAGGTGAAAATGTAAAGTTCATGGAACTCCTTTCTTCCATGGTTGGAAGATATTCTGTCCTCATTTCATTTCCATGGGGCCTGTTTCTGCTTTTATTAAAGGCATTGGGAGTTTGGGGCACTGTGACTTTAACAGTAGCATAAGCATAAGCTACATAGCTGCCCATTTCTACTGCAGTAAGGCACCTTGCTGTGGTTTCTTGTCATTGAATACTTTGTTTTTTATGACAATAAAGTATAGATAATGACAAATGTGAATATACCAATAACTAGGTAACTAAAGTTATATGTGAGTTGTCTAGTGTTTGAGGGGAATTAACAATCATGTGTTGTAATGGTTTTGATATAAAACATCTATTCTTATAAAGCTATGCAAAAGGCCTGCCCAGTTCTCTTAGCAGTAAAGATCTCGGCTGAAAACAACATATTGGTTGTTGGTCAGGGCAAAATGTCCAGTCTTTAAAACTTGAGTTCCTAAACTGAGGCATCTAAACCTATATTTTGGCACTTAAAATAGTGGCATGACTTGGAGGTATGGACCACCTACAGCTGCCAGTGAAGTGAATTGGAGCTATTGATGCCCAGCACTTTTGAAAATCAGACCACATATTCGGGTGCCTACCTTTGAGTTTAGGTGCCTTAGTTTATACATTCTAGTTTGAAAAGATAGGTAAAAGTACTTTCACAGTATTTTACCCCACTATTATATGTGCTCTGTTAACCCATAAATTGATAGTTGGCATAAGAAACCCATATTTTGTGTGGCTTTTAAAAAGATATTGCTTTAAGAGAAAAAGACATGTCATGTTAGTTGGATAGCTTGGGAAAACATGGGGGAAATGGGGACATTCAAGAAACAGACACTGCACAAGTGCAGAGTCTAAGGTGAGATGAGACGGCATAAGATATGTGTGTAGGAAACTGTGCCAGACTTGTTTGTTGGAAAGGTTATATCAAATATTTGGTATCCAATATTTCAGCAGATATGAAAAACAAATTTAAGTAATGAACCATGTCAAACAGAATGTATCATTTACTAGAAATATTTTAACTATTCAGAAATTGTATTGCATATCTGTGATTATTTTATAGCTTACTTTAGAGAGGAGCTTTTGAAATATATGCATCACAAACTGTAATGTACAAAAATATTCTGCACTTCTGTCGTGTCTGCCATCTCAGGATCTCCTTTAGAGATGTATATGAATTAGGGATGAGATTTTCAAAGGAGTGCAAGAAGAAGCACTTTGAAAATTCCACTCAAGTCTCTCAACTCCTCTTCAAGTTTTCTATTATCCCAGTTTTACAGATAGGAAAACTGCGGTACAGGGAGATAAGGACTCACTCAACTTCACAAAGAAAATATGTGGCAGTTTAGAATAGAACTAAGTTAATCAGAGTTGGAGTCCTGTTCGTTGCCTGCTAGACGATACTTCTGTCTGGTCTGTAGCGATACTGGGGTGTAATCCTGAATTCATTGAAGAAAATGGCAAAACTTGTATTGATTTTGGTGGGATCAGAATTAGTCTTTTATTATTAGCTGCTGTTACATTAATAAGCACTAAGTAACTATAACACAACTATAAATGCATTTAAATAAGCACAAAACCCCAATTCTTACAACTGATGTTCATAACCTGAGCCATTCCAATTTCATTCTGAGATGCTCAATTTGTGTATAAATCAAATCTGAATTTGTATTATATAATCTACCATTATTGTAAAATATAACTGGTCTGTGTTACACAGTAATCCTCAAATTATGTTTAACAGATTAACACAGGGAAAAAAAGATGTGAGTGTCAGAATATTACACTGGGGTGGGAGCAATTGGTCTACAATTAGATTAATAGAATGAGAGAATTAGAATTAAAAGTGTAAAATGAAACACTGACTCACTTAAACCAGTTTTGCCCACTGACATTCCACTGATTTAAGTAGTTATTCTTGATTTTAAACATGTGAATGAGAAGAATCAGGCTCATAGATTCAAACTTGTTTATCAGTTAAAGAAAACAAGTCTGATTCTGTTATCTCTTACACTGGGGTAAGTGAGGAGTAACTGCATTGAAATCAGTGGCACTGCACTAGTATAAATCCAGTGGAAGGGAATTTGGGACAAATATTCTGATTATACTTTGAATCTCTGAAATGACAATACACTTTAGATTAACTATAGCCCCAATACAGATTGTCAAACTAGTCTCCAAGTTAAATGCTCCGTAATACATGTTACTTATGAAGTCTTCCAGTTTTCTGCATCCCTACATCTTAGGAGGGAAATGGATTATCATTTTCAGCATTGTATTCTTTATTCATCATTTTTTTTCAAATTTGCAAGCTACTAAACATATCAATTCACAGCTTCTTTAAGGAGATTGGGACTGCAAATGGTAAACACTCCCTTTCAAAGACCAGCGTAATAAGGATTTGCTGTCAAAGATATTCAAGAAGCAAATGAAAGGTTTTAAATTTGAAATGTGCCTGGGTCCTTTCAAATACTGATTTTTTTCCTGATAAACCAGAGGTCCTTTGAGTTGTAAACCAACATTCTGGAAAATAGTTTATTCAATATTTATAGCATACCAACTTAAGTGGTGTGATTTATGTAAAATTCCCTTGCATGTAACATGCTATGGTTACTGTTAGAGGCAATTTAAACAACATAAACAAACCTCCCCCCATACCGAGGAAGATCCCAATTCCCTTTCCTTGTGACTCTTCCTACATTTCAAAGGCCCCCTTTTTGTGATAACCAGGCCTCCAGCAACAGAGTCTGAAAATGACTCCTTCAAAGCACAATCAACCAGAAAGGATGGTTACAAATTGTGCTGTAGAAAGTGCTTCCTTAAGTTTTGCATTAGCAATTTCGGGTAGGCCTGCAAAAAAAAATGTATCGTCCCTGTCCCCTGACCACCATATCCTTATATACAAGTATCGTCCTGTGACACTAGGAGGATTGCCAAGATCATTCTTTGCGTTCTTCCCATCTCTGCCCACCCTTAAAAAAATAAAAATAAAAATGCTTACTAGTCTCTGTTGTGGAAGAAGCTTCTCCTACTGGGGTCCAGGCACAGATGTCAACACTTACTAATCCAGAACTAATTCTCCATATCAGATGGATGTTTAGGGGCTGCTTGATCCCCTACACTCAGGTGATATGTATTTCTCTGGGAATTTTAAGATTTTTTCTACTTTTAAATACAGAATTCGGAGGAATCTGCCATATTAATGCAAAAAGAGTGAAAATGTTCACTCCTTTGCACCAAATTTAGAGGCAGCATGTGTCCAAGAAAATGCAATACATTAAGGTATAAATATATTACATTTTACTAACTCCTTCCAGTTTTGTGCATATCTGGGAATCCCTACATTGCAGTTAGAAGTGAAACGGTAGCATATGTAGATATACCTGAACTAGCTTTGGTTTATCTAGCCTGAATAATAACAATTCTGAAGCCACGGCAAGCTGGGCTAGCTACCTGAATACAAGCCCATCTGGAATCCTGGGTACATACTCGGACAACTATCCAGGGCCGCAGCCAGTGTTGCCATGGCTTCAGCGCTATTGTTTTTTGAGCTAGGGAGATCAGAGCTAGCTTGGGGTATGTTGACATGCTGCAATCACACCTCTCAGTTGCTGTAAAGGCATGCTCTAAGAGTCTTCAATTTTATCTAGAGCTAGCTATGAACACAATCTCTGGTGAAAACTGGTGTAAACAAATCCTTTAGCTTTTCTGCAATATCCTTGTTCTCAGTTGCTTTCTGTATTACTTGGTAATTGAGCGGATCCACAAACTTGCATGCTTCCTGTTTCCGATATACTCTCTCCATAAGAAGAAAGCCTGGGTTCTTTCTCGTGAAATGAAACTGGAGAATTGCTTTGACATTTATAGAGTACCCAAATTAAGGAATGGACCACAAAGAGTGGCTCTGTCGCTCTGTCTCTCATGTGGAGAGACATGTGTAACAAGTCCTGAGAACAAAGAACTAAGATTTAGTCCTGGAATCTGATCCTAATATGCAACAAAATACGATCAATCAATTTTTAATTCCATATTATACTGCATTTGAAATGTCTGGGCCAAATTCTGCACTGACTAGAGCTGACGGAAAACAGCAAAGGGTATTCCTGCACATCCTTGTGAATAAAACCCTCCAACTGTCTTCACTGTTATTTGTGGTCTCCTTTGTTTATGGACACTTTGTTGAGTAAAATTGTATCTGCAGAATGTAAAAACATAAATAGTTGAAGTGAATCAATGTTGTAAGATTGCACCAAAGAAGCCTTCTCAATTTCAGTGTTTTTGTAGATTAAGATAGGTGACGGAAGAGGAGGGAGTTAGGTTGTTATGGAGGAGGAGGAAAACATAGTAAGGAACTATAGTAGAGATGTGGGAGGAAGCAATGTGTTATTGCCACAAGAAGCAACAATGGGAGCTTTTAGCCTGCTGGCACTCAAAGGCAGGAAAGGGAAGTTTAGACTTGAAAATAGACGAAGGTTTCTAACCATCAGAGGAGTGAAGTTGTGGAATAGCCTTCCGAGGGAAGCAGTCGGGGCAAAAGACCTATCTGGCTTCAAGATTAAACTCGATAAGTTTATGGAGGAGATGGTATAATGGGATAACATGATTTTGGCAATTAATTGATCTTTAACTATTCATGGAAAATAGGCCCAATGGCCTGTGATGGGATGTTAGATTAGGTGGGATCTGAGTTACTACAAAGAATTCTCTCGTGGGTATCTGGCTGGTGAATCTTGCCCACATGCTCAGGGTTTCAGCTGATTGCCATATTTGGGGTCGGGAAGGAATTTTCCTCCAGGGCAGACTGGAAGAGGCCCTGTGGTTTTTTCACCTTCCTCTGTAGCATGGGGCACGAGTCACTTGCTGGAGGATTCTCTGTACCATGATTTGAGGACTTCAATAGCTCAGACATAGGTGAGAGGTTTATTGCAGGAGTGCGTGGGTGAGCTTCTGTGGCCTGCATTGTGCAGGCGGTCAGACTAGATGATCATAATGGTTTCTTCTGATCTTAATGTCTATGAGTCTAAACTTTCTGCTGACTTAGGTGCATTTTAATGTTGTTGATTCATTTTTCACTTGCCTAGTTCATGGGCTTATTGAAAAGCTGAAATTTATGGATTTGTGGTGTTCTGAAATGTAAACACATTTCTACAGTCGTACAGGAACACAAATGCCCCTAGCATCCACTCCACCTCTCAAGGTGTGATTGTTGTATCAAGCGTCTGTCCTAGGAAAAAAGAAGCAAAACAGCCACTCTGTTTTCTGATTAAAGCTATTAATCTTTCAAATATGTGGGGGCATGTGCCAAACAAATCAAAACAGAAGGAACCCTCTAACTAAGCAGCCATGAGTTTGTCTGTGCTACCTATGTGAAAGGCAGATTCCAATCCCACTCTGTTGCATAGCGTAGCCCTCAAAACGTTAGGAAAAAGTTGGAGGTGACTCACCACATATTCTCAGTAAGTGCCTCAAGGAAGGGAAAGCTATACAAAACACCTTAAATTGGTCCCTCTTTTTACCATTTAAGCGCAAAGGAAAGGTGAAAGGGGGCTTTCAGGGAAGGGAATAAGTGCAAAAAGGACAAAATGTGGGACAGTTACTACACAGGGCTGGAAAGAAAATCTTGACCCAGTGTGAGCTTACGAAGTAGATCTCCAAAAAAGGGTGACAGCCACATGCTAGTTACACTGTCACTTACACTGGTGTGACTTCATGAAGTTATTCCTGGTCTTCAGCAGTGTAAGAGTACACTTTGGCCTCATGGCATCTATGTTTGGCTAATGTCAGCACTGTGTCATTATGAGATGGAATAGAAAATGCCTTCAAAAGAGAGCCATTTTTAAAAGTACATGAAGTCATCCATACACCTGATATTCATTTAAACAAAAAATATATGACTGAGAAAAGCTCTACCCTCTGATGCCTAGGTGAGATGGGAAGGAAAAGCCGAAAGGATGATAAATGTTGGAAGCTACAACAATGCTGGCCATATAAGTGTCCAGACACAGTATAGGGAGCCTTTCCACACCATGCATAGTACAGTGTGCTAGAATGGGAGACCAGCAACACACTGGCTGGTATGCTGTCAGGGCTTGACTTCTGCTCGACATGGGACATTTTCCTTCATGGCCAACATGTATGCTGTGCTCAGCAGCAAGTGTTAGTTAAGGGCATATACTGATCCATAAATCAGAAGCAAAATTTCCAATCTACCGCCACAGCCTTCCTAGTGCTATTCTGACCTTCAAGAGCAGGATAGATGTTGTGTCAGGCATTGACTAGTACTACTCCATTGCTCCTTACCACCAAGACCCCTTTGCATCATTCCCTAAGCCCTGGTCTACACTAGGACTTTAGGTTGAATTTAGCAGCGTTAAATCGATGTAAACCTGCACCCGTCCACACGATGAAGCCCTTTATTTCGACTTAAAGGGCTCTTAAAATCGATTTCCTTACTCCACTCCTGACAAGTGGATTAGCGCTTAAATCGGCCTTGCCGGGTCGAATTTGGGGTACTGTGGACACAATTCGACGGTATTGGCCTCTGGGAGCTATCCCAGAGTGCTCCATTGTGACTGCTCTGGACAGCACTCTCAACTCAGATGCACGATTGTTTGCCGTTGCTCTGATGCAGGGAGGGGCAACTGACAACACGGCTTACAGGATTGGCTTACAGGGAGTTAAAATCAACAAAGGGGGTGGCTTTACATCAAGGAGTATTTCAGGCAGGACTTCACGGAGGGTTCCAATAAGAAATGGTGCACCTAAGTTATTGTTCTTATTGGAACAAGGAAGTTAGTCTGGCCTCTGATTAATACATGGCTAGATTTACCTCGCTGCACCTTCTCTGTGAGTGACTGCAGTGTGACCTAGAGGAATGAGTCCCCTAGACGGGGGAGTGGGGGGGAAGCAAATGAGTACAAAACAAATCTGGTCTATTTCTTGTTTTGATCCACTCCATCTATCTTTTACATCTTTGGCTGGCAGCAGACGGTGCAGAAGGACTGCATGCCATCCACATCTCATGGCTGCTTGGCAGAAGATGGTACAATAGGACTGCTAGCCATCCTCATCTCTTGCCTGCCCGGCAGAAGATGATGCAATGGGACTGCTAGCAATCCGTATCACCTGCCTGCTCACCATAAGATGGTTCAATAGGACTGACTGCAGGACTAAAGAGAATGACCTGATCAAGTCACTCCAAATTTAGTCCCTGTGCCCATGTCTGCCCAGGCGCTCCTGATCGACCTCACAGAGGCGACCAGGAGCACCTCGGACATGACGATGACGGCTACCAGTCCTATTGCACCGTCTGCTGCCACAAGGCAATGGGTTGCTGCTGCTGTGTAGCAATGCAGTACCGTGTCTGCCAGCACCCAGGAGACATACGGTGACTGTGAGCTGAGCGGGCTCCATGCTTGCCGTGGTATGGCGTCTGCACAGGTAACTCAGGAAAAAAGGTGCAAAACGATTGTCTGCCCTTGCTTTCACGGAGGGAGGGAGGGAACGGGGGCCTGACGATATGTACCCAGAACCACCCGCGACAATGTTTTAGCCCCATCAGGCATTGGGATCTCAACCCAGAATTCCAATGGGCAGCTGAGACTGCGGGAACTGTGGGATAGCTACCCACAGTGCAACACTCCGGAAGTCGACTCTAGCCTCGGTACTGTGGAAGCACTCCGCTGAGTTAATGCACTTAGAGCATTTTCTGTGGGGACACACACACTCCAATATATAAAACCGATTTCTAAAAAACCGACTTCTATAAATTTGACCTAATTTCGTAGTGTAGACATACGCTAAGGTAAGGGCACCAATTTGGCCTTAACCTATCACATGCACCTCCATAACTGTAACTGAGACATATGATCTTCCTAGTTGAAATACTAAAGGGAACAGTGATGTGTCATGCACGGTTACCAGAAAAATGGTATTAAAAAAGTAAAAAAATAAGGTATTCAATGTAGCGGTAATCTAAAGTGCCAATAAGTAAGGCAAATTATGGGGTTCCAGAATGAACTAATTCTAAAATGGAATTGGACTTACTGTGAGCTCAGCACAGTAGATGGGTTAGAATCCATGTCTCTAATTATCCTAAGGTAAAGTATGGCAACATAGTTGTGTCTGTTGAAAATATTATAAAGTATTCTGTTTTCCTTTGTGAATAACATAGAAGCAACAGAGTGAGGTATCTGTTCAAATTATAATTAAGAAGTGTTGTTTAGTTGAGCAAGCAATGTAAGTAAAATACTATGGTTTGTATGCTACCCTCTACTAATATGAACAGCAGCCTTTGGAACCAGACAGTGATGTAAGGAAGGGGAGGCATGCAGTGGCTCCACTGTACTCTACCCCGACCTCTCTAGGGTACAGAATTTCTGCTTACCAAAGAAGTCAATGGTCTGAATTGGGAGGGAACAAAATTAGAGTTGGAAAGTGGTTAGAGATTCCAATAGAAGATTTTTAACTTGTTCTTATGGTTTCCTGTTGGTCAACTATGTTTTAGACCAGAACAACAGGTCTGCTGGTCCCTGCAGCTTATGTACAATTCTTGGGGCTACTGTTTTTCCAGCTGGAACTAAAACCAACAGAAAAGACTAGTCTCTAGAAAAACTTCCACTGCGGTAATGCTATGTCAAATAGCTTGTGCTCCTATACTGTTTCTGAAGAAGTGCTGAAGGAGGAGGGCTTGTGCAGGAGATAAGCTACTGGGAATATAACTCTGAGATTATATCTTTTAGGGAGTCAAGATATCATGTGAGGATATAGGCAGGTGCCCTCTTGGAGGACCTAGCTCACTGTTGGGTTGAGCTTCTTTTCCCTATAGATCTCTGAGGTCTGAAGGATTTGGAGGCAGTACCAAGTGGTTCCTCTCAGCCACGGAGCTTTTCCTCCACCTGAGAAGATCATTTCACAGAAACGCCACAAAGTTGAATCACTTGATGTTTCTTTGGCTATGTTGATACTACCGCGGTAAGTCAACCTAAGTTATGCAACTCCAACTACGTGAATAACGTAGCTGGAGTCGACATAGCTTAGGTCAACTTACTGCGGTGTCTTCACCGTGCTGCGTCGATGGGAGACACTCTCCTGTCGACTTACCTTACTCTTCTTGTTCTCGGTGGCATACCGGGGTCAACAGGAGAGTGCTCTGTGGTCAATTTAGCAGGCCTTCACTAGACCTGCTAAATGGATCCCCGGTGCGTCAATTGACAGAGCGTCGATCCGGCAGTAATGTGACATTGTTTTTTCTCACTCCTGCAGGATAGGATATAGCCCTGTGTGATCTGAGTCCACATATAGGCCCCCTTTCAGCAAGATACTTTAGCATACGTTTATGTGTAAACACTTGAACATTGACTTCATCACTTGTGCTTAAAATTATTCATGTGCTTAATCACCTTGCTGAATCAAGGCCTTACAGTCTATCATAAACCCAGTTACCAGACAAGACTGATAGTGTCAAAAAATGGCAGTATATCAGATTATTGTTTAAGATCACATTACACAATGAAGTATTTCTGTAAGCAAACTTGGCCTTCAAAATGTGTGAACTGAAGGAAAATTATGCTAACTAGAGAAAAATTACACATGGTTAAATTCTCATTGGGATATTGCCCTGTTTAACATGTATGTCTTGGGCAAAATGGGTGTATTCTTATTGAGACTAATGTTTAAAATATTACCCAATAATATGGTTTCATTGCTCATGCAGAATCTAATTTCTATTTATTCTGCACTAAGGTTACAAGAGGTGTCTATTTACTGAAGCCGGTTCAATAACTGAATGCAGAAATGTGTATATTTACATTTATTCACAGTAATCTATCATTTAGCTGCTCGTACTGCACAGAGCTCTGTTATTGAAATATATTGCTTTTTCTCTATATAATTTTCTTCTGTCTTGTTGCAGGGTAGGTTTTCCATTAAATTCCTTGCATGAGCCCCCTCTGCTTATATAACCATTTGCCTTCCCAAAAGACTCAGCATTAACTCTTCTGAGACTTGCTTTCATAAACATCGGATGATGGATGCAGTTTTTCCATTTCCTTTTTAAAGATCCATACACAGGAGGCTTGGTTCCCCCTTCCCCCCCGGCCCACAAATATCTGCTACTGCTGAACCCAGGAAAGAGAAGAAACTGTGTTCATAATTTCTATATAGAGTACTTGGAAAGGCAACAGGTTTTGATTACTTAGGGCAAGGTTTGGACTACTGTTTGTATGGGTACACAAGGGGAAGTGCTTCTACCCAAACTGCATTTCCATATAAGGACTAAGCCTGAGCTCTGCTAATTAATTATCTGCATTTTTTTTACCATTTTTAACTTTAATTAATGCATATATTAATAATATTTCATTGCTATCAAACACATAATTCTACATACCCCAGAAATCCAGAAGTTCTCCCATGTTCCCCAGTATTCAATGTTAAATAAATTCAGGTTCAGGTGAAGTGAACAGCAAAGACAATCAAGGTAAGTGGTACACAAATAGGAGAAAAGAGAATTGGACAGGTTGAATCAGATTTCAGTCCAGAAACTATAATATAAGATTGTAAACGCCTGCAACTGACTTATGTGCTATTTATGTCTAAGGTTCTTGCAACGATTTCACTTATGGTTAAAACGAGAAACTGCTGTTTAATTTTATCTTTATTTTTTTTCACCTCCTTGCTATAGTTAGCCTTTTGCCATCATTGTTTTTTCTCCATTTGGCACTTGTCTGTACAACTTAAAAAGCACTATTGCACTAATGGCAAGAAGCTATTCCCAAGGTTTATCACAAGAAGTTGGGGTGTACGCTGGAGTTCTCAGGTGGGCTTGGGGGATTGTTCCCACCATGCCACAGAGCAGACATTGACCTGCTCCATGACATTTACTCTAGTGTCAGAGCTGGAATGGCTCTGCAGTTCTTGCACTGGATACTCAAATAAGATCCAAGAGTAGAACACCCATCAGCTGTTACCATCTGCTTTCCCCACCCTAATGAATTACTACAGGGAACTGTTCTGGGAGCTTCAGGTTAGCTGGGTTCCACAGCTGGCCCGTGCTCTAACTTTCCTCTTCACTGCTATGGAACCACAGTAGTTGTGCCACAGATGGAGCCCGCCATATTCTTGAGGCAGGATTGGCTTCTAAAGTAAAAGAATATCCAGTTACAGAATTACAGTTCAGATGGATATATTGTGATCAAAGGAAACCTTAAGATGTTTTAATTTATTAACTAAGAAAAACTCAAAGGACCATTGAATCCACAAGTTAAGTTTTCCTCTGTCTGTTCTTTCCTCATTTTCATACAAAATGGGGGTGACTTCAGTCTCTCTCCCAGTGATATAAATTAGGGGTAGCTCCAGTGAAGTAATGGAGTTACACTGGTGTAAGATCAGAATCTAACCCTCTAGCTGTTTAAATGGAAGTGGCAGTATTTCACAGTGAGCCTCAGTCTGTTTGCCTTAACAAAAAGAAAAAAAACATATTTAATAACTTTATAAAATGAAAATCTAGAATGAAAATTTCTCTAAATTGCTTCTATATTACTCACTGACATTTTGATCTCTTTAATGAATTGTTTTCTTGTTAGTAAAATTATCATAGAAGTTCCAGATAAGCAGAAATTTTACTGTCCCATATTACTAGCACAGTAATGAACTGTCAGACTATTCTTAACATGTTCCCATTTCATTTTCCTATAGCTATTAAATTAATGAATCACTCTCCTATACTACGTGATCCAGACTTCAAGTATGTGTTGATTAAAGATCAGCGTGTATGGTAGTTGGTCACCTGCTTCATAATTATAGCTCTAGGGCTTCTTAGTTGAATGAACATTGAGTCTGCTACTGAATATTGGAAAGTGCTTGTTTTTTTTCTCATTGGAATATGACTCAAAGATTGCATTGACATCGAGGACTAGATGCATTTGCTGCTGGCTACAGTGCTAGTATAGGGGCTGTGTTAGAAAGGGGCAAACTTTGTAGGCAGATCATATTTTACAATGCAGTTGATATAGGGAGTTATATGGAACACTGAGATCACTGCTGGTATATGTCTTAAACTACTGCTATAGCTTTGGAAAAACTTTGTTGATGTGTGCCTCTTCTCATGATGTTGCTGTGCTTTCTTGCCATTCCCTCTTGAAGCTGCCTGCCAATACATCCATCTGTGCACTTCTGTCCATTTCTACTTGTTGCATATCACACTTAAGGCTGCCCACTGCCATGACTCCTCCGTGAAAGGCAGGAAAATCTAAGATTTTTCTTTAAAAAAAATTAATTATCTCTGTGCTAGTAAGTGGGATACTCAACTGCTCTCAGTCCTCTGTTCAGCATAAATAATATTACTATGACAGGAGTCACCAGTTGGCACTGTTACACGTAGTCTAACAAGTTCTTTTCTGTAGCACATGAGCCGTTTACGGCCTGAAGGAATGCTGTGGAGTTTTGTGATGCAGTTTCTTGGTGGGGTGGGGGGGAGATTTTGAAGGCACCACAAATTTTCTCTTAATCTCTAATATTGCTCACTAGAGTAAATTCTTGGAGCACAATTGCCCAAGGGAACTGGGCATTGGTGCTGGGTTGAAATTTCTGAAAGAGGGGTTTGCTTGTGTACCATTTGTGACCACCTCTGTTCCAGGATTGATATACATAGTATAAAATAAACAATTTACATTCAGAAAATATGTAGACTCCTTGCCACTGATTCACCTCCAACAGTAAACCAATCTGTAAGGCCCTAATATATACTATTGCTTGTCAAGGGGCAACAGTATTTTAAAAATGATTTGTATTTGTATTGCAATAGCACCTGAAAACCCTAATAAGGATAAAGATACCATTATGCCAGGCACTGTTTGGATATGAGAGGAAAAAAAAATCTTACGTTCTTACCTGTACTGCCATTGAATATTTTGTAAACTGAACCATCAGATACTAACATCTCAGTTTGATTATCAGCTTGTTCATCCATGTTTTATCCTCATATACAAATGTACTTTTTAAAATGGAAAAATAAAAAAGTTTTGAAGTTTCCACACAATTTCAGTTGGTGTTTGAAAGTGGCTTAAAAAGTTTACATTTTATAAAATATTTACGTCTTTTAAATTTTGAATGTCTAGTTTTTCAGTCTTCTTCTGATGTCATTTAGTATTAAAATAAACATACCAAATTCCTTCAGCCTTTGTTTAATGTCAAGTGTTGATGCAGAGTGTAAGATTTTAAGTCCAAAGCTGGTCCCTCCAGCAGCTTCGGAGATTCAGTTGCATTTTGTGGCATTACCTGTGTGGAATTACTTCTGGCGCATCAACAAGATGCAATCTGGGGGTATTGAAAATGTGATTAGTTCCAGGTGATCATGTCTCCAGTTCAACTGGGACATCTGCTACCTCTACTAGTGGGAAATAATGAAATGATACCCTGAAGACAATGAAATGTTGGCTGTCTCCAGAAAATCTTAAAAATATACTGTGCAGCTGTTTCCAGTAGCTAGCTAGCTATTAGTCTCTCTAGTGGTTGTTAACTGAGAGATCCAGGTATGCTAAAGTGACAAAAAAAAAGTTTGCATCCTCATTAAGTACAAAAATAGGATCAAACCAAGTTGACTTGGTAAACTCTTTAACCTGTCTCTAGATATAGCATCTAGAGACAGGTATGACATCTATAAAGGATCACTTGATTTTGTGCTAGTTTTTATGACACTCCTGTTGTAATCAGCTTCCAGTTGTACCAGTGTACTAAAATCGGAAGTACTCACTGACTTAAAAGGAGATAATTACCGATTTGTAGTGACCTGGGTAGAACATAGTCCACTGCTTCAAGCACATTAATTTATATTTGTTTACAATATGAGTCATGAAAATGATGCTGAGCTTTTTACCAGTACACATGTACAAATTCATCCCTGGTAGAACTCTGGACTTCACCAGGGATGAATTTCATCCACTGAGTAAAGCAAAACAATGCTTTTCAAAATTTTAAAACTATAGTTCTGACTTTGTAAAAAATAACGCTCCTTATCCCTCCCGCCATGCATAGGACAGAACCTCCACAGAAAATGTTAAATCCTTTCTCTTCAGGGACAAGGTATTACTCTAATGTGAACAGTGGTGATGGGGTCTGGCCTCATGTGAGCCGTAAGATGAAAGCAACAGAAGCCAGCAGGGGAAAATGAAGAGTGGAGCAAGATTAAAAGGGTTCTAACACTCCAAACTGCCATATTTATGGGAGGAAAATGCTGTGTGAAATACCATTCTTTTACTATTTCATGAAATATTTTCTGGAGAGTGGGAAACATTTGTAGAAATATTAAGCATACAATAGCATTTCCTGTCTCATATTCATAGACTATAAAACCAGAAGGGATCAACATGACCATCTAGTATAACTTCCTATATGGCATATGCCATAAGACTCCCCTGAATTAATTCCTGTTTGAACTAGAGCATGTATTTTGGGGAAAAAAAGATTCAAACTTCATTTATAGATATCTAGTGATGGAGAATTCACCACTGTCTTTAGTAAATTGTTACGACTAGTAACCCTCATTGTTAAAATAATTGTGCTTTTATTGCTAGTCTGAATTTGCCTAACTTCAGTTTCCATTCATTGGATCTTGTTATACGTTTGTCAGCTAGACTGAAGAGCCTCTATTATCAAATTTATGTTCCCCATGTAGGTACTTATAGACTGTGATCAAATCACCCCTTAACCTTCTCTCTGTTGAGCAAAACAGACTGAACTCCTTGACATGTTTTCCATACGCCTCACATAGTAGTTAATCTCATGGTATAATCAACACAAGATCATAACAGATGAAAGTTACTTCCAGGGAGTGAAACAGACAAGAAACCAGTTTCAAAATGTGCTGTTCAGCCTGATTTGTTCACCTTAAAAATACCTTAAAGAGCAAATGCCAACAGATTTGTCCAGAGAAGTGCAAAGTAATGCACACTGGAAAAAAATATTACCAACTATACATACAAAATTATGGGTTCTAAATTAGTTGTTACCACTCAAGAAAGAGATTTGAGTCATCGTGGTTAATTCTCTGAAAACATCTGCTCAATGTGCAGCAGCAGTCAAAATAGCTAACATAATGTTAGGAACCATTCAGAAAGTGATAAATAAAAGACAGAAAATATCACAATGCCACTATATAAATCCATGGTATGCCCACACCTTGAATACTGCATGTAGTTCTGGTCACTCCATCTTGAAAAGCGTATATTAGAATTGGGAAAAGTACATAAAAGAGCAACAAAAATTATTAGGACTATGGAACAGCTTCCATATGAGGAGAGATTAAAAAGACTGGGACTGTTCGACTTAGAAAAGAGAAAACTAAGGGGGGATGTGAGCGAGGTCTGTAATATGTGGAGAAAGTGAATAAGGAAACATTATTACCTCTTCACCTAACACAAGAGCCCAGAGTCACCCAATGAAATTAATAGGCAGCAGGTTTATAAAATACAGAAGTACTTCTTCACACAACACACCAGTCAGCCTGTGGAAGTTGTTACCAGGGATGTTGTGAAGGCCAAAACTATAACTTTGTTCAAAAAAGAATTAGGTAAGTCCATGGAGCATAGGTCCATCAATGACTATTACCCAAGATGGCCAGGGATGAAACCCTATGCTCTGGGTATCCCTAAGCCTGTGATTGCCAGAAGCTGGGACCAGATAACATGGAATGGATGACTCAGTAATTGCCCTGTTCTGTTCATTCCCTCTGAAGCATCTGGCATTGGCCATTTTGGACAAAAGGATACTGGGTCTGACCCAGTATGGCCATTCTTATGTTCTTAAGTAAGTAGCAATTTGTGATGATGGTTGCTGCCCTACCTCACCACATCAGTTCTTGGTAAGTGTTAACTAATACATAAAGGCTAAATTCTGCTCAGTTTACATTGGTGTAAATCCAGAGTTACTGAACTGAAAACAGTTGAGTTACTGTTTTTGCATGCCTACAACACAGCAGGCTTTGGTCCTTAATTCTTGGCATTTTGGGCATGTCCTTAGGATTGTGGTCAAATAATAGGGACCATCTTGCCAAGTGTGTGTGTGTTACACCACCAATTAAGTAATTTAATATTCTATAATAAACCTGTAGAATACCAGGTTTACTGTAAGAAATGTACTTCTAAATCTTGTAGTTCTTTATCTGGAGCAGCTAGTTCCTGGCAGCATGGATAGACACTCTGTTGCAATGATAAACTTTCAGGGACAAAATAGTTCCTGGTGTAACTTCCGTGGGTTGCAACTGGAGTGAATTTGTCTTAGTACAGTATATGCAACTAATTATTTCTGCTGGGTATTAGAAATAACATATTTGCCCATTTCTTCTCCTAAAGAGAGAGATAATTGTTCTATTTCTTTTCTTGTTTGCTGCTAAAAGAGATCTAACTTGAGACAAATGGGAATTGGTACCAGGTACTTTAAAACAAGGATCTACTTTATAAAATATATGCATAATATTAAAATTTAAGGGTAAAACAAAAATTAAATAAAGCTGGGATGGATGTGGAAAAGACAATAAAAATGTAAGCAATCGTACAGGCCAAATTTCATATGGCTATTTAGGTCAGGGGTTGCCATATTCCTGTTGGGACTGGACATAGTTCTCAGCAGATTTGTTTGTTTGTTGCCCAAACTATTGTCCTGATTCAGCAGCTGTGAGTTGCAATCCTATGGTACCTGCTTGTCTGAAAGGATGGGGAATACACGTGAGCCATGGATTGTTTAAGACTGGTTTAAAAATGAAACCCAAAGGATAGCAGGTCTAACCGTGCAGCATATTCTCTCATACATTGCCATGCCTGCTATCTTGCCTCAGTGAGATGACTAGACCTCAGCTTCTTTGAAAAAAACATGAGGGAGGAACCAAGAGTCTCTTAACTGAACCTTGAGGATCTCTTAATATATTCCAAAGTGGAAAAAGCTCATCAAATCAACTCTACATTCAGGACTAGAGTAACTCTTCTGTGACCTCAGGGGTAGCAGTTTGGAATGTCTCAGTGGCCTGTCCTTTTATTACCAAGATTTTTTTTTAATTGACCGAGAATCCCAGAACCTATAAGCCAGTTACTTAACAAAAAAATCAGGCAATACTTACAAATCCTGTTCTCTTTTTCCTGGTAATAGTTAAATTTCTGAGTTAAGCATGGGAGGATCACTTAGCTTTTCCATCAACGCTAGAAGACATCAAGGCCAGTAGTTGGCATATACTGTACACCTCTTTCTGTGGAATCTCAGGAACAGAATTTAGGGAGGGCACGGTATTTTTGAGCTCACTTTCACTCAGCCAAAGAACCACACTTCTAGGACATTATGGTGCTCATATAGTAAGATAATAAGTATCTATACTTGATATATATACAGTGTGCATACTCAAAGTGCCCAGATATTATTCCCCAGCACCCAATTGTCTTGTGCTGTATAGTATGGAAACTTCCTTCTTGAGAAGAAAACTAGGCAGCATGCCCATTATCCACTGGGCAAAGGTATATTACCAATCAAAATTTCAATCTGCCTACACAAGTACCAAGTAAATTAGCGTAACATTTTCTGTGGGAGAGCTGTCATGGAAGCAATTCACAACTAGATTTGGCCGAAAGTTTTACTAAATGGATAACAAGTATTTTTCCCACTCCGTTAAATTGACAATTTAAGCAGTATTTTGGCAGCAGATTATCCTGCAGTTTCAAAATTCTTTAATCAGAAGCAATGTTCAAATTTAAAAACAACATTTTAGGTGCATAGAAAAAGGTCCAGACAAGTTCCAGCAGACTTGTTGGACTCACAAGTGTGTGGGAAAACATATATGGCAGCTAGTTGGGAGGCATCTCCAAAGAAGCTTAACGCTCCAAGGACAAAAGTTTCTAACCTCAGTGCATGAAGTTGGACTATTAAATCAATATTTAGGTTCCTAAATAACAAAAAATAGTCTGTTATTTTCAGACCTGCTGAGCACCTGCAATGTCAACTGAAGAAACTATAAATGCTTGCCACTTTGGAAAATCAGGCTGTAATATCTTTTCTAGTAAGTAAGCAAGGCACATAGTGGAATTCCATTACATATTTATGAGTCTAACTTTAGGCACCTAGATCTGAAATATTTGGCTCACATCTCCCAAACAATGATATATGATGTGTTTATACAATATACTCTAGATCCGTAAAAATAACGAGTGGTCCTTGTGGCACCTTAGAGACTAACAAATTTATTTGGGCATAAGCTTTCATGGGTTAGAACCCACTTCATCAGATGCATGGAGTGAAAATACAGGAGCAGGTATAAATACATGCAAAGATGGGGGTTGCTTTACCAAGTGTGAGGTCAGTCTAATTAGATAAATCAATTAACAGCAGGATACCAAGGGAGGAAAAATAACTTTTGAAGTGGTAAGCAGTTCCCAAGCTGATTGGGGGAAGCAGGCTCAGCTATGGCCTTGCTCCAGTCAGGGCTCAGCAGGCCCTTATGAGAGGGCAGTGGACCAGGAGCAGAGAGTCTCCTCTAGCTGTGGAGGGAGATGGGCCTGGCTGCTGGGGAGCTTGAGAAGGTACCTGGAGTGAAGCAGGGCTGGGGGAAGGACAGAGGAGCTCCAGCCTGGAAACCCCCCCCCCCCCCAGGCTGCAGGCCTAGTTTAAGGCTGGAGAGGTACTGGGGTTGCAGAGGGCAGCCCAAAGTTAGGCAAAGGCAGCAGGTCCAAACCCCCCTTGCCTGTGATGATTGGCTTATACACTGCAGTTCGCCCCAGTGTGCGGGGGGCTCAATGGTGACTGGCAGTAGCCAAAGACTGAGGCACGATGGGGATAGTGGGTGGGGGGTTCCCTGGGGAGGGGAGACCCAGATCTGTGGGGTATTGCCTGGAGGGGCAGCACCCTAGGTAAAAGGGTGCTGGGGTCCAGGAGGGACATGGAGGGCCAGTGATGGTGAGACACTGGCAGAGGGCGCTCTGGAGCTGGTAAAAAGAGCTAATTCCCAGACAGCCAGCAGGAGGCGCGCTGGGTGAGTCTCACACTGTGACAGGCCTCCATCCCATGGGTCCAGATGATGAAGATGTCATCACTGTAGTGCAAGTAAAGTAGGGGTGTAAGGGGACGAGAGCTGAGGAAGCATTGTTCTAAGTCAGCCATAAAAATGTTGGCATACTAAGGGGCCATGTGGGTACCCACAGCAGTCCTGCTGATTGAAGATATAAATTATCCCCAAATCTGAAATAGTTGTGGGTGATGGCAAAGTCACAAAGTTCAGCCACCAGGTTTGCCTGCAGCCTGGGGGGTTTCCAGGCCGGAGCTCCCCAGCTCCCCTGTCCTTCCCCCAGCCCTGTTCCACTCCAGGTACCTTCTCAAGCTCCCCAGCAGCCAGGCCTATCTCCCTTCACAGCTAGAGGACACTCTCTGCTCCTGGCCCACTGCCCTCTTATAGGGGCCTGCTGAACCCTGATTAGGGTGTGGCCACAGCTGAGCCTGCTTCCCCCAATCAGCCTGGAAACTGCTTACCACTTCAAAAGTTATTTTTCCTCCCTTGGTATCCTGCTGTTAATTGATTTATCTAATTAGACTGATCTCACACTTGGTAAAGCAACCCTCATCCTTTCATGCATTTATACCTGCTCCTGTATTTTCACTCCATGCATCTGATGAAGTGGGTTCTAACCGACGAAAGCTTATGCCCAAATAAATTTGTTAGTCTCTAAGGTGCCACAAGGATGACTTGTTGTTTTTGCTGACACAGACTAACACGGCTACCACTCTAGATCAATGGATCTCAACCTTTCTAGACTACTGAACCCCTTTCAGGAATCTGATTTGTCTTGGGTACCCTAAGTTTTACCTTACTTAAAAACTACTTGCTTACAAAATTAGTCAAAAATACAAAAGTATCACAGCACACTATTAATGAAAAATGGCTTACTTTCTCATTTTTACCATATAACTATAAAATAAATCAATTGGAATATAAATGTTGTACTTACATTTCAGTGAATAGTATATAGAGAAATCATTGTATGAAATTTTAGTTTGTACTGACTTTGCTAGTGCTTTTTATGCAGCCCGATGTAAAACTAGGCAAATATCTAGATGAGTTGATATACCCCTGGAAGACCTCTGTGTTTCCCCCAGTGGTAAGTGTACCCCTGGTTGAAAATCACTGCTCTAAATTAAGACTTGAAACAGAGAAAGAAATCTTACATCAGGCTGGTTCTTATTGCTATTTACAGAAGTCTCAAATTGACACAAGTTGTCTGTCATACTTTTACAGTTTATGTTGAAGTTTAACTAACTTGAGTCTTGTAAAGAGGTGAATCTTCAGCCAGATCACCTTAGGTTAGGATTCTCTCAGGTATTTCAAGCCAAGTAGAAGACATAAAAAAAGAAATGTAGGGCCATTGGCTGAGATTTCTTTTCTCTCAATTACTGGCCTTTCCCCAGGGAACAGTGGATTCTCTGCACAGATGCCTCACTGGGGAGGAGCTGGATTTTTTCAACCAGGGCACGTGGCCAAAAGGGACAGAAAATATATTTAAGGAAGGGTGCATCTTTGTGAAGGAGGGCTGTCCATTGCCACATGCAGAATATGGACTGGAGAGTGTGAGAGAGAAGGCAGGAGGAACTCTGCTGAGCCTGAAATGGCTGACAAGGCCTCAGACTTACATAGTTGTGAATCAGACAGGACAAGGGTGTGTCTCAGGTCTTTTGTTATTTTGCAAAGATCTGTAACTCTTTTTAAAAGAGTAAAGTGATTATGGTTAAGAAATTCCTGTACTAAGCCTGTGTTCTTTGCTTTTCTATCACATATTCCTTGAAAGGGGTTGAATTAGAAGCCAGATGCCCACTGGTAGATGGAACTCTGGGGGAGCCAGTGTAAGCAACTATGGGGCTCAGGAGGTCTGAGTCACTGACTCCAGGTATTAGGGCAGCTGGATAGCAAAGTCCCACATTTCAAAAAAGGCAGGAGGTCTATGTGTGGGCGTGTGCCTTGAGGCTCAAAGCTCGAAACAGTGACTAGACTCTATCCAGACTCAGAGCACTTGGAAGTAGAACTTTCTGAAAAGTGGTGAATCCCTTTTTATTACAATGTTTACATTTTTGAGGAAAAAGTTGTGTCCCAAGGTGGGACTGCACTCTCTCTCACTCACTCTTACACTCACATACACATACATATTGTGGAAACGAATTTCAAGAAAAAATTCAGTTTCTGGAAAATCCAAAATGCTTTTCTTGCATTCCCAGCTGCCCTTAGGGAAGTCTCTTGTTAATTTTACAATTGATAACCTTCCTGCCTTGCTGCTGGAAAGGCAGAGAGCCGGTATGCTCTGCCTCTCAGCAACTCCCCAGCTTTGGGAGCTGGAGAGGCATTGCTTGTCACCTGGTGCTAGCGCAGAGGTGGAGAGGCAGAGTGCCCAGGTGCTTTGCTGTGTTTTAAGGAAGGTTACATCAAATTGTACTACACTTGGTGAAATAGTTTATTCTACCAAATTGGCATTTTCTGATAAAATTGGGGAGGGGGTTAAAAAATTTCCGACCAGCTCTGCTTAGGAGCATGTGGGATTCAGCTGTTGAATCCACTTATAACAGACTGGTTGCTTCCCAGAGAGGGACTGGGCCAGGTTGTAACTTACTTTTTTTTGTTCAGTAGGTGACATGTACTCCTTTGACATAATATTGAATCAATATGTGTGTGGGAAGAGATGGGGGAATGGTATTCAAGATCTGTTTTTTTTCTACGCATGAGACAAATTAATACCTTGACAACTTGTGTTATTTAAATATATCATGTTGCCTTTACAAAATTAGATGTGAACTTCAGTGTCCCAGAAAAATTACACCTTGAGCAATTACATTCTGCCCCTCTATATTCCTCCTGAAGATTCACCAGACTCTGTATTCTTCACTTCCCAGCTCCAAGTGCTGTAAAGCAGACCTGCTAAACAATTACCAGGTAAGTGAACAAAATGCACTGAAAATTTAAGTCATTATGATTATCCTGATGTACTTGGGGGGTCTATCAGTGTTTCCATTATTAACTAATATTTCCAGATGTTCTTTAATGTGGTGGTGGAAAAAAGTCTCTGTTGAAATATAGTATATAAAGGCTATCTGGTAGGGATCTTATTTCTTCCCTTACTATCAAGTTTAATGTAATCCAGACAAATAGATTGTGGGAGTGCATACATGTCTTGGTCGCTATATTTTTGTAGTTGAACGTAGAATGTGGTTTTATATGGAAAGACAATATGAATAAGGTCAAGTGGCTTACAAAGCAGAAAATACTCATACTCATTTTTACACTAAATTGTGACTGGCTCTGCATGGATAGACAAGACTTTATACACACTGCTGCACCATGCTTCCTTTGCAGCCCTGTATCGATGAAATCCTCATTTGGGATTTGAAGCTGTAGCACTGCTTAACCCTTTCACCAGTGGAGGTGATCACTTCCTGAAAAGGGGTAAAGAGATATGAGGGAATAGCGGGTAAATAGCCCACTCTCCTACATTGGCCAGATGAGCTGGGGGGTGGGGGGACATCCTATACCCCTTCGAGGTGTGGTAGAGTCCTCACCCATCCTCTTCTCTAGTTGCAGGATGATTTGTGGCTTAGTCAGCCCAAATTCCTACTGGTGCTCCTTCTGCAACATGGCCTTTCCTAACCTCCCAAAATAGAGGGTGTGACTAATGTTACACTCTGGTCCTATGTGTCATAGGCTTTTAGGAACATAGCATTGATAAGAACATAATAACATAAGAATGGTCAAACTCGGTCAGACCAAAGGCCCATCTAGCCCAGTATCCTGTCTTCCGACAGTGGCCAATGTCAAGTGCTCCAGAGGGAATGGCTATTACCTGGTAATCATCAAGTGATCCACCCTGTCGCCCATTCCCAGCTTCTTGCAAACAGAAGGAACACCATCCCTGCCCATCCTTGCTAATAGCCATTGATGGACCTATCCTCAATGAACTTGTCTAGTTCTTTTTATCTAGTTCTGTTATAGTCTTGACTTTCACAACATCCTCTAGCAAAGAGTTCCATAGGTTGACTGTGCGTTGTGTGAAAAAATACTTCCTTTTGTTTGTTTTAAATCTGCTGTCTATTAATTTCATTTGGTGACCCCTAGTACTTGTGTTATGAGAAAGAGTAAATAACACTTACTTATTTACTTTCTCCACACCAGTCATGATTTTATAGCCCTCTATCATATCCCCCCCTTAGTCGTCTCTTTTCCAAGGTGAAAAGTCTGAATCTTATTAATCTCTCCTCATACAGCAGCCATTCCATACCCCTAATCATTTTTGTTGCCCTTTTCTGAACCTTTCCCAATTCCAATATATCTTTTTTGAGATGGGGCGACCACATCTGCTTGCAATATTGAAGATGTGGCGTACCATGGATTTATATAGAAGCAATATGATATTTTCTGTCTTCTTATCTATCCCTTTCTTAATGATTCCCAACATTCTGTTTGCTTTTTTGACTGCCACTGCACATTGAGTGGATGTTTTCAGAGAACTATCCAATATCTCTTTCTTGAATTTAGACCCCATCATTTTATACATATAGCTGGGATTATGTTTTCCAGTGTGCATTACTTTGCATTTGTCAACACTGAATTTCATCTGCCATTTTGTTGCCCAGTCACACAGTTTTGAGAGATCCTTTTGTAGCTCTTCACAGTCTGCCTGGGACTTAACTGTCTTGAGTAGTTTTGCATCATCTCCAAATTTGCCACCTCACGGTTTACCCCTTTTTCCAGATAATTTATGAATATGTTGAATAGTACTGGGCCCAGTACAAACCTCTGGGGGACACCACTCTTTTACCTCTCTCCATTCTGAAAACTGACCATTTATTCCTACCCTTTGTTTCCTATCTTTTATCCAGTTACCAGTCCATAAGAGGACCTTCCCTTTTGTCCCATGCCTGCTTACTTTGCTTAAGAGCCTTTGGTGAGGGACCGGGTCAAAGGCTTTCTGAAAATTTAACTATATCCGCTGGATCCCCCTTGTTCACATGCTTGTTGACCCCCTGAAAGAATTCTAGTAGATTGGTGGGGCATGGTTTCCCTTTACAAAAAACATGTTGACTATTCCCCAACAAATTACATTCATCTATATGTCTGACAATTTTGTTATTTACTATCATTTCAACTAGTTTGTCTGGTACTGAAGTCAGGCTTACCGGCCTATAATTGCCAGGATCACCTCTGGAGCCCTTTTTAAAAAATTGGTGTTGCCTTAGCTATCCTCCAGTCATTAGGTTCAGAAGCTGATTTAAATGATAGGTTACAGACTACCCTTAGTAGTCCTGCAATTTCACATTTAAGTTCCTTCAGAACTCTTGGGCGAATACCATCTGGCCCTGGTGACTTATTATTGTTGGTTTATCAATTTGTTCCAAAACCTCCTCTAATGACACCTCAATCTGGGACAGTTCCTCAGATTTGTCACCTAAAAAGAATGGCTCAGATATGGGAATCTCCCTCGTCCTCAGCTGTGAAGACCGATACAAAGAATTCATCCTTCAGTGCTCCTTTAGCATCTCGATCGTCCAATGGCCCCACTTGTTGTTTAGCAAACTTCCTGCTTCTGATGTACTTTAAAAAAAAATTGCTATTACTTTTTGAGTCTTTGACTAGCTGTTCTTCAAATTCTTTTTTGGCCTTCCTAATTATATTTTTACACTTCATTTGACAGAGTTTATGCTCCTTTTTATTTTCCTCATTAGGATTAACTTTCACTTTTTAAAGGATGCCTTTTTGCCTCTCACTGCTTCTTTTAGTTTGTTGTTTAGCCACAGTGGCACTTTTTTGGTTCTCTTACTGTGTTTTTTAATTTGGGGTATACATTTAAGTTGAGCCTCTATTATGATGTCTTTTAAAAGTTTCCATGTAGCTTGCAGAAATTTCACTTTTTGCACTGTACCTTTTAATTTCTGTTTAACTAACTTCCTAATTTTTGTGTAGTCCCCCTTTCTCAAATTAAATGCTACAGTGTTGGGCTGCTATGGTGTTTTCCCCATCACAGGGATGTTAAATTTAATTATATGGTCACTATTACCAAGCGGTCCAGCTATATTCACCTCTTGTACCAGATCCTGTGCTCCACTTAGGACTAAATCAAGAATTGCCTCTCCTCTTGTGGGTTCCAGGACTATCTTCTCCAAGAAGCAGTCATTTAAGGTGTCAAGAAACTTTATTTCTGCATCCCGTCCTGAGGTGACATGTACTCAGTCAATATGGGGATAATTAAAATCCCCCATTATTATGGAGTTTTTTATTTTAATAACCTCTCTAATCTCCCCGAGCATTTCACAGTCAGTATCACCATCCTGGTCGGGTGACCGGTAAATATATCCCTACTGCTGTATTCTTATTATTAGAGCATGGACTTACTATCCATAGAGATTCTATGGTACAGTTTGGTTTAAGATTTTTAATTCATTTGATTCTACGCTTTCTTTCACATATAATGCTACTCTCCCACCAGCACGACCTGTTCTGTCCTTCCAGTATATTCTGTAACCTGGTATTACTGTGACCCATTGAAAAAAGAACAGGAGTACTTGTGGCACCTTAGAGACTAACAAATTTATTAGAGCATAAGCTTTCGTGGGCTACAGCTCACTTCATCGGATGCATAGAATGGAACATATAGTAAGAAGATATATATATACATACAGAGAAGGTGGAAGTTGCCATACAAACTGTAAGAGGCTAATTTAGATGAGCTATTATCAGCAGGAGAAAAAAAACTTTTGTAGTGATAATCAAGATGGCCCATTTAGACAATTGACAAGAAGGTGTGAGGATACTTAACATGGGGAAATAGATTCAATATGTGTAATGACATTCCACCAAGTTTCTGTGATACCTATTATATCAATATCCTCATTTAATATGAGGCACTCTAGTTCACCCATCTTATTATTTAGACTTCTAGCATTGGTATACAACCACTTTAAAAACTTGTCACTTTTTAGCTATCTGCCATTACATGATGTAATCGAATGGGACTTTTTTTTCATTTGACTGTTTCTCATCAGATCCTACCTGTATTTTATCATCTTCCATCCTCTCCTCCTTATTAGGACATACAACATCTCCATTAATAGATCCTCCCCTAAGATCCTCTGTCTGAACCTGCTCCTCCACACCTGTCCGCTTTCCCCCAGCCCTGAGTTTAAAAACTGCTCTACAACATTTTTCATTTTAAGTGCCAGGAATCTGGTTCCATTTTGTTTTCAGTGGAGCCCATCCTTCTTGTATAGACTCCCCCTTTCCCAAAAGTTTCTCCAGTTCCTAATAAATCTAAACCCTTCCTCCCTACACCATCATCTCATCCACGCATTGAGACCCTCCAGTTCTGCCTGTCTAACTGGCCCTGTGCGTCTGTTTTGATTTGTATTACCAAATGTCATAATTAAGGCTTCGAGTCCATCACGGAAGTCATGGATTCCATGACTTTCCGGGACCTCCAAGATTTCTGCAGCTGGGAGGTGCAACTGACACAGGGCTGCTGGAGAAGCTCAGGCGGCCCAGGGCCTGCCAGACCTACCCCCTCCAGTAGCAGTGGCGGCGATCCCGGGCAGTCCCTCCCCCCTGCCTGCCTCCAAGCACCAGAAGGCCCCCCTGACCATCAACAGGCACACCAGTGGGCATCCCAGAGGCCCCCCTTCAAGCAGAAACTGCATCCCCAGAGCCCCCCAGAGCCTCCAAGATTTAGTCAGGGGTATTTTTAATAAAAGTCATGGACAGGTCACAAGAATTTTTGCTTATTGTCCATGACCTGTCCATGACTTTTACTCAAAATATCCATGATTAAATCTTAACCTTAGTTATAATGGTATCTCTAATAAAAACTATAGTACATAGCATAATTAGCCTTAGGCTTAAAAGCTATGTGTTAAGAAGACCTCAGCTAGAGACAAACCAAGAGTTTTATTAGGTTGATATTATACCTGCTGTCAGTAACATGCTGTAATTGCAGGTCTCAAATGGTTTCTGGCATGCCATTGTACTAAAATCTTGTCTTGATTCAGTCCCTTGTAGCATCCCAGATGCACCATGGCTGGTGCAAGCATTGTAGGTGTTTAAGCTGCTAAGCCTCTGCAGGTCCCAATATGCACTCCCCAACTGCCTTCAACACCACACTGCTTCCAAAGTGCCAAACCCCTGCCCATTTGATCCACTCTTCCAGTTGTTAGAAACTCTGCCCCTGCTGGTTACACATTACCATCCCAACCAGGAGAAAAAGAGCATGAGTCGGTTCATGGCCCAGCCTAGCAGGTTCACCGAACTGCCCTTTGCTGAACCATCAATGCTCAGCTGATTCATCACGATGTCTTGAAAAAAAAAATCTAACACACAATTGACCAACATCTGTACACCTATAATGGCTCCAAAAGTGGCATGTGCTATAGCATGTGATACTGTTTATCTTATCAGCTCTGCTGATAGTTATTAGTTATTCATTCGTTATAAATTAGTTATTCATTAGTTATAAATAGTTATTCATTATTTTTATACAGTACCTGGATACAAAGGTGTCTTGTTTTTTTCACTTTATGAACAAAGGGTTTAGTTTGACTTTTGTATGATTTATGTATTGTGGGTTTCTGATTGAGCTTTTTCGCTTTCATTGTATTTCTTTAATTTCCTCTCCAGCTATTTCAAAATTAGTCATTAGAGAATTAAATACCTGAAATACATATGATCGTAAGAAGTGGTGGAGTAGGGCAGGATGGGTGGGGAATCACACTAATTTGTTAATCCCAGAGGAAAACAATCCATTCCTTGTCATGTCTCCCATCTCAGCCCACCCATTCCCAAACACACACAAATATTTTAGTGCAGAGGGTTATAGTTGAACTTAATAGGTACAATCCTACTCTCACTTCCACTCTAAATTCAGTTCTACTGTACATTTTGACTATAGCCCTCACTTGCTTTTTCCCTTTGTCTTGCTTGTTGGCGCACCTGGACAAAAGGATGAACACATTTTAAATGGCTTCATGGTAGTAAAGGAAAATAAAATGTTTTCACCCCAAAAGCACCGATTCTATTCTATTCTCATCTTTGGTGTGTCTCACTGAGAAAAAGGGAGTCCCATAAATGGAATGAGTGCAGAATATACAATAGAGATCCAAAATACGTCTCAGAGAAGAGCATTGTGCCCTTTTGGTCAGGAGGATCCACTGAGAACAAAAATATGCTGGCAAAAGTGCCCATGATATGTGTGTGAAAAACAGCAACCCTAGCTGGAACAGTACCAATATTTATAGGATGCTTACTGCACTATTTATTGGAGTTTACAGCTTTGGGATGGGCATTTTCTCTATCAGATTGCCTGGAGCTTACACATTCCTTCATGCTCTTATGTTTTCAAAATATGTGTATTAGGTATATTTGCTAACCCTTCCTGTGCTTTTACAGCCAGAACCACAAGTGCAATCTGTTGAATTTATGTGCACGGATGGATGTTAAAATATAATATATATATATATATATATATATATATATATATATATATATATATATATATATATATATATATGAAAAAAATGCCTCCTTGCCCATGTGAATTCACCCCAATACATGACTACTGACCTGTAGATACCATTTACCCAATAACGGGAGTAGTATATTAACATTTTGTTAGTCCTAGAAGTAATGCTTAGTTGGGGTATAGTATTGTATGTGTTATACAGTATTTACACTCAGGGATGTATTGACTTCTTGGGAAAGTAATCAAGATGGTGAGACTTTATATTCATTATCCTACTACTTTTGTATTATAGTAGTGTATTATAGCTAGGCTCTGTGCATACACATAGTAAGGTTCTCCTGGCCCTGGAGTGTTCATAATGTCTGAATAGGTGAGGGGGATGGAAGGGAGGGATGAAGTGATATCACCATTTTCCAGATGGAGAACTGAGGCAGATTGATGTAACTTTGTGTGTAACGCTTGGAACTTGCATACATGGTCCACATTGGAGGGGTGTAAACTCCAGTGTGCACCAGTGTGTCGCACACTGACTGGCCCAAGTGGACCTGCTCATGCACACTAAAAATTCCCTAGTATATGTTAATGTAGTACTGTTTGAAATGGGACTGCATTAACACACACTAGGGAACTTTGGTGTGGACTAATGCACCGTGTAGATGAGCCCTTAGTGTAGTTTCTCTCAAAATATAATGTAATATCTTTGGGACAGAGACTGCTTTCTCCTGTTCCAGCACCTAGCATGAAGTATACTGATCCTCACAAGGGTGCTACCGCAATACATACAACAAAAATGCTTCATTCACAATTACAGCGCCACTTTAATGGTCACCCTATTTTCTGTAACATAAGAGGCAGGAAATTGAGTGGATGCTCATTTGATTAATCCCAACAAGCACAAGTGGACATATGGTGCACTGGGGAGTAGCCAGGTTTATGACTTGAACACAATTTTAGTGAGAACAATATACCTCAATAACATTAAATATTTTATTTCTTGCTTTTACTGGAGTCATAAAAAATGTGTTGTAATAAAGGAAGTATGTACGGTACCAGTAAATGGTCCTGGTATTTCATTTATATATTACCTTTCTCCCCTGCCCCATTTATATCCTTGTAAAAGAGGCATGTGTCAGGGTATCCTCAAGATTTTAGTGCATTGTTATTGTTACCCTGAACAAAATATATGTAGTATTTTTTTTTAAATTGGATCTTCAGGTTTTTTTTAATCCATCTGTTCCTCTTATATCTCTCTGGTATGATGCATGCCAGACAAACACTTGGAGTATTTGATGGGTTTGTGACACTTGATTTTCTCTTTCCCTTTATCCAATACTCACATTTCTGACTTCCCAAATGCCTTTTATGTATTCTTAATGTTACTTAATAACTTGGTAACATTAGTCTGACACGTATCTTTACTGAAAACAAACTAAACTTTCCCCCGCTGCACATACATACAAGACAACACAATGATGCAGCTATATGTTTCTCCTATTAGGAAAGGCTCTGAAGCTTTTTGGGTAAAGGAATAATTATTCCATTCTTGTCAGCCATCAGGGAATGCTTTCAGCATCTGAAAAGGTAATGCTAAGGAAGTAAAGTTAATAAAATTAGCAGGGTGACTGATAAAATGTTTATAATGGTCATTAAAAACACTGAATTAAAGAACAAGTTACTCTCAATCCTGAGACTTTACATCGAGTCAGGGAGTAAAAGGAGGCAGTTTCCTGCCTTCTCTCTCATGGTAAGGAGAGAGCTGAAGCAATGGCAACGTGCCCTGGCTATCTCTGTTAGAGGAGAAAGAGTGTCCGAGGGATGGATGGTCTGTTTTCTGCTGAGAGGAGGAGAGTTAAGTGTGTGAAGTACAAGTGCCACAGACACTTGGACAGCAGTACCAGGGAGAGGTAGACATGGAGTTTGAAATGGGCTTTCATTTGGCTCTAGAATATCATCTCTGTATTGGAAGTGTTAAGCAGCAGCTGTCCAAAGCTGGCCTGGAATGCCTACAGATGGTTCAGATCTCAATGATAAACCATCTGCTCTGGGAGAAGAATCCAGGGCATCAGTGAAAATAGAGCCTAGTTCTAGAGAACACAGTGACTTGAATTGCATTGGAACAGAAACACTGGTGAAAACAGATAATTGCAAATCTTGCCCAAATGCTTAAAGTGGCTACTGGAAGTAAAAACTACATTTGCTTGTGTTTAGTGAAGTAATTAAGGGGAATAATTCAGAACATCTTCTAAGATGTTGTTGCTCATGATCAAGTATTCTGCTCCCTCCTTAAAAAGATATTTATTGTAGAAGGTCTTCTGTTGACTCATCCTGTTAGCAGATTATGGAATCTTACCGGGAGATGCTGACTCATTGTGGCAGGTGTGGCTGATTAACTGTATCCTGATTACAAGGGATGTGGGAGTGGCTGTCTGGGCATAAAACTAGTCTGACAGATGTCTTTGAGGAGGAAGCCTAGGAACAGCCAAGTCTGGAATACAGTTTGGGTTGATCTACTGAATTACTATTTCTACTGTTAGTAAGGCCAAGCCTCAAAAAAGGAGGAGAATTTGGATTACACTCCATGTTTACTTTTTTTACAGCAAGGCAAGAACACTTGCTCACAAATACATGAATAAACTCATGGAAATTTTTGGCTTTGGATGCCTTATACATCTAAGGAGTCTGATGGCACCTTAAAGACTAACAGATTTATTTGAGCATAATAAATTAGTAGATGTGCAGGTGAATAATGTGATATATGCCATCATGTGCCAGCAATGTCCCTCTGCCATGTACATTGGCCAAACTGGACAGTCCCTATGTAAATGAATTAATGGATACAAATCGGACATCAGGAATGGTAACATACAAAAGCCAGTAGGAGAACACTTCAATCTTTCTGGACATTCTATAACAGATTTGAAAGTAGCTATACTTGAACAAAAACACTTCAGAAACAGACTTCAAAGAGAAACAGCTAAATTCTAAATTAAACTAAACTAAAATTCATTTGCAAATTTAACACCATTAATTTGGGCTTGAATAGGGACTGGGAGTGGCTGGCTCATTACAAAAGCAGCTTTGCCTCTCCTGGAATTGACACCTCCTCATCTATTATTTGGAGTGGACTACATCCATCCTGATCGAATTGGCCCTGTCAACACTGGTTCTCCACTTGTGAGGTAACTCCCTTCTCTTCATGTGTCAGTATATTTACGTCTGCATCTGTACTTTTCACTCCATGCATCTGAAGAAGTGGGGTTTTTACCCACGAAAGCTTATGCTCAAATAAATCTGTTAGTCTTTAAAGTGCCACTGGACTCCTTGTTGTTTTTGTGGATACAGACTAACATGGCTACCCCCTGATACTTATACATTGAAGCATTAGTGTAAACAATGCACTATACTAATATTCTGTAATGGTTTGTCCAACCCAATGTTAAAAGTCCACATGCTGGAGCTTCTACCACTTGTGCTCTTCCATCTAATCTCACAATACCTCCCCCGCCCCAAGATTAGTCCTATTGTTTTCTTTCTTCCAACCTAGTGTGACACCCCACCCTTTACCACCCACACAACTTTTCTTCCTTCCTGTTAAATGCTATTTTAACTCCCCTCCCCCCAACGGGTTTAGTCATACAATTCCCATTACAATTAATAGGAGCTGTGTGACTAAATATGTTTGAAACATCTCAACATAAATTAATAACATTTTAAAGTGTCCCCAATAGTCAATTTTGATGAAGCCTTCACACATGTAATACAAATTTGCATTCCTATATTGCTGTCACAGTGCATTGCAAGTTCTTACCGAATCGGCTGTGCACTGTCACCACTAGGTCTTTGAGTATTGCTATTTCCTAGTTTCTTCCCCCCACTGATTCTCTGCGTTCAAACTTTTTTCCCCAAGGCATTAGTTTGCATTTTTCCAGGCTGAATATCCTTTTGTTATTACCTGATAATATTTCTAGCTTCTGTCCTCATATATTATTTCTTAGTCCATTCTGGCATGCCAGCACTGGCTATTGCTCTTTTTGTCACAGTCATTTATGATTTAAAATTAAGGCCGACACGATATCCTGATCTCACAATAATATGCCCTTTTCCCTCAGCCTCATCCATCAGGACAAAAAGTTAACAATAACTTGAAATTACCTTGCTTTTCCCCCATCCCCAATTTCTGTCATGATGTTGTTTGTAGGTTTTGTTATTGTTGTTGTCTGTAAATGATTTTATGCTTTAATCCATGAGAGAACTTAGAAGAGCAAAGTAGTATTCCACACAATCCTGGCAGAGACAACATAGCTTTTCATCTGTCCAATGAAGAGGTACAGTAAAATGCACAGAACGCAATGTATGGGTATGTGACCCAGAGGTTCATTTGTGATTCACTGCTCTGTGTCAGCGACTTTTGTCAGGCCTGACATACTCACTACACCTCACACATTGGTGTCATGATATTTATTAAAAGGTGAACCTAATAAATTGTTTGAAATCTAACTGGTCATTAGTGTCACTGTGAAATGTTTGTAAGAACTCGGTAAATTGAAATTATGGATACTCTCTGTATGTCCTGGAGACTGTAAACAGACAAAGGTGACAAAACAGATTTCTTCTATACAAAAGGGAAAGAAAATATGGTGGTAGATGTCCTGTCTGGGAAAGGGGGCTCCGACCTGCTTATACCCTAGCTCCAGAGGACAAGAGTCATGAGGTATCAGGTAACGAGTTCCAGCTGGTCTGACCAATTCAATGTATGGTTATAATCTGTATCTAAAAGGTGTTATGTAGTATGTCATTGGAAAAATAACTCCTCACTGATCATTAATATTATTTTGTGATATATGTATGCAGTATATATGAAGAGAGATGGATATATGCTGAAATTATGACTAAATTGAGTTTAAGCCAGGCATGTCAGGAGGAGTTGGTAAATAGGTCTGCTCTAACAAAGGAATGTGTATTTGCTTTTCTCACCAGCCCAGTTGTCAGGGAGAGACAAGGAAGGTCCATTACGTGTTCGGTAAACAAATTTATCAACCTAACAAGCGTGATAGAAGACTGCTTCCAGCAGGGTAAGAGAAACTTTATCTGGGCTATAAAGACAGAGGGTGTGAACCTCAAGTAATAAGCAATTGAATCAACTAATTGTGTACAATATTACTGTGTTATAAAAATTAATTGAGTGAGGTGTATTATGAAAGTCTGTGACACACTAATGACTACTATAATTGTAAAATGTATGTATTAACACAATGGTTCTCAAACTAGGGGCACCGCTTGTTTAGGGAAAGCCCCTGGCCGGCCGGGCCAGTTTGTTTACCTGCCGCGTCTGCAGGTTCGGCCAATCGTGGCTCCCACTGGCCGCAGTTCGCCGCTCCAGGTCAATGGAGGCTGCGGGAAGTGGCGTGGGCCGAGGGATGTGCTGGCCGCCCTTCCTGCATCCCCCACTGACCTGGAGCGGTGAACTGTGGCCGGTGGGAGCCACAATCAGCCGAACCTGCGGATGCGGCAGGTAAACAAACTGGCCCGGCCCGCCAGGGGCATTCCCTGAACAAGCGGTGCCCCTAGTTTGAGAACCACTGTATTAACACTATATAAGGAATTATGGGTACTCGTTGATATTAGGCTTTACAGTCTGTGTTCAAACAAAGGAACAAAACAGGTCTCTTCCAGACAGGAGGGAAGTCACAGCTATCTACCTGTCTCCAATTAGAGTAAGCAAAGTGTGACCAAAAACAATGGAAGCCCCATTTACATTTAAATCAGCAGGTGGATGGGAAACCCACAGGAAGGGAAGAACAGCATGAGGTCATCTTGCCTCTTGAAACAAGTTCATTGAACTTTGAGAGATTATAAACACAGACAGCCATTCTGGCATCCATCACTAGAACAGCCACAATAGAACAGAGCTCTTGCCAGCTGAGACAGATGTGTCCTTCAAACAATGGAGGGGGTGGGGCGGGGAAGGGGGAAGAGGAGGGGAAGACTCTGGGAACTAAATATAGTTGAGAAACCTGTTGAGGCAAAGATCTTTGACCTAGGAAGATAAGGGAAGCCAGCATCTAGTACTTCTGTGGACGGTCCTGAGGGAATCTCAGCCACAGCAGGAAAGAAGGTAGATTGTTGAGAGAAAACATCATAAAGAAAGCCTGAACCTTGCTAAATTAAGTTTTAGACTTTTAGATGTGTGTTTTCACTTTTATTTTTTATAACCCTTTCTAACTTTATTCCTTATACTTGAACTCACTTAGTCCTGTGTGAATTTTGTTAATAAATTTCCTTTATTTTCACTATGAAACTCAGTGCTATGTCTGAAGGGAAGGGTGTATTTACGTCAATCAAGGTAATATGCGGTGAGGTGCTTCTGTGTCTTTAGAGCCACAAACAAATCTTATTATTTCTCTGAATTGTCCAGGAGCAGCTGGACATTACAGAATACACAGTTTTAGGAAAGTTCGGGGCTGGGATTATGTTGAGGTCACACTGCTGGTGGTAACCAAGGCTGGTGGAAGCCAGCGTGGGGCTGTAGACAGACTGCTGGGGGTGAGAGCTGCTGAACCAGGGCTGTGTAGTACACAGACAGTCAGGGTATGACCTGCATGCTTGTCGGATGGCTGTGAGCATCCCAGAAGCAAAGCATTGTAAGGAGCCGAGAGTTGCAGGGTAAGTGGTGACACAATCCCTTACTGAACTGCACTCCCAGAATGCCATGACAGGGTGTTTTCACAGAGTTTTAGGCTGGAAGGTACCATTAGATCATTTAGTCTGAAATTCTGTATAGCATGATTAAATTTCACCAAGTTAATCTTGTAGTGAGCCTAATAGCTTGTGTTTGGCCAGAGCTCATCTTCCAGAACGGCATCCAGTCTTGAGCTGAACACCTCAAGAGATGAGAATCCACAACTTCCCTTGGTAGTTTGTGCCACAGTTCGTGAGGTAACTGCACCTCTGATCCCTTCATCGCCTCATTGACTGGACACTCGGATCTCAAGCCTCTAGCTGTATCCTTTTATGGGACTGAGTCCTGCAACTCTCTCCCTCTGTCCCAGGATTTAAACTGCAATCACTCCTACAATTTACTGTGATCACCTCAGCGGGTGTGAGGTCAGTTCAGTACCTGCAGTCCTGTTTTCTCAGAGATAGTGACAGGATTAAACAGTAACCAGCCAGACTTTTAAAAAGCAAATTATTACTTATTAAGAACAAAAGCATTACAAAGAAAACATATCTTCAAAACAATAAACAGCTTATACATAGGTCATAGCATACCATATATGACTCATCTTCCCCATGGAGACTCTGGCGGGTTTCAAAGTGCTTCAGGTCTTCCACAGGACCTGTTCCTCTGGTCGCATCCTCATGCTAATAATTTTTTGGATCCAATGAGAGTGACCTCCCTCCCTATGCTAGGGTAGTCATTTATACAGTTCAGTTGTTCATTTGCTTGTGTTCTTTAAAGAGCTCAAACCAGTATATGCAATTTCCCCTGCGGAGGGGGGTGAGGCATTTCCAGACTTATTACCTCTCTACAGATTTGAATTAATTAACTTCCAGTGATTTTTAGTTCCTGCATGAAACTCTTCAGCTCCCCTCAGGGAGCAAGAATACAATTCCTAACCTATAAAGATACATATAACATATATAAAGTTGATACTATAGTCTTTGGGTATTCAAAGTGTCCATAATATCTGTCTCAGCTTAATCTGATGGTTAATCATCCTCATTGTTTAAAAAAAAGTACCTTATTTCTCATCTGAATTTGTCTGGCTTCAGCTTCCAGCTACTGGTTTTTGTTATGCCTTCCTCCACTCGATTAAAAAGTCCTTTAGTACCAGGTATTTTCTCCCCATGAAGGCATATAAACAGGGTAATCAAGGTACACCTCTATCCTCTTTTGGATAAACTAAACAGTCTCTTGCTTTGAGTCTCTCGCTCTAAGGCATTTCCTCCTGCTCTTGAATCATTTGTGTGGCTCTTTTCTTCACCCTCTCCAGCTTTTCAACATCCTTTTTAAAATATGGACACAGAGCAGTATGCCATATTCCAGGATCGGTCTCATTAATGCCATATGCAGAGGTAAAATTCCCTTCCCTATATATCCAAGGGTCGCATTAGCCCTCCTTTGTCACAGCTTCTCATTGGAAGCTCATGTTGAGTTGCTTGTCCACCATGACCCCTAAATTCCTTTCAGCCCCCATTCTGTAGATATGACCTGCATTCCTGATTCCTAGATGTATAACTTTGCAATTGCCTGTAGTAAAACATGTTTTGTTTGAATGGGCCCAGCTTACCAAGCAATCCTGATAAATTTGTATAACTGCGCTGTCCTCCTTATTGCTTAACATTCTGACTATTTTTGCGTCATCACAAATTTTATTAGCAGTGATTTAATATTTACTTTCAAATCATTGAGGAAAATGTTGAATAGTGTCTTGTCTAGTACCAATCCCTGCAGAACCCCACTGGAAATATCCCCATTCAATTATGATTCACCTTTGATAACTACTTTTTGAGATATGTCCACTAGCCAATCTTTAACCCCTCTGACAACGGCTTAAACCAAAGTCTTGTCTATCATGTATTACCATTAAAAATCCCTTGGAGACACTTGAAAAAATCATGATTTTCCCCTCTGTTCCTTGGTGAAAAAATGTCACATTCTCACACTATTGTCTGATTTGCAGTGCAGCTCACCATAACTTCTCCTCAGAGGTGTTGGGTTTAAATCGTGAGGCACAGTTCCTGTTCGTCTATACTTTGTAATAATTGGGGGGTGATGGGATGAAACAATGCATAGAAATGGAAAGTAAGGTCATTTTGAGTGTTTAGTGTGACTCTCTACAGTAGAAATTGAGCCATAAATGGATGAGCCTCTCTTAAACAAAATAATCTGAAAAACATCACAATTAATGTATACTGAACTATTAGAAAAGCAGCACTTTCTTTTCCTGGAAGTATAGAGCTGCATCCACAAAAACCCATTGTGTGAAAAGCTCTTAGTCATACAAGTAAGAGTTTGCAGGATTTGGCCTCTTAGTTACTGTTCCTCATAGTTTATATTTGCCCTGGAGATAATTGATGGCTAAGATCCAAGCAATTATCTTCCATGTTAATTTATTCATTTCTGTAAATAAACATGTGTGTCTAGAGAATAAGGCTTAGACTTATATTAGTTTTTTTTTTTCACTTCTGGTCCCTGGGTTTTGTTTTATTTGCATTCATGTATAATATTAATACTTGGTACCTATTATTGAAGGCAATGTATGTTCTGTAGCATGCAGTAATTATGTAGATGTAAAAATGTGTACTTGGCTACAGTGCAGTGGTGATGCATTAATTACCAAAAAATGTGTTTGTTTAACCCATACTATATGTAGCATGCCACTGGGACTAAAATATTTGTACATTTACTTTGTATTTCTAATTAATATTGGTCTTAAGACATGAATTTAGCGTAACTCATGCATACTAACAAATTCCTCTTCATTTGCCTCCTTAAAATAGAGAGTATAATGTGATTAAGATTTCATATATATAATCAGTAACTTTTATATGCATTTAAATTTTCCCTTTCACATGATTTCTGGCTGCACAATAAAAACCCAAAATATGCAGTCTTACACTATCAGCAACAATAAGTTGGGTTCTGCTGATGGTTTTCTTGCGCATAGATTTCAAATACATACTCATGAAATCCCATTCTTTTGACTCTCCTGGATAACAAAGCTGCCTAAATCTTCATATGCTTTGCACACACTCGCTCTCATTCAAGAGAAGCTGCCTCTCTCTCTGTAGGCACTACAGCCACAGGCTGGCTTTATAGAGCAGAGTGAGAGAGAATTATCTTAGCAAATGCTGATAATGCAGTATGACTCCAGTCATTTCTGCAGTCATATTGGATTCTCTACTTCTAGTGCCACTAGAGACCTATGAGCAGACACACTGGGCATAAGGATATCTTGAGCGCACAAAACATAGTCATAGAGTCATAGGATTCAAAGCCAGAAGGGACCACCAGATCTAGTCTAGTATATCACAGGACACCAGCAACATCCAGCACCCCCACACCAAACCCTACAATGGAAATTAGACCAAAGTATTACAGCCCACAGAAGACTAGACTATTGTGTGCTGCAGGCAAAGAATAGGAGGGACCGAGGTGCACAAGTACCTGAGGGCTCCCACAGTGGCAAGAAATTTATTAAGTGAGATATACCCAGATAATCTTGGCCAGTGCCCTGCACCCACATGCTTCGGAGGAAGGTGAAAATCCCCCTAGGTCACTACCAATCTGAGCTGGGGGAAAATTCCCTCACAACTTGATCAACTGGATCATGAAATTGTGAGCAAGAACCGGTCAGCCAAGCATGTGAGAGACAGAATACTCAATGTCACTCCAGAGACTTGGCCCTCCTCATCCAATGTCCCATCTCCATCTTTGGCCTTTCCTGATGCTTCTGAGGAAGAAGATTTAAAAATACAAAAAAATCCCCCAATATATTGGGGGCAGGAAGGCCGGGAATCCGTTCCTGACCCCTCCATCTTGCCGGCTGAAATCATGAAACTTGAGGTTTTAGGAACATAACACATACACTGGAAATGAGCCCTGCCCCCAACCATCTCATGCAACCCTGCCATACAATAGCACTCATAACTTTGTCCAGCTGTCTTATAAAACTAATTTAAGTTGTTTGCCCCCACAACTCCTGCCTGTTCCAGAACCTCACTTCCTTGATAGCTAGAAACCTTCTAATTTCCAGCCTGAATTTGTTCATGGCCAGTTCATTCCCATTTGTTCTTGTGCCTGCACTGTCCTTTACAAATAGCTGGCACAAGAACAAATGGGTAACTAACTGAATAGCTCTTCATCCTCCCTAGTATTTACCCCTTTAATGTATTTATAAAGAGCAATCAGATTAGCTTGTAGCCTGCTTTTTGGTAGACTAAATAATCCAAACTCTTCCAGTCTCCTCTCATAAAATAGGCCCTGCATCTCCCTGATCATCCTAGTGGCTCTCCTGGGATGTCACAGCTGGGATGAGGGCAGTCAGACATAGTGGTCAGAGCAGGAGTCGAGAGTCAGGCCGAGTCAGATACTGAGACATCAGAGTCTGAGATGGGCCAGAGGGCAGACTGCGAATCAGATGTCAAGAGGCAGGCGGAGTCAGGTTATCATATTGAGGTTTGGCACAAAGATACAGACAGCAATCAAAGAGCACAGTCGAGGACAAATCAGCATCAGAAGCAGGCGGCTAGGGTCGATTGAAAGCAGTGTCTGGAGCAGAGACAGACAGAAGGCAGTCTGTGTTGTTGCTCAGGTAGTTCCCCTTCATGGCTTCCTGTTTGAAGTACTGGTACCAGCCAGTCAGTGGGCTGTGAGGGGCCGCCACTCCGATCCTACTGGGCAGTTCCTTCTGAGAGCCCAGCCTCACAGGGTCCTCCTATGGGAGCCTATGCTAAGCCTCTAGTGGCAATGCAGATATGTCCACAGCCCAGAACTCCCATGGTTTCATGTCTGCAGGTGTTTACAACCTGTTCTGGTTTTTAAATGAATCTTTCTTGAACATAGATGACCAGAATTGTATACAGTATTCCAAATGAGGTCATACCAATGCCTTGTATACTGGCTTTAATAATGCTTTGTCTCTATTGGAAATGCCTCACCTGATACATCCTAGGATGGCATTTGTGTTTTTCACAGCTGCATCACATTGGTGGCTCATAATCATCCTATGATTGACCCATACATCCAGGTCTCTCTCCTTCTCTGTTGCTTCCAACTGATGAGCTCCCAGCTTGTACCAGAATCTCTTATTATTAGACCTAAGCACACAACCTTGCACTCTGTTCTATTGAATTTCATCCTGTTTCTGTCACTCCAGTCTTCAAGGTCATCCAGATCATCCTGTATAATATTCCTATTTTTCTCTGTATTGATGATACATCCCAACTTTGTATCCTCAGCAAATTTCATTAGCATACTCTTACTTTTTGTGCCAAAGTCATTAATGAAAATATTAAATAAGATTGGTTCCGAGTCTGATCCATAAGGAACTCCACTAGGAACCCAGTAACCTCCCTCCAGTCTGATAATTCACCTTTCAGCCCAACTCATTGCTTTCTCTCCTTTAGCTAGTTCCTTACTCACCTTACAATTCTTGTACTGATCCCCATCTTCACAAATAATTTCCCATGTGGTACCATGTCAAATGCTTTACTGAGGTCCAAGTATATTAAAGTTTTGCACTTCCTTTTATCTAAAAAAATCAATTATTTTTTTCAAATAAAGAAATCAGGTTAGTCTGGCATAACCTACCTTTGGTAAAGCCATTTTGCATTGCTTCACCTTTCACATTTACGTCCATGAATTTAATTATTCTGTTCTTCACAATTTGTTGTAAAACCTTGCATATGACTGAGGTCAGATTAACAGGTCTGAAAGTGCCCAGATCCCTTTTTTTCTGATTTTTTTTAAACTTAGGTACGACATTAGCTATTCTCCAGTCATATAGTATTGCCCACAAATATATTTTTATTAAAAATCCTTGATAGCAGACTAGCAATCTCATGTGGAAATTCTTTTAGTATTCTAGGGTGGAAATAATCTGGTCCAACTGATTTTAACACATTAAACTCAGTATGGTAATTTTCTTCTACACACTCATTTCCAACAGTCATACTGCCTTTATGTTCCATATTTTATTATTGTTATCGAAAAATGAGTCAAAGGATTCATTTAGTTTTTGGGCCATGCCTAGATTTTAAATCTCCTTCCCATCCACTTTGCATAGCAGCCTAACCTCATCCTTTCTTTTTTTTTCTTTTTATTTATATAACTAAAACAATCTTATTATTTATTTTAATTTCCTTGGCAAGAACTAATTCAACCTGACTCTTAGCAATTCTGACTTTATTCCTACATTTTCTAACCTCCTAAGTGTAACTTTCTTTGCTTTTCTTCCTTTTTCCATTCCTTATAGTCAGTCTCCTTACTTCTAGTAACCTTTTTGAGGTGGTTATTCATCCAGCTAGGTCTAGAGTCTTTCCCTAGAAGCTTTTTCTCCTTGCTTGGAATTTTGATTTGAAGAAATTCCAAGTCTCCTTCACTTTAAGCCCTTGAGCTCTTCAATCTAGTTGACTTTTTTAACTAATTCTCTTAATTTCCCCCAAATCTTTTGAAGTCAAAAACCATAGTTAACTGCACTGCAATCTGCACTGCACTACAAACTGCACTGCAATCAATGGATTTTTTCCGGCTCTGATCAAGATCCTTTTCAGCCTCCTGTGCACATCTCATATCCTTGCTCCTGACAGACAGTGCACTCTTCTGTTCGAGGGATCTGGTCTGGTGACTGATCTATCGATTATTCTGGGTATGGAGTCCCCGATCCCATAGTCCAGTCCCTTCTTGGCATTGGTATGAATCTGTTTTTTGTTCTCTCTCTCATTTCCCTATACCTCTTCCTGTATTGGCTCCCCTTCCTTTCTTCCATGCCACCTCATCTTCAACAAGATTAAATTCCATAAATACAAGTGCAAAATACTTCACTTAAGAGGGAAAAGTCAAATGCACAACTACAGGTTGGGGAATAATTGGCTAGGTAGTAGTACTGCTGAAAAGGATCTGGGGGTTATAGTGGATCACAAATTTAATACAAGTCAACAATATGATGCAGCTGCCAAAAAGGCTAATATAATTCTGGGGTGTGTTAAGAGGAGTGTTGCATATCAGACATGGGAGGTAACTGTCCCGCTCTACTTGGCACTGCTGTGAATTCTGCTGGAGTATTGTGTTCAATTCTGGGCACCACTTTAAAAAAGTTGTGGAAAAATTGGAGAGAGTCCAGACGAGAGCAACAAAAATAATAGGTTAAGAAAACATGACCTGGGAGAAAAGGATTTAAAAAAAAAACAAAAAGAACCTAGGCATGTTTAGTCTTGAGAAAAGAAGATCGAAGAGGGACCTGAAAACAGCCTTCAAATTAAGGGCTGTTATAAAGAGGACAGTGATCAGTGAGCTCTTTTTGAATGCCATGTCCACTGAAGGTAAAACAAGAAGTAATGGGCTTAATCTGTAGCAAGGGAGATTTAGGTGAGATACTAGGAAAAAGCTTTCTAACTAAAAGGGTAGTTAAGCTCTGGAATAGCCCTCCAAGAGAGGGGGTTGAATTTTTTTTGACAGCAGCTGCATATTAAGCAGATGTTCAAGAACTATCCACAATGACTCCAAGATCTCTTTATTGAATGAGAACAGATAATTGAGACCCCATCATTTTATATGTACAGTTGGGATTATGTTTTCCAATGTGTATTACTTTGCATTTATCAACATTGAATTTCATCTACTATTTTGTTGCCCGGTCACCCAGTTTTGTGAGATCCTTTAGTAACTCTTTGCAGTCTGCTTTGGACTAAACTATCTTAAATAGTTTTGTATTGTCTGCACATTTTGCCACTCACTGTTTACTCCTTTCTCCAGATCCGTATAGGTCCCTGAGGACACCACTATTTAGCTCTCTCCATTCTGAAAACTGACCATTTATTCTTACTCTTTGTTTCCTATCTTTTAACCAATTACTAATCCAGGAGAGGGCACTCCCTCTTATTCCATGATCCTTTTCCACATTCTTGTTGACCCCCTCAAAGAATTCTAGTAGATTGGTGAGCCATGATTTCACTTTACAAACCCATGTTGACTCTTCCCCAAGAGATCACAGTCATCTATGTGTCTGATAATTCCGTTGTTTACTATAGTTTCAACCAGTTTTCCCGGTACTGAAGTCAGGCTTACCGGCCTGTAATTGCCAGGATTGCCTCTGGAGCCTTTTAAAAAATTGGCATCACATTAGTTATCCTCCAGTTGTCTGGTACAGCAGCTGATTTAAATGATAGGTTATATACCACAGTTACTAGTTCTGCAATTACACATTTGAGTTCTTTCTGAACTCTTGAGTGAATACCATCTGGTCCTGGTGACTTATTACTGTTTAATGTATCAGTTTGTTCCAAAAATTCCTGTAATGACACCTCAGCCTGGGACAGTGCCTCAGATTTGTCATCTACAAAGAATGGCTCAGGTTTGTGAATCTCCCTCACATCCTCACCTATGAGGACTGATGCAAAGAATTCATTTAGTTTCTCTGCAATGGCCTTATCTTCCTTGAGTGTTCCTTTAGAATCTTGATAATCCAGTGGCCCAACTGGTTGTCAAGTAGGCTTTCTGCTTCTGATGTACTTAAACATTTTTTTGCTGTTACTTTTTGAGTCTTTAGCTAGATGTTCTTCAAATTCATTTTGGCCTCCCTAATTATACTTTTATATGTCACTTGCCAGAGTTTATGCTCCTTTCTATTTTCTTCAATAGGATTTAACTTCCACTTTTTAAAAGGATGCTTTTTTGCCTCTAGCTGCTTCTTTTACTTTTTTTTTTTTGTCCTCTACTATGTGCATTTAAATTGAGCCTCTATTATGGTTTTTTAAAAAAAGTTTCCATGAAGCTTTCAGGGATTTCACTTTAGGCACTGTACCTTTTAATTGCTGTTTAACTAACTTCCTCATTTTTGTGTGGTTCCACTTTCTGAAATTAAATGCTGTCATGGTGGGCTGCTTTGGTGTGTCCCCCCAAACAGACATAGAGGAATTTTAAATTTTATTATGTTATGGTCACTTTTACCAAGCAGTTCATCTATATTCACCTATTAGACCAGTGCTCCACTTATGACTAAATCAAGAATTGCCTTGTGGGTTCCAGGACTAGCTGTACCAAGAAGCAGTCATTTAAAGTGTAAAGAAACTTTATCTCTGCATCCCATCCTGAGGTGACATGTACCCAGTCAACACAGGGATAATTGAAATCCCCCATTATTATTGAGTTTTATTTTTATAGCCTCTCTAATCTCCCTGAGCATTTCTCCCTGAGTATATTCCTACTGCTGTATTCTTATTATATAAGCATAGAATTACTATCCATAGAGATCCATAGAGATCCTCTGGTACAGTTCTGTTCATTTACTGCTTTTACTTCATTTGACTCTATGCTTTCTTTCACATATAGTGCCACTCCCCCACCAGTATGATCTATTCTGTCCTTCCGATATATTTTTAGCCTGGTTTTACTGTGTCCCCATGATTATCTTCATTCCACCGAGTTTCTGTGATGCCTATTATATCAATATCCTCATTTAATATGAGGAATTCAATTCACCCATCTTAGACTTCTAGCATTTGTATATAAGCACTTCAAAAATTGTCATTTTTTAGCTGTCTGCCATTATGTGATGTAATTGAATGGGACTCTTTTTCATTTGATTGTTTCTCATCAGGTCCAACCCATATTTTATCATCTTTTATCATCTCCTCCTTACTAGGTCATAGAGAATCTCCATTAATAGATCCTCCCCTAAGGGATGTCTCTGTCTAAACCACGTTCTCCTCTACACCTGTCGGCTTTCCCACAGCCCTTAGTTTAAAAACTGTTCTATGTTAAAACTTTTAATTTTACGTGCCAACAATCCAGGTTCATTTTAGTTTTGATGAAGCCCATCCTTCCTGTATGGGCACCCCCTTTCCCAAAAGGTTCTCCCGTTCCTAATAAATCTAAACCCCTCCTCCCTACACCATTGTCTCATTCAGGCATTGAGAGCCTGAAGTTCTACCTATCTAACTGGCCCTGTGAGCGGAACTGGAAGCATTTCAGAAAATGCTACTATGGAAGTTCTGGACTTCAATCTCTTACCTTGCAGCCTAAATGTTTCTCCTATCCTTCCCTATGTCATTGATACCTACATGTACCATGACCACTGGCTCCTCTCCAGCACTACACATACGTCTGTCTAGATGTTTCAAGAGATCCCCAGTCTTTGCACCTGTTAGGCAAGTCAGAATGCAGTTTTCCTGGTCTTTGCAACTCCAACTATCTATGTTTCTAATGCTCGAATCCCCCATTACTATTAACTATCTCTTCCTAATAACTGGTGTTCTCTCCCCCAAAGACATATCCTCAAAACGAGAGGATATCATGACATCATCTGGAAGAAGGGTCCCTACTATTTGATCATTTCCATCTGCTCCAGTTTGATACTCTCCTTCACTGAGACTTTCATCTTCCTCAGGGTTCAGGTCGGGGGGCACATTTTTATTTATTTAATTATAAGGAAATGTAATCTGAGTACAGCAGAAAATTCAAAAAGTATTCAAGCTATTTTTGAAAAGAAAAATTATACATGCAAATTCTTGCTCAGGGATGATGGAGGATTAGGGGGCAGAGGAGTGGAGGAGTGAGAAGGAGATGGGTTGGGTCTGTAGCAAGTGAGGAGGAGACTATTATGTTCAGAGAGAGGTAACACAGAGAACAGGAGCAGCTAACAGGGGAATTTTGCGAGGGAGTTCTCCAAAAGAAGAAGGAGTGACTACGTGACCATTGGGGTGAGTTTGTTGTCTTCTGTGTGTGTGTGGTGTGTGCTTGCTGCTTGGCTGACGTATGTAATGTGGTCTGTTTGTTTGGGGGACTGTGTGCTGAGCCTAGTGGCCTGCTAGGAAAGGCTAAGAGCTTCTTAATGAGGCTTTGATCCCCAAGCCCTTTAGCACCCATCAACCCTTAACCAAGGGGTGGGGCTATTCAGGGAGAACTGGAGTTTAACATGCCCGGTCCTAAGCAATCAGAGGAGCTAGCAAACAGGGGAGTTTTGCAAGGGAGCTTAGAAGGGGAATGGGAGAGTCTGGGGGATGAGACACACTTCATTAACGTTCTTTAAACTTAAGGCAGTAAACACCCCCTGATGGTTGATTTTTAGCCTGATCCATAAGATGTTGAACAAAGAGAGCTCTTGCTAATTACTATTCAGGATGACTTTAGGAAATCTTTACATTTTAAAATGTTTTGACAGCCTCTTAAAATAATCTGGATATTGGTAGCAGATAATTATATCAGTCTACCATCAATTCTCACTCTCACTGATGCAGTTCACCAGAATTAACTGGATCATATGTGATCATTAGGAACTGTTACATTTAGTATCATATTTGGAGGTAAAATGGATTATTCAAACTTTGTCTTGATTAGAGCTCTACAAACCGTGCAGCTCAAATTATAAAAATACCCAAACTCAGCACTGGACAGAGGTTCAACTTGCATCTCCATGAATCAGCACTGGCTCATTTGAATTCTCTTTGCGTTAGTGAACTACCTGTGAAAGTTTTTAGATTCTTATTCTGTTGAATTATTCTCTAATTTTAATTGCTGTCTGGTTACTCAAATTTTATCACGCAACTGTTTATGGTATGTTCTGAGTTTTAACCTGATTCCTTACATGGGGCAAATCATAGGATGACAGTTGCATGTTTTATTTTCCCCCTGTACCCCAGTTGGCCCATTTGTTCAGAATGGTTAGCCCAATGAGGTGGAAGCCATTTTCACCTGGTTTCTCAGACCCTGCATTCAGTCGAGCCTGATCTGTATGGGAAAAAGAATGCATTTCTTCTGTGGCTGTGACTGAGAAGTAAGTAAGGCTGTGGCTTAAAACATTACCTTCTCTAATTCCCTCAGTTCTTGGGCACTGCCTCTTAATTATGTTGGCACACATACATCTCAGTTTTAGAAGGAATACTTTCCCTGAGCTCATTTTTGGTTTGCCAGATTAAAGCTATAACACTTAAGGCAAACACTGGCAATGTGGGTTTGCACAGATGCTATATCAAACCAAATCAGATGGATTCACACAATTCTAATTCTAGTGGAGTAGGCTCTTTAATTATTAATGGGGACTTAACCAAACTCCCTTAACGTTTGAAACGCCCAACATTATATCCCATGAACCTCCCTCCCTACAAACACAGTTTTACTTGACCTCAGCTGCCTCTCCCCCTTTTTTGGTGTGTAATAATGACACCAAGCCACAGTCTCCTCCTAAAGACCTATCCTTGTAATGTATGAAAACTAGAGGCATGGAAAGACTGGGTAAATGTAAAGATAAAAGGGAACATCTGACTTTCCAAAAGGCTGAATTTGAGAGTTAGAGATAAGAGCAAAAGTAAATAATAAGTTGCTGATAGTTGAAGAGCACTTCATTAGCATACCTAACAGCACCAGGTGCCATATTTTTGGGTGCTGTTGCCACTTTTAGATTAATATGAAAAAGTATTTCAGAGACAAATGCATTCCTGTTATCACACATAAGCAAATGATCTTGGTGTGAAGAAAACATAGGAAGAATAGTAAGAAGTCAATATGACTGTATCAGGAGCATTTTAATGATCTAAAATCAAAAGGAAATCTACAAAAAGTTTAAATGTGAACAAATTGCTAAGGATAAGTACAAAAGACTAGCACAGACTTATAGATCCATAGATTCCAAGGACAAAAGGTGCCATTGTGAACGTCTAGTTTGACCTGTATAACACATGCCATAAAAGTCTTCAAAATGATTTCTCTTGAAAAAGAACATATCTTAAAAAACAAAACAAAAAACCAATATCATTTAAAAATTGCCAGTGACGGAGAATCCTTCTTTTTCCAGTCTGAATTTTCTTGCTTCAACTTCCAGCCATTGGATTGTGTAATCCCTTTCTCTTCTAGACTGAAGAGCCCATTGTCAAACACTTGTTCCCCATGTAGGTATTTGTTGACTGTGATCAACTCACCCCATAATCTTCTCTTTGTTAAAATAAATAGATGGAGCTCATTGAATCTATCACTATGAGGCATGTTTTCTAATCCTTAATCATTCTAATGGTTCTTCTCTGAACCTTCTCTAATTTATCAACATTCTTCTTGAACTGTAGACACCAGAACTGAACACAGTATTTCAGCTGTGGTTGTACCAGTACTAAATACAGAGGTAAAATAATCTCTCTACTCCTACTTGAGATTCCCCTGTTAATGAATTAAAGGATCTCATTAGTCCTTTTGGCCACAGCCTCTCACTGTTTGCTCATGTTCAGCTGATTATCCACCATGACCCCCAAATATTTTTCAGAGTCTCTGCATACCAGGATAGAGTCCTCCATTCTTTGTTCCTAGATTTATACATTTACAATTATCCATATTAAAAATCTATTGTTTGCTTGTGCCAAGCTTAACAAGTGATCTAGATCACGCTGTCAGAGACCTGTCCTCTCTATTATTTTCACTCCTCTAATTTTTGTGTCATCCTCAAACTTTATCAGTGATGATTTTGTATTTTCCTTCAGGTCAGTTATAAAAATGTTAAATAGTGTAGCGTCAAGAACCAATTTGTGCAGGACCCCACTAGAAATGCATCCTTTCGATAATGATTCCTTATTTACCATTAAATTTGGGTACCTATCAGTTAGCCATCTTTGAATCCATTTAATATGTGTCATGTTAATTTTATATCGTTCTCGTTTTTAAACTAGATGTTTAAACTACTACTAAAGTGTTGTCTAATACCATGTCAAATACCTTGCAGGATATTACATCAACACTATTACGTTAATCAACCAAACTCATCGGGAAAAAAATCATATTAGTTTGACGGGATCTATTTTCTATATACCCATATTGATTATCATTGATTATATTACCCTCCTTTAATTCTTTATTAATTGAGTCCTGTACCAGTCATGCCATTATCCAGGAGGTGTGATCCTTACCTGGAGCCTGTGTCCAAGATATTATGGAAAGGTTGTTGAGACTCATCCATCCCTCTGACCACTACCCCATATGGCTCATCCACGTGGACACTAATGATACTGCCAGGTATGACTCTGAGCACACCAGCAGGGACTACAGGACTCTGGGACCAATGGAATGAGTTGGGGGTGGAGGTTGTGTTCCAGTTGACGGTAACGGCCTAGGCAGGAACACATGCATCTTAGAGATGAATGCATGGCTGGGCAGATAGCGTATATAGGAGAGCTTTAGCTTCCTTGACCACAGGATGCTGTTCCAGGAAGAAGGTATTCTGGGAAGAAATGAGATCCACCTACCCAAGAAGGGGAAGAATATCTTTATGCACTGAGTCGCCAAACTAGGCTCAAATGATAAAAGCAAGAGAAAGATGAAGGAAAGTGTAGGTCCCCTACTTATTTGGGAAGGAGCACCAACAAGTGATGACATCAAGAAAGCTAAGGTTTAATGCCTATTTTGCTTCAGTCTTCATTAAAAAGGTTAATGGCAACCAGATACTCAACACAATTAATATTAACAACAAGGGGGAGGGAACACAAGCCAAAACGGGGGGGGGGGGGGATATTTAGTTAAGTTAAATGTATTCAAGTTGGAAGAGCCTGATGAAATTTTTTGTAGGGTACTTAAGAATCTACCTGAAGCAATCTTGGAACTGTTAGCAATTACCTTCAAGAACTCATGGAGTATGAGTGAGGTCTCAGAGGATTGGAGAAGGGCAATCACTGTACCTAGCTTTAAAAAGGGTAGAAAGAGAACTTGGGGAATTATAAAACACTTTGATAGCTGGAAAGATACTGGAGAAAATTATTAAACAATCAATTTGTAAGCACCTAGAGGATAATAGAGTGATAAGGAATAGCCAGCATGGATTTGTCAAGAACAAAAAAACCTATTTCTCTCTTTGACAAGGTTACTGGCCTTAAGTGTAGTGGAGAAGCAGTAGATGTGATTTATCTTAATTTGTAGTACTGCTTTTAATGGTCCCACATGACAGCCTCATAAGCAGTGGTCTCGATTAAATTACTATAATCTGGGTGCACAACTGGTTGAAAGAACATACTCAAAGAATAGTTACCAATGTTTCTCTGTCAGACTGGGAGGAAATATCTAGTGGGTTTCTGCAGAGGTGAGTACTGGGTCCAGTACTATTGAATATTTGCATTAATGACTTGGATAATGGAGTGGAGAGAGTGCTTATAAAGTTTGCAGATGACACCAAGCTGGAAGGGAGTGCAAGCACTTTGGAGGACAGGATTAGAATTCCAAACAACCTTGATAAATTGGAGATTTGGTCTGAAATCAACAAGATGAAATTCAATAAATACAAGTGCAAACTACTACACCAAGGAAGGAAAAATCAAATTCAGTTACAAAATATGGAATAACTGTCTATATGGCAGTACTGCTGAAAAGGATCTTGGGGTTATAGTGGGTCTCAAATTGAATATGAGCCAAGAGTGTGATTACAGTAACAAAAATGGCTAATGCATTCTAGTGTGTAATAACAGGAGTGTCATATGTATGACCCAGGAAATAATTGTCCTACTCTAGTTGGCACTGGTGAGGCCTCAGCTGAAGTACTGTGTCCAGTTGTGGGTGCCACTCTTTAGGAAAGATGTCACAAAGTGGGGAGAGTTCAGAGGAGAGCATATAGAAATGTTAAAATGTTAAAAAAAGCTGACCTATGCAGAAAGCTTAATAAAATGGCATGTTGTCTTGAGAAAAGAAAATTGAGGGGGAACCTGCTAAGTCTTCAAAATGTTAAGGGGTTTTATAAAGAGGAGAGGATCAATTGTCCCTGTCCTTAGGGCTAGGACAAGAAGTAATGGGTTTAATGTTCAGCAAGGGATATTTAGGTTAGATATTAGGGAAAAAATCTAGCTGTAAGGGTAGTTAAGCTCTGGAATAGGCTTCCAAGGGAAACTGTGGAATCCCCATCATTGGAGGTTTTTAAGAACAGGTTAGAGAAACACCATTCAGGGATGGTCTAGGTTTACTTGGTCTTGCCTGGGAACAGGAGGATGAACTAAATGACCTCTCAAGGTCCCTTTCAGCTCTTCATTTCTATGACTTTATAATTGAGTATATCAATGGGATTCATATTTATCCTTCAGTCTTGTAATCAGAGAATAAAGCCAAAGTTCATGAGTTGTTGAGTGTAAGCCCTTTTTCTCTTACACATGAAATTATATATTTTTTCCCTAATCCACGTCTGTGGCACGCTATTTTAATTACATTAAGTTCAGTATGATACTAATATACAAGTAGAGGGGGGTGAACACTGGCGAACACTTGCTGATATTTTTTTTAAATACTAGGCCTTTGGGTTGATTAAAAAGGAATGTTGATCCCTTAAGTATTTGTGAAGCTTTTAAAGTATTCTTGAATTAATTGAACACATACACTGAATAAGTGTATGTGATCAATTCTCATTTTAGACATTAAATGCGTTTCTCTGACAGACATTTGGAAGCTCATATCAACATGGCATACTTAAAAAAAATCTATAAATTGCTATTTGTTTACTTGTGATACTGAGGAAATATTTTGCATATCAAATAGATTTACAATAATGGCTTTGATTTGCAAAGTTTTCTGAAGCAAAAGTCAATGGATTTTATATTTGGTACACACTATCTGACTAGCTGTACAAGCAAGTAAGCTAGGTGTAGCAAAAGACCCAAAATGTAATTGTAGTACTCATAAATTAGAATTTGTGCATTATAGTAATTCAATGTGAATGTAAGATCTGGATGTTTTCCTGCGCCCTGGCCCTTTAAAGTGTAGATCTATGCCCAAAAGGTCAAAGGTGAACAGCTCTGGTGCATGTGGACAGAAGTGTTAGATGCTCCTAAAAGACTGTCTGGCAGTGGGACATGTGCAAGATGTTTGCATATGTTTGTTGGATTTTGACAAAAGTTAATAAAGTGGTTGGGTCTAAAACAGCCCCCTGGTCTGTGTATAATTAGTACCACTTGTGTGACCTATCACACAGCTACATGCAGTTGGGGAGGGGGTTCCACTCTAGGCCAGGTAAAGATCATCCATGGGTAGGAGTGGTGAAGTCTAATTTCATGGGATCCTGGTGCAGCCAATCAACAGCATCTAAGCCTGCTGGATGTCTCCACACTTCCCCCCATTGCAGGTCACAGTTCAGAGCAACTGCACCTATATTCCTCCTTTGTCATCCACCAAAGCACCCACTCAAGGCTCCTGCCTCCTCAGCCATCACCTCTCTTGCGTAGAGACCCACATCTCTCCTTGCTGACCTGTTTTTTTAGCAAGCTCCATAGTTCCCTCCTACAATATAATATCCCTAGCAAGCCAGATTGCCTAAACAGGCCAATGTCTGTGTTTTGCTTTCTCTTCAGACTTTGTGAAAACTGTAATCGCCACAAGTTATCACACACCCCATTCTAAGCAAGCACAGTTATTCTTAAGATAAAAACATTACAGAGAAGGCATATTAAAATCAATAAAATAACTTACACACATGCTAAAAAGCTTACCAGAGGTCACCCCAACTCTAACTTTGGACTCTGATAGGTGTCAATTCTTCCAAACCAGCAACTGGGTTTTTCCTATGGTTGCAAGTGCATAATTGTCTCAGATTCAGAACCAGAGGAACCATGAATAATTCAGTCTTTCCTTCATACAGGTTGGGCCTTTGATCTTGACCTCTTGTAACAGGTGATCAGCAGACAATGGTCCACTCCTCAGGGTATAGTTTCAAAAGTTTTGCATAACCAGGGGTGGGGAATTTACATTAACCTCTCCTTAGGTATGTCCCAGGACATTTACTTAACACTTCTTGTCCCAAAAGCCCATTCTTGTTTGGCAAATAGTTCAATATAGTCCTTTGATCATCCAGGCCTTAGATCACATCTCCCCACCGAGATATCACATACAATCCTGGCCCGCAATAATACATAAACTTTGCATTTAGCATAATGAACCCCAGGAATACTTAGACTTAATTCAATAAGATTTTTTTCAAGGATATGGCAGGAATCTTCCAACCCCTTTCCCTGCTCAGACAAACAACCTACAAAACACCCCCCACCCCCCCAAAAAAAATCAAAAGAAGATTCTAGCACAAAATATAGCTCCATCACTGGCTTTTAAAACATAGCAGGTGTATGCCATTATGTACAGCAAGTCCATAGTGGGAACGTGTGCATAGTGCAGAACTATATCACGCTGCAGACCTATAGAGTGCCTAGTATCTTTCCCTTCATTATCTAAAAAGGGCTCATTTACTATGGTATCTGCCACATATATAGTTGTTGGTATATGCCATACGTGGATATTATTGATTTTAATTATTAATGATATGGCTGTGCAGCAGCCAGGTCAAAGTGGAACCGTTTGGTAGAAATGGTTTTAGATCTTCACACTTAATTCTTTACTTGATTGCTAAATGAGTCAGATACCTTCTCATCTTCCTCTTCATTGCTACTGATGTATATATGTAACTGAAAACTTTAAGGACTTATCACTCATACTTATACTGAGCAGTTGTTACTCCAGGAGTAGTCTCATGAAGCTCAGTGAGACTAGTCATATGGGTATGCACTGCTCAGCTTCAGGAGGGGAAGCAGAATCAAGCGATAATTAAAACAAATCAGTGTTAGACACGTTCATTCGTGCAATAATGACATGCCATGCCTGGCAGCTGTGTAATATTTCATGTTTGCTGACAGATGTGTACTTAATGCTCAAACACTGAGGAAAGTTTTCTTTATTCTGTAGCAAGACTTCCTGCCACTTTGAAAGTAAGTAGTTTTGCTTTTTTTTTCTTTTCCCTTGTCAGTGTATTGCTCATCTTGCAGCATCTGCTGCTGATCTACAAGTCTAATTTTTTTTTTTTGGCCAAATCACCTTTTGGCTATTTTGAAAACGTGGTAAAAACATTGTCTGCATTTAACAACTCATTAGAAGCTCACCACGTAACACTAGTGGCACAAAGCAAAATATTCCTATATGTCAAAAGAAGATTAGGCAGACCCTCTCACCAGTATCAGGATTCCAAATTGGGAATTCTAGAAACATTGAAGACACTTTGAGGCCAGCATGAGGCCATCTCCAGTGGAAATACTGCCAGGTAGACTGTGCTGAACATTCATCAGATAAAATGTGATCCATTGACAGTGATAAGTAAAGTTAAGTCGGTGGCAAGTTATTTAGGGATACCCTCGTGTTGGGTGTGCAGTGCAGGTGGAGAAAGATTAGGGAGTTAGCCTTTCCTGCCCTTCGTGCAGCCACTATATAGACTGGGAAGAATTGTGTTCACTGTATTTAGGTACTGCTCCCTGATTATTCTGCTAGGGGTGTATTATAGCCCAAAGTAGTCAGGGAAGGGTAAGTAGAGATATTGCCAGAAGAGGAGGCTGGTTGTACAAGGGATGGAAGGGAGAAAGTATGCTATGTCTCTTAAAGAGAGTAGCAGCTTTCGTTTTTCTCTGCACAAAACCCACAGAAATATTTTGATTATTTAGGACCTGGTTTTCATGGCTATGAATCACCCGCATCTACCACGGACTTCAACTGGATTTTTGGGTGCTCAGCACAAATGAAAATCAGGCCCGGTTTGCTCTTACAGTTGCAACTTTGAGGGTGTGCCACCAACTAATGCCCCCCAGATCATATACCAAATGAACAGTGGTCTCTCTCAATTGTATTGGTCCTCCATTATCATCTAAAAAGACAAATCAAACTGTGCCTTCTGAGTTGACATGCTCCTGGAATATTTGCGATGCATTTACCCCCAGCATAGCTTTATTGGAGCTGGAAGTGTGGTTTAGCCATATCTAACTCTTATAACAACACCCTTTACATAATTTGGTTTATCCAGTACAATGGAGGTAACTTTGGTGCACCTGCATTCTTAATCCATATGTGTTCAGAAGCACCCAGCCCAGACTGCAATATTAAAATCAGACTTCTTTTTTTGAGGGGGATTTCACTTGTCCTGTGTACAACTATTGTGAATTGTTTATGTTTATGTGGAAGTTCTCTGAACTTTATTGGATTTTACAAACTGGTAAACAAGTTATTTTGTCCAGTTACTCTTGTATCTTAGCAGTGTGCTACGTGCCCTCATCTATCCCACCATAAACACTAAGGTTCAGGCTCACTGCGCTATGCTTATGACACTACATGGTTCTTCTTTGGTTCAACCTGGTTTGTGTGCATCTCTGTTGCTACCATGTCCTTGAATTAAAACAGGTGTCTCTATTTATTCTGCTGAGTAATTCAACTTTTTTGAACTGCAGATAAGCTTATTTTGAGGAAAAACTATAAAAGCAACATTTAATTTGGTAATAACATAGTCAGTTGATAGAAATTCACTTTGGGATAGACCGTAGCTAGGCCTCATGTGAATTAGAATGTTTAAGACTGTGTTACTTGTGTACTTTTTCATCCCCTGACAGTCATTAGCTCATGGATGACGTTTTTAATTCTTTAAACACTGTGTAAAAACAAACAAACAAAAAACAGCTGTACAGTGCTATTTTGACCTTTCAGTGTTCTTTATTTTAATGGGTGACCATTTTCTGCTTTTACAACACTTACAACCTCTGAAGATTTATAAGGGATAATGGTCAGCCAGTAAAAACACATAGTACAAACATAGGTTTTATAGGATATTTCACTTTCTGTCTGTCATCCTGTATTATAAAGAAAATGAGACAAACATTTACTGTAAGACTAATAGTGCTTCCCAATTCAGATGTTTGTAGTTGGGTAATTTTCTCTGTAAAGATTCTGCAGTACAAGGGTCTTTAATTGGTGTCTATATATATTCTCAGAAGAATTCTCTCTCTCTCTCTTTCATTATATTGCAGTGTTGATTATTTTGTTTGTCTTGTTAATAAAATTACTAATAAGAACGAAGGTATCTGATGGTTCCTTGTGTGCTCCTCGAGGCCCTCATTCTAATGATAAACTCACTATTGTACCTGATCTGGAGGCCAAACCCTCACAGACCACTGCATACTAAATTCGCTAAATTATAGTTAACTTTAGAATTAAAGATTTGTAACAATATATTTGTTTGGAGGAGCTCTTTTCATAGAGACATAATTAAAAAGAAATCTTAAATTGTGGACAAAACAGGTTTTATATCAAGGTGTTGGGGGGAAAAATCTCCAAACCATGGCTTTTTACTCATCCTGAAACTGCATGGAGATCATAACTCCGTGGCATCAGTTTGTTACTAAGGTGTAACAGGCAGTGGACCATGGGATGAAGGCCTGGGCACCAGTGTGTATGTTACAGCCCTTGGACTGTCTTAAAAAGCTGAAGGGCACATGTTTAGCAATCTGTTACCCTGTGCATATGGTGTATCAGAACATGGAGTCAAAACCAAAAACAGTATCTTGAAAGTGTACTCATGTCACTCTGTACATACCAAAGTGAATAGTCCTGTTGAAGTAATTGAAACTATTTTTGTGGTAAGCATTGTTTGGGTTGAGCCAAGAGTAGGATCTTAAAACTGTAGCTGTTTCTATTAATTGCTTATGTCAATGAAAGGCTTGTGTAAAAGGCAAGAAACAAGTGTCAAACTTTTCATGCTTACTAACGAGATCTCTGTCTCATCCTTGGAAAGAACAAACTCTCTAATTCATTTCAGAGTGGTAGTCGTGTTAGTCTGTATCAGCAAAAAGAATGAGGAGTACTTGAGGCATCTTAGAAACTAACAAATTTATTTGAGCATAAGCTTTCGTGGGCTAAAATCCACTTCATCGGATGCATGCCATGGAAAATACAGTAGAAAGAGATATATGTATACACAGAGAACATGAACAAATGGGTGTTGCCATACACGCTACAATGAGAGTGATCGATTAAGGTGAGCTATTATCAGCAGGAGAAAAAAACCTTTTGTAGTGATAATCAAGATGGCCCATTTCCAACAGTTGATGAGAAGGTGTGAATAACAATGGTGGGGGGAATAAGCATGGGGAAATAGTTTTACTTTGTGTAATGACCCATCCACTCCCAGGCTTTATTCAAGCCTAATTGAATGGTGTCTCTGTCTCTCATTGGAGTCTGTTTTTGAAGTGTTTTTGTTGTAATATTGCGACTTTTAGTTCTGTAATCGAGGGACATGGGAGGTTGAAGTGTTCGCTGACTGGTTTTTGAATGTTATAATTCTTGATGTCTGATTTGTGTCCATTTATTCTTTTACATAGAGACTCTCTGGTTTCGCCAATATACGTGGCAGAGGGGCATTGCTTGCACCTGATGGCATATATCACATTGGCAGATGTGCAGGTGAACAAGCCTCTGATAGTGTGGCTGCTGTGATTAGGTCCTATGATGGTGTCCCCTGAATAGATATGTGGACAGAGTTGGCAACGGGCTTTGTTGCAAGGATAGGTTCCTGGGTTAGTGAATGGGTCACTACACAAAGTAAAACTATTTCCCCATGCTTATTAGAGATGTACGCTGAGGGCTGCTTTAGGCAGGCTATGTTGGTGAGTATCTGAGTGTCTGTTGTGGGGACAGTTTGAAAGTTTGACCGTGTGCTTGATTCGTTGTTTGAAAAGTGTGAATTGGGAGTGCTTTGTTCCAGGTGAGCCTTGAGTGGGCCTGACTGTTATAAAAAGCCAGTCAGCTGTGAACCAGCTGAGTGGCGAACAGCAGAGAGGCTAACAGAGGGAGTTTGCCTGGGAGTTCGCCTGGGGAGAGCCCACTGAGGCTTACATCTTGCCGGCGTCTCTGAGTAGTTACTGCAACTCCTGAGGAAGCTCGTAGAAGAAAGGCAATATGGATGGGGAGTGTTCAGCCGTTGTGACCTGCACTGGATGTGCCATGTTTGTCTTTCTTCCACAGGACAGAAGCGACTTTGTCTGTACAAAGTGCAAGCTGGTCTCCATATTGGAAGAGAAGTTTCAAGGTCTGGAGAAACAAGTATCGACCCTGCGTTGTATAAGAGAAACTGAAGATTTCCTGGACAGACATCAGCATATGCTTCTACGGACACAATGTTCTGAAGATTCAGAGCAGGCTGCGCAGCGGGGACAGGAGGATGGTGAAGAAATTTGGCAGCATGTGACCTCCAGAAGAAGAAAGGGGAGTGTCCATGTACCAGCAACGCAGATACAGGTAAGCAACCATTTTCATCTTCTCTCCACAGATACTAATGCAGAGAGTGGACCAGATGATACATCTGAGGGAAGGGAACAGAAGGAGACTCCACCTATTGGAAGGCATGAGATGCACTGTCGTAGGGATGGGGGTTCTATGACCACCGCTCCCAAGAGAAGGAGGCTGGTGGTTGTGGTCGGGGACTCTCTCCTTAGGGGGACTGAGTTTTCTATCTGCCGCCCTGATCGGGAAAACTGAGAAGTCTGCTGCTTGCCAAGAGCTAGGATTCACGATGCGACAGAGAGACTGCCGAGACTCATCAAGCCTTCGGATCGCTACCCCTTCCTGCTTCTCCACATGGGCATCAGTGATACTGCCAAGAATGACCTTGAGCGGATCACTACAGACTATGTGGCTCTGAGAAGAAGGATAAAGGAGTTTGAGGTGCAAGTGGTGTTCTCGTCCATCCTCCCCATGGAAGGAAAAGGCCTGGGTAGAGACTGTCGAATTGTGGAAGTCAACGAATGGCTACTAGTGCTGGGCAGAGACGGGCTCCACCTAACGAAGAGAGAGAAGAGCATCTTTGCAAGCAGGCTGGCTAACCTAGTGAGGAGGGCTTTAAACTAGGCTCGCCAGGGGAAGGAGACCAAAGCCCTGAGGTAAGTGGGGACGTGGGATAATGGGAGGAAGCACGAGCAGAAGAGCGTGAGAGGGGAGGGCTCCTGCCTCATACTGAGAAAGAGGGAAGATCAGCAAGTTTTCTTAAGTGCCTGTACACAAACGCAAGAAGCCTGGGAAACAAGCAGGGAGAACTGGAAGTCCTGGCACAGTCAAGGAATTATGATGTGATTGGAATAACAGAGACTTGGTGGATAACTCACATGACTGGAGTACTGTCATGGATGGATATAAACTGTTCAGGAAGGACAGGCAGGACAGAAAAGGTGGGGGAGTTGCATTGTATGTAAGAGAGCAGTATGACTGCTCAGAGCTCCGGTATGAAACTGCAGAAAAACCTGAGTGTCTCTGGATTAAGTTTAGAAGTGTGAGCAACAAGGGTGATGTCGTGGTGGGAGTCTGCTATAGACCACCGGACCAGGGGGATGAGGTGGACGAGGCTTTATTCCGGTAACTAATGGAAGTTACTAGATTGCAGTCCTTGGTTCTCATGGGAGACTTCAATCACCCTGATATCTGCTGGGAGAGCAATACAGCGGTGCACAGACAATCCAGGAAGTTTTTGGAAAGTGTAGGGGACAATCTCCTGGTGCAAGTGCTGGAGGAACCAACAAGGGGCAGAACTCTTCTTGACCTGCTGCTCACAAACCAGGAAGAGTTAGTAGGGGAAGCTAAAGTGGATGGGAACCTGGGAGGCAGTGACCACGAGATGGTCGAGTTCAGGATCCTGACACAGGGAAGAAAGGAGAGCAGCAGAATACGGACCCTGGACTTCAGAAAAGCAGACTTTGACAACCTCAGGGAACTGATGCGCAGGATCTCCTGGGAGAATAACATGAAGGGGAAAGGAGTCCAGAAGTGCTGACTGTATTTTAAAGAATCCTTATTGAGGTTACAGGGACAAACCATCCCGGTATGTCGAAAGAATAGTAAATATGGCAGGCGACCAACTTGGCTTAACAGTGAAATCCTTGCTAATCTTAAACACAAAAAAGAAGCTTACAAGAAGTGGAAGATTGGACAAATGACCAGAGAAGAGTATAAAAATATTGCTTGGGGATGAAGGAGTGAAATCAGGAAGGCCAAATCACACCTGGAGTTGCAGCTAGCAAGAGATGTTAAGAGTAAGAAGAAGGGTTTCTTCAGGTATGTTAGCAAGAAGAAGAAAGTCAGGGAAAGTGTGGGCCCCTTACTGAACGAGGGAGGCAACCTAGTGACAGAGGATGTGGAAAAAGCTAATGTACTCAATGCTTTTTTTTGCCTCTGTCTTCACCAACAAGGTCAGCTCCCAGACTACAGCACTGGGTAGCACAGCATGGGGAGGAGGTGACCAGCCCTCTGTGGAGAAAGAAGTGGTTCGGGACTATTTAGAAAAGCTGGACGAGCACAAGTCCATGGGGCCGGATGTGCTGCATCAGAGAGTACTAAAGGATTTGGCGGATGTGATTGCAGAGCCATTGGCCATTATCTTTGAAAACTCATGGCGATTGGGGGAGGTCCCGGACGACTGGAAAAAGGCTAATGTAGTGCCCATCTTTAAAAAAGGGAAGGAGGAGGATCCTGGAAACTACAGGCCAGTCAGCCTCACCTCAGTCCCTGTAAAAATCATGGAGCAGGTCCTCAAGGAATCAATTCTGAAGCACTTAGAGGAGAGGAACGTGATCAGGAACAGTCAGCATGGATTCACCAAGGGCAAGTCATGCCTGACTAATCTAATTGCCTTCTAAGACAAGATAACTGGCTCTGTGGATGAGGGGAAAGCAGTGGACGTGTTGTTCCTTGACATTAGCAAAGCTTTTGACACGGTCTCCCACAGTATTCTTGCCAGCAAGTTAAAGAAGTATGGGCTGGATGAATGGACTATAAGGTGGATAGAAAGCTGGCTAGATTGTCGGGCTCAACGGGTAGTGGTCAATGGCTCCATGTCTAGTTGGCAGCCGGTATCAAGTGGAGTGCCCCAAGGGTCGGTCCTGGGGCCGGTTTTGTTCAATGTCTTCATAAATGATCTGGAGGATGGTGTGGATTGCACCCTCAGCAAGTTTGCGGGTGACACTATACTGGGAGGAGAGGTAGATGTGCTTGAGGGTAGGGATAGGATGCAGAGGGACCTATACAATTTAGAGGATTGGGCCAAAATAAATCTGATGAGGTTCAACAAGGGCAAGTGCAGAGTCCTGCACGTAGGACGGAAGAATCCTATGCACTGCTACAGATTAGGGAACGAATGGCTAGGCAGCAGTTCTGCAGAAAAGGACCTAGGGGTTACAGTGGCCGAGAAACTGGATATGAGTCAACAGTGTGCCCTTGTTGCCAAGAAGGCTAACAGTATTTTGGGCTGTATAAGTAGGGGCGTTGCCAGCAGATCGAGGGATGTGATCATTCCCCTCTATTCGACATTGGTGAGGCCTCATCTGGAGTACTGTGTCCAGTTTTGGGCCCCGCACTACAAGAAAGATGTGGAAAAATTGGAAAATGTCCAGCGGAGGGCAACAAAAATGATTAGGGGACTGGAACACATGACTTATGAGGAGAGGCTGAGGGAACTGGGATTGTTTAGTCTGTGGAAGAGAAGAATGAGGGGGGATTTGAAAGCTGTTTTCAACTACCTGAAAGGGGGTTCCAAACAGGATGGATCTAGACTGTTCTCAGTGATAGCAGATGACAGAACCAAGGAGTAATGGTCTCAAGTTGCAGTGGGGGAGGTTGAGGTTGGATATTAGGAAAAACTTTTTCACTAGGAGGGTGGTGAAACACTGGAATGCGTTACCTAGGGAGGTGGTGGAATCTCCTTCCTTAGAAGTTTTTAAGGTCAGGCTTGACAAAGCCCTGGCTGGGATGATTTAGTTGGGGATTGGTCCTGCTTTGAGCAGGGGGTTGGACTAGATGACCTTCTGAGGTCCCTTCCAACCCTGATATTCTATGATTCTGTGATTTTCCCCCCTACTGTTACTCTCACTTTCTTGTCAACTGTTGGAAATGGGCCATCCTGATTATCACTACAAAAGGTTTTTTTTTTCTCCTGCTGATAATAGCTCACTTTAATTGATCACTCTTGTTATAGTGTGTATGGCAACACCCATTATTTCATGTTCTCTGTGTATATATATATATATATATATATATATATATATATCTTCCTACTGTATTTTCCATTGTATGCATCCGATGAAGTGGGTTTTAGCCCACGAAAGCTTACGCTCAAATAAATTTGTTAGTCTCTAAGGTGCCTCAAGTACATCTTGTTCTTTTTTCTCTAATTCATGACTTTCTAGGCTACCAAAACTACATTTTCACAAATGTGGTCCAGTGTTGGAAGTTGCTTCAATGTAGCTTCCTAAATGCTGGAACTTTGTAAGTAAAAATAAAGAAGATAATACTTACAAATTTAGGAATAACAGTGAAGAGAGAGAGAGGAACAGATTCATTCACTTTTGAAAGCTATCCTCACTCCCTATAAACCAATGTTTTGTGGTGCACCAGAAATCACTAGTTGCCCCCCTGTCCTCCACAAGGAATTGCTATTCCCTTGCCTCCCCTGTAAGGGACCACTGTGTCACATGTAGGGGGCAGAAAAGCTGGTAAGAGAAAAGGGAATTAGGAATTCTTGCAGGGGCATACTGTCTCCATGTCCTGGCTTAAAACACACCAGCATCTGGATTTAGAGAGAAAAACAAAAGAAACCTATTCAGAGCCATCCTTTGGGTATGGTGAATCGGGGCGACCGCCCTGTGCCACGTGCTTTGGGGGGCCCAGGTGCTTTGACAAAATCATGAGGAGGCGGGCGGGAAGATGAAGCAGGAGGCGGGCGGGCGAGCAGGGTGAGGACACAAACAGGGAGGTGAGTGGCAGGCAGGCAGGTGGGAAGGGGGGCAAGGAGAAGCCCCCTACCAGAACCTCCCCCTCCCCCGAGCACCTCCTGCCCACTGGCGGGCCCCAATGATCAGCGCCTACCCCTCCCTCTCAGCTCCTACCGCCTGCCGTGAATCAGATGTTTCATGGCATCAGGAGGCGCTGGCAGGGTGGGGAGAGGAGCAAGGGTGCAGCGTGCTCAGAAGATGGGGCAGAACTGGGGTGGGAAGAGGCGGGTCAGGAAGAGGCAGGGCAGGGGTGGGCAGAAGCAGGCTGGGGGTGGAGTGGGGGTGGGGCCCAGGTAGAGCTGGGGTTGGGGGTACCCCCCGACAGATTAGAAACTCCGCACCTATGTCCCAGGCCCCTAACCTCCCTAAGGATGGCCCTGAACCTAATAATTCATATTTATGTCAGAGCTGAAGTCCCCATTTAACCATAACTTTATCCTGAGCATACATGGTGTGATCAGGTTTGCAATAACTAAAATATTAAGCATTTGAAAAGTTACTGCTATATAATCTTGAAGAACCATCTTCCAGACATACAGATGCTCATAATACAGGCTGACAGGAGCAGGAGGAGATGGGGCAGGGGAGTCCTCTTGAACTTCCTCCATTCTTTCATTGCTTGAAAGCAAAGCCTTTCTCGGTGAATATACGGATCTACAGACAGAACTGATGTAAGCCATTAGGGCCAGTAGAGCATAAAGCAAGTACGCTGCTATTGTGCTATAATGCATCTTTTGTTGATTCCAAGCCCAGACTTGACTGTTGGGCCTTTTAATGGGATATAGAATTGGCCAGCCTCCCACATCCAGTTCCAAGGAAAAACTCTGCCTCACTGTTTGTGTGGCTCTACCCTGCTTTCAGTGCAAACACTGCATAGATGAAAGCTCTCTCTTAAAGAAGCAGTGCAGCTTCTCGGAGGGGAAGGTAAAAAGAACCATCTGCTCCATCCCCTTTTTCTCATCTGGTCTCCAGTGGCAGCTGCCAGCATCCTGTATCCCTTCAGCCAAGCTTCAAAGTAGGGCCCGGTACAGAAACTGTTACCTGTGTTTCTTGCACTACAATTCTTTATGCCAAGGGAGATCACAGATGGCACAGTAATGATTTCTTATTCTTCTAGTGTCTAAAAGCCAGAATTGGCCTTAAGAAAAGTTATGGACCTACACTTAAAACTTATTAGAACTGAAGTCCTTTGCCAACTCCATTAAGTTCTTGAAATCATGTCCATAATTAAAGTCTCAGACATGTCTACACATATCTTCAGAGTATGCCAGTTATTTCTCCTAGTATGAGTCAGTGGTTATGTTATAGATTTGTGCTGTGCAGAAGTACTGTATTAGAGGTAGTCATATATTTATTGACTTTATGTCTAAATGGAAGAACTGAAGGCTATTACACTTATTAAAATGTAGTGGAAGAAATGAAAGCTGTTTGACCATTCTTTCACAGAACTGGTACTTGCATTCTCTCTTCACCTTTCTCAAAGCATATCCTTGGAATGTTAAGTGTGTCTCATCTGGAATGTGAGATTGACTGGCAGCCTTCACAAATTACATGCACAGAATTAAATGGCCAACTCCATATTGTCAACCCGTGTGTTCTGCATCTTTGGCTTTATAATCTACAGTGATGTTTTAGAGGTATTGCTTCCCTGTAATTACTTGTCTTTCAGTCATTTTAAATTGTTCCAGAGCTAGTGAGCATGTATAGTAGATGTCCCTCTAGTACCAAGATTAAAGAGATGAAGACAACTTCTGATGGTAAGTGTTCTGCTGATATTGGCACTGACCTTGCACAAAAAATCACATGCATCCAGTAGTGTGATGAATAATTCCCAAAATGGGTATAAAAGATACAAGCAAAACTTGTGACTTGTTTTCAAATGACTTTTCTGACAACTGCATTAATATTAACAGAAATATTTTTTTTAACATTTGTAAAACATTTTGAAGAGAAGAAATGCCGTAACAAACTCAATCCCACAACACCCTGTGGGACAGTTATGTTTCCTGCCTTTATTTTACAGAGGGGAACATTGAGGCAAATATTTTAAATGTCTTGTGCAAAATCAGAATTCATGTTAGAGGCAGGGTTAAACTCAAATGTTCTTGGTTTCCAGTATTGTGACTAATTTTATGTTTATATAAGTACTTATTGCTTTCCTGTGTGCACTTGGTGTCTTCATTTTCCCCTTTCTCCTTCTGTTATGCTAAACAGTGAAGCATTATCCAGCTTAATCAAATCTTAATAATTCGGTATGATCTCCCTCCTCAAGAACAAAAGTTAAAACATTTCCAGTCTAATTATGATATTTCCTTCTGGATGGTAATTTATAGAATCATAGGACTTGAAGAGACCTTGAGAGGGCATCTTGTCCACTCCCCTGCACTCCTGGCAGAACTAAGTATTATCTAGACCATTCCTGACAGTTGTTTGACTAACCTGTTCTTAAAAATCTCCAGTGATGGAGATTCCACAACTACCTCAGGCAATTTATTCCAGTGGTTAACCACCCTGACAGTTATTAAGTGTTTCCTAATGCCCCACCGAAACTGCCCTTGCTGCAAGTTAAGCCCATTACTTCTTGATGTATCCTCAGAGTTTGAGAACAATTCTTCTCCCTCCTCTTCGTAACAACCTTTTATGCACTTGAAAACTGTTATCATGCCCCTCTCAGTCTTCTCTTTTCCAGACTAAACAAACCCAATTTTTTCAATCTTCCCTCATAGGTCATGTTTTCTAGACAATTAATTATTTTTCTTGTTCTTCTCTGGACTTCCTCCAGTTTGTCCACGTCTTTCCTAAAGTGTGGTGCCCAGAACTGGACACGATACTCTAGTTGAGGCCTAATCAGTGCAGAGTAGAGTGGAAGAAGTACTTCTCATATCTTGCTTACAAATTTCTTCTAATACATCCCAGAATTATGTTTGCTTTTTTTTTTTGAAACAGTGTTACACTGTTCACTCATATTTAGCTTGAAAACCATTATGACCCCCAGATCCCATTCTGCAGTAGTCATTCCTAGGCAGTCCATTTCCCATTTTGTGTGTGTGCAACTGACTGTTCCTTCCTAAGTGGAGTACTTTTCATTTGTCCTTATTGAATTTCATCCTATTTACATCAGACCATTTTTCCATTTTGTCCAGATCATTTTTAATTTTAATCCTATTCTCCAAAGCACCTGCAGCTTGGTATCATCTGTAAACTTTATAAGTGTACTTTCTGTGCCATTATCTAAATCATTGATGAATATATTGAACAGAACTGGACCCAGAACTGATCCCTGAGGGACCCCATTTGATATGCCCTTCCAGCTTAATTGTGAACCACTGATGATTAATCTCTGGGAATGGTTTTCCAACCAATTATGCACCCACCTTATAGTAGCTCCATCTAGCTTGCATTTCCCTAGTTTGTTTATGAGACGGTCATGCGAGAAAGTATCAAAAGCCTTACTAAAGTCATCTATCACTTTCCTCCTGTCCACAAGGCTTGTTGCCCTGACAAAGAAAGCTATCAGGTTGGTTTGACATGATTTGTCCTTGACAAATCCATGCTGTTGCTTATCATCACTTTATTATCTTTATCATCTAGGTGTTTGCAAATTGATTGCTTAATTATTTGCTCCATTTTTTTCCAGGTAAAGAAGTTAAGCTGACTGATCTGTTATTCCCTGGGTTTTCCTTATTTTCCTTTTTATAGATTGGCACTATATTTTCCCTTTTCCAGTCTTCTGGAATCTATGTTGTCTTTCATGACTTTTCAAAGATAATTGCTAATGGCTCAGATATCTCCTCAGTCAACTCCTTGAGTATTCTAGGATGTATTTCATCAAGCCTTGGTGACTTGAAGACATCTAACTTGTCTAAGTAATTTTTAACTTTTTCTTTCCCTATTTTAGCCTATGATCCTATCTCATTTTCACTGGCATTCACTATATTAGACATCCAATTGCTACTAAATGTTTTGATGGAAACAGAAACAAAGGAGTCAGTAAGCACCTCTGCCATTTCCCACATTTTCTGTTATTGTTTTGCCCCCCTCTTTGAGTAATGGGCCTACCCCTGTTCTTGGTCTTCCTCTTGCCTCTAATATATTTGTAGAATGTTTTCTTGTCACCCTTCGTGTCTCTAGCTAGTTTAATCTCATTTTGTGCGTTGGCCTTTCAAATGTTGTCCCTACATACTTGTATTACTTGTTTATACTCATCCTTTGTAATTTGACCTAGTTTCCACTTTTTGTAGAACTGTTTCTTTGAGTTTCAGATAATTGAATCATTGAAGATCTCCTGGTTAGATCAGGGTGGTCTCTTGCCATACTTCCTAACATTTCTATTCAGTGGGATAGTTTGCTCTTGTGCCCTTAATAATGTCTCTTTGAAAAACTGCCAACTCTTTTGAACTGTTTTGCCCCTTAGGCTTGCTTCCCTTGGGATCTTACCTAACCACTCCCTGAGTTTGCTAAGGTGTACCATCTTAAAATCCATTAGCTTTATAGTGTTGTTTTCTCTCCTACCATTCCTTAGAATCATGAACTCTACCATTTCATGATTACTTTCACCTAAGATGCCTTCCACTTTCAAATTCTCAACCAGTTCCTCCCTATGCATCAAAAATCAAACCTAGAAAAGCCTCTCCCCTAGTTTCTTTCTCCAGCGGCTGGGAATTGGCGACGGGATGGATCACTTGATGATTACCGGTTCTGTTCATTCCCTCTGGGGCACCTGGCATTGGCCACTGTCAGAAGACAGGATATTGGGCTAGATAGACCTTTGATCTGACCCAGTATGGCTGTTCTTATGATTTTGTTAGTTTAAAAAAAAGCCTCATCCACCTCTTTTTCTTGGTTAGTTGGTCTGTAGTAGTAGTACCCATTTTATCCTTATCCAGAGACTTTCAACAAAAGTGTCTCCTATTTCCATCTCAACCTCAGTCCAAGTGTATATATTTTTAATATATAAGGCAACACCTCCTCTCTTTTATTCCTGCCTGTCCTTCCTGAGCAATCTATACCAGTATTCCAGTCATGCGTATAATTCCACCAAGTCAGATGCCAACTATGTCATAGTTGTGTTTATTAACTAGCATTTCAAGTTCTTCCTGCTTTCCCCCCTTACTTCTCACATTAATATACAGACAAAGATACTGATTTGATTTCCCCCCTATGTTGAACTACATGATGAACTTCTTCTGGGTCTCATTGACAGAGATACATTTTTAGCAGTTTGATATGTGTCGCTGTGTTCATTGAGTAGTGAATACCATTTTTAACTTCTTGTCAGGGTGCTAGATATTTTTGACTTCTTACTGTAACTTACTCCTTTGCCATTAATTGAACAGCCAAATAATAAACGTGTGACAGAAGATTGTCTTGTGTAAATAAGTGAAACCAATGAAGTTACACAGAAGTAACCTGTAAGAATATGGCCTTTTCTATATCATGAATAAAGTGGGGTTTGTTAACCAAGCAGACTGCATAGTGCTTCAATGGAAGCTTTGATAAAAGGGAAATTTCTTAAATTTCTTGCTGCCACCCGGTCTAGGACTGTGTGCACCCTTTGAAGAGCTGGCATTGGATGTAGGAGGACCCAGGCAGTGTCTCCCCTCCCACCAATCATGTGGGCTGCAGGAAAGAGCCAGCCAGAGATTCCGCCTGGTAGGATCAGAAGCAGCCAAAGCTTTCCAGACAAAACAGAATGTTGTCTAACTTTCTCTGCCCTGTGGTGATTTGATTAGCTCTTTGCTCCAGCCCTCCTCTTCCTCTTCACAGTCTCTTCTCTTCAGCATCACTCCACACATGCCCTGTCTATTCTCACCTCTCCTAACCTGTCCTCAGTCCCTTCCCCTTCTTTTTCTTTCCATTTAGTTGATTCCCTCCTAAGAGGCTCCCACCTCCAAAAAAAATTGAACTAACATATTTGCCACCATCACATTGTTCACCCTTCCTATTTAGACAATGTCTTTCCATTTAGACAATATTGTCTCATTGTTCCTTGTAATTCCCCGTCTCTCTGTCTGCCATCTGTTTTCTCTTGTCTTATACTTAGATTGTAAGTCCTTGGAGGCTGGCAATGCCTTTTTCTTTTGTTTTTACATCACTTAACATAATGGTGTCCTGTTCCATGACTCGGACTCCTAGGTGCTGTGGCCATACAAATAATAATATTATATCACCTACAAAATTTTAGTCATACAAGTATTCACAAATGGCAAATAGAAATACAAAAAAGACAAATCAAACTACAGTTGTGAATTTTAGACACTATTTGAACAAGTTTTTTGCCTTCCAACCAATTGTATTAACCATTTCTCATAAAGGTCTGGTTAGGGACACCAATAGTTAATGAGATTTGTGATGTGAATATGTAATTCCTTGAGTGAAGGTGAAGCATCTCACCTGGGAATGCTCGCCCTTGGCCCTCCATCAGTGAGGCATTAACAAAGTCAAACAGCCAAGGATCCAGTAATTCCCTGTTTTATTTCGCTATCAATCATTAAAGCCCTGGGCCTAACTCCAGGTATTAACATTAAGCTTCTTCAGTATATTTAGAACTTGAGTAAGCAAAATTGCTTACAATGCTAAATGAAATGGTGCCACTTCTAACCCAATCATAGATAGATGTGTTTTCAGATGTGACAGTCCCATATATGGAAACATCTTCACATTGAGATCTTACATCCATTTCTAGATTATGATATCTTGAATTCACTAAGCTATCTGCCACCTGCCTTTATAGAAAAGTCCTGATGAAATTAATATAAAGTGATACCCTTCCTAGAGGATGGTTCCAACAAAAAGCCCTATGCATTTAAATAGAGAGTTATATTTCTGCTTTGGAATTCTATACGATGGCTTAATCGAGTGTGTAACTTTCTACTGATTTTTGTATCTAATTATTTTGTTACAATTATGTGTAAAGTTTCCGTAGAACCTATTGACTTCATTCCCATTAAATGCTATAGGTCATTGTCAGCCTGGAAATGCTTTCACCATTATATCATGCAAAAGAAGAAAGTTATTTCAGCTTCCATAACAGCAACAACATAGAATTATAAACACTTGATATTTCAGTGGATTCTAGTTGCCTCAGACAGGCAGGCTTCTGAACACAAAATTTTCCATCTTTGCTATAAATGTCTCCATCTGTTTCACATGTTATGGGTCATCTTGGTAAGAAGGCCAAACTGTGTGAGGATGATGTACATGGAGAGGCCTTATTTCCATCATTGTGGCCTCATCACACAATTCCACCAGATCATTGACAGGATTGTATAATCACTGGACTATTCTATCTGTAAATCTTCTGAACCATATTTGGTTCAGCAATCTTGCTGGATGGACCAGTGGAATAAATCTAGCTCCTTGCAGGAATTAAGGTAAGGCCTGACTTCAAGTTGGAGGTAGTGATTATTAGATCATGGCAGATATAAACCCTTCCTCACTCGCAGCCAAAAAATTGTCTAAATATACGGACGGTCATGTCCACATGTACATTGAGTCTGAAACAACTCAAGACAGACTCATAGATCCAATATCAGCTCAGATTCGACCACTGGGACTTTAAGGAGTTGTATTCTCAGAAGAGGCCCAATATGTCTTCTTTCTCTGTGTTGGTGGTCAAAAAAATGTCAGCATCTATTACATTATTTGTCTACACAGGATAGGAAATCACTGATCCTTATCCTGTTCCCCCTGGAGTTCCTTCAGCCCAGTAGGGAAGCAGGCAATGGATCAATGAGAGCTATTCCTCCCTGCAGTACAGCAGGCTCACATCAGAATTGCTCCTGGGGCTGCAAAGGAAGTGTTGGGAAGCAATTAGAGGAGCTATTGCCCACGACCACCATCCCTTACAGACAACTTTGAGTGAAGTACTTCAGGTTAAAAATCATAGGAGTGCTTTTTCAACTCATAATGAAATACAAATCTCATTTAAAAAGCTACCTTTGATGCCCAGGGGAACACAATTTAGACACAACTGGTATAGCGTGCGTTTCCCTCTTTTGGGGACCACCTTCCTGGTGTATGAAGGTCTGGCCAGAAGCCTCTCTCCTTAATTGTCCTTCCTATGCCTTTTGGCACCACTGTGAAGCAGTCTTAACACTTTCTCTCTTGTATTAACCTTGTGCACTCTCAGGACATACAAGCCCAAAGTATACATTAAAGATTGAGGGTTGTGTTATGATTTTGACAGAAAAAGATACTTTATTGTTTTTATAATCTTTGAGTAAAGTATTATTTCCAAACAGGTGTTCTGTTAGTATTTCCACGTGACCATATGCTCTAAAGTGTTAAACAGATTATTGCAATTAAGCTTAGTGCTCCATTTAAGTACAATAAAACACCTCAAATAAATGCTTTTATACTCCATGGCTTTTAACAGTAATCTTAGCCTCAACAATGTTTCCTCATATAATTCCCAAAGATGTGATTAATGGTTTGTGACAGAAGCCACACTTCATAGTAGATACTAGACCTTTAGTAGAATGTGAACAATTAATACACTATTCATATTTAGCTCAAATCCATTATTGGCACAGTTGTGATACATGTGGTGATGAAAATAAAATATGTTGTTACAATCAAAAGCATGAAGAAGGAATTTAAACTGATGCAATATTCCAGGCAATTCTAGCTTATGCAGACAGCTCAATGTTGGTTTTACTCAAACAACATTTTTAGAGGTTGTAATATATGCAAAATAAGCACCATGTATAACTTGACTGAGTAACAAGCCGCACTGATCTGTTTAACATTGTTGATAAGAGCACTAGTAGCTGTCGCACCATAATATCTGTCAGAGCAAAGAATGTTATGCTTTGTATATCATGTTTCTTGTGGGATCACACCACTATTCCTTTATTATTGATCTTAATATGAATTAGTTTATTGATCTCTATACCAGTTCATTTCATAATTCCATTTGTATTTTATTCCCTGGTGTGTCATATAATTTAATCCAGAATATAAAAGTATTAGAATTAAAGTGTATTACTATCTATTGTACGGTATAGTACTATATATAACAGTTATCTATTTGGTGTAATATTCCCTGGATTCTGTATAAACTGTTGCCAAAGCTGTGTAACAAAATATCCGAACAATAAAATACGGTAATGAATGTGGCATTTATTTTAGTTCAACTACAAAGTACATCCTCCACTGTTTGGAATATCTGTAAAATTAATTTGTGTAATTTACATTCATATGATTCAATCTATATTGATATGTTACATGGTATATCCCAGGTTAATGGTTCTTGAGCATCTTATCTTTAATGGTAGTCAAAATTGTAAAGCATTAATTTGACCAGTATTATGGGTAATTTGCTGGGGACACATTAGTTTACTAAGTGAATATATCCCATGTAGAAATAATTCATTTGAATGGGACTTTAACAACATAATTCTGTATCCGATATGGGAAAGTAATGGATGTCTAATTTAGCACATAAAAAATGAATGCACGCCGATGTACATTTTTCAGTAATACTCTGGGTACAGTTTGGAGGAGAGGGGTTAGTTGCTGGTAACACAGTTATGTTACTTTTAGTGTACAAGTTTAATAAAATGTAGATTGTTACAAAGTTTAATGTGTAATAAAAATAAATTATTCCTCCACTAAAATTGAACAGAATCTGCAAATTACAAAAGATCATTATGTTCTCCAATTGTAACTGATTCCAAATCATAAGAAAACCTGTATATGAAGTATTCACATAGTAAACTGCTAACCTGTGCCAGAAGTCTCTCCTGAATTAATGGTTTAACTTAAAGTTCTACGGTCACTCTTTCCACCAGATTCTAAAGTTCCATATACGATATTAGCTAGTATATCTTATATTTTACTTTCACCAGGTACATGTTCTTCATGGGCTTTTAGCTGTGTGGTTTTCATTGAGGCTCATGATGGCAAGTGGGGTGGGGGGTCTTACTAAATGCTGTTATGCTCTCCTGTACGCTCTACCCTGTTAATGTTCTGTGAATAGTTTGACATAGTGTTGCTACACCAGAACACAGAAACTAGTAAATTATAAATATTGTGGCATCTTCCCATAATAAATTCCCTACCATCTGCTTAGTTGGAAAGGCTCTCAGTAACTTATGGTAAGAGAATTTCAGAAAATGTGAAACTTTTCTGGTAAACACAGTCATTGCCTGAAGCATTATTACTAAAGAAGTTAGGCTGCTATAAGATTTATTGGATGGGTGCAGAGTTTAAATTTAATTTTCTTTTGGCATATTCTCACAAAGTAATTGCATGTGTATCTGTATTCTTAGTTGCAAAGGTTGTGGTCAGTTCCTCATCTGACTCATTTAATTGGTTTTATTTTGGGAGCCATGTCCCTGTGCTGTATCCTATGTTAAAATAGCAGTTCAAATGGGAATAGTCAAGTGTCAGTTAAAAACTCAATCTGTTGGGTACTTGAGCATGCAATCTTAGCATTTGCTTTCTAAAAGCATCTGTGTGTGTAAACCTTAATTTCACAAAAGTTCATTGGAAGTGAACACAAGTCAGAAATTAATTTTTGAAGTTTGACTTTTTTTGAAAACGTTTTGCATTATTTATGCAGCTCAGACCTTATGACTAATCTTTTTCATTGAAATATGAAGTTGGTGTATCTGGGCATTTCTCCATTATGATCACCAATGGCCTTTTAAACTAACATTTCTGAAAGGAAGATAAAGGGTGAGATACAGAAATAATTATGCACTTCTTAGACAACTGAGTTATGCAGATATCTGCAGTGCATTACATCTTCAAAGTGTTGTAGTAATACTAACTACACTGTATATGCTGTCTGTTTGACCATTTGTGTATAATTGTAGCAGCTGCAACTAATCAGGATACAGTTATTTACATGCATGATTAGTTTGGTTAAAATCTTTCCAAACCTTATTATTCTTGAATGCTGAAAAGTTCAAATTTCCTGATTAATCACATGATTTCTTGCTCAATGATAAACCAAGATTTTTCTCTTCACTATACATTATTGAATTAATTCCTGGTCCTGGCAAATAGTCTCAGAGGGTTTTCTGTTCTGCCAGTTTCCAATATCCTGTTGTATCACTGCTCGCAACTGGGTTCATCCTTTACTACAAATCCTCTTGGACTCCTTGAATCAGATTTAGTTCCTCTCCTCTAGCTGAGCTTTCATCTACTTATGTCTGCAAGAGAATGCTTCCAACATTACAATTGCATTATCTATGGACTTGTCTATACAAGACGGCTATGTGCACTGAAGGGGCGGTGTGAATTCTAAAGTACACCCTGATGGGGCACACTCACTAGTGCGTGTTAGTGTAATACTAAACAGTACTAAACTATTAGCTACTGCTAATGGGGTACTTAACTGCACAATGGTATGTTAACATGCACTAGGGAACTTCTAATGTGTGCCAGCAAGGCCTATGTGGATCTGTTAGTGTGCAACCTGGTGCACTTTAGAATTCACATCCCTCTAGTGTTCATTGCTACATCATGTAGAGGAGCCCTAAGTCTCATATAATGAGGGCTTTATGAAGGTGTTCCTGAGACATCCCTTAACACACTAGTTCTTACCCTTGGATCTCATTAGTTTCTCCTCTTTTGAAGACGGAGCAAACCTCAAACTCTTCTCTGTGGACAGCCCACTACACTTAAATCTACCAAACCATTTCAATTTCAGCTCCCCAAGCTCTATTTTTGACTGACAGGGTCTTTAATTACTTGAAGCTAGCCAGGCATTTTTGCTTCATTCCCCAGCTGCTGCTTTTGGCAGAACTTGTTATTGTAGTATTTCACTCACTACCCTTCTGGCTAGTATCCTCCTTACTGCTGGTGTCAACTGGGCCTTGGCTTCTCCTGAACTCAATGATAAGAGCACAGATAGAATACACTCTGCAGTAGTTCCCACAGTAGGACTTAACACTGTCTAATTATGCTTGTACGTCTTAGTAAAACAATAGTGGTACATATACTATGATGGTGTTGGATACAATAAAGATGTTATTCTCATTTGAGTATGCATAACTACTTCACTCACAAGTGAAGAGAGTCCAGAGTAACCTATGTTGGTCTATTTTCCAAAAATCGTTGAGTAAAAAATATACCCAACAATGAATAGACCTAAGAAAATTGTGTTCTGCTCACGGACACCTTCAATTCAATGAGGCAAAATTCATAAATACATTATTACTTATTTAACCAAGTCTTGTATTTGTAGAGAACGCAAATGTCACTATAACACTTACCAACACATCCTATGTCCTTTCATAGCTGTGCAGTAAGGGGTCTTCAAAAATTTAGTGTGAAAATTTTTCAGTCATCACTGAAGATAATAACAATAATTGAACTTGATAAAATTACTGCAGTGCTTTCATACTGCAATGCTAAACCATCAACCTACTTCATTATCATTTTTTCTTTTATTGGCTATATAAAACAACACATAATCCAATTATGCGTACAACATGCTACTGCATGTTTAAAGCAATGATTAGAAAATTATATAGTAACAGTGAAGATTATAGCTGAAATAATAATAAAATAATCCTAAAAAACCTTGGTCAAATAAAATAAGCAGATCTTATTTAAGGCCAACATCTTCAGAAACGGGTGCCTAAATTTAAGACCCTAAGTCACTGTTAAAATAATAGTAGGCATGAGAGATCCAATACCTGCAGGTTTCCCTGAAGGATATTTTTTAACTTATTGATGTAAAGAAATTTTCTATTAATGTTTTTTGAGTAGACAATCAGTTTTGTTTTCTCACTTGAAGGTTGTTTATAAGGAAAATATGGGCATATTTGAACTCTTCTATGTCGTAACAGACCTGATTAATACACAGGTGTGGGACTCAGAAGATTTTATGCAGTTTCTTAAAAACAATTAAGGGCACATAGCTACAACTTCTGGTATGCTCTTGATGAAAGTGGGATCGCTATACATAATCTTTATCATAAAGTCTGTACTCAGAGTATTTGGGATATATTTGTCATATGTGAGATTAGAAGAAAAATAATTATAGTTCAACAAATTTGCTACAGAAAATTGGAGGAATACTCAATCTCTGTACCTGAAATGAAAAACAATGTCTAAGGTAAATCGTTTAGGAGCCTTAAATTTGATTGTCTTAAGGGTGGAACCTACTCTGTGCTCACTATGCACAAAAGTAATGATATATTACTTTGGATAAGTGTTTCTCAACCAATGGGTTGCAACCTCCTTGAGTAGGAGGTGTCACAAAAGGCTGTCGGAATGCAGGGGAAGGGCATAAGGCACTGAAAATTTTATCACAGTCTAAAATAAAGAAAATATCACTCCCCCATTCTCCACAATCCCTTAACCCTGCAAGGACAAGTATCCACTGTCAAATTCTTAAAAAAAAAAAACAGACACACAAAGTAGAGTTAAATAAGTGTATAATTGTTGTCATTGGTACATTTTTACTCTTACTTGTATAGTAAATGTAAGAGGGTTGCAAAAAAGTGATTTCAAATAAGGGGTAACCAATCTGAGGGACACCAATTTAGATTGTTAGTTCTACCTATAGTGTTGTCAATTTTAAGAACACAAGGGCATTTCACCCTTAACTGTGAATGCCTTCACGTTCATTGCTTCTTGTAACAAGTTTAACATTTTAATTTAATTTGATTGCATGATTATAGAACATTGTGCTTCTACTAGTCTTAATTTCTGTATGCTAATCTATGCAAGGCACCTTCTATCAAACGCGTCAGGACCTCTTGCTAGCTGAAAGTGATTAATCAAACCTGCAAATCTCTTTCATTATCAGTATTCATACAGTGGTACCGGACATTTAGTACCTTTCCATTTCCGAGATTTTACAATAGCTCTCTTTATCTGAAGAACTCAATGGTTTTGTACTAAAAGGTAGGTACATAAGATAAATATTTGGGCACCATATGTTACTCAAGTATTAACACCCAAAGGACAGATTAGCGGACAAAAGATAGGTGGTGAAAAGTATCAAGTTCTGTCATGGAATCTAAAGTTTTTACTGTGGCAAGTGTTCTGAATGTGTTGCAAACTTATAATTTTTATAATTTAATATAAAAATATGTTTGCAACACAGAACACTTGCCACAATAAAACCTTTACATTGCATTATGAAAGCTGACACTTCTTAGTACCTCTCTTTTGTTTCCTCCAAAGCAGGGAATAACAGGATGTTAAAAGAGCCCCCGCAATGCAAACTGCATTGAGTCGAATGGACCTGAATACCATTTATTCTCTTTAAGAATGGGTAAACCATTTTGAAGGATCAGGCCATTGTTTACATTATTCAGTCAAACCTTGAACCAAACCCAAACAGAGCCTCTCTTGAGGTTGGAAAAAAATGTAATGATTCTTTCAAAACACGTTTTATTCAATTTATGATCCATATTTTGCAATTTGAAGTCCATCTGGAAATATAAGCATAATCTCATTGCAATCTCCAGCCTTGTTGTACACACTGGTTTCAGACAGTTCTAACTACTGTTAAAGTAATAATGCATCTGTCCTTTGGGTGCTAATCTGAATTGAGCCAATGCTTTGAACCTTATTAAGTTTACCCACATTTACTATAGCAAGAATGGTTGGTAGGTATGAGGAAATAGTTCAAAACTTGTAGAATGTGCTTGGAATACTAAAGTTGTAATCCCAGCCTCTTTTATATTTCTCTCCTAAAATCTCAGTCATTACATTTCAAGATGGACCACAAATAGCAATTATTGATTATAAATTGAATAAAATATGTTTTGAAAGAATCATTAAATGTTTTCCCAACTAGGGAAATGCTGTCTAGATTAAATTGCTATAAAATGGGTGGACAATAGGTTGAAAAACTACTCAGAGGAGTCATCAATGGTTTGCTGTCAAACTGGAAGGATGTATCTAGTGAGGTCCTATAGGGATCTGTCCTGTGTCTGGTACGACAGTATTCAACATTTGTATTAATGTCTTGGATAATGGAATGGAGATGATGCTTATAAAATCTGTGGATGATACAAAGCTGAGAAGGATTGCAAGCATTTTGCAGGACAGGATTAGAATTCAAAATGACTTTGACAAATTGGAGAATTGCTTTGAAATCAACAAGGTGAAATTCAATAAAGACAAGTGTAAAGTACTAAAGTTAGGTGGGAGAAATCAAATGCACAACTAGAAAATGGGTGATATCTGGTTAGATAGTAGCACTACTGAAAAAGGATCTGGGGATTAGAGTGGATCACAAATTGAATATTAGCCAACAGTGTGATGCAGTGTTGAAAAAGGCTAATGCCATTCTAAGGTGTATCCATAAGAGTGGTGTATGAAAGGCAAGGGAGGTAATAGTCCCATTCAACTCAGTACTGATGCGGCCTCAGCTGAAGTACTGTGTCCAGTTTTGGGTGCCACACTTTAAAAAAGAAGTGAACAAATTCAAGAGAGTCCAGAGAAGAGCAAGAGAATTATAAAAAAAAAAAAAGTTGGAAAACATGAGCTATGAAGAAAGGTTAACAAGGACTGCACATATTTAGTCTTGAGAAAAGAAAATGGGGGTACACGATAACAGTTCTAAAATATGTGAAGGTCTGTTATAAAGAGGACAGTGATCAATTGTTCTCTATGTCCACTGAAGGTAAGACAAGAACTCATTGGATTAATCTGCGTCAAGGGAGATTTAGTTAGATATTCAGAAAAATCTTTCTAACTGTAAGGGTAGTTATGTAGTGGAATAAGTTACCAAAGAAGGTTGTGGACTTACCATCATTGGAGCTTTTTAGGAACAGAATAGACAAACACCTGTGATGATGGTGTTAGGAATAAATGTTACTGATTTAGCGTGGGTGACTAGATGACCTATCAAGGCCCCCTTCAGTCCTATATTTTGATGATTTTGTGATTTTATAAGGTTCACATTGGGAATAAGGAGGGAGATGTCCCTTTCTCCAATAGGGAGCAGAGGTTTTGGATGAGATTAATTATTGACTTTTTAAAATCCCATTACTTCTGTCATATGTAAAACCAATGTAAAAATGGGAATTTAAAATATTTGAAAAAGTCAAGCTGTTTAATTGGTATTAACACATACACTCCTATGCATCTGTTTTAAATGCCTGTATATACAGGATAGTTCAGAAGAGGATCTGATTACAAATGGTATTAACAAATAAATATGAATGTCACAAGGGCCATGGTTAACTTGAAAGAGTGAATCACATGTTTTTAATTAGGGCATTTAATTGCCTCCCACACGCAAGAACACAACTTTACAGAAGGTTGAAAATATATAGTATTTGTATCAAACACAAGTGAATCTCTTTAAAATGATGTAAATTAAAGAATAAGAAGTTGGAGAAGCCAGGAAATATATAGTGAAGGTTCCACAAATGATTTAAACTCTGACTTGTATTCTTGCACATCCATTATCCTAATGGATAATACAGGTAACTTAAATATCATAACAACTTTAGAAATTCTCCATGTAATTGACTGTATATGATGTGTCATGCATTCCATACAGTGCTTATGCCTATCTCCTCTCCATAGTCTTCACCACAGTGAAAGTGGTACTCTGATGTGTGTAGATAGTATGTGTCTAAGTGATGTGAGGTCATTATGTAGAGTGTATGGGCTAAAGGTGCATATCTGCCCTGTGTCTATCAGCATGTCAAAAGGAAGGTGATTTAGGGAAATACAGTGGAATGTCTGGTATATACATAAAGAATGGGTTGGAATGGTGAACAGGAGAATATGTTGTCTGTGGACTGATGATTCTGTGTAGGGAAGACTGCATCTTATGTAGGATATAATACAATATGCTGTGATCATTGGCTGATAGCAGGAGAATGAATTGTGAGATGGATCAGGTCACCATCCTGAATATTCAGGTAAATGTGAAGTTTTTGATTTGTAGTCTGCGTGCCTTCCAATGTGGTGAGTATGTTTTTAATCTCTCTTGCTGATAATGATCCTGCATTGCCAGTGAGGGTCCACCCTTGGATGGAGTTTGAAGATCTTCAGATCTGCGGTAGGGACTTTCTTTAGTGCTGCATTATCTGTGCTACATTGCTTTGATATGTAAATGTAAAAGGTTTGGTGTAAACTGTCTCACATGGATGTCTTTATTTGCCAGTATAAAACTACTATGACTAACTCATCTGAATTTCTTCAGTAGCAATATTTGACTTTTGCAAATGACCTAATGATGATCCCAGTGACTCTGCAGCCATTTGTCAGGACCATGCAGGGCTTGACATGTTTGAATTACCCCCTTTAAAATTCCTCCGTCATAAGACTTCATTGTGGCCCAGACAAACCTGATGACAGTGCCTTTGTCCCAGGCCTGCAGGAGGAAAGACAAGATGCAAGGGACGTGTGGTTTAATTAGGCCACAAGTTGATTAACTTCTCTGGGAACTATCAGCGATAACTCATATGATGCAGGTCATGAGTTCTTCATTGATTGTTTTCACCTGGTCAGTAGCCCCCATACCTCCCATTGCTGGGACACCATTGCATTCCCCTCAGAATAGGCTTAAGGAGTTGGAGAAAAGGAATTGTCTACTTGTTATACTACGCATTAGGAACCCCAACCCTGTTCCCTGCCTTCTTTAAGGGACGATTTCCCCAATTCTAGTTTATCAGGGAACCAGATTCCCTATGGAATGAATACCTGCACTGAACTGCTTCCACTAGGAGTTCTTCATCATTCTGCCCCTCCAGCCACTTGCCTGTTCCTGGCAAAGAAGAAGCCTCCACTGGGGGCAAAACATGTGCATTTAGCTGCCTATTTTTTCCACTGCTACCTTGGATACCTCTCTTATGATCCTGGGGTGATTTCACCCAGTCCTCTCTGGGACCCTACTGGTCACCCTGGAGGCTTCTGGGGACCCCCAAACCTACAGGGAACTCTTACACACCCATGTGTAACCACAAGAGGCTCCTTTGGTGCCTTCTTGTAGTTGCTAACCTGTGTGTGAGAGGGACCTCAGGCTGGAGGGTCAGGATTTATATACCCTTTCCAAATGTTCAAGAGCCAATGGCTTCCCTGAGCCTCACAGGCATTCCCACACCATCTTGGCCTCCCAAATATCAGGGGAGATGAACTCTTCCACTACCCATCTTTTCCTGCTAGTCGAAACAAAGATCCCCACCTTTTGAAGTGTATTTTAGCCATTTGGAGCCTGTATGCACACCATAACAGTGAGTATAACTTTTACTCCATAAAAATGATTTATTATTTGGCAATGCAATAATTTAGCTGTATCCAGTTCTACAATAGTATAAGGAAAGGAGTGTGAAATATAGAATACAACTTCCTGTGTGGTTCATGGAATTGGGTACATACATTTTGGTGTGTGTGATATATATTTCCATTACAATTGTTAAGAATGGTTTTTGTAAATACATGTTTATGGAATTACCACACGCTATTTCATTCTGTGGCTTGGCAGTACCAGTGCTTGTGTTTCTAGACTCTCTCATTTCAAGTTAATGCCATCAAGTACTTAAAAGAACTAAAACATGTCATTTGAAAATCACTTTGGATACCTCCAGTTTAGTATGAAAGGGATTACCTAGCAACAGTCACTCAGGAATAACAAGATACTCTGCAGATTAAATTGGTAGCAAATTAGTTATCCTTTTATTTTTGTGAGGACATATTTTGTTTACATACAAAATGATGGCAGTAGCAGGAGCTTATGAAAAAGAAAAGCAAGTGTGAAATCTCAGATGTGGGGGATAGAGGTATGTAAACAATTCTACAGTAATTATATATAATTAAGCTATTAAGAATATATGAGCAGGTAAAAGGATAAAGATACAGAAAGTATGCTTTACTTATTACTACCCCTTTGCAGATTTTCTACTTGGGTGAAACCAAATTAATGCCTTGCATCATACATACTTCAGGTGCACTTCAATCAGTCATTCCTGCTCTTGTGGACTTAACAACACAAGTGAACAACAACAAAAAATTGTAGTCAGTAAAGCCTCCAGTGAAATGATACACTTGTGATTAGAAACACATATAAAATGTGCACAATACTGTATCTATTTGTGGGGAAAGAAGAAGGATGGTCATGGATCAAATTAGGCCAGTTTGTGGTGGCTCAGCAAGCTAATGCTTTCCCTAGTGGCTGCCATTTTGTGCTGTAGAACATAAACTTTCCTTAAAGGGGCATGCACACTACACAGGTCTCGAAAGGGTTAATGAGAGGCTGAGGGACTAGTTATATTATCTGGATGCAGCTGGAGAGTGGGCCAGGCTTAATTAGAGATGAAGCCCAACTGGTGAGGAGCTGGCTAGTGATAATAAAAGCAGAAAGTTTACAGCAGAAGGGGACTGCAAGGAGAGAGTCAGCAGTCGCTTTCTGGGATTAGAGAGAAGGGGGAGCAAACCCTTGTTTCCTCACCTGAGTAGAAGAGGCTGGCAAACAGACAGGATTAACACAGAACAGCCACCAGAATGGATCAGGCTCTGTTGGGAAGCCATGACAAAAGGACAGGATCTGGATTCCTAGGAAGAGTACCCTGAGAGGCATTTAATTGAGAGGTACACAAGGTCAGGCCCAAGGAGGTTAGAAGTGGATTTAGTTTATATTTCTTTGGTGGAATTTTCTTAGAGGATTTTAGTTGAGGGCCCTAAGGGCCCTGGCCATGAAACAAGGGTGGATCTAGAGATGCTATAGGGGAGAAAGGCTGGGTAGGGAGAAGCCCAAGGAAACAGCAACAAGGAGTGGAACTGAGTAGATGTTTACTGCTTGCTATAGAGTCTCTGGGTTGAAACCTGGTGTAGATGGAGGGCCAGCTTCCCCATCAGCTACTGAAGGTGGCATGAAGCCCCTGCAAACAGGATAAGGACCCAGGGAGAACCCTGAGAGACGGGTGAGAGGACCATAGGGCCCGGGGTTGGAGACAAAGACCTTTAAGTAAGGAATTTGGGGTTGTTACCCCAGAATGGGTGGACTAAATTGTGACCTGGTTGGAGGGCCAAGTTACAGGAAGAGAGACTACCATAGAATGAAAGCAAGGGTTGTAGGGAGCTACTACACCATGTCTGACCACAAGGAGGTGCTCTAGTAGTGAGTAAAGTTTCTGGGCCATATGTCTTCAGGGAGAACTTTCCAAATGGGAACAGATTATCAGCCAATGCAATGTTGATTTTCTGACCCTGAAACAATAGCTCTGAGAGGTGTGAATCTTTCTTTCAGCGCGGGGTTAATTTGGTAGTCTAAGAATAATTTAAATGTCACATTATTAAATATTTAACAGCTCATAAAGCATCCAAAAAAGAGTGGTGAGCATATAATTAAGACATGCACAACGTGTTGTGACTTGTTTCATTTTGCAGTCATCACTGGGTGGAGTTTTTTCCCCAAAAAAATCTGTGTCAAAAAAGCTTTGAATAAGGAGGCTAGTTCTTAAAATAACAATTCTAGAAATTCATCTTTGGTTTGTGTTAGGGCAAGTGATCTTAAAGTGAAACTTAATTGGGAATGCTTCCAGTGTCAGCCCTTTTAAAGAGATAATAACTAAAATAACGAGGAGTCCTTGTGGCACCTTAGACTAACAAATTTATTTGGGCATATGCTTTCATGGGTTAGAACCCACTTAGAACTGTATCTATAAGTTTTGTTCTAGCCCATCATCACAGCTGCTAATGCTGAACATTATTCTCCTAAAACTAAATATTAAGAGTTGTGCAATCATGGTACTCCCATTAATGTTAACAGAAATCTCTACCTACAATATGCTGAATGTTGCAGGTGAATTCATGATTCACCATTTTTATAAGCTCATTTCAATGTACTCAAAATATCAGACTTCTTGATGTGCAAACCTTTCCACATGATAAATTTTAACATTTTGAACTATAAGATAACTACATGAACAAATACATAAGTGCTTTCACATTGTACATGTTGGATTTTTTAATGCATTCAGAAGGGTGACTCTAATCTTTAGTGAATATCAGCTTCCCATTTTCAAATTTCCATTATAAATTGTTAGCGAAGTGTTTCTCTGCCAATTGCAAGGAGAGCTCTGTTTAGCTGACTGTCTTGCAGAAGTGCCTAACCAATCACTGGTGAAAGACATTGAAGGCATACTAAGCTTATAACAAATATTATAACTTTCTGTTTAGATAATAGGTGTACAATATAGTGTTAAGCATTTTCAGTCTCTCTCAGATATTAAGGTTGTATGTTTTATATCTGAGTAAAACCTAGAGGACCTTTAATTAAATTGAAGGTGTGATGACAATGGAAAGACAAACAGATTCTCCAGTTTTAAAGCTACTGTTGCCTTAATGAAATTCACTTCTGGATTTAAAAAAATGTAACTCCCCTTGCTCTCAGTGGAGTTCTACCTCTTTATGGTAGCAGTGAGCTTCATCCTCATTTTCCATTTTAATAAGATGTTTTCATAGCAACTACACAAACAGAACAGAGATGCTGATGGTACATTCAAATTTGCTATGAAGGGGAAAAGACTTATATTAGATATGCAGAGTGGATTTGAGACTCATGGTCAAAATGGTTATGTATTGTGGCAGAGCTCTGGTCTTGTCCCTGTGGGTCCCACACTTCCAGGTAGTTTATGCTAGCTTCAGAGGCTCACAGCAATGCTCCACATAGCCCTTCTCTCTCTAGGGCCAGGGATACAGTCAACTGAGCCCTTTTCATCATAAGCCAGCAATGGAGGTTGGTGAGAGAATTCCCACAGTCTCTGTTGCTCCTACGGCCTCATGCCAAAACAGTTTAGCCTCCTGTCCTGACAGGGGCCTGTTTTCCCCTCCCAGGAGGTGTTTCTGTAGTGGTGGGTTGGGGGGAACATGGGCCCGCCCTCTACTCCAGGTTCCAGCCCAGGGACCCTAATGGTAGCAGCTGTTGGCAGCCAACCTTTCACTGCCAGAGTTGCTACATTTCCCTGGACCACTTCCCCACAGCTCTCCTGCTTCTCCCTTACCAATGACTTGAGGGTGTCTTCATTAACCAGCCCTTCAGCCACACTTACTCTCCTGTAGCTCTCTTCTGCCTGACTGGAGTGAGTCCTTTTATAGTATCAGAGGGGGCTTAATTATAGACAGGTGGTCACATTAGCTTAAATGGCCTCACCTGACTCTTTACAGGTTAATTGGAGTCAGGTGTTCTCATTAGCCTGGAACAGCTCCTGCTCTGGTCAGTCAGGGAACAGAAAACTTAATCCAGTGGCCAATATATCTGCCTTCTGCTACTCTGCTGTACTCAACTGGCGTGCGTCTATCACAGTATCTTGGTTTCCAATTGAAATGTTCCTTTCTGAGATACTCCCATGCTCCAAAAAAGCATTTGCTCTAGTTGCATATTGCGTCCAATTCAGACACAATAAAAGCAGGTGCCTTGCCTCTACAAACAACTCCTTTGGATCTTTCTGTGAATAATTGGTTCAAATGGAAGTGGTTCAAATGGAAATGGATGGGCTCAAAGATCAGCCTTTCAGAACAATAAACAGGAAAGCAAAGCTACTGTAAATATGAAGCAACTAAGTAGGTGGGGAGAGATACCTGAAGAGGTCTATCTTAAAATAGGAAGGTTGCATATCAAACAATAAACTTCAGATGAGAACGCTCTGGTAAATAAATGCCTTTTGCTACAGGACAAGAATTTGTGGGGGTAGCTTGGCCCAGACCCACAAAAGTATTTCGGCTCCGAACTTCTTTTTGGGTCCTTATGACTAGAAAAATCATGGTTCCATACAGTATGTCCTTATATACAAGCACAGGAAAGGGACATTTTTCTGATGCTGAAATGTAAAAAAAAAAAAAAAACACCCCCAAACTTCCCTGTTGGCAAGAATATAGTCGAACACTGAATTTATATTCATTATCAGTCTGACATTTTCACTTCAGTGAAGTGACATATGGGGACAGTAGTCGGTACACCATTCTATACCACCAGGTGGGAGGAAAGCCCAGTGTGTGATAAATAACATCAAAAAGAAGTAGCTTGCATATCAGTGAACGATAGGAATACAAAATTGCAATACTGGCTCAGACTAATTGTCCATCTCATTGGCCAGAGGAAAGTGGAAGGAACATGATAATAGAGTAACCAGGTCACGGGTAAATTTCTTCCAAACATCCATCATTAGAGATTGGTTCACGCGCTGAAACACGGGGTACTAGTATTTGGAATTGAGACCCGACCAGAGTCATTCTATGGAACAGAGAACCTGTTTTAAATAGGATGAACCCTCTTTTGAAAATGTAACCTATGCTAAAATTGTTTGGCTCTTTGTCCCAATTTAGTGGCTCAAGGGCTTATTTATTCTGAGTACCAACACAAACTGGAGTCCTGTCAGTGCATCTAGGTAGCTTAATCAAACCAATCAAAAATCAGATAGATGAAATAACAATGTGTGTGGATTTGGCACTTTAGCTTAGCCCACTCCCAGGAACTGAAGAATTCTCTCACTCTAGAAGCAGCCTTTTGCCAGGGGACTTACATATTTTCCTTAACTGATGATCAGTTATAGCTGTCACCCTTCCCTCCATGCATCTGACACAGTAATATATTTTAAGGAGACTGTAATTTTTTTTTTTGTCAGTAGTTTCATCACTTCATTCTTAAGTTCCTTCCAAATTGCTGAATTTAGACCATCTTGTTCCTAGCAGAATTCTCCAGTCCCCACTTGGTCTGCCTGATTTTTATTCTGAATAAGCGAAAATCACTCCACTTTGAGATGACTGTGTGGACCCTGAGCATGCTCAGTTGAAAACCCAGAATTTCTAAAATGGTGCCCTGGCAAAGAGCCATGTGTGGGTGGGTGGATTGGCAGAATCACAGCTCTGAGATAAATGACAACAGAAAGCATGTGCAAGTTTGTTGGCTATTGAGCATGTGTAGTAAGGGGTGACAGAGAGGTCAGTTAGCTGAGCAGCTAGCCAGTTTTAGCCCACTCATACCGGTCACAATTTAGTTTAAAGATTAGACCTGTCAATCATAATTCTGAGATAATGGTTGGTACTGAGCATGTGCAAATGGGGTAATTGCTTAAAGGTATATAAGAAAGTCACAATAGGACAGTATAAAAGGCCAGAAGCCAGTTTCTTAGTCTGAGGCGGCGAGAGAGAGAGAAAGAGATGATCAGGAGAAGACTAAAGCCAGCAAAGGGAGCCAAAGAAAAGCTGCAGAAAAAAAAGGCAGAAAAGCTGCAGCAGAGAAAAAGAGAGAAGAAAACTGAGGTAGAACTAAACTGAATGACCAGGAGCTGAGCAGCAATGGTGATTAAAAGAAAAGTGCCAACGAATGTATAAAGCAGCAGCAGCGATTTTAAAGAGATACCAATTGTCAAGGTTCCTTCCCCACTCTGAACTCTAGGGTACAGATGGGGGGACCTGCATGAAAACCTCCTAAGCTTACTTTTATCAGCTTAGGTTAAAACTTCCCCCAGGTACAAACTATTTTACCCTTTGCCCCTGGACTTCCACTGCCACAACCAAACTTTATCTGGGTTCCTGAAAAAATGTAGTTTGGAAATGTCTTTCCCCCCAAAATGCTCCCAACCCTTGCACCCCACTTCCTGGGGAAGGTTTGGTAAAAATCCTCACCAATTTGCATAGGTGACCACAGACCCACACCCTTGGATCTTAGGGCAATGAAAAAGCATTCAGTTTCCTTACAAGAAGACTTTTATTAAAAGTCAAAAAAGAATCCCCTCTGTAAAATCAGGATGGTGAATACCTTACAGGGTAATTAGATTCAAAACATGGAGAATCCCTCTAGGCAAAACCTTAAGTTACAAAAAAGACACACAGACAGAAATATTCATTCTATTCAGCACAGCTATTTTCTCAGCCATTTAAAGAAATCATAATCTAATACATACCTAGCTAGATTACTTACTAAGTTCTAAGACTCCATTCCTGTTCTGTCCCCGGCAAAAGCATCACACAGACAGACACAAACCCTTTGTTTTTCTCCCTCCTCCCAGCTTTTGAAAGTATCTTGTCTCCTCATTGGTCATTTTGGTCAGGTGCCAGTGAGGTTACCTTTAGCTTCTTAACCCTTTACAGGTGAGAGGATTTTTCCTCTGGCCAGGAGGGATTTTAAAGGGGTTTACCCTTCCGTTTATATTTATGACACCAATGAATTTATAAAGTAAGCTTGCCATATTTTAATTTTTAGAGTAGTATAGTTTAGCATAGTATTTAACGTGTATGCTTGAAGTGTATATGTGTTTTAATTGCAACATACCTGTGTAAACTTTAAAGCAATTTAAGATCTGGTGTCAGTCATTTGTTACAAACTGGCCACTTGTAACAAATAGCTTTGTTTAGAATCATTTGAACTATGTACTACTGTAGTTTGAATGTTCTTTAACTTGCAATAAGGGTTTATGTCTCAGGGATTTAGTTTTTTGGTTAGGATTTTTAGGATCCACTGTATTAGCAATTATTAGTTACATTAATATAATATATTTTGGTTTTGGAAGGAATACTGCCTATGTCAATTACTTTATCGCAGGGGTCTCAGACTCAATTTACCTTAGGGCCAGTGCCAGTCCTCAAATCCTCCCGGTGGACCAATAACGTCACTGAAGATGGTGTTCAGAAAAGAAAACATTTATACAGTATTTTTTTTATTTTGAATTTCTTAGAAATAATAAAACTGTCATACAACTTTATACAATTATTCACCTGCCAGAGAGTTTTTAATGTTTGCCAGACACCTGGTAACGCTTCAGTTCTGTCAGTTTGCAGTGACGAGCAGTTGAAACCTTCAGGATTGCAGCCAGGTGTGCATCACATAGTTGTGTTCAGTATTTTGACTTGATTATATTCATTGTGGGGAGAAAGATGCTGCCTCCATGGCTTACTCTGCCTGGCAACTAGTGATGGTTTCTCTGTCCCTCTCTCCCAGCCAATCAGAGCTGTGGGGGCAGCGCCTGCAGCAGACAGAGCCGGAAGTGTGGCTGCATGCATCTCTCTTCCATGGGCCACAGTGGGGAGTGCTTTATCGGAAGGTTATAGCTGTGTCATTTAGTGTTTTCCTTAAAGACTCCGAACTTTACCTGGGAAGAAAAGATTAAGGGGGCAATAGGAAGGTTATTATAGCAGCATCCCAAAATTCATTTGCGGGGGGGGGGGGTAACAATCTGGGCCTGGTGATTTGCTGCTCTTTAACTTATCAGTCTGTTCCTGTGTACTCTTTTTTGATCTCTAAATAACTGACCATCTGATATTTATTACTCAAAGGTGGTAGGCATGAGGTAAATCTTTTCCCTACATATGTGGTGAAAAAAGAGCTGCGTGAGTAACTGATTTTTTATTTTATTTTTTTTGGGGGGGTGGGGAGGGGCTTGAACAGAAAAAAAATTGAGTCAAACAAAACATTTAGTTTGACCTGAAAGGAAACATTTTATTTTGTTTTTGAGATTTTTACATTTCTACAAAAAAATGGAATTTAAATAAAACTCCAAACAAAAGTTAGTTTTGAATCAGTCAGAATGTTTCATTTTGAAAATATCAAAAAGAGACTTACTTTTTTTTCCCAAATGAAACAATTCCACAATTTCAACATAAATTTGAGACATTTCTGTCTGCCTGAAGAAAGTTTCATCTGTAAATTTTCACCCATCTTTAGTGAAGACTGATGCTTCTTCCTTCACTGCCCCATTTATGCTGTGATAGTCCACGCGACCCACTAATCCTCACTGAAGTAGGATTCTTATATTAGATCTCAAGAATTTTTGCTTTTATATTTAAGGTTATTTTCTCCCAATTCCATCTTAGCCATTCTAATTTTCATCATATATTTTCGGTCATAGTTTATGAGCTCTTTCTATTGGCTTTATTTGGTCTGAATATTTTGTTAAAAAAGGATGTAAGTATGGAGATAAAGGAAGAAAGAGGCATGTGTCAGGACCCTAATTGGGCCCTGGGTGATTGCTACTTCCCACCACCTAACACAGATGTCATGAGGTTGAATAGTGCCCGTATAAGAAAAATTAAAACTACTAGTTATTCCTCAAAAAAGATTTTTAATGATTTTTGACTATAAAAACAACACAGACAAAATAAGAAAAGAAAAAGTAAAGACCAGCATTGGATAAGAATTAATATAAATGGCAGATTATACTGAAGACAAGCACAAGTACATGTAAAGTTACGAACCATTAAGGAGCTAATGAACAGCTACCCTACATACACTGGTCCTGGCACGTTACACTGAAAGCCCTGAAGACAAGCATATGTAAAGCTATCATCCACCAGTTATTTACCACTGGTTTTACACTATAATATCGATACAACTGAGATCAATTTAGCTCGAGCAACCAAACTTCTTTACTCCAAATCTTACCCTGCATTCGTCCGAAAAATATTTTACCCTTCAGTCGGCTGTTTTCCACACTGGCCAGGTACAGACAGTCGAGAAGTGCATGTCCCTTTGGTTCGGGGGTGTGGGTCAGGTTTCCCTTGTGACCAAACACACACTCAGTCCCGTGCCTTCGTACTTTTTATCTGATCTGTTGGCCGTGTTTCAAAACAGACCAACCAATCAGGGTGGACCACATCGTTAATGTGGTCAGTGTGGTTGCCCCAATTGTATAATTGATGCATACTTATCTCCTTATAGCCAATTGTCAGTTAATCATATAATTCAGGCCTATTTATCTCCTGTAGCCAATTGAGTTTTTAGTGTGGTTAATGTGGGTTTGCTTAGTTCATAGGAGTAAGCAAAAAGTTGCCTGGTTGCAGCGCATCCTGACCACAAGTCTTAACTTCCTTTTGCAAACCTTGCTTTTTTAGAGCTTCCGGAACTTTGACAATACTTTTGTTCAGTTTAAGCTTGACAGTACAGTTGTCAAAATTATTCACAGTAAGGTAGACTCAAATAATAACTTCTTGTACCTTGCTTTTTAATAATCATACTTCCCCGACAGGCGTTTTTTCATTCCATTTTATATATGGATATGGTAAGCTATACATAGACTCCAACTGGAGTTTAATTATTTTAATTTTCTCACTTTGGGTTTTATTCTCTTTAACTGACATCATTATTATTATTTAATCACCCTTTTTAAAAGTTTGCTGTCTTAGTGCTAGTTTTTGATACTATCCCTCCCCCAAGGTGTAACTAAATTTGTAATTACTACTAATGCATCCACTGCTGAATAGTTACTTCTTGGATCAGCTCCCCGTTACACTTAAATATAAAACAAGGGTAGCTTCTCTCTTTGGAATAGGTAGTTTAGTGGACACAAAAAGCAATTATTGAAGTTGCTCACAAAATGATTCTCTGAATCAGTGGTTTTCAAACTGCGGATCACGACCCAGTACTGGGTCATGGAATGTAAGGCACTGGGTTGTAGCGGCTCTGGTTGGCACTGCCGACTGAGCCTTTAAAAGTCCCAGCAGCGGTGCTGCCCGGCTAAGGCAGGTTAGTCCCTACCTATTCTGACACTGTGCTGTGCTGCACCCCGGAAGTGGCCAACAGTGGGTCTGGCTCCTGGGGGGGCCCCTGGGGCTCCATGTGCTGCCCCTGCCCCGAGCACTGGCTCCACACTCCCATTGGCCAGGAACCGGCCAATGGGAGCTGGGGTGGTAGTGCCTGCGGGTGGGAGCCGTATGGAGCTGCTTGTGCACCTCCACCTAGGAGCCGGACGTGCTGCTGGCCGCTTCTGGGATGCAGCATGCTCCGCGGTGCCAGGACAGGCAGGAAGCCTGCCTTAGCCCCCTCTCTGCACCGCTGACTGGGAGCCACCTGAGGTAAGCCCATGCCCCAATCCCCTGCCCCAGCCCTGAGCCTTCCTCCAAACCCAGAGCCCCTTCCTGCACCCCAAACCGCTCATCCCCAGCCCCACCCCACAGCCTGTACCCCAGCCCAGAGCCCTGACCCACTCCTGCACCCCAATCCCCTGTCCGAGCCCTGCCTCCCCAACCCAGACCCCTCTCCTGCACCCTAAACCCCTCATCCCTAGCTCCATCCCACAGCCCTCACCCCCACACCCCTCTGCCCTAGTCCTGAGCCCCTCCCACACCCCAAACTCCTCATCCTCAACCCTCTCCCCCACCTCTGTGACTCAATCTGATCTTCCTGTATGTGATATACTTAAATATTACAATATTACACTATTACAATATTACATGTTATATGTATGTATATATATATAACATGTATATTACATGTAATTATATGTATATTACATGTAATTATATGTATATATTATATTATATTGTAATATTACAATATTACATGTTTCAGAAATGCCTATTATATCTAGGTTCTTTTCCATTGCAAGTCACTGAAATTAACCTGTATGTGTCCTTAAGATTCTTGCATTGGTATGTAAATGCTTGTAGCTGTTGTTTTTGACAATTTACCTATTTTTAACTCCTGTGATGTGACATTTTGGGGTTCACCAAGGCCAGTAAGGGGTTCAGTCAATATCTGCCTCGTAACCATGGGTGTCTTGTGCCTGTGCAGCTTTGGTTCAGAACTCTGACCCCAACAGCCTGCCAGCAGACCGACCGCAAGTCTCACCCTGGCTTTGCCCAACTTGATATTCCTTACAGGCTCACCTTAGTACCTTTCCAGAATTGATTCCAAAAGCATTGTCCATCAGGGTCCAGTCCCTCTAATTGGACCCTCAGAAAAAGGATTAGGTTTGCTGTCTCTACAGAGACATTCCAACCTGTCAACTTTACTGAACTTACCCAGCACTGTTGATTTCTAATGAAAGCAAAACAATTTTATTAACAAAAGAGCATAAATTAAGTGATACCAAGTAAAAGATATTAAGGCAGAAAAATGGGTACAGTCAATTAAATTGAAAACACATCTAAAAGTCTTAAACTTAATTTAGCAAGATACAGTCTTTGTTCAAGATGTTTTTTTCTCTCTTACCCCCAGTCTTCTTTCCAGCTTTTTTTTGACCTGGCCAGGACCCATCACAGAGATCAAATCACTTGGTTTCTTTGTCTCTATGAGGTGAAGGATGACGTGGGAGTTTCCCCCACCCCTTATAATTCAGTGAATCTTTTAAATGTATTCTCTTGCAGGGTACTCCCCGAGATAATGTTCATTAGTTCACACTGAGTAAAGGGGCCATGAGGTCTGGAAGATAGGACTCCATGCTGGTTCCTACTTCCTCCTCACCTCCCCCGCCCCCATTGCGTTGCTACTATGGAAATCTCTTCCAGATGCAACCTCCAATACAAATGAATAACCCACTGAAATTGAGCCATACCTGGTTTGAGTTGTCAGCCTCATTCCTTTATCTGGAGAAAACCTGTTTATCAACTTCCCTTGACACACCTGGTTTAAACCTTTTAGTAACTGATTTTAAAGCATAATGCTAGTGAATATCCATAATTTCCCATAGAGCATGGTTACATATATTTTACAATGATGTTATTGACCAGTGTGTTATCAGTTTTCAAATGATACCTCATAAAGCATATTTTGTACACAAATAATTGCAATAGTGTGTAGGGTCTCAATATGGGAATGCCTCAGGTTGCAGGTAAGCATTATAGTAGATTTGTGGAGGCAGAGATTTGTGCAATGCTTGCCTTTACAGTACCTGAAGAGTAATACTGTGCTTACAAAATGAGTGTTAATCTCCTTGAAAGCTAAGTCATGGATTTTGTCTTCAAGTATAAACACTGATGGTAAGAATCACCTGTCAGGCTGTTGAAAATGTGAAGACACTATAGCAGAAATACTTTTCTTTTGCAAGACTTTAACCCAGTTATGATCAGATGTGGTTAAGATGGCTGTCTCTTAACCTACATAAGGCTGAGGATGATAATCATTATTGTGTGGAAAGAACTTAAAAAAAAAAAAAGAGTAGAGGTGATACCATATCCTTATGAGTATTTGTGCCCATCTTTGTAATGAGAGTGTGTTATTGGCTCATCAGTTACTTCTGGGGACTTACATAGCATCACCCACCCGAAAAGCATTTTATCCTTGACAATTGGCTCAGGAGGCTTTTGACCTCTTTTGAATGTACACCTAACCACAGTGATCCACACTTCAGTCATCTCTGAACTGGGTTACTGCAGTGCATTCTAAAGTGGGCTTTATCTTAACACCAGCCAGTGCAAAATGTGGCTACTTGCACAGTTAATGGCACTTCTCACACCTTTCTCCATGTGCAAGTTCAATTGTTAGTTTTAACCTATAAAGCTCTAAATTGTTTAGGTCCTAAGTACCCTCAGAGACTGCATCTTTCCAAAGAGATAACCCAAAGGTATGAGCTAAACTGCTCAAATGAACAGTTCCAGGTGTAATCAGGAGAGGGGTTCTCAATTTTCAAACCTTGTTTCCCTGTAGGTTGATTAGAACCACTTCTTGTAAGGTTTTCTTGTAAAGTGTGTCATGCTGCCTGGAACAGCTTATGACCTGAGAGTGCCAAGCTCAGGACAGACTGTCAAAAAGCAGGGCAGACACCCCAAACTGGTGGTATGTTCTGTAATTACATTTCACCAACCCAGTAACAAATGTGAATTCCCAAAGCACTATAATAGTCTTACTAGAGAGTTGCAGACAGTCCCCTTAGGCTCTCCAGTCTATCTTGCCATCCAGGTAAGCCAGACTTAGTGATAAATGGTCATTTACACACACACAAATTAAAAATGTTCAGGTTGCTTCCAGGCCCAAGAGATCAGTCACTTACCCCAGATCAATTTGTATCTTAGATCTCACAACAAAGACAACACCTGTAGCCAATCTTGTTATTAGCTAAAGGTTTATGGACCAGGAAAAAGTAGTAAGAGAATTATTTAGAGGAGGATCTTTGCCTTAGTTTAGTGTTTCTGGTCCTGTGAGAGTTCAAACAGTAAATAGATGAAAAATTTTCTTGTGATCCTGTTTTATCTTTTGCATTTACCCTTCCAGTCCATGAGACAAGCTCCCTGGCAGGTAGCATTTCCAAGGTGTTAAAGGGCCATTAACCCATCCTTTGTACCATGATTTGTCCTTGATGTTCAATCTTGATAGGTCTCCTGAATGGGCTGGGAGGATGATTGCTGTGCCTTGGTTCACAACTTCAGAGCAAACGTTTTCAAAGTTATAAAGCAAAACGTACATAATTCCTATAGCTTGGATATAGACAATGATTTACAAGCATTTCACACAATCTAAACACTAAAAACATTCTAATAAGATTGCTACCTATTCTGAACAAAACTAACATACAGGTGAGCTGGTTTGGTTTCCAATTATGAGTTTGTCATTACTCAGCTGATACCTACAGACTTGGTAAGAACTGGCACCTGGTTTCCCAGCATCACAAAGTGTAGTAAAGTATCACTATAATCTCTGAACTGTTATCACTGCTCAGAGATGATATACTATGAGATGAATGCTACATTTTACTGTTGTGCATTATGTAAAAGATTAAATCTTGTGTCTTTGGTAGCCAACAATCATTCTATTACAAATCATCTATAACCTTCCTCATCTGCCTTTCTTGTAGTTATTCTACCTTTTGGGGATCCTCTCTAGTGTATGTGAATCCAGTCAGGAACACTGAATGTACATACTTAATCTACTTGAAAGGCTAGATTTATTTTACTTGTGTCTCTGTGCAGCTATCCCATATAAATATCTTCATGCTTAATTCATAGATTCCAAGGCCAGATGGGACACTTGTTATAATTTAGTCTGACTTGCTATATAACACAGGTCATAGAACTTCTTCAAAATTATTCCTAGAGAATATATTTTAGAAAAAAACATTGAAACTGGATGCTAAAATCATCAGTGACAGAGAATCCATCGTGGCCCCAAATAAGTTGTTCCAGTGGTTAATTACTCTCACTGTTAAAAAATCCAGTCTTAATTTATCTAGCTTCAATTTGCAGTCATTGGATCATGTTATATTTTTCTTTGCTAGACGGAAGAGCCCATTATTACATATTGTTCCCCATGTAGATATAGACTGCAATCAAGTCACCCTTTAACTCTCTTTTTAAGCTAAATATATTCAAGGAGCTTAATCAACATAAGGCATGTTTTCTAATCCTTTAATATTCTTGTGGCTCTTCTCTGAACCGTCTGCTATATATAACAATATCCTTCTTGAATTCTGAACACCAGAATTGGACAGTATAAAAAAGTGAGTCAGCTACATATTAATTAGCCAAATGTTCTATCTGAATGCAGGTGTTCTTACATTCTAGATATCAGATTGACTTGAGACAGTTCAATCTGAACATCCATAAAGGTATCTAAAATTTGTTTCATTTGTAGATATTACCAGGATGTTTACCAAAATCATCTCTGAACTTCTATATATCAAGTATACCCTCTGATTTTGAAATTAATTTGCTCTGGACTGCACATCAACTGAGGCACCACTGTTTTTCGAAGGCAACTGTAGTTTGTCCCACTTTAATTTTTAGGTTCATACTAAGGCTATTCAACAGGGATTTATACTATGCAGAATCTTGAGGGATGCTGCATATAAGGATTTTACTCTATTTCTAAGTATTTCCACAGTAGTGTATAGGTCTTCAGATTAATTCCTCATCTATATCCACAGACATATCATTGTCTAAATATGAAATATTCATTTGTAAGCATATTGATTTAGTACTGTACATAGTAGTAGCAAAAAACAATCAGTACTTTCTATCTCCCTAACATGTGAAATGAGTGCTTACCTGGTGCACCAAAGATTTCAACATTCTCTCTTCCATTTCCCGCCCCCCCTTCTCTTAATGTGTGTATCCCAGAGATGTCTGATACCTTTAAAAATGAGGGCATAGCAAATAAAATACATAATTGCACAATGATTGTTTACATACTGAGCACTATGTTTCTAGCAAAATGATCTTGTTGAGTTTCACTTCCAGGAAAATGGGTGAAAAGGAAGACTAGTGGACGTTATCTGTACCACCCATATATCTTCAGATGGTTTCACAATAATTCTCTGTCACTTTGTCATGTCTCTACTGCATTGTAGTGAATAAATGTGCTATCGGTTCAATCTAATTTAATAATGAGATGTCAAGTATCTAGGCTCAATCAACTTTAATCAAAGATCATTAGTCAAAGATTAATAGAGCATAATACAGAAAGGAAGAACAATATATTACCACTGATCTGGGAGATAGCAGTGCAGCTGGCCAACTGACTCAAAATCTGAGCTGCACTCTGCCTCTATATATGTACTAGGTTTGAGAGTTTTGCCATTTTTTTGCATTATTGCTTAATTATTATCTTTGATGTCGTTTTTGGACACTTCTTGCTAGGCTTGCACAGAACCTATAGAAAACGTCTAACTAGTTTATTATCTTGTTTTGACTGTAGCATTCCAAAGCTCATCAAAACTTTAGAGAAATCCTGCATTAACTATAGCTTGGTACATAGGGCATGATAGCTAAGCATCAACAACATTTTTTGTGTTCTTGTTCTTTGGACTGTTTCTTTATCTAACACTGAGATTACAATACTTCACGTTTCCCCTTAGTTAAACTGCTTAAGTGTACAATATTTTAGAAGAGCTTAACTTGAAAAAAAATCATAGTAATATAAAACATATGTGATGTTAGATGCTGGCTAACACTATAAACCATGCAGACTTTATTTGGCTCCATATATATTTGATAAAACACAGAATATACATCTACACTGCAATGGAAGACTTGCGGCAGGAGTGCAGCTGTCTCCTCTCAGCTGACTCAAGCTTGGGGGGCTCAGGCTATGGAGCTATAAAACTCCCATGAGAGAGGAGGGCCTCAGAGCCCAGGGTCCAGCCTGAGCCTAAATATCTACACTGCAATTTTTAGCCTTGCAGCTGACCCATGCTCTGAGAGTTGGTGCTGCACGGTTTTTGATCACAGACATACCCAGAGTGAATAGCAGAATACTTAAACTAGTGGGTTAAGTGTATTTCTAATTTTTCTGTTGTATGCAGAAGGGTCATCCAAAGGTTACAGTACCTGACTAACTATAGAACAGTTTGAGTATAAATATACAAGCATTCTAAATATAATGTACTATGCTTATTCTCTGTTGGTGACTTTTTTATTTTGGTTACATAACATTTTTTTTAATCACACTTACAACTACATCAACAATGTCTGTGCTTTGATTGACTAATACATTTTACTTGTAGCTGAATGTATTTATTATCTGGTAGTTATTAAACCAATTTACCTTCCTGGATAATGATTCTGTTTGTGAGAGTGATATTCTCAATACATTTTTGTTTACAAGAGTCAACTTCAAAACCTTGACAAAGTCCATTTCTTATATGATAACTATCCGTACAGCATTTAGCAATGTAAGAATTTGCAAGCTGTTTTTTTCAATTTTGTCTTTGTTCTTGCTACAAATACCGTGGAACCTTGGCTTAGTTCAGTCAACAAACTAATATGAAAAAAACAGAAAAACCTCATTAGGTCAAAAGTGTATCAGGTATGTCTTGATTCTCATCTTATTTACACTGGAAAATGGAGTAACTTCTACTCTGTTTAAGGGATTTTAAACTATTTTTTTCAAATTATTTAAATGAGATTGAAATCAGGCACTGACTGCGGCATTGCTCATGGACATAATGTAACTGTTTTCCATTTCTCTACAGCTCTTTGATCTTAATAGAACATCAAGCATCATATGTTGTGTAATGTGACATTCAGAACAAGGCAGCCAGAAGGACAGCATGACTATTATAACACTTTACATGCACTCAGCAGTCACATTGTAATACAGTGCAGTAATGCCAAGAAATGTATTTCATAATTTTTTATTAGACTTGGATATAGTATGGCCATCTAATGCTGCATAATGTTGCAACATTATTTTACTATGCTCAAAAGAAATTATGCTATTACTGTTCTTGAATTATTGATCTGGACACCATAGGAAGAAAACACAGCACCTGGAATGTGGTTTAACTAGGCCACAGGTTTATTATATAACACATCTGGGAACTATCTGGCAATACTCTTGCCAAAGCAGGTCATCCTTCCTAGTGTAATCCTTTCCACCTGGTGGAGGACTGCTGTCAGCCCCCCACCTTGTTAACCTGACACCAGCACTGTTGCTGAGATCCCAGTGGCCTCTGTCATCTGCGGGTCAAGAGGATTGGGGAGAAGGTGGAGTGTTCTCACTGTATCAGTCATTAGGAACTCCGGCCTTGTTTCTCATCTTTTTTAGGAGGTGCTTTCTCCAAAACCTCTTCCAATTTAGGTTGATCAGGGAACCTGACCAAAATGTTGAAAAATTACCTGCACTCGGCACCTTTTACCAAGATGTACTAGCAATTTTCTTTGTTGCTTCACCTCCACCCAGATTCCCAGATAGTAAACCATTCCTTCCTTAATAGTAGCCAGAATCATATTCATTTCCCAGTCAGAGAGATTTACCATTTCCTTGAATAACTCAAGTATTGCATATGAAATTTCATGATGGGATATGTGATTCCCACTCCCATAATTTAAACACCAACCAATTTATCTTTCATGTGGCTTCATTCACCTGTGAAGATCTTGCACGACACTCCCTTGTGACATCTCAGGCCAGATCACAGTTAGCCCTGGAAGAAGGATTCAGCTCCACCCTTCATCATTTTGTTTTACCTTGGGTTACTAAATCTCCAAATTGTTTTTCCCCAGGTGCACATGCATCCATTCATGTGGCCCCTTCCTCTATGCCAACTTGGAGCTGCTTCACTGTTGAGGCCCAGCAATAAACTTGCAGAGGGAACTGGATACCCACCTGTGGATCAGAAGCACAATATTGTCCTCACACATCCAGTCACCAACTCATATGACCCATTCACTTGAACCTGAAGGAAGGGATTAATAGAGGTTAACACTTAAACCAGCGAATTATCCTCCCCAACAAGGGCTCACACCCATGAAAACATTTGAATCATTGATAGGTATATCCCATTGGACTCCCATTCCAAACTGTGGTGTGGCCGCAACTTTTCCAATTTTGAATGAATAGGATCCCAATTCAGCCTCTTTGACATCACTGTGAATGGAAATTTCCTTTTCAGAGGTAACCCCCATGCCCCTGAAGAAAGAGTGGCTTAGTATCAGCAGCCGTGATGTTAGGCCAATCTGTACTGCTGTGACTTGGCAAATCTCAGCATCCCTACTTTCATAAATATAAAGGGAAGGGTAAACACCTTTAAAATCCCTCCTGGCCAGAGGAAAAACCCTTTCACCTGTAAAGGGTTAAGAAGCTAGGATAACCTCGCTGGCACCTGACCAAAATGACCAATGAGGAGACAAGATATTTTCAAAGCTGGAGGGGGGGAGAAACAAAGGCTCTCTCTGTCTGTGTGATGCTTTCGCTGGGAACAGAAAGGAGTCTTAGAACTTAGTAAGTAATCTAGCTAGATATGTGTTAGATTCTGTTTTCTTTAAATGGCTGATAAAATAGCTGTGCTGAATGGAATGTATATTCCTGTTTTTCTGTCTTTTTGTAACTTAAGGTTTTGCCTAGAGGGATTCTCTATGTTTTGAATCTAATTACCCTGTAAGGTATTTACCATCCTGATTTTACAGAGGTGATTCTTTTACTTTTTTTTCTTCAATTAAAATTCTTCTTTTAAGAACCTGATTGCTTTTTCATTCTTCTTAAGATCCAAGGGTTTGGGTCTGTGTTCACCTATGCAAATTAGTGAGGATTTTTATCAAGGCTTCTCCAGGAAAGGTGGTGCAGGGCTTGGGGAGGATTTTGGGGGGAAGACATTTCCAAGTGGGCTCTTTCCTGGTTATATATCTGGTGGTGGCAGCAATAAAGTCCAAGGAGAAAAGGTAAAATAGTTTGTACCTTGGGGAAGTTTTAACCTAAGCTGGTAAAAATAAGCTTAGGGGGTTTTCATGCAGGTCCCCACATCTGTACCCTAGAGTTCAGAGTGGGGAAGGAACCTTGACACCTACAGTCTTGCACTATGACTCATATTGCCATCCCTTAGTTGGTTTCAGGGAGTCAGATCTCTTTTCTTCCCACTGAATATCCCTAAACTCTGAAGCACTATCTAAATTTTCTCTTGCTGACCCAGTATTAGTCTTCCTGCTCTTGGGGGTCTGTTAACCCAATATCCTGGTCAATAAAACCACCTGATATGACTATGATGCCAATGCATGGTTGATATACGACACCCCAGATTGTAGTGTCAAATTCTGAGAGGGCTCACCTCTGCCGTCAATTGGAGTTGAGTGCATTCCTCCACACCCCTAATATGTCCCTCCTTGCACATTTAAGGTGCTAGTTGCTTAGTACTATGACAGAATTAATCAAGAACCTAAGTTCCAAAAGCCTAGCTGCACCTGAATGGGAAGCTTGCTGTCGCCTAGAACCATCTATAAAATTCTACCCACCTCATACTCTGAGAGACTTGAAGAACTGGCCATTACCAACCATGTAGCTGGCCAGCTCTTACTAATTCTTTTTCTTGAGGCCAGCTCAGGCATGTGACTCCCACTGTTTAGTCATAGGGGTTCTTTTATATACCTTAGGGGAGACCACAATCAAAACTGAGCCAAATCATCACAATTATTAATCAATGGCTATTTTATTATTAAAGCAAGAAAAATAAAACATGAGACAAAACAGAACACAAATGATAAATTGGTTATTTCCATTACAATCTCTTCAATATGGGGAGAGACTTTACCCCTCAGAGAATTGCTTTTGGGGCACTTATCTCTTGGTAAGTTAAGACCAAGGAATTTCTTCTTAAAATTATTTTAAGTCCACTCTTATTATATCATCAATTACCTATACCATTCACAAATGGACAAAATAATTATTTATGGGCAAGTGAGCCAAGTTCATTATCAGAAATAACAAAGAGCTTATAAAAGTGCCAGGGAAGCAATCTTAACTAAATCCTATGAAATGAAAGAAAATATTTAATTTGTTACTTAGAAGAAGCCATTTAAGAAGTTGTCTTAAAAAAGCCAATTTTCAAATAATAAGAATCTTAAATCCAATCAAATCTCATTATTTCTGTGTTTCCAATATTTAATCCCTGTCTCTTTTCCTGGAATACATGGTCTACCTGTTTGGTGATTAACAAGAGAAACTGTTAATCTGTTAAATTGCAATACCATTTCAGTATTCCAACAAAATCATTGCAAGAGATTTTAAATCTAATCCTTCGGTAGTGCTTTTGGCCACTTCCATCTCACCAGGATGAAGTCTTGGTTTTCATCTGGGTTGGAAGATTGCCTTTCTTTGCTGCTTCTGTGTGGTTGTTCTCTTTTTCTTCTTAGCTGTCTCACAGCTTGCTTGTAGAGATAGACAGGCTGAGTTGAGGAGTACTTGAGCAGGGTAGCGGAGAGTGTGACTGATGCGTGCTTCAGTTTTATGCTCTTCTTCCGATTTTCATGAAATTAAAAGAAAACACTGCTTTCAGGTTTGTTTAGATTTAGAGTTGGCTGCTGTCATCCTTTCATTGGCCCCATGCCTTCATTGGTTGATTTTGGCAACAACTTCAGCTCCTGAATATGCAATGAGCTTAATAAACATGCAACACGCTTCTAATTGTCTTTGTTCTTCTGTGGGAGGAAAGCCTCAGATAACTCTTAAAATTTAAACTTTCTTTTTATTCAATCCACTTTCTAAGCTATTTCATTAGTTTCATCAGAGTTTCAACAGGTATTGAAATTCTGATTTCCAAGCACACCTTCTCTTTATATAAGTGTATTTTATTCTCAAAACAGTAGTCTTCTTAAAATCAGTATTTCTTAGTCTTTACATTAAATGGTTATTAAAGTTGTTGATTCTTCATAACAATTTTTGGAGAGGATTCTTCTGGTCTTCCTGAGTTGGGTGAGGAGTTGCTTAACTGTGTTAATAGCTAATTAACTCCAATTAATAGAAATATTCTATACTTAAATGGCTTCTTGCATTAATAGTCAACTTAGCAAGGCCATTAGATTTCAGGTTGGTACGTGAAGCATATTATCCTTTATATAGCAATGATATTAGGATATTACATTATAAACTTTTGGAAATATGTCTGAAAAGGGGGCTTGCCATTTATAATTAAGAAATAAACAAAAAGTTTTCTATAAAACAGTTCCAACTACACACATTTTCCTAAAACTTCCAGAATGAAGATTTTAAACTGATCGTGAAAGAACTCTATTTCCATAAGGCTATTTCTAGAATCCTTTGTATGGGTTTACTTAGAGGGTTTTTTTGAAGCAGGAGGGCGAAAGCCCAATTTACCCCACAGTTTATGGTTTTGATAAGGCTTTTCAGTAGTACTTCTCTTTGAAGTCTTTTGACCAAATTGTGTTTAACAGTGTGACATGCTAGGGTGCAATCCAGAGCGGTGGGGTGCCGAGCAGTGCCTTACTGTTGTAGCTCCCAACTTGGACTGCTAGCAAACAGCCTGGCAGCATTCAGGTCACTCCTAGTTATGTCTGTGTAAGTGAAGCCTGCCAGTCCACACACTTGCTCTCACTAGCCTTGGTTATACTGCAGGGTGACATGAACACACTCCCAGTCCCGGATTTTCCCCCAGAAATGTGTGTCCTTTACTGCCCAGCCATCTCCTGGATAGTTCAAATATATTAAGTCTGCTATTCCTTTATGGGAATAATATAGAACAACTTGTCACCTTAAATGGAATTACCCAGACACATCAACTTAAACACAAGTTTATTAACTACAAAGAGAGATTTTAAGTGAGTACAAGTGATGAGGTGTAGAAGTCAGAAATGGTTACAAGAAAAATAAAGATAAAAGTTTTTCACCACATGCATTCAGCAGTATTACTGACCAACCTCTAGGTCAGAACACCTCTTCCAGAGTCCAGAGGCTCCTTTGTTTTTCTTCTCATGTACGAAGAGTGAGTTGGATAGGGAGAGAGAGGTCCATTGAGTGTTTTCCCCTCCTTTTCATAGTTTGTCCCCCTTTGAAAAGCAGTTCCAGTTGAGAACAAGGAGACAGTGTGTATGTGTACAAGAGTGTTTTTTTGCTGGGTTTTTTCACCTGTGTATGCTCACATACAGACTTCCTTTTGTTTCCTACCTTCCCCATTTCTGCTTGATGACTCTGTTTACTGCTTACATGCAAATTAAAGCAAGCATACACTTCTTTGTTCAAGATATGCCTGTTAGACCAGTTTGGTGTGATGTGAGTATTGAATATGCACTTTTGACATCACATAGGGAGTAGTTTATAACTTCACACACAATGCTGCTCTACACATTTCACCCCATGATATTACTGATCAGCAAGTTATGAAGTTTCAGATGATACTTAACAAGGCATACTTTCCAAAAATATTATTACAATAGTGTGGAAGGTGTGAATACAGGAGTGCATTCTACCACAAACAGAGGCAGTTTTTGAAAACTCTTTTCAAATATTCTATACAAAGCACCAATCATAACAACCAAGCTTACATCAGTGTTCCAAAACATAGTGTAAAATAAATTGGCATAGAAAGTTAAAGAAAGATAAAGTTTAAAACACAGGTTTCCTGTGTTTGTATGAACACTCTTAAAGGTGATAAACATTTTGTTATCTCCCTGGACACTTGGGGAGTTGGTCACACTGACAGACAACAGCATTCCTAGGAATTTCCTTATAATTTCATATAATTAAATTAACAAAAATATATGCATGTGAGGTACTTTTCGCTAAGCACCTTATGTATAAAAGTTATGGTAAATATCTCCTAAGATTCAATAAAGGCACTGGCAAGTTTGTAATGACATAACATTATAAGAATAAGTTATAATTTATTGTCTTTTTTCATCAGCATTGAAGTTCTCTATCACACTGCCAAGTACAAAATACCCATGTTGAGGGTATCAGCCACGAAGTGAAACTGAAAGTAGCCACACTTGTAATTCATGCAAAGTAATCTTCTTGGATGCTCCAGCCCTTTTAGCCAACTCCCTTCTTATGCAGAATTTCCCCCACACCCTACTGACCCAGACACCCTCCTCCTCCCCCCCATCCCAATGCATACACACTTCTAAGGCTTCAGGGCCATTTTATCATGTCAGTTAATGTTACAACAAATTCTGTCTTAGTAAAGGGGAGTGAAGAGAACTTGGTCAAAATAATCAGCTACATTAATGCGGATCCATATCACTTATTAACTTCAGTGGTGTTAATCCCAATGCACACCAGTGTAAGTGAGCAGCATTTGGCCTACTGTTTTCATGTTTTTATTATTCTGTTAAGTCATGTCTGAATGTCTTCAATGACTGTGTTACCTTCATTACTGGTGTTAGACTTCTCATGAGAGCTTTGCATTCTCATCTTGAGCAGCTCTGAATTTCATATTGCATTTAAATGTGCACAGTTTCTTTAGAACAGCAGTTTCCAGTAACAAGCACCTAGTTCTCCACAAAAGCTCAATAAGCCAAGGTCAAAACCTCCTTTTCTTAAAAGATTATGAGCCATACTACCACAAGATGAGGGTATGACTGAGAAATGTTAATGAGCAAAAAGTAAAGTATCCAAAGAGCTCACCGCTTTTACCTCTTTATCTGAACAGTGATGCTTAATAAAGACTTCATGTAAATCATGTATATTTTTATTATATATTATTACATACAGTAACTACTGGTACTTTATCCTTACACTACAAATAGGAGGAAAGAAAACAAATCAAAGGTAAAAGGCTTCACTTTTGCTTTCTAATATATAATTCATACCAGTATGTAGGGCCTATGTAAACCCTTCCATGTCACTTCTGGTCTCTATTAAGAGCTTTATTGGGGTGCATTTGGTGCAGAGGACCTTGTGGAAGTCCTCTGTACTAGTGTGAATTTCACCCTTATTGAATGAGCAGTCACCCAGCTAGAACTATGCTGCTGAGCACACATAAGTCAAACAAGTAATTGGAGGACATTACACAGAGTTTAAAATAGGTAATAGAAAAAACTGCAACCCTCCATGTGTTCCATGGGGCATGAATGATAGTATCACGAAAAATAGCACCTGTGTGTAGAATGAGGATAGTTTCCATGTTTATTCTATCTATAAACACTTTCATTTTGTAGTTCTGTGCCAAACTTGAGAACTTCATGAATTTCATGCTGGATGTCACGTAACCAGCTGATGGTAAGTTCAGTTTTTACTGTGAACGTGGCAGACTCTTTGCCACTTTTGAATTTATGTGTGTCCTAAGTCTTTATTTTTCTTCTTTCAATGGTTTTTTTCATTATGAAAAGACAGTTTTTCAACTGTAGAAGCTGCCTTTCATTTTAATAGAAAATATCAGGTGAAACATTTAATGAAACCTCACAGATGTAGTTTTTACATGGTCAGAGTTTTTCCTCAGAACTTTGTAGCTGTATGATGGGGCATCTGCCTCACACTGTCATGTAAGGGCTTAATAGAGCCCTTGTGAGGCTGTGCAGGAAGTGGCCAATAGGAGAGGAGCTGTGAGGAGCAGCCAATCTAGGCTCAGCAGGTCCATGTAAAAAGATCCTTAGGGCAGAGTGGGGGCAGTTACTCCCTTGAGCTCAAGGAGGGAGTACTGGGTGCCTTGTAGGTGGAGGAAAGGTAACTCCTTGGACAAAGCAGTGCAGACAGAGACACGGGGGTTAGAGAAGGCGCTCCGGAAGGGCTGCTGAGACTGTGGCTGTGTGGTAGTGGCCCAGGGAAATGGCGTGGTAGTTGAGGCAAAGGAATGTAGTAGGTGACTGTGGTTCAGAGAGTGCCTGGGCTGGAATTCTGAGCAGTTGGCAGGCCCAGGTCCCCATCACATCCACTTGCCACTGGGGAAGTGTCTGGACTTTTGGACTGCAGCACTATCCCCCAGAAATGGGCAGCACAGATAGTGACATGGCTGGAGGACTATGTTGTGAAGAGGACACCACGGTCCTTGAAGTTACATGGGTCTAAAAGTAGATGTGATGGTGGGGGAGGCACCATTGGGAGAGGGCATACTGACCTGCAGAGCTAATCCCCAAGATGGCCAGCAGGAGGTGTCAGTGTGATGAATGGAGCCACGTCACAAGCTGAAACAACTAATGTAAGACATACATAAGAGATAATTTAAGTAAAGGCGCCGTAATTACTATGCCAAATACTCAGAACCTATTATGCTTCAATCTTTGATTTCTAGCCATTTAAATCAAATTTTTAAAAATAAAAAATAAACACTATATTTCTTTAAGCAAACCAAACACAAGATAATATCTGAGAGTATTTTTTTAAAAAACATGCAACAACTGCTGTGATATTTTCTTAAGAAAAAACAAGTTGTAGTGTTCTCCACAGGAACTATAAAGGCCATTGTATTCTACCTTTACAGGAGAAAAAATGTGTTGGAATCATCTCCACTGTGATAAAGCAGCCATTCTTGCTATGTGGTGGTATGTTCTATAAACACAACTTAAGCTGTTTATTTCATAGGCCTAGTCTTGTTCTGCTTCTGGTACTCTGGGGATTGTCTGCTGGTCATGCTCTTTACCTGTGCCTTGCTACACTGTTGGTCTTTGTACTTTGTCTGTTGGCTTCCATACCTCTAGGTGACATGCTTTCCTTGAACTACTGCTGATCCAGCTCTGTGTTCCACTGTTCAGGCTACTGTCCCTGAATGCTAGCCTTAGTGGTAATAGCACCTCAGTGGCTCCATGGGGCTTCTTCCAGCCCCACTATGTATCTCTCTATTTACCTGCTCTCCACTTATAAGCATGTCTATCTGTTGTCATTTTCCTCCAACCAATCAGGAGTTGCCTCTCGTGGACTACTTGTAATTGCAGATCAAGCATAATACCAGGCTTTCCCTCTTTAGTTAGTTCATGCTGCTGCCACTGATTTGTAGCTCACACATGCTAGCCTCCTGTCTAGCAATCCCAATGCTTGATTCCTACATTCATTACCTCTTGCAAGTCACTCTGGATCACAGTGCCCTTTATTGACTAGGTTACCATCTAGGCCCTACTCTCTTCCCAAAATGACCTGTAGTCCAATCTTTTTCTTTCAGGTCATTGCAAAGTAGAGAGATACTGCTCAGCAAGGTTCCAGTAGGCTCATTATAATTTAAAAATTCAGTCTTTTTTATCCACAAGGACATCTTCTCTTTACTGTCACCATGAGGCAGCTATGGATTTATTGTAGTATAAAAGTATATGATTTTCAGATCCTCCAGTTAAAATAATATCTCTTATTAAGATTGTATTATTTAACAAAAGTAGGGTATACACTTTCCAGACACAGAGGAAGACACAGCTCCTGCCCCAGAGAGCATATCTCAATGCCATTTGGGATGGAGAAACCATATTCTCCAGTTTGGGATGGATTCTTGGTGTAGTTCAATTTATTTCAATAGACCAGTGGTTCTAAAACTCTGGGTCGCAAGCCCAAAGTGGGTCACAACCCCCCCAGAGCTGGCTTAGACTTGCTGGGGCCAGGGCCAAAGCCCAAGTCTGAGGGCTTCAGCCCTGAGAGGTGGGGCTAAGGTTACAGGCCTGCTGCCTGGGGATGAAGCCCTTGGACTTGGGCTTTCCCTCCCCACCCGGCCCTGGCCTAGGGCAGTGGGGCTTTGGCTTTGCCCCCCACTCCAGGGTGGCAGGGCTTGGGCAGGCTCAGGCTTCAGTCCCCCCTCCTCAGCTCCTGTAGTAATTTTTGTTGTCAGAAAGGGGTTGTGGTGCAATGAAATTTGAGAACCCCTGCAATAGACCACTGCCAATTTATACCGGCTGAAGTCCAGGCCCTTTGTCTTTTGATGGATGAAAAGAAATAGATGCTTGAGTTTAAGGTCAACTTTTTTCAACTATAATTCAAAGATGATTCTGTGCATTTTCATTTTAACAAACAAACAGAGATAGATGGCTGCGGACTGGGTAAGCTCTGTTCTAAACAAAATCTGCTTTAAGGAAAGACTTAGAATGCTTTAACAGTTGTTTTACACCATTTTTTGGTTTGTGCTACCACCAAGCAAAACCAATCTTAATGATCTGCCCAATAGACCATGGGTAGACCAGTGATGTAAGCAGACCAGAGCCTTTACTAAAGAGGAGGAGGTGGAGGTGGTGGAAGAATGTGAGCCAGTCATTAAAGGCGTACTGAAAGATTTGTTGTGGACAGCTTCAGATTTGACTGTCTTAGAGTGGAATTTTGTGTCTTTGAAACACCAAATGAAGGGACAAACACTAGCTATCACTGCTCAGATTAAAGCCTTGATTTTGTGTGTGTGTGTATAGAGAGAGAGAGAGAGAGAGAACACATGCATATGCTGGCAAAATGGGTAGAAGCAACAGAAAGAAGTGTGATCCTGCAATAGACCTATTTTAGGCATTCCAATAATGAGGTAAATTCTAGCTCCTGTCATAATTATGGAAAAACTGCAGCACAGTTTGATTAACATAGGTATTAAAGAGGAACCCATATATATGTACAAAAGTTATGGGATTCCTTTGTAATTCAGGAATATATGATGTATTCTTACATTGATTTCAGAACCTTAGAGTTTTGAATGCAGCAAAAGTTTAAATATATCTTGTGCATGGGGAAGGATTCTTATCTTCACCAACTTTAGCCCTGTTACTTAGCCAAAAAAAGAAAGGAGATCTGAGAGAGAGAGGTTAAACAGCATGTTATAGCAGGAATAGAAGCAATGTTTTTATACACAGACAAGCTATTAGTAATCTTCATAAGAAAACAAACATTTTGGAGGTGGCAGGCTGCAAATCAACTGCTGGAAAGAATCTGTGTAGAGTGTCCAGGACCAGAAGATGATGAATAACTCAGATATTGAAAAGACCGCTTTCACTAACTGAGACTTTGTTTGCCAAATTCTGGCTTATTAGCACTAAATACCATGCCTATTTAGTCTTAGATTAGAATGTCAACAATTTTTGCTTCAGTCACTAGACTTTAATATTTTCTGGGATTTGCTAGCAGAAAATATGTCTATAAAAGTAACAAGTCGTTACTGTATGAATTCTAATTGTTGCTCCCCTTTTTCTCTTTCATTGGAATATAAATATTTACAAAGAATCAAGAATGTATTTAGAAAACTTGTTGCTGTGAACACCAGCCAAGATACTTTAAAAGCTTTTTCTTTCTCAGTGGAGGGCTGAATGTTTCAATATGCCATACTACCCTTTGCTTTGTATTTGTTTCCTTTTTTATCCTCTAAAAAGCTGTGACACACTATCTAGATGTGACCTGCATTATACACCGGTTTACAAAACTCTGTAAAGATGAGGCTAGTGATCTAAGGTCCTAATCCTGCAGGCTCTTCTATGCAGGCAGCCACTGCTCCTGCAGAGAGGCCCATTGACTTCAGTAAAGAACTACATGGGTGTGAGGGTCTACCTGGCTGGAACATATTGCAGGTTCAAGGTCCTCAACTATTGCGTAATTTTCTAAGCCTATTTAACCCATGGCTCCCTACCCCCGCAAGAGAAATCATGTAGCTGATCATTTATACATCATACTTGCTCATATCTCATTTTTTTTTAAACTTCGCAAACTTCAGTTTACAATGTTGACTACAACATCTTTATAGTTAATTTATTAGAATACATAAATGATGACTAAATTTTTGTGAATTTCATGAACTGTGTTCTTACTGCATTTTCAACATCACGGTAACAGGGCAGACATGTAGCCAGTGTAAGGTGCAGTCTTCCAAGTAGAAATATGAGACTATTTGTTAGTGGATATTGTGCAAGAAGGTTGGAATTGCATGCACAAAGCAAGCCCATGTTTTAACCAATAAAACAGGAAGCATTATTTATATTAAAACAAAATGCAAATATTTATACCTAGATTTTGCAGTCTCCAGGTAGCATGTTCAGTACACTGTGTTGTGTTACGTTATACTAATGTTCTACCTACTGAACCTTTATTCCGTAAGAACTGTGATGCATAGGCCTGTTGCTTGTTTGCAGTTCACCAGCTGTGTAGTGCGACAAACACTGAAACGGCCTTATAAACAAATTTGTTCTGTTTTTTGTATGGATTCTTCTTTTAAAGTATCCAGTAGCTTGACTGGTATGATAGATCTGTAATAGAACCATTAGTTCATTTTGGAGATGTCTTAGATCAGTCTCTACACTTATCGCTTTTGCTATACTACAAGCTGGGCCAAATTCTGCTCTATCAAACTGTTAGAAGTCTGGAGTAACCTCATTGACATCAAAGAGTTGGTACAGGGGCACATTAGTTGAACAAAGAGAAGACTCTTGTCTTCTTGTCATTTTTTCTAGCCTGGACCTTATCACCAAGTAACCCACACATACATCTCTATTGCCAAATAAACTCCTTTACACTTTCAGCCAGTACCACCTGTAATTTTAAACTAGCACTGATCTACAGTTAGATCTAAATGAATAAGCTTATAAAGAAATATGTAACTTTATTGCCAGCAATACATTCTCCTGGAGACTTTTAGCTAGACTCTCCCCTGCACTCCAGCTGCTTTCTGATGTACCATTAGTGCGAAAGCAGCTCAAAGCTGGTGTAGCCAGATATGGGAGAATCCTTTTATAAAGAGAATATTCAGTTTAGTTCAACGAGGCATTTATTCAGCTAGCTTAGTCTTATATTTGCCGATAAATGATGTTCAAAGCAGTGATATCCAAACTTTTCAGCCTGAGGACCAAAGACATGATTTCAAAAAGATCAAGGGTTCCCCAATCAATGCTTTAGGGAAGGTCATCTGTCCTATTCTGCTTTGGGCTGCATACATGTTACAAAGGGGAGGAAAGTGTTTGTAAAGCCCCTGCTAGGTATTCTCCTCAAGACATTCCACTACATACATTTTCTCACTCTGGAAAGAGGATGAGCGAATAATTGTGACAGATGTGACAGTAGTCACATTGATTAACATGCTACTGGAAGGTGCCCAGATACTCTGGTGTTGTGTGGTATAAAAAGCTATGTAGAATACAATAGTATAGAGCTGGTTCCTATGCCTCCAGCCGCATAGCTCACTGGCCCAGGAGCTATGTCAAAGGCAGTGAAGGGAAGTGATTGAAACAAATTGAGCTCTGGTTATCTTTACCTTCCCTTGGAGACCATAGTCAATTGGTGCAAATTAATACGGCCCCCAGGCTCCTCTAACCTATGCTTAGGAAGCTGTAAATAGTTTATTTCTCAGTTTCTCCTCCACTTCTAATGATGCTCATATCCTACTCTCCCTTCAGGGAAGTAAGCAACCGAGCACCCTGCGCTGCTCTCTTTTCAGTCTAGTGCGATGTCGCTGGTGGAGGGTGGGGAGCAAGGGAGCTGCTGAGCAGCTGCAGCCAGGAAGGGAGGGCACATGCTCAGGCTGCTGCTGGTTGACATCGTATTTGTCCAGGGGAAGTTGTGGGAGGTAATGCCCCACCACATCCCTATAGCAATGGGGTTGATTCAAAAGCTTCAGTTTCACATTTGTAGGGCAAGGCCCAGGCAACACAAAGACAAATTGTGTTTATTTATTAAAGTCCTGTGCATCCGATGGAGTGAGCTGTCGTTCATGAAAGCTTACGCTCAAATAAATTGGTTAGTCTCTAAGGTGCCACAAGTCCTCCTGTTCTTTTTTCAAGAGCCACAGTTTACAGTCTGGAGAGCCACAGGGTCGAAAGCCCTGTTCTGCACTACTAAGCTGAAATAATTTATCAGGAATTGGATTGATCCAATAATCATTCCCAGTTTTATATCCATGAAAACACCTATAACTTCAGAGAAGCTGGACCTGGTCTACACAAAGTGTCAGTGAGACCAGAACCAGGCCCAGCATATCTTCACAACAATTAAGAAATCTTCCCACCAATATTAAAAAAATGGACAGTGAGGAAAGCCTACTGATACAGATATACCAGGTAAACCTAGTATCATTTTGTGCTCTGCTGCATCAAGAATGTAGAATTATTACACATTCTCTTATAGTAATTAAAACAAATTAATTACCAAAGAAAATAAATTAGAGAAATGATTGGCAACAGCTTTATTGTTCTAAAAACTGCATATTCCTTTCTATAAGTATTTGCAGTATATATGTATATGTACAATTTCTGTTTATTACAATTTGTTGCCATGTACTGTATATCATACATAATTCTGGGTTATTAAATTCCTGAAGCATGCAATACAGCAAACTTAATAGACTTTATGCAAATCATTATATAACAAAATAAGAGCAGATGGTACTCATCACATCAGAATCTTTCCATAACTGTTTCATATTTTGTTTAAATTAAACAAAACATAAAGGTACCTCTGTGGCTTCTAAGTTATTTTAATGTATTCTACCCCACTGCTTTTCTTGCCATTTTCCTGTCCCCTTGCACAGCATTAAAATAAAATATTTGTTTTAATGTCCCATAGATATTTAGTGTTTTAGTATTTTTGAATTGTGCTAGGGACCAATGAAGATATTTGTTTATTCCTATTTTTCCATCAGAGGGAAATCTATTGCTATGAATAGAGTACATAATTCAGCTCACAGGATTGCCCCGAGGAGAGAATTAAAGCTTTACCAGGAATCTTAAACTAGTACAGAAATAGAGCTCAAAAGATACATCTCCATAACACTTTTCCCTTAAAACTTGCTCCTTTTATATTTTTCCTGCCTCCAGCATAGTCTGGGGATAAATGATAGAACGTATCAACCCAAAAGAAGTTATGAAAACAAAACAACAACAAAAATCAAACAGGGTGCTAGAAAAAAATAAGAACAATATAACTTTATTTTAACCGCAGAGATGTTAACATCACATCTGAATACAAAATGTCTTTTCTTATATTATCACAGAAAGCAAATTTCACATGAACATCTATAAGCACAACAAATGTACTGAACAGAGCATCTTATTAGGTAAATATCTGTAACTTTGAACTTGTAAGATCATAATTTTTTGTAATAAACAATGAATAATAAAACAAAGAGGGAAAAAACACTGTTACAAGGAACATGATTTTCTGTCACATTTTGAACAAAGAGAAACAGTTTTGTAGGATACCAAAAAGTGTATCTGTTACATATTACCACTGTTTTCAGGGAAAAAACCCACCTTCTTCCTGAAGTCTGTTGCTACTTTTGCTGTCTGTAGTATTTGAGAAGAGATATTTCTTGTTTGTCGGTTGTTGTTTCTATGGGACTTTATTTCAAGCCTTCTTGTCTTCATTTCTGACAATGAAGGAACATAATTTGGGGAAGTGATGTAGCGTGGGCTGGTCCCTGTTGAAACTGCTTCAACAAATGGAAGGACTATATAGAGTCTGGCTGGAATGCATTGTGATGAGTCATCATTGAACCTGAGTTTTTCTGAGGTAATTATCTGTGAGTCCTAAGAGTCCAGCCAATCCACAAGCAATGGTCTAACTTGGTGACCCCAATGCATGTGTATACTCTTCTAATGAAAGCATCCATTGCAGTCTGCTCAGCATCACTATCTTGTTAAGGATACACCCAGCCGTCTGTTCTGAGGGTATGCTTTTGCCTTTGCCAGCCCCCGCCTGTAGCTGTCCTCACATGCAATACCTATTCTTACCATTCCCTCAGAGCATCCCTTCCCACAGAATTAATTGTAAGAAGGACCCTGGGAAAGTAAAAGGAACTCTGAGGCTCTCCTGGTGGGGTTTTCTCCAAATCATGTGGGATGTATGTTCCAGTCATGGAACGAGCAGCTGATTTGCCCCAGGATCCTTAGAGGAGGGTCTGAAATGTAGAAGGCCTCCCCAGGAAAGGTAATACCACCTCAAGCTGTATGATCACTTTAACAATCTGTGGGAATGGCCCTTCTTCCTACATGGATACCAGCCTTGTGGAGTAACGTCCACCTGGTCCCAACACATGTCACAGAGGTCTCTTTCATGCAACATATCCTCAATGTGACTATTTGTGTGAGTTCATAAGACAGTAATTTGGTAATATTTAACTGAACTTGAATTGTTCAGTTCATGATATGGAGTCCATAAGTATAGCTATATTTTATATTTAGTACAGCAGAATACAAAAATTTCATTTCCCCTATGCTATATGTCAGGATCCCTTGTTTTTTGCAATTCTACATTAGGGAAGTGGCCACATATTCCAACATCCACTCCCTCCCGCAGAACGCACACACACAGAATTTGACTCCTGTATAAGTTTTCAGGGGCAGCGTAAGAGACTGATTGCACATCTGTGCAGGGAAAGCGGTTTAGTGGAACATTGATCCAGGAATTCCAACTGACTGAGCTGGAAAGTTCTCTTGAGGCTGCTCCATTAGCTCTGCCTGGGCTTCAGTATAGTACATTCCCATTCCATAAAACAGAATGAGATTATTAGGTCAGGATAGAGCAAACAGGCTTGATGGTGTCAGAGCAGCAGGGTGTCTGTAATGCGGGAGAAACACATTGTCGTATGGGCTTCCCTCCCCAAAAGCAAGATAAAGACCTTTGATTTTTTCAGTACCAAGAAGTTTGTGGGAAAACTTAAGGTTTTAAAGCATTAAATATTCAATAAATAACATAATAAATAATATAGGAGAAGCCATGTGATCCACGCAGATGTCAACATTCCTTGCAACTTCTCTCCTCCCAGCTGGCAAAGGCTTTAAAATCTGCTCCTTTCCCAGGTGCCAGAAGCTCTCCTCCCATCTGCCAAAAAAATCATCTCCCACCCACCCATTACTATTACCAAACCCTCCAGCTTCCTCTTGACAACTGTATACAGTCAGTGAGAAATTGTCAATACTAAATTTTTAACAAATTACTCTGCAGCAATTTAAAATAAATTGAGCAAAAATTCTAAAACAAAGGGTTTTTGATAAATATTAAAATGAGTAGTGCAATGAGTGCATTGTTTGTCGGGTAATTTATTGTAATATTTAATGCCTTAAACCCAATATTCCCACAAAGTTCTTGGTGATGCAAAAATCACAGGTCACCATAGAAATAAATAGTGATGTATATAGTACCTTGCAATATTTTTTTGCATTTTTATTCTTACACTGCATTGTTAGACACAATTCATCATTCTTGACATTAGACTTTAACATTTTATTATTTTCTAATATTTTCTGTATTTTAATGATTTTGCAAGCATCAAGGTACTATATATCATCTCTTAAACCAAGAGCCTAGTCTTCCTTAGGTGTAAATCAGGAGATAGGTAACCTGGGTCATGGGAAAGCTGGTGGTGTGATGGGGAACTAGATAATCAAGTGAGGGTATATTTGTGGGGAGTGCTTGTGCCCAATATTACTCGCTCCACCTTATGTCCAATTGTCTGCTGTTACATGATTCCTTGTGGTGTTTACTCTGCTGCTCCTCCCTGCTTCTTGTCCAGCAGAGGAAGAAGCAAGTTAGGAGGCAGAAAGACAGACTGGAGGAAACTAAAAGGAGAAATCCTGCTGCCTCTTTTTAAACTACCCTGGAACTTGGCCATGACAGCAAATTCATGGAATGGTGGTTAAAATTATCTATGACAGCCCCGACTAAATCATGATAGATGTAAGATTACTCTAATTTTCAGTGAAAACCTGGGAAAATTTTGTGGTGACATGATTTAGGTTTGTTGAAATTTCATAGAAAAGTATTCTTCAACAACAGAAAAAAGGGTGCTGGTGTCACTATGCTAACTTCTGACTCAACAGTGACATTCAGATTTATTGGAGTGGGAGATGTCCCCCTCCCCTCCAGTAACTTAGAGTTGTAAATGATTTTTTTTTCATGAAATACTGAATAAGTGTCATTAACTTTCACTTTGAGCAAATGAACAGCTTTGGTACCATCTACTCTCACTTTATATCTCTCATCACTCCAAATGCTTTCAGTCACACTGAATACTTGCTGCACTGGACTGTTTGTCCTTGATAAGTGTAGGTTTACCTGATATATAAAGTTTGTTCAGAACTACTTGCTATAAGTATTTAAAAAAAATAAGTTGTGAATGATTAAATAGATAACTTGGATATTTCAGATGCTCTGAAAAAAAGTTCTTGGGAGACTGCAGCATCATATTAAAAACTGGGGCATCTGGTCTCTTTAGAAGATGACAGCTATGTGGAGAAAAAGCAAACAGTCTTTAACTTACAAAGTCTCTTTAAACACAGGATAGTCCTTCAGTTTCCTCTCAGGGGTACTCCTGAAACATTCCACTGGCTCATCTTTTATAATCTTTCTCAGGTAACTTTTTCAAAACTAACAACATAAAGTCTTTGTGATATTTACCAAACTCAAGAGAAAAAACTCCACCCTAAGAAGAGATGCAGCATGTGAAATTTTTTGGTAAGGGTGATGATAGGGTTAAAACTGGAATTTATAATGAGGAGCTAGCTTCAATCTTAATTATTGAGGGTGAAATTTTCAAAAGTTGTCAGTATTCACCTAATTTCGTCCAGTGAAGTTAGTGATAAAACTCCCTTTGACTTCAGTGGGAGCAGAGATAGGCCAACACTTAGTAACTTTGGAAATTTCACCCTGAAAGGCTACCACCATTCCAATTCTGTAATAACCTTTTTGCTTTTTCTCATGTTGTGTTCTGTGTCTGTAATACCCCCTGGTCCCTTTATGCCTTGCAACGTTAACTCTCCATTAAATCCCTCTTCAGGACTTTCTCTTTTCACTGACCTTCTATTACTGACCTCCAGCTTTGCCCTCTGACTGTCCTCAAATTTTAATATTACAACAAAAGCAATCAAAAAAAGCAACTGATGAGATATGTATGTTGCTTGATCTTTCGATGTTTTTGTAACTTCTTCATTCGTACCCTTTTATGCCACCTTTATTTATTTTCATACCTTGTGTTCTGTTTCTTTAGATAGTAAGCATCTGTCATTTTGCTTCTACAGTGCCATATCCACCTATTGTTTTTATTCATAAAGTGCTATAGCACTTCACAAATATTAAATACAATATTCATAGCATGCAGCTACTAGAAAGAAACTAAAACCTTCCCTCTTCCAAGATTGTATTAATTTTCAGGACAAAATCACATCCCCCAGGAGTAGAGGCTGACCACAGTAGTCCCTTCTGGCCATGGAATCTACAAATCTGGAAACATGAATCTGACAACCTTCAAAACATTTGACAAGGAAGAGCTATGAAACTGATGGCCAAATCTCCAAAGGTTTGGTGGGTTATTTTCGTTCATATGCTTATCTCATCCTCAGTCAAAGTAGCTGAGCCTCTTGGGCCTTCAAACTTGGGCTGGGATTCTCACAAGAACAGACTTTCTCATGAGACTTCATTGTATTTTTCTGGTATTTGTTGCTTCTAGTTAGGGCCAAAATTCTGCTAGAATTGCATCTTGTGTGACATTTGGCACGTTCACTTTAGGAAGTACAAAAGTCAATGAAAATGAAAACATTAAAAATATACTTTATTATTTTAAAAGTGATTTCATTTCTCCAATGGTTCAGGTCAGTTCTTATTAGTTTGACCAGTTCTATGAATGTAGCACTATTGTAGCTAACCAGTTTTCATTTCCTTAATCTAGATACATTTTCTGTACTTTCTGACACTGGATCTATTGAATAGTTTCTGAGAAAATATACTGGAATAGATGATAAAGCATTGGAACATGAAGCTTTAGAAAAATTGTTGAAAAGGCAATCACTGAAGCCTCAGTTTGAGAGAACTTGGTTTTTTGTTTATGCTTGTATTTATGCTTATACACTTTAAAAAATCTTCTAGTAGCAGGCAGAATCTTTTAGTGAGGGTATCTATTTCTATCTTCAAGTCTCTAGGTTCTAATAAATATGTTTTTCTTTACTTTGGCTGACAAGATGATTGAATGTACAATTTGTGTTTGTGGAATATTGTGTCACAGAAAAATGTCCAGGTTATTTATATAAGTTAATGTTACATGATTGTATTGCGTGTCCTTTTCAGGGTTGAAATGAATCCTAAATGGAAGCCTGGATAAAGGAATGAAAGTCTCTTTCTTTCTTACTTTCCCTGTTCTCCCTCCTCATCCTTCCCTCCCCCTCAACCCCCCAGCCCTCTTTTTTGTTGTTTCTTGCAGTTTTCAAATTTGCTGTTATATGGACTTAATAATATTGCCTATGCTTAAACACAAACACTTCTATTAAACTATGGCTTTAGTTTCTCAAAAGTAGGGATTTTTTTCCAAGCCCGCTTACTATCAGTTACGTTGTCTTTATTTCAAGGGTGATTTAATGTAATTTTAAAACATTTTTCATTATCTAAAGGGAAGGCCATTTAATACATTAGGGAGAGAATATATATAATACTCAAGGCCCCATGTGTAATCCAGGCATAGTAACAGAACTGCAGAAGTGGTCCCATAATTTAAGGTTTCAGAGTAGCAGCCGTGTTAGTCTGTATTCGCAAAAAGAAAAGGAGTACTTGTGGCACCTTAGAGACTAACAAATTTATTTGAGCATAAACTTTCATGAGCTACAGCTCACTTCATCGGATGCATTCAGTGGAAAATACAGTGGGGACTCCACTGAATGCATCCGATGAAGTGAGCTGTAGCTCACGAAAGCTTATGCTCAAATAAATTTGTTAGTCTCTAAGGTGCCACAAGTACTCCTTTTCTTTTTCCCATAATTTAACTTACGCAACATCTTGGTGCAAAAAAAAAAAGTCTTTCATAAATTCACAGAAGTGAACATTTTCATGAGGTTCAGCCTTCCAGTATATGCACTTGTCATTCTGCTTTCCTTATATAGGAAATTATTATTATTAAATTATTCATCTAATTTAACATGCTAGGTATGTATGTCCATCTGGCTTCTCAACTATTCAGGTAGTGCCATGAGGTGGGGGTAGGGAAAGGTAAAACTAACCAATCTACTCCAGGACCACAAACGCTAAAATGTCTTTATCATAATTATATGGTTATTAGATGGTGTCGCTACAAGATAAAATTAAGGCTCTTTGACTGCATTAACTATGCATTTCCATAACTTCACTTATTTGAATTTCTTCTACATTTAATATTAACTCTAAATTTCCTGGGTTTATAATGCATAAATTTGGGACAATTACAACATTTTTGTACTTTTATCCATAAATTACTGATATGTTCTCTCAACATTCATTCCAATTTAATGCTGCGTATCTGGGAATACACATATTTGTATGTGTACAAATGAAAAAAGCACTTCCTTTTACAAAACCTAAACAGTTAAAAGCAATAAAATGAGTAGAAAAAGCCATTATAAATAAATTGGGCAAGATCCTCTTCCTCTCTCCATCCCCTTTGGCAATATACAAGGGCTGGAACACCGTGAAGGGGCTCTGTCCTGACAGGGAAGGATTCCCACATTACCAGCACTGTTGGGAACATTAATATGGCTGCCTTCTGAGGATCCCCTCGGAAGCCCTGAAGTAGGGGGCATGCTGGAAGAGCATGTTAGAGATTCTGGATAGCTCTTTGGCCTATAGGGCAATCACAGGAGCCTGTCATAAATTAGACATAGAGTTTAGACTTAGATATTGATTTTCTTTTTCAAAAGATTCTCTGTTATATTTATATTTTAGATCACCGGTGAAAGGATAGTGTTTTTATTTTTCATCAGTGTTAAGGTTGTGATATGATGAAGCATACGTACATGCTAGGAATAATTTGTTTCTGGGATAGTCAGGATAAGTTTTCTTTTATTTTTACAGTGCAAATATTTATAATAAAAATAAATATAAAGTGAGCATTGCACACTTTGTATTCTGTGTTGTAATTGAAATCAATATATTTGAAAATGTGGAAAACATCCAAAAATATTTATATACATAGTATTCTATTATTGTGTAACAGCGTGATTAATTGCAATTAATTTTTTTTTAGTCGCTTGACAGCCCTACTTCTGCCTCATTTGTTGCAGAATTTAGAAGGTGGTTTGTGAATGAGGCAGAGAACTGCAGGAAGAGAAAGGATGCTCTCATGGTTCAGGCAGTTGAATGTCTATCCCCCTGTTTATTTTCCCAGACCCAGTCTCCACTCCTTGGGCTCCTCCACTGCAGTCTGTTTCCTTACCCAGTCCATGCAGTCCATGTCTCCTCCTCTGAGCTCCCTGAGCCTGAATGTAATTCCCAAACCTGGGTCCCAGTCAATGCCTAGATTCCTCATTCCAGTTTCTCCACCTGTGGTTCCTTGTCTCAGTCTCCTTGCCAAGCCAGTCCCAATCTTACCTGTAGTTTCCCCCACTGCCACTCCCCCACGCTCTTTGATCCAGTGTACAACTTCTGCCACCCCCAGGTCCAGCTCTTATTCCCATTTCCTCTGCATTTGAGTTAGGCTGTTCATCCTCCATGCTGCATTGGTGCCAGCAGCGGGAGCACTAACAGGACAATGGAGACACTTCCCCTGCTTTCAGCTTCAGTGCCTGGTGCCATAGTGGCCCACAGCAGCCAGGAAGAGCAATTGCTTAGCTCCTGGATGCCAGGGATGAAGCATGTTCAGGTGGTCTGTGGGGATGGCACATGCACTTTCCAGTCACAGGTAGGGGCTGTGCAGGGCTGGAGCATGCTCAGTACTGAATCTTTGGAGAATTTAGCTGTCAAACTCTAATGGGTCTCTGAGCCTGTATGGATTTAGATGTTTTAAAATCTTATAATTTGGGCAGATTTTCATGGTAACAGCAAAAGATACATCCCTGGTATAAAGGCTAGCCCTGGCAAATTTCAAGTGCCTGAAAGTGTTCTGAGATTTTTTTAAAGATGGGCTAAACAACATATTTTTCTAACCTCACTGTCACAAACAGTTGAACTATATTGAAACTTATAAAAATAGATAAATACATTCAGCATTAGGCAAATACCCATCATCAAAAATTTCAGCCCAGACAAGTAAAGTTTGGCAAAATTGTAAGCAACTGAAAAGAAGGTTTTATAATGAAAAGGGTTGGACAAGCTTAAGTACAGATTGTGCTACCCGCTTCCTCTATAATAATGCAGTTACAGATGTGTGCAGGGCATTGAAAAAGGGAAAAATATATTGTTTGCAGTGTTGTTGTAGCTGTCTTGGTCCCAGGATATTAGAAAGACGAGTTGGATGAGGTAATATATTTTATTGGACCAACATCTGTTGGGGAAATAGACAAGCTTTTGCGATACACAGAGCTCTTATTCAGATGTAGCTCAACACATTCTCTTTCACCAACAGAACTTGGTCCAATAAAAAATATTACCTCACCCACCTTTGTCTCTAAAAGTAAAGATAAATAAAACTAACAGAACAACTAGAAAAACAAAAGAGAATCAATTTAGAAAACAATTTGTTCAAAAGAAAGCAAGAACACATGAAAATAAACAAAAAGTTACCAGACTCAGGGAAAATTAAACTAAAACCAGGGAGAACTGAAAGGACACAAAATATAATATAGATGTAAAACAAAATAGTAAGAGTAATGAAGGGTCTGAGCACTGAACAGGATAAAACATAAAACATAACTGGAGATAAAATATTTTAAAATGAAAATTATCTCTTTTTATTTTTGTTCGTAAGACTGAATTATTTCCCTATCCATTAATTTAAGCAACATAACCCACTTAATTTATTTTCTTTATTAATAATCTCACCAATCTGGCATACAAGGAGGTGGCCATATTCTACTTAACAAACACCCTTGAAGGGGAAGAAGGAAAAAAAAACAAAAACCCTTGCTTCCTGGAAACCAAATCAAATACGATTGTTTATCTTCTCCTTCATTATGAAACCAAAAGAGAACTGTTTGAGGGGAGGAGGGAAATTAGAAAACAAACAAACAAACATTCCAAGTATGTTATTTACTTTAATATATAAATATTTCTTTTCAGATAAGAAACTGTCGTATAAATAAGATAATAGGTGGGACTGCTCAACCCTTTTCAGTTGTGATCTCATGCAACAACAGAAAAGTGTTTGGGGGTCCATAGGCACTGCCTCTGTGGGTGCTCTGGGGCTGGAGCACCTGTGTGGAAAAAAATAGTGGGTGCTCAGTACCCACCAACAGCCCCACCAATCAGCTCCTCCTCCTCACCCCCAGGGTCTCCCACCTGCTAGCGGGCCCCAACAATCAGCTTCTTCCCCTCCCTCTCAGCGCCTTCCCCTCCCTCAGCACCTTCTGCCGCAATCATCTGTTCTGCAGCAAGCAGGAGGCACTGGGGGTGGGGTGGTGAGGCTGGGGTGCTCAGGGGAGGGGGCAGAATGGGGCGGGAAGATGTGCAGTGGGGGCAGGAAGAGGCATGGCAGGGTAAGGCCTTGAGGGAAGAGGTGAAGGGGGGTGAGGCCTGGGGTGGAGTGGGGATCAAGCACCCCCCCAGCAAATGAAGTCAGTGCCTATGTTGGGACCCCCTTCCCAAACTGCCATAAAGAAAGAGGGAGAGTGGGCATGACCCCCAGTTGAGAACTCATTCTCTAAGTCATTCCTTGACATGTCAACCAATGTCAGTGGAAAAAATTTCTTACTCTTTGAGTACTTTCACAGGTTTGGGGAAGGTGGAAAGGGGACTTCCGGAAGTTCCAGATATATAGCTGTTGTGAAAGAGAGTGTGAAATACAGATGTAAGAATGTGAGAGAGGTGGTGGTACTAAGGCAGAGCAACAGATGTGTTCAGGATGAACAACACAATTATACCTTTCTTCAGTAATTCACACCTCTCAAAACTTTTGGTCCCAACATGGGCTCTATCTGAACTGTGTTAAGCAGAACTCAATAAAGAGGAATAGGATAGAGAGGTGTCATATGTCCTTTTTTGGTAGCACTTGAGAACAGTTCAGACTTTAAAGAAATATGGAGATGGCATTGGTTTTTGGTGCTTTGAATGAGCTTATGCTATCATCAGGAGAGTTTGCTTTTTGCCTTAATCTTTCTGACTAGGGTAAATTTTTGATGTAGAGGTTCTCCCTGGGATCCTGACATGTTTTGGCTGAGATTAAAGTAACAGAGTTTTTACCTATGTGATGTTCGTGGCCACCTGTGTTTCAGGGCTGATGTAAATAAAACAAGTTGTTCCACATCACTGATTTTTTTGTCATTAGGGAAATGATAAGCAAGGGCCTAGCATCTGTTTCCACTTAGAGGGGCAACTAATCCTTGGTCCACTGGGAATTGACTGATCTCTGGTGTCAGTTACAGTAGCCTCAGGACTGCTCTAACTTATGCTTGGCTGCCTGTAGCCCAGAGAGGCTGTCCTGGTAGCAACAGCATAGTGAATCCCCAGGCATTCCCTGTAGATTAATGCCTTCCCAGAGTACCACTTGTGGCTTGCAGTGGCTCTGCAGGCACTCTGCCTAAGTTTCCCCTTTAATTCTTGGTAATAACTTACAGGCCTGAGTACTTAAACAAGATTTTCCCTTTCTGGGGTCTTATTTCTTTAAGCAATGTCCACACGACCACTCATGTCCGCCAAACCCATGTTGCTCAGGGATGTGAAAAAACACTCCCCTGAGTGACATAAGTTTCGCCGGCATAAGTGTAGTGTACACAGTGCTACGTCAATGGGAGAGCTCTCTCCTATCAGTATAGAGCAGCTACACAAGAGATATTACAGCATCACAGCTGCATTGGTACAGCTGTGCTGCTGTAAGTTCTCTAATTCAGACTTAGCCTTAATCTTTTTCCTCAAAACCCACTCTTAGCCCTCAGACCCCACTCCTCTCCTTCATTCAGGAGTCCCACAGCCCACTTTTTTTGGGTCTTTAGAAGGTCAGTCAGGCTTCCCCTCCTGGACTCAGGTGTCCCTGAATTGTCATCCTTGGATCTGTGCGGACTTGGTCAGATCTCTCTTTCTGGTGCAGGAGTTGCACAGCCCTCCTTATGGTTTGTGTCAGTTCAGGCCAGCTTCAGCCTTAGCTCAGTCCGTTCCATTGCTGGTGTCTCGCCTGTTCTGAAAGAGGAGTCAGAATATATACAGCCTTCCTTCCCAGTGCTTGTCCCCATTGGGGGTGAGAGAAGGGAGCGTTGCTCAACCCACTCTACCAGGCTCCTGGTCTTGGAGCACTTAAAGAGAGTGTTTGGGGAAACCTGGGTTACTGACTATCCCATGAGACCACTTCCTCTCTCCCAACACCTGCTTCTGCTTTTCCCTAGGCTTCCATCCACTCCAAAATTCCTGAAACCTTAAAGGGACACACCATGGAACAGGTTACATACCCCTCATGTTAGGATATATGTTATGATATACATACCCCTTATGTTATGTTACATACCCCTTATGTTAGGAGTTGGGGTGGGGTAGGGGGGTTGTGTAAGAAGTGCCAAAGTGGCTCTGTGCTACCCTGATATTTCTCACACTAGGAGACTTTTTCACTGGTTAGTTAAGTCAGCATTGTGGATACCTTGTGCTGCCAAAGTCATACAAAGCAGCTGAGGAAGGTGTCAGCATCTGATGTGTTTGTCTTAATATTTAAGGAAATAGTGCTGCACTGATATCACATTAGCAACTTAAACTCTGTGTGTGTGTGTATATATGCACACACACACACACAATGAAATTTTAATTCTGCAGAAACTGTCAGCTAAGATTGTCAAACCATGATCTAAAGAGGGTCATTATAGGCTTAGAAAGAGGAGAGATGCTACAATGTGGTAGAGGATCAAAGGGAGTAATAAAATAGGAAATAATGTAGTGTTTTATGGACAGTCTGTTCTGCTGAATGATACAGTTTAATAACAGGGTTGAGATTTGTTTTCCTAGTTTAATTGTTGTGGCTATTATCTAGCAAAAACTATGTATTTTAAAAATGTGCTCATCACCATGGTATCTGAAGAGGATGAATGAGCTAGTTCAGGGAGTATGCAACATTATTCTAGTTATATATTTCATGTTAGGGAAAAAGGCCTAAAAAAAATCCCTTGGAATTCCTGAAACAATGCACTAGACAGAACACAAAAGGACAAAACCAATATCTACCTCAGTTTCCCTTAACATATGATGGTGATGTAGGTGTGCAGGCAGGAAAGAGGGATGTTCAAGAGGGGAGCAGAAATTCCAAGTAACATGAGAGAATGACAGAAATGTTGTAAATATAAAGGGAAGGGTAAACACCTTTAAAATCCCTCCTGGCCAGAGGAAAAACCCTCTCACCTGTAAAGGGTTAAGAAGCTAGGATAATCTCACTGGCACCTGACCAAAATGACCAATGAGGAGACAAGATATTTTCAAAGCTGGAGGGGGGGAAAACAAAGGCTCTCTCTGCCTCCGTGATGCTTTTGCTGGGAACAGAAAGGAGTCTTAGAACTTAGTAAGTAATCTAGCTAGATATGCGTTAGATTCTGTTTTCTTTAAATGGCTGAGAAAATAAGCTGTGCTGAATGGAATGGATATTCCTGTTTTTCTGTCTTTTTTGTAACTTAAGGTTTTGCCTAGAGGGATTCTCTATGTTTTGAATCTGATTACCCTGCAAGGTATTTACCATCCTGATTTTACAGAGGTGATTCTTTTACTTTTTCTTCAATTAAAATTCTTCTTTTAAGAACCTGATTGTTTTTTCCTTGTTCTTAAGATCCAAGGGTTTGGGTCTGTGTTCACCTATGCAAATTGATGAGGATTTTTATCAAGCCTTCCCCATGAAAGGGGGTTTAGGGTTTGGGGAGGATTTGGGGGGGAAAGAAGTTTACAAGCGGGCTCTTTCCCGGTTATATATCTGTTAGACGCTTGGTGGTGGCAGCAATAAAGTCCAAGGGAAAAAGGAAAATAGTTTGTACCTTGGGAAAGTTTTAACCTAAGCTGGTAAAAATAAGCTTAGGAGGTTTTCATGCAGGACCCCACATCTGTACCCTAGAGTTCAGAGTGGGGAAGAAACCTTGACAGTGGCACTGCACTGAAAGCCAGGTGCCTGTATACAAGTCTTTCACAAGTACAGACAAGCACCCATGGGACAGGAGATGCCTTTGGGAAGGGAGACCCTCCCCCCCCTTGTGCATGGCCCACTCTGTGAGTTGGTGCAACTCACTTAAGGCCTTGGGCCTGACACCTCTTCTGTTCTTCCCACTCACTTTGCGGTGATGTGTGACCCCAAGAACAGTAGGAGAGAGCAATCTCTGTGGCCCAGATCCTCAATGGTATTTGGGCACCCAATTCCCTTTGATTTCAACAGGAATTTGGCACTTAAGTATCTTTGAAAATCTTGGCCTGTGTTCGCTTAAGCACATGGATTGATTTATCCCTGGCCCTTCTGCATATGGGGTAGGAGAAAGGATCCTTGCCCCTTTTCTACACACCAGAAAAAAGGCCAGAGAAATCTGGCCCTCTGACTTTTCATTGGTCTTTCTTCAAATCTGGAATGAGAAGGGAAAGATATATAAAGGAGATTTGTCATACTAGCAAATACTTAGGGAAAAGTCTGTAAAGAAGAGGGATGAAAGAAGGAAATGATAACTAAACAGCTAAATGCTTTGCATATTAATATTGGTAGAAAAATGTATCACCACAAAATTAGAAGCATATATGTTTATGGAGAATTATGATAATTGGAACATCATAAACTGAGGGGAGATAGTCACCAAAATCACATATTTGAGTAAATGTACTACTTTTCTTATCTATATAGAACTAAATTTGATAGAGAATCTTATTTTTTGTTCTTCTACAGATTAAGTCACTGGTGTGAATCATTTGAATAAATATCTTATGCAAACATTTGTAGTGAACATATCAAAATGTTTTTTCTTTATCTCTTTTTTTGTTGAAGAAGCAAAACAATAAATCAAACCTATTTTTAGTTAAACTTCTTATAATGTATTTTTAGATCATGGAGTGAACTTTCATTGAACTTTCTAGCCTTTATGTTCAATACTCTTATTCCTTCTTTCATTATTCTCAATATGTTTAGATGTCAGTGGTAGTTTTGCTTCAGTAAAGGGTACAGAATCAGGCAATGTCTGCAATTTCCCATGTATATTCACCAAACAATATGTACTCTACTAGATAGCATCTCTGCTATTTCAAAGGTTCCTGAGTTCAAATCATGTGTTCTGTATTTTTTTAATCATATCTTGCCTCAGAGTCAAAAGGGTCACTGCATTTTTATCATTTAATTAATCTTTGTGCTAAGATAGTTGACATTTGATGAACAGAAGCAAAAACTATCCCAAATATTATGAAATGTTGGAAGGTAGTTTGCACGATAGTGCCTTTTACAGAATTTACCTCTCAATTCCCACTGTGTTTATTGAATCACAAACCAGTGACTAATGTGCATATAGTTTATACATATACAATTTATTGCTCACAGATGCTAAGCATCTGTGCTCCTTTTAACGTCAAATGGGTTGTAGGGAGCTCAACACCTTTGCAAATCAGGCCAATGTGTGTTTGTTTGGAAATGCTGGAGTTAAGGTTGTCTGTGCAATCCATACTTCAGGACTATCATCCTACCAAATTGCTGCAAATTATCACAGGCCAGATCTCTTAAAAATATAGTAAAATATTAGGCAATCTAAACATAGGGGGAAGCAGACCTCTCAAGTGTATTGTTCCCAAGGGACACAGCACCCTCACCTACCCACAGACCAACACTACTACAAATTGATGATCCCAGACTCTGTATTGGGAGGGGTGGAAATATCCTGGCTGCTGATGGGCTCTCTGGTGGGAGGGGAAGGAAGAGAGGTCCCTAACCCGGTTCTCAGTTTCCCATTATGCCAGATTATGATTTCCTCACCCTGTCTCCTCCATCCCTTCTGCTTCTGGGCCCACTAAAGAAGAAGAGATGGCAGTTCTGCATGGACATGTATGACAGTGTGAAGGGGGAGACGAGGAATACTATATACATGTGTGTACCTCTTGGAATGCAGCACATGTGTAAAGCAGGATCATTCCAGTGAGGAAATTGGGAATGAAGTGCATGCTGAAACCTATGCTATTTGGCAGGTAACCTGGGCTGCCTCCTTAGGAAAACTCTGGCTGCTTCACTGACTGTTCCCCATTACAGCTTATTCTTCCTGGACTCTCATGTGGAGTCTGGGAGCAGCTGCAGCTGGGGGGAAGCGAAAGAAGATCCTTCTTCAGCAATTCTGGAGCCCTGTCTTGCTTTGCTCTCTCTCTCTCTCAGGAGCAGGCACAGGCTCCTAGGGAAGGAGCACTACAGCTCGAGAGGCTTTCTGGATGAGGAGGGAGCAGGCTACCTATTGCATTTTTCACAGAGAGGTGGAGGAGGAAGAAATGAGCAGGCCCTGAACAGCTGAGTTCTTCCCAGGCTGGGAGACTCCAATTCTTCCTTCCTCTCCCGTTCCTCTCTGGAGTGTCCCCTGGCCCAGCCTCTTCCCTCTGCCTTCCCTCTCCTCTCCTGGAAAACAGCATCTGCTGCTGTACTCCCTCTCTATTCCTTGAGGGCAGGAGGAGAATATGGGGAGAGGGATAGTCAGAAGGTGAGCAGGGTCCAGAACAGCGGCAGGGATGGAGTCCAGGACTTCAACTGCTTGGGAGGATTGGGTGGGGGAGCAGAAGCAGTGGAGCCATGCAGAGAGGTAGAATGGGACTTAATTTGTGGGGGACTGGGTGGCAGCTAAATTCATTGTTTTGGGACTTGTCAGTGGAAGAGGGGGGAAAATTAAATTTAATTGTGTGGTGATTGCAGCCTGAAGTAACTGTTTTGGGACCAGGGTTTAATTAATTTAATTGGGAGAAGCCTGGATAGGGACCATGCCTTCCTCCCTCCTCACCCTTCTCCCTAGCACCTCATGAAGAGTCAGAGAAGGGCCACATCTGTAAACCCTATCACACACCCCTTATCCATTAAGCATATTTATCTGCATAAACACAGCTTAAATTTTCAAAAATGATTTGGCTGTTTCTGATTTGAGTATCCAACTTCACCCACCAAGTAGGGGCTGGAATTTCTGAATGTGCTGAGTAGCTGCTCTTTGAAAAAATCAGACCTGTTTAGGTAGATCAACTTAAGTAGCCGCAATTAGTCACTTTTGAAAATTCAGGCCTATCTTTATATTTAATGTATTCATAGCCACATTAATATTACTTTATATTGATCTGTCTACATACATGATTAGAGAGTTAGGTTTTTAATGTATAGGTTTTCCCAGTCATTTAGTTTCATTATAATTATCAATCAGTGGTGAAAATATAGCAAATAAAAACAAAATTCTAAAAAATAGGAATTTGTATTTAGCTCAGGTCAGATACACTTCTCACTTACAGAAATGCCTTTCTTTCTGGAGCACATACAAACAGAAGTGTTTTATTTACAAGTATTTTGAGAAATCTAGGCTTACTCTTTAGTACCTTTCATACAATTCTTTAAAACTCGGAAGGCTTCTGGTATACCTTAAATAAGAGTAATGTGATATTCTTGCTCTAGAGTTTGACAGTATATCGTACTAAATTAATTCCAGGGCAGTCTCCAAACAAATCTTCTGTCTGTGTGTGAAGCCATTAAACATCTGCTGCACAGAACCTTGAAGCAACTGCTAAGTTTTTACTTGATATATTTCTTATTTGTTAACTCAATACATCTGACAATCAATGACATACTAACTATGCAATATATAATATATATTGACTGTGGTACAAGTTTAGAGAGAGGTATTACCCCCTGGGTTGAAAATATAAGTGACAAAGGGATATAATGCCCAAAGCTACAGGCTGAGTGAATTATGGTGCACTGGAAGACAGCTTCAACCTAGGAAATCATGGTTTCCTTAATAAAGTAAAACTCCAGTCTTTTAAACAATGGTCAGGAGAGATGTAGGTTGCTGTTACTACAACAGCAAGAATTACATCTTGGATTCATGTAAACAGATTCTCAATTGTTACAGATTCTCCCAAATTTTACTTTCATTATACTTAAACTCTGTTGGGCTCACACTTAAAGTGATGTAGAGAGATTTGGGACAAAATTTGATTTCAGTCACACTGAGTAGGTATTGCTGAGTGCAAAAGTTGTGTCCAGAATTTGTGATAGTTTTACATCTCTTCTCACAATTTTCAATCTGATTTTTCTTCCATTTTGTGTTTTTGTAATTCTTTTGCTATACATAAGAGTTGACAAGCCAAAAAAAACCCCCCAAATATATCCTGAATGCTACACTAAATCTGAGATAAAGTGTATGTTTCAATCAGATCAAGATATTTTTGTATTAAATATATTGCATCACTACACTTGTATCCAAGTATGAGTGGGACTTTCACAAACGTGAGGTGGTTATCAATGGTACACATGTCATTTCTGTACACCTCATACAGTCATGTGCATCATTATGTATTCACAAAAACTATTCCTTTTTGGTCATGCAGATTTCTCAATAAGAGTTAGAAAAAGTGAATGTGACTAATTTAAGAACTCTACCACACATTTTATACAATGTGTCAGAATAGACCACTAACACTCCCACTGTAGATAACTTAGTGAATGGGATGTTCCAAGAGATCATGTTGCCTCTTTCCTTAAATAATGAATCCCTTTTCTAATTACTCTAACAAGGCTTCCATCATCTTTAGAACAACAATTATCCCCATTTCACATATGGGGAAGCTGAACTATAAAGAGGTGAATTGACCTTATCCAAGGTCATAGAGAAAATCTGTGGCAGAGACAGGACAAGAACCTGGATCTTCTTGCTCCCCCTCCTGTACTATAACTAGGTAAATATGCTTCTTCTGTGGAATAGGTCTCCTGGTCTTTTTGTACTTGATTCTGTCACCACTGCTCACACTTAGTAGTACCTTACTCCACAAGCAATCCAACACATCATATGCCTAGTGAAGGAGTAGTATAGATAGATACTCAAAACAAAGATGCAAATGGGAATGCATTTATTGAAGCATCGTCAGTTAGAAAGTAAACTGGGAGAGTGATCTGTGAGCCATTGCAGAAAATGGAGGAAGGAAGCCTGTCACACGTAAGGGCAACTGCACCTGTATTTCCCATCTGTGATCCAGTAAGTGCACCCACTCCAGGCTCCCAGCCCCACAGCCATTACCCCTCTTGGGTGGAAACCAAGTGTGTCTATTTCTCCTGAATGGAGCATTTTCAGACTGCACAGCGCCCTCCCCAGCAAAGTCAGGCTGCCTGAGCTAGCCTGCTTTCCTTTTGTCCTCAGAGATGGAAAACCATATAATTGCCACTGTTAAGTTACCACACAGCTCTTTCTAAGTAAGTTTTTTTTTTTTTAAGGTAAAAGCATTACAGGTAAAACATATTTAAAACAATAAAAGAACCTACACACACATGCTAATAAGCTTACCAGAGATCATCCCTAACTACAGCAAGGGCTCTGGTTCTTCAAATGCCACCCAGGGCGGTGGGGAACTGTGGTCACAAGTTCATCACAGCTTCAGCTCAGAACAAGTGCACATATGAGTAAGGGCTGGTCTACATTAAAGGCAGACTTTAGCAAACTCAGGGAGCTGGTAGGTAAGATCATATGCGGTGCAAGTCTAAGGGGAAAAACAATTAAAGACAGTTGGCAATTTTTCAAAGAGACATTATTTAGAGCACAAGAGCACTATCCCACTGCATAGGAAAGATAGGAAGTATGGGAAGAGACCACCCTGGCTTAACAAGGAGATCTTCAATGATCTAAAAATAATTTTTAAAAAAAAGTCCTACAAAAAGTGGAAACTGGGTCAAATTACAAAGGATGAGTATAAACAAATAACACAAGTATGTAGGGACAAAATTAGAAAGTCCAAGGCACAAAATGAGCTAAAACTAGCTATACCCATAAAGAGTAACAAGAACACATTCCACAAATAGATTCTAAGCAAGAGGAAGACCCAGGGCAGGGTAGACCCATTACTCAACGAAGAGGGAAAAATAACAGAAAATGTGGAAATGGCAGAGGTGCTTAATGACTTCTTTGTTTTGGTTTTTACTGAGAAGGTTGGTAGTGATTAGATGATACCAAGCTAGGAGGGGTTGCAAGTGCTTTGGAGGATAGAATTATGATTCAAAGTGATCTAGACAAACTGGAGAAATGGTCTGAAGTAAATAGGGTGAAATTCAATATGGATAAATGCAGAGTTATCCACTTAGGAAGGAACAATCAATTGCACACATACAAAATAGGAAATGACTGCCTAGGAAGGAGTAATGCAGAAAGGGATCTGGGGGTCATAGTGGACCACAAGCTAAGTATGAGTCAGCAGTGTAACATTATTGCAAACATAATTTTGGGATGTATTAGTAGGTGTGTTGTAAGCAAGACACAAGTAGTAATTCTTCCACTCTACTCTGTGCTCATTAGGCCTCAAACGGAGTTCGGGGCGCCCCATTTCAGGAAAGATGTGGGCAAATTAGAGAAAGTCCAGAGAAGAGCAACAAAAAACAATTAAAGGTCTAGAAAACATGACCTATGAGGGAAGGTTGAAGGAAAAAAAGGGGTTGTTTAGTCTGGAAAAGAGAAAACTGAGAGGGGACATGATAACAATTTTCAAGTACATAAAAGGTTGTTACAAGGAGGAGGGAGAAGAATTGTTCTTCTTAACTGGTGAGGATAGGACAAGAAGGAATGGGCTTAAATTGCAGCAAGGGAGGTTTAGGTTGGACATTAGGAAAAACTTCTTAGCTGCCAGGGTTGCTAAGCACTGGAATAAGTTGCCTAGCAAGGTTGTGGAATCTCCATCATTGAAGATTTTTAAGAGCAGGTTAGACAAACACCTGTAAGGGATGGTCTAGATAATACTTAGTCATAGAATATCAGGTTGGAAGGGACCTCAGGAGGTCATCTAGTTCAACCCCCTGCTCAAAGCAGGGCCAATTCCCAACTAAATCATCCCAGCCAGGGCTTTGTCAAGCCTGACCTTGAAAACCTCTAAGGAAGGAGATTCCATCACCTCCCTAGGTAACCCATTGCAGTGCTTCACCACCCTCCTAGAGAAAGGTTTTTCCTAACATCCAACCTAAACCTCCCCAGTCCTGCCATGATTGCAGAGGACTGGACTAGATGACCTCTTGAGGTCCCTTCCAGTTCTATGATTCTGTACTCCTGGGGGAATTCTACACCACTGTGCACATACAGAATTTATGTCCCCCTGCAGATTTTTTCTTCTCTGCGGAATATAGATTCTTCTGGAGAGGCACTGCAGTTATACCTTTCACCCACCAGAGGAGCTGTGGCATCAGAAGAAAGGGCAGCTGCCCAGAGAGGCTGTGTTCCTCACAGTGGGGCCAGCTGATGAGGCACCAGGGAGACAGAGCTGGGCACACAGGATTGCTGGGCGATCACTGACGGGGTTCAGAAGGGCTAGTGTGGAGGACAGACTGGGCCATGGGTTTAGGAGCTAGTGGGGGTGACAGCATTGGGACAGGGGATGAATGGGAGGGGGACTGCAGGGTCACATGGGGACAGGAGGGAGGGAGTGCAGGGGAACACAGGGAAAGGGACAGATGTGCCTGACTGAATGGATGTGGCTAGCAGTCTGCCAGGATCTTCAAGGGGGAGGCTCCCTAACAATCCCTCCCTCTCCCTGCCCGAAAACCCCCTGTTCTTTGAGTGATGTCCCTGTAGTTGCTCCACATCAGGTGATTGTGTTCCCCTGCACCTCTAGTTAAAGAATTTCAACAGCAGTACCCAGTTGGGCCACATGTGCACTCTGCCCATCTCATGCCCGTGGTGCAGTCAAGTGCTGTGCAACCAACGCTCCCCGCCACCCTTCAAGTTCCTTCTCAGCTGTGCTTGATTCAAGTCGGAGCTCCAGCAGTGCTTATACATGACTTGCCTCTGATCTAGATTTAGGGTTAGCTATATAGTAGTAGATAGGAAAACTTGTTTTCGCCCCATTGAAAAAAATTACATTTTGTTCATTCTTTTTTGGGGATAACTTCACCTGAGAATGCCCAGGTCTCTGGGTTTTAAACGTTGCCTTTCCTGCCAAAAGGCAATTCCAGTTTCAGACTGATATATCCAGTCTGTCCACTGCTTGTGGGAAATGCATGTACCCAAGAAATACTCTTTGCCACAACCTTAAGGCCCGTGCCAGGAAAGCAAGGGATGTTAAGCTCAAACTTATCCTTATGGAGAGCTCTCTCCACCTGGCCTCAGACCTGGGACCGCAAACTCCTCCCGGTCGCCTACCTCAGGATCTGACAGATCTCCCTCACCAACTCTGCGCAGGAAGGACCTGTATCTTTAAAAAAGGGGAGAGGAAGAGAGCTACCACTTCTACAAAGACAAACTCCAAAAAGAAGTGTACACACTCCACATCATTGGTACTGATCATGCTGTAGCTAAGTACCTATGAGTAGTCAGGATCTTCCGATACTGCTAAAGCCAAAGACCATAAGCAGGCAGGTGCTCAGAAAGATGGCAGAGACAGGATTGCCTCTTCTACCACAACACTGACTGCAGCAGTAACACACTCAGTACCAAGCACTTCTGCAGCACCTCAGTTTATGGAGCAATCTTCTAGCTCTCTGGCATATAGCCCAGAGACACCAGTACCAAAGTCTACTTTACCTCCTTTGGTACAGATACCATCAACACTGATTGTCCCGATGCTGCAACACCTCCTGGTACCACAACAGTTCCTGGCATCGCCACAACTACAGGTGCCTCATTGGTACCGAGACCTCTTGGAACACAACAGTTCCTCCAGCATAAGGACTTCACAGTTCCTATGGCACCATGTCACCCCTTTTCAATACCAATATAGTGTTGGTGCATTCAGCACTCTTGAACACACACCAGACAACAAATCTGCCCCTCCTTTTTCCCCTCACAAGGAGGAAGACGAGAGGACGGAGATGTGTTTTCATTCAACGCTCTTCATCCATACAGGGGAGCATCAGATCAGAGCTACAGGAACAGCCAGGATGCCATTCCAGAGCTGGCACCCAGGGGTGGTATGGACATCCATGCCACCACCAATGCCATTCCTGCCACAATGGCTGAACTGGGACCCGTGGGTGGTATATAGGCCACATTGCTCCAAGCCCACCCACCCCAATACCTCCATGGAAATACAGAGATGATCCCCATCAATGTCAGAGGCAGGACCCTGTGAGCACCTTGAAGAGACTTTTGAGGAAACAGAGGAGACTCTAGATCAGGAGGCTACTCTTGCAATTAACACTTTTTCCTCTGCAGACAAAACCATCATGCCTTTGCTACCTACAACAGGAGACTATTTTAAGCAATTTCAGGAGCTGTTTAAAAGAATTGTAGACATGCTCCAAATCCCCCTGGAAGAGGTTGCTGAGTCCCAACACAAGTTGAGAACACTTTAATCTCTCTGGTCACTCGATTACAGACCTAAAAGTGGCAATTCTTCAACAAAAAAAACTTCAAAAAACAGACTCCAACAAGAGACTGCTGAATTGGAATTAATTTGCAAACTGGATACAATTAACTTAGGCTTGAATAAAGACTGGGAGTGGATGCGTCATTACACAAAGTAAAACTATTTCCCCATGTTTATTCCCACCCCCACCCCGCACTGTTCCTCAGATGTTCTTGTCAGCTGCTGGAAATGGCCCACCTTGATTATCACTACAAAAGGTCCCCCCCCCTCCAATTCTTCTGCAGATAATAGCTCACCTTACCTGATCACTCTCATTACAGTGTGTATGATAACACCCATTGTTTCATGTTCTCTGTGTATATAAATCTCCCCACTGTACTTTCCACTGAATGCATCCGATGAAGTGATCTGTAGCTCACAAAAGCTTATGCTCAAATAAATTTGTTAGTTTCTAAGGTGCCACAAGTACTTTTCTTTTTACAAAAGAGAATGTTACTCTTTACAAAACTCAGCCTTCAAGTAAACATTCAAAAGACAATGGTGACACCAGTGCAAGAACTAGAATTCATTGGGGCTCACCTAACCTCATCGGAGGTGAAAGCCTTCCTCCTGCTACATAGATTTGCAGCCCTAGTGAACCTGAACACTGCAGTAAATAGTCCACAAACATTTGCTAGGACTTGCCTCCAACTATTAGACCACATGGCGGCAACCACCTGGTAAAACGTGCCAGATTACATATGTGTTGCCTGCAAGGGTGGCTCAGGAAATTGTACATTTCACATAAACACAGTCTGAGCAAGCCTTTGAACATGCCACAAAAGGTCAAGAACACTACAGCGGTGGACACATTTGCACAATGTGTTTGCAGGGGTCCCTTTTCTACAGATTCCCTTCACAATGATAATCACAATGGATGCCTTCTTAGAGGGCTGAGGTGCCCATTTAAACAACCTAACAGTACCAGGCAGGTGGTCTCCTTCAGAATCAACACTGCACTTAAACATTCTGGAACTGTGAGCAGTTCGCAATGCATATGCATGCTTTCTGCCTGTGATAAAAAGCAAAGCCATACAAATCCTGACGGACATCACCTGCATGTTCCATATAAACAGGGAAAAGCGAGGCCACACTCCCTTTGCACCAAGGCCTTAAGACTGTGGAACTTGTACATCCAACATAACATCACCGTATCCACTGCCTGTTAAGCAGAAAGTTCTCCCATGATCATGGGTGGGAAACAAACACCTCAGTGATACAGGACATATTCCAACAATGGGGATTCCACAGAATAGATCTATTTGCCAAGAGTAAGAACAGAAAATGTCCAACATTTTGCTCCAGAGAGGGCTTGGCAACACTTTCCTCCTCAAATGGGATGCATCTCTTCTTTACACTTTACCTCCTACCCCATTGTTGTTGGGGTTATACAAAAGATCAATACCAGCCAATCCAGAGTCATCTTGATAGCACACACATGGTCCAGGCAAACTTTGTTTCCATACCTAAAACAGATGTCAGCATGTCCACCATGCATCCTCCAACTTCCTGTCACAAGATGCAGGCCAGATCTTGCACCAGAACCTGGAGATACTCCATCTGAGCGTATGGCTCCTACATGATACCAAGGTGAAGAGAAGAGCTGGTCATTAGAGGTGAAGGATATCTTGCTAAATACTGGACAGTTAACTACATGTTCAGCCTACCTCCAGAAATGGGAGATTCTACACATGGTGCCAGAACAAACAAATCAGAGCCACTATCTCTCCTCTACCACTAGACCTGGACTATATACTTCAATAATTAAAAAAAAAATCAGATCTTCTATTGAGCTCACTCAGAATAGATCTTGCGGTGATCACAGCCTTTCACCATGAAGTATATGAGTTCTCAGTCTTCGCCCATCCAATTATAAAATTATTCCTACAAGGTGTCCAGAACATCTACCCTGAACTCAGAGTCCCAACAATAGGATCTTAAATTACTACTTCATTCCCCTACTGGATCTCCACTGAAACCCTTGGCTACATGTGCTCTTTTACACCTTTCAATGAAAGTAGCCTTCCTTGTCACCACCACATTCACAAGACATGTAGGAGAGCTTGGGACCCTCATGGCATACTCCCCATACACCATTTTTTCTTCAATAATGAAAGACCACTTTAGTTTCTACCTAAACTACGCTCTTTCCACATCAACCAACCCATCCACGTTCCTGCATTCTTCCCTAAACCTCATAAGAGCAGGCAAGAAGGGGTATTCCATACTCTGGATGTCAGAAGGGCACTAGTCTTTTATCTCAAATGGACTAAACCATTCAGGAAGGCACCAAAGCAGTTTCTATTACAGAGAGATCTAAAGGAGAAGCTATATCTAAGCAGACACTCTCCAAATGGATTTCAGAGTGCATTTATCTGTCAACATGAACTGCAGCCCCCATCAGGGGTTAGAACACATTCTACCAGGTCACTCTCCACATCAGTAGCTTTCCTTAATAATGTACTTATTTCGAACATACAAAAAGCAGTCAGTTGTGCATCAGCTCATTCATTCAACACTAAGCAATTAAGCAGGACTCAACATCCAACACTTCATTAAGATGAACGGTCTTACCATTGATCACAGACCCAACTCTGAAGCCCCTCCTTCCCATTGAGGAACATGCTTTACAGTCACCTGAAGTGGAGCACCTACAGGTACATCACTCGAAGAAGAAGAAATTTTCATGCAGTAACTGAGGTTCTTCAAGATGTGTGTCCCTGTGGGTGCTCCACTACCCATCCTCCTCCCCTCTATTTTGGGGTTCTAGTAAGATCCACTGTGGTAGAGAAGGAACTGAGTGGGAGGTTGGTTCCACAATGCTAGTCAACCACCGCTCCAGGGGCAAGATGTAGAGAACATGTGCAGCCCAACCAGGTACTGTTGTGAAAATTCTCTGACTAAAGGTGCAGGGGCACACAGTCACCTGAAGTGAAGCACCCACAGGGACACACATCTCAAAGAACCTCAGTTTCTGCACAAGGTAAGTAACCTTCTCTTCCATACTTCTCCCTCGCACACCCATCAACCCTGCAGGTTCACTCCCAGGATCCTTCCCTCTCCCTCAGCTCCTCTGTTACCCCTGACTCCTGCAAGCTTTTGCACTGCTTCTGAGCGATGCAAGAAATAAGTTTGTTTTGTAGTTTAAATGAATTACTCAAATTCTGTATGATATACCTAATAAAAATTTTGTCAAAAGAACATTTCTTGAATCTTTTTTCCTGTCAGTATTGTTACAGGCATACTTGCTGATGGGTGTTTTGAAATAAATTACCAAAATAATTGAAATTGGTGTGATTATATTGTGTTATTTCGACACTATGCAGAATTTTGTAGAATTTTAAATTATTCCATGCCAGAATTTTAATTTTTTGGTGCAGAATTTCCCCAGGAGTAACTAGAAAATTAAGTTGGTTTAACTAGGTCAGTTGGGGTGTGAAAAAGCCACACCTTTGAGCAGCATAGTTAAGTCAACCTAAGTCCCTGTGTACACAGTGCTAGGTTGATGGAAGATTTCTTCCATTCCCCTACCTACTACCTCAAGGAGATAGATTACCTATATCGATGGGAGACTCTCTTCTGTCACCATAGACAATGTCTACACTGAAGCATTACAGTGGTGCAGCTGAGCTGCTTTAGCAATTTAAATGTAGACAAGCCCTATGTCAGTTACTCTTTTATACAGTTTGTCTTTGAACTGCCTTCATGTAACAGGTGATCAGTAGACAAATGTTCACCCCCTCAGGGCAAAGCTTCACAGGTTGAGTCTGTAGGTGGAAATTTGAAGTCCCCTCCACATAATGTCCCAAAAGACCCCTTGTGTCTGCCATGTTGTTCAACATAGTCTTTAAGATCACAGTACTTCCCAGAGATTGAATTAATCTGTTCTTTCTCCTTGTGATGGGGTCAAGACTCACCACTGCTGGCACCTCCCACTGGTTGCTCCAGGAATTTGCTCTGTCCAGTCATGGAACACCTTTTGAGCATGGTGTCTTGCCCTTTATCTGCTCTGCTGCTTTGGGGACCCACATTGCTCCCCGCTCAGCAGTGTCCTCTTCAGGACACTGCCCTCCAGCAGTGCCCACTGCTCTGGTGTCACCCCCTTCCAGGGGTTTGGTGTTATCAGCAGTCTTCAATCTACACCAGCTCTAGTGGCCAACTGTAGCCTCAAAGTCTAGCCCCTTTGTTGCAGGGGCCAGTCACAGCCTGTATCAGGCCATGCTGCTCCTCAGCCAGGTGTAGTACAAGGGGGAAGTCCCAGATCCACCTATTGCTCTGGGTCTCAACCCAGGGACCCTCTAGTGGTGGTCTCTCCACCCTCCTCATCTGTCCATCCTCCCTGGGTCACTTCCCCTCTGACCCCTTGCACCCTTTAGGCCCTTCTGATCAGGGCCCATGGTCTGACGGGTATCCAGCTAGATCTCCGCCCTTGCTCATTGCTCTCTGAAAGTTTGGAAGGGACTACCTGCTTCTCTCCTGGACAGCCTTTATATAGGGCCTAGCCTGGCCCTGATTGGCTGCCCTCTGCTCGGCACTGATTGGCTCCCCCACAGGCCCTCTCTGATTGGCTGCCATTCTCCGCAGCCGCTCTGGCCTGTTGTAGCCCAATTTTGCCTGGGGGTGGGGCACGGGCCCACCACACACCTAATGAAGTTCCATACAGTCCCACAATAATACATCAACTTTTAATACTTATTAATGCAATCTGCTTCTGAAAAACTTAACCCAATAAGGTTTGTCCAGGATATTGCAGGAAATTGCCGTAACTCTCACTAAACCCCACTTATGCAAAATAAATGTCAGTAGCATGAATTCCTTGCGCTGTGTGCCATGAATATTGCATGAATCATAGAACATCAGGGTTGGAAGGGACCAGGAGGTCATCTAATCCAATTGCCTGCTTAAAGCAGGACCAATCCCCAATTTTTGCCCCAGATCCCAAATGGCCCCCTCAAGGATTGAACTCACACCCCTGAGTTTAGCAGGCCAATGCTCAAACCACTGAGCTATCCGTCCCCCAATGAAATGGTATACATTACACCTGACATATGGCTACCTTTTGCAGTACAGTTGTTTCCTTCACCATACCACAGCTTGTAGCCTGGTTGGTATATTACTCTCAAAATCATGTATGTCACATTATTTTTACTTCACTAGCATGCATGCAAATTGCTACAGCTGTGGCACTTTGGATCATGACTTTTGAACTATTAACTCTTATTTCTTCATCTGCAAGGGTAAAAATACATCTTTAATTATTGCTATTAATTCATTTTCCTAGTCTCACTACTTTGCCCCAAATAATTTTCTTTTTCTCTGTCTTGCTGTGGGTAGAGTGACATTTTTTGGGAGAAGCCAGTTTGGTTCCAATGATTACTTCTGCTGAAGGAACGTTTTCAGATACAGTCCTGAAATCAATGGATTAGAAGGCTGTCTGCCCAGGCTGGGAACACAACTTAACTATATGGTAAGGAACACACTGGGATGGTGTCATGGAAACAAAAGGTATACCCTGCAGCAACAAATGACAGTTCTCTGAATCAGTATCCTTGTCCTTGAGCTTAAATTTGGATATGCTTCAAACCTTTCTGATAAAATACTTGATACTACACTGTGAAGCTAGCAGATTAATATCTTTCCAGTTTTGCTAGAGAGAAATAAGGAATGCTGTGCTACAAAAATGAGAGGGGGGTGAGGGGAGTTGACTCTGCTGAGGATTTTGGGGTTTTGTTTTTTATTTTTATTTTTTTTTCCCCAGGGGAAATGGAAATGTTGCAAAAATTATGGGATTTTATAGAAATGTCAGCATTGCAATCTGTCTGCAAAAGTCTGTATAATTGGGAGACCTTCCACCAAACACAACATATAAGCAGAACTAAGTAAAAGGTCATGCATTATTATCACTATGTAGTGCAACAGTAAAGAGCAATTAAAGAAGAGGGAAAGCAGAAGTAGCAGCGGCAGCATCTACATCTCTTAACTCAATTTTAAAACTGTCAGAATGTATGCATCGCTCCCTCGGGCTAACAACGTTCATTTCTGGGTGGGAGGTATCTATGTAAGAACAAGAGTCAGAGCCTATGAAATCAGGGAAATGAAAAATGAAGGTTTCACCAACTAATTAAGAAAAAAGCTAAAATTATACGTAATGACATTAAGAAAAATAAAACTGATCAATCTATGCCAAACTGAAGTAGTCAAGAAGCCAAACTGTTCAACTGTCAGTGCAGATGGGGAAAAAGTCATTTTCATTCCTATTACAGAAAAGTTGACTGATGTTTGGGAGAACACCTAGCCAGATTCACTGGTAGATTTCTGCTGCTTTGCACTGAACACTGGATGTGTAAAGGTGGCCTTACAGTGCTAAGTAGTTGGAGCACATTGGTGAATCTGGCTCATAATGTCTATCACAATTTCTGTCAAAGCTCTGGAGTACACTTTTATCACATTCATATTATTAAACTGTTCTCCATACTGGCTCACAGGGATCAATTGTTGAGAAACCATTGTCCAGTAATGAGTCAGTTTATCACAGTGGACCAGCCTTATGATTGTGTCTGTATGTTCATTCTTTTCTTGCTTCCATTTTTAATCCCTCATCCAACTTCCCTGCATGAAGGTAGGTTGATTCCCTTTCTGGGTGCACCGCCTAGGTTCCTTTAAAAATTCACCATTATCAAGGACAAATAGAAACTTAAATTTGTTAGTTTCTAAGGTGCCACAAGTACTCCTTTTTTTAAAATGAGGTAAACAGCCTTGTCCATTTGATCCTGGGAAACCTCCTGGTCCAGGGAGGCCCAGCTATCCCTGTTTGTGCTGGAAGGAAAATAATTTTTACAGCCCTTTAAAGGGTGCAACATATTCTATTCCACACGGCTAGGCAGCTATTCTGGCTGCTGTGTTAGAGGGGCAGAACCATAGTTCTGTCTGCTTGCGTAGCGCTGCTTCTGGAGGAGCAAGCCTATGCAACCAGAGTTTTCTGTTCTTGATAGCATTTTCATGACTCATGCAAGGAAGAAGTTCTTTGTTCTCTTCCTATTACACTGTAGGCTATATAAGTTAAGGGCACAATGAATGCCATAGCTAGCAGCAAATCACGAGTGAGCTGCGAGTATGTTCTTGCTGAACACATTAATGAGAGTATAAACACACCCATATTATTCTTCTTTGCACAGATGGAAGAGGGGCAGGGAAATAATATTTCTACTTGATGCTGAAATGGTGACATTTGACTAGTAAAGTGGTGTCATAACTTAATTTTAAGATAACATAGCTCTAAAGGAATAATTCTGTTTGGCTGATCTTGCAGAATGGATTAGTTTTTCATTAACTTGAATTTAAATCCCACTAGCTGCAATTAGTACTTGCTTTGTTTAATCATTCATTAATATATCTTTCATGTTGAGAATTAATGGTAAGAATATGATTTAATGAGTTCTTCAATAATCAGATTTAGTTTTTTTAAAACCTCACTTTGGTTTATAAAAAAAACCTGCTTTAGTACATCTTGGGAGCCACAGTTCAGTGAAACTACATGTGATATCAACATTGTTTTTTGCACCTAATCAAATACCTTGTTACAATGTTGCTTTCACTAATAAGACATAAAATAACCTTTACTGGAAATTAGGGGTTCTATTTATTTATTTTTAAAGTTTAGAAAATCCTACGGAAATAGCATGTCGGGGGAAAAAAACCCTGTGTAACTATCCAAAATTAATTATAATGAACATGAAAAAATCTTTCAAAAATAGTTTCCTTGTGAAATGATTTATGTGAGAATGTGAGAATGACATTTTGTGTAGTTTTCTATAAATTGTACTGTGCTGATTAATATTCCTAATGACTCCTTTTAGTGAGTTATTTACAGTACAATGAGATCAGCTACCTAGTACAGTGATTCTTTTGTGCTACAATACTTGTCTTAATCTTTTTCAATTCATTTTATCACCTGAATTTTTTTCTAGCCAGTGGCAAGGTGGGAATATAATGTATTGGACTCTGATTTTTTTAAATGTAAAACATTTTCTATATAAATCATGTCATATTTTTGAAAGTTTCAGAAGAAAAAATGGGAAATGAAAAGCTTAAACAATCAAAACCAAAACATGCTTGTATGCTACTCACAGCAACAAACCCCAATGAATCTCACACTTTCCTTCAATTCAGTGAGGATCCGGATCTGCTAAAGCAATGGTTTTTTTTAAATTGACATTACATTGATACTCCAAATAAATACAGTAAAGTGAATAGTGTTTCATAGAAGAATTGTGCATGCTTTTACATGCAGATATAAAATGTTACTTTATTGTAAAATCAATTCTTCTTGTACTATCATATTTCCTTTGTAAGTATTCCTGAAGATCAAGATGTGTATGCACTAAACATGATGATGGAAATTAATTAAAGGGAAAGAATGTATCTCCTTCCCCCTTCCCCCACCCCCAAATGAAGAACAAAATAACAGGTGGACGACATCCATCTCAATAAAAAGAGATTCATTCCTTGATTGATGCTACTTAGTTTTGACAAATTGTTAGCATCTAGAATACAAATTAGCGTTGTTAATGCCAAGTGAATCCTGGTTGGTTTGGGTCTTTTGCTTACATCAGCAAAGTCATTTAGAAGTTTTAAGATGAAATTCACTTCCAAGTAAAGGGTCAACAGAAGGCTGATGCACCACTTAAGCCCCGTTTTGAGGACTGAAATATAACTTCAGTGGTGTATACACCTTGTGCTGTCACTCTGCACCCAGCAGGGAATTTCACCATTCATGATTATCTGAGCAGTAGCCAGGCTCACAAGACCATATTGTGCCTTGATTTTTGAGGCGGAACTCTCCACTGCACTCATTAGGGAAAGATGCTCAAAAACTGACGACAAGATATTGCTGTTCATGGATCATCTGATTTAGAAACTCACAAGGAGGTCTCTCAAATATAGGGTTTCCCATGCTATTTCCAGGGTTTCCTGAATAGACCTGAATTCATTAAAGTGCCAGCTACTGATATTTACTAGTTCTTTACTCTGTTACTTAAATTGAACAGTAGTAGTAGCTGGAATACTCATTTGATCCATACGGACATGTTTTAGACATTAATCCCTCCAGTGAGGGCTGGAAGTGATCACGTTCCTTTTACTCTGTGCCTTGAAGGAGCTCTTTGTATTTGACATCAGTGCCTGGTCTTCATCGTAAAATAAAATGAAGACCATTGCCATCCTATTTCCTCTCCCCTGGCGCTTCATCCTATAAGTTTGCTGTTGTTCTAAGAGGAGACCCTGTTCCTTGGCTCTCTGTCTATTGCTGTATCATACAACACAACTGGAAATTGTTTAGAGACCTTCACTTATTCTCCCACTTCACTACTCTAGTACAGAACAAATTATCTTTATGGGGACAGATAATTTGCTAACTGGAAGGGATGTTGCTATGTTTTCTGTTTAATCCCAGATGTACCCAGTCTCATGGTGGTATTGTTTTGAGAAGTATTTTCCTCCACAGATGTTTTTGATTTGTTTTGTTTTTTGTGTGGAGAGATTGAGGGGAAGTGACTTTGCAAACTGTACGTAGTGGGTATTTTCACACCTTTTGATCTCCAAGCTATGCCAAAGAATGTAAAATTTCCCCTTTACCATCAAAGGTAAGCAACATTCAAAGCAATTTACCAATATATCCCAAAACACATTGAGCAACATATTGTGATTCAGTATTGATACCCTAGCACAGCAGGGAGAAATTTTAGAGATAACAGGGCTGGGCATATCACCTGGATGGGAAGAAGAGGGGTTGGGGAATTGGGTCAAGGAGAGAATGTGAAAGAAAGGAAAGCTGGGATGTCATTGAGAATGGGAGGAAGAGGGTCAAAGACAGGGTTGGGGTTGTAAGTAATGGTAGAAGAGGGAAGAGATGAGGATAGTGTTGGGTAGAGGAGTATGTGGGAGTAGGAAGGAATATTGAAATATTATTTAGAGATTTGTTATAGTTATATAAGCAAATGCATGGATGTTTAGTAGGAGCAAATTGAATAACTGCACATTTTACTCATCACTGTTCACATTGACGTGGCAACAGTATACAAAAGGCTGAATACTTACCAAGTCCAAAAAGGAGTTCAACATAAGTTCATGTGTAGCACTGCACATAAACAACTGGAAGCTTTAGGTCCATATAACTACTAAATTAGGGCCTTTGGGGTTCATATACATTTTACCTTCCCCTTGAATTGCATTGATCCTGGTTTATAATATCATATAGTAATAGCACACAACTAGGCACAATATGAGATTTATCAATTCACGTGCTGAAATGGGCTAGTCTCTGAGTCTGCTCTATAAAGAAGAGTCATACAAACTTATAAGTAGCCAAATTTAAAAAATAGAGTAAAACAAAAGGCTTCTGAGAGACCAGAAGACTGGAAAACATACTGGGCAGCTTTCTTAAATTAACAGTCAAAATGGGCTTCACGTGTATTGTGTTCCAAACTCCAAATAACCACATTTATTGAAGTGCCGTACGTTAGAAATACATCAACTGTGCAAAGCTCCCCTCGTTTTTTGTTTTTCTTTTTTCCCTTCTGTCTAGTTCAGTTAGAACTTGGTTGAATTTCAGTCCAAAATTTCATTTTTCCTTAAGTATTTCCCTCTGAGGCTGAAAAAGTAACCCGGTGATAACTGAACTTTAAAACGGATGGAGCAGAGGGAAGGAGGAAGGAGAATGTCGCAAACTCACTCTGCTTTAAATGGTTTCACCTTTACTACTCACTAATCAGCTATGTACAATAAGTACCTAAATTCAGATTCAACAACTTAATTCAAGGCCTCTCCTTGAGAGGAAACCTAGTGCTGCTGTTGGTCAGGGTCATTAAGAATGTAATGGACTTTTGAAACAAAATGGGGAGGCATACACTGGATTATAAGCCTTTGTATTAGTAATTACCATGAGAGTCATATCCTTTCAATAAAAAGCTTGTGTGTGTATATGCATTTTATACCCACATATGCCACATATATGGTGGTGATATACGTGTGAAAAATTGTAGAGACAATTGGTAAATTGCAGAGATTTGTGATAAATTTATCCTACACCTTTGACTGCCTCACTTGCATTCTGGCCACTAATCCATCTACTAATCAAACATTCCAAATCTCTGAGCAGTTTCAAAACTGCCACTGCATTGTTTTTTAAATAATCCTGTCAGAATTCTTGTCCTTTTCCCTACATCATGTGAAATATTTCCCCCAAAATGACACTAATCCAAAACCCAGAATGGGCAAGAATGAGTCTTAGATCAGTGATAGATTTAAAGTGAATGTTATTGGATGTTGCTCATATGTCTTACAGCCCTATGTCTCTAGAAACAGGAGCTTTATGTTATTAGGCAAGGGAGATAGACATCTTTCCAAAAGGACTCACAGTATTTGCTAATAGCCCTGGAAGATACCATGATATCGGACTCTATTTTTATCTATATAGATGTTATTTCAGGTCATTGTTAGTTGTCTTGAAAAATGTATTACTAAAATGTTTTTGCCCCTCTCAGTCCTCTTCACAGTACAGTAACTAAGTAGGAGTCTGGCTTTACAGTTGGTAGGATACAAGAAATATTCCCAATAACACTTCAAAAACTCTCTAAAACATTTTTAAAATATTTTTCTGTAACAGAGGTAGCATACACAGAATACATGGTGATATAAAGGCCTTATCTGCATTTTGCCTGGGATGATTATTTTGTTATGCATGAGTAATTTAAAACCCCCCAATGTTTCCCTTCAAAACACAGGAATAAACAAAATGCATGACAGGTGCTGAAGTTTTTATTAACCCTTATGTGTTTACGGTAACTATATATGGGAGCATAGGAATACATGATGGTCTGGTATGAAGTAACAGTTTTATTGGCACTAGTTAGGGATGGCACATTACTCAAGGGTGGTTTGACATTTGACAGTTACTTGATGCAGCCCTTCAACTGAGTGCCAATAAAATCTTCCCCAGGTCTTCCTGTATTCTGTTTAATGCCACATATTTTTCTCCCGTAAAATATTTCAGTGTTTGTTATCAATTGGAACTATTTTTTCTTATCTTTCTACTTGTAAAGCCAAGTAGCCTTTTAGTACCATACATATAGTAAGAGGGAGAGAAAAATTATAACTAATAAACTTTCAAAAACAATTTTAGGTAAAGCTTTTCCATTAAATCATAATGTTGTAATATTAAGGTCAGCTCTCTCTCAGCTTGCCACAGCTAGAAGGAAGTATTGTATCTCACTGAGTTCAGAGCAAACTACCAGCTCCCAATATAATATCCCCCCCCCATTAGTCACGTTTTGCTATATATTTTTATTTAATCTTTCTGATTCTTATTGCACACCCATCACTCTAGTATCTGAACACTTATTGCACCTTAAACTTGTCTGACTATTGTGAAATCCTAAACCAACAGCAGATTTAAGGACCATTTTAATTGAACTTTACCTAAGGTCTTGCATCTCAAGCCTGTGTAATTTTAAAGAGAAATTCTAAATTTGTGATGAACAGATGTTTTCTGTGGCAGCAATTTTATTTTATTTTATTTTGGAAATGGTAAGTACCTGAAAATTGCTCAGAGCTTGGAAGGTTAGAGACAGTATTGATGAAGATGTATTATGTTATATTCAGAAGGCACTGTGAACTATCTTCTGTTAAATGATATTAATGATACATTAAAGCAACATTGTTATCAGTGGAGTAACTCTTGCACTAACATATAAAACACACAAAGCAATGATTTACTTGTTTTTCATCTTTGAAGATCCACCTAGATACAGTAGCTGTCTATTAGAATAATAATTTTAAGCAGTCATTCATTTCTGGAGTGACATAAACAGTGACAGAGCCATGATTTAAATATTCACTATAATAAATGCATATTAAATCTACAGGTGAAAGTGGGGAAATGGGGCACCAAGACTGAATGATTGCTCAAGATAACACCAGAAGATTGTGGCAGAGCTGGGCATTTAATCAGGTCTTTTAAGTTCCAGTCCAGAGCCTTAACCATAAAAATGCATGTATTGCTACTCAGCTCTACTGATAAACTACAGGAGGGATACTTGAGGGATGGCCAAAAGCAAAGAGAGAAGTCTTACCTCTAGTACATCATGACTGGTCTCTTTGTGATTAGTTAATGGCTGTTGGTTGGTATAATTTTTTTCAAGGAGAAAAAATTGTGATTCCAAGCAGCATGGGGAAAAAATGCTGTTTAATATCTATGCAGAACATTTTGGATATACAGCTATTCAAAAGAGTCGTCAAAATGTTCTGTTGATTTGGTATAATTGCTTACCTCTCAAACCCATATTGATAAGATCAGACCTATCTATCACTTTGTGGTGTATTCTAAAAGTATCTACTTGCATGAGTTAGTGATGGTTGCACTGCTCACACATTGCAACCATGAGTATTGCATAGGTCATCCAATCCAAGTTTCAGTAAAAGCTTTATACTGCTTCATCATGTACTCTGCATAAGCTAGATAAGTACAGGGTGAAGAAGCTGTGTTACTAAAGTTTTACATAGATTTTTATTTTTTTCTTGGGGATGTTTTTATAAACCTTATTGTGAAAACCCAGATATCATAGCATCATTCCAACTATATAAAGGACTCTGCAAGAGTTACAAAAACCTCTAAAAATGACCTAAAATGACTTTAAATGCACCACAGTCTTAAGATCATATATCTCAAGATTTTCCAGGGCAAGAACAGTGGCTATATCCCAGTGGGAGGCTGGGAATCAGCCCCTTTCAATGGTATGATAATATATTTGAAACAGCATATAGGAAGCAAATGCAGACCAAGTCAGCACTCAAAAAATCACGAGGTGAGACAATGAGAAAAGCTTCAGAAAGCTCTGAATCATTTTGCCCATTAAATTAAGCTTTAACAGTCCTTTAGGAACAGTATTCACTCTTAAAAAGGAAAAAAAAAAGATAGGTTGGGGTTTTTTTTATATGGACACTGAAGTGAATTCTCAGTGCAGTCTTAAAGAGGGAAAAAAAGTGATAATTTTAAAGACCTCCAGTGAGGAAGCTCTGTGACATTTAATTTAGTTTCAGCTGAGGTAGGGATGATGGGTATCCTTCAAATTCCCAGTTTGGTGATTGGATTTGAAAATCTCAGAAATTGTGCATCAGGAAAGCAGATTAGAGAAGCAGTTATTAGGAACAGGAATAAAAAAAAAATACAAGAAGGAAAATGCTAGTTCATTTTTACTATTCCTAAGCATCCTGATGTCATAGAAAATCAAACAACACAGTCCAGAAAGGCAAATATTTTGTATTTCAAATTAAAATTTCTTTCAAGCCTAATAAATCTTGTGATAACATTCATGTCAGCTCAGAGGCCGTGGCAAGGGTAGAGGTTTGCAAAATGATGGCTCAGGGCAAGTGGAGGAAACATGAAATGCATTGATAATCAAAACTTACTAAGAAGATTAAAAACATAATAAAAGGAGGACAGCGGGGAAAACATATTGACACTCTATACATTCAGTTATTGAAAAGTAGTGTGATGTTGTTTTTGTTTGGTTTTAAAAACACTGGTATCTTTTCACCTTGAAAGGCATGCCAGCAGAGACTGGCAGGCTTCTGCTGCAAGGCTTTTCTGCAGCAGAAGACAGATATTAACTGAGTTCCTGCTTATTAATTATTGCTGCACCTGTGAGGATTTAAAATTAGCCACAGCTGGGCTAGGTGCAGCCTAACAGCAGCCAACTGTCAGACAGTAGTTGGCAGATTCATTGTACAGTTCAAGTTAGAGTGGGCCTAGTCACTTTTTCCTTGCAACTCAGGTAAGAGTTTTTTATGTTCTTGAATTAGGGAAGAGAAGGGGAAACCAGTTCTGGTAAATTAGGAATTTTCACTCACTGGTATGCCCTAGTTTCTTCTCTCAATTTTATCTGAGTTATAATCACACTGTAAAACTCACTTAACTGAGTATTTCTCAGTTTAAAGAGTTAAACAAGAAAAAGTGTTTTCCTGTATGTTTTGAGAAATGTTAGAAAGCTAAATTGGTTTACAAAATGAGGAACAAACAAAGCTAAACTTTTCTCACACAGTGTTTGTATCACCCTCACACGGAAACATACCACTAAAAATGTTCAGCAAGGAACTAGAAAACCGAGCACCTTCAGAGACTGGGGGCTTACTCTAATTCCCACTGAAGTCAGTGGAAAATTCGCTCAGGGAAATTTAAATGACAGTACGATGGAGCCATCAGAAGGGAAAGAATGATCTTGACACCTTTCCCCTTCAAAAGCTCTGCTCTAAATGATTCCTTTAAAATAAAAGCAAAACATGGGATATTAGGAAATCCCAGTGTATACAGGTCCCTCAGAGACCTGCTCTAAGTCTCAGATAAATAAACATGGGTTTTAAAATAAAACAAACAAACAAAAAAAACAGCTACTTAGATCACTCATCGTGTCACAATTATTAAGAGATTAATTTCTAATCAGTTGCCTTTCCCCCCCTTATTTTCCTAAAATAATGAATTTTGTGCAAAAGAATGGGGCAATATTTTTGCTTTGAAAAGATTTTTCTTAATGGCTGGAAAAGGGATAATGTAGTGTGATTTCTTTGCCCCCTTTCACCTCCCCACAAGATTCTTTCTATTCTTGTTGATTCTTAATTACAAAAATCTTTTAATGTTTGGCTTGTTACTTTGAACATTTTTGCAGGTGTGTGTGTGTTGCGGGGAGGGAAGGTTGTATAATTGATTCTTCATCTAGTGAATAAAGCTTTGATAGTTTGCTGTTGTAGTTCTTCCAGTTATTGCTCTGAAATGTGAGGAGTTTTTATTTGTTTCAGGGCAACTTTATATTTGGTTTTGGTACGATTTAATTTAATCTTTCACCTAATCTTGGTCAATTTTCATCTCTTCTTTAATTTGTTCAGTTATTTAGGGTTTCATTTACTCTCTCTGTGTCCTATCTCTGTATTGTGTTTGCTGGCTTCTGAAAATGCTGACAAGAAGCACAAATTTGATGATACTTTGACTATGCTGCCATGTTCCTGTGTTTTTTGGTTGGTTGGAATTCCACCATTTGTCACACAAGTAGCCAAATTGTGCTTGAGAGTGGTTTTGGTGTATTACAAGCAGTAATCGCAGGCAGAAACCTTCTTTACTCCAAGATGGTTACATATTTTACTTGGTTCAGTTACAGTGCAGTATGAAACAACAGAAAATAGTTTCCTTTTCCTGAAGACCTTATGAATTAAAATTAGAAATTAAAACTAGTCCAATAAATAAACTGGCCTGTAAATCCACAAGGCCCCAGATTTCTCTCTAGTCCTGGCAGGTCAGTCAGTTTTACGTTCATTCCAAAATGGATCCACTATATATTAGTTGTCTGCCTGGGTGAGTGCTGCTGTTTGCACGTGTCTCCAGAAAGTTCTCAAAAGTCTGCATTTTCTCCCCATTGGGAAAGTCTCATGGGCCAGGAAGAAATTCAAAGAGAAATTCAAAGGTGTGCCTACCTGTAGCCTTCCTCTCAATTTAATGTGAATGAGGCAGCAGGCACAAAACAGGGAAGGGCGGTTGATGTTAGGTTTGTACTTCCAAATACTAAGTAGATTAGTTGTTCTGAGGAGATGGAACCTTACTTGTTTTCATTCAAATGAGCAAAAAATCATTTCTAGGTCTATTGATTATTAGCTCATGCTAGCAGTTTCTTTTCACTGCTTACTATTTGAAAGAATAGAGGAATGTATAGTGATGCACCAGGATGAATCTGTTGGAGTGAAGAGAGATATTGAGCAGAAGGACAAACTAATTTAAGTGATACATAACTTAAGTTTGAGGCTTTTAAAAAATTAAGATGGCCATAGCCTATCTATGCTATATTTTGTAAGCCATATAACAAGCCCAATCTTGCAGGAGAGCTCTGTGTGGAGAGCTCCCATTAACATAAACAAGACCTGAGTTTGACCTGGGGCATTGACAGACTTATGAATAAAAAGAAATTCCAGTGAGAGGATCTGATGGGGTGCTGTCACTTAAAGGCAGTCACCAATAGATAGGCAATAATGCCTTCGTCTTTTGGCTTTTTTGTTAGTTTTGATAAAGTAAAACAGTTCTGAGAGCCTCCAAATGATCGTATCCCATCTATATCTTCCTTCGTTTCACCTTCCCTGATGATTTAGGTGGTTTTAGCCAATAGGATTGCAACATGCAAATAAACTAGAGATGTCTCTGACATAATCCCCACCTTTCCAGTGCAGGTAATGCATCCTCTGATGTCTCAGTCCAGCTGGTGAACAAAGAGAGAAGGGCCATGTGATTGGCAGCCTTTGATGTTACACTCTTAATGGGAAGGTCAGGAGAGAGAGAGACATCATTCCTGTCTCTCTCTTGCTTTCTCTAACTGAATTACCTCTCATGTTTCACTCTGAATTTGTCTTAAATTTGAATTTTATTTGATTTTTTGGGCATGCATTTTATGTATCTAAATTCTGAGGAAAGAGATGGGGTGGTTACTTGGTGAAGTCTTATGAATACTGTTGGCTACTTAGTTTGAATTTTGTTGTTCACATGAACATTTGAATATACAATTTTGGGCACCTAATTTGCCTGTTGGTAACTATTGTGAAAATTGAGTCTCTGTGTGTCACAGTTCAGAGCAACTGCACCTGTATTCCTCCCTCTCCCATTCTAGTCCACCAAGGGCACCTATTCTAGGCTCCCAGCTCCTCTGCCATCCCCCTTTCTTACATACAAAGCTGCATCTCTCTCCTGACTAGGGTTTTCCATGCTGCTCAGTTTCCTGTCTACACTATGTTTCCAGCAAGCCAGACTGCCTCAACAGGCCAGCATCTGCACTTTACTTTCCCTCCAGAAGCAACAAACAGTATAATTACCCACAGTTATAAGTGGGCTCAGCTCTTAATAAGCAAGCACATTTATTCTTAAGATGAAAACATATTAAAAGCAATAAAAACCCACCATCATGCTAAAAAGCTTACTAGAGGGTCACCCCAACTCCAACCTCAGGCAGGTGACTGTCCTGCCAACCCTTCTACAAAGATTGGTCACCCTCCCGCCCCACACCCCTGCCCCAGACAGAAAGTCATGTTTATTTGTTGGATCAGAAAGTAGGCCCTGAGTCAGTTTAAACTTAGGCTATTTAACCAGAAGTCCTTTCTTTGTCTATTGGCCTCTGATCTGGAGAACCCAGTTTGAACTAGTATATGTGAGCGCTGAGACTCCCAAGGAGTTGGTACGTCTCTCGGTAGGTTACAACCTTGCTGATTTGCCTTAATCACCATCCACTGTTTTTAGTTCCTGGAGGAGCTGTGGCAGCCCTCTGCTGTGGATAATAATGGTCGTACACAAACCATTCATTTAAAACAATGGACTCCAGTAATAAAACTGCATGGGAGTTTCAGTAACTGTCACATTTCCTCCCTCGATAGGTTATGTTCAGTCCTGGCCCACAGTAACACACACACACACTTAACATTAAGTCTTTCAAGGATATTGCAGGAAATTGCCATATCTGCCACACTGTATAACTGTGTGGGGTGGGGAGCCTCATTCTTCAGGAGACACTTTGAGGCTCTAAAATTATATGACCGCCTCTGTTACTGTTGGTTTTTTTGTTTTTGTTTTTTTTTGAGACCATATATATGGCGGCCTCACACCCTCTACAAGACCAGTAAGGATAGGGCCCCGGTCAGATGGAGCCTTCTGTGAATGTCTGTTGGGAGACGGTTGCTTCTTACTCAAGATATGTAAGCCATGCCTTCTGTAATCACTTTTCTGCATCTGAGTGCTTGTGAGCTGGCGGCCTGTGTAATCATTTCCAGGAGTCTATAGTCAGGCACGAATGACTACGGAGACTACCTTCCTGTAACCATCTCAGGAACAGGAACGAGAACCAGGTCCAACCCTCAGGAAACCTCGTGTTAGTGAGTACTTGGGATGCTAAATCCACAAAGGAAGTTAATACAGGGTCTTTTTCCTGTAGCGAGCATTATACAAAGTGGGTAAGAGGGTTTCTTCTTTGCTACTCAGTTCTTGTGCTTCAGGGCACAAGCCAGACAGCAGTAGCTAGGGGTCAAGAAAAACTATCACTACAGCATAGTTTTACTCCAGTAAATGTACCATGATGGATTTCATTCATCTTCAGAAGCATCTGTCATTGTCCACTGTCTCAGATAAAACATAACACTGATCTCATGCAGCTCACCTATTGTATGGCTATTTTGGGTTTCAGAACTTCCCTTTGATGCTAGGAAAAGTCTGCGTGCATTTTGTTTTAAAGTGTCCAATTACAGTTCCATGCACATTATATACCCTGTTCATACTTGAGCCTAGGGAATATAGATAGATAGAGTATAATTACTCAAGTTAAAATCTGTCCAGGGCACTGAAGCGAATACTGTATATATTACAAAGAGTTTGATGGGATTGTTAATGACTGTACATTTCATCAGAAAGGCAGTGCCTTGAGCAATACTGTGTCCTATAACAATATGCTATATAATGGTTCCACCTCATAAGGAGGAGGCCACCTGCTAAATTGTCAGCACTATACACTGTGTTTTCCTCGGAGGTCTCACATCTAAGTTTTACCCTTCAACCTAGCTGCTGTAGAAAGCCAAGTGAAAAATAGCCAAGGTTTCAGGAGAAGTTCTGTGTCTTTGCAGGGAATTCCTATTAAGTTTCAAGAAGGCTGCTAGTAATCTGAATTCTTTGTTGTATCACCTACCAATATATTTGCACCCTAGAACAGGCCTCCCAGATAGTCATTAGGTATCCAGTCAATCCCCTCTAGCATAGTTTTACTGGTGTTGGGCTTGAAGTGAAATCTTGTGTCTGAATTTTGAGAAAGTTGGGATCTGGATTCAGAGATCCCTATCACTGGGTTGTATAATACTTACTTACTTTGTACCTTTGTGTTAAATACCATCTGTACAGGATATGCTGTTCTGTATATGCAGGTGATTAGTGCACACTGGCATCTTGGAAGGGGGTTGTCCAGGCTTCTGTCCAGAGAAAGGATCCTGGTAAATTTTATATGGATGAGTGTTTTCTTCCCACTCATTAATATATTTCATGTTTAGTGGGTTTTTGTATGTCGATCTGTGATACTCTAATCTTACTGGAGTGGGGACTTCACATTACTGATTCAGTGTCTGCCACCAGTAAGGAATGGCTTGGAAGAAAATATTGGCATAGTGTAAAGAAATGATCCTGAATATCATCCTAATCAGCATGTACAAAGGTGAGAATTTGTCATCTGAGTTTTGCAAACTGTTTTACTGATATTTGGAAAGCCTCACACTAGCTGAGCCCCAGATGATCAAAGTATACATAGGATGGCAGCAAAGTGGGAGTGAGAAAATGGAACAGGAAGGATGAACAGTAGAGGAAGGGACTCGGTTGAAATGGGAGGTGAGAATATAAGGGAAAAGTAGACGGAGAGAAGACTGTGGTGGTTTGTGTTTTCTTCAGATGTCAGCATCCTGCTGTCCCTTCACTCCCCACCCCGCATTGAGTTGAGAGTAAGGAGGTGTGATGGAAGAAACAACATCTATCATTTGTATAGCTATTAGCACAAGGGTGTCATGGTCCATGATTAGGGCACCTAGGTGCTAGTCTGCTCCATGATGGACATTAGATTATTATTATTATTTACCTAACAGCTGATTTTTTTTATTTTATTTTATTTACAAAATTTACCTAATATATTGAAGATTCAAAGCAAAACATTTTACAATGTTTAGGTACTTAAATGTAGATCTTTAAGTCTGTATCAAGGCACCTAAGTACAACTGGGAAGATTTTTAGAGATGCTGAGCTCCTTTGAGTATCTGAAGTTGATTGTAGCTGCATGCTCTCAGTACCTTTTTGAAAATCATGATACTTTTATATGGGTGCCTAAATATAGATTTAGGACACTGACTCTTTTTTGGGGAGGGGAGGGGAACAAAACCTTGGCCTGTATATTTTCGGTTCCCCAAAAATATTATTGTGTGCTGTTATTAGGGGTTCATTGATATAATCACCCAGGGTGAAATTCCCCACAGGAAGGTTAGGAGGCCATACAGACAGAGTCATTAAGTAGCTATGGGGGTGGGTTTAATCATTGTACTTTCATTACAAAGTTAAAGCTTTGAGGCTCCTTTGTATTGCAAAAAATTGTGTAGTAATTGGGAATAACACACCTGTTTACTTAATGTTTATTAATAAGTGATGAAAGAAACAGCAGTGGCTAAAACTGCAGAGGGTGCTCTTAATACCATATCAAGACTGATTCTTTAACACAATTGCAAGAGTAAATAACTGACAAGGTTTAATCTGATAGTTGTAAAGTACAAAAGACTTGATCTGGATCTTCTTCAGATAATGCAATAATAGCTAGCTTTTATATAGTACTTTTCATCAGATCTCAAAGCACTTAAATAAAGGCATGCATCATAACCCTCTTTTTATAGATGGGGAAACTGGGACACAGGCAGATGAAGTGACTTGTCCAAGGTCACCCAGCAGGCCAGTGGCAGAACTGAGTGTAGCATGCAGGTCTGCTAAGTCCCAGTTCAGTGCTGCATGAGGATTTATACAAATGCTAAATAAGGAAGCCAGTTTATATGGCTTAGAGACCCTTGCCATAATTTAAAAATATTACAAATAATTTGCTAACATAACTACCATGAGGTAGCACAATATATTAGAGTAGGTAATAAGTTAAGTCTGAATGTGCAATCTTAACTTTGTTCACTTTTACTTATACACTAAATATCCTATTTTGCCTCCCCCCCCCCCCCGCAAAAAAAAACTTAGTTTTCTTTAGAGAGAGCCCAAACTCAATCATATTTGCCTCCAGTGGTATCATATAGGAAGCAGAGAGGATGGGAAGCTAAGAAACCATGGCTTTTGTGGGTCTTTGCACCACTGATCTCTCCTTTCATGTAAAATTGAATTTGAGTCATTGGGGGTTGCAAAAAAGGAGGTAGGGGTGAAGGAAAAGCATGCCCCCCCCCAAAATCTGAGAAAAGACACCTTTCTGGAGGAGAGGACTAAGGATGATTCTTCTATTCCTTATGCACTTATACACAGATAGACTACGGGATTTTTGGAATGTCCAAGTGTCTTTTCCTTGCCCCAGACTGCAGATTATTTTAGGTTGTGGCTTTTTGAAGCAGTAGACTGTCTAATTTATAAGATACAATTCCTGCTGCTTCATCCTTTGAAATGATTAGCCAAAAAGAAAATACCATATCAGCACACATACCATATTAGCACCCACACAAGAGGTGCCTTCCTACAAACACAGTGAAAACATTGTTATATCAGTATTTCTTTTTTCATCACTTCCTGTCCCAGGCCTTGGGGCAAGCTGGAATCAATGTGGAAATACTGGTAAAAGCCTGTTGGCGTGAAAGTACGCATTTTCATGTTCTCAAGGTCCCCTATTACACAAACCTTTAGCAAAAGTACTTTTTGAAGTGATACCATAGATATTCATTGAGGATGGAGTAGTGCACTATCATCTATGTAAAAGCATTTGACAGTAGCTTTGGGGAGATTTTCATATATAATTTGCTTTCCCTCCCCAGGAAGATAAAAGGTTGCAAAACTAGCTATTATATGGGAAAACTAAATGGAGGAGAGAAAATTAGCTATATAATGAAATCTGGCACAAGATCAAGCAGCTAAGTTTCTCCAAAAAATCTATATTGTTAATAGTCACTAGAATGTGCCTTACAATAACAAAATAATGTTTTTAGTGCAATGAGGGCATTATGTCAATCATATATGCTTAATGTGCTGCGGCGATGACAGCATAATCTTTTTTTGTACAGTGTCTGGCTCATCAGTGTTCTTCTTTCATAAAAACAAAATCTGAATTCTTCCTGAAATGTGACTAGCTGAAACAAGCCAGAATGCTAATGAACATTAAAGCACAAAAAAGTTCGCTGTATAATAATGTTAAGTGAAGCAGTTTTACCCATAAAAGCAAAGACACTTGAACAAAGGGTCTCTGAGCACTCCTGTGATCCAACTTTGTAACATGTTGTTTCTCCTTTGGTCCGAGCAGTTAGTCAATATTTAGGGCATTGTAGGATTGTTTCCATTAAGTGGATGAATGAATGTTACGAGTTGCATATATCCTTTGGTGCCATCCTGTTTATTTACAAAAAAAATGTACACACAGTCTTGTTCTCCTGAACAAAATAGGAACAAACAGCGAACAGTTTCCCTGCTTCCCTAATTTCCAAGTTTGCCTTTCCAGCAAGTTCTGTGATGCAAGGAGCTCTGTATCTTTGGCCCTTCATTTCCTGAAAGGGGAGCAATCCATTTGCTGTGGATGTAAAAGCTTCACTACAGTTTCTGCTAAGAACTTTTCATATAGGCCCGGATTAGGACTAGCTAACAAAGAACAATACATAGCTAAGAGAAAGCTGCGGTAGATAATCTTGTGTGTTTCAAGTCAGTGAGCGGACTCAGCATAACTCTGAATGTAATTGGGTGTCCTTATCATGAGTTATAGACACATGAAGCGCTGAGAAAGGCCTCACGGTTACTCCCTAATGCAGGGAGGAGATAGTGGTACAATACCCTCAGATCCCAGACAGAGTTCGGGGAGAGGCCTAATATGATTGACATGAGTTATGACACCCTCCCCTCACAGATGTTTGCTATTCCTAGCCCACAGAAATGCAAGGGTAAACTTACAAACAATTGTTGTTGTTAAATACTAATTACTGCTTTTTTGCTTTAAGTGTCCAGGAATGTACCTGTTGGTCAGCTGGGAGAGCTGCTACCTCATTTCCCCTGGACACCAAAATTAGGATTTAACCTATATACTTTAATAGATCTAGTTTGGGGGTAATTACCTGTGTGTCAGCAATATGTTAATTTGGGCCATGGGCAGCGCCATTATGTAATCTTTTAGACCATTGGCTTATTGTGCTTGTCTTGTCTTGCTGCTAGAACCTATCCAGGGGCTTGGGAAAACCCATCGCCGTCGCTTCTCTCTGCCCAATGAGCACTATATATAATCTATTGTAATTAATTGTTCTGTAGTGTCTCTGAGCCTAATAAGCAAAGTGACACTCCACTAGTACTGTGAGTAATAAACTCCTGTGCTTGACTCTACACAGTGTGGATTAATGTTCCTTCAGGGATGTTCTGATGACTACTTGTCTCACTCTCTGCTCTAACACAGTGGTTCTCAACCAGGGATATGCAGAGGGGTACCTCAACTCATCGAGATATTTGCCTATTTTTACAACACTAGTGAAGTCAGTATAAAACTAAAATTTCATACTGCTCTCTACTATACACTGAAATGTAAGTACAATATTTATATTTCAATTGATTTTATAGTCGTATGGTAAAAATGAGAATGTAAGCAATTTTTCAATAATACTGTGCTGTGACACTTCTATTGCTATTTCTGATTTTGTAAACAAGTAGCTCTTAAGTGAGGTATGCAGCTTGGGGTACGCAAGACAAATCAGAGTCCTGAAAGGGGTTACAGAAGTCTGGAAAGGTTGAGAGCCACTGATCTAACACAAAAAGAAAAGGAGTACTTGTGGCACCTTAGAGACTAACCAATTTATTTGAGCATGAGCTTTCGTGAGCTACAGCTCACTTCATCGGACGCATACTGTGGAAGCTGCAGAAGACATTATATAGACACAGAGACCATAAAACAATACCTCCTCCCACCCCACTCTCCTGCTGGTAATAGCTTATCTAAAGTGATCATCAAGTTGGGCCATTTCCAGCACAAATCCAGGTTCTCACCCTCCGCCCCCCCCCCCCCCGCCCCCCAAACTCACTCTCCTGCTGGTAATAGCCCATCAAAAGTGACCACTCTCTTCACAATGTGTATGATAATCAAGGTGGGCCATTTCCTGCACAAATCCAGGTTCTCACCCCCCTCCAAAAACCACACACACAAACTCACTCTCCTGCTGGTAATAGCCTATCCAAAGTGACCACTATCCTTACAACGTGCATGAAAATCAAGGTGGGACATTTCCAGCACAAATACAGGTTTTCTCACCACCCCCCGCCCCTCCCAAAACACACTCACAAACTCAGGAGAGTGAATTTCTGTGTGTGTTTGGGGGGGGTGTGTGAGAGAACCTGGATTTGTGCTGGAAATGGTCCACCTTGATTATCATGCACGTTGTAAGGATAGTGGTCACTTCGGATAGGCTATTACCAGCAGGAGAGTGAGTTTGTGTGTGTGGTGTTTGGAGGGGGGTGAGAGAACCTGGATTTGTGCAGGAAATGGCCCACCTTGATTACCATACACATTGTGAAGAGGGTGGTCACCTTGGATGGGCTATTACCAGCAGGAGAGTGAGTTTGTGGGGGGGGGGGGAAGGCGGAAGGTGAGAAAACCTGGATTTGTGCTGGAAATGGCCCAACTTGATGATCACTTTAGATAAGCTATTACCAGCAGGAGAGTGGGGTGGGAGAAGGTATTGTTCCATGGTCTCTGTGTGTATATATATAATGTCTTCTGCAGCTTCCACAGTATGCATCCAATGAAGTGAGCTGTAGCTCACGAAAGCTCATGCTCAAATAAATTGGTTAGTCTCTAAGGTGCCACAAGTACTCCTTTTCTTTTTGCGAATACAGACTAACATGGCTGTTACTCTGAAACCTGATCTAACACACACGCAGTTTGCAAAACAATCCCCCTATACACTAGTCTTTGAAACCTGTCCCATGAAAACCCATCAGACACTACTTAGCCCTGCTCAGCCTCCTGTTGTTCCCAACTATCACTAAATAAAGGGGCTTTTAATTGTTCCTGCCAGTTAGCCTCAAAAAAGGGTGTTTAGCACATCCATAGGATTTAATCAAATGTGAATGTCTATTAATCAAAGACCCACTTGATGGTATCCATTGACACTTTCCATCTTAATATATTGTCCTGTTGAGAAGAATAAACACATTCTTCACTCTATTGAAGCTGCCTTACCTCAGACTGCATCATGTATGTCAAGGCCCAGAGCACACCAGAACTCATACCATGTGAAGTGAAGCTGCTGGGAAATCTGTAGCTGGACGGTAAAAATTTGAGGGGTTGGACACACTGGAATCTAGAGGTGGTGGTTGTGGGGAGGAAAAGGGGGAGTGGAAGAACAACTGGAGGAGCAATTAATGATGGTGGTAATGAAGGGGGTACTGGGAGGAAAGGTATAGGGCAGGCAGTGACGTTTGAGGTTGGACTAGCATCTACTGAGAAGTGCTTTTGCGGGTAGCCAGTCACCCTGTGTGATAGACCCAGCTCAGTGTACAGGCACTTCAGGCCCTGCCCTCCCTCCTCCAGTGGTAGATGGAGAACCCCTGCAGAGACCCAGTGCAGTCCTGACCAGAAGAACTCCAGAATCGACTTCCGGAGATTGGCCAGGAAATCCAGGGCCGGAACCAGGGTTTTGAGCCGGTACCAGAGCATGGACAGGACTAGTTGATTGATTGAGCACCAGTGCCCACCCTCGAAGGGACAGACACTGGAGTAGTCCTGTCCATCTCCGGAGCCGCTCTACCACCCTGCCCTCTAAACCGTGGCAGTTCTCCAGCGGAGATGGATGCGTGGCAGAAAGGTAAACACCGAGAGAGAGCAGCGGACCCACGCTCCACCGGATGGCTTGAAGCGCGGGTGGGAGGGAGCTCACCTGCCACCAGTTCCCTACCACCAAGCCAGAGCTCTTGACCAAGTTGACCCGGGCGGAGGAGGCTGCCGAGTACACAGCCTGGCAAGCCTCCACCCGCGCCAAGTCGCCCGGGTCCTGGACCACGAGGAGTACATCGTCGGCGTATGCCAACAGGACCAGCTGCAGCTCCAGCTCCCATAGCGCCAACCCCGTCAACCTCCTGCGGAGGAGACAGAGGAAGGGCTCGATTGCCAGAGCATACAGCTGGCCCGAGAGGGGGCACCCCTGCCGTACTCCTCGCCCGAAGCTGACTGGTTCGGTCAGGGTCCAGTTGAGCCTGACCAGACACTCTGCGGAGGCGTGCAGCACCTGGAGAAAACCCACAAACTGGGGTCCCGAGCCAAACACTCGCAGAGTGTTCAGGAGATACCCGTGATCCACCCTGTCGAACGCCTTCTCCTGATCTAGGGACAGGAGGGCGAACGACAGACCGTCCCTACACCTGAGTTCCAAGAGGTCCTGGACCAAATACAGATTGTTGAAGATGGTGCGGCCCGGGACGGTGTAGGTCTGGTCTGGGTGGATCACGTCCGCCAGCACGGACCCTAGCCGCAGCGAGATGGCTTTCGCTACGACCTTGTAGTCGGTGCTGAGGAGCTAGATCGGAGGCCAATTTCGTAAATCGTGGAGGTCCCCCTTCTTTGGCAATAAGGTGAGCACGGCTCACCTGCACGAAAGAGGGAGGACCCCATTCTGCAAAGACTCGGCCCAGACGGTGACTAGGTCTGGGCCGAGGACGTCCCAGAACATGCGGTAGAACTCCACGGTCAGCCCGTCCATGCCCGGAGATTTATTGGTGGGCATGCGGCGGAGGGTTTCTGAGAACACAGCCAGAGAGAGAGGCAGTTCTAGCCGGTCTCGGTCGCCCACGCTGACCGTCGGGAGTTCGTCCCAGAGCACTCTGCAAGCGTTAGGATCGGTCGGATCCGTGGAGAAAAGGCCTGCATAGAAGGCCCTGGCCCTCCCGCACATCTCTGCCAGATCCGTGAGGGGGTGCCGTCCTCTGCGAGGAGGCAGGTGACTTGCTTCTTGGCCCCCCTCTTTTTCTCCAGGGCGTAGAAGAAGCGGGAGCCGCGATCCATCTCCCGAAGGAGGCGGATGCGGGATCGAACAAAAGCACCCCGGGCCCGATGGTCCTCGAGGGCCTGGAGCTCCTCCTGCTTCTCCCGGCATGCCTCACAGAGGGATGGATCCTCGGGGCTGGCGGCCAGACGCCTCTCCAGCTCTAAGACCTCCCGTTCCAACTGCCCTATCGCCGCATCCCTCAGTCGGCTGGCGCCCCGGGTGTAGTCACGGCAGAAGAGCCGGGCGTGCACCTTCCGTAGGTCCCATCACCGCCGCGCCGAGGGAAAGGCACACCACTGCCCTCGCCAGGCCAACCAGAACTCCCGGAAGGACACCACGAAGCCCACGTCCTCCAACAAGCTGTTATTAAAGTGCCAAATAGGCCGGCCCCGGCCTCTCTGCACAGAGAGAGACCGTCACGGTGGCCAGGTGATGATCGGAGAATGGGGCTGGCCGGATGCTGGAGGAGTGGGCCTGTGAAAGATGGAAACATGATAAATAGATGCGGTCCAACCGGGAGTAGCGCGACCGACGGGCCTCCACCCGGACAAAAGTGAACGTCGAGACGTCGGCCGGGTAGTGGTCGCGACAGACATCCACCAGGGAGTGATGGTCGACTATCTCCAGGAGGACGTCCGCGGCGGCCAGGCACTGCTCGGTCCCCGAGCGGTCCCGCTCCTCGAGGGTCGTATTAAAGTCCCCGCCCAGGACCAGGCACTCGTGAGGGTCCAAAGTGCCGAGGAAGGCAGACACCTGCTGAAAGAAACGCAGCCCCTCCGGGCCTGACGTCAGAGCATAGACATTGACAAGATTGACCACGAGCCCCTCCAAACAGACCTGGAGGTGCAGCAGGCAGCCCGGCACAGCCTCGGCGACCCCCAGCACCTCAGGCCGTAGGTTGGGGGAGAACAGGGTCGCCACTCCAGCCGTACAAACTGTGAGATGGCTAAAGTAGACCCTGTCCCCCCATTCCAGCCGCCAGCTAGTTTCAGCGGCCGGATCCGTATGGGTCTCCTGCAGGAAAATCAGAGTACCCCCCTCCCGAAGGAAGGAGAGCACCTGGCACCTGCGGAGACCCATCTTACAGTCCTGGGTGTTTAACGTGATGATGGGAAGAGGTTTTTTCATGAGGAGGGCTGGGGGGGATCCTCGCTGGCAGGGACGCTCGCGGTTCCCAACGGGCCGCGCAACAATCCGTGACCTACCGCGTAGGTAATTAGGGAGTCATGGAAGAGGCGGACCCGCTGGTAAGTCGCGGCGGCCTGCTTCCCGTCCTTTTACCCTCCCCCATAAGGGGCCTCACGGCCCGGAGGATCGGATGGAAGTCCCCCCATCGCTTCAGGGCGAGCTGCACCTTATTACGGGAGCCCCGGACGTCCTCAAGGAACTCCCGCAGCTCCTCCCGCAGCGTATTGGGGGGCAGGGTCACTAGCCCCCGGCTGTCCTCCGGAGGGACTACTGACACTACCCCGTGGCCCACCGAAACGGGCAGGCAAGGGGCAGACCCCCAACGTGGCGCCCGATGGGCCAGCGCCACGCAGCCCCCCTCAAACCCTGGCTCGATTGGGGGCAGCGGAGGGAAGGTAGCAGACCCTAGTGAGTCAGGACTGGGGAATACAGAAGCCGCTCCCTGGGGGCCATCCTCTAGGAGTGAGGAGATGACGGCCCCGGGACGGCAATGATAGCACGGGAGGTGGGGGGGACAGGGGCGTGGTTGACATCAGGGGCAGGGCAGGGATCCAGAGTAGGGGCAAGGCAGGGGTTGGGTGCAGAGCCAGGGAGAGGGGCAAAGGCAGGATCCTGGGCCCCAGGAGCCAAGCCGTTGGAAAATGGCCCCTCTCGATCAGGTTCTGGGAGGTGGGGGTGGGGCAAGGGGCCCTCCATGATGCTGGGCTCTGGCATCACGGCCGGCATAGTAGCCACAGCACTGTCAGCGGGTCCCCGCCTGGGAAGGAGGTCAGTCGCCCCACGCCCTCGAGGGGCAACCCATGGGGCTCGGGTCCCAGCTGCAGCGCACCAGCAGTCGCCTCGGTGGACTCAGCGGCTAACAGCAGGGTGCCACCCACGGCCGGGCAGATGGAGGAGCCCTGGGAACCCTCGGAGGCGGGAGCAAAGATAGCGGTTAGAGGAAGGGGACATGGGACAGGCGGGGCCAGGGTGAGGTCGCTCAGATCGAGGCCCACTAGCAGAGGGTCATCCTCCCCCTGGGTAACTGGGGTCAGACCCAGGGCCTCAATCTCCTCATAAATGGAGGGGAGCTCTCCTTCCGCCACCCCGGAGGTCTCCCGCTAGTGCCCGAAGCGACACTCGCCCCGAGGCTCACGGGGGCTCCGGATGGTAACGGGGCAGGTGGGGCTACATCGGGGTCCTTGGAGGGAAGGGACTCCAAGGGAGGGACGGTACTGCCCTCCCGTGCTGCCACGTTTTCCCCAGCCGGCACCAGGGGACGGTATGCGTCCGCGGGCAAGGCAGAGGGCTCGGCATCGGCGCCCCCCCTTCTGGTCTTCTGAGGGGGCTTCCACATCAGTGGAAAGGAGCAGAGCTCGAGCCTTCCATTTGCCCTGCTTCCCCTGGAATAGGGCCCAGCCCTCTATGGCATCATCGGGGGGCTGGCTAACAGGGGTCGGGTCAGGGGCAAGGACAATGGCTCAGGGACCGTGGGAGGCAGCGATGGGGCGGAATAAGGGAGGGAAGAGTCCCCCTGGGGCAGGCCCTCTCCCACGCTTGGCGGTATCCCTGCCGCAACCTCCTCTAAGGGCCCCGCCGAGTTGCAGGCAGCAGAGGCGGGGCTCTCCCGCTCGTCTGGGCGTGCTGGGGGGAGCGCCCCTTGGGCCCGAGCGGGAGCAGTGATGGACTGGGTGGGAGGAAGGGCGGCTTCAGGCGCCAGGCAGTCAGGGGCGCCGGCGATGACGGGGCCAGCGCCCTGCCAGGGGTCCCAGATGCTTCTCCTTGCTGGGCCAAGGGCCACTCCCTCTGGACGTGCCCCCTCACCTGGCAGAGATAGCACCGGGCCTCCCCCGTGGAATAATGCACCTGGTAGTGGGCCCCCGGTAGGGGATCAAAAAGGACCCCTCAAGCACCTCTCCGTCCCACGCCGCCGGCAGCAGTTGCAGCTGCACTTGCCGGCGGAACGAGAGGACGTGACGGAGGGTGGGGTCCTTGCAGCCCAGGGAGAGAGGGCTCAAAACAGAGATGGGCTTCCCCAGGGTAGAGAGGGCAGGTAACTGGGTGGCATTGGGAAGGAAGGGAGGGACGGAAGTCAGGGCCAGGCGGACACCCAGGTTGTCCAGCGGCTCGAGGGGGACGAACACGCCCCCCACCACCAGGCCCTTCTCCACCACCTCCTGGGCGGCGGCCTCCGATGCCAGGAAGAAGACCACCTTCCCGTACATTTTGGAGGCCGCCGCAATGGCTGTGGTCCCCACCGCCCTCACCAACGCCCGCACGTAGGTCTCCACGTGGGGCGAGGCGGGCACCAGGAGGCAACGGATGCTGTGCTTCCTGCTCATGGTGGGGAAGGGGCCCCGACCGCTATAGCTGGTAGCGGAGGCGGCGGGCGGGGGAGATGACGTAGCGGTAGGCGGGGGGACTGCCGCCACCTGGGCGTATGCCCTGGGGGCTGGGGGAGGGACACCCGCAGAGCTGGTGGAAGGAGTAGCGGGGTGGGAGGCCGCGGCCGGTGGTGGGGCCGCGGCAGTGAGGGCAGTCCCTGCCATGGAGGGCCTGGACTTTTTGGCAGGGCTCTTCCCCTTCTTCCTACCCTGGCCCTTCCCACCGGCTGGGGGGGCTCCCCCAGAATCTAAGGGGGGGAGGGACGTGGCAGCAACGGAGGTCACCCCGGTGCCCGCCGCTGCCAGCACCCCAGTGGGGGCGGTGACAGGTGGTTTGGCAGCGGCGGCTAAGGTAGAGGCTTGGGGGGGTGATGGAGGGGCAGGCGGGGGAGGAGTATCTAGGGCTGCTGGAGGGGCCCCATCCATCATATCCCCCACTATAATGAGCGGGGAGGGAGGGAAAGGACACCAGAAAGAGAAGGGGAAAGGGGAGGCAGGTCAACCACTCCTCCCCACTAGGCTGCAGGCAGGGGAGGAGGGTGCCAAAGGGGATGGGCTGGACAGGGGGGCGTTTGAGGGCTTGTGGGGGACAGTCACCGACTCAGGGTAGGAAACCGGCTCCTCTAGCTGCTCTAGGGGATGGGGGTTATGACAACATTGGGGGAGTGCAGTGAGATCGGGACAAACTCAAACAAGGGAAGGGCACAAGTGCATGGGAGGGGGCATGGGCGCACTGAATAAGGGGCCAAGCAGGGCAGGGGTATCACATGGGGAGGGGGGAGAACCAGGCTGGAGGCAGGACAGGGAACCTAGGGGCTGATTTCAGAGGTAAGGGCGGGGCAAACAAGCAAAGGCTGCAAGGGCGGGGCAGGCAAACAAACTGAAGCCAGCGAAGTGCTGGGGTAAAGGGGAGGGCAAAAAGGCTGCAAGGGGAAAAATGGGTCAGGGAGCCAGGGACAAAGCTGGGAGTTGCTAAAGGGGGTCAGTCCAGGATGGGGCGGGGGGGGGGCACGTGCGCCCACGGGCGCTTGCAAAAGAGTCAGTGCAGGCTGGCTGCTGCTGCAGGCCCAAAAGGCGGTAAAAGGAGGCAGCAGGCCAAGCAAGCAGCGGAGTCCCAGAAGCAGGAGCTTGAGGCAGATGGTAAGTGTCCACTGGGGGTGGTGGAGGGGGCAGCGCCGACAGTGGTGGTGTTGGTGGTGGTTTGTGGGGGGACGACACACTGATGGACTAGGGGGCAGGCTCCACGCCACACCCCCTGTGTCCCCACAAACACAGTCAAGACCCCCACCACAAGAGCACAGTCCAAAAGTTACTCAGCTTTCAAGCCCCCTCCACAGTGGTCTACAGAGTCCTTGTACACTCCCCCAGCAGCAGATGGTCTCGTCCCCTCCTCCTTCAGGGTCCAGCAGCTCTCAGGCAGCAGCAAAGGCGGCAGCAGCAGCAGCCCAGTGGCCAGGCAGGCAGAGAGGACGCCTCACTGGTGGTGGTGGTGTCCACAGCAGCGGTAGCAGCAACGGTTGGGGTAGGGGTCCCTCGCTCCCCCGCTCTGGGGAGCGGGCCAGAAGCCCCCCCCCCCCCAAGGGGCTGTAGTTGGAGCAGTAACAGCAGCACCCAAGGGTGGGTGGGGGAGTCCAGCAGCTAGCCAGCAACCAGGTAGCGGAGAAGGGGGGTGGGTGGGTGGGTGGTGTCCGGCCCGGCCAGGGGAGCAGCAGGAGCATGGGCCCAAGGCCCCGCAGCAGCAGCAGGAGCAGCCGTCTCCCTCCAGACCAGTAGGTTCAGCAGAAAAGCCAAAGATGGGTCTACTAGCCACTGGATGAACAGCTTTCTGTTCCTTGACTGACCAGAGCAGGGGCTGGTCCAGGCTAATGAGAACACCTGACTCCAATTAACCTGAAAAGAGTCAGGTGAGGCCATTAAGCTAATGTGACCACCTGACTCTAATTAAGGCCCCTCTGATACTATAAAAGGACTCACTCCAGTCAGGCAGAGGAGAGCTAATAAAGACACCCTCAAATCATTGGTAAGGGAGAAGTAGGAGAGCTGTGGGGAAGTGGTCCAGGGGATTGTAGCTGCTTTGGCAGTGAAAGGTCAGCTGCCAACAGCTGCTATCATTAGGGTCCCTGGGCTGGAACTCAGAATAGAAGGCGGGTCTGGGTTTCCCCCAACCCACCACTACAGAAATTCCTCTTGGGAGGGGAAAACAGGCCCCTGTCAGGACAGGAGGCTAAACTGTTTTGGTATGAGGCCATAGGAGCAACAGAGACTGTTGGAGTTCTCTCACCAACCTCCTTGCTGGCTTATGATGAAAAGGGCCCAGTAGACTGTATCCCTGGCCCTAGAGAGAGAAGGGCTTTGTGGAGGGTTGCAGTAAGCCTCTGATGCTAACATAAACTGCCTGGAAGCGCGGGACCCAAGGGGACAAGGTGAGAGCTCTGCCATACATGGTACAGTGGCATGGGGGGACTACAGGGGACTGCGACTGAAGAGACCTGGGTTCTGTTGTGTGGAGAGTGTCACAGTTACAGGCACAGTTGCCCTTGATTTCCCCTCAGTGGTCCAGCAAAGGCACCCACTTGCAGCTTCCTAGCCATTGCCTTTCTGGTTGGAAACCAGCACCTTGCTCCCTTCTAACTGGGGTATTTCCAGGCTCCACAATTCTCTGCGTTCACTGTGTTATTCCCAGCACAGGCACCTGTGTTACTCCCAGCATAGACACTAGTCTGTGGACACCTGCTTGCCTTCTCTTCAGAGACAATTAACAGGTGTAATTGCTACAGTTATATGTACCCCACAGTGCTTTCTATGCAGTCCCATATTTTTTTCTTATGGTATAAAGCACTACAGAGAAAACATTTAAATCAATAAAATAACCTACATGTCTATTAATAAGCTTATGGATATTCACCCAACCCTAACATAAATTCTGGAAGGAACAGTCCTTCCAATCCCCACCCAAGGGGTTTCCCTTTGCTAACTAGTTCATTACAGCTTCAGCTCAGAACAAGCAATCAGTCTTATCAGGCCTCAGAATGCCTTGTCCTTCGAACCCTACCTAAGGATTGGGGCCCTCTGTGGACCAGGAAGGAAGGACATGAGCCAGTTTAAAAACAGACTTTTTATCGAAAACCCTTTTTGTTTCTTGGTCCCTGGAGGATCCAATTTGTACTGGTATATGGGGACCTTTCCAGGGTGATGGTTTCTCTGGAGATGTTAGAACCTGAGTGAACTTGCCTAATCATCCCGCACTGCCCTCCTATTTACTCCTCCCATGGAAATACGTACAATTCTACAACAACACATACACAAGTGCATTTTTAATACAATGGACCCCAAGGGAATTAACCTAATTTAGGGAAGTTTAACTTAATTCAATAAAGTTCATTTGTTTGGGGGGAATTGAGTGTCTGTCACAGGGGACTCTGCCACTGACCAGCTACTTAAATTATTTCACCTCTCTATGCCTCCATTTCCTATCTGTAAAGTGGAGATAACAACAAATCCCTTGAAGTTCTTTGAGATATATGAATGAAAGAGTTAGATATCCACAAAGAATTACTATTCATAGAGGACACAAGGTCAGTGTTGTCCCTAACTTAGGCTGGAGAGTGAAGTACAGCAGCATAGGTGGGAGCTTTTTTCCCCCTGGATTTTGTTCTTAAATAACACAGTACCAAACATTTTATTCCAGGGGTATCATAATGAAATCCAGAATATTTAATAGCTATTTTCATGTCCTAGGGAAAACTGTTTGTTTCATTATAATTCTAATTGCTTGGCTGTTTCTCTTTAGACTACTTCACTGGCAACAACTTAGATTGTGTCTCTGTAAGAGACTTCATCTCTCTTACCCTCTATACCAGCTGTTGAGATCCTTGCTGACATTACTTCATGATTGAATTTGCAGGAAATAGGGGGTAGAGTCAGAACATTGCTGGGAAAACAGATATTCATAATTATAGAATTAACTCCATTGGCTGGAACCTATGCTTGTTGGTCAAAGCATGACATAAGATTTCCTTTAAGCAATAATTTGAGAATGTCTTAGATCAGAAGGCTTTTTAAAAAAAAATGATGGCTTGGGGTGAATAATTGCTACTGTCTCCTATAGAAAGTAATATTTCTGCTTTTTTTTGGTCCTAATTAGAGATAAGTGAATAACTGTGTTGTCAGATCTTGTGAGTTTTTTTGAGTATCATGATACTTGTTTTTCTTATAGCCCCAGTTCTTGGAGTGATAAAATCCATGGGAATTTTAGCCTACTTTTCCTCTTTTTTTTTTTTAAATGAAAGCTATTTTCTGTATTTAAACATTTGATGCTTGTTTAGAAAATCTTGGTAGGTCACATGGTATCATTTTAGTTCATTGATGGAGTGATTATACTCCTATAATGTGAAGAAGGATCTGAACGAAGCATGAGGGTTTTCAGGGAAAGGAAGCAGTTTAGAGATGAGTAACAGATCATTAGCATTAGAAAAATGTAGAAACGTAAACATTTTCCTTTTTAGGCAATGCAGGCCTGGCCCAAGGCATGAGTAATAGAAAATTATTAAGCTGTTGTAAGATTCATTGGCTGAGTATAGAGTATAGTAACTTTCTCTAGTCATAGTCACATAATGTAACTATCTGCATGTGCATGGTTTATTTGACATGAGCATTCCTGAAGCCTATTCTTTTTTTAAAATTTAAAAATTTTAAAATTTTAAAATTTAACAGAAAATGTTTTGCGGTGTATGCCCAGCTCTACTTTCTAATATCCATTTCTATTGATTTTTACATAACAAATATTTAAATTGATTTTTTCATAACAGATGTAACTACCTTACCTATTAATATGACCATTAATTATTCTAACTATATGTAATATGTGCAAACACCTATTCCACACAGGAGAAAGTGGGGGAAAAAAATAACCCAAAACAAAAAAGAGAACTTTCTTTATTTGCATAGTTATACTCCCGTTGACTTCTATTTTTATACTGAATGATGTGCAGAAGCTGAAGCATCTGCTTATCTTGAATTGTATATATTTCACTTTCCTAAGAAGATGACATTGATGGCTATAAGAATGAGGAGGCACCTTAGAGACTAACAAATTTATTTTAGCATAAGCTTTGGTAGGCTAAAGCCCACTTCATCGATGCATGCGGTGGAAAATAGAGTAGGAAGATAGACAGATAGATACAGAGAACATGAAAAAATGGAGGTTGTCATGCCAACTCTAACAAGACTAATCGATTAAGGTGGGCTATTATCAGCAGGAGGAAAAAAAACATTTGTACTGATAATCAGGATGGCCCGTTTCAAACAGTTGACAAGAAGGTGTGAGTAACAGTAAGGGGGAAATTAGCATGGGGAAATAGTTTTTAGTTTGTGTAATGACTCATCCACTCCCAGTCTTTATTCAAGCCTAATTTAATGGTGTCCAGTTTTCAAATTCCAGTTCTGCAGTTTCTCATTGGAGTCTGTTTTAGAAGTTTTTTTGTTGAATAATTGTGACTTTTAGGTCTGTAATTGAGTGTCCAGGGAGGTTGAAGTGTTCTCCGACTGGTTTGTGAATGTTATAATTCTTGACTTCTGATTTGTGTCCTTTTATTCTTTTGCATAGAGACTGTCCGGTTTGGCCAATGTAGATGGCAAAGGGGCATTGCTGGCACATGATGGCATATATCACATTGGTAGATTTGGAGGTGTGATATATGCCTGTGATAGTGTGGCTGATGTGATTAGGACCTATGATGGTGTCCCTTGAATAGATATGTGGACACAGTTGGCAACAAGCTTTGTTGTGTGCAAGGATAGGTTCCTGGATTAGTGTTTTTGTTGTGTGGTGTGTGGTTGCTGGTGAATATTTGGTTCAGGTTGGGGGGCTGTCTGTAAGCGAGGACTGGCCTGTCTCCCAAGATATGTGAGAGTAAGGGATCGTCCTTCAGGATAGGTTGTAGATCCTTGATGACACGCTGGAGAGGTTTTAGTTGGGGGCTGAAGGTGACGGCTAGTGGGGTTCTGTTATTTTCTTTGTTGGGCCTGTCCTGTAGTAGGTGACTTCTGGGTACTCTTCTGGGTCTGTCAATCTGTTTCTTCACTTCAGCAAGTGGGTACTGTAGTTGTAAGAATGCTTGATAGAGATCTTGTAGGTGTTTGTCTCTGTCTGAGGAGTTGGAGCAAATGTGGTTGTATCTTAGAGCTTGCTGTAGACAATGGATCATGTGGTGTGGTCTGGATGAAAGCTGGAGACATGTAGGTAATTTTAGCGGTGTCAGGGTTCTCTCCCCACTCTGAACTTTAGGATACAGATGTGGGGACCAGCATGAAAGACCCCCTAAAGCTTATTTTTACCAGCTTAGGGTAAAAACTCCCCAAGGCACAAATTATCCCTTGTATTTTAGATTAGGAAAATGCTGCCACCACCAAGTGATTCAAACAAATATTTAGGGAGGGCCACTTGGAACCCTATCACCCCCAAGCCCTACACCCCCTTTCCTGGGGTGTCTTGAGAATAAACAAGATGAGCACAGACCAACCTTGGGTTTTTAGGGACACTAAAAACCCCAATAAGATTCTTAAAGAAAACAGAACTTTATTAAAAAGAAAAGTAAAAGAAACACCTCTGTAAAACTAGGATGGAAAATAATCTCACAGGGCAATCAGATTCAAAACACAGGGAGTTTCTCCTCTAGGCAAAACTTTAAGGTTACAAAAACAGGGTTAAACCTCCCTCTTAGCACATGGAAAATTTACAAGCTGAAACAAAAGATAATCTAACACATTTCCTTGCTATTACTTATTATTTCTGTAACATTAGATGTTTCATTCAGATATGGTTTAGGGATATGTATTTTCCCTGTCCTGGTTCCTCGCTGACCCTGGACTGAACAACAAAGAGAACAAAAGCAAAACCCCTGCCCCCACAGATTTTGAAAGTATCATCTCCTCTCATTGGTCCCTTTGGTCACGTGCCAACCAGGTTACCTGAGTTTCTTAACCCTTTACAGGTAAAGGAGGGATTTTATGCTACCCTTAGCTGTATGTTTATGATGTGGTCAGTAGGTTTCCAGGATACGGTGGTGTTTATGTGACCATCGCTTATTAGCAATGTAGTGTCCAGGAAGTGGATCTCTTGTGCGGACTGGTCCAGGCTGAGGTTGATGGTGGGATGGAAATTGTTGGTGGAATTCCTCAAGGGCTTCTTTTCCATAGGTCTAGATGATGAGGATGTCATCAATGTAGCGCAAGTAGAGGAGGGACGTTGGGGGATGAGAGCTGAGGAAGCGTTGTTCTAAGTCAGCCATAAAAATATTGGCATATTGTGGGGCCATGCAGGTACCCACAGCAGTGCCGCTGACTTGAAGGTATACATTGTCCCCAAATGTGAAATAGTTGTGGGTGAGGACAAAGTCACAAAGTTCAGCCACCAGGTTTGCCGTGACATTATTGGGATACTGTTCACAACAGTTTTGTTGTTGTAATCCATCTTTGTGTGGAATGTTGGTGTAGAGGGCTTCTACATCCATAGTGGCCAGGATGGCTATGTGTCATTTTTCCAGCATGTTAGAGTCACTCCTTGTAGGGTGTATGAATCAAGACTATCTTGAGTCAAATTTAGTGACCGCGGGAAATATCTTGTATTGCTCAGATGTATACCTCTTAGTATCTTGGAGTCATGAATAGGCCTGACTTTCTCTCTTTGAGTTTAATGGAAATTTTGCATGGGGGATCTGTCTTTGGTAATATTAAAGGTGGCCTGAAGAGGCACATGAAAATGTTTAATTAAAATGCTTTTTCCCTTCTTTTTTTGGTCTTACAATTATTGGGAATGTCATGTCTTGTTTTCCCTGTTGTAGGACTCAGATGTGAATGAGGGATTCTCTTGGCCTCTAAAGGTATGCGTACACTGCAGTTAGACACCTGCGGCTGGTCCATGCCTGCTGACTTGGGCTTGTGGAGCACAGGCTAGGGGGCTGTTTAATTCCAGTGTAGACATCCGGGCTTGGGCTGCAGTCTGGGGTCTGGCACTCTCGCAAAGTCCTAGAGCTCAGGCTGCAGCACAAGCACAAATTTCTATACCACAGTTAAATTGGCACGTTATTCTGAGCCCTGCAAGCCCAAGTCAGCAGGCATGGGCCAGTCACAGGTGTCTAATTGCAGTGTACACATGAAGTGTACACTCTGTGAAGCTTTGGGACTGTGGAAGAGCTTTCTATAGCTAGTTTTAAATTAGTTCTGTCCTCTTCAGAGAGTGTATTGAAGTTGGTTTTGCTCCTTCATGAGAGGCACTGTGATGTAGTGCACTCAGCACAGGACTATACATTCTTATCTCTCACACTGATGTGCTGTATGACCTAAGGCAATTCGCTTAGACCAAAATTTGCACAGGTGTATATCTAAAGGTAGGCACTTAAAAATGTCTGAATTTCAGAGGTGCTGGACATTTGGAGTTCTCACTGACTTCACTGGACATTACGAATGCCCAATAATGCATTACATTTGGGTCCAGTGTCCCCCAATTTAGGTTAAAAGGAAACTCTTCTAAATCTTGCACAGAGGCTCTGGCAGAGGAAACTGGATTGAAAAGAGTTATCCTGTATCATGCATGTATTGTATCATGGAGCAGATTGGTTGGCATTTAGCAAACATGTATCTAAATGCTATAATTTTGAGTGAGATTGCTCTCCCTTCCTTCTCTTAATCCCAACCCAAGTGTGGATTGGACCCTTCCTCATGGAATTCTACCCTCCCAGGATTGGGAGGAAGGGGGGAAATTGTCTTCATGATTCCTTCCCCTGTCATTGCAAACCCAGTTGGGAGTTTTCCGCGGGTCCTTCTTCTGCTGGGAGTATGGGCGGAAATTAGATGAGTGAGAAGTCATATACCTCTTGTTTAGTAGCAATTCCCCAGCACTTGGAACTATTATCTTTTCCACAAGCCTTCCTCAGGAGGTGGAAACAGTCAGTGGAAGACCCTGATAGTGTGTCTGGGATCAAAATCAGTGCAGAGACATACGGCGTCCACTCAAGTGGACCTGACTTCCTATGGTGGTATCACTGAATCCCTGAGAATCACCAAGCTTTTGGGGCAAACTGTGTGGCATATTGTAAGAGAGAATGGCTAGAGAAAGATAATTCCACCTGTACCCCAAGACAGAAGAATAGGGGTGAAATTGAGGAGAATGTTTTGTTCTCCAAAGCATCATCACATAGAAATTTTTTTTCCTTAGGAGAAGATGATCCAGACCCTAGATTTTATTTTCAGTTGTATTCTTGGTCTGAGATATTAACTTAAAATAAAAAGAAATGTATTTCTTAAATCCATAATTAACTATTTTCATACATCTCTGCTATTATGTTCTTATTTAAATCCCTTAAATCCTATCTGACCTCTTTACATTCAACAGCATGCAACATTTTGGAGTCTTGGTTGCAAAATGGATCTGTGGGGTGAATTGGTAATGGGGCATTCAATCAACCTAGAAGAAACTCTCACTACACAGAATATATTATAAGGATAAAACCCCAATAGTCTAATTTCATCTGTAACTTCCTGCTTCATCTCCGTTTTCAACTAGACCTACTGCAACAACAAGAAAAAATCCCCAGTTTATGTATTGGCATACGTAGTAGGGATGGATAACTGGGACAGTTTTCAATTGTTGTGAAATTTATTAAACTCTGGTTTTAGGAATTGGGGGAGGGGAGATTCAGTAACAATAACAGAAACAAAAGGAAGGATGGAAAAAACTCAAATTCCCCTTATTTATTTGTGAAAAGCCATTTGAGGTGTGTTTATTAGATGCTAATCGTACCCCACGGAGTTACAGTTACTGTTATTAGATGTACTTTATGGATTGCTTTTAGATGCATGAAACATTATGGAGATATATTACCCACAAGAGAGTATTCTATAAAATCAAGTGATGTGAAAATGCAAACATTTACTATAGTTACAAAGTCTTGCATTGGAGGTGAGGTAATCTGTTACTATTCATAGTCATGTGAAAGAACACCGGAAAGCTTACCCATTGCAAACATTCAGTTTCACATGGGGCACCATGTCACTTCAAGTAAGAAATTAGCCATGTAAAGACGTAGGAATCTTCCCAGATAAAAACAGAGTTAGGTGTATATAGCTGTGAATTTTTATTAGGGGATGGAATTTCATTATTGTGTTATACAATTTTTTTTCAGTTGGAATTTAAGGTAATAAGGTACACCAATATTAGGAAAAATACTTCTTTTGCCATTTTAAAACAGTTAAACAGATGTCTTAGCTAGAAAACCCAGCAGCACTTTTTTTCTGGAATAATAAAATATAGAAAGTTAAATGACAAAAGGATAAATATATGCAATGTTGTTGTAGCCATTCTAGTCCCAGGATATCAGAGAGACACGGTGGGTGTGGTAATATAGTTGGTCCAATAAAAGATATTACCTCACCCACCTTGGATCTTTCTAAGGATAAATGGCTGCTGAACAGTTGATATGCTGAGGTTCAAATTATGCACAAATGAAGAGACCAGCTCTTTCCACATCTGATTTTTTTTACACTTGCAGAGGTGATGTATGTGCCAGGAACAAGAAATCTGCCAAAACTATTCTTAAGAGTAGACCAGCCATCTGAATTAAAGATGTCTCTAAAATAAAAGTACTAACAATAGAAACTGGATTAGAAATGGAAAAAAACATTAAAGGAGGAACCATTTTATTAAATATTAAAGGGGGCGCCACATTTTTGGATTTCTCAGAGTTGATGGGCCTTATCTGCTGCAGTCAGAATTTTCTTACATTGAGATGTGGTTGAAAATTTACATCTAAGTCAAAAAGCACCAAAAAGATACTATTGAAGGCTAGATTATGTCATGAAGATTCAGTCTGGCTTTGGGTCCCATGTAGAGACACCAGAGTAAGAATGCTGTTCAGAGCTCTCGGAATGCAGGGACAGGCAGCACACCTGCTATACTACACTTTTTTTGTGGGATGCAGTTTACACTCAGCTGGATGGCCAGTCATCTTCTCTGGCTCATGGACAGGACAGAGGTGTGGTCCTCCTGCCTTCGGCCATGCCTCCCAACCCCCTTTTGGGCACACTTCACTTCCAGAGATGTGGGAAGAGAACAGTCATTGAGTTCTGCAGAGAGCAGGGCTGCAGTTCTGCCTGGTCTTTGGGTGGACTGCACAAGGTGGTAGGAGAGGGGAGAAAAGGTTCCTTATATACTTCCCTTTCCCCCACTGCACAGCCAGCTCAGATTTCAGGTTGTTAATGAGATTTTGCCATCTGTGTTGATTGAGCCAGTTTGTTGCATTTTGATGAGCCAGTACCATTTTCTGGAGGCAGCTATCTTATACTTAAGAATTTAACTTAAATTTTAAAAAAATTAAAATCCCTACATCCTTTACAGTTGTGATTTTAATGTGAAACAGATGTAAACTGAGGTAGTAATTTCTCCCTGGGTCTGCAGAAAGCCTGAAACAATAGCTCTGAAAGAGTTGTTATATACCTTATCATATAGATGGATTGTTTACTCTGAAACCTAAGAACAAATTTAAATGTCAACATTGTCATCAATTACACTACTGATCAGAGTAGGTAGAAAGGAGATTTTCCCAAAATGTTGAAAATCTGCAGAGGAAATGGTGAATAGCATCTTCTTTTGAGATCTGAAGAAGGCATACCTTGGAGAGTATCACTAATTACTTTCTCCAGTTAGATCTCTGATGGAATCCTGTGTGTTGACAAGACCTCCTTTTTTCTATACATGAATATTCCTGATACGTGGGTGATGGGGATTAATTATAAATATTAGCTCTAGATTAGTTTGAAAAAAATGGTGAAAATGTCTTTGTGAAACTTATTTTCACTACATTCCTTTAAGCCAGGATGGCACCAGGAGGCACAGGATTTACATTAGTGATAACTTCATTTTGGCTGGGTCGGAATAGGATATTGTTGTGCCACTTTTCAAATGGTCAGAGAGTAGTACGGGGGTGGCTTCGTATTTATCTTTTTAGATCTGTTGGACATCTGTTTCTTTGAAGCCATCTAGTTTAGAACTAGACCATTGTTGCAAAATCAGGAACAACACATACTCAATAACTGAGCATACCTATGAACTTTGCTGGTATTCTGTGTATATTTTGTTAGGATCTGGAAAAAGACATAGCTGAAAAACTTGCTGAGGGATTTATGGAAGTGAAATTTAGCTCAGTGTAAGTTTCTCCACATGAAGCTTCTTGGATTCTTGCCTGAGTGATTTGTCAAGGGCTTCTTGAGCTATCCTGAATACCAGGATGTTGCTATAGAAGCTTTTAATTCCATGGATGCCTTGTAGAACATTTTGCAATGTTGTTCTGCACAGTTGATGCAGATGTCAGGTTTTGTTTGCTACTGAAGGTCTCAGGTCTTTAGAATGTGGTGGTATACCTCAACTCTGGAGCAAAGTGAGGCCAATGAAATGCAACACTGGGTTCTAGCTTGGAGAAAAATGTGGTTTCACTGGGTAATTAATAGTGTGATTGACTGTGTGTGAGATCTGTCGCTGTTGATATAGATATTCTGAAATGTTGCCGCTAGCAAATTATATAGAACTTAATTATGTCTGGGGACTTGTGGAACAAATATACTGAAATTTAAATAATAAAGAACTATCTAGGGTGTTCTGTTAAATTTTACTTACAGTTCTTATTATATATACAAATTCTTAGGAGGCAGTGAGGTGATAGATGCAGCTTTTTGGCCCCTCGTCGGTACTTGCTAAGGTGTATTTATGTCTTCAAAAATAACTTCTCATAATTATTAAATCCTTACATTTCAAGTAGCAATTAACATCTTCTCCCAATTATCTACTTAGGTATAATTTAAAAAAATCACTTGTGTGAAATCATTTATTCTTCTCTGTCACTTCTAATAAAGAAAAATACATTGTGTGTGTGCGTATTTATGTAATTTCATCATTATAGTATACCTATATATCTCATAAAATAGTCCAGGTGTTGAGGCTGTCAAACATATAGCTGAATATGAATCTGTGTGAGCCTTTTTGGAAAGTAAATCTCATGACAGGAAAATGTACTATCAAAATAACATTTCTGAAACAGATTTGAGACTCACATGGTGTCATAAATATAAAGGGAAGCGTGGTGGAAAATTAACCACGCGTTGTGTTTGGATCAGAACGGGCCTGAGGCCCCTTTATTGATTAGAAGCGCGGGGGGGGGGGGGGAACAGCTCAAAGTAGCTGCCCCCCGATGCAAAGCACACACAGCTTTTTAAAGCTTAAAACCACAGACAAATTACACATACCTCCGTATTAATTACCTTATTTGGAATACATTGCAAAATTAACACTGGTCAAAAGCAAAAGCAAGCGTCTCTCCCACTAGGCCCCTCTTGTTATTCACTGTCCGTTCTTTGGCAGTCAGCGACCTTTCTAACACAACTGTTGTGGCTATATATTTCATAAGCTTGACTATTGCAAATTTGTTCTGTCCCCAAACCACAACTGGTCAAGCACACTTGCACCAACTGTGTTTGCCCTTATTTGGCATATAATGTAAGCTTTTAAAAGTTGCTCTGCCTTATTGGGAATACAGCAAAACAAGCTTTTCCTGTTATTGACAGGTCTGTTCTTTTACGGTCTTTGCTAATTTCTAGCTGCTATGGTTACATTTCTTAAGCCGTGCTGTTGTAACTGCCCTACAATGGAATTTCCCCACCCTCTTCTTATGCTCTGTATACACAGTTAGCGTGACCAAAGTTTTAGGCCTATAAATTTAGGTCTGCTAGATTTTTTTTCCTCCACAGAAGGTTAACCTCCTTTCTGTATACAGTGCTATAAAATCCCTCCTGGCCAGAGGCAAAATCCTTTCACCTGTAAAGGGTTAAGAAGCTAAGGTAACCCCGCTGGCACCTGACCCAAACTGGCCAATGAGGGGACAAGATTCTTTCAAATCTGGAGAGGGGGGAACAAAGGGTTTGGTCTGTCTGTGTGATGCTTTTGCCGGGAACAGATCAGGAATGCAAGCCTTACAGCTCCTGTAAAGTTAGTAAGTAATCTAGCCAGAAAATGCGTTAGATTATTTTTTTGTTAAATGGCTTGTAAAATAAGCTGTGCTGGGGGGAATGTATATTGCTGTTTTTGTGTCTTTTTTAACTTAAGGTTTTGCCTAGAGGGGGTTTCTATGTTTTGAATCTGATTACCCTGTAAATTATTTACCATCCTGATTTTACAAAGGTGATTCTTTTAACTTTTCTTTAAATAAAATTCTTCTTTTAAGAACCTGATTAATGTTTCATTGTTCTTAAGATCCAAGGGATTGGATCTGTGTTCACCAGTACCAGTTGGCAAGGATTATTATCAAACCTTCCCCAGGAAAGGGGGTGTAGGGCTTGGGGGGATATTCTGGGGGAAGACATCTCCAAGAGGTATCTTTCCCTGTTCTTTGCTTAAAATGCTTGGTGATGGCAGCATACTATTCAAGGACAAGGCAAAGTTTGTACCTTGAGGAAGTTTTCAACCTAAGCTGGTAAAAATAAGCTTAGGGGGTCTTTCATACAGGTCCCCACATCTGTACCCTAGAGTTCAGAGTGGGGAAGGAACCTTGACACATGGTGAGATGTCTCACGGTAAAAATGGGATGTGGTACAAGTTTCCTATGGGCATTTTCTTTTTGGGATATTGACACTGGCACCTGGATAAAATCAATGGAAACACTGATTTCAAGCAGAGGTTGCTTGGAGTATATAGTACTAGCTATTGCAGGGGTGGACATTGGGTTTCTGAAATTGTATGGAGGGCAGGTTAGGTGAGGCTGTGCCTCCCCAAACAGCCAGGCAGGGCCTGGCCCCCGATGACCCCTGCCCCATCCACACACCCGCACTTTCTGTCCCTTGACTGATCCTGGACACCCTGCCCCTAACTGCCCCCCTCCGCCCCATCCAACCCCTCCTCTCCTTCCTGACTGCCCCCCAAGACCCCTGCTCCCATTCAACCCCCCTATTCCCACCCTCTGACCACCCTGCCCCCTGACCACACCCGAACTTCCCTGCCCTCTATCCAACCCCACCCGTTCCCTGCCCCCTTACTGCGCTGCCTGGAGCACCAGTGGCTAGCAGTGCAGCTGCACCGCGTCAGGCCAGGCTCTGCAGCTGCGCTGCCCGGCAAGAGCTTACAGTCCCACCTCCCAGAGCATTGCACCAGTGATGCAATGAGCTGAGGTTGCAGGGGAGGGGGAACAGCAGGGGTGAGGCCAGAGGCAAGCCTCCTGGGCCAGGAGCTCAGGGGCTGGACAGGATGGTTCTGTGGGCCATAGTTTGCCCACCTCTGATCTATAGTGTGTGTTTAATATATGTTTATCCATGCTGGGGCTGGTCACAATGAACATGTTCATATAAGTACTCTAAGGAGTTACCTTTATACCAGAGTATATGATGTTTTTTCTGAAAACCCCAGGTTCCATGGTTCCTTCTAGGGTGGGAGACAAATCATGCAGCACAGATGGTTCTGTAGATTTCTGTTTAACTTTCTTCCATGCAGTCCTTATGCAAGCTGAAACATTCTGTGAGGCAACTGCCCCTCTCCTGCTTAAAAGCCCTCCACAAAATCCACTTCCTCTATGATGCCTGCAAGAAATCAGCCAACTGACAATGACAGTGTTGAAGAGCAGTTGGTGTCAGTTTATTATACTTATTTATTTTTAAAGGTCCATATATTTATATAATATATATACACACACACACACACTATGTTAAGGTTAGGAAGTACCGGTATAAAGGTTCCCTTTGTGCATCTGCATTATAATGCAGTCTTCATTACATTATGATATTCTATCTTTTCCATAGGATCCATGATTGATTCCATAGATGATTGTTTCAGTATTACTTTTTATCCCCCACATTCAGTGTATGATCTCAGGCCTCCTGGCAGGAGACTTTGTTTGGGTGGATCCCCAGTGCAACAGGTCTTTTGAATATCATGCTTCACCCCATTGTGGTGATCATTGGTTTCCAAATTATACTAGCAATTGGTCTGGTTCTGCTGGTTTATTGGATACAATGACTGATGCGGCGGCTGCAATGGATGGAAGATCAGACCCGGTACCACAGAGTAATGATGTGATGGGGATACTTGCTCAGCACAAGCACCCCATCAAGGGGGGGGCTTGATACCAGTCAGGTCTGTGTTTTTGGGAAACCAGGGTGCAGTATCTAGCCTGTCTGACTCATGAAAAACACCCACCCACCACCACCACCAGTCTCTGTTTGAACCAAAACCGATCAGAGAAAAGGCTTGCAGAGAGCAGTGAAGGACGTTGGGAGACACACCTAGACCCTCCTGACAAGGGTGACAAGATTAAGACATCCCCATTAGCATACAGAATGAAGAACAGAGACAACTCCCCTAGCGTCATCTGCATGAAAGATGGGACAGGGATTAGCATAAAGAATGAAGAACAGAGAACCGCACTGAACTCTGAGACCAGAAAAGCAAGGAAGCACTGCATCATGGGAATCTCTGCTCCAGATGTTAACGAGCCTACACCTGCACACACCCAGCTCAACAATTATCAGACCAATTTGAATAATAAATCCTTGATTGATATCCAAAATACTGAAGCAGCCTAGTTGCATTGTGAGCTCCCTGGAAGAAAACGCCACCCATAGCCAAGCGTGATCAGGTCCTATTGTCTAGCCCAAAGAAAACCCTGAAGTCATCAGTTTACCTATAAACAAATCTAGTGTTCTCCCTTGAACCATTGTATTTTCTCTACAAAAATCCCTACTTCACCCGCCAGTCAGTGTTCTGATGCATGGATCCAAACTCTGCATCAGTTTCACAGGGACTCCATCTCCTGACTGATCGTGCTGGGGGCTCTGCCTATCTCCTGCACTCAGGACCCTGAGTTATCATCACCTGGGAACCCCGACCAGTTCAAGCCTCATGGAGTGGGTGAGATCTCTCTCTCTCTTTTCTTTTCTACCTCAGGTATTAACCTTTAATAATATAACTGTTATGTTTGTTTAGGCTCTCCTTGTGTAGTTATCACTATTATTCAATAAATAACTTTTATGATTAAGCTGGTTGCTTCTCTTTCTCTCTCTGTGAACTTTACTCTTTTGTGTTTTTAGCTTCCCCCATTTACTCTGCAGCAATGCTTCTTTTACCTACGCTAAAGATCCCTGTAACACCCAAAAATACTGTGGGGTTTGCTCATCAAGTTACTACCAGTACAATTGTGATGTGAAAATGGGATAGGGATGTGTTAAACCTGTGGCATATAAGGTGGGGGGGCAGCTGAAAGTGCTGCTCAGCCCAGCCTATTGAGACCAGGGGCACATAAGGGTGACAGCTTGAGAGCGCTGATTGACCCGATCCACTCAAACTTGCTCTCTTAGAGTGTGTGTGTTCATCTAGTCATAGGGCTGGAGGAACTCAGTCCTGGGAAACCTAGGTTCTTCAGGATAGCTCCATTGGGAGGGGACTTGCAGAAGGAAGGAATAGAGCTCCATATGAACCCACAAGTGACATAAGCAGTACATTAAAAGAATTACAGAACCCCCCCCCCCAAAAAAAGAGTAACCCAAATAAATGAGCATACCCCAAAGTAATGGGCACATCTGGTAACAGGAATAGAATCCAATTCTCCAGAGCAGCATTCAACCGTCTTCACTCTCAGACACTTTTTTCTTTTCCTGTAATTCCCTTCTCATGTAACTTGCAACTTTTGCAACAAATGAGGAAGGGGTCCTATAGGCCTTATTCACTGCACAACATTGATTAATTCTGAGAGAATCATCCAGCCCCTCATCCAGTGAATGTGGCATCAGTCTTGTTGAAAAAAACAGTATGTGATTCTGAAATGAAAGACTATATCATAAGGGGGCTGAATTAAGGTTGCACTAACAACTTTAACAAGGCATTTCCAAATTATTGAGTCCTCAACATTGCAATTTTAACATTCTTTTAATGTAGTGGTGAGGTTTTTGTTTGGTTGTTTGTTTGAATATACAATCCTCTGACATGAAAGATGCTCAGGGATCAGATTGAGGCAAAGTGGTGGTAACTCTACTCAGGATCTATCCACTATCCCATTGGATGTTTTTACTATTACGACCAGTAATGAAATGATGATTTACAGAACAATTATTATGCATCAGAATTAAAAAACCATTGAGATTAACTTGAGGCAGTTAATTCCTTTTTTAGGAGCATATGCTGATACTTTTGTGGACAGTAAAGGCACTTTATGTGAAGGATTTAAATAAGGTTATGGGTAAAATAATATTTCTATACAAATCAGTGGCCTGGCGAAGGGCAGTCTGCAACAACTGGGACCCTCCTGTAACCCTGATTGTGGATCCAGCTAATACAGAATATACCTACCACTAGAAGTGAGTGAAATTCGGAATTTCTGTCGTGCTGGAAATTCCAAAATGTCAACATTTGTTTTTGTCCCAAATTGGGGTGAAAAGTTTACATTTTGAACCTTTTCACACAACAGAAATGCTGAAAAATTGCTATTGGTAAATGTCAGAACAAAACATGTTGATATTTTTGATTGAAACAAAATACTTCAGTATTCTGAAATTTCAGTCCTTTGAAATGACCTGAAAGGCTCTGTTTCAAGCCACTTCAACATTAAATTGTATTTCCATATCTTGGCAGGATGCCTTAGGGACACAACCAGAATTTTCCTAAGGAGCTGGCCCAAGGGGAGAATTCCTCTCCAGTAAGGCAACTGTCCTGGGGCACAGCTGGGCTTGGTGCATAGCTCACAGAGGACAGAGTCAGCTGAAGGCAGGTTTGCAGGTCTGTAGCCAGGGAAAGAAGTGCTGGGAGTGCCAAGCCCAGGCTCCTAGTGCCAGGGCAGGGCACAGACCGGAGTGTGCAGGGGGACGTACTGTGCAGCTACACAACCCTCCAGTGCTCCCACTCCCTGTGGAAAGCCCCAGCTTCTGGGCTGCAGCCCTTCTCCATGCTGCTGCCCTGGGGCAGGGTCTTGGAGAAGTATTGGGACGTCCCCTACCAGCCTGCAGTATCAATATCCCTGCAGGGGCTCCTCTGTTTGGCAGGGATGTTGCCATAGAATCATAGAATGTCAGGGTTGGAAGGGACTCAGGATGTCATCTAGTCCAACCCCCTGCTCAAAGCAGGACCAATCCCCAACTAAATCATCCCAGCCAGGGCTTTGTCAAGCCTGACCTTAAAAATATCTAAGGAAGGAGATACCACCACCTCCCTAGGTAACACATTCCAGTGTTTCACCACCCTCCTAGTGAAAAAGTTTTTCCTAATATCCAACCTAAACCTCCCCCACTGCAACTTGAGACCATTACTTTTGCTTCCCCTGCTAATTCTTCCCGGTTTGTGAGCAGCAGGTCAAGAAGAGCTCTGCCCCTAGTTGGTTCCTCCAGCACTTGCACCAGGAAATTGTCCCTTACCCTTTCCAAAAACTTCTTGGATTGTCTGTGCTCCGCTGTATTGCTCTCCCAGCAGATATCAGGGTGATTGAAGTCTCCCATGAGAACCAGGGCCTGCGATCTAGTAATTTCCGTGAGTTGGCAGAAGAAAGCCTCGTCCACTTCATCCCCCTGGTCCGGTGGTCTATAGCAGACTCCCACCACGACATCACCCTTGTTGCTCACACTTCTAAACTTAATCCAGAGACACTCAGGTTTTTCTGCAATTTCATACTTGAGCTCTGAGCAATCATACTGCTCCCTTACATACAGTGCAACTCCCCCACCTTTTCTGCCCTGCCTGTCCTTCCTGAACAGTTTATATCCATCCATGACAGTACTCCAGTCATGTGAGTTATCCCACCAAGTCTCTGTTATTCCAATCATATCATAATTCCTTGACTGTGCCAGGATTTCCAGTTCTCCCTGCTTGTTTCCCAGGCTTCTTGCATTTGTGTATAGGCACTTGAGATAACTCGCTGATCGTCCCTCTTTCTCAGTATGAGGCAGGAGCCCTGCCCTCTCGCGCGCTCCTGCTTTCTCCCGGTATCCAACTTCCTCACTTACCTCAGGGCTTTGGTCTCCTTGCCCCAGTGAACCTAGTTTAAAGCCCTCCTCACTAGGTTAGCCAGCCTGCTTGCGAAGATGCTCTTCCCTCTTCCATCACAGTCTATTACTCCTGTATGAGCAGTGGGTCCTTGGCTCTGGGCTCACTCCATGCTGCTGTCCCGGCCATGGCCGGGACGAGATGCATTGGCTGCTGCTTCTCTGCTCAGAGCTGTCCAAGGGGCATGGGAACCTCCTCCGACCCCATTGAGTGCCTGCTTATAGGGGTCAGACTCTCTAGATGGACTATATCTTCCATAATGCACTGAGAGTCATGCAACTACCATGATGCACCACACAGCTCAGTCAGACAGGAGTCTCTGAATTGCATTATAGGAGATGTACTCTTACAGGGAGCTATGCCCATAAGAGAGAATGGGAGCTGGAGCTACAGCTTCCATAAGGCAAAACATGCACAATAGAGAGATGCCATTTAATGTAAAAATAATGTGGAAAAAAAAAGCATTTTGGATCATTTCAACAAACAAATATATTCCCATTGGGATTGAACTGACATAAAATGAAGTATTTCACTTTGATTTTTCCAATGGAAAATATATATTTTTTTGGCAATTTTTGAAATTGCATTTTTTTTGTCAAAGAATTATTCTGACAGAATTTCCTGACATTACCTACCACTCCCCCTGCACAACAATGGCCACATTTATTTCTAATCCTTGGGGAGTGCACAATAGTAGTTCTCTTCTTGTTAGGTTCTATCTTTCCCACTCAAAATGATTGGCACTTGGCCCATACAGCTGTTGTTTCACTGTGTCTGCTGAAGGCATTGCACTGTAATGATTTGCATCCAGAATAATCATAGAAGCTGAAACTATTTTTTTCTTAAATAAAAGTTAATTTCTGCAGAAACAGATACAGCCCCGAAAGAACTACTGATATAACATTCAGCAGTGAGATCCAGTGGAAGGGAGATTAGATTTGGACATGGGAGATCTGGGTTCTGGTTTTGGCTCTAATGTTTGTTGTCTAATGTGACTCTATGCAAATGATTTAATCTTTTGGCTTTATCTTTTAAGGCTGTAGAAAAATGATATAATGCATTATTTGACTCCATGGCTTTGCAATTAAAAACTGCATGGTAATGCATACGCAGAAGGTAGTAGAGTTAAGGTTGCATGTGAATCATTAACTCTGGCATTTCATGACTTTTGAGTCTCTGATGGTGCAGTCTTAAGTCTCTTAGATATAAGTGTCAAGGAAATATTTAACTGTAATCTCTGGATGTGACAATATTATTCAGAAGAAAGATGTATTCTAATAAGGAGGGGAAAAAATAAAAGCCAGATCAGCAAGGTGTGATTTAGATGGGTGCTCATATCGTACCTGCCAAGGACACATTAACCCAGAAGAGAGACTTATTGTCATTTTTTGCAGTGTAAATCAGTCAAATTTGAGGAAAATATATAAAGTTAACCTTGAGGTGTTTAGTATTTTATTTCTCATCTTGGAGTGAAATTTAGTACCATAGAACTACCGGGGGGTTGGGAGGTCTGAATTCACTACAACCAGTAGGCTGGGTGTTGTACAATTCTGTAGATCCTCTGTTGCTACTAGTTCAGCCTCTAAACTCATGAAGTGGCTCCTGGGCATTCCCCCACATGAGAAATGTGGGCCACTGGAGATGCACAATCATAGACACACAATCCCTGGCTCATCCACAACCTCTTTCCCTGCTTTTCGGTTTTGCACATCTTGTGTAGAGTCCTCTGGACTCCAGCTTTGACATACCCCCACTTCTGTGCAGTGAAACCACCCAGTTCAGCATTATGGGAAGTCTCCCACAACCTTAATGTAGTTGGGTGAATTTCATTCTCTCTGATTAGGGTACACTAACTTTGTTATAGCCAGTGACATTATAGAAACCCCATTACAGTGTATTACGTGGGATAAATCTAGTATGTAAATCCTAAGTGTGACAGACTGACAATTTCCTGCAATATCCTGAATGAACTTTATAGAATTAAGTAAAACCATATTGAATTAAGTTTAATACATTTGGAGGGTATATTGCATTAAAATGCAATTGCATTTGTGGTTACTGTGGCATTGTAAGTACCTTCTCTTCTAGGGGATGTTTATGTAGTTTTTGTTAGCTACCTTTTGAAGCCCCCTTTCTGCTCCCTCTGCCCCGCAAAGAGAGGTATGCATGTACTAGTTCAAACTCAATTCTCCAGGGACCAACAGACACGGAAAGGAGTTTGGATAAAGAGCCTGCTTTTAAATTGGCTCGCGGCTTTTTCCTAATCCAGCAAACCGACAAGACCCCTGTTCCATGGTGGTCCGCAGTCCTTAGGGTAGGGTTGGAAGGCCTGGGCCTACTTAGGCCCCCAAAGACTGGGTGCTTGTTCTGAGATGAAACTGATGAACTTGTAAGCACAAGGAATACCCTTGGATTTAGGGTCACCATATTTTCCATATTATGTTTTCTCTGTAGTTTAAAAAGCACTTGCAATAAAATAAGCTTGCATGGAAAGAACTGTGTGGTAACTTATAACTGTAGCAATTACACCTGTTAACAATCTCCAAAGAAAAAGCAAGCAGTTGTTCTTGGGCAAACTGGGAATAAAAAAGTGAAGGCAGGGATCTGTGCAGCCTGGAAATACCCTGGTCAGGAGGAGGAGAAATGTTGCCGGAAAGGCAATGGGTTGAGAGCTGGAAGCCTGAGAGTGGGTGCCCTTGCTGAACCATTGAGGGGAAATATGGTGAGGTTGCCCTGAAATGTAACACTATGTATTGTTGTCTAAATATGTGCAGAGGGGAGGAACACAGCACTTTTACATGTTGCGCATAACTTTATTTTTTTATATTTTTAGACTGGTGTGTGACATGAAACCACAAAGCTAGTAAAACAAATTGGAATACCTTCATTTAGTGGGTTTCTGGGCAGAGTTAATAACACGATTGTATCGAGTAGAAAAATAAAGTTGGATCTGAATCTTGAAGCACTGTACCAGGGAATTACAGACCAGTCCGATTAATGTTGATACCTCAAAAGATCATGGAATAATTATTAAACAATCAATTGTAAGCATAAGGTTAATTGGGTGAGAGGGAATAGCCAGCATGGATTTCTCAAAAACAAATTGTGCCAAACCATCATTATTTCCTTCTTTGACAGGGTTACTGGCTTAGTGGATAGGGGGAGAGCAATAGATAAATTATATCTTAGTAAGGCTTTTGACAGTCCCACATGGCATTCTCATGGAAACTAGGGAAATGTGGTTAAATGAAATTACTATAAGTGGTTGCACAACTGGTTGAAAGACCATACTCAAAGAGTAGTTACTGATGGTTCATTGTCAAACTGAGAGGGTGCATTTAGTGCGGTCCTGCTGGGGCCAGTCCTGCGTCCAGTAGTAGTCAATATTTTCCTTAATAGCTTGGGTAATGGAGTGGATCGTATGCTTATAACATTTTGCAGAAGACCAAACTTACCAAACTGGGGTTAGAGCGGGTAGGGGGGACATTGTAAGCACTTTGCAGGACAGGATTAGAAAGCAAAACAACCTTGACAAATTGGAAAGTTGGTGTGAAATCAACAGGATGAAATCCAATAAAGACAAGTGCAAAGTACATTACCTGGGAAGGAAGAATCAAATGTATAACTACACAATGGAGAGTAAGTTGCTAGGTGGTAGTACTTTTTGAAAAAAATCTCTGGGTTATAGTGGATTGCAAATTGAATGAATATAAATGAATGTGATGCAGGTAGCAAAAGAAAAAAAAGGCTAATATCTATCTGAAGTGTAGTAACAGGAGTGTTGTATGAAAAACGCAGGAAGGAATTGTCCCACTCTTCTCTGCACTGGTAAGGCCTCAGCTGGAGTATTGTGTCTTGTTCTATGAGCAGCACTTTAGGAAAGATGTCCAGAATGATAAAATGATAAAAACGAATGATAAAAATTTAGAAAACCTGACCTATGAGGGAAGTTTTTTTGTGTTGGCTATGTTTAGTCTTAACTGAAGACTCTTAAGAAAATGGTGACTGAGGGTGGACATAAGTCTTCAACCATTTTATAAAGAGGACAGTGATCAATTGATCTCCATGTCCATTGAAGGCAGGACAAGAAGTCTAAATCTGTACCAAAGGAGAGTTAGATTAAATATTAGGAAAAACTTACTGACTATAAGTGTAGTTAAACTGTAGAATAGGCTTCCAAGGGAGGCTGTGGAATCTGTCATTGGAAGTTTTTAAGAACAGGTTGGACAAATGCCTCTCAGGGATGGTCTAGGTCAGTGGATCCCAAACTTGTTCCGCCACTTGTGTATTGGAAGCAGCAGCCAGTACGTCCCTCAGCCCGCGCTGCTTCCAGCATCTCCCATTGGCCTGGAGCAGCGAACCGCGGCCACTTGGAGCCGCCATCGGCCGAACCTGGAGATGTGGCAGGTAAACAAACCGGCTGGCCCGCCAGGGGCTTTCCCTGAACAAGCGGTGGAACAAGTTTGGGAACCACTGGTCTAGGTTTACATGCTCCTGCCTCAACGCAGAGGGGCTGGACTCATTGTTTTCTCGACGTCCCTTCCAGCCCTACGTTTCTATGATTCTATAATGCAGTATATAGTAACACTGAAGGAAAAGGCTTCAGATGAGTAAAAAAAACATGACTGCATAGAAGTAGAATTGGGTTACATACACAGGGTCAGAATATGCAATCCTTACTCAAGTTGGTAGTCCCATTGTGGTCAACAGGAACTACTTGTGTGAACAATAATGACTTGGATAAGGACTATATAATTTATAGGTTCATAGATTTGAAGGCCAGAAGGGACCATTGTGATTGTCTAGTTAGACCTCCTATATAACACAGACCACAGAACTTCCCCCAAAATAATTAACAGAATGTATCTTTTAGGGGAAAAAAAAATCCTGTCTTGATTTAAAAATTATCAATGATGGAGAAATCTCTATGAACATTGGTAAATTGATCCAATGGCTAATTACTCTCATGTTTAAAAAATTGTGCCAATTTCCAGACATTGGATCATGTTATTACTTTCTCTGTTAGATTGAAGAGGCTGCTATTAAATATTTGTTCTCAATGGAGATACTTATAGATAAGGCTACCTTTTAGTCATGGGTATTTTTAGTATAAGTCATGGACAGATCACAAACTTATACTACATACTCCTGACTAAATCTTGGGTGGGGAGGTGTCCCGGGGGCACCATGGGTACTCGTGGAGGGGGCGGCCTGTGGGCTTGAGGTGGGGGGAGCGGCTCAGGAACACTGCTGGTGCTGGGGGCAGGGGTGGTGGGGCTGACTGGCTCCCTACCCGGCTCTTCACAGCTCCCCGGAAGCAGCAACATGTCCCTCCCTCAGCTCCTAGCTCCACACGCTGCCATTGCCTCAAGTGCCAGTTCCTCAGCTCTTATTGGCTGGGAACCGTAGCCAATGGAAGCTGCAGGGGCAGTGCCTGCAGGCAGAGGCAGTGCGCGGAGCTAGGAGCTGAGAGGGAGGGACATGTTCCTGCTTCCAGGCAGCCTCCCAAGGTAAGCACTGCCCAGAGCCCTCATCCCCAGCACCCCAGCCCTGAGCCCCCTCCCACATGCACCCAAACTCCTGCTGCTGCTCGGAAGGCGGGGGAGGTAGTCTGAGGCTGCCCCAGCAGCAGCCAGTGTGGCTGACCCAGGGGCCACCTAAGCTCCTCAGGCGGCCTCCGGGCCAACTGCATCAGCCGCTGCAGAAGTCACGGAGGTTCCGGAAAGTCACAGAATCCGTGACTTCTGTGACGAATTCACAGCCTTATTTAAAGACTATATCAAGTAGTGCCTTAACCTTCTCTCTTTTAAGCAAAGTTGATTGAACTCTGTGAGTCTCACTGTAAGGCATGTTTTTAACCCTTTAATCATTCTTGTGGCTCTTCTCTGAACCCTCTTGAATTTACCAGCATTCTTCTTGAATTTCCATCCTAATAGTACATACTGTGATCCCTTCTGTTATATGATAAAATCTGAACAAATGTGTAGATGCTCATATAGGTCTTGTGTGATACCCATCAATCTATGTTCTGTTCACCCATTCCCCAAGTTATTAACTAATCAGGCTGGTATGTGACTCACCTCCATCTTCATCTAATCATGTTTGTGTGCTGTTCATAAACTTTTGATTATAATGTGAAGAAGAGCTATAAATGATCCTGACATCAACATGCCCCCTCCAACCCCCAAACTTTCCTGTTAAACTCTGAGAGAACTGGTGCACTTCTCTACCAATTTTTTTTATAGAAGGCAATGTTTCTTAAAGCATATCAGTCAATAATGAATAGTTAAACTCCCAAGGAGAAGTTTCAGCCAGAGCCTAAACTTCAATCTTCCTTATTGATCAACTTTATTCATAGATTCTAAAGCCAGAAGGGAACTCTGTGGTCTGGTCTGTCCTCCTCTATAACACAGGCCATAGGACTTCCCTAAATTAATTTCTGTTTGAACAAAAACATATCTTTTCAAGAATTTAAAAATTCTCAATTTAAAAATTGCCAGTGATGGAGAATCTGCTGTGACTGTTTGTAAATTATGCAAGTGGTTAGTTAGACTCAATTTTTTTTAAAAAAAATATGCTCTATTTAAAGTCTGTCTAACTTCAACTTCCAGTCATTACACCTTTTCTCTGCTACATTGATGAACCCATTTTCAAATACTGGTTTCCTATGTAATATATACGGACTGCTAAGCAAATTGACCTCCTTGAGTCTATCACTATCAGTCATGTTTTCCAATCCTTTCATCATTCTCGTGGCTCTTCTCTGAACCTCTTCAATTTTTCAACATCCTTCTTGAACTGTGGACACCAGAACTGGATGCAGTATTCTGGCAGCAGTCACATCAGCATCAAATACAGAGGTAATACAACCTCCCTGGCTATATTCAAGGTTCCCCTATTCATACATCCAAGGATCGCATAGCCATTTTCGTATTGTGTCACACTGGGAGTTCATGTTCAGCTGATTACCCATCAACAACCCCAAATCCTTTTCAGAATTGCTTTTCAGGATAGAGGCTCCCCCATGTGCTAAGCGTGGCATATATTCTTTGTTCCTATATATATAACATTACATTTGCATTTAGCTGAATTTAAAACACACATTGTTTGCTTGTGTCCAGCATACCAAGCAATCCATCTCTGTGTCAGTGACCTGTCCTCTTCATTATTTACCGCTTCCCTAATTTCTGTGCCCCCTTGGGAAGTCACTGTTCCTGTCTCAGAGTCCAGGCACAGCCCTCTAGCTGTGCTGTTCAGGGAGATTGCCCCCTTGTGGGGAGAGTGAAAGTAGTCCAAACAGAAATTCAGTATGTTTCCGTAGCCTGGAAATTCCTAGGCCTTCAGGAAGACAGATGTGCATACAAAGAAAATAAAAGGCTATAAGAGTTAAGGGACAACTATGGCATCAAGGCTGCAAGCACCAGAGATGGATGAAAGGTCTGAGTCAAGGAGACAGAAGAGATAGAATTGTCTTAGTATGCACTTCTTGTCTAAGAAAAGCACTTCTGTCTTTGAGATGTTTAGCAGAAGGGATGTGAGGGACAAATTTTAGTCAAAGGCGTCGGAGAAGATTGAGAAGAAGTGGTCATTGAAGATGTTGGAAGATATGTACAGTGTAAAATAATCAGTGTGAAGCGGTGGATAAATAAAGAATGCAACAGCTGTCTCTACCTTTAACTTCAAGTGCTAACATTGTGTAAGAAGGCAGCAGAGGGTTGAAAATTGAGCTGTCTCCTGAGCTGAAAGTACAGTCGTACCTCAGATTTACAAACACCTTGAGAATGGAGGTTATTTGTAACTCTGAAGAAAGCGTTATGGTGATTCTTTCAAAAGTTTACAACTGAACACTAAACTTCATACAGTTTTGAAACTTTACTATGCAGAAAAAAATGCTGCTTTCACACTTTTTTTTTTAGTAGTTTAATACAGTACTGTACTGTTTCATTTTTTTTCTTTTTCTGATTGCATACTTCAGGTTCCAAATGAAGCGTGTGGTTGACTGGTCAGTTCGTAACTCTGGTGTTCATAACTCTGAAGTTCTACTGTACGGTCAGACAATGAGAGACATTTAATAGGAAGGAGTAGAAACATGACAAGATGGCATTGGAAATATCTGCAGGTGAGCCAAGGGGAATGGAATGGTCCAAAGTGTCCACAGTTATGGATTGGTTGAAGGTACAAGGTGGAATGGAATTTCTGACAATGGCAGCTGTGAATGCAGCACGATTTGAGAGACTGGATGAAATGATAGAAAAAAGACAAAAGAAGGTGGCTCTCGTAAAAGACTGGATGATCTGAGGAAGATCTCGGGGGACTAAAAACAAGGGGGAAATAAAGTGGAATTAGAATAGGACGGGGGGAATTAGTGGGAAGAGACATTTGAGGTGGCAATATTATTGGGTAAAATGTAATTTAGATTGAGAAAAGGGAGTTCCTTTTATTTGGCAGCAGAAAGGAGAGGACAGGTAAAAACAGTGGTGAGGAGGGTTTAGTCTTTTAAAGGGAGCAAGCATTATCAGCACTTTGGAAAAGCAGAAGTGGAAACTGGACTTTGCAACTCCATCAAATAAAATGTCATTGGTATACCTGAGAATTGTTAGAATTTGACACCCACGGCTTCCCATAATATGTAGATAATTCCAGCTCTTAACATTTCATCCACTTTGATCCTCTAACTTTTCTCCTTTAAATCTGAGGTTTAATAAGGCAGTTGGGCAATAGGATTTATATTAGCAGTGTCAGTGTGGCATTTGATTAAGCAAATCTTTCTAGGTTTATTATTTAAAATGCTGGATTCTCATTGCTAGGGCTTAATTCCTGTCTTTCTAATTTTATTACAATTGTAGATTCAACTTGCATTTTAATTGTCAGTAGTTTTTCAGAGTCCTTATTCTGTTCTGGATTGTTAGAAAACCAGAGATGCTTATGTCTGTCTTAGACTTTTTATTTCTACAGATATGCACTTTATGGTTGGAGGCCTGGTTTGGTTGTGTGTGTGTGTGTGTGTGTGTTTCCACTCATGAGGACACCCTGTGGAATGTAATATCTCAATTACAAGGCCCCAAGGAAAAGGGTTATTGAATAACAGAGCTTAGGTTTTCTGACCCTTACCTTATAACAAAACCCTTTTTAAAAAACTAAGTTTTACTTTCAGACGGTCCTCCCATGGAACTGGGTGGAGCTATAATGAAACTACATTACTATATCGGTAGTTCTGTACTTTTGTTCTTGTGGACTGGCTTGGCTGCCCCAATAAGACTATCTATTGATTTTTAGCTTTAAGATAAACCAAAAGCTCCTTTTTTTTTCCTTTTAAAAAACTATCAGACATGTTTGCATGGGTAAACATATTAATGCCGGTGCGATGGCTAGGTTTGCCAACTTTGTAATTGCATAAAACCAAAAACCTCTTCCCCGCCCCTTCCCTGAGGCCTCACCCCTTCTGAGGCCCTGCCTCTACTTGCTCCATCCCCCTCCCTCAGTGGCTTGCTCTTCCTCACCCTCACTCACTTTCACTGGGCAGGGGGTTGAGGTGTGGGAAGGGTCTTGTCTTCAAAATTATAGCTCACGTGAACACATGCTACTGGCTAAATTAATTCTGTACCTGCATAAAGAGTAAGGACATTGGCAGAAATTAAAATTTAAAATGTAAAAATACATTTTATAAATCAAGATTCAAACATAGTCCTATTTAGTGGGAAAATATTTTTATTTTCATGCTGTGTGTATTTCACAATATTCAAACCCCTTGAAATACAGATGTATGCTGAAATGGAAATATCCAACCTTTTTATTTCAGTAGGAGCCAATAAATGTTCTCTTTAAAGTTCTAGTCTTGATAAAAAGACAATGCTGAGTTCTTCTTACCAGAAACTGAAAAAAAATCTGCTATTATATTTGATTTCTCCTAGACCTCTACAGAAATCACAATATTCTATATGATAGAATGTGTAATACATAAAACTATTAAAAACAAGAAGAACATAAACCCAACATTATCAGTGTATTAAAGTTGTAGTTTAAACATACAAAACCCAGGAATCTCTTAGTGAAGGGGATTACTACAAGCACCTTAACTCTGACCTTGCATGCATTATGCTTGGTGCACTCAGATTTTAAGGCCAGAAGGAACAATAATAATCTTCTATTATTGGGTATAATGTTTCTTATTTAATGCTTACATTGTACTACTGGTGGCTGATTATTTTCATGAGTTCATTTTTAAATATATAATGGTCACTATGCCTTATTGTAAAATAGCAATAATTGTCTGCTGCTATATGAGGTCACTGCATTTCATTTGTTCATTTACAGTGTAAGTCTTGACACAGCAGCGACTGCTTTAAACACCAATTCATCTTAACCTGCTCCAAACTGGTTTATGCAACGCAGTGGTACAAACACCAGCAGCTGCTGGTGTCCCCATCTACACTAATGCTTCTAGCATGGTAACTAGTGGACTACCGCACCAGTGTTAGCAATGATGGAAGTTTTCTTTAGAATAAAAAAAGACTAATGCAATTGGGGGAAGGGGAAGAGAGAGGCCATCTTTTGAAAATCTGATTAGGTGTGGCAGCAGGAGGCAATTTGCTCGTGACAATATTTTGTTCCATTGACTGCTGTCATTGTTTCTTACACTTATCACATCTTGTCAGTGAAACTGCATGTCACCAAATTATGTTCTGTTACTACAGAGTGTTTTGGTCTAGAAATGTACTTAAGCATGTGAGCAGTTTCGTTGAGGTTAGTACACTTACATGCTTAAATTAAGCATATAATTAAGGACTTTGTAGAGCCTGCTTGCAGAAAGAAATGTGAGGCATCTGTGGAAAATAAATTGAGATGAAGCTGAGATGCACACAAACTCTTTTTGGGGGGTCAAATCAGGAGATGTTCATCTTGGGACATTGTCTACAATGGATTTATTTCTAATGAGTGATACATTTTATCTGATACATGATGTTGTATGATTCATTATTACTAATATATGATATTCTGTTTCACATAGAAAACAGCTATTGAATTAAATTCTGCCCTAGTTAACTCCCACTGACTTTAATCGGAGTTACACATATATAACTGAGAAAAGAATTTGGCGTATAGTGTTTTAAAAGTACTGCATACTGAGCTTTCAAGAATAAATTTTCTGAATTTTATTTAGGGGCCAGAAGTTCAGCCATCTGTTTCCTAATCCATTCCACGTAAGTAAGTGATAATAATGTTAATATGTGAGTTGATGCTCCACAATGGCCTACACTGCTAACACATAAATGCAAAGGCTAAACTGAGACCTTTATTTTTGCAGCTATTACAGACCATTACTGAAGCAGAAACTCATGTTCTGTTAATGTTATCGCTCTCTCAAATTGAAAATGAACTGTGACTTTCTCAACGCTTTTAAAGTAGTCTGTGTTTGAGTTCTTTTTTGTTGTGGAGAAAACTCAAAATGGCACCTATATTTGGGCACATGTTGGAAATACTACAAATGCACAGAATTAATAGATTTTTTTAAGGTCAGAAGGGGCCACTGGGATCAACTAATCTGACCACTCAGAGCATATACTTTCACCTAGTGGAATTTTATCTGTGCATTTAAGCTCCAGTTCAACCTTAGGTTATTGGGCTATCTTTCAGAGAGACATCCTGACCTAAAACCTCCAAGTCATGGAGATTTTACCATGTTCTTTGGTGACCTGTACCAGTGGGCAATTAGCTTCACTGTTAACTATTTTCATTTTATTTCCAGTTTAATATTTGCTTTCTTCAGCTATAGCCATCATATCTTGTTATGTACTTGTCTTGCTATGTTAGTCTTCTAATACAAGGTATTATATTATCTGAAATATTTGCTTTCGGCAATGATCAACATGTAACTATTAGTTTACAAAAAACTGAGTGATAAGAATGAGCATAAATCTATCTTGCAGTAATACAGCACATTAAAATGTAAGTTCTATACCAAAGGATATAAAATACCAGGTAATAAGTAAGGTCAGCAATGACATTTTCAATTTTTTACAGTCATTGTTATAATGGACACCAGATTGGCTGGTTTAATACCATCCATATTAGATTCAGAGAAATTCATAAATGGTGATTAGACAGTAAAGGTTGGTTATTTTTGTCATGTTTCAGAATTTTACACTTCTTTCTAACAAGATTATATATTTTGTGAGGGGGAAAAACTGACTCTGGGTGCAAATGGATTTGCCAAGCCTGCAGTAGTAGAATGGTGAACAGCTGTAGGTAGGAACCAAACAAAATAATCTACTTTTTTTTAATGGCAGATTCTTAACTTATTTTAGAGCAATGGATAGACACAATGGCCTATTACTTTTTGCATTTGCATTAACATCTCCCTAACTTTTTGGGGGGGTTGGGGGGCTGGGGAGGGGCAGAGGAGACAGTCACGCCAATATGGAATTACCCCTTATCAAAACATAGAGTACAAAACTACCCATTGCCAAAAGGCTTTGTGAAAGAGACCACGTGAAGAATGAAGATGATTGGTAGAAATCGATGCTTTGGAAGTAGTTCTGCAAACTACCCCCATTGCCCCCACCAGCTCCTATTGGTGGTGGTTGTATGATAGGGTAATAACTTTAAGCTCAGTTATTTTCATATATATTGTTACTCTTTTTTTTTGGTGTTCAGTTTATACTAGTGAAATAGTGAGAGCTGCAGCAGCTGCTTTAGTTAAGGTTGCTTCATTATTTCCGCTCAAACCCCTTGTTTTAGCCACTCAGTGTACTGTATATCTACACTGCAATGTAATCAGACTCAGTCTTGAGCCCAAACCCCTCCCTTCCATCTACACAAACATCTCTCAGACTCTGGCTTGGACCCCTAGGGCTATGTGGGAGTGGAGAGTTCAAGTCCAAATCAAGCCAGGATCCAGGGTAGGACCCTATTGCTTTGCATTGTAAACACAACCTACCCATGGTTTGGGTCTTGGGAGTCCACCAAAAGTACCCCACAGTCCTCTCTATCTCAAGAATCATCAACTGATTCCAGGGAAAGGGAAACAACCTTTCTTGGTGCAGTGCAGCAGCACAGTGAGACAAAATTTAACCTTTCCGTTCACTTTTGACCACTGAGCTGTAAACATACCATCAAATAGTCTTCTGTGTTTGCAATGGAGACTGAACAGAAGAAGTATTTTCCAAAGTGTGCTGCTCCATGGGTCACAGGAGCACAGCCAGGTTTCGGTAAATTTCTGGTGCAAGGCCAGCAAAACAGTGGACTTTAATAAGAGTACCAGTAATTATCACATTTACCTGCAAAGAAGCTAGTAGCATTGCAAATTTACCTGACCCGTGCAGGGAGCAGATTAAGCATCAGAAGGCTGTGTATGGGAAAACCAGAATAGCACTTCAGGCAACTTGCTTACATCATGACCATTTTATGAGCAGTTTGCCAACTTTCTGGGCACTGTACTGAGCACAGAGCACACAGTAGTGTATGATGACCTGGTCAGCTGGAATAGCCCCCTTTTAGCCCCAGAATCCAGCACGGGGACTGATGGGAACCAGCAGTAGGCACCAAGTGAAGTCGGCCAAGTGACTTTGTAGCTGACAATGATCTCCGAGGAGGCTATCCCTCAGGAGCAGCAGCAGCCCATGCTGGGGCTGTACTCAGAGGAGCTTTTTGTTGCCTTACCTGTGGAACAGCCTTCCACAGAGCTTGCCGCAGATACAGAAGGGACAGAAGTTGCACCGGAGCCTGGTGAGTTTCTGGCTCCATTTTAATGTTTGCTAATATAAGAATGTGAGGAATTTCCTTTCTGTGAATCAGTGTAAAAGTTATAAGAAGTCCCAGATAGCAGTGTGTATCTGTCAATAGTGGATTGTATGCCAGCCGCTTGGCTCTTTCCCTTCCCATCCCTCCCCTCCCCCACCACATGTGGTTCAAAATAGTGACCGGGAAATACAAATACTGTAGTAAAAATATCTTGAAAGTAAAGTTATAGTGGAGAGATGCAGATTTTTGCTAAGGCATCCCTGTTTGTTGGAAAATAATAACCTTACATTGGCATGCCTGCAAGTGCGCTGCTCTGTAACCACTCAACAAAGTGATAAACTGCAGGTAACAGTAAACTATTTAGTGGGGGGGAGGACATGTGTTCCATTTATAAATCTAGTCCATGTTAGTTAAAGGTAGTCCATGAAGTGCACAAATGACAACATTATTTGTCCTAAATTCAACTGGGGGTTGAAGTTTTGTTCAGAAATGTGCTGGGGAGGGGAGAGAGAATGGCTGTGGACTTCTATGCATTTCCATGCAGCCATAACAGGCTAAGCCATGTGGAAGCTAACACAGCATCCTATGATTCCCTTCTGAATTCCGATCCATTCCTGTGTGCCAATAACTGCAAATTGTTCCTGAATCAGCAACTCCCGACAGGCAATCATGTTTGAGGGAAGGGCTTATTTTCCAGGGCCATCTTGGTAGCTGACCAGCCTATCCTCTCATAGATATGCTGCTGTTCAGTCACTATACATTTGAATACTTTGGTTGCATATACTGCTGGTTTCCCACCAGCAGCATGAAATAGCATCTTCCTTTGCCAACCAGGCACCACAAGAACTGTTATGTCCTCCAAAATGTGGAATGCCTGAAATGATAGACAAATCTTTTGCAGCACAGCCACTAGCAGCCTCCCCGTAAACCCAAGTAGTTCTGCAACTTTTAGGGGGCGGGGAAGCATCTTTTAATTTTTAAATTACCATTCTCTGCAATTCTTTCACAGTGATTAACAACAGGCTGCATCCAGGGAGCTTCTGTGATCTGAAGCATCCCTCTCACAGTATATTGAAGTTCAGTTTAGAAAAGCAATATTTTATGTTCTTAAAATTCCACAGGATTTTTTCTGTGTTCCTGCTCTGAACTATTTGAGGCAATAACCCTCTGTGTCTTTTCCTGTTCCAGACCCCTCAACCTCTACAGGCTGCAGAACCTCTGCAGCTCACTCACCCTGCAGCAGAAGCCTGGGCCAGTGTTTCCATGATGAACTTACGGTTGAAAATCTGGACCAGGGCAACAAGCAGGTCAAGCACCAGAAACACAGGGACTTAAGGCTAGAAGAAGGGCATGGCGAGAGGCAAGAGGAAATGCTCGGGCTGGCTGCACAGCTTGAGGGCAGGGTTTCATCATGGGAGGAGGCATATGCTTTGCTGTTCCTGGAACAGGAATGCAGCAAAGGGAGGAGGACAGATCTTAGTAGAAAGAACGGTTTGCGTGGTGGATATCACTAATGGCCACAAGAGCACCTGCTGCATTACCCATACCACTCCCTGTGTCCCCTCTGCAGTACCCTGTGCTGAAGTCCAAAAACAGCTTGGAAAACTCCATTTGTGGGTGTCTCATGCAATCGTGCCCTGTGAGCTACTGGGCATGGCAACTTTGCCCCATGCAGTCCTCCATATTGACCCCCCCCTTCCTGTGGCTACCTCTGTGCCACTCCCCTGGCTCCAAATGCATGCCAAATGGGGAAAGAAGGGAAAGAAGACTGGGGGTTCAGGGGACATGCAAGAGTAGGGGATTTCTATTTGTACATGATTTTACGGTTTGGACTAGTTTATGCACTTTGGTTTTTGTTTGTTTGTTTGTTTTCTTTAGGGTTCTGTTGTTACTTCTGTTCTGGTGTGGTAATGGCAGCTGTCCTGCATGGCAAGGGGTTAATATTGTACTTTTAAAATGCATGCTTATTAATCAGTACTTTTATTTTATCAAGAAAGTTTATTGGTATCCTCCAGGTCCATTACGCCTCAAAACCCTGACAAAGCAAAAATCAGACAAGGCAAAACCAGTGTCCTTTTAATAGACCAGCCTGGCCAAAACAAGTCTGGTTCCCATATCTAGCTTGCCTTTCATCCTACACATCATTTAATCTAACACTGATAGCCAGCCTACTGACCCAAGACTCAGGGAAGGTTCTTCATTCTAAACTCACTGCGCTGCCATTGGCTCTCAGGGATAAAAATGGACTGTTCAAAGTGCAGGAAGTAGTACTGAACAGCAGAAAGTAATCTACTAGAAAATAAACCATGCCTATAGAAGTGGAAGAGATTGCACCACAGGTGCACACAGCAGGGCTTCTCCCCTCTCAACTCTCCTCTATCATATATCTTGGACTACCTTTTTGCCTTAAATAACTTGGATGTGTCTCTGATTCCATTAAAGTTCACTTAGCTACTATTTCTGCCTCCCCCAGGAAGGATTTTTGGTATTTGCTCACCCTACTACCTATACACTTATTAAGGGCTTTCCCAGATGTCAGAGAACACACCGCTGCATGAGATCTGAACTCTGTCTTCAAGTCCCTCGTGAAACCTCTCTTTGAGCCATTAGCCAAATGTTTCCTGCTACATTTGTCAGTGAAACATGCCTTTTTAGTGGCAATCATTTCCACTAGGAGCACAGCAAGGTTGGGGTCTTAATGACTGGTCTCTCCTACCTGCCCCTCATACTGTGTTCTACTGGGAAAAGGTTTCTCTTAGACCACTAAAGATCCTACTTTTAATAAAGTAGGGGTAGTCAATTATTTTTTTGTCAAGGTCCAAATTTCTTGGTCAAGGTACAATCAAGGTCCAGACTCAAGAGAAACATTTTCACACTGCAATAAAAATAATTATAATAAGTAAGTAAAAAGGTTTTATGGTCCATTCCAAAGCATCTGGCAGTCTGGATTTGGTCCTCAGTCTGCCTATTGAGTACTCCTGAACTAAAGTAACCTCAGATTTGCATATCAATCAGGACATTTAAGGCTTTTTTTTTTTAAACCCTAAATCTCACCACTCCAGGGAGAAATTCTCTCTTCACACTTTAGACACTAGAGCTTTGGCTCTAGAAAGAACCCAAACCTCTTAGAGCAGTGGTGGGCAACCTGTGGCCCACACGCGGCCCATCAGGGTAATTCACTGGCCGGCCATGAGACAGTTTATTTACATTGACCGTCCGCAGGCATGGCCTCCCACAGTTTGCAGTCAATGGGAGCTGCAGGAAGCAGCAGCCAGCACGTCCCTGCAGGTTACCCATCACTACTTTAGAGCTTCCTCCAGATGGTTTGTTTCTTTATTTCTTTTCAGACAGAGTTGAAGGGACCCCTATCTCAACCCAAAGATTTTCCAAATGGGTCTCTGGCTGTATTCTATCTTGTTATGAGATTGCTAATTGCATGTCCCCTTGTAGAGTTATACCCCGTTTTACCAGATCACCGTTTACATTGAGAGCACTGTTAAAGAATATTCCAATTGCAGAAATCTATACAGCTGCCACTGGGCTTCAGTTTATATCTTTTAGAGGCACTATGTTCTGGTTCATACCTCCAAAGCAGATGTTGCCTTTGAACCTGTCATTTTTCATCAGTCTTATACTGAGCTTATAAGCACCCACCTCCTGTAGGAAGTACTGCTTGTGAATTGCCTAAAGTGGAGCACCCATAGGGACATTACTTGAAGGAGTGGTTACTTACCTTGTACAGGTTTCAGAGTAGCAGCCGTGTTAGTCTGTAGTCACAAAAAGAAAAGGAGTACTAGTGGCACCTTAGAGACTAACCAATTTATTTGAGCATAAGCTTTCATGAGCTACAGCTCACTTCATCGGATGCATTGAGTGGAAAATACAGTGAGGAGATTTATAGACACACAGAACATGAAAAAATGGGTGTTATCATACACATTGTAAGGAGAGTGATGACTTAAGATGAGCTATTACCAGCAGGAAAGCGGGGGGGGGGGAAGGGGGAGGAAGAAAACCTTTTATAGTGATAATCAAGGTGGGCCATTGCCAGCAGTTAACAGAAACATCTGAGGAGCAGTGGGGGGGGGGGGGTGGAGAATAAACATGGGGAAATAGTTTTACTTTGTGTAATGACACATCCACCCAGAATTTTTCACAAGAGGATGTTAACCATTTGGCAAATATTTCTTTGTTTTATCTTTCAGTATAGCAGCCTTTTGTGGTTACATGACAGTTTTCTGGACAATGAAAACCTGCCTTCCGTTTTCACCAGGGGTGAGAAAAATAACCATACTTCTAAATAAGGCAGCAAAAGCAGGACAAAACCCCACCTCTTCTGCCTTTGCCTTGGTTTTGTAGGTACTGAAATTACAACTTTTCCGTCACATCAAAGTCAAGTTATATTGGAAATTAGAGCTCTGCAAGTAAAGATATCCAACAATAATTTTTACAGTATTTAGAACTGAAAAATGTGTGGTAACCAGCTTTGGCAAAAAACGTCTGTTCTCTATCAGAGTTGCCCACCATCCAGCATACACTGAGAACACATCTTGTTAGTGGCTTTGTTATAGACTGTAGCAGACAAATCCAATGTCACTGAAAGGTTTATGTTTGGAAGTAAACATATTTTTCAGGTTCTACTGTCGATATAATAAATTAAATTCAACAAACCTCTAAGAAGCTCTCAGAGGGTTGTCCATTTTCACAAACTCAGCAAAATTATATCAAACCAACTGGTAGGTTTCGACAGATACATTATAGGAAAAAGTAATTTTCTGTTATAGAAAAAATTCTTTCCTCAACATTTGTAGATGACTCAACACTTCGCTGAAAATGAAACTGGTGCAGTGACCCTGCATTTTTAACATCTTACTGTGCAATGTTTAGGCAATCTTTCAATACAACTATGTGTAATGGGGAAATAAAAACACCTCCAATTCCTTGAAAATGTGCATTTGCTCTGGGAGATGAAATTGGTTTGTTAGAATATTGAACAGCAGTTTCAGCTGAGCTGGGCAGATCGCAGAGATATAAAAATGCAAGGTACATTAATCTTGAAAATTATTTAGTAGCCATTGTGTAAGAAGGCACAAGCATTGTTGATCTTTTAAATTGTTCTTTTAGTAAATTTCTCCAAATATATGCACTGTCAATATATTACAATGGTTATCCAATATGATTAGATAATGAATAACTCTTTGCAGTGATGGGTGGCACCTGCGGAATCACAAATCATTTGAAAAACATTAACTCTTACAACACCGCTGAGCTATGTTCAGTATTCACATTTTACAGTCAGGTAAATTGAGTCTCGAGGAGGTTAACCAATTTGTCTGAAAGTACATAAGAGACAAGAATACAGCTCAGTAGTCCTGATGTGTTCAACTGTACTAATCACTTGACAATACTACTTGATTGTACACTTGTTTAATATGAGTATCCAGCATCCAAAGTCAGTTGGCCTATAGATAGGCTTAGCAGACCTTTTAAAAAATAATGTTAATGGAATATCAATGTCTATTTTTAAGCATTTTTCCCTTTTTTTTTTCAATTTAATTTTTCAATGTTGATGATCAGACAATTATTTAATGACAGTAGATACTGAGATTCAAAAAGGTAAAGATTTGTAGCTGTTAAAACATAAATTGTCAACATTGTCTATCAAAATATACAAAGTAAATACCTGTAAATCAAATGCTATTTAAGTTCTCAAGCAGCATTTTTCTTATTTGCCTATTTGTAAATTTCTATCATTATTGATGGAAATATATTTTTCATCACTTTGTGTGTTGTGAAATCAATGTTTACCAACATTTATAGATAAAAGTCTAATCCTTCCAAGCCTACCTCTAGATTAAGGCCTACATTTTCAAGCATGCACTTCTGCATGTGCTCAGTCTGCATGCATTCATTAGTCAATGTGTGTGCTAGTCAGGATTGTGTACACCTTGATTTATGTGCATATGTCAGGTGCAGGATGCATGGACCTTTTGATGTACTCACTTTTGAAAATATGGGTTTAAATCTCCTTAATTCCAGATATTCAAAGACTAAAATGGATAAGTGACCATATGTTTCTGAATCTTCCTTTTTTCAGTATTTTGTCCCAGTTTTTGCAAACCCCAGTAGACTAGACACAATGAAGAGCCACCAGTCACCTGACCTAGTGAAAACAACAGCAGATGGAACACGTTACACATGAAGACCACCAATTTAGGCATGTTACCAGTTCTTGTTGTTGTTGTTTGTTATATTATTTATTTTATTTGTATTACCATAGTGCGTAGGAGCTCTATCCATGGACCAGGATCCCACTGTGCTAGGTGCTGCACAAACAGAACAAAAGACTGTCCCTGTCCCAAAAACTTTACAGGAAACAACAGATGGATACAGGTGGATGAGAAAGTACAAACAAACAATGAGAAAACCTTAGGTAGCATGATAGACAGTGGTCTCAGTACAAAGCTAAGGGGAGGGAAAGGGTCACCTTGTATTTTGTCTTTGATATCTTCCAAGAAAAGACAAAAGTGAGATCCTGTGCACAGAGAGAAGTGGAGTCAGGAGGAGGGAAGATTTTGAGGAGTGAGCCAAAGGCAGTGAAAAGGCAGCTGGGATTGAGTATGTGGGATTCAGTTAAATTGGAAAATTAGAATAGTGCAGTGATTAATCCAACAACTCTTGTACAAGAGTCCATTCCCCATGATTCAAAGAGTTGCTTTGTTTCTGGCAAGTAACAAGACTTACAGGTCCTGAGCAATACCATCATCCTCTACAGGGGGATACTGATCTAGTCTGAGCTGACCTCTGTGCCATTTGTATCTTCCCCTGTGCCAAACTGGAGCAAGAAATAGAGAAGGGGTACAGGAGCCTGTTTCTGGGAAGAGAATGTGTGACAGAGAATTTGGTGGGGAGGGGGGTAGGAAGCAGGGGAGATGAGAACCAAGGAGGGAAGAGGAAAGACAGGGTAGGTGGAGGGGTAAGATGAGAGAGAGATGGACCAGACAGAGGAGAAAGACAGCTCCTTGTCCCTCCTGCCTCTGTTTTTTCACTTTCCAAATCTCATCACCCAAAATGTAGTTGGTATCAGGGTCCCATTATGTTGTATGGTTGGTTTAAAAAGGAACAACAAGTGCATAGTAGTTAAGTTAATTGGAGACTGCTAGTTGTGTGGAAAAAAATCAGTGGCAATATAGCTGCTTTTTTCTATCATATTATAGGAAGAAAATAGTGCTCTGTTAATAAACACATGAACAACTTTCACTGGTATCGCTACAGTTTCAAAATATGTTGACATCTTGTACACTCCTCTACAGTTTGGAACGACATGCTTCCCAGATGACTTTGAATTACCCCAGAGTCTTCTGATGGTGGAAAAAAAGCTAAACATTGTCAATAATCTTTCCAAACAGCTTCAAAGGTAAGAACCAATGACCTGTCCAAATGATTATGAACAGATATGCAGGACATGTGAGGAAACTATCTGCAGATTTTTTTAAACAAAAGTCTAAGGGTCATTCACACTCTCTGCCACTAGTAAATATTCAAAATCAAGATTACCAAATTAACTGTGCCTGTTGTTTTGTTTGTATGTACACATTGGCATCTAGGTAGCAAAAAATATTAGGTTTTTTTTTTGTTTTTGAAACAACCGCTTGCCTACTGAAGTGTCCTAGATAGGTGAGCAGGCAGCATTTTTGTGAGAAGAGGAAAACAGGGTGAAATGCCACGCTCTCTCTTCCAGAGGAAATGTTAAAACCCTTTACCAGCAGCAGCAAAAAGACTTGGGGCTAAGTCCTAATTCTGCTCAAATAAATGGGAACTGGCCATTGATTTCAGTCCATCTGTTTTGTTTTTATAATCTTTTTCCAGAGCAAAATGTCTCCTGTTTGTGGTGTAATGAAGCACTTTGTGTCAAGATGTCAAATGGTTTCATGACAAGAAAACAGTACTGCTATTAATGTCAAGGAATAATGTAAAAATGATATAAAAATCTACTAGAATTCTTTGAGGGGGTCAACACGCATGTGGACCAAGTGGATCCAGTGGACATAGTGTACTTAGATTTTCAGAAAGCCTTTGACAAGGTCCCTCACCAAAGGCTCTTATGCAAAGTAAGCTGCCACGGGATAAGAGGGAATGTGCTCTCATGGACTGGTCACAGGTTAAAAGATAGGAAACAAAGGGTAGGTATAAATGGTCAGTTTTCAGAATGGAGAGAGGTAAATAGTGGTGTCCCCCAGGGGTCAGTTCTGGGACCAGTTCTATTCAACATATTCATAAATGATCTGGATAAAGGGGTAAACAGTGAGGTGGAAAAATTTGCAGATGATACAAAATTACTAAAGATAGTTAAGACCCAAGCAGACTGTGAAGAGCTACAAAACTGGGTGACTGAGCAACAAAATGGCAGATGAAATTTGATGTTGATAAATGCAAAGTAATGCACATTGGAAAGCATAATCTCAACTATATATAGAAAACAGAGGTTGGCAAACTACAGGACTGTCCTGCCCGGCCCCTGAGCTCCTGGCCTGCGAGGCTAGCCCCCGGCCCTCTCCCACTGTCCCTTCTCCCCTGCAGCCATGCTGCCATGCTGGCAGCACTCTGGGCAGCGGAGCTGCCTGCTCATGCAGGGCAGCACAGCAGCATGTCTGGCTCCGGCCAGTGTGGCGGCCAGACATGCTGCTCTGAGCAGCATGATAAGGGGTCCAGAGAGTTGGATAAGGGACAAGGGGTCCTGGGGGGCAGTCAGGGGACAGGGAGCAGGAGGTGGTTGGATGGGGCGGAGGTTCTGGGGCGGACAGGGGAGAGGGGAAAGGGGGGGTTAGATGGGGGTAGGGTCCTGGGAGGGGGTGGTCAGGGGACAAGGAGCAGGGAGGGTTGGATGGGTGGGGAGTTCTGAGGGGGGCAGTCAGGGGGCGGGAAGTGGGAGGGGGCAGATACGGGGCGGATAGGGGGCAGGGGCCAGGCCATTTGGGGAGGCACAGCCTTCCCTACCCTGCCCTCCATACAGTTTCACACCCCGATGTGGCCCTCAGGCCAAAAAGTTTGCCCACCCCTGTGTTAGGTAATATTAACATGGGGTTACTGCCACCATTTGTACTGATACGGTTTCTCTCTTTTAATACAATATATAATAAGATACATGCTCTGAACCAGTTTGTGGAGTAATTTGTTATATGTTCAATAAGCCTAATTACTTCAGCAGTTTATATCACATGAGCTTATAGTGGAAATGAAAATGATCAGCTGTTATTAATTCTTCTCTATGTTTCCACACTTTCTGAAAATAAGACCTTGAAACAAGATGGCCTCTTTCATACCACGAGGGTTTGAGGGCTTGCAGGATGATGCTTCTAAACAGCCAATGGAGAAGTGCTGGAGGCCAAATTTCTGGCCTCAATACTCTCTCTGGTTGGCCTGGTGCTTGCAGGCCCTACCGATTGGCTCACACTCCCTAGATTGAGACTGATTGACAGAGGGAAGCTTGGACAGCCCTCAGAAGGGGTCATGGAAGCTGAGTCCTCCCTGGAATTAAAAACAAACACACATGGTGCATGTTCCAAGGGGTGGGGTCTCCAAAGACATTGAGAGGTGTGATTTCTGGACCCATCTCAGTGCTGATTGGTCAAGGGGAGAGGAGGCACTACTGCCAGAGGGCCCAGCTGTGCCCCCCAGTGCATGCCCCGGGGCAGGACCTGTGTCACGCCCTTAACACTGGACAAGGGTTGGCATTAAGAGGGGAGAGAACAGAATTTGACAGGTAGTGTGAAAAATTTTGACAACTAATGTGATCCTAAACTACTCATCAGCTCAAGAATGACAACCCCTATTTAAAGGTGAATCTCTGGTGGCATAGAGCTGTGCTAGATTATATACTCCCTACTGTCAAGGTAGTAGTGGGAAGGGGGCATAGCTGAGATATCTCTATATTGTGTCAGTTATTGACTGCTTTTGGTTCCGTGTGGTCGTTACAGCCTCGCAAAAGGTGGATCAGCCCTTAAGAGGCTTTAACATAGTGTGATAGGGGGATGGAAATGCACAGAGAGAAACTTGGAGGAGGTTACTGCAAAGGTGAGCATTCAATCCTCTTTGCATGGCAACCCCTGATTTGCACTTTATGGAGATTAAACCAGATATTCAGCAAAGGCTAGAATATCTGTGGGCCTGTTCTTGTGCAATACTTGGCTCTCCTGCCTGCAACAGCACCATTCTTCAGATAGTTGATTAACTTATATGTGGATCCCTGATCATTCATTTCACTATGTAGGCTCTAAGCCTAGACTAGTGCCTGGAGTTTAGCTCCATTTTTCCTTCGTTAGCTAGATGGATGATTCCTTTCCCTAAGGAAATCTTCCTCTAGCATACTAACTTCTTGGGCCATGCCTAGGAGATAGGACTTGGATCTATATGCAAAATTCTAAATGAATTTCTTGTTTGTTTGTTTGAAGAAATTTTGACCACATGTAGCCACATTCATCTTTAACTCCATTGAAACCAAGTAGGGAAATATTTGTCCCATTGCATATAGTATTTTCCATTCCTAATTTTGGCATAAATATATTAACTGTGCATTTATTATTATATTTTTAAATATTCTACCAAATACATAGGATTTATAACATTCCAAAGTAACATTGTTTTTGGAATCCCTGCATTTCCAGACAATTTCTCTGTAAACGTCCAAATAAGTGTTTCGTATATTGGTTGCTTAATTATTCAATTAATATTATATATCAAAATAGAAAACATCAGTGTTTGCTTTTAATATACTGCATATATGATCCTTCCAGAAAGGCTCTTGAAACAGACTTTTTGCCTGATAGAAGTATCTCCTCTGAATGGTTTCAATTTATTTAAAATAGAAGATGATATTAAAATGCTAAAGGTAAATAGTAGTTACTTGTATACTTTGACTCCCCAGGTTATCCTGGATCCTTCCTTACAGGCTTAATGTGTGACTTGCCCACTAAGGACAAGACAAGCAGGCAATCACAAACACACACTGTGAGTTGTCACGTCTCTAGGAGGAAAGCACAAACAGTACAGTGTGTGTGTTCTTCTCCTCAGCACTCCACCAATATCAGTCCACATTGGCCTTGTTTTAGAGCCAGAAACTAATTGTAGCATATAATAAGTGACCCTGACCCAAAGTCTTTGACTTTTTTTTTTCTTCTCATTCAGTGAAATGGCAATGGTAGCCCAAAGAACAATAACTGCAATGGAAACAAAAATGATTTGCAATGCTATCCATTGAACGTATGTGCACATACTTTCTTGCAGACACGTGCTCATGATAGAGAGCGTATGTGCACACACATTCCTTTCTCCAAGAGAATTATGTTCTTCACCGCGAAAGCGGTCAGTGCTATGTAGAAATAGTGTTGAGGCTGCTGTATGTATCACATTAATTTTAATTGCTACATGTTGATCATAACCTTAAATGAGAACAGAGATGCAGTCTCTCAGATTTCTGTAGCTTTCACTGGCATAGCAAATACCTACAGTAAGATAATAAATGTCAGTTAATATGACCGAAAGAGAAGAGGATGCTTTGGGGCACACCTAACCCATCTGTGACCTATTGTAGGTGTCTTCAGATATCCTGGCTGGCTGACCAGTAACTTGGGAGTTTGAGACTAGTAATTACAGGATTGTTATTCTAGCAAATGTCATAGTTATTAGATCATTTTCCAAGTGTCTCTGCCATATGCGATTTAGAGCCCTAGTGCTTAAACTGTGATTCTCATGAAGTAGTGGCAATAATTAAGGTTAGAAACGGCAAGCCATTGGGTTGAAAAGTTGGGTCACTCACCCACAATAAATATGCTTAAGTATGTTTTGTGCTTAGTTATTGATTTACTTATCCATTGCCTGTGAGTGCTAGAGTGATTTGTGCAGAATTGCTCAGACTAGAAAAGTTCCATTTTAAATTCAGTATATGATTTAGATGAAGACATTCACTAAATTTGGTTAACCTGTCACTGTCATACCCCTCATATTTTAAAAAAGCTGTCTACTGTAATGCAATCTGATTATTCCCCCTCCCCCAGGTGAATACCAATCCAGCAAAAGTTTTGAAGCAGATGCTTGATGATGGGTCTATAGAGGTGAATTCAAACATTGAAGAGATCTGTTTATACTAAAGGTAAGTGGATAATGAAATAACCTTTTTAAAATTAGTTTGCAGCTAATTTTGTGAAGTCCTCATCAAAGACAGGAATTTTCAAGGCCTCCTTCTATCTTTAAATCAAAGCTAAATGAAAACTTCAGAGAGATGTATGACTAAAGCTTAGATCAATACATTTTAAATCATTAAAATATACTAGGTAGATTGATATAATTAGGCACAGTTTAATTTTGCATCCTATCACGATTCACTCATCCTTCCCTTTCATCACATTACATCATATTCCAAGATGAGAGAGGATATTTTGTTTAAAAGGATGTAGAAGAATGTTACCATAGTAATGAGCACACAACAAACCAAGCAAGGAATTATACTGTGCATTACATGGATTCTCAGGATATTGTGGGGCATATCTGTACAATGGATATGACATATGTGCCTGGGTTTAATATTCCTGTCACATGACAGAGGTAAATGTGCAATGGTTACTCTGTTGGAACACCTGTCCTTTGTTAATAAAGCTAATAATGTTATGTCTATGTCCCATTGACTCAGACGTGATCTTTCTTAGAGTCTGGAATGGTCATTTTAAAATTCAAAACAGAAGGTTTAGGATATTTTAGTTTTCAAAAGACAGAGTAAAGTACAGCCACATTTTGAAAATTTAACAGCTAATCTAAAAATGAGGCAAATTCTCATTGTTTCCTAGGAAACACTGATTTTTAATCAGCATGACCCAGAAAGGATGACCTATTGTGAAAAGCAGCATACCAATAGGGTAGATTACACAGGTCACCACAGTACTTCTTTCCAGATTTCATCTTCTGTAGCAGGCTGGTCTCAGTCTTTCTCTGCAGGGATCCCAACTCAGTCTCAATATATGTAGCCCTTGCAAAGGTTGTAACACTTTGTTTGGCCAATCCATGCAACACCCACAGTTCCTGAAACAATGCAAAGCTCATTGCTGCTCTCCACTGGCACCGTCTCCTCCCACTTTCTTATAGGTGCTGAATACTGATAAAAGGATTGGTCCAGGACCTTTCCTGAGTACAAGGAAAGCTAATGTGAACTTTTAGAATAACATCTCAACCTTCAGAAATGCATGATTCTTCACAATCACCCCAGACAACAGCAAAGTAAACTCAAAGTGTTTGCAGAAGAATTCTGCATTTCCTCAATAGACCTTGTGGAAGTATGCAAATATCGAAGAAAGTAAATTGTAAACCCAGTGCACTCTGTAAAAAGGCACTGTATAAACATTAACTAGTCAATGTTTACAATACCCTTGTGTAGAAGTTAAATACTGTTATCAGTAGAGCTGGGCAAATACCTAAATAAAATAATGAAAAAAACAAAAAAACTGCTGAGTATTTTGGAGCATTTAAGTACTGAACTTGTTTTAAGTGTGTTCACACCCTGTGTTGTATTTGCTTACCATGAAATTTTAGCAAACAGGTTACCTGGGAAAAGTGTTTGTAATTTGCTTTCCATAAATATTCTCTTAATATTGAAAATGTTATTTCAGCAAACTTGTGAATGTGCATATTTTGCATCAGAAACTTAATTGCAAAAGTTAAGAGACAGAAACAATATCATTTGGCCAATGTATCCAATCAGAATTAACTAGCATTGCTTGAATTTCAAATATCCAGTTCTTGCAACTAACTACTTCTGAAAATCTTCTATAGATTAAGAATTATTCAGTGAGTAATTTTGCATAAGAAATACAAGGAAACTGTAAGCTTTGCATGGACAATTTACAAATAGAGATAAATATTTGTTGTTGTTGTAATTATTACCCCAACTTTACTGATGGGCAAGTCTCATTGTCTCTGTCTCATTTTCTCCAAGTTCACAGAGGGAGACTATGGGAGAGATGCAACTAGAATATGGGTGTCTCTAGTTCTTGTACTGTTCTCTGACCACTAGACAACACAGTCATTATAACTTGGAACCTAGTACCTGGGAGGAGGGCACATTCCAGATATTCTGTTTGTACGGAATCTGTAATAGAGATTTTCTGTGCTATTCAGAGCCAAGGGAAACATGGGTATGAAGAAACTGATGAAAATGACATTGATAATATGGCTGAGGTCGCTACACTTATTTTCACAGTTCAGTCCCTGTGATAGTGTAAATGAAGACTTGGGAAATGTGAAGTTTATGCCAGGATGAGACAAATTTTGAAATGTGGCTTTTTCACATGATCAAAGATAGTGGAAACAATAAATTCTGCAAATTGTCTTGGAAGAGAGTCCTCCTCAAAGCATATATTTCTACTCAAGGCAACTGCTTCTAGATCTACATTTGAGAAACAATGAAAACATATTCATTTTACATGGAAACTACTGTGCCTTTTTAAGGGGGAAAGAAACTGAGCACTGAATTACATTTTCTATTAATCTATTACACAATGATACTCTGTCTTACAGGATACTGCTTGTTCACTTACATCTCTTTTAATTGCTACGTTGGCATGTGGGGTTTGTGACTAAAATAAATATTTTAAAAAGGATTTTTCTAGCTTCTAAAAATTGTTCTAATAGTCTCCCGTAGGCCTTCATTATGCCTCATAACTTCATGTTATGCTATACTGTAGCATAATTAGAAAATGTCAGTACTTGGAGCTCTTGAATATTTGGTTTCTTGGGGATGAGAAAGCAGCATAGTAAATGACCTAACTAAGGACTAAACCTAAGCCCCTTGGCTGCTGTCCAGTTTGCAGATGAGCTATAAAAGGCTTTTGGCTGTTTTGGGTCTTGTTTAATTTTTTTTCTAATGCTATTAACCTACGGCTAAAATCTTATGGTCTTTTCAAGCTCCATATGCAAAATTCATTTCATGCTACTCCATGCCATTTTTGAAAGACTAGAGGATACAATAAATCACCTAACTTAAGTGACTGAAGTGTGAATCACTGTTGCAAGGATTCTAATACTGTTCTGGCAGTATTTCCATAAGGGCTATATTGTGATGACACTAGCAGGTGGAAAAACTTGGAAAGCAAAACCTACTTAATGTGACTCCAAAATCCCGTCCAGACTCCAATATAAAAATACCTTATTAAAAGGGAAAAATACTGGTTGAAAGGTGCATTGTATTCATTCACAGACTGTTTTCTATCCAACACCTTGAGTTTTTCAAAAGGGTGACTAATGGATGGAAATGGTGCAGCAGAAGAATTAAATTCTTTAAACCATAGCCACATAATTCTGGAGTTTGGTATCAGATTATTTGGCATAATATCAAAGCAGCAATTCCCTAGCTTCAAGTAGCAAGAAAAAGTAATAAATAGACAAAGTTGTTATCAAAATATTTAGGAGAAAGCCAAAATGACACTTACATTTTTGGGCACAAAGATGAAAGTGAAAGATTCTGTACAGAAGAAATCAGGAATATTGTACATATGCATTTCTTCACATATGGAGATCTTAAAATATAAGTTTCAAGCTATACTGATGTGTTTTGTCTTGCAAGATTATTGCCATACCTTGTCTGAGCAAGCTTCTCAAACCAAACAGAGGGAAAAAAAGAAGGAACCTGCAGTCAGTACATTTATTAGAATCTACTGTAGTTAGGGATAAACTAATTTAGCATATTATTTTACTTACACATTTAACTCTTGACGTGTCGATAGTGATTTTCTGTGCCAAGATTTATTCACATTCATTTTCATTTTGCCATCTGATATTATGCTAAACCTAACTAAAAATGTCCTTTCCATTTTTGTTCAGGCTGCCAACAAGGTTGCCATCTAATTAATACCAGTTATAATTTTGTGTGCGTTTATGATGTGGGCACTTCTCCTTAAGGAACTGGTCCAAAGCAATACACTAATTTCATGTAAACCACTAAACAGCCATCGGGTAAGAATAACTTTTGGTCTTAACTACACTCACTAATATTTTTAAATTTAAGATGCATGTTGGATCCCCTCCCCCTTTATGTTCCTTGGGGTTTTTTTGGGACTATGCTTGGCTTCCACTCCTACAATTAGCCAGGACTACATCATATCTGTATAAGGTGCTGAAAATCTCCATTGCTTATCTGTGGTATTGGTATTAAAGTTGTCTTTTGATGGTTACACATTATTCACTTAATGACATCAAGGAGCTTTGTTACCCTTACTCTGCTGTGGGGGTTATCATGATGTAAGCCTCTGAATATTGAGATGTGGATCTGTTGGCAGGACTCAAAGGACAGACTGGCATGGAAATGAGACTTTTGGTTCCATTCCTGCTTCATATTAGATTCAAGTCTGAAGTATAGAAAGTTCACACCCAAATGAGAAGTTTATCACAATTTAGGAGTGCCCATATACAGTGTTTAGAGTTTCTTATTCTAGAAATAGGGACCAGGGTCATGCAGATCTGGATCTGAACATTCCCTCTGGAGTTTTGAACTCAACCCAGCTCTTCATCATACATGGTTTTATACTGGTTGAATGCCAGTCATTTTTGATGACAGGAGTTTTGATTTACACTTTCTTCATCCAGGCACCTGTAGAGCGCTTAAAGGCCATGACTCTATTTTGTGGTGTCATCTCACAGTAAAAGCTCTCTGCACATTTATTGGTTGCCTCAGCTATGTGAATTTATGGTTGCAGAGCTCTAGACAACCTGAAGATACACAAGGAATGGTGAGAAAGGTCATATCAATCCCTATCAGAGAACTACAAAACAAAAACTACTCCCCATATGCTAACCCCACTCTTGCACTATTCCAAAGTAAGACTTTGACAGCTTTCCTTTCCCCCCTCAGCACAGCCTTTAACATAGTGCCCCAACAGGTGGAGTAGACTTACCAGGCTATAGTCTTTGGGTGTACCAACCTTTAATTTTCCTTCTCACTGTAAGTTTTATTACAGGAACAGTTCACAGAAACACAGAACATTGATGGTAATGTGCACCACTGCTACAACCAATCTAGTGGATTCAAGCCACAATCACCTTTATACAGGGCTGCAACTCACATAGCACTAATATCTCTGCCTTGTTCTAGTAAAAGTTAGTTCAATTGTCAAAAAGAGTGGGACTGTCCATGATTTTATTTCAGGTTTGACCCTTGATGCAGCAGCTTTCATCAAAATCTGCATAGATTACTTCGCACATCCAACGCTAGCTCTTTTCACCCCTTCTAGACTACTTGTTGCATCAGTGTCTCAAACCACTTTACTTCATGCATCAAATGCAGGAAATGAAGTGAAGTCTGACATGGGGCTCTTGTTAATTTCTAAACCACCAGACACCAAGGCTTTCCTAGAGATTTTTACAAATCTACTGTCAGGGTACTGAAGTTAGCAAATTTCATTGTCCTTAATGACCTCAGGGCTGATTCTAATGGTGCCTCTGACATTTACTTTATTTACCTAGGCTTCTCTGAGGTAATCTTTGGTCCTGCACACCCAGCTGGTAACTCTCTGGACCTGATCTTTTCACTGGACAGGGGAAAAGATGATATTCCACTGTTCTGGCCAAAACACCATCTCACTTCAGATGGAAATTGGAATTCTCCACATCTCCAGTCGAGAAGGTCAAACCACCAACATTCTGCATCAAAATACCTCATAGGCCCAACCCTTTCCCTTTACAGTGACTAATATGCCAACCTGCCTCAGAAGAATAGAGAAGGAAGAAAATGTAAGTGTTGGCGGCAGAGAGCTAACATGAGTGGATAGAGATGAAATTTGGAATAGAAAAACATGCATCTGCTATGGAGGAAGGCAATAGTTTGTACTTGTCTTTCACTACAGGGTCTGTGAAGTAATGTCCCACAGAATTATTTCATATGATAAATCCGTTTTTTGGAGCCCCAAATCCTTCCACTCCGTACCTCCTAGCCCTGCCTCCCCATACACGCACTTTCGGGAACTGCCACTCTGCTTCACAGAGAAGATCAGCTTCTATCCTAGTGTTCTAGCACACACTTCCAATAACTTGGCTTATTCATACAAGAGGAAGTCCTGGAAGCTCCAGTGGAATCCAAACAACTACCCGTGACACTGATCCACGCATGCTCTTAGTGGATAGTGGAAAACTAGAAGAAACTGTGTCCCCTACTGACAGAGACTGAAAGATGGAAACCAAGCATGTAGTAGTCCAATCAGTACTTAATACACCTTTTTCTTGGTGTTACTGATCTTGCAAGCTGCCATCTGATTTCTGACCCATTATATCTAAGCAGGCTAATAGCGAAACTAATAAAGAGCTCTTGCCTTTTGAGTTTCACAACGTTTATCTATCTAAACATGAACTCCCATTGTGATGCTGTATCCAAAGGAGCTAATGGCATCCTACTCAATATAATTATAAAATATGCCTTATAGTGGTAGACTCAGAGGTAAATGTGTTTAGTTTAAGGAAAAATAAGGTTAAGGGGTGGTTTGATTAGGATATAAGTATCTACAAGGGGAGAAAATATTTAATCAGAGAAATGTAGGGCTGGAAGGGACCTTTGGAAATGATCAAGTCCAGCTCCCTACACTGTGGCTGTTCATACTGGGCTCTTCAACCTAACAGAGAAAGGGATAACATGATCCAATGGGTGGAAGTTGAAGCTAGACAAATTCAGACTGGAAGTAAGGGGTAAATTTTTAACTGAGACAGTAATTAACCATTGGAACACTTTACCAAAAGTCATAGTGGATTCTCCGCCACTTACATTTTTAAATCAAGATTTGGATGGTTTTCCCCCCTATAAAATATGCTCTAGCAATTATTTTGGGGAAGTTCTATACCCTGTGTTATACAGTAGTTCAGACTAGATAATCACAATGGTCCCTTCAGGCTGTGGAGTCTATGAATCTCTATTGCTCACCTGTTCTATTATGTCATTCAGACTTTAAGCTTTTGAGGCATATATGTTTTTTCAGTGCCTAGTTCAGTGTGGCCCAACCTTACTTTAGCCTTTTAAGTATTAATGCAATATAGATGTTAAATAATGACTAAGGCCAGTTTGTCCTTCTCAGCATGTACATGGAGCCACTATTGGAGATAACTTGACTTGGGACTGGCTCAGGGTAGCTGTGTAAATTCCACCCTGTGTGACCCTGACTGCCCATAACCACTTTGTTCCACTGGAACAATGGAACTGTTAACCACAGTGGTGAGGCTTGTGATCATGTGAGGGTGGAGCTTTCTCTGCAGCTGGCCTGTAATTGTGGGACTCCTTCTAGAAAAAAAACATCAATTGATCACAAATCTTGCTGCCCTCAGAACACAATGTAAAACTTACGTATTTGATGATGTTTTCCGAAATAAATATTTTAAAATAAACCATGTGGTGATGGGGGGAGAGAGAGGAAACCTATTTTAGGGCAGGTGGGGGTGATTATGATATTTACAGGGTGCTTATACCATTGTGAAGTGTGTGTGTGTGTGAGGCGGGGGGTGTGTGTATTTTTGTTAACATATTTTGTTATTTATTCCTGGGAGGTGTGGTGGATGGACTTCTGTTTACTGAGCTGGTTGTGTGCATAGCTGTGTAACTGAAGTGGTGTTGTACGCAGCAGCAACCACTATATTGTTTCAGCTCTGAGGGAGAATGTTAATGTGTCACTGAGCCCTTGTATGTGCATTCTCCCTCTTTCTTGGAGGCTTTATGTTTAGTTTTTTTCTTTGTTGTTTTCCTTAATTTACAATAAATCATCTGGACTGAGAAAAATATTTTACTCTGTGTGATAGGGCTGGGGGAGGGGGAAGGGGAAAAGCATCATTTACTTTGGTGAACTTTAGAATTAACATGAAACTGCTCAATTTTCTACTCCAGTTCCTTCTTTCTTATGCCCCAGAGGCACTAAGTTTTTTATTTGAAAATGTGATCTAAATTTTTGCTTCTTATACAAGTCTTTTAATGCCCATCTGCACAATACATCAGGCGTTCAAAGTGACCTGTAAATATGACTTCAACCTTGCCCTCCCTTCTCCCACCTAAGCTAAATATGAGTCAACAGTGTTGCAAAAAAAGGCAAACATCATTCTGGGATGGATTAGAACTTCTCATGTCTTGCTTAGAACATGAGAAGTAATTATTCCACTCTATTCCAGTTGAGACCTAATCAGTGTGGAGTATTGTGTCCAGTTATGGGCTCCACATTTCAGGAAAGATGTGGATAAATTGGAGACAGTCCAGAGAAGAGCAACAAAAATTATTAAAGGTCTAGAAAACATAACCTATGAGAGAAGGTTGAAAAAATGTGGTTTGTTTAGTTTGGAAAAGAGAAGACAGGGGTGGGGGGGGGCATAACAGTTTTCAAGTACATAAAAGATTGTTACAAGGAGGAGGGAGAAAAATTGTTCTCTTTAATCTTTGAAGATAGGAAAGAAGCAATGGGCTTAAATTTGCCACAACGATGGTTTAAGTTGAACATTAGGAAAACTTCTTGTCAGGGTAGTTAAGCACTGGAATAAGTTGCCTATGAAGGTTGTGGAATCTTCATCACTGACGAGTTTTAACAGCAGGTTAGACAAACACCTGTCAGGTATGGTCTAGATAATACTTAGTCCTGTTATGAGTGCAGGGGACTTGTCTAGAAGACCTCAGGAGGTCCCTTCCAATCCTACACTTCTGTGATTCTAGGAGTGAAGGGGGTAGGCAGAGCAAACATAACAGAAACAAGATTGTGCTGTTACATTGGTTAGCTTTTGCACACATTGGAGGTTTCTGATGGCTTCAAATCTTGATTTTTTTAAAAAAAACACATGTAAAATTGGCTATCCCCAACTGAAAGCATAATCTAGTTATCATTACTTAGCTGATTACTTGTAGGTAACAGAAATTAAAACTAAGGAGGGATTTGAAAGAGAGAGTGGTCCTATGGTTAAGACACTGGACTGTGACTCAGGAGACAGTTTATATTTGTGACTCTTCTTGTGGACTATTTGTATGAGCTTGGGCAGGTAATGTAATCTATTTGTTTCCATTTCTTGACAGTAAAAAGAGGATAACCTTGTCCTTGATGATATCCCTCTGAGGCTAAATTTATCATTATTCATGAGGTGGTCAGATCGTCCCGCAATGGGCAATACAGTTCTAAAGAGAGATGGTAATGGTCTTATTGGCTGAAATAAAACAAAGCGGATGTATAGCTTAGTGGATAGGGCACTGGTCTGGGGCTGAGGAGACCCAGGTTCTACTTCCACTGACCTGCTGTGGGATGATGGGCAAGTCACTTCAACTCTTTATTTCCCTCTCACCCTTTGTCTACCTTGTCTACTTGAATTGCCAGCTCTTCATGGCAGGGGATTGTTTCTGTGTGTACAGTGACTAGTACAATGAGGTCTGGATGTTGTTTAAGGCCCCTACTATAATAATAATGTGGAGATGTTTAATGCCGAAACAGACCAGTGGTCTGTCATTGGTAGGTTGGAAGGGAAGTGTGATAAGACAAGAATGGGTAGGAAGCGTCTGATGGGGACAAAATTGAATGTGGTGGAGAACGGGAAACAATTGCAAGAATTCCCACGAGGGGGTACCATGGTTACAAAATAAGGATAAAAAATGTGATTGGCTTAGACATATGGATTTCTCAGTCCTTAATTGAATTGATAAGTCGGTGATACTTTAACCGTTTTCCTCTTAAGTATTTCGTAACTTAAATGCTTTAAAAAAGGTTTATTTTTTGAAGTGTTAATAAAAATAATTACACTTTTAAGTTAACCAGGTTTTGCATGTATGGTGTGTCTGATGTCGTCATTCTATCAATTATCCAGTTATCAATAGTTCTCCGTAAAAAACAGAATCAACAAAACTTGCATTTCTAATGTTAAAAAAAATCTGCAGCAAAAAATCCCCAAGCAAAATAACCTGTAAACTCCCCCCATAAACATCTTACGAGCCTTTTTCATATATTAGAATGAGACCACCCCCCCGCCGCGCCCCCACAAAAAGCTCAACTTTGAGAGATCACTTAAAAAGTATTTAACATGTTTTAATGTTTTTTTATAAATCAAAAACTACTCTTTGTGGACACTTTTTATAAAAAGGCAATGACAGGTACAATTTGAGACTCATAGACTCTATTAGCTTTATTAAGATTGTTGTGAATTATAAAGGTGCTAAGAAGAGGGATAGGCAGGGTGGTCAACCTCGTGATGTGCTAACTCCCTCCCTCCTGTCTCTTTTGAAATCCTTAGATGTAAATATTGGAAGTGTTTTATGTTGAGTTAATCTACATAAACAACTAACTTGAGATCAACACCATGATACATTAATTAGACAATATTAGTTTAACTTACTCTTTTTTTCTAGATGGTAAATGAATCATTTGAATAATTCAGACATTTTAAAATTGGCAGGAATACTTTAGCTGATTGGTAAATGAAGCATTATAAGCTTGAACCATTTCATATTAGGTCAATGAGAAGACTCCAGTGGCCACTGGATCAGGTGTTTATCTATAACCTTTTGTATTGTACTTAACAGTTTGCATAGGTTTCCCCTCCCCCCCTTTTTCTTAGTTTTTTCCTCCTGTGTATCAAGATGAAAATTTGACTTTTTTACTCTTGTCATAAATATAAAGGGAAGGGTAAACACCTTTAAAATCCCTCCTGGCCAGAGGAAAAACCCTTTCACCTGTAAAGGGTTAAGAAGCTAGGATAACCTCGCTGGCACCTGACCACAATGACCAATGAGGAGACATGATACTTTCAAAGCTGGAGGCGGGGAGAAACAAAGGGTCTGGGTCTGTCTGTGTGATGCTTTTGCTGGGGACAGAACAGGAATGGAGTCTTAGAACTTAGTAAGTAATCTAGCGTTAGATTCTGTTTGTTTAAATGGCTGAGAAAATAAGCTGTGCTGAATGGAATGGATATTCCTGTCTTTGTGTCTTTTGGTAACTTAAGGTTTTGCCTAGAGGGATTCTCTGTGATTTGAATCTAATTACCGTGTAAGGTATTTACCATCCTGATTTTACAGAGGTGATTCTTTTTACTTTTTCTTCTATTAAAATTCTTCTTTTAAGAAACTGAATGCTTTTTCATTGTTCTTAAGATCCAAGGGTTTGGGTTTGTGGTCACCTAAGCAAATTGGTGAGGATTTTTATCAAACCTTCCCCAGGAAGGAGGGAGCAAGGTTTTGATGAGGATTTTGGGGGGGAAAGACGTTTCCAAACGGGCTGTTTCCTAATAAAATAAAACCGGTTAGACGTTTGGTGGTGGTAGCGAAAGTCCAAGGGCAAAAGGTAAAATAGTTTGTACCTTGGGGAAGTTTTAACTTAAGCTGGTAAAAGTAAGCTTAGGAGGTTTTCATGCACGTCCCCACATCTGTACCCTAGAGTTCAGTGTGGGGAAGGAACCTTGACATGGTGGTAGAGCAGTGGGATCAACTTGAAATCATTTTGAGATTTTTTGGACCAGAAGCACAGATTTGAAAAGGAAATATTTTTTTTTTCCTTTGGGCTGCTGGAAAGCAGGTTAAACTGAAAGCAGTTAGTTTTTTTTCTCTCTGCTTTGGGGTCAGAGCAAAGACAAAAGGGAATTGTCTTTTGTGAGCTGAGTTTTCTCTAGGTAAAGGCAGGGTAGTTAACCTCCTGCAGGGAAATTCACAAGCCTTCACAGACCTGAAGTTTTTTGTTTTTTTTTACCTAAGAGCAACTAGAGGGGTTTTCTGCCTATTTGCCTGGAGACAAAGGTGTTAGGATTTGGGGTTTTTTTTAGGATTTCTTTGTAGGCTGATAATCACTATCAGAGAATATAGGTATCATATTACAGCACAGCAAAATTTTACAAGCCAAGGTGTTTTTTGTTTTCTTTCTATCTCTCGGGTGTAAAGTTAGTTTAAAAACAGAGAGGTTAGGATGACTGACTCCATGGTTCAACAAAAGCTGGAATTAGCCAGATTTGAGGCTGAGGAAAAACAAAAGGAATATGAAAGACAGGTAGAACTCGGACGGATGGAGGTGGAGGAGAAGGAAAAAGAGAGGAAGCCTGCACTGGAGATGGAGAAGACAAAGGCTCAGCAGAATATACCAACAAAACCTAGCAATTCTTCTCCAGGTACCACTTCCCATCCCAGAAAGTTCCCCACCTACAAAGCAGGTGATGATACCGAGGCCTTCTTAGAAAACTTCAAAAGGGCTTCCCTTCGGTACAGCATCTCTACAGACCAATACATGGTAGAGCTGAGGCCACAGCTCAGTGGACCCTTAGCTGAGGTGGCGGCTGAAATGCGTAAGGAACACATGAACCAGTATGAACTGTTTAAAACCAAGGTGAGAGTCACAATGGGGCTAACCCCCGAGCATTCCCGTCAGCAGTTCAGAGCCCTAAGGTGGAAACCAGACGTGTCATTTACCCGACATGCCTACCACATTGTGAAACATTGGGATGCCTGGATATCAGGAGCAAGTGTTAAATCTCCAGAAGATTTGCCCTTCCTAATGCAAATGGAGTAGTTCCTAGAGGGTGTTCCTGAGGAAATAGAAAGATGCATCCTAGATGGGAAGCCCAAAACTGTAATCTAGGCCGGGGAGATTGGACCCAAATGGGTGGAGGTGGCAGAAAAGAAAAAAACTGGTCGCAGTTGGAGCGGATACCAGAAGGTACAACCTCAGACCACCCCCTACTACCAGGGGCCGCCCAAAGCCCTAACTACCACCCAAGGAACCCTCCAGACACCATGCTGTCCCGCCACACCGTTCTCCAGCAACCCACCTCGCCCCAGTGACCCGTCAGCTGGACGATGTTTTAAATGCAACGAAACGGGGCATGTAAAGGCCAACTGCCCCAAGAACCCCAACAGATTAACAGTTCATTGCACCAGAATCACACCAGAAGTCCTCAGGCCCAGATATCCTCAGAGCAGAGGGAAGCTGTGAGTGTGGGCGGGAAGAAGGTCACCGCGTGGAGGGACACCGGCGCACAGGTGTCTGCTATCAATGCTTCCTTAGTGGACCCCAACTTAATCAACCCAGAGGCCCAAGTGCCGATTCAATCCTTCAAGTCAAACTCTTTTGACTTGCCTACAGCCAAGTTGCCTGTCCAGTACAAGGACTGGTCAGGAACGTGGACTTTTGCAGTCTATGATGATTATCCCATCCCCATGCTGTTGGGGGAAGACTTGGCCAATCATGTGAAGTGGGCCAAGAGGGTGGCAATGGTCACCCGCAGCCAGGCTAAACCAGCCAACACGCCTAGCTCTGTTCCGGAAACTTCTACCAGGACCCGGTCAGAGGTGATGGAGCCGGACCCCAGGCCAATGTCTGCAACAGCAGTAGTGGATCTAGTCACAGAGACCCAGACAGAGCCAGTCCCAGAACCAGAACCGGCGGAACAACTAGCACCAGACCCATTGCCAGCACTGAACCCAGTACTTGCAACCCCAACACCTCTCAGCTCTTCTAATTGATCCAGGTTTGTTGTAGAAAGAGGACTTTTATACAAGGAAACTCTTTCTGGTGGACACCAGGAAGACTGGTATCCTCAGAGACAGTTAATAGTTCCAACTAAGTACCTGGTCAAACTCTGGAGCTTAGCCCACGATCATCCTAGTGGCGATGCTGGGGTGAACAGGACCAAAGACCGGTTGAGGGGGTCATTCCACCGGGAGGGAATGGGCAAGGATGTTTCTACCTATGTCCGGTCTTGTGAGGTATGCCAAAGAGTGGGAAAACCCCAAGACCAGGTCAAAGCCCCTCTCCAGCCACTCCCCATCATTGAAGTTCCATTTCAGCGAGTAGCTGTGGACATTCTGGGTCCTTTTCCGAAAAAGACACCCAGAGGAAAACAGTACATACTGACTTTCATGGATTTTGCCACCCGATGGCCGGAAGCAGTAGCTCTAAGCAAAACTAGGGCTAAAAGTGTGTGCCAGGCACTAGCAGACATTTTTGCCAGGGTAGGTTGGCCCTCTGACATCTTCACAGATGCAGGAACTAATTTCCTGGCAGGAACTATGGAAAGCCTTTGGGGAGTTCATGGGATGAATCACTTGGTTGCCACTCCTTACCACCATCAAACAAATGGCATAGTGGAGAAGTGTAATGGAACTTTGGGGGCCATGATATGTAAATTTGTAAATGAGCACTCCAATGATTGGGACCTAGTGTTGCAGCAGTTGCTCTTTGCTTACAGAGCTGTACCACATCCCAGTTTAGGGTTTTCACCTTTTGAACTTGTATATGGCCGCAAGGTTAAGGGGCCATTACAGTTGGTGAAGCAGCAATGGGAGGGATTTACACCTTCTCCAGGAACTAACATTCTGGACTTTGTAACCAACCTCCGAACCTCTTTAGCCCTTGCTAAAGAAAACCTACAGGATGCTCAAAAAGACCAAAAAGCCTGGTATGATAAACATGCCAGAGAGCGTTCCTTCAAAGTAGAGGACCAGGTCATGGTCTTAAAGGCTCTCCAGGCCCATAAAATGGAAGCATCATGAGAAGGGCCATTCACGGTCCAGGAGCACCTAGGAGCTGTTAATTATCTCATAGCATTCCCCACCTCCAACCAAAAGCCTAAGGTATACCATATTAATTCTCTAAATCCCTTTTATTCCAGAGAATTAAAGGTTTGTCAGTTTACAGCCCAGGGAGGAGATGATGCTGAGTGGCCTGAAGATGTCTACTATGAAGGGAAAAGTGCTGCAGAAAAATTGTTTGTCTCACATTTTCTTACTCGGTCTCCACTGTAACTGTTTGGACTGTAGACAAGGGCTAGATCTGGCTTCCATTTAAGTCACTGGGAATTCTGACACTGATTTTGTTGTGCACAAGTCTGAGCCCTTCTACAATCAGATTGTCCTCAAATATATGCATGCAGTTCCCATTTAACTTGGTGGGAATTGCACATGTGTTTAAGAGTAAAATTGGAACCAAATGGCCAAACTTTCAAATGCATATTACACTTGTATACACACTTGTGTGTGTTGAAATCTGGACTACACATGTGAAAAACAAGTATTTGCATGATCAAATCCTGTGTTTGTCTGAAATTACCCATTTATTAAGGTGTGACATACCAGGGTACAATCCAGACTAATAAGCAGCTGTGTCACCCCTGCCCTGCAACCTTGGGTGCCTCAAAACGCCTTGCTGAAGTAGCTCCCAACTGGGCTGCTCACAAAAACAGCATGAAAGTCACACCGTGTGTGTGTGTGTGTGTGTGTGTAAGTAACTGCAGGCTGCCACCCTCACCTGGGTTATACGCTGGCTCTCTCCAGCCTGGGTTATACTGCAGGGTGACCCCAACACACACCCTGCCCTGATTTCCCCCCAGAAATGTATGTCCTGTGCTGCCCAGATCTTTCCTGGATAGTCCAAATATATTGCCTGTTATTCCTTATTATCTCAAATAGTTATTCATACACATCAATTTAAACACACTGGAATAGATAAAACAGTAAAACAAGTTTATTAACTACAAAGAGAGAGATTTTAAGTGAGTATGAGTAATGAGGCATAAAAGTCAGAAATGTGTACAAGAAAAAGATAAAATGTATGTTTATGCCTAACTTACCAAACTATAGAATAATAGATTCACAGATTTTAAGGTCAGAAGGGACCATTATAATCATCTAGTCTGACCTCCTGCACAACGCAGGCCACAGAATCTCACCCACCAGCTCCTGTAACAAACCCCTAACATATGTCTGAGCTACTGAAGTCCTCAAATTGTGGTTTAAAGACTTCAAGATGCAGAGAATCCTTCAGCAAGTGACCCGTGCCTCACGCTACAGAGGAAGGCGAAAAACCCCCAGGGCCTCTGCCTATCGGCCCTGGGGAAAAATTCCTTCCCGACCCCAAATATGGCGATCAGATAAACCCTGAGCATATGTGCAAGGCTCACCAGCCAGACACCCAGGAACGAATTCTCTGTAGTAACTCAGATCCCACCCCATCTAACATCCCATCACAGGCCATTGGGCATATCTACCTCTAGTAGTCGAAGATCAATTAATTGCCAAAATTAGGCTATCCCATCATATCATCTCCTCCATAAACTTATCAAGCTTTGTCTTGAAGCCAGATATGTTGTTTGCCTCCACAGTTTCCCTTGGAAGGCTATTCCAGAACTTCACTCCTCTGATGGATAGAAATCTTCATCTGATTTCAAGTCTAAACTTCCTGATGGCCAATTTATATCCATTTGTTCTTGTGTCCACGTTGGTACTGAGCTTAAATAATTCCTCTCCCTCCCTGGTATTTATCCTTCTGATATATTTATAGAGAGCAATCATATCTCCTCTCAGCCCCCTTTTGGTTAGGCTAAACAAGCCAAGCTCTTTGAGTCTCCTTTCATAAGACAGGTTTTCCATTCCTTGGATCATCCTAGTAGCCCTTCTCTGTACGTGTTCCAGTTTGAATTCATCCTTCTTAAACATGGGAGACCAGAATTGGACACAATATTCCAGATGAGGCCTCACAAGTGCCTTGTATAACGGTACTAACACCTCCTTATCTCTACTGGAAATACCTCTCCTGATGCATCCCAAGACCACATTAGCTTTTTTCACGGCCATATCACATTGGTGGCTTATAGTCATCCTGTGATCGACCAGTACTCCGAGGTCCTTCTCCTCCTCTGTTACTTCCAAGTAATGTGTTCCCAGTTTATAACAGAAATTCTTGTTATTAATCCCTAAATGCATGACCTTGCACTTTTCACTATTAAATTTCATCCTATTACTATTACTCCAGTTTACAAGGTCATCCAGATCTTCCTGTATGATATCCCGGTCCTTCTCTGTATTGGCAATACCTCTCAGCATTGTGTCATCCACAAACTTTATTAGCACATTCCCACTTTTTGTGCCAAGGTCAGTAATAAAAAGATTAAATAAGATTGGTCCCCAAACCGATCCCTGAGGAACTCAACTAGTAACCTCCTTCCAGTATGACAGTTCACCTTTCAGTGTGACCCGCTGTAGTCTCCCCTTTAACCAGTTCCTTATCCACCTTTCAGTTTTCATATTGACCCCCATCTTTTCCAATTTAGGTAATAATTCTCCATGTGGAACCGTAGCAGATGCCTTACTGAAAGCGAGGTAAATTAGATCTACTGCATTCCCTTTGTCTAAAAAATCTGTTACCTTCTCAAAGAAGATCAGGTTGGTTTGACATGATCTACCTTTTGTAAAGCCATGTTTTGTCCTAATTACCATTGACCTCAATGTCCTTAACTACTTTCTCCTTCAAAATTTTTTTCAAGACCTTGCATACTACAGATGTCAAACTAACAGGCCTGTAGTTACCCAGATCACTTTTTTTTTACCTTTCTTAAAAATAGGAACTATGTTAGCAATTCTCCAGTCATACAGTATAACCCCTGAGTTTACAGATTCATTAAAAATTCTTGCTAACGGGCTTGCAACTTCATGTGCCAGTTCCTTTAATATTCTTGGATGAAGATTATCTGGGCCCCCCGATTTAGTCCCATTAAGCTGTTCGAGTTTGGCTTCTACCTCAGATATGGTAATATCTACCTCCATATCCTCATTCCCATTTGTCATCCTACCATTATCCCTAAGCTCCTCATTAGCCTCATTAAAGACTGAGGCAAAGTATTTGTTTAGATATTGGGCCATGCCTAGATTATCCTTAACCTCCACTCCATCCTCAGTGTTAAGTGGTCCCACCTCCTCTTTCTTTGTTTTCTTCTTATTTATATGGCTATAGAACATTTTGCTATTGCTTTTAATTCCCTTTGCAAGGTCCAACTCTACATGGCTTTTGGCCTTTCTCACTTTATCCCTACATGTTCTGAGCTCAGTAAGGTAGCTTTCCTTGCTAGTCCCTCCCATCTTCCACTCCTTGTAGGCTTTCTGTTTTTTCTTAATCACCTCCCTGGGATGGTTGCTCATCCAGCTTGGTCTACAACTCCTGCCAATTAATGTTTTCCCTTTTCTTGGGATGCAGGCTTCTGATAGTTTCTGCAACTTTGATTGAAGTAATTCCAGGCCTCCTCTGCCTTTAGATCCACTGTATCAGATTCAGGCAGTTTCTTACCTCATGCTTTCAGCAGTCTTACTGACCAAACTGTGTAGGTTAGGAACCCTCCCCCAGAGTCAAGTGAATGCTTCCTTTGTTGCTTCAAGTGCAGTGAACACTCACCAGGCTGTTGTGAGAAGATCCAAATGCTGAATCCCACATGCCCTTCATGTGCGAGAGCTGTGCAGAGTTCAGGCACTGCTCCTGGTCTTGATCATTTTGGCACATACTCTTGCACTCAACCCAGATTGCCATAAAAGGGGTGAACTCTCTGGTTTACAGTTTACCTCTTCAGGGGCATGGAGTGGTGAATGTCAGTAGAAACATAGACTTTACTAAGGATTATAAAACACCACTGCTCTTCAGCTAACAGGATAAGAGATATACAGATCTCAACAAAATAATAAACACACCTGTATCCATTTCTCCTGTCTGTTTCTTCACCACTCTACAGAGGTTTGTGTATTGAGCTGAGCCCTCTGAGATGTCCAGGATCCTTCCCCAGCAGCTCATGACTTCTCTTCTGAAACATAGAGCCTACCACGGGTTGTGGGTATAATAGGCTAGGGGAGGCTCTGCTGCCCGACGCCTGGTTGCAGGTTTGGCGGGGGAAGCTTTTGCTTTATTAGGCCCCATGCAGGTTTCAGGATGGCTGAGGATGTAGTATGTGCTATTCAGCTTCCTGGGTTCATCAGTCATATCACCAGGGAGATGACTGATGAATCCAGGAAGCTGAACAGCACATAGCACTTCCTCAGCCACCCCAGAAACTGCATGGGGCATATCAAAAGCTCAGGTTCTGCTTCGGGAAGAGATGCTTTTCCTGTGGTGCAGCTTGGGGTCTAGGGAGGGAAGGGGAGAGGAGGTATGGTGCAGCTGGCCCAGGGCTCCTCTGGCCATGGTGGCTCGGTGCTCCGGCCAGCCTGGGGATCCTCCAACTGAAGGGTGGGGATGCTCAAGGGGCCTCTGGGCATGGGGGGTTTCAGAGCTCTGACTATGGAGGGGGTGTGGGGGTCTTGCATACAGAAGCCGCAGAGCTGGGGGCTAGCCTCCTCAAAGGGAGGCTCCACCATCCACCCATGGCAGCCTACTCTAATCCAGCTAGCCTCCTGTGATCATACTTGGTTTGCAGTTAACAGAAACCCCCCCACTACTAAATCATGCCTTTTTTTCCCTCTTCACCTCTCCTGACAAAAGCTTTCGCCTCTTGTCTCTACAGTTTATATTTCCCCCGTACCAACAGCTAGTTCTTTCATTCTGTTGCTGGTGGTTTTCCACTCCCATTTGATCCATCCCTTGCAGACAAACTGGAGGAAATACCTTCTCCCAGCTTCAGTAAATCTCCTTATCATATCAACGGTTCAGTTATATACAGTTGTTAAGGTTAATGACACTCTATTGTCCCTTGTCTGGTAGATTTCAGAGTAACAGCCGTGTTAGTCTGTATTCGCAAAAAGAAAAGGAGTACTTGTGGCACCTTAGAGACTAACCAATTTATCTGAGCATGAGCTTTCGTGAGCTACAGCTCACTTCATCGGATGCAGTGAGCTGTAGCTCACGAAAGCTCATCCTCAAATAAATTGGTTAGTCTCTAAGGTGCCACAAGTACTCCTTTTCTTTTTGTCTGGTAGATGCATGTTTCAGCCACTGTCAGCAAGTGTTGGATTCCATGTCTACATAGAGGTGATTGCTGATACCGCAATTTTATAATGACAACTTCATAACATGTGGCTCTAAAGAACTTTTCCAAGTATTTCCTGCACCAGTCCCACGAGGAGCGTGAGCATGTTGAAAAACTCATGAAGCTGCAGAACCAGAGCAGCAGTCGCATCTTTTTGCAGGACATCAAGAAACCAGACTGTGATGATTGGGAGAATGGGTTGACAGCAATGGAGTGTGCCTTGCACCTGGAAAAGAATGTGAACCAGTCACTCCTTGATCTGCACAAGCTGGCAACTGACAAGAATGACTCTCATTTGTGTGACTTGAATTCATAAGTTCTACAGCCAGATTTCCCAAATTGTCACACACTACTAGTCATTATTACCCCAAAAAGTCCCAGCTGGAAGTCTGTGTATCTTATGTAGATCCTAAACTATAAACCAAAACATGCAGCAATGGAAATGATAGAAAGGATCCAGCACTTGCTCCTGTATATACAGCAACAACATCTTTGTCTACCTGCACGTATGAAGCATTTTACATGACTGAATAAGGTCTGGTAGCTGTTACAGTAGTTGTGGGAACCAGGAATTTGGATTTCCTGATTTACATGTGATTAAAATATCAATCTCAACCCTGCTTAACGGTAGACTTCTTGTATTTGATCTTAGTTGTTAAAGGTAGGAGAAATGGATGATTTACTGAATGTCCAAATACACACGAATGTAGCATTTTGAGATTCATATAAACACACTGGGTGATCTCTTTTGAAAATGGCTCATTCAGCGTGTAATTGTACGTTCATAAAAAAATATGCTGTGGCCTCAAAATTACATCAGGACCTCAACATATCACACTCTTCATTCACCAGCTGCACCTGTCCCAGCCATCCTAGTTGTGTGGAACCCATCCTGAACTCTGATCTGCTGGACAGAAATTCCAATCACACATAACAGTGCCATTTAAATTCACACAACATAAAATGTCTGCCAGTTATCCTGTTGAACTGTTCCTATGTCCATTTAAATTCTGGTTGAGTTTTGTAAGTGCTGCTAAATCGAGAATTCCATGTTGAGTTTCTCCTCTCTCCCTCCCCCCAGAATTTAATAATAATAATGCTTTGCCCCCCATCATGAATGTATCCCTATACAGTGTTTTAAGATGCAAGGCCAAATCCTGAGTTTCTTACTCAGCTTTTACTCAGTCCTTAGTCTGGAAAACTCCCATTGCAGTCATCGAAAAGTCAGTGCCACATTGCCTCCTCCTGTGGAAGAACTCTCAAAAGAGGTCTAAGAGAAGGAAGGAGGACGTTTTCCTAATAGCATTGGTTGGATGGGAGGTGGATTTTGGTCTTAGCATTCCCCCTGGCTCTTGGATATCTGTGGGGAAGGAACTCCCCTTTATTTGGAGCCAGGAGACAATTTACAAGACAGTTCCTTGCGCTGCTGATACCTCTTCTCTGGCAGCCTGGCTCCTGTTGGAGCTGTTCTGACATTGGCTGGTTCTCTGGGCTGGAGCCAGAGTGTGGTAACATGGCTCTGAGTGTGTAATTTTACACACACACAAATCCTGCCACATAGCAGGGGATATGGTCACAGAAGTAGGTCCTCCCCTTCTTCACCCTCTTCCAACCTCAGAAATCCGTAGATTTCACAACATGAGCCTCTTGGGGACAAGGTGGTGGTGTGCCACTCCTCATAATCTCTTCAATTTGGAAAGGAAGAGATCTATGTTTGTAATGTTTTTTTCTGCACATGGACACCTGGATATAATCTAGGCCTCAATAAAGAACTCAAGATGTGTCCAATCCATACTCAGTTTTTCTCCTTATGGTGTAAATACAACTGTGTAAACAAATTTAAAGTGAAGCAGTTCTCTATTTAATTTTCACCAATTTTTAATTTTGCTGGTGGGAAAAATACCATGGTTTCCTATCTGCTTTGTGCTTCCCTGAACTCTGCAAAAGTCATCCATGGTATTATTTAGATTGAAAAGTGTGCTTCATTTTATTTCTTTTGCTGCAAAAATGCAGCCTCTTTCAAATCTGAGCAATTGAACTGAAGCTAGTTTGTTGTTGCTTGTATCACATGAGCCATCATATTTGCCAAATGCAGAAATAAAAAATGTATCTGGAAGAACACAGATTAAATTTATCAAAGTAGTTGATTTATTTAGTTATTGCTCTGCAATTGCATATGCATGTACATGCTTATTTAAGTTCAATGGGATGGCAATACACCACTTGTCATCCCTTCAGGAAGAGACACATTCACAGCACTGTTTGTTCATTACACTAGAATTTACAACTCTTCCAGCTAAAACACACTTCTGATTAAATCCAACCTATGAAAAATGCCACACTGACACCTAAAATGGGGATAAGTTATTTACGTGAGAAGGGGATCACACAACAGGTTGTAAGAATTGGTTGTCCTATTTCAAATGCAGATTGGAGCTGCAAATCTACTATTTGGTCTGCTTCCTATAATCACTTACAAAAATGTTAAAGCCAACATTAGCAAGAAAACAATAAACATGTTGTCCAAGGGGGGACGGGGCTGGGGTGGTGGTGGAATAGTGATAAACACCAAAAATAGTCTGAGCAGTGCAGAGAGAAGAACAATTTTAGTGCAGCTTAAGTGACATTAAAATAAATGTCCTCTTTCTTTAACATCTAAATATCAAAGGGAAGGTATACCATCAACAGGCTCATGTCCTGTTGCAGCTATATTAATCAAGCATTTGTTTTTAATTTATTGCATTTCTCTTGTCCATTATATTACCATTAAGACAGGGGTTTGAAAGCCTGTTGCTTATGCTCTGTCATGATTTGTCCATAAGGTTTTGTGAATAACATTTTTTAATCATTGCAGAAATTCTTGACAAATCTACATTTACAATAGAATTGGTTTATTACTATCCTGCCTGGTTGTTCCATTTTATTTATGTATGGTCTTCTAGAAAGACATAAATGTATTGCATCTCAATCCCACATTTCATTTATAGCATAGCAGAGTGTGTCTGCAAGGCAACTATAGATAATGTCAAGTCTTTATGATGCCCATATTTGTTTATAGCATCAGAACAGGTAAAGACTAGGGAAAAAAGGACATGAAGAGAAGAGATTTGTGCATGGCAGACCTTGTACTGTACATTCAGGAGTAATGACAATGGGTGAAATAGGGTGTACAGAATTCCTTGCAGACACATTTCTGCTTTTTCATGAAAGCGGCTTATGAGTTTTTAACTATAGGAGAAAAGGACACATAGGGATGGATTAAGATAGGGTGTTGAGTTCATGGATCTGAGACACATGCACCTCTAAGTATACTACCAAGTGTATAAAGATTAACAATATTTTCCACATCTCAAGGACGATTTTAACCAGTTGATACTGGGAAACTTTCACGGGAGAGTGCATCAGCCACTGAGATGTGTTGGATGTCGAAATCAAAATCTTGGAGAGCTAACCTCCACCGAATAAGTTTTTTGTTATTTCCCCTGGCAGTATGAAGCCACTGAAGCACAGCATGGTCGGTTTGCAGGTGGAAACGCCGTCCCCAAATGTATGGGTGTAGCTTTTCCAGAGCGTAGACAATGGCATAACATTCTTTTTCACTGACTGACCAGTTGCTTTCCCTCTCAGACAGCTTCTTGCTGAGAAACACTACAGGGTGGAATTCTTGATCCGGTCCTTTCTGCATTAAAACTGTTCCCACGCCACGCTTGGACGCATCTGTGGTTACTAGGAACGGTTTGTCAAACTCTGGGGCCCTTAGCACAGGGTCAGACATGAGTGTCGCTTTAAGCTGGTTAAAGGCCTTCTGACACTCTTCAATCCACTGAACTGTATTTGGCTGTTTCTTTTTGATTAGGTCTGTCAGTGGGGCAGCAATTTGGCTGTATTGTGATACAAATTCCCTGTAATATCCAGCCAAGCCTAAGAAAGATTGGACCTGTTTCTTTGACTTTGGGACAGACCACTTTTGGATAGCATCCACTTTGGCCTGTAGGGGGTTGATAGTTTCTTGACCCACCTGATGTCCAAGGTAAGTCACTCTGTTTAGGCCTATTTGACACTTCTTAGCCTTAACAGTTAGTCCTGCCTCCCTTATGCGCTTGAAGACTTTTTGTAGATGTTCCAGGTGGTCTGCCCAGGAATCCGAAAATATGGCCACATCGTCAAGGTAGGCGACTGCATAGTCTCCCAATCCTGGTAGGAGACCATCTACAAGTCTTTGGAAGGTGGCGGGTGCATTCCGCAGCCCAAAAGGGAGCACATTAAATTCATACAGCCCGACATGTGTGGTGAAGGCTGACCTTTCCTTGGCGGACTCATCTGCCAGTACCCCTTGGTTAAGTCCAAGGTAGAGATGAACTGGTTTCTCCAATATTTCATCTGTGCATGGCATTGGATAGTTGTCTGGCGAGTCACAGCATTTATCTTACGGTAGTCCACACAAAAACATATTTCCCCATCTGGTTTGGGAACTTGAACCACTGGAGATGTCCATGCACTGCCAGAGGGGCAGATTACACCCATCTGTAGCATGTCCTGGATCTCCCGTTCTATAGCAGTTTTAGCTTGAGGAGACACGTGGTAAGGTTGGGCTTTAATTGGGTGAGCATTACCTGTGTCAATGGAGTGGTTTGTCCATTCAGTCAGTCCTGGGCTGGCTGAGAACATCGGCACGTAGCTCCTTGACCTGCTGTCGCTGCATACACCCAAGGGTCATGGAGAGGTTCACCTCTTCCACGCCACCATCACTTTTCCCTTCGTAGTAGACATCTTCAGGCCACTCAGCATCATCTCCCCCCTGGGCTTTAAACTGACAAACCCTTAATTCTCTGGAATAAAAGGGCTTTAGAGAATTAATATGGTACACCTTAGACTTTTGGTTTGAGGTGGGGAATGCTATGAGATAATTAACAACTCCCAGGCCCTCATGGACCGTGAATGGCCCTTCCCACCACCCTTCCATTTTATGGGCCTGGAGAGCCTTTAAGACCATGACCTGGTCCCCTACTTCGAAGGAATGCTCTCTGGCAGATTTATCATACCAGGCTTTTTGGTCTTTTTGAGCATCCTGTAGGTTTTCTTTAGCAAGGGCTAAAGAGATTCGGAGGATGTTTTGTAGGTTGGTTACAAAGTCCTGAATGTTAGTCCCTGGAGAAGGTGTAAACCCCTTCCATTGCTGCTTCAACTGTAATGGCCCCTTAACCTCGCAGCCATATACAAGTTCAAATGGTGAAAACCCTAAACTGGGATGTGGTACAGCTCTGTAAGCAAAGAGCAACTGCTGCAACACTAGGTCCCAATCATTGGAGTGCTCATTTACGAATTTTCATATCATGGCCCCCAAAGTTCCATTAAACTTCTCCACCATGCCATTTGTTTGATGGTGGTAAGGAGTGGCAACCAAGTGATTCACCCCATGAGCTTCCCAAAGGCTTTCCATAGTTCCTGCCAGGAAATTAGTTCCTGCAACTGTGAGGATTCAGAGGGCCAACCTACCCTGGCAAAAATGTCTGCTAGTGCCTGGCACACACTTTTAGCCCTAGTGTTGCTTAGAGCTACTGCTTCCGGCCATCGGGTGGCAAAATCCATGAAAGTCAGTATGTACTGCTTTCATCTGGGTGTCTTTTTCGGAAAAGGACCCAGAATATCAACAGCTACTCGCTGAAATGGAACCTCAATGATGGGGAGTGGCTGGAGAGGGGCTTTGACCTGGTCTTGGGGTTTTCTTACTCTTTGGCACACCTCACAAGACACACGCCTCATAGGTAGAAAATCCTTGCCCATTCCCTCCCAGTGGAACGACTTTCCCAAATGGTCTTTGGTTCTGTCATCCCGGCATGGCCACTAGGATGATCGTGGGCTAAGCTTAATAGCTTTACCCGGTACTTAGTTGGAACTACCAACTGTCTCTGAGGATGCCAGTCTTCCTGGTGTCCACCAGAAAGAGTTTCCTTGTATAAAAGTCCTCATTCTACAATAAACCTGGATCGATTAAAAGAGCTGAGAGGTGGTTGGTTGTTCCTTGCCGCTGTCCAAGCTCTTTGGAGGCTTTCATCTGCTTCCTGTTCGGTCTGGAACTGTTTTCTTGAGACTGGAGACATCAGCTCCTCATTGGATTGTGGATCTGGGCTTGGTCCCTCTGGAAGCGAGGCAGGTGATGGGGCTGTTTCCATTGACTGTGAACCGCTCTCTGCTGGTGCACTATGTTGGGGTTCAGGCTCCAGCTGTGCCTCTTGTGTAGGGTTTTCTGCTGCTGCCAGTGCAGCTTCGGTGGGACCCGCTGGTGTTGGGGTTGCAAGTACTGGATTTAGTGCTGGCAATGGTTCTGGTGCCAGTTGTTCCGTCGGTTCCGGTTCTGAAACTGGCTCTGTCTGGGTTTCTGTGACTGGATCCACTACTGCTGTTGCAGACGTTGGCCTGGGGTCCGGGTCCATCACCTCTGACCGGGTCCTGGTAGAAGTTTCTGGAACAGAGCTAGGTGTGACAACTTGCTTAGCCTGGCTGCGGGTGACCATTCCCACCCTCTTGGCTGACTTCACATGAATGACCAAGTCTTCCCCCAACAGCATGGGGATGCGATAATCATCATAGACTGCAGAGGTCCACGTTCCTGACCAGCCCTTGTACTGGACAGGCAACTTGGCTGTAGGCAAGTCAAAAGAGTTTGACTTGAAGGATTGAATCGGCACTTGGGCCTCTGGGTTGATTAAGTTGGGGTCCACTAAGGAAGCATTGATAGCAGACACCTGTGCTCTGGTGTCCCTCCACGTGGTGACCTTCTTCCCGCCCACACTCACAGCTTCCCTCCGCTCTGAGGGTATCTGGGCCTGAGGACTTCTGGTGTGATTCCGGTGCAATGAACTGTAATCTGTTGGGGTTCTTGGGGCAGTTGGCCTTTACATGCCCCGTCTCATTGCATTTAAAACATCGTCCAGCTGACGGGTCACTGGGGCCAGGTGGATTGCTGGAGAATGGTGTGGCGGGACGATAAGGTGTTTGGAGTGTTCCTTGGGGTGTAGTTGGGGCCTTGGGATGCCCCCGGTAGTAGGGTGTGGTCTGAGGTTGTACCTTCTGGTATCCGCTCCAACTGTGACCAGGGTTTTTTTCTCTCTCCTCCCTCCACCCACTTTGTTCCGGTTTGCCCCACCTCTCTGGCAATCTGGGACTGCTCATATCGATCAGCATAAGAAACAAGACTTTCTGCTGAGTCCATTTTCTTATCCCATGAACACTGTTTTATTTCCTCCTTCCACATATTCAGGAATTGCTCCTGAGCCATCAAATCACACATTCCTTCAAATATAGTTACACCCCTTTTTTGGACTCCTTTATCTAACAGATCCTTTATCTGGTTTAGATAAGCCACATTACTTAGTCCAGGTCCTCTCTTAAGGCCTCTAAATTTTACTCTGTAAATTTCAGGTGTATCTTGAAATTGCTTTAAAGCCAAATCCTTGAATTTATTATAGTTAGAAGCCTCATCAATAGGCATCTTATTGAATATCTCCAGAGCTCTTCCAGTCAATTTTGCGACCAATGTGATCATCTTGTGAGCTTCAGGAATTTTACGGAGTGTGCACAGCCTCTCAAAGGTGAGAAAATATTCAGCAATATCACTGGATTCATCATACTGTGGACATAGTCACTCCTATTTGTGGATTGTTGGGTAAGGATTGTTAGGGTTATCCGGCATATTCTGCTGAGCCTTTGTTTTCTCCATCTCCAGTGCATGATTCCATTATTTTTCCTTTGCCTCCATTTCTCTCCTGTGGACAGCCTCTTTGGCTTTTTCTGCCTTGGGTTCTGTCATCTTAGCCTCTCTGTTTTTAACTAACTTTACACTTGAGAGTTAAAAAACCCAAAAAAACTGGCTTGTAAAATTTTTGTGCTCTAATGTGATACCTATGTTCTCTGATAGCTATTCTCAGCCTACAGAAAAATCCTTTGTCTCTAGGTAAATAGACAGAAAAACCCTCTAGTTGCTCTTAGCTTAAAAAAACAAACAAACAAAAAATCCTCTTCAAGTCTGTGAAAAACTTCTGATTTCCCTGCAGGAGGTTAACTATCGTGCCTTGAGGTAGAGAAAACTCCAGCTCAAAAAAGACAAATCCCTTTTTTATGCTTTCTGCTCTGGCCCCCAGGCAGAGACAGAAAAAATCTAATTGCTTTCAGCTTAAAACCTGCTTCCAAGCAGCCCAAAGGAAAAAAAATTCCTTTTAAAATCCTACTGTGCTTTTGCTTCAAAATAATCTCAAAAAAAAAATCTCAAAATTATCCCACTGCTCTGCCACCATGTCAAGTCTCCTTCCCCACTCTGAACTCTAGGGTACAGATGTGAGGACCTGCATGAAAGACCCCCTAAGCTTATTCTTACCAGCTTAGGTTGAAAACTTCCTCAAGGTACAAACGTTTTGCCTTGTCCTTGAACTCTGAGCTGCCACCACCAAGCATTAAAAAAAGAACATGAAAACGTCTCCACTTGGAGACATCTTCCCCCCCAAAATATCCCCCCAAGCCCTACACCCCCTTTCCTGGGGAAGGCTTGATAAAAATCCTCACCAATTTGCATAGGTGAACACAGACCCAAACCCTTGTATCTTAAGAACAATGAAAAAGCAATCAGGAGCTTAAAAGAAGAATTTTAATTACAGAAAAAGTAAAAGGATCATCTCTGTAAAATCAGGATGGTAACTACCTTACAGGGTAATCAGATTCAAAACATAGAGAATCCCTCTAGGCAAAACCTTAAGTTACAAAAAGACACAAAAACAGGAATATACATTCCATTCAGCACAGCTCATTTACCAGCCATTTAAACAAAAGGAAATCTAACGCATTTCTAGCTAGATTACTTACTAACAAGTTCTAATACTCCATTCCTGTTCTGTTCCCAGCAAAAGCATCACACACCCAGACAGACCCTTTGTTCTCCCCCGTCCAGCTTTGAAAGTCTCTCATCTCCTCATTGGTCATTTTGGTCAGGTGCCAGCGAGGTTATCTTAGCTTCTTAACCCTTTACAGGTGAAAGGGTTTTGCCTCTGGACAGGAGGGTTTTATAGTTCTGTATACAGAAAGGTGGTTACCCTTCCCTTTATATTTATGACACTCCCACTGCATGTATTCTGAAAGATGCTGCACACTATTCAAACCCTGCTCTGAAGATAGAGTTATTAATTTCCTGATGGGCTCATCACTATATTATCCTAGTTCTGCACAAACATTAATGAATTTATTTTCATAACTCCCCTGTGAGGTGAGGGGCTGATATTATCCCATTTTAGAGATGGGAAAGTGAGGCAGAGTGAGCTTAAGATCAGAAGTATCCATTTGTTTTGAGAACCTAAATTGAGAGAATGAAGACCTGATTTTGAGAATACTTAGAGTTCTTTAGCACTGTATAAATTCAAAGCACAGCTCACATTGACTTGAGTTGCAGCTGTGAGTTCTCAGCACTTCAAGTCAGACCCTAGAAAATGAACAACAAACAATTAGTGACCATGTGTAAAAAGTTTGGGTTGAGTGACTTGCCTAATATTACACTGTGGAAGAGGCAAGGATAGAATACAATTCTATCCAACTGCCTTAACTGTGAGACTATCCTTCCTTTTTCTGTAATGAATGGAGGCAGGTGTCCTATAGACAACCAGTTTCCTTCATTAAACAACCCTGATTCATCCTTAGAGAAGGTCCACACTGCACTGACTGAGGCAGGGTTCCTTTGGGGAAAAAAACAGTATGTGATCATGTAATTAACGATTATATCATAATTCATAAACACAAGGGAACTGAGTTAAAGTAGCACAGGTCACCTTAATTTTGCCATTTCCTAATTTTTCAGAGCTTAACTTTGCAACCTGAATGTTCTTTTAAATCAGTGTTTGATGTGTCATTGTCTAGGTTTTTAAGAAGCAAACTGATAAAACAGAAATTTTCTATCATGTGACATCTCATACACACACATTTGGTTCATCAGCTGGGTTGGAACTTTTAGATACACTGCAAAGACTTGTTCCATATGAGCTAACAGACTAACTGATGGAGTTACGAGGCTGTTGTCCTCTATATGGACCAGCACTAGAGGAGGATCATCACTTTGCAAGTGAGTATCATAGATATTTGCTGACAGGAGAGGAAGGGTGTGACTCAGGAATCTAATCTTTGTTCCATTCCACACTCTGAAAGGGGAAGATGGTCTAGTGGGCACAGACTTTTCTGCTCATTCTCCACAAGCATCACCCTTTCTGCCCACTCTGCTCCCACTTGACATAATTCCAGTCCTGTCTCTTCCTCATGTCTGGTTCCTCATCCCAGTCTTGTTCTCATCTGTCCAGCCTCCACACTTCAAGCCTCTCATCCCAGTCCCAGGCTTTTTGCTCAGCAAGTGCTAGACTCTTCCCTCCCCATCTCTTAATCTGATGTCTCTCTCTCCCCCAACCTGGCTTCAAGTTTCACTACCCCCCATGTTCCCTATACCCAGTGGTGCCCAGCTTCTCACCTGATGTGTGTCTCCCTGACTCCTTTTCCAGTCCCTTTGCCTAACAAGACCCTGTTCTCCCCTCACATTATGCTTCTTGTCATATCTCCTTCCCTCCTCACGTCCTTCTCTCTGCCCAAATGGATCCCAGCCCCAGTGTCACCCCAGCTTTTCATTTGACCTCAGTCCCCCACTGATCCCCTGGCTCCCAATCTCCAGACAGTTGCAGTCCCACTCCCCACCTCTAGATTCCAGATCAAGCCCCAGACAGTCTATTTCCCCTCACCAAATTCCCAGTTCTAGTTTCCCTCTGACTCCATGCTCCAATCTACTGACCTCTGGTCCCTAATGCTTAAAGTGGTTTGGGGAAAAAGTGGGGGGTCTCTTTAACCCCACATCTGCCCATCTCCCTGCACAACAGTTTTACCCCAACTCCCAAATCACTCCTGTCTCCATATCAGTTTTGCCATCCTTTCCCCCCGCCGAGTCTCACCTCTGCTCCTCCTACAGCTCTTTGGGGTTCATCAACCCTCTCTCCCAGGCATGGAGGGAGGGCTTGCAGCAGAATTCCCTCCTCCCCTTCTTCCAGGCAGGTTGTTGTATGGATCAGGTAGGAGCAAAGAAGGCATCCTGTTGCTCACAGGAGGAGGAAGGGAGGAGAGAGGGGAGCTGTCCTGAGCTGCTGGGCTCTTTTTGCTCCCTTGCCTTCTGTGAGAATGGCATTGGGTTGCTGAGGGGGAGTGGGGAGAGGTCCACCTGCCTGTAGCAGCCCTGGTTGGCTGCTCTAACCCAGGAGATAGGCAAGTTGGAAATAAAAGCTAATCAGAAGGAATCTTTCCTTCAGGTTGTACTAAAAACATGTGCCCCTCAATGACCTAGCGTGCTCCTTTAAAGCTTGTTCCCTATCCGCTGCAGATATGTTTTTTGTCCCCTCTGCATTTGAGTCATGCCACTTTCTCCTTCAAGCTTCCTGGGCCCTACCGGGGTGTGGGGGTGGGGATGATTCAGAGGACAGGGAGAGGCAGATTCCCCACACTCAGTTCAGGTGCCCTGAACCAGACCCAGCATGGCCTATACCATCCTAGACTGCAATTGCACAGTAAGTCTTGCTCAGTCCTGGGCAGCAGCATGCTCAGTGCAGATGGAATCTTCGGGAAATGTAGCTGCTAGCTCTATGAAGTCTCTGTTGCATGTATACAAACTGCAGTTTTTCCAAAGTCTTGCATAACTTGGCCAAATTTGGATGGATTTTCATGGGGCTAGCAAAAAGCACACTCCTGACACACACATTCCAAAGCATTGAGGTATTTAAATCTTTTTCAAAGAAAAGGTCTCCCAAATATTTTAACATAGGCCAAAAAAAAAAAGTGTATTTTCCCTAGCCTCCTTCTCAGAAACAACTAACCTGTTTTGGCTGAAACTTACTAAAATAATTCAGCTTGAGGCACACAACCAGCAAGGAAACCTTCAACCCAAATGGTTAATGTTTGGCAAAGTTATAAGCTATTGAAAATGGGCTTATAATGGGAAGTCAGGCAACCTTAAAATAGGAAGTGATATCAGTCCTGCCTATGATAGTGCTCCCTCTCACACACGGTATATAATGGTAGATATTAGAAAGTAAATATTTTATCAGTATTTTCTTGGATTCGTGAGAGTAAATAACTGCTCTATTTTAGATACCACTGTGTTGTCACTGTGGGTGAATGTTGACTTTTTAATGGTGACCACTCCATGAGAAACAGAAGCTAGAAACCTATTAGAGGTTCTCTGTGCTTGATTGTTAATTCAGATTAAGGTAGAATGTGAATTTGGAGTTGATAGCTATTTGTGAATAACTCTATGTGTGAACATTCTTATTCCAGAATAAGAAAGCCTTGTTCCAGTTTAATTTACTCCACTTTAATTAAGATTAAATTTGGATTAATGTAAACTGGAACAAGGTTACTCTTATTGTGGAATAAGAATGTCCTTTAAATCATCTTGTCCTCCCTACCTCTGTGTGTGTGTGTGTGTGAGTGTGTGTGTGTATGTAAGAGTGACTGTGTATATATATGTGTGTTTTTATGAATATATATAAAAATAGATTTGTTTATACACAGTCATTTTATTTCATTTCATAATGACTGCAAAATTAATAACAAAGACAAAATGTAAAAATAAGAGGAACAATTACTATCAACAATTTGTAACATAAGAATCTGTCGGACCATGATCAGAACAGCTATTCAGGTTTCCAAAGCTATTTCACAGCAAAATATTTTTAAAAATTTGTTATAACTCCCTGCAATGTAGCTGTCACTTTAAGAGGCTGTTCAGCTTGGTATTACAGGGGCCACCCCTGGATATGTTGCTTTTAGGAAGCAGAAGCACAGACGGTCCAGCTGGAAAAGGCAATTGTAAACACCACATTCAACTCAGTCTGGGGCAGAGACCATCAAACAAAAGGGAATTTTATATTTCTTGTCTCATATGAATACTGGAAGTCAGTAAAGATGTCACAGAATTGTTGCAAGACAGATTGGTGTGAAGTGTGGACCGCTCTCCCCATGTTGGAGAGAATAAGGAAATCAGATTTATTAATTCCATACTCTAGTCACTCTTTGAGAAAGAGTGAATGACTGAGAATCAAATTCTATATAAAGCAGGAACAGAAGCAAGATCATTATTTGTCATATTGAGCTAGCTTTAGGAAAAGAAAGAAAGCAAATATAAAGAAACTGGTTTTAAAATGTTATGCATTGTGTTATATCCTGGAAAGAGAGAGAGAGAGAGAGTTTCTGTGTCTCATTGTTTTATTCCTTCATGTCAATAAATTTTACTATTTTACTTGTGATTGACCTTAGGACAGGAATTCTCAAACTCTATGCATTGCATGGGCCACATCAATGGACTGTTTCCCCTCCCATTGGTCACTGCACAGATCACCTCCTCTCCCTTAAGTGATCCCATTACATCCGTTTGGCAACTGTAGCAATTGCTTACATGGAAAAGAGAAAGTACGTACTTTAGTTCTTGATGCCTTTTTTAATGCAATTCAGCAGCTGGAAATGGGAAAGAGAGAACACAATGTGGCCTGTCAGCACTCATGGACCACCGTCAACTGCTCTGCAGACCTGCCCTGGTCCATGAATCACATTTTAAGACCTGCTGACTTAGGCAATGAGGCTTGTATTGCTTTCTATGAAGAGACTACTCTGTAGTGTAATACAATTCACTGCTAGTACATCTTTGTTGATATTATCGGTCTCTCTCTATCATATTGTGCTGCATCCTATATCTGATACATCTTAACTTTTGGGGATGGGTTTATGCCTTTTTTACAACCAGAAAAATTCCCTCTTGGCACTGTTTGGATGGAGCAATACTGACATCCACTGACGTAATCTTAGGTGGATATTTGCTGTATCTCTCCTAGCCAATGTTACACAATCCTCTACTATGACACAGAGAAAGGATTGGGATTAATATGATCGAAGGAGGGATTGTGCTGAGTCCAATTTGTTGTATTAGGAAATATCAACTGTTACAGATTAAAGCTGTGAAAAGGATTACAGCAGCAAAATGGGAAGCTACACTGTAGTGAGACAAATAACAATATGCTAAACACAAGTGATGCAAATATTGACTTGAAGAAAATATAAGGTTGGGGAGAATGAATAGTAGCTCTGTACCATCTTCTCAGATGAGGTTTAGAAACATTTTGGTATCTTATATAATGTAAACCTGCACGGTTTTGTACACATTATAACACTGATGGAGCAGAAGAGACAGATTTGTTTTGTTTTCTTTTTTAACTAATGGGGTAGGCAGTTCAGTGAAAACAATAACAATTAATAACTCTCTGGTTGCATCTCAGACCTAGTTGTAATTTAACTTGGTATCTTGTTTATATATTTAGTTACTATTCAGTGGCTTGCCATTGTGAATACTGCAGGACCACTGATGATAAAGGAAAAGTAAATATATCTAATTAAGAGAGAATGCTTACAAGAAGTGGTCACGTGTTTACTGTTCATCACTGCAAAAAGAGTAGATTAGGCTAATTACCTTGGACTTCAGACACAGAGAGCCTTCTATCAGGAGGGGGAGGGGGAAGCTTCAGCAAAAAAGCTTTCCTTTCTCTGTACCTCCCACTGCATTCACTTGCAAATCACTGTGTGCTTGGGAAAGCCTGTGCTTTCTCAGTCTCTAACCTTCCCATGGCAAGTGCTGTGGTTCAATCAGAAGAACCTCTCTCTCTCTCTCTCCCTCCCTCTCTGTGAGGGAGTGATTTTTTATTATTATTATTTTCTTAATCAGGAGCTTTGAATGAAAGCCAGTCAGTGAGAGAGCTCCCCCCTAAGCATGTCCAGAGTTAAGTGATGCTGGGAGAAGAAGCTGAGTTAGATTCAAGTAGGATCAGTCTTAGAAAATAACAGCAGAAAACAAACAAAAAAGGGAAGATAGTAGCAAATTCTCCAGCGTTGCTTGGGTTGGACACTACTACACTTGCTCAGAAGCAGAATAAAAGGTAGGAGCCTTTCATAATTGTATTTCCTTCGGTGGTTTTATTTTCTTGAACTATCAGAGCACTGTATTTAATGTAATCCATAGAATTATTCTATTGTATACAACTTTTATACATTACAAAGGCACTTTGATAAATATGGCACATACATGAAATCAAGACAAATGTGTGTATACTGTATTCAAAGTAAACTGCTTTTATACATATTCAGGATCGAACTGCATTTTGCAAAGCTTTTTTTTTTTTTTTTTCCTTCCCCCAGTAACCAAGCTAGGTTCTAAGTAGCACAGTTTTAATTTGTATTTGATTACTGTAAATTCAGTGGAGGAATACTATTTGGACTTCAAAAACATAGTGTTTCATATTCTAATTATCACGAGCATAGCATGCAACATACACATGCATGCCCACACTGACTGCATCCTGATTGTAAGTCTGTTACAGCTTTCTCTGATATTACACTATTGTACTTGACTTTTAATTGAATTGAATCCAAACACTTAAAGCAAATACTTCTTCAGAAAGCAAGTCTCTGTGTTGAGACTGATGGCAAGGTAGACAGAGGCAATACTTTGTGTGCGTGCGTGCGTGCGTGTGTGTATCTGTACATGTACAGAGGGGAAAAGTGCTCACACTTTTCCTATACAAGCATTTCACATTGTGGTAAGAAGGTAAAAATCAAAGAAAAAAGGGAGAGAGAAGAAAGAGAAAATATATGTAGTCAGCAGTTGTTGTGAGCCTTTATTGTCACTGCTGCAATGAAATCCATATTTTATGTGTTAAATTCATGCAGCACATTGCAAGTCCAAATCCATATTCCCAAGAAGTAACTGTTGATGGCGTTGTAAGCTGCACTAGATATTTGCAGTAGGCTAATACTGTACATACTAGTTGCAATCAGAAAAAAACCTAGCAGACCTTTAGCATAAGAGAATTAATCTGCACATGCAATCAGTGACAAACAGCAACCAGCATTTTAAAACTGCCCTATCATCTTTGTTGTTTCCACACAAATGGAGCTATTTCCTATAATCTTCATCTTTCATTCCAGTAAAAGCCTCTCTGTTATCCAAAACTGCACATCCATTACTTGTAAGGTGTTTTGAGATACATTATTTTGTCCTGTGTGTGTGTGTGTGTGAGAGAGAGAGAGAGAGAGAGAGAAGAAGCAGCTCTGTAAAGAATGTTCTGCTTGCTTTTTATGGTGACCGTAGGCTTTATATTTACGTGTTACTATTGCCAGTTTTTTTACTTGGAAAATATTTCTGAGTATCAAAGTCCCTTGTTAAATATCCCATTTGCTAGGAATATTTTCACTTTCGTGCTAGTGTTCTTGAGAAATTCAGGTGATGGGAACTTTTACGCTAATCACATATTATTTGAATATAATATTAATTGCTTTAAAGAAAGCGGTGAGAGAATTAAGTGTGGGATATGGGTAGGCAGAGGGAAGTTGGAAAGATGAGTTATTTTTTCCAGAGCAGAAAAAGTAGCTCTATATAGAGTCAATGTGGCTTGCACAGGGAGATAAATACTTCTTGGATCATAAGATGGTAATCTTCTATGTGCCTTGGGAACTCCTCAAATTCAAACCCATTCTGGTGAATACCAATGTAGCTGACAAGCTCATTTGTGGAGCAGGTTTATATAATAATTTATTCCCATCTTAAATCAATGTTTTCTGTGGTTTTGAGTGTCAGGGCGAATTTGTATCTTTGAACTTAATTTTGTGTGATAGAATGTTAATGGTAAAATAGATCATAGCATACACTTCATGCTAGTTTTATTTTTGTAATGCTATATTTGATTTTGTAGCTATATGTGGCATAGGTAAACAGATCGTACTGCTTCCTTTACCCTTCTTTTATATTTGTAATACTATCTCTTTACTATTTTGTAACTTTAAGTGGCAAAGGGGAAACATCAAGGGCATATATCTGTAGGTATAGATATTTAGACAACTGTTGTTTACAGCATTGGTGAGCAGTATTGTGGATTTTGCTTTGGAGTTGATGTGTACATCTATAGTAAAATTTTATATATATGAATGTTCTCAGTAGACTAAGGCTCCCTTATGAAAGTGCAAAGTGATGAAAATAATACCATACAGTTTTTGTAGAATCTAATATTGTGGTTACAGTCATGGTCCAAATATGAGCTTAGTTTAAAAAAAAAAAAAAACTTTACTGGTTTCCTATTAAAACACTTAGAGAATGACAGTACAAAACAGCTTATGTTGAAACAGTTACATATTTTCCCATAATTCTTGTTAAGTAACTCAATGTAAAAGACAGAAAAGGTTAATTTGAAAATGATACCCACCTTGGGTCCTCAAAGTCATTCCCTCATCTCAACATGATTTCCCAAGGAAACAAATGACTGAAAGTGTGTGTGTGAGCTGGGTGATTTCCATGCAAATGACTTATTTTCTGTGTCTGTTAATCAGATTTACAACCAGGTGGCAGGTAATATCCTCTAAGAATTTCCCTATTGCATACCTTATCATGCCACTAGGTTGCAACATTTAGTGCATAAGGTAAGGGTAAGAGTAAGTATTTCTGGATTGGCAGCAAAAAAGAGGTGGGGTTTCTAACTTAATATTAAATCTTAATTTTCATTGATTCATTATTAGCTAAAGTATTGCAAGGTCTCAGGCTTCCTAATTAGACTTCATAATATGTCGGTGGTCAGACATATTAATGATGTGTCGGTATTGTCAGTTAGCTCCATAATTTAGGATGATAGAAATGGAAGGAAAGATAGAAAGTCAATAAGTAGATACAGTAGTAAAGAGGGGCTTGAGAGACATTTTGGGAATGTCTTATCACTGGCTGCACTGAGCAATATATGCATTGCTCTCTTTTATGAATTACTATATGTAACAGAATTGATGCAGAGATGTTAATTAACGTATCATTCGTAATACAGACTGAATATCTAAAATAAGAGAGAGTGAGGGAGCCTTGGTTTATTTTTAATTACTCTCAAACAGACTGTTTGGGTACCCCAAAGTAAAAAAACATGAAAGATGACTTTGTTGTTAATATCATGGATATTTAAGCAATGGCAAAATTGAATAAGCATTTTTAATCTTCACTGAATTATGTATGATTGTCTATAGTTATTAAAATAGAAAAGAGAGACTCTGAACGTAGTACAGCGAACACTTTTTAAACTGTGTATAAAAGGTCCCTTAAGAAAAACCTGCACCCTGCACCCTTCAATATGGACTATTCATCAATATGGACTAAACGAGACCCAAGCACTATATTAGTGGCTCACCCTCTGACTTCCAATGCTGCCTTTAATAAGATTAATTAACTCCCCTTTAATATTTCCACCTATAAAGATCATTTAATATATGACATTTCATGTATAAAAATGTTTTTTTCCAGATTTTTGATAAAACTTTGCTTTCTGTTTAATTTCCCCCCCTTGGAATAGGTATTCTCTTGATCTTTCTCTGTTGCCCTAGAAAAATCCCTCTGGGGGATGGGTGTGTGTGTGTGTGTGTGTGTGTGTGTATTTTTGTTTCTGTCCATGTAGATTTACATCCTCCTCACTCTCAAGTCCTTTGAATGATGACTTCCTTGCAGTCAGTGGGTGGGGGTGGAGATTGAAACCCACTCTGCTACTGTGTTGGTTACAGCAGTCAAGAGCAATAGAAAGTAATCCTTGTCCCTTGGGAGTTGAGCATGCTTTGCATCCACTGGGCCACACTAACACAGTAGAAAGTAAACGAGACCCAAGGACTGCCTTTGCTTTTGTGTGGAGTTGAGGGGAGCCAGAATACGATCCAAACCAGAGGGCCACTGAGCTCATGAATCCTCTTTATTAGCTTACCAGTCTATCTTTTACTATGTGGGTGGTCTGCCAGAAATATGCTAGCCAGTATTTTTGTGCATTTCTTTAGCCTTCTTGACTATTTAACATCAAGGCTGGTTACTCCACATGGAAGGAGGGAAGAAACTTTATATGTTCTAAAGAGATTACATTACAATAAATAGGATACTATATTTTCTTTATCTCTTAATTCACATTAGATATCCATTCCTTCCCTGTGTTTTGCCTCCAGAAACTAGTATGAAATAGATGACTGTGTCATTCTGTTGATAAGACGGAAGTATGTGCTGCAAGAGGCATAAACAGCACTAGAAGTAACTCTGAAACATTCTATAGGTTGCACTATCAATAGGCCATGTGATCTGGGATCTGCTTCTGAACTCAAACCTTAGTCTTCCAGCTGCCAGTATGTAATGCTATCTTGGTACCAACAGGCTGCACTGGGGGAATACAGAATTTTAGGAAGTTTAACTAGATATACTCTAAGGTAACATAGCAGGTGTCTGTTTTAATTATGTGAGAGTGTAGGGACAATATTATTTAATTCATTTAATGACACAATACTTATCTCTTTGTTACTCTTTTATTATGGCAACTCTTACACATAAGTCAAAACCAACTTTAAATCATATTTAATTTTCAAATAAAGGATATAAAATCATATTTCGTTTTTGGATTTTTAAAAGGTAACGGTTCAGAAAGAATATCTAGTAGGAAATGAAATGCCCAGACATTTGCAGAGTTCTGCTGGTGTTCAAAAGCCAAAGAAGTTCCCTTCTGTATTGTTTAACTACAGCAGAAATCTTTGTTTGAAATATTTTCCCATGTGCAATTTTATATTACCCTATATGTAATTATGTTTTTTGTAAATCTTATGATTGTATTGCTGGTATTCCATCATCTGCCACATTACTGATAGGCTAATGCAATAAATCCAGTCTCAGTGCTTTGCATTACCGCATAAAAACATGACATACCTTCATTTAGCATGATAAAATCATGCAATTAAAATGAATGCAATCCTTGTGAGCTCTGCAGATGTTATAGCACCCAGATTTTAAGGAGTAAGGGGTAGATATCAATGCAGTTCACTACACTTATGAACAAAGAGCTTGAAATACAACATATAATATCATGGAGGTTTGCTTTTTTCAAATTAACAATGTAAAATACATAAAATACCCTCGTGTCAGGGTAAGTGTTAGTAACATATATGTAATAGGTTTATTTAACAGAATGAACTGAACATTTGAAGAATTTTGACATAATCCTAGTGCTGAACATAAATAAAACAAATAATGTGTTTGTGTCTAGGAAACTATTAACTATGGTTTGTAACCTGTCCTTTAAATCAGCTACTGTACCCAGTGACTGGAAGATAGCTAATGTAACACCAATATTTAAGAAGGGCTCTAGAGGTGATCCTGGCAATCACAGACCGGTAAGTCTCAGGTAAGTACTGGGCAAATTAGTTGAAGCAATAGTAAAGAATAAAATTGTCACACACATAGAACATAAATTGTTGCGCAAAAGTCACCATGGTTTCTGTAAAGGGAGTTCATGTCTGACTAATCTATTGGAGTTCTTTGAGGGGGGTCAACAAACATGTGGACAAGGGGGATCCAGTGGACGTAGTATACTTAGATTTCCAGAAAGTCTTTGACAAGGTCCCTCACTAAAGGCTCTTATGTAAATTAAATTGTCATGGGATAAGAGGGAAGATCCTTTCATGGATTGAGAACTGGTTAAAAGACAGGGAACAAAGGGTAGGAATAAATGGTAAATTTTCGGAGTGGAGAGGGGTAACTAGTGGTGTTCCCCAAGGGTTAGTCCTAGGACCAATCCTATTCAACTTATTCATAAATGATCTGGAGAAAGGGGCAAACAGTGAGGTGGCAAAGTTTTCAGATGATACTAAACTGCTCAATATAGTTAAGCCCAAAGAAGACTATGAAGAGCTTCAAAAAATATCTCACAAAACTAAGTGATTAGCCAACACAATAGGAAATGAAATTTAATGTGGATAAATGTAAAGTAATGCACATTGGAAAAAATAACCCCAACTATACATACAATATGATGGGGGCTAATTTAGCTACAACTCATCAGGAGAAAGATCTTGGAGTCATTGTGGCTAGTTCTCTAAAGATGCCCACGCAGTGTGCAGCGGCAGTCAAAAAAGCAAACGGGATGTTAGGAATCATTAAAAAAGGGATAGAGAATAAGATGGAGAATATTTTATTGCCCTTATATAAATCCATGGTACGCCCACATCTTGAATACTGAGTGCAGATGTGGTCCCCTCATCTCAAAAAAGATATACTGGCATTAGAAAAAGTTCAGAAAAGGGCAACTAAAATGATTAGGGGTTTGAGGTCCCATATGAGGAGAGATTAAAGAGGCTAGGACGTTTCAGCTTGGAAAAGAGGAGACTAAGGGGGGATATGATAGCGGTATATAAAATCATGAGTAGTGTGGAGAAAGTGAACAAAGAAAAGTTATTTACTTGTTCCCATAATATAAGAACTAGGGGTCACCAAATGAAATTAATGGGTAGCAGGTTTAAAACAAATAAAAGGAAGTTCTTCTTCACTCAGCGCACAGTCAACCTGTGGAACTCCTTGCCTGAGGAGGTTGTGAAGGCTAGGACTATAACATGGTTTAAAAGAGAACTGGGTAAATTCATGGAGGTTAAGTCTATTAATGGCTATTAGCCAGGATGGGTAAGGAATAGTGTCCCTAGCTTCTGTTTGTCAGAGGGTGGAGATCACTTGATCATTACCTGTTAGGTTCCCTCCCTCTGGGGCACCTGGCATTGGCCACTGTCGGTAGACAGGATAACTGGCTGGATGGACCTTTTGTCTGACCCAGTATGGCCATTCTTATGTTCTTATATTCTTATGCAACACATGAGTAATGTGCATTTCACTGGTTGTTGCAAGAAACACGTGTCCCTCTTTAAAGCTATGACACATCTAGGACTAGCCTTCACTTCCAGTGAAAGCAAAGGAGCCATGTGTATAAGTGATGGCATAGCTTTGGAGATACAAACAATTAAAAGGGGGTAATAATCCCGTTATTGAAAATGGATATGGCAAAGTGGACAGGGAAAAATGAATTGTTGTGTTGTGAAAAAGGAGTGGCTGAAAATATTCAAGGTGAGGAGAGGGTTATAAGGTTTCTAACGAGGCAACTATTGGTCATAACCATTGAATAGTATAGGAAATCATTTCCAGATATATTTATTTTGCCAATTAATAATCACTATTAAAAGACTCAAGGGCCCATCAGCTTCATCAAAGAAACAGCAGCTTTATCAATTTGCTGTCCATGTCTCTCAAAGTATTAAATTAATGGAAAAGGCAGACTCAGGCAAGTAAATTATATGCTTTCTGAAATTAGTACCATTGGGTATATCTATACTGCTGTTAGACATCCAGGGCTGACCTGATCTTGCTAAGGGGCTGTTTAATTGCAGTATAGAAATTCAGGCTCGGGCTGTAGCCTGGGCTTTAGGACCCTGCAAGGTGGGAACATCTCCACTGCAGCTTGGAGCAAGCCTCCCAGCCCAGGTAGACAGGTGTGTGCTAACAGAACTTGAGCTGGTTCACGAGCAATAGCTGTGTGAACGTTGTGGCTCAGGCTGAAGTTCAGGTTCTCAAACCCACCTGACCCCCTCATCTCACAGCCCGAGTCGCAATATCCACATTACTATTTTCAGGTCATCAGCTTGAGCCCCGCTAGCACCGATCCATCTAACCTCACAACCAGCTGCAGTATAGACACACCCACTAAGGGTGCAAATTTTCTGTTAACTTTAATGGCATCACAACCTTCAGACAAAATATTAGAGTAGCTTTTGTGGGCATCTTAAAATAATATCTATTATTGAAAACATTCCAACTGCAACCAAAGTACTGCTTTGTAAGCTTTACCTTTGACAAAAACATCTGAGGTTTTTATCCAAGATGCAGTGAAGTAGAGGACATAGCAATAGGTAATGTCTTGCAAGTTAAATATAGCAAATCGTTTTTAAATTGTTTTAAAGCATCACAATTAATACTGTACAGACTGTTCACACTGATATTAGTGGTCTTGTGCCATTGCACTGAGAATGTAGACAATGATTTTGAGGGATGCTGAGGCCCTATTGACTGTGATTGAAAATCAGCTCCACAGCGTGTTATTTCTGAACACAGACCTACACTGTGCTGGTAAATAGGCCCAATTAGTTTAGGCCTAAATCCCAAATGATTTAGGATTATTTTCATGGCCCATAGAATTTCAAGTGGAAAAAGTTTGTTAGATCATCCAATACTTCTCAAACTCACTGTCAGGGCAAGATTGTTCTAAAGTATGATGGGCTAAGAGTCTAATCCAATTCCCATTGAAGTCTCCCACTGACTTCAGTGGGCTTTGGATCAGACTTCTAGAGAGGGAACTCTTACTTCCGTGCTTTGTGACAGGATACATTTGCATGAGGATCAAAATGCCATTTGCTATTTTTACTGCCACATTACAGCTTCCCAAGTTTCTCCCTTCCATTAAGTATCAATATTTCTTATTATTTCCCTGAAATATGTTTGTTTCCAAGTTGAATTTAATTTCTCTTTCAAGGTTTGGTCTCCTGTAAGAGTCTCCCAGTGTAAATTTATTTGTAAGCTAATTTATTTTGTCGTCATAATGAGATTTGTACTGTTCCTATATAGAGGCCTACAAGCAATTCATGCACTTTCTAGAATTCTTCACAATTCATGTGAAGTTGGCTTAGAATTATGAGGCTTTCCCCAGAATTGCTTAAGTGGGTGGATTTGCTCCTCTTTGTGATCAGTCTTTGGTCACAGGTCAGATTCAATAATGATTTGAAACTATTTTAACATAGGTATCCTGAAAATTCTCAGGTCTACAAATTTGCAATAAATCATGGTGGTGGTAATTTGTGCTTGTGCAAACACAGAATTTTAGATGTGCGCAAACTGTTGCATGCATGTACAACTTGCAATTTTTGCATGAATTGGATCATTGGTGAAGTTTGTGGAATGGTGTCCAAACCAGATTTAGGAAGATTGGAGTAAGTCTAATAGTAATGTTTGTTCCACTAAGAGAAGAAACATAAAATAGAGGCGAAATTTGTCATATCAGAAGTATACACATTTTTTAAAAACTGCACATTGTCACCTAAAAAATAATAAGGCAACTCATGTTAACCATGCAAACTACAGATGAAACGTGCAACTTTTACTAGGAGCATGCACCGGTGACAAGTGAGCCATGGTCCAGTTCAGGGCTAATACCTTATGGTCTCCAAGGCCATCTTAGGCCTGAAGGAGGGGGATTTTGGGGACCTGGTCAAAACCCAACTCCCCAAGTCTCTTAAGGTTTTACACTGAGCTCGTAAAGGCTATGTGCAGCAAGTAATTTTCTGATAAAAAGAGGTCTTTTCCAGCCAATTTGGTGTCTCACTCCTAAATGCCCCAGGAGGAGGTGCTGCTGCTTCGTAGTACAGTCACCTCAACTTCCCAGAGCACCTGCCTCTTTTAGAGATTATTCCTGGTTTCCCTCACAGTCCAAACTCCTGCTATCTTCAAAGGATATCTTGAATGAATCACAAATACAGCAGCTGGCCCATAGTATGCTGAGAAACTACTTCATGACAGCTGGCCCTGTCCTGCAATACTGCATTTAGGGCATGCAGCTGTGCATGCTCTTGCTCTCTATCCTCTCCCTCCCCTTTCCCTTTTTAATCCACACATTTAGATTAAGATTGAGGATGCTATTGATTCATTTAAACATTAAATCAAGGACGGCTGCCTGCAGTCATCAAGGTTTTTTTTTGATGGTTTTTAAGTATCAAAGGTATGAGATTCTGCAACAGCCTTCCAATGGGGGTAATAAGGGCAAAAAAAACCTAACTAGTCTTCAAATGGAATTTGTTAAATTCAGGAATAGGATTATATGATGGAATCGCCAGCAATGGCGGGAAATTGTATTTGATAACCTAAAAGTTCCTTCCAGTCCCTTGTTCCTAAAATTTATTATATATATTTTTACAAGTAACCACAGTTTCAGCAATGAACCTAAAGCCAGGTCCTGTATCTGGAAGTATGGATCTGAATGTTACAACTAGGACCCATCTTTATACTTTTGTGAATCCCATTCACTTTACTCATGTAAGAAGTCCTCATTGTACGTCAGAAGAATTACAGCCCTGATTTGGCAGTCTATTTTTTTTTAAGTAAATTACTTAAACCTCAATGGCACTTAAGCACATGCTTAAGTACTTTTGCTGAACTGAGACTTACAGGAGTGAGTTAAATGAGAAGGATTCAACCCTTAAAAGGACTCCTTTAAAAATGGTGTTTAATAAATACATGTCCCCAAACTACTGGAAATAATTATTAATCATTTTAGTATCAGCAAATGTCCTAAATCTGCACTAGAACAGTCCATCCATTTTAAAGGTAGTAACTGAAAAGCATAAACCAGGACATGCACAAGACATGCAAAACAAGGAGAGATTACAAAAGTCAAAAGAATGTAAATAACTATCATATTAATTATTAAAATGGTCAGAAAATGTAAATATTTAATCTATTCTTTCACATGTAATATTGTAATGAAATATGTAAATACCCTTTATTTAGTACTGTATTATTTATTTCAAATTGTTTAATTATAAAATCTTTTGCACAAATCAGTTCTACTTTAAAGGTGCCCCCCCCCCAAGTTTTGATTTATGTATCATTAAAGCCTCATTCCTGCAAAGAGAATCACATGCACCCACTCAGCTAGCCTCAGAATTTTAATTACAGAACTGGGACCTAATTACCATTTGTAACTACGGTGGTGAATTATAATCACATGAATAGTGAACAATGTTTATCCTTCTCAGCACTCAGTAGAATCTAGAGTCAGTACCATCGAATGTGAGAGACCACGGCATCATATTTCTATATCACCAGCAGGCATTCATTTTATTGGAAATCCTGTTGTACTCTGTAAAATAAATGTGGCTGCCTGTGGAGTATGTGAAGGCAGAATTTGGCCCTGTGACTCATAAGACACATCAACACTGAGTAAATTGTATGTAGCACTTCTTACTACATCAATTAAATTCTTAATTCATGAAACAAAAAACATTCTCCTTTCAGACATCAATTTATTTAAAATATTCTATTCATTTTTAAATAAATTATCTGAAAAGTATCTCAAATACATAAATATCAGTAACAATATTCAACGTATGTAATGATTTCATGAACCATTTAATTTTTGGTATTTACCTGTGTTGTCCTTGTAACTACTATATGTGTAACAGTATCATAGTAGGTTTCACTTGGATCAACTACTTAAATTTTGGAGCCATGTCCATAAGAAGTCAGCCCTGTGCATCAGGGTGGGAAGTAATTAATTGCACGGATTGTATATGAAGAAATTAAAGAGCTATGTAAAAAGTGAGTGGAAGATTCCCTAAACCTTTTACTGCTTTCCACTCCCCACCAAAAGAAAAAAAAAAGTACTTCATATTCCTGACCACTGTTCCCTCTAAGCTGGGCGTGTGTGCGCGCGCACACAGATCCTAAATCCCGTACACATGGCAAAACACCGTGCACACACAAATTTGCACAGAAGATGTTTTTTGCGCACATGGCTTGTCAAAAATTAGAGGGAACATTGTTCTTGACACACATCTCTTTTTCCTGCGAGGGGAGTTACTACAGCCTTTGGGCTGAAACAGACCTCATATCTGTCTCCAGCAAAAGGAGGATATTGACATGGGTTACATCACTATGTTTAAATGATTAGAAAATGATTCTTTTATGCGGGGGACGGGTGTTTCTGCCATTGAAATCCTGAGGTGGGTTCCTCTCCCTGACCAAGAGATTGGCACCCATCTTTTCCTTGCTGTTGATGCTGAAGTTTTGATTGCTATTGGGAGAACCTTTCTCCTTTCTTGTCCTGTCTCTGACATGTTAAGCAATATGATGTTTCTTTAACTTCATGCTCTAAAGCATTTTATTGAATTGAACTAGTCTCATGATTAAGAACAAAAGAACACTTTGTCAGACCAATGGTCCATCTAACCCAGTATCCTGTCTTCTGACAGTGGCCAGTGTCGATGCATCAGAGGGAACAATTTATAGTGATCCATCCCCTGTCATCCAGTCCCAGCTTCTGTCAGTTGAAAGTTTATGGGCACTCAGAGCATGGAGTTCCATCCCTGACCATCTTGGCTAACAGCCATTGATGGACTTATCTTCCATAAAATTATCTACTTCTTTTCTGAACTCAGTAATACTTTTGGCCTTCACAATATCCCATGCCAGTGAGTTTCACAAGTTGATTGTGTGTTGTGTGAAAAAGTACTTTATTTTGTTTGCGTTAAAACTGCTGCCTATTAATTTTATTGTTTGACCCCTAGTTCTTGTGTTATGTGAAGGGGTAAATAACACTTAACTATGCACTTTCTCCATGCTGTTTGTGACTTTATAGTCCTCTATCATATTCTCCCTTAGTCATCTCTTTCTAAGATTAATGGTCCCAGTCTTTTTCATCTCTGTTCATACTGAAGCTTTTCCATAGCCTAAATCATTTTTGTTGACCTTCTCTGTACCTTTTCCAATTCTAATATATCTTTTTTGAGATGCAGTGACCAGAACTGCATGCAGCATTCAATGTGTGGGTGTACCATGGATTTATATAGTGGCATTGTGATTATTTTTATTATTATTTTCATCTATCCATTTCATCCTAGCTTCTAACATTCTTTTTGGTTTTTTGACTGCCACTGCACATTCAGCAGATGTTTTCAGGGGAGTATTCATGATGCCAATATCTCTTTCTTGAGGGGTAGCAACTAATTTAGACATCATCATTTTGTGTATATAATTGGGATTATTTTTTCCAATATGAATTACTTTGCACTTACCAACATTGGATTTCATCTGCCATTATGTCACTGAAATGGGCTGAAACGTACATGGACCAGACCTACTTTTCAAGGGGTTAGCTCCATCTCTGGATGTAGATGTTTCCATTGGAACGTTAATAGTTTTATGGACACGGTACGATATTATATACACATTTGCTCCCCAACTCCAACAGGTTTGAGATGAGGAAGTGTCTTGATTTACTTGACATATTAATTTGATAAAATCACAAAATATATGACAAATTATTTCATTCTTTTATTTGGAGTTTTGAGGTACTGCCCACTAATGAAATTGTCATTGTTTTTGATTATTGAAATACTTTATTTTTAGTCATGAAATAACTATGTGGTGAAATTATATAAATTGAATGAGAGCACAGACTAGAGAGAAACAATGTGTCAGCCAGCTGAACCCACTCTGTGAAGTACATGGGGTGTATATGAATATATCCCAGTAGTGGCTCATTTCATCCAGCTTCTTGTTGAGGTCAGAATAATGAGAATTATAAAAAGAGTGATGAACTGAAGCATAGTGCATTATAGAAATAATCCCATTTAAATTTGAGTATGTATATATCTTCAGAATATTTCAGCAGTCTATGCTATGACTCAGAGAGGTCAGTAGGCTAGCACTGTCTTAAATTGATTACCTGTGAATGAATGGCTAAGAAAGATAGAGATCTTATTTTACTTCTGAAATGTAAAACTTAAAAAAAAAACAGTTTTTTACATTTGGGGACTTAAATTATATTAATTAGATTCATGATTTAGAACAATATTAAAAACAGCAGTTTTCAAATCACTTCTCTCTTATAGGTTTTCTTTTCATTCCTACAGTCACCATGCCATTTAAAGTTACTCACAAATGGAACAGCTCATCTCAATCACTAGTGAGCAACCTAAACTACCTGTATTCTATGATCATATATGACCACTGATTGGGTCATTTTTCAGTGTTGCAGGCTCGCTGTAAGAAATGCTTACTGCACAATACACGGACTCAAGCAAAAAAAAATGTAAAATTCCTTGGTATTGTAATTTGGTTATTACTTTTCCCCACTATGAATTTAAATGTGTATTTTTAAAGCATAGGTTAGCAGGCTTTTAATAAGAAAAGGAAGAAAAGAAAGCAAAGTACTGTAGATTTGAATATATGACTAGTCTATGAACATTTTACCTCTGGAGAAGAGTTCCTGTGTTGTCACTAGGTAACAGACCACAACTGGACCAGTTAGTGTTAGGGTAAAATAGATTATATGGCGGGCGGGGGGGGGGGGAGATGACCAAATGGCAGTGACATTTGCAAGTTTAAGGAAAACAGATGAATAAAGGCCTGAACCGAAGTCCATTTGAAGTCAGTAGGAGTCATATAATTGATTTAATTGGACTTACTTTGAGGCATTAAGCCCTCAGAGATAAAGTGTGAGTGCCTTAAAATATAGTAGGTAAAATAAATTGATCCATGAATGAAATTTCATCTTTCAATGCAGTTAAATACTGTACAATCGTAAACAGTGTCAATAAAACATAAAATATTTCTGACATAAAATCTCTTGTTTCATAATGCAAACATCCTTCAGGGTATTGTTTTTTATAAGAAAAAAAATGCAGTTAGTTAAAGAATCTTAAGGAGAATGCATAGCTTTGCTTTTTTATGTGTAGATACTATACTTTATCACTATTTTGAAGAGAGATGTGTGTCAATAAGTGCAGAGTAGAAGGATTATAAATACCAGTACTGCAATTATGGCATAGAATTTTTACTTTGTTTTCAGCTCTTGAAATAGATAGACACAATTCAATTGGACTTTATCATAGAATTGTGTTCTTGCATTTAACAAAATTCTCTGTGAATTGTGATGTTTTGTGGAAACTAGGAAATAGAAAAAATTGAACATAATGAAATTAAAAATATGCTAGGAATATTTTTCATCATTGACTCTTTTTTGTAGCATGCACCTTTATAAAGACTTCAGTGAATTCAAAATGGCAACTGAATTTCTGTTTAAAATGTTAATGTGGAAAAATAGTTTATAACTCTTCAGTTACCAATGAAAAAGAAATAGTTCAGCAGTTTTTAGATTAAACTTTTCCTGTTGTTGTGTTTTGTTTGTTTGTTTTTAACTTGGATGACATTCATTTACTTCAGGGCCATCAGTGTTTGGCTGGTTCACCAGCATACCCCTCTGTATGTTTTTGCCCCGGGCTTGAAAATCAAGTATTTAATTCTAAATTCTATCCCCTTCCTTTCTGCAATTTTTAGGAAACCTAAATTTAAGGAAAACAAACTTCCTGAATATTAATTGAACCAAAATTAGGTCTCAGCATTCAGCAGCTTGTCAAAGCAGGGTAGGGTTATGTGGACAACCTATTGGCTCACTTGAAGGTGAACTGTTGATGGTTTCTCTGGTAAAATTCCCATCAAAGCTTGTTTCATTTCTCTAGCAAGGAAACCTTAAGAATATCAAGATTTTTAGCCCTTTGGTGCCATCTTGTGGCAAGATGTCAGTTGTGAGGCAAGAGAAAAGTCATTCAGTCCTTGCTTTGAGTTTCTATACCTACTGCATAGCCTGGATTTAGTAACAGGAATACATCCAACTTTACTACTAGCTATAAAATGACAAACTGAGTCATGATTAGAATAGCTACAGAAATCTCACAAAACCAACTGTACTAATTACCAGATAGAAATACATTTTTACTGTACAGCTGCATGAAATTTGTATAGAATACTTAAATATTTAGTTAGGTCAAGGCGAAACTCATTTTAGCATTCTCCAGTGTGTAACAAAAAAGCAAAAAAAAAAAAAAAAAGACCTGTGCTAGTGGGTTTTTTTGGCACTTTGGAAAATGTAAACATAAATGTAGAGGCTATGTGTTAAAATAAAGGGTGGTGACACAGCTGCTGTTCTTATCTAATTTATTACTCTGTTGTCTCAGTGTACATTCAGCTAGACAAATGTGCTTGCTTTCATATTAAATTAATGCTTGGTTAACTCCCAATAAGCTGAAGGTAATGAACTGTGTGGGTGTGTTGAGTTTGTTGAAGTTAAGGTTTGGTCATCAGTGGTGCACCACCAATTGAGTTCAGTGGGAGTTGCAGGTGCTAAGAATCCATCAGGATCAGGTGCGTATTCAGTGCTTTGAAAGGCACCATACACTGTAGGCAATGGGTTTTTTTTTCCTCCTCCAGTTATAGACCGTTCCTGGATGCAAAGATAATCTGTGAACAGGTGGGACAGAAATAAAATGTTGATCCTCCTACAAAAGCCATTGGCCCCAATTATTTTAGGAGAAGTTAAAAGTTTGTTTTACTAAGATTAGTGGGGGAGAAGGGAGGGAGAGTGATAATTTCTCTTCCCTTTTTATCTAGGTATTTATATGCCCCCATCAACATAGCATCTGAGTACCTCTCATTTGTTAATTATTTATATCCATAATACCCTTGTGAATTAGGGGAGTACTATTATCTCCATTTACAGATAGGAAATGGGAAACACAGAGATATTAAGTGCCCCAGATCACACAAGGAAACTGTTGCACAGCCAGAAAATGAATGCAGGTATCCTGGGTCACAGTCAATTGCCTTAAACACAGGACCATCTTTGCTCTCTTTTTCTAACAAGATATAGTCACTTTCTATTTTCCTCTTTGTGGGAGTAAGAATACACATATAAGTACTTCCAAGGTCAGAAACTCAATGAAAATATTTTTTTTTGTAATTCTAACCTTTGAAAAGGAAGTTGTATTCCATGTGTACCTTTCTGGAATTATATCCATATGAGCCAGAATCCTGACATCAGTTTTGGAAGTACTGTATGGTGTTGCACTCATGGTCAATATTGTTTTCATTATGCATGCTCTGTGTCACCTATCCTATACACTTATCTGGAAAGTAGAGTTAATCTTAACATTATGCCCCTGTAATATGCCAATTTGGACAGAGAACTATCATTCCCTACTATGATATGTCTGGAAATGCCAGACAAGAAGAGATTATATTTTAATAAACAATCAATAGCTGGTGCCAGAACAGGACACTGCACTGTCCAGAGAGTGTAAAAAACAAATATCCCTCAATCCAACAGATCAAGGATGCCCCAGGTGGTAGAGATATATTAATTCTGCGGGTGTTGCTGTGATTTCTCTGGTTACAATTGGGTCTTATTGCCAAAGAGTATATTTAGAGATGCATTTCAGAAAGGTAGGGATAAACAAATATTAATATGCAGATGCTTGCTAGTGAATGCAGTAGATACAACATCTGGCATTTCAGTTTAAGTACATGATGATTTCTCAGTTTACAATTTTCACTGTCTCAGCCCAGTAAAGTTCCCTTGACAAACACCATATTTAGCTATTTATCTCTGTTTATGTATCTTCTGAGCTTTCATATATGATGCTTTATGTATCGTAGGATTGTAAATGGTATGTGAAGACTAAAGCTTATAGGCCAGATTTGCTGAAGCTGACATAAGTTGAAAATTATTCCTCCCTGTCTCTTTGTTGCCGACTACCAGGCCACAAAAAGCAGGGCTGGCTCTAGGCACCAGCAAAACAAGCAGGTGCTTGGGGCGGCACATTTCTAGAGGTGGCAAAGTTTACAGAAATTTTTGGCATATCGCATTACATTTGGCTATGGTTAATTGTACCTGTTCTGTTATGACACTGCTAGCTTAATAGAACAGAGATGTTGCACTGTAGCAATAAATGGAAGTGCATGGAATTCCATTGGCATGCATAACAAATTATGGAAAATTCTGCAACCTGTATCACAGGTTGGATACATAATTTTTATGCTTATGGTATGGCAGAACAACAAAAACAGTAAACGAAAATAAATTTGTGATAATCTTGTTTAAAACAAAGTGTATCCAAAATGCTTTAGAGAGTTGTCGGGAAGAGGAGCCATAACTATTATCTGTGCAAGATTTTTCTCTTCTCTTCTTTCTCTTTTTTTCTTTTTTTTCCTTTTCTTTCTGCTTTGTTTTAGGCAAAGTAGAAAAGAGATCTTCAGCTTAAATTTGAAATGAAATGGAGAGTAAATCAGACAGGGATACAGCCGTACCTCAAGTCAAGATCTGCCAAGGAGAAAGTCCTCACACCAAAAGTGATAGGATTATGTGGAGGGTCCAAGAAGAAGCCAGCACTAGATGAGCAAAGGGAAGTAGTGTGGGAGCAGAGAGAGAGACAGTGCTTGGAATAGGCTGGAGCAAGTATTAGAACATGGAGAACAATTTTGAACTGGATCCTGAAAAAAAATGGAGAGCTGATGGAATTTGATAAGGAGGAGGAAGGTTGGCTGCCTGTTTTTATGCAGATGAAAAGGCAGACAGTACCAGTCTGACCATGATGAGGTTTGAAGGGGAAGGTCTTGAGGGAGACCAGAGCCAAGAGCCGCAACAGTCAAGGCAGAAGAGGCACAGCTCAGGATTTGAGCAGAAATGAAGATGAGGTATTAGCATACATGGGAAAAGTTGCAGACAGTGAAAAGTGGATTTACAGCCCTTAGGGATGTATGAAAAGAAGAGTTCAAAGATAAGGTTATGTCAGTGTTCCAGTATGTGGAAGCAAAGGCAAGGTCTGAGTTCAAAAGATAAAAAAGATGGAGGTGCAGGTGTTGAAGATACTGCACTTGCTCAAGAGAAACAAGTTTTGGGTAAAATTCTCTAAAGGAAAATGAGATAATGGCACATGTTTGCTTGCTTAATACAAGAAGAAAAGGTGGAGAAAGAGAAGTTAGAGTTAGCCAAATGTACATATTTTATATCTTCAGTACAGAATTGTTAATATTAAATATAGCTATGTAATCAAGGGGACAAAGGTTAAACAGAAAGAGCAGAGGGCTTAGAACTAAACCTATTGTGACACTATGGAGGTAGAGCTTTGTTACAGAGATGGAACTCCTTTGTTACTAGAGAGAAAAGAATTTGATATGGGTATAACCATAACAGGAAGAGTGAGAGACACCTAGATAGCCAGATGGGTGATCTAGAAGGATGGAATGGTCCCCGGAATCAAAGCCTCCACTAGAGCTAAGAAGGGAATAGGCGGCGTTGCCAATGAAACTACGTTGACTGAAACTACATAAAACTGAAATGAGGTGAAACCCAGACTGAGTTAAGGGTGGTGTTGTGATATGACACCACATAATGTGAATATTCCAGAATACCTGTTGTGTCTGAGGTCAGCACTGATACATGGTTTGAATGTATCCTCCTGGTCTTCTTTTTTGTAATAGTGAATTTTATGTCTTGCCCCAGTAATGGGCGCACCCTAAGAATTATCACTGTGTAACTCAAGTTCATTCACACATCAGGGCTTTTAACAATCACTCCCCCTTCCCCCATTTTTGTGGAGGAAGGATATGTGGTATGCATAATTTCCTAAAAACAAAAACATGAAAAAATACTGCTGTTCTTGAAATACATTAGTCTTAACCTGTTTTGAAATGTCTCTAGTACCATTTTAAAAGAACATATTTCCCAAAGAACTGAATTTTTTCAGAAAGTAAGGGTTCCCTCCCTCTTAATGTATCAAATCTAAGCCTCAGATAAATCACCTACCTATTCTGTATCAGGATTTCACCATTTGTCTATAGATTTCCACTTTCAATCCCAGTATATGCCATTTAGCTAGAATATAGGGAGGCTAAAAATATATATATATTATTTATTATACTGGCTCTGTTAGATCTTCAATATAAAGAGGAAACCAAAAAATGTCTGTCATAAACCTTCAGAAGATGATCAAAAGAAAAAAATGTTTTAAAAAATGTTTCTGGGGTTAGTCAGTCAGAAAAGATTGATTGCTGCTGTATGGGACTTGTATATTTAGTGCGTGGTTCTCCTGACTGTCAAAATTATTTATGTCTAGTGTGAATACTGACTAGTCTAGGCACTACACCTAGGCAGTGGCAATGAAGGAAGAAGGGGAAAATTCTTCCTGCTGCACAACTGCAGTAATATATAACTGACACGCTTCAGGGGGCGAGTGCCTAGAGAAATTCTAAACAAGATGTAAAGGTCACTAAAGCATAGGTTCCCAATAACTGTGTACTGTTTTTACATATGAGACTTAGATGTAACATCCTTTCAGACACCTGTAATAATAGTCTGAATGAGTTGCTGGCATGACTTTGCCTTTTGGCGATTTACAGTATTTAGGGCAAACCAGGCAGTGGCTATTTAAATGGAAAAGAGAAGTGTTAGAACAGGAAGAATGACACTGTTCTTTCTGGATACACTTTTGGCATCAAATTTAAAAGATCTTCCCTCCCCTAGTATAACTCCAGTCTTCCTCATACAGAACTGAGCACAGTGTTAGATGTGCATAGTACCCTCCAAAGCAGGGCATGTTTCTTTTATTGTTTTTATTCCTCTTTCCAGTGGAGGAGTGATTCAGGCCATCTCAGAGGTATGAATATTTATCACTGACACAGAGATGGAAATTGTATTTCAACAGACTGATGCTTGAACTATATGCTTGTTAGAAAAGAAAGCACCATTTCCCTGGAATGCATTTTTACCTGTGCCCCTTCAAATAGAATAAATTGTGAAATGCTTACATGGGAATATGTGCAGCTTTCTAGTTTGTAAACAGAAAATTCTGGAATGTATTTTTAAATCAAGGACAAAAAGAAATCCTCATGTCTTAAAAATAAGAACAAAGAAAAGCAGTATATACAAATATTTGCTCTGATGTCATATTTAAAACATTATTTTGCTTGGCCCTGATTTAATTTTATTATGGCACTGACACAAATTATCTGAAGGAGAAGAGAGAGGCTTTTAAAGAGAATAAAACTTTCCAAACTTAGGAATTCACAAGTTGTCCCTCCAAAGGTTGAAAATGAGTGCTTTTGCCAGTTGAAATGAAATTTCATTAATTTCACTTCAACCAAGAAAATATCAGATGAGAAGTGTTCCAGTAGTCTATGTGACTATCAGGATCTAGCCTGTTTAAGCCTCCCAAGCTCTGCTCTAGTTCCGTGAATGGAAGCGCTTCTACAACAGCAGGTCTAGGTTAGGAAGGCATGGAAATGAGCAATTATCAACTCTGCCATGTTGTCCTCCCTTACCTCATAACTCTTCTGTGAGGGTCCTGCAGGGCTCCTACTCTGCGACGCCTTATCTAATCAGGGAAACTCAGTAAAATAAGATGAATCAACTGAAGCAGTGAAGTTAATGTGCATAACTTAAAGTGTATTAAACCCCCATGAGGGTGCTCTCATTCAGCAGTAAAGTGGCTTTAGTGGACAAGCCCTGAGTGAGGAAGGCTTGGGGCTAGGGTAGGGTGCTCTCCAAGGTGTGATAAATTCTCCCTCCCTCCTCAAAAGAAAACCCAAAAGAGAATCCGGTTTGTTACAGCCACATATGCTTCTTCCCTCTTTATTACATGTTTTGGCACCCTCAGATAAATGTATTTCCATCGGCAACTGCAGTCCTGTTAGCCCCTGGTAATTAGGACATATATAAAACATGTACTTGGTCACCTGCAGGAGCCAGGCTGTTCAACAACCAGTGGGAGCTGCTGGGCTGGGAAGCACTGCAAAAGCTCCTTGCCTTCAGTGGTTTTCCTGAGATCTAAAAATTAAGGGGACGTAACAACTTTCCCCTGGAGAGCTTCTACTCATCAATCCCTTGATGTCTCTGGAGGCCGAGTGAAGACCCAGATGTAGGGAAGGGCCAAAATGCAACTCCATGTGTGCAGACCCCAATTCAGTAAATTACTTAAGCATGTACTTAAATTTGTTTGCAGTCAATGGGTCTTGAGCATGTGCTTAAAGTTAAACACATAGTGCTTTGCTGAATAGGGTTGGGCTTATGTATATATCTAAGTGCTTTGCTTAATTGGGGCCTTAAACAGAATAGCACCAGTGTATCTGCAAGCGCATCTTGCTCCAGAATCTTTTAATTTTCTAACAGGCGCCAGAAAAATACCACTGAAACAGGGCTATTCTGTTTACAATTGGCCCTGAACTTACGTTGGATAATCAGTATGTCAGTTGTGTAGGTTTCTTATTTTGTGCTCAGATTTATTGTATTAGTGGTAGCATTAGTCAAACAGTGTACACCAAATATTTCTAATACATTCAGGCATTGTATTGTTTACTTCCTAGATTTTAGTAAGAGGGAAAATTTCTCTCATCACATAATTCTCAGGAGATAGTGGTTTGTTTCATAAACTTTTAATAATCCCTGAGAAGTATTTGACAGGTAGTTATGTTAATTGATTTATACTATTTAAAGACCCCAAGGTGAACATTCTACCTTCCTAAATTATACGTACAGAACAGTTGTAATGGATGAATTACCTGTAGAATTGCTTAATAGTACATGTGACCATATGTTGTCCTGGAAAAAGCTTAAACTGAGACTCTGTTTTGAGATTTTGTTCAAAATCACATTTATTTCTTCGTGACGGCTTAATTCTGCTTCTGGTGTACAATATACAAGGTAGCAATTTCTGCATTCAAATGAATGTATGAAATCAATGCATATTCAACAAAGTATTGATCTGCTAGTTGGGCAAAAAGGTTACATCATGGTAGGTCATATAATCCCAGTCAATTATTTTAGTATAAAAGTGTTTATATATCATATAAAATTAAATTAAAACAAATGTGAAGAGAAACCTAAGCCTTTGCTTCTGAATATCTTAGAATGTAGGATTCGAAGGGAGCTTGATAGGTAGGGCCCCGCCAAATTCACAGTCCATTTTGGTCAATTTCACAGTCATAGATTTTAAAAATCATAAATTTCACAATTTCAGATATTTAAGCCTGACATTTCATAGTGTTGTAACTGTAGGAGTCCTGACCCAAAAGGAAGTTGTGGGGTGTGTGTGCCAGGTTATTGTAGGGGGAGTGTCGGCATTGTCACCCTTACTTCTATGCTACTGCTGGGGGCAGTGCTGCCTTCAGAGCTGGGCAACTGGAGAATGGTGGCTGCTGGCTGGGAGCCCAGCACTGAGCACCAGCACAGAAGTAAGTGTGGCATGGTAACCAGCAGCTGCTATTTTCCAGCCACCCAACTCTGAAGGCAGCAGCACAGAAGTAAGGGTGACATGGTATGGTATTGCCACCCTTACTTCTGAGCTGCTGCTGGCGGAGCGCTGCCTTCAGAGCTGGGTGCCTGGCCACCAGCCGCTGCTCTCCGGCCACCGAGCTCTGAAGGCAGTGCATAAGTAAGGGTGGCAATACCATGACCCACCCCCGACAATAACTTTGCAACCCCCATGACCTCCTTTTGGGTCAGGACCTCCAGTTTGAGAAATTCTGGTCTTCCCCATGAAATCTGTATAGTGTAAGGTAAAAGCACACGCAAGAGCAGATTTCATGGTCCGTGACGTGTCTCGCACGGCCGTGAATTTGGTAGGGCCCTATTGATAGGTTATCTACACTGAGGCAGGACTAAGTATTATCTAGACCCTCTGTTAGGTGTTTATGGAACCTGTCCTTAAAAACCTCCAGTGATGGAGAATCCACAACCTCCCTAAATAATTTGTTCCAGTGCTTAACTATCCTTATAGTTGGTAAGTTTTTCCTAATGTCTAAGCTAAATCTCCCTTATTGCAATTTAAGCCCCATTACTTCTTGACCTGTCCCCAGTGACTAAGGAGAACAATTTATCACCTTCCTCTTTACAACAACCTTTTTACACACTTGAAGACTGTTTTTGTGTCCCCTTTCTTTTCTCTCTTCTCCAGACTAAACAAACCCATTTTTTTTTCAATATTTCCTCATAGGTCATGTTGTCTAGATGTCTAATCATTGTTGTTGCTTTCCTCTGGACTTCCTCCAATTTGTCCACATTTTTCCCAAAGTGTGGTGCCCAGAACTGGGCATAGTACTCCAGGTGAGGCCTTATCAATTCAAAGAAGAATTACTTCTCCTGTCATGTTTACAAAACATTCTAATACATACTAGAAGTATGTTTGTGGGTTTTTCCCCCCAACAGTATTATATTGTTGATTCATATTTAATTTATGAGGCACTAAAACCCCCCAGATCTCTTTCTGCAGTACTTCTTCCTAGGCAGTTGTTTTCCATTTTGTAGTTATGCAATTTGATTATTTCTTCCTATGTGTAGTACTTTTCCATTTGTCCTTATTGATTTTTTTTTCTATTTATTTCCGGACAAATTGGAGAAATGATAAGATCATTTTAAATTCTAATCATATCCTCCAAAGTCCTTGCAACCTCTTATTTTTAAACACACACATATTTTTAGTTCTTCTGGTATAACCTTAATAATGTGGTCTATATTTTTTAATGCTTGTGTGGTGGTGGTGTTTTTAAGCCAAAAATTAACTGTAAACTTTCTTTAGGTATTTCCTGCGTAGCTGTGTAATGCTGCCCTGTCCCTATTCAGAGGCTGGAACATTTGCTTTCTTTTATCTTTCTGTGTTTTGTACTTATTGATAGTTCATATGTTCTTTTCATATGTCATATATTGTTATGTTAATTGAAATCTTCCTTAGGATGGCTTACTGTACCCTATATGATATGCCTCTTACTTCATGTCTCCTGCTGTTTGTAGACATTTGAATTAGAGTTGTACTACGTAAAACAGTAAAATCAAGATTTAATGGTATGTAATCTCACTTCTTATAAGCAAGACTGGGTTTACATTGTCATGCTTTAAAGGGCAGGTTGAAATATCCTATAAAACACCTTATTCTGCAGCTCTGGTGCACATGTAAAATTCCCATTGACTTTAAGTATATGCATGTGAATCAGTGATATGTTTACCTTGGGATGACTCCACTATGTCTCTGATCTACCTGTGTGGCAGCTGGCATGTTGAGGTTTTTGGGGCTTTTTTACATCTCTTCCTTACTGATGAACCATGCTGTCTCCTTAATAAAAGTCCACTATATCAGTCATTACAAAATAATACAGAGCACTGTTTTCAGATGTAAGTACTGGATTCTAGCCACCTCCAGGATATTATTTGTTATTTTGGAGGTGGCTGCAAGTAGCTTCATCTTCAGTCTCTCGTTTGCTAGTTGATAGTGGATTTACAGTATATTATGGAGCTTTTATGTAATTTAAAGTTACTAAATGCCACCCACAGGCCAATACGGTATATTGTTTCACACTGTAAAGGTATATTTTGCAGATAATTTTACTACATATACTGGGTGGACTCTTAATTAATGATAAAGAAAAGCCAATCACTATAATCCATCACTACATAAAAATAATACTTATTTATGCCTGTCTTTTTTTTTTTCTATTGCATCTGTTAGACAGCAGTCGTCTTAATCAGTGAGGTGGTCAGGGCTGGGACTCTCTCTCTCTCTCACCATGTACAGTGTCTAGCACAATAGTGGCCTTGATGTCAGATATGACCTTTAGGCATTACTGTAATTCAAATAATAAATTATAATAACTAACAAGTACAACAAAATATATCCACTCTAGTTATGGACTCACCCCATCTTGTTCTGAATCCCATTCAATCTCATTAAACTAATCAGGATTGAATTGGGCCTACAGTTGGATGGGAAATAAACAAGACACATTTAAAGGCTGCTGCAAAATGGTGTCGATTCAGTAAGTGGCCCTTTTCCGTCTGAATCAGAACTAAACCAATGGTTCAGCATTCTGTCAGGAGGAGTTTTGCTGTTGGTGGTGGTATATTTCAAATTAAATGTAAAAGCAAGTTGCAATGACCTTTTGGGTTTGTTAAAGACAATGTCACAAAAGCAGAGATTTTACCTTGGTATTCTTGCCAAATGCTACCTTGGTTATTTATATGTTGTTAGTCAGGGCCTGTTTAAATAAAGTTGGGGTCCCCAGCAAATGCATACAAACGGGGCATAAATTCCAAACCCAAAATTCAGTCTGTGACCTTCTCCCTCCATCTAACCTAAACTGCTATGTTATGAAAAATTGTATGTGGCAGAGGGGAACAGAAGCGGGGGGAGGGCAGAGTAGGAGGCTGGAGGCAAGTCCTATAAGTGCTAAAAGGGGTAGAAAATAAGTAATCAAAAATGCACGTAATTGGTGCAAACCCTATAGAGCTGTCAGCCAGGATGAAGTTGTATGTAATCAACACCAAGCAGCACTGGAGCACGAGGAAAATCATCAAAGTATAATTTCTTGGGGCCACTGGAGCTGAGTACATCCTATTGGAGGTTTGGCAGAACTGTTTGAGTTGGTCCTGCTCTCTGCCTAAAACTTTTCTGCTGTTTCATCTGAATAGGGTTTTTATTCCTGTCTGTCCTAAACTGTTGTATGGTGTTGCAGTAGGTACTATTAACCAGTTGGTATTTCTCTCCACAAAGGCAGCTGCACTTTTGGATCTTTGCAATAAACCTAAGCATTGAAATATAGGTTATTACTGTTTGTATGGGGTACTAATGGCCCCGTTGTGCTAGACATTGTACAACCACAGAGCGAGAGACCCTCTCTGATCTGAACAGCTTGCCAACTAAATGGACAACATGAATAAAGGCAAGAGGTGGATCCAGATGCACAGAGAGGTGAAGTGATTTGCCTAAAGTCAACACAGCAGGTCAGTGGCTGAGCCAGGAATAGAAACCAGCTCTCCTGAGTCTGGTTCACTTCCCCTATCCATTATACCCTACCACTGCTCAATATGTTTTAAATAAGAATGGCAATAATAATTCTGATGCTTTTTTAAAAATAAATAATGGTGGAGAGAGAAGAATACGATAGTGGACAGGGAATGGACAAGTAAATTAGTTTAGTAAAAATCAGTAGCTAATGGTCACTGTGTTTTAAAAAAGTAGAATTCAACTACCATTACATCCCTTTTTTCCCCCTTTGGAAACATAAAACTGAACATTTGATAAGTTGCATAGCAAGTTTGAGCTGAATGGGATTTGAAATGGCTGAGGTGCAATATCAAACTCAGAATATCAGACATTACATTGGCGACAAGCCATCCTTAATAGGGATGCTACTGCTGCTTTAATGTTATCATTTTTTACCGTTTCAGACAGCAACTGTTCTACATACTTAGAATCGTTCCATTTGCCTTCCCTTTCCATACACAATGTATGTAAACATTAACTATTGTATGTTCAGCCCCTGGGGCTATATTTCCTTTTGCCAGTAATGTTTAAAGGTATTTCTCAAAACCCAGAAGTCTAAAGTGACAACTTAAAATAAAACCTAGCAAACTGAACTCCGACTAAACATAATACAAATAGGTATTTAGTTTTTCAAATTCTACTTAACCCTTGGGGCAGATTTGGAAACAAGTATTTGACCTTATATTCATTTTTTGTTGAACTAGGTTAAAGGACTTCTATTAGCAGTTCCCAGACTGTGGTCAATTGAAAGATTGCTGGTCTCAGCATGTTGGCTCTTTTACTTTGTTCTGGCTTCTAAATTGGATTAAGATAGCTAAAAATATTTGTTACCCCCTTTTGACCTTGGGTCAGCCAAAGTTTGGGGCCCTGCAGGTTGTTTTCATTAGGAGGCAACATTGTTGATGGAGTCAGGTATCTTTGATGCAGTGCTGTTTATTTACAAAGGATGTACAAAGTCCTGTTTCCCTAAACACAGGAAAACTCAAACTGCTGTTAGCTCCATGCCCCCTTCAGCCATCGCTCAACCCAAAAGCTTTCAGTGTAGGTTTTTCTTAGGGCCATGCTCTCAGTGCCTTTGATGTGGGTGGTGATGTGCCTGTGGTATAGCACAGAAGGTGTAACTTCCAGCTGGAGTAGAAATGCCCGTGCTATCTCTGATGGAGGTACCACATTAACAACAGAAGTGCAGCCACAGTGATGGGATGGGCTAGCTGCCCCAAATACAATCCTGTCTGAAACCTTAAGTATTTACCTGGGTGGCTAGCACCTCCTTCTGCTTGTGACAGTGTGGCTACACTTCTAGTTTTAGTGTGTTAGCTCAAGAAGAGCTTATGCAGATATGTCTACCCAAACGGGAAGTTAAACCACCAGTGCCAGTGTACAAAGATCCTGTGTTTGGGGTGGGAGTTGCTCATTCTTGTTTCTTAATTGTTATACGATGGGCGGTAATTACACCCATGAGCTTCAATGATGTTTTGCCAAACCCACAACAGTATATATTTTCTAATTCTTTGTTTTTTTTTTATTTTCTAATTAATTTCCTAATTAATTTTTAATATAAATAATTGATATAGTTGGCACAGGGTTGCTATTTTGTTATGATTGGGCACGGTGGTCACAAGCTCACAAATGGGCATCAGGGTTGATCCACGAGAGACTCTCTATTAAGAGTTGACTCACATTGTGGAAAAAGTGTAAGTACCCTTGCCCTAGTCATCTCTAGAGCTGCAAGCATCTTATTTGCTGGGTTGGGCCCTTTTTCCCTATTTTAAATAATTTGCAAACAGATGAAGGGCCAGATTCTCTGCTGGTGAAAATGAGTACATCTTTGAAGTCCAGGGACCTGAATGTGTTCACATCAGCAGAAAATTTGCCTCAGTAACTTGTAAAAAGCTTAATTACTGGTAATTATCTAGCAGATAGGTTTTATGAATATAGTAGGGCCAATGGGATTGTTCAGAAACTGTAGTGAGTTCTCCTTCGGATATTTGACATTTTTAATTCTCTGTTCATGCTGTGTGATCATATCAGGCTGTTGCTGTCTGCTTATGCAATGCCCCACTCCCATTTGTATGGAAATTCCCCTTTTCTGTTCTCAAACTGTATGAGAGAGTTCTTTGAGAGAGGGGAGGGAGGAGTAAGAAAGCGCCCTCTTAAAAAGACACACAAAGGGGATGGGCAGAAGCTGTTCAGGGGCACTCCTACTACAGGTAACACCAGCGTAACCTGTGACACAGCTGAATGTTTATGTCAGCGTCAGAGCACAGCAATGTGCTGCAAAGAAACAGCAGTCTTTTGGGGGAAACACTAATTGGAAAAGCAGGAGTTCTGGGTATTTGGTGGGGAAAGTATCCAAGTACAGAGCAGGGCTGGACTTAGGTGCCCTGGGTATTCTTTCTCTGGCACCCTTTAAGTACTGCTCCCCAAGCAGCGGGCAGCCGCTCAGCAGGCAAAGCAGCAGCAGGTGGAGACGTGGCAGTGCTGCAGATATCATGCTGCCAGGAGGGTGGAGAGGGAATATGTGTGAACGCCTAGCTCCTGCCCCACAGCCCCTGCAGTCTCTTGATCATGGCAACCCTCCTCCCCTTACCATGACGCCCAGGGTGGTCGGACACATTGCCCACCCATAAGTCCGGATTGGAACACAGACTATTTTCCAGTCACAGGAAGAGAAGGATACAAACATTGTTGATCTATTTAGAATCATAGAATATTAGGGTTGGAGAGACCTCAGGAGGTCATCTAGTCCAGGGGTCTCAAACTCAAATGATCACGAGGGCCAGATGAGGATTAGTACATTGGCCCAAGGACCGCACCACTGACCACCCCCCCACCCGGCTGCCCTGGCCCCGCCCCCACTCCACCTCTTCCGTGAGGCCCTGCCCCTGCCCCGCCTCTTCCCCTCCACCCCTTCCCTGCCCCCATTCCAACCCCTTCCCTGAAATCCCCACCCCATCTCCGCCCCCTCCCTGCCCCAAGGGGGTGCAGGGTGCTGCAGGGAGCTCAGGGCAAGGGGGTTGGGGTGCGGGGTGCAGCGGGGGCTCAGGGCAGGGGGTTTGGCTGCAGGAGGGCTTCGGGGGGCGGGTCCGGCCCAGCGCGCACCGGGGGAAAGGCAGGCTCCCTCCCTGCCTGCCTGCCTGCCCTGTCCCCGTGCAGCTCTGGGAAGCGGCCAATGGGAGCTTTGGGGGAGGTACCTGGAGGAGCAGCCAGGGCAACACACAGACCCCTGTGCCCCCTCTCCCAGGTCCTGGCCACTTCCCAGAGTGGTGCGGGGGCAGAGCAGGCAGGGAGGGAGGGAGGGAGCCTGCCCTGCCCCTGGTGAGTGCTGGGCCAGAGCCGATCTAGGTAAATGCTGGGGTGGGGGGGGGAGGGCGCAGAAAATAACCCCACGGGCTGCATACGGCCCATGGGCTGCATGTTTCAGACCCCTGATCTAGTCCAATCCCCTGCTTAAAGCATGACCAACACCAACTAAATCATCCCAGCCAAGAGGGTTCTTTTGTGAATGACTCATTGTGATTAGTGGTTTTCTAGTGCCCTTTCTTCCCATCAGTGCCGGCTTCTGTTTCTTCCTGATGACAACAGCCAAGTTGGTGACCTTCTTACCTGTCAGCAGTGTCTTGTGAATTCCCTTGTAGATGCAGGAACTTGTCATGTGTAGAGAGATTCCTAAAGAACAATAGTCTCCCGACATTAATTCTCTTCTTCGCTATCTGGTCACATTTCAGGCAACCCCCTCTGTGTTCTGAACATGCTGTTTGGTTCATTATTGTTTAGTCATACTGTCATTCTTCCATAGTTATTTCTAGGGATGTGTCAAGAGTTTGCAAGTGGAAAAGTTCAGAGGCAAGGAAACAACTTGCAGTTGCTGGGTGCTTTGATATATAAAATCTGTTGTATAAAAGGTCTGCCAATTAATCACAGTTAACTCAAATTAATTGTGATTAAAAAAATAAATAGCGATTATCACAGTTTTAATTGCACTGTTAAAAAATGGAATACCAATTGAAATTTATTAAATATTTTTGGATGTTTTTCTACATTTTCAAATATATTGATTTCAATTACAATGCAGACTACAAAGTGTACAGTGCTCACTTTATAGTTTTATTTTTATTACAGATATTTGCACTATAAATATGATAAAAGAAATAGTACTGGTATAAGGTGAATTGAAAAATACTATAGTACGATCTCTTTATCGTGAAAGTGCAACTAACATTTTTTTTTGTTTGTTATGTAACTGCACTCAAAAATAAAACAATGTAAAACTTCAGAGCCTACAAGTCCACTCAGTCCTACTTTTTGTTCAGCCAATCACTAAGACAAACAAGTTTGTTTATATTTACGGGAGATAATGCTACTGGCTTATTTACAATGTCACCTGAACATGAGAACAGGCATTTGCATGGCAGTTTTGTAGCCAGCATTGCAAGGTATTCATATGCCAGATATGCTAAACATTCATATGCCCCTTCATGCTTCGGCCACCATTCCAGAGGACATGCTTCCATGCTGATGCCGCTTGTTAAAAAAAATGTGTTAATTAAATTTGTGACTGAACTCCTTGGGGGAGATTAGTATGTCTCCTGCTCTGTTTTACCTGCATTTTGCCATATATTTCATATTATAGCAGTCTTGGATGATGACCCAGCACATGTTGTTTGTTTTAAGAACACTTTCACTGCAGATTTGACAAAACGCAAAGAAGGTACCAGTGTGAGATTTTGAAAGATAGTTACAGCACTCGACCCAAGGTTTAACAATCTGAAGTGCCTTCCAAAATCTGATTGGGACGGGTTGTGGCGCACACTTTCAGAAGTCTTAAAAGAGCAACACTCCAATGAGGAAACTAAAGAACCCAAACCACCAAAAAAGAAAATCAGCCTTCTGTTGGTGGCATCTGACTTAGTTAATGAAAATGAACATGCTTCGGTCTGCACTGCTTTGGATTGTTATTGAGTAGAACCCCTCATTAGCATGGATGCATGTCCTTTGGAATGGCAGTTGAAGCATGAAGGGACATATGAATCTTTAATGCATCTGGCACATAAATATCTTGTGACGCCGGCTACAACAGTGCCATGTGGACATCTGTTCTCACTTTCAAGTGACTTTGTAAACAAGAAACGGGCAGCATTATCTCCTACAAATGTAAACAAACTTGTTTGTTTGAGCCACTGACTGAACAAGAAGTAGGACTGAGTGGACTTGAAAGCTCTAAATTTTAGGTTGTTTTATTTTTGAATGCAGTTATTTTTTGTACATAATTCTACATTTATAAGTTTAACTTTCATCACAGAGATTGTATTACAGTACTTGCATAAGGTGAATTGAAAAATACTATTTATTTTGTTAGCACAAATATTTGTAATAAAAATAAATACAAAGTGAGCACTGTACACTTTGTGTTCTGCGTTGTAACTGAAATCAATATATCTGAAAATGCAGAAAACATCCAAAAATATTTAAATAAATGGTATTCTATTGTTTAACAGTGCGATTAATCACATGGGTTAATCACAATTAATGTTTTCAATCACACAGTTATTTGTGATTGTTTTAATTGCTTGACAGCCCTAATAATTTCACGAATATGATAGTACTCATCTGCCGTAGGGAATGTCTAATGTGGACAAAAAGGACTTAGCATTCAAGCTCTGTTCTCCCCCTCTACCCCCACTTAGGCCCAGCACATACACTGGACCTAATGGATGCAGCAAATTATGCATGGAACAGCATGGAAGAGATTGTGCTTGCTTTAAGTTGCTTAGGAATGAGAAGTTAGATACTGCCCTGTAGATATAGACACAGAAGTGGGTTGTGTCAAACCATAATTCCTTAATTACTGGCCCAGTTATGGCATGTTTTGGGGAGACAGTGGATTTCCTTATCTGAGAGAGGTGTTGACCAGAGCTTGTCAAATTTTTCTGAATATTGATGTTTCCAAGAAAAACAGGATTAAAATGTCACAAAAAATGTGTCCAGTTTTTCTGCCAGTTCCAAGTGTTGATGATTCTGTTGGGGTTTCAAACAATATTGACTCTTTCAGAGAGACAAGGTAGGTGACATGGGCAGCGAGTAAAGCTTCCCTTGAGGGAGACTAGCTCCCTGTCCTGCCTCTTTTGCCCACGGCCCCACCCACACTCCACTTCTGCCCTGCCCCCTCCCCTACTCAGCCTCTTCCCCACTCAATGGTCCCTCCTTCCCCCCACCACTACTCACTAGTCCTTCCTCCCTGCTCGCCCCCCCTGCTATTGCTTGCTGGCCCCTCCTCCCCACCCTTTCCCACTCGACCCTCTACCTGCTTGTCATGTGCGTCCCTCCTCTCCTTTCCCCTCCCTGCTCGGCCACCCCTCACCACGCAGGATCCCTCCTCTCCTCTACCTCTTCCCACTCAGCCCCCTGCTGCCGCTTGATGCATCCCTCCTCCCACCGGAGCACGGACCGGTGAGGGGTGGCGGGGGAGGGGGAGGAGGGACCAGCAAGTGGTGGTAGGTGGGCTGAGTGGGAGTGGGGCTGAGTGGGGTGGAGGGGAGGAACCAATGAGCACTGTCAGAGACTTCCAGAGATGGGGGTGGAGAGTGCTGGAGAGGAGCAGTCAGGCAGAGAATGCTGAGCTTTTATATGCACCATGCAGGTTCCTGGACGGCTGAGGAGGCGGTATCTGCTACTCAGCTTCCCGGTTCATCAGTAATCTCCCTGGCGAGTCCCAGGGACCCAGGAAGCTGAGTAGCACGTACCACCACCTCAGCTGCCCAGGTACCTGCATGGTGCAAAATAAATAAGCAAAAACTTTCTGCAGAATCCCACTCCCAACATGGAGGGGAAATGGCAGGGCCACCACAGCCCAGAAGTCAGGCAGCATGGTCAGTGGTGGCTGTGCTAGGGGAGGCTCAGCCTCTCCTGCCCTATTATACCTGCCGCCGGTGGTGGGTAATGTAATATCTTTTCTTGGACCAACTCCTGTTTTGGAGAAAGACAAGCTTTCGAGCTTACACAGAGCTCTTCTTCAGGGCTGGGAAAGGTACTCGGTGTTATAATATAGCTCAGTATTATATAGAATATGCATAGTGCTTTCAAAAGAGGAGCCTGGAAGATGAAATTCATAACTTTGCTAGATGCTTAAAATCATGGTCTGAATAAAGACACTGGAATTATTGCTTATTACAACAATCTGCAACCCACAAACTCCCCTTTTTGTCTTATGGCTACAGGAGTGTTGTTGGGCCACTTCACGTTGCATGGTCCCTTAGACAATGTACTTGCTACTTATGCTAAACTATCTGTTTCAGCTTACATTTAGCTGTGACACTCTGAGTACATTTCACAGACCTGAAGAGGAGCTCTGTGTAGCTCAAAAGCTTCTCTCTATCACCAACAGAAATTGGTCCAATAAAAAATAGTACTGTCACGGGTTGGATCACAGAAACCCCCCTTGGGGCTGCCAACTGATCTGCCAAGACTATTTCTTCCCCTGCTTTCCCTGCCAGCTTGGGACTCCAGCACCCTGTCTTGCTGAGTCAGACACGCCTGTCTGCTCCAACACAGACCCAGGATCTGAACCATGTGCCGTGAAGCTGCAGACTTAACTGAAAGCAACTTAAGGACTGTTCCCATCTTTAACACTCAGATGCCCAACTCCCAGTGGGGTCCAAACCCCAAATAAATCTGTTTTACTCTGTATAAAGCATATACAGGGTAATCTCATAAATTATTTGCCCTCTGTAACACTGATAGAGAGATATGCACAGCTGTTTGCTCCCTCCTCCCCCCATGTATTAATACATACTCTGGGTTATTTAACATATAAAAAGTGATTTTATTAAATACACAAAGTACAATTTAAGTGGTTTCAAGTAGTAACAGAGAGAACAAAGTGAATTACCAAGCAAAATAAAATAGAACACTCACGTCTATGTCTAAGAAAACTGAATAAAAACCTCACCCAGTCAGCTTCCTTTTACAGACTAGTCGTCTTCTAGTCTGGGTCCAGCACTTGCTCACACCCCCTGCAGTTACTGTCCGTTGTTCCAGTTTCTTTCAGGTATCCTTGGGGGTGGAGAGGCTCTCTCTTTAGCCAGCTGAAGAGAAAATGAAGTGGTCTCCCCAGGGTTTAAATAGACTTTCTCTGGTGGGTGGCCACCCCTCACGCCCCCTGTATAGAATCCCAGCTACAATATGGAGTTTTGGAGTCACATGGGCAAGTCACATGTCCACGCATGACACACAACTTACAGGTAGCAGCCATGGGTCACATGCTATCTTGAACGTCCTCAAGTAGACTTCTTATGTGGATTGGAACATTCCAAGATCCATTGTTTCTTAAGTGCTTCTTCACTGGGCACTTAATTTGCACATTCCTTTCTCAAGAAGCTGACCAAATGCTTTACAAAGGCTACTTAAAAATCAAGCCAGTACACAGCCAATACTCATAACTTCAAATACAAAAATGATAAATGCATATAAATAGGATTAATAGATTCAGTAGATCATAACCTTTACAGAGATGTGTTACATGGCATATGTAGCATAAAACATATTCTAGTTATGTCATATATACATACATGAGCATATTCCCATAAAGCCTTACGGGGTGTACCATCACAAATACCTCACCTACCTTTTGTATCTAATATCCTGGGATTAACATGACTACAGTAACACTTGACTCTGTCAGTAAGCACAGAAGGGAAGGGCAAGGTTCAGTAAAATAGGTTGTGGCTCAGATTTCCTGCATTGCTTCCCATTGCGTGAATCATCTGAAGGTGTCCTGTTGTTAAGCTTGCATGTGCTCTATGGTTTCTAGTTTCCTGAGAGTATACCGCTGTTGCCAATAATTTTGTCAGAAGAGTAGGCTGATAAATCGATGTAATCACAAATTGTCCTTTTTTAGTTTGATTTTGAGGATAGGACATACCTCTGTTATTAAAAATGACTCATAAACCAGTATAGTGTACAAAGAATTGAGTCATTTATGGTAAATCTCCTCAAAAGATCATTTCTTAATGATGTACATGCTGATAAAACAGCTCCTAATTAAAAATAACAACAAAGGAATATGGACTACAGTGACAGGAAGATGTAAAGCTGAGCCTCAGTAATCTATCTGTCATCTAGTCTCCCTAGCAGGTTACTGCCAAGAAATGGAGATTCATTGGAAGGGCTAAAATAAGCAGCAATTTTAATATTTGTTCCAGTAACACCCTTCTAAATTGCAGAAGTCTTTGACCCTTAATTAGCTCCCTATTATAATGCACCACTATGAATCCCTAAAACCGTAATCCATTAAAACCCCAAAAATGGTTGGATAATAAATGGACAATAATATAAACTGTAGACAAATTAGGCAGATTCTTCCCCCGAAATGTACTCTATACAGCCCCACTGAAGTCATTGTTAACAACTTGCAGTAACTTCCAATTCTGCTCTTGCCTTTTGTAATCAGAAATTAACATCATTGAAGTCAATGGGATTGTATTGGGGTAAAAATGGCATGAGATCAGAATCTTGCAGGAGGAACTTTTTCTTAATAATGCTATTCTTTTCTTTTTCTGAATAATGCTATTTTTTTTCTTTTTTCTTTTCTTTTCTTTATTTGAGAATATATGTGGATTATAGATTTCCCATAAGAGAAATTCTATAAGCTTTATATGTGATCTGTAAGTGCATATTCCTATTGAATTTTAACCATGGTTCATTGATCTCCACTATCTGATGCAATGCCCACAGAATTCTCTTCATACGTTACTGCCTGTTTCTCACATCTTGCTTAGCAGAAAAGCATAACAAAAATGTGCAAGGCTTCTGTTTTCTTTAAATATTATTATTAGATCAATAGGGGCGTTGTTGAAGTAAGGCAGAAGTGAGGCCCTCACATCCCTCCAAAGAGAATTCCTGTGTACGTGGGCACTAAGTGGAGCTTCTTCACTGGGACTACACTGGGGAGAGGAGGGCCAGCAGAGGCTCTTTACTCTTGGACTCTTTTGAGAGTAGTTGAAAATGGCCTGCTGTTCAGTTACTGTCTGATAGCTACAAGTGAGGAGTTCTGATTGGTGGGTGATTCTGAAGAAGGGCAATGGGGTGAGGTATATAACAGTTCAGAGGGAACTAGAGAGACTGTGTGGGCAAGGTAATATCTTTTTATTGGACCAGCTTCTGCTGGTGAGCGAGACAAGCTTTCAAGCTTACACAGCGCTCCCTGAAGGTGGAATTTTATCTGGGATAAAATTCCACCAACCGAAGGGTGGAGGGGGCCCAGAAGCAGACCCTTTATTAAATGGGTTCATCAAGTCTGGTCCGATGTTGGACTCTTAGCCCAACAAGCCCTTGCATCCGCACATGAATAGATTAAATGGAGAATGATCACTATGGCCGAATGTTTGGCTAAGCATTGTGGAATTAAATTGGCCTGATCCCTTTTTATGAGTTATTTGTGGGATTGCCGATGGAAACTATTTAGCCTAAAAGTATGTGATCATCTTAGAGTTGGTGAAAGGTACTTGGAATCAGGAATACAGTGTCACTGTTCTTAAGATAGTAATACACCGTTATTGAGTAAGGCCCCCTTGATAGAAGGCTAAAAGCCTTTTCCATTAAAAGCTGACTGGATATATTTCTTTCACACCTTTACAGCCACGAGGATGGTTATTCAGCAAAATGGGTAATGTGTAATGTAGTATCCTCTAGGGTCATGATACTGTGAATAATGTATATCAAAAAGGTAGGAAAATATCAGTATTGAATGAAAAATAATGGAGAACAAATAGAACACAAGAGAAAGCTCCTCCTTTCCTTTGTTGTTGTCAGAAAGATAAAAAGGCTGAACAAGCCTCAGCAGAAGTGAGCTTTAAGTAACATTCAGTTCAGCACCAGCTATGGAATCTTGCCTGCAAATTCACTGTGTTCCTTAATTGAAAACATGATTACCAGTTACAGCTGTGGTCAAATAAAAGCAGCAACAAGAAAATAAATGGTAACTTCTGTCTCCAAGGAAATCCTAACTTATAACTCGCAGTTCTGTCATCCATTTTCTAATGCACCAGATGATTCCAGTAAGAGTAGAAAAAATTACTTTTATTGTCTGACATATCTCCAATACAGAAATTGCATGTGAAACTTCTCAGATTATCTGCAAATGACAGTGAGGCCTCAAAATGTGTTGCCTACAGAATGGCCAGAAAGAAAAGGAGCTGCATTTTATTTCAGAATAATATATTTGCATACTGTGCAGACAATACCCCACACAGTTCTGGCAAAGCAAGCGAAGGACAGTTAAATAGTGGCATCAAAATAAAAGTAATATTCTGCCAGGGGGTTGTTCTCATAATACCTTATATTTGGAAAACAGTTTGCTTTGGTGCTACACTTCAAGTCACTGAAATGAAATAAAGAGAGAATTCTGCATATGGAAAGAACTATGGCCAAAATGTTCATGTCCAAAAATTTAGGATGCCTCAGTTTTTGGGTGCCAAAACTCAGACAGACGGACATACACAAGCTCTGAATTTCAGAGATATTGAGCACCCAGGATTCCAGTTGAAGTAAACAGGAATTGCTTATGCTCAACACTTAAGAAAATCAGGTCCTAGATGTTTCAAGATGGCCACCCCCTTCTCTAGGCTTCACAGCCCGACCTGCAGCCTGAGTCACAACTTCAAAGCACTCCTTACACTGCTATTTTAGCATGGTGGCATGAGCCTGAGTCTATTGACCCAGGCTGGGAGGCTTGCTGCCATGGGCTGTGTAGACTTACCCCAAAGCTCCTGCTGTGTTTAATACCCCCACGCAGTATAGTGCTGGGTGCTGGAGGGTGCTTAGAGCCACAGCTACAGGTGAAGTTCTGTCCACCACTCACTGTTGTGCTGCCCATTAAACGGTGACTCCAGTTAGGCAGACACAGACTTATCTTGAAGATAACTTTCTACCCTCTGAAGGGCTCTGTGTTATGCAGAATCATTCTCCTGCAGCACACCACACAAAAATCCCAAAGTCTGCAGACTGCACCAAGGGTCATTCTACCAGATAGGTTATGAAACTCACAATGGTTAAATAATTTAATTAGCGAATTATTTCTACTAGATTTCTCACTGTTCTTTTGCTCTGTGTTCCTTGTGTAAAGTACAGACTGGAGAATTATTATGATTTTGAGTTTTATTACCCAAAACACTTTTGAAAGCAAATGAAAAATTTTCAGAAAGCAAAATCAAGATGTTACTGTTCACAATATGAAAAAATAAAACTCAAGATGGGAACTTACAATTTTGAAGAGATAATAAAACAGTCTGAATTAATTCAAAGTCTTATTACAATCTTATCACAAATTGTTGTTCTGGTTTTATACTAGTCTGGTCAGGTGACTTTGGTGCCAACATGGAAATATGGAGCTGTAAATATAAATTCTTATTTACTTCCAGTCAGATTTCTATGTCAGTGGAATTATGGGACTGGTTGTGTCAGTTCAACTAAAGAAGAGTTTATAAATGTAGACAAGTTATTTAATTATTGAAAAATGTCAATTCAGTAGAATGACCTTGCTGATGTTATATTCATAGCCAAGCATTGCCACTTATATATGTAAGACTATCACACATCAAATGCAAAACAAAATATGGAGGTAATAATTTTGACACTATTCTAATTTCTCCAGAGTTTCTCCAGTACTGTAAGCTCTTTATCCAAAGGTTCAGTGGTAAAATCTTTAGCTTACAAGCCAATTCAAAGCTTCTTCCTCTTTTTGTCTAAGAAGCCATAAATTCTCTTGATCACAAAATCCATGTGATTTTTAAGATGAAATCTTTGAAATGCTCAGGGTTTAGGGTTTCTCACAGTGAACTTTTGCTGTAGGGGAGCATAGTTTCTATTACAAAAAGTAGTAGGCTTAATTAGCGTAGTGAGTTTCTCTAGCCTCAAATATGTTGCTACTTAGAACTTCTAGGTAACTATGATTAAACTTGTTACTGAAGTACACATGATCATACATTTTAGTCATTCAGAAGTTTTTTATTCAGGTATTTTCTAAGAAGCATGACTACCTCATAACCAAGTCAACACTAGGGTAAACAATGAAAGTATTTTTATCAGTTGGAACTAGCATGATGGTGGGGTTTTCCAAGTGAGTTTCACAGTTGCACTGGCTGGTTTCTTGAGAGAGAGAATTGATTCACTCAAGGTAGAAAAAAGAACAGGCGTATTTGTGGCACCTTAGAGACTATCAAATTTATTTGAGCATAAGCTTTCGTGGGCTACAGCCCACTTCATCAGATGCATGCAGTGGAAAATACAGTAAGACAATTTTATATACACAGAGAACATGAAACAGTGGGTGTTACCATGCACACGATAATGAGAGTGATCAGTTAAGGTGAGCTATTATCAGCAGGAGAGGAAAAAAACTTTTGTAGTGATAATCAAGGTGGGCCATTTCCAGCAGTTGACAAGAACGTGTGAGGAACAATAGTGGGGGGAGGGAGCGGGGAAGAATAAACATGGGGAAATAGTTTTACTTTGTGTAATGACACATCCACTCCCAGTCTTTATTCAAGACTAATTTAATGGTGTCCAGTTTGCAAATTAATTCCAATTCAGCAGTCTCTCGCTGGAGTCTCTTTTTGAAGTTTTTTTGTTGAAGAATTGTCACTTTTAGGTCTGTAATCGAGTTACCAAAGAGGTTGAAGTGTTCTCCGACTGGGTTTTGAATGTTATAATTCTTGACGTCTGATTTGTGTCCATTTATTCTTTTACGTAGAGACTGTCCAGTTTGACCAATGTACATGGCAGATGGGCATTGCTGGCACATGATGGCATATATCACATTGGTAGATGTGTAGGTGAACGAGCCTCTGATAGTGTGGCTGATGTGATTAGGCCCTGTGATGGTGTCCTCTGAATAGATATGTGAACACAGTTGGCATCAGGCTTTGTTGCAAGGATAGGTTCCTGGGTTAGTGTTTTTGTTGTGTGGTGTGTGGTTGCTGGTGAGTATTTGCTTCAGGTTGGGGGGGGCTGTCTGTAAGCAAGGACTGGCCTGTCTCCCAAGATCTGTGAGAGTGATGGGTCATCCTTCAGGATAGGTTGTAGATCCTTGATGATGTGTTGGAGAGGTTTTAATTCGGGGCTGAAGGTGATGGCTAGTGGCATTCTGTTACTTTCTTTGTTGGTCCCGTCCTGTAGTAGGTGACTTCTGGGTACTCTTCTGGCTCTGTCAATCTGTTTCTTCACTTCAGCAGGTGGGTATTGTAGTTGTAAGAATGCTTGATAGAGATCTTGTAGGTGTTTGTCTCTGTCTGAAGGGTTGGAGCAAATGCAATTGTATTGTAGAGCTTGGCTGTAGACAATGGATCATGTGGTGTGGTCTAGATGAAAGCTGGAGGCATGTAGGTAAGTATAGCGGTCAGTAGGTTTCCGGTATAGGGTGGTGGTTATGAGCTGGGGAGCACATCTGGCAGGGGCTGCATTAGCCTGTTTCTGCCTGGGAAATCCTGTTGTCTCTCAGAGCAGCCTGGTTCCCCCCCCCCGAGCACCCCCCTTCCATGCCACAGCCTGAGCCCCTAACATTCATCCTCGCCTTGCTCCCCTGCCGGCAGCGCTTGCCCGTTGTGCAGACATAGCTGCCTCTGGGGTGGAGTAACCAGAACAGCCCAGACTGCTGGAGAAAGCATACCCTACCGATCTCTGTCCGCTCCCTGCAGCACAGTGCCCCCTAGCACCGCATTGGGGCATTGGGGCCAGGCCTGACTGCCAAGGGAGAGCGCCCCCTGCTGAGCCCCGCTCCCAGCAGCACAGAGCCCCCCAGCACCTCATGGGGGCATTGGGGCCAGGCCTGATTGCCAAGGGAGAGCGCCCCCTACCAATCTCTGCCCGCTCCCTGTATTATAATTTTTTAAGAATAAAACATGAAACAAGTGAAAGGAAATTACTTCACAAGTTAGTAAGAATTTGTCGATAAGTATAGATAGTTAGCTGTTGTAGTTACTCAAACTGTATGAAATGCAAATGGCATCTTCTGTTTTATGTGTTGTAAAGGCTTAGGCCTAAGTCAAGAATCCTGGCCTATATGTGAATGTAAATAATAATTATTGTTATTAATAACTCCATATGCTTGGTCTCATAAATACCCAGATGCACCACTGTTTTGACATGGTTTACCTCCCGGTGGTGCTTTTTTAAACTGGCAGGCTTAATTACAACTAGTGGGTAACCAGAATCTGACTGTGATGTATTCAGCCACTGTATCAGATCACAGACTGAGGAAGGTAGACTGGATGTAGTGAAATTCTTTCCATGTCACTGATGTATTGGTTACTCTTCAGTGTTTGTGGCATGCTGCATTTGATGTGCTACCTTATTACTTGCTTGTTTATAGAGAAGGATAATAGAATTCTTGGCACCTGAACAACAAAGTCAGGCTTTTCCCAGGCAGTTGAGTGGTATCACTTGGCTGACACTAATTTAATCACAGCTCATCAACTTTGTGGCATTTTCAAACAGTGGCTCGATGCTAACAGAGACTAGATGCAGGAAGATACTGTGGGTAGGTCAGTAGCCAGGCACTTGGGAGACTAGAGTTGGATTCGCTGCTCTACCACAGACTTCCTGTGTGACTTTGGGAAAATTACACCCTCTTTTGTCTCAGTTCCCCCATCTGTTTTAAGGGTGACAGTACTTCCATACTCACAGGAATGAGGTGTGGAAGAGAAGATAAATACATTAAAGATTGATAGGTTGGCCATATAGCTAAGATATATAGAGATGGTAGAGGCCTTTTAGCAGGTGAAGTCTAGCTTCTGTGATCAGGATGGAGCAAAACATTTAGAGCAGTTGTAGTCGGGAATTCTACCATGTCTGAAGAGGAAGCTAACTGAGTACAGCAGTCACAGTTTTTAGTCAATGATAAGCATCATGCACACACAGTTATCATTCTGTTAAACTGAGGTATTGTGAAAATCAGGGTACATGCAGAAAACATGCACTGCCATCTTGACATTTTGACTGCTGTCTGACTGCAAACTTGGGATAGAGAGGCTCTAACCCAGGGGTGGGCCAAATCTGGGGATGGAAATTGTATGGCAGGGCATGAATGCTCACAAAACTGGGAGTTGGGGTGCAGGCTCTGGGGTGGGACCAGAAATTAGGAGTTCAGCATGTGGGAAGGGGCTCTGGGCCGGGGCAGGGGTATGGGTGGGGAATGAGGGCTCCAGCTGGTGGTGTGGGCTCTAGGGTGCAGGAGGGTGGGACCGAGGGGGATCAGGGCTGGGACAGAGGGTTGGGATGCTGGAAAGGGTCAGGGGTGCAGACTCCAGGCGGCACTTACCACAAGCAGCTCCTGGAAGCAGCGGCATGTCTCCTTTCTGGCTCCTATGTGGAGGCACGGCCAGGCAGCACTGGGCGCTGTCCCATCCATAGATACCGCCCCTGCAGCTCCCATTGGTTGTGATTGCTGGCCAATGGGAGCTGTGGGGGCGGTGCTTCGGGCGGGGGCAGGGTGCAGAGCCCCCTTGCTGCCCCTACATGTAGGAGACAGAGTGGGGACATGCTGGTGCTTCTGGGAGCCACATGGAGCCACAGCACGTGTGGAATGGGGCAAGCCCCCGACCCCAACCCCGCTCCCTGGCAGGAGTTTGAGGGCCAGATTAAAATGTCTGAAGGGCTGGATGTGGCCCTCAGGCCGTAGTTTGCCCACCCCTGCTCTAATTAATATCTCTAACATCTCAAAAATGTTACAGTTAGTGTGTACTTTTTCACCACCACATCTGCCCCACATGACATTCTGGTGGAAGCTGGTGCTGGAACAGACTACAAATAGATGCAGATTACAGCCTTTTGTACACTGAGTGAGGCAGGAGTCCTGGGGGGAAATAACATGAGATCATGTAATTATAATATGTACACATGAGAGGGATGAATTAAGGTTTTACGAACAATATTAATTTTTATGTTTTATAACTTGAGTGCCTGACATTGCTATTTTAATGGTCTTTTAATAGTTTTTCCTGGATGTAATATACCATAGTGGATCTAATATTTAAGGCACAAGTGACTTAGTATATGATCCATGCTGAACTATGATTTCTTTTGTGGGTTAACTCTTAAAAATGTTACTAACATATTCCACAAGTCTGACTCATTTAGCAGAATTTTACTAGTGTATAGCAGTAGCTTCTGCAGTAAAAGGCGTGAGGCAAAGAAAGCCAAGAATATAATGTGATTGTCAGCACTTCACTGCAGAATTGTAAGAATTCCAAATATATTTCAACAGCACCATAAAGACGAGCTCTTAATTTGCCAGGTAAAAGGGTACATTGAGAATGATACAACAAATACAAGAACAAATTGTACAGCTATAGGAAGGTGATACATATTTAAAGAACAAACCAAAAGGAACTGAAATACAAGCTAAAGCTTCAAATTAGTTAAAGATCATTGACAAACCACTTATTGTGAGAATCACTGAGTACATTGTAAATATACCAAGGGTCTAATGTTAGTTTAGCTGAATAATCAAATGAAGGACCTGTAGAAAACATGAATAACAACGCATACTATAGGAAGCATGCGTGTGCTCTGATGTTCAATAACTGTTATGCTAATAAATAATTGTAAAGACACAAATATATCATTTTAAGAAATTTTCTAGAAGTGATGTCATCTCCATTTTACCATCTTAAAGTAAGGCTTAAAACTGTGAGCCTTTCATTTGTCTGTCTGTCTTCACAGGAGATTTTATTCCCACTACCCTCATCTGATTAGCAGGAATGGGAGTCTCCATGCTGCAGGCACAGGCACTAATACAAGTTTGAGGAGCCAGTATGTAGACACCAATGAACACTTTATTAAATTACACAGTCTTCTAAGCAGGCACAGTCTCTCAGTGCTCCAATTCTTCATGCTTTAGTGAACTGACTCTGCTCTCTGAAACTGTAAGGTTTCAGCCTGAGCTGCAGATATAAACTCCTGATGAGATTATGGTTAGTTTTTAGATGTTTGGCATGCTTCTGTGCTTATTCTATTACTCTGATGGGGTTGATAGTTGGCTGGCAGAGAGAAAGCACTAGAAAGTACAAACCTTGAGCCTTAAATTTCCATCTGCCCTGAAGGAAAAGAATGTCTTGTTTATAAATGCTCAGTGTCATTCACTAGAATTCATGCTGCTGGCCAGGAAATCACCTGCAGGACAGGGTGAAAGTTAAGCCTCCAGCACTGCAAGTGGTGCTGTACCTCTCAATCTGGGTTCCTGACAACATCCCCAATAGAATGTTATGATCTTTCCATTCCCAGAAAAGTCAAAGAATATCAAAGATGGACTGAAACAGAATAAAGAAAAAGTAAATGTATTGTTACCAAGATAACTTATTTCTCTGGCACATGTTTCTAAATTATAGCATTACAGTGATCCCGATAGATCCACTTGCCTGGATATTTCACTATAATTATTTGCATACTTCATTTATTGGAATTTCATGTACTGTACATGTACCCCATAGAAGTTGAAGATTTGGCAAACCTATTGTACTGTCTTGGGGATTCACAAATTGTACCTAGTTTGCTAACATTTTTTTCTTCTAATCTAAATCTAAGGTTCTCTCAAGTGAAATTCAGCTGCTAAAACACAAATGAATTCATAATCACTCAACAGCTGTTGCACATAGACTCATAGAATCGTAGGAATGGAAGGGACCTTGAATCCCCTTCTAGTCCAGACACACTATATTGGTGAGCTGCATGTAGTGTGTGTGTCTGTGCATTTGTATGAGTGTTTGAAGTATCATTGAGTGCTCTGTAGTCAATGTTAAAGCTATAACCTCCTAATATAAACTCAAAGTGTTTTACTTCCCCCTAGTTTATCCAAAGAAAATCTCAATATTCCTGACATTTTGCATGCCGCATCTTTCAGAGTAGTGTTTTTGTTTGTTTGTTTTTCTGGGATGTTTGCTAAAAATCAGAAATTCCATTTTTATGTTATGGTATTTTTGAATATTTACCTATTCTTTTTAAAACATATTATTTTTTGGAATCATCTTTTTTCCACAGTGAATTGGCCTACAGACTCCATCCCTAATTAGAAGCAATTTTCTTTCGTTGACATTGAAGAGTAAGTTTTCTTTGGTTTCAGAGTAACAGCCGTGTTAGTCTGTATTCGTAAAAAGAAAAAAGAAAAGGAGTACTTGTGGCACCTTAGAGACTAACCAGTTTATTTGAGCATGAGCTTTCGTGAGCTACAGCTCACTTCATCGGATGCATAGCATATTGTGGAAACTGCAGAAGACATTATATACACACAGAGACCATGAAACAAAACTTCCTCCCACCCCACTGTCCTGCTCGTAACAGCTTATCTAAAGTGATCATCAAGGGAGGGCCATTTCCAGCACAAATCCAGGTTTTCTCACCCTTCCCCCCGCCCCCCCCCCCCACAGACACACATACAAACTCACTCTCCTGCTGGTAATAGCCCATCCCTCTTTGAAACCTCTCTTTATAATGCGCATGATAATCAAGGTGGGTCATTTCCAGCACTAATCCAGGTTTTCTCACCACCGCCACCCCCTCCCCACACACACACACCCCCCTCCAAAAACCACACACACAAACTCACTCTCCTGCTGGGTTTGTGTGTGTGGTTTTTGGAGGGGGGTGTGTGTGTGTGTGGGGGGGTGGCGGTGGTGAGAAAACCTGGATTAGTGCTGGAAATGACCCACCTTGATTATCATGCGCATTATAAAGAAAGGTTTCAAAGAGGGATGGGCTATTACCAGCAGGAGAGTGAGTTTGTATGTGTGTCTGTGGGGGGGGCGGGGGGAAGGGTGAGAAAACCTGGATTTGTGCTGGAAATGGCCCTCCCTTGATGATCACTTTAGATAAGCTGTTACGAGCAGGACAGTGGGGTGGGAGGAAGTTTTGTTTCATGGTCTCTGTGTGTATATAATGTCTTCTGCAGTTTCCACAATATGCTATGCATCCGATGAAGTGAGCTGTAGCTCACGAAAGCTCCTGCTCAAATAAACTGGTTAGTCTCTAAGGTGCCACAAGTACTCCTTTTCTTTTTTCTTTTTTCTTTGGTTGACATTGACGAGTAAGTACTTTATTTGTGGGAGAGGTGAGATAAAATATAAACAAAGCATTTTCCTGCCTCCAGGCTTTGTTGCTGCAGCAGCTGCTAGACTGAATCTGAGGAGAAAAGGAATAGATTAGGGTAGGTGAGGTGTGTGTATGTGTGTGGGGGAGATAAATATGGTAGAAAAATAGTTTAGGAGGAGGTGTGTGTGGACATATCATGGAGAAGCAGGGTGGAGCTAAACTCACTTGTCAAAATGAGAGGAGGCAGGAGGACACTGGTGGGAATTCTAGTTTTCAAGATCATACAGTAGGGGGAACTTTGAATGAGTCAGGAGATAGAGAACAGAAGGTGGGTGTGGCAGGAAGAATAACTTGTTAGCAAAGAACTTCGGAAGGTACAGATAGTGGGCATAGAAGGGGTGGGATGTATTTAGAGGAATCATGGAAGGTTGAGAGGGGATGGCACAAAAGGTACAGAGTACAGAGGCACACATAAAGGGACAGGCTGTATGGAAATGGTGGTAGGAGATGGGGAACAAGGTATGGACTGGAGTGTTTTAGGGAATCAGGGTGGGTCACAGAGAGGGGATGAAAGGGACTGGATGATTATAAGATCTCAATTCCTTTTCAAGGGATCATTTCCTTTAATCACCTACTGATTTTTGTTTGTTTGGTTATGAGTGTAACATTTTTTGCAAATTTGAGAAGAAAGGAAGAGTGATATCTGTATGTGTATGTGGGGGTGATAGTGAGTATTGATGGGTTATAATCGTGAAGGACACACTAGATACCTTATTGTTAATTTTAAGACATAATGTGTTTGTTTTTAAAGGTGTGAAATTTTACAATGTTTTGTTGTATAAAACACACACATACCTATTGTTAACCATGAATCACTGCTAAAAAAAATAGTTAGGATTTCAGTACAGTTCCACCTAACATTCAACAACATTACACTTTCTTGACAAAGGTAATAATACTGCTCGGCATTTTTTTCTCGTTAGAATTTTTTTCTCTGTTCTATTTTTCAGTTTCTTTCTCCTAACTGGGACATGGATAAAATAATGTTTGGGCTTGAAAGAAACATTCATATTGTATCATGCAGCTTAGAAATAGGGGGAAATGAGTTCACCATCCCTAATTAGAAGCAATTTTTCTGAATCATTCCGTTTGACTGTGTCCAGTTTAGCAGCTAACCATGCAGACTTTTTAGTCACCTTTATCCACTTAGGAACTTGAACTGAAGATGGTTCAGAGATATAGATGTCTCTTTTACAAATACATACTATAAATTAACAATGATGAATGTGTCCAGTGTAGTGTACAATGTAGAGCCGGTAAGCTTCAGGTAGCAAAATTATCAATTTATTGTCCGTTTATCATTTAATCCCTTGATTCAGAACTAGGCAGTTAATTTGTGAACAGGTTTGGGGGCATCTTTACAATTACATGCATCAAAGTAAAATGACCTTTAATGCATAATAAGGTGAATGATAAGATTAAAATCCTCTAAAAATTGGTAATTTGAAACAACTTTATTTTTCTTTTTCAATTATGGTAACTGAAGCTGCATTGAAAGGCCTTTTTTTTTTTTAAATGAGGACAAAGTTGTATTCTGAGTATTTACTCAGTTGTGTTTTGGAAAAGCCTCTTGTACGTGTTCAGAATCTGTTACACAAGCTGCCACTTCACCATGCTGGGGTCTAGCATATCAGAAGATTTTTTTCTTTTTCCAGTCTTCATTTTTTTGTTCTTTATATTAAAAATGTGGCAAAAGAGGTTGAAATCCCCCAAGTTTCTATGAATGTAGGATTTTCTGGGGCTGATGGAGAGATGAAGCATTTATATATCCAGTTACACTGCCATGCCCACTCTGCTAAAGGCTAGCTGAGTAGACTCAAGAGTTTAGAATTCACTTACACCAATGTAAATTAGGGGTGACTCCACAGAAGTCAGTGGAATTACACCAGAGTAAAACTGGTAGGAGAGTAGAATCTGTTCCATTATATCCCCTAACAGAATGGAAACTGTCTCATCATAGAACCTCCCACACAGTTTATCTTAATTTGTTATAGGCATTCTCTGACCAGAAAAATACCTTCCTTTGGAATATTTGCAATGTTATGGTACAGGACTGAGGAACATTATTGAAGCTGTGTGTGGATTATTGTTGCACAACATCGTGTCAGTGCCATAAGTCACTTCACTTTCAGGAAGCTAGAACTCGCCTCCAACTTAATCTTACTCTGATCTGTTTGAATGCAAAAAGCAAACTTTCAAAAAATTGTGCATGAATCTTTGTATCTCCTTGTTTTGGTTGAAATGTTAAGCATGAGCAGTGAATTTCTGTGCAAGAGGCTTCTCTTGTGGCATTTCAGACCTATTGAAACCAGGCAGCAATGTTACTTTGTGATGGGCATCTCTTGAAAGATTCAAAGGTTCTCTATGATTTGGAAAAGCATGCAAAATCTAGACACTTTACCATAATCTAAACCTATTGCTAACACCTTGAAATCTGCAAATTGGACTGGAAATTTTGTGAGAAAAGTCTTGATCATGGGATTTCATGCTTCTGATCAGGCCTGAAATGATGCAAATAACCTTTCACATTGTATTGTGGCACACCTGCTTCTATTCTGACTCAAACAGGAATACAGAGGGACACAAGAGTGGGAAAATAATTTTAAAGTAGATTTCTGAAGTGTTTCAAACTTAAAATTAAAAAGTTAGTTTACTCAAGATCAAATTTGGGGCAGAGAATCCAGATCAGTTCCCATTTTATATGTATTTTTGCCTCTCTTGCCCACATAGCACTGTGCACACAAGCGCTTATGTCGGTATAACTTTTGTTGCCAGGAAGGTGGTTTATTCACGCTGCTGAACGAGATAAGTTATATCAACATAGACCGTAGTGTAGACATATTAGTGGGAATATATCAAGCTAACTATCCTGATTCTGCTTTCTCACCAGAGAACATAGGGAGTATCTCTTTTTGAAGTACTGTAAGTGAAGCTGAATTGGTGTCAATCAGAGCAGAATCAGGCACAGTCCATTTTCTCAGTGGGTTTGGTTTAATTTGAAATAACGTTTTACAGGAATGAGGTTTCAGGGTTAAAATTGTAAATAGCGGTATAGCACGGCAGGCACTCACTGCCGTGGCGCCTCCTGCTGGTCATCCAGGAATTAGCTCAGTTCCAGCCTCGGAGTGCCTCCTGCTGGCCAGTGTCTTCCTACTGATGCCTGCTTTCTCCACCACTTACAGCACTTCAGGCCCCGTGTCCCTCCTGGACCCCAGTGCCCCTTTCCTTAGGGTGCTGTCCCACAGCAGTGCCCCCACTCTCTGGGTCTCCCCTCCTGAGGGAACCCCTAAGCCCACCTCACCTCAGTAACCCACTGCCAGTCCTCATCTAGCCCCTTCCCACAGGGACAAACTGCAGTCTGAAGTGGCCACTCATCATCGGCAAGGGGGGTTTGGACCTGCTGCCTTTCCAGCCCCAGCTGCCTCCCTGCAGCCCTAGTACTTCCCCTGGCCTTTAGCAAGGCCTCAGCCTGGAGACCCACCAGGCCAGAGCTCCCCAGCTCTGCCTGCTTTTCCCCAGCCCTGCTCTGCCTCAGGTACCCTGCTTGCTCTCCCAGGCAGCCTGGTCCTCCCTGTTCCTCAGCTGGAGCAAGAGTCTTTTCTCTAACTCCCTTAGCCTGCCCTTTTATCAGGGTCAGCTGGACCCTAATTGGGTATAGCCACACCTGTGGCTGTTTACCCAACCAGCCTCCCTTGGCTGCTTTTAACCCCTTCCTAACCGGAGCGGGGTATCTGCCCCACTACACGCGGATTGTATATTGTAACAAATATTGCATAGTGTTTTAAGGGCATGGTGCTGGCCATAGGATGCTGAAAGAAGGGAAGAGATTTTAGGGGAAAAGTTGGGTGAAATCATCAGTATTTCCATATTCATTCCGAATTATTGTTTAAAAAAAAACACTTGAAATTCTGCTGAATTGCACATAACTTTTTGGAGAAAATATTCCATCAGAATTTGGGTACGTTTCCCAGAAATTTCCAGTGGCACTAATAAAGTGAAAACAGTTAGAAGCTGATAACAGTTTCAGGTTCCTCCAGTGATTAGATCAGCTCTAATAAGGTAATGAAGAATCTCAGCTGACTTGCAGTATTTAGTACAGAGCTGGGGATGCCTCAGTGTCATTTGTATCTTCTCATCTAACTCTAAACCAAAACTGCCATTTTCCCCCCGTGCCCTTTATTTAATGGCATTGCCATTACCAGTTGCAATATATTAGGCAGAAGGGTTTTGTTGTTGTTTTTTAAAGTACATTTTATTTAATTCAAGTATGTGACCATCAAACTTAATATTACACTTAAAACAGCAGGCTGAACTCAAAGAGGAGTCCAAAGGGGAGAACCCTACTGAATACATCCATTAAGCAGCCTAGCCTGCCAAGTTCATGTACATTAGCTAGTTTTGTAATTTTAACAAATTCCATCAGAGCTTTCATTCCACTGACCTAATTTAACAAGAAGGAAATTCAATAACAATCCCAAACACTGACTCATTATTTCCCAGGAGGAATTTAACAATACTTCTACATCAAATAGTGATGTGTGAACAGTTGAATATACATACCTATGGGCTGGGGGGGTGGGGGTGAAGGAGCAAGAGAAAGAAGATACTGTATCTCCTTTACACAGGTAAACCAATAACTTTCCATCTTTGGGGAAAATAGTAACCGGTCTAAGGGCCAGTTCATTGCTTAGATGTACATATGCAACTCCCTCTGACTTCAAGAAACATCAGCTAAGATTAAGATTTAGTCAGTCTCTCTGTCTGTGTGTGTGTGTGTGTGTATGTGTGTCAATAAAAATATAGGCATGGGTGTATGGGCAACATAGAATTGTGATGGTGCTATTCAGCAACAAATAAACACAAGGTACCTACCCCATGTAATACAATTTATGATTGAGCCTGATCTTTCCAACCTTTGCTCACATAAATACTCCTTTCTTATACAAAGTAAGGATGTGTTGGTCTGGCGATATATCATTACAATGGAATGATCCTGGGTCCTGATCTTGCTGTCATTAAAGTCAAAAGCAAACATTAATTTTTGCATCCTGGTAGAAGCAGACACATACCAGTAAGGCAATGTCTCACAGTAATACGTCGTGCTGGGAGATGCTCATATTATATTAATTGCTTTAAAAATAAATATTATGTAAAACAATAAAATATTAGAAACTCACTCATCATCAGGCTTTTGCAAATTGAACAAAAAGATTAACACATTGACTTTTTTTTTTTGTAAGAACCCAGAGCAGAGCACGGGGCAAGCAATGAGATGCATTTTTTGACATTTATGAGACACATTTTAAATTAAGAATCTGAAAATGCCGAGGGTTGTATTCATCCATGGTGTAAAGCCACTGAAGTCAACAGATTTCTGTCAGGGATCAATGTAGCCGAATGCATTGTTCTAAGGTATGCTAAACAATGCTGTGTCCAAATCATGGAAGTAAAGGAAAACCCATCAAGTTTCTGTATCATTTCAGGGTTTTTTGTTGCATATGGAAGAATACAGTATATGTATATACTGAGGAGCTACAAGCATTGGCTGTATATACTCCCTTTGCAGATTTAAGAGAAAAAAAAATGTAGAGAAAATGTATCCTATTGAGAAGAAAAAGCCATAGGAGCATTCATATACGCTTGCTGCCTAGCAACAGACACCATTTCCCCCTTAGCAGGGGTCAGTGGGCTCTGCAAACAAAAATGGATGCTGAAATACGAAGCTAACATTTCTCTCTCACAAATTAGCCAGTAAGGAATTAACAAGTTCTACACTTCTGTTCTGGTTGCAGACTGCATTATGTAGCCTATGCAAAGCTGTTCTTATTTCATTTAAGACAAAGTACTGAAAGATAATTATATTATTTCCCAGAAGTGCACTATTAGTGTTCAGAAATGTGTTAGCCCCTTTACCAAATAAGTAAAAGAAAAGATTGACATTCCCCAACATTGACATTCTTCAACAATCAAACAGCCCAGTCTTGTTCCCACTGAATTAAAGTCACGTCCTTTGGGTTAATATAAAATCCAAGTGACTTCTGTTCAGACTTCTGCCAAATCTGGGTGTTAAAAATTAGACATGACACAATAAGTAACGGGGGGAAACTTAAATGTGGGGAATGAGAAGGGAAGGCAAGTGTTACAGTAATAATTGTAGTTACTCATTTTAGTCATGTGTATATCTGAGTTCTGTTGGGCGTGGTACTTAAGGTACTTACGGGAATTACAGATAAAATTAATATTTTTAGGTAGGAGTTGAAGGTGGTAATGGAGGCTTGGCAAAGAGAAACTGAAAGAATAGAGTGCACAAACTGGATTTACAAGTAATCCAATGTTTTAATCTTGTTAGCCAGTGGTCCAAAAGACTAATGCAAAGCAGTTTTAGAAACCACAGAAATGATGAAACATTAGTTCCCCATTGTTTTATATATTTATTTGCATATAGAGAGAGTTCTCTTATTTATAGCTACTAATGTTTTGTCTGCTATATTTATGTATATTAGAATAATCTGTAATAATAATTGTATATACTTAAAGTCCATAATGTACCATTATGATACATAATTATATATCTTTCATTTATAGTTAATATATTTCAAAATAGCTTCGGTCAAGTTGCCGTGGTGCTTTGGAATGACATTAAATATCAAATGTGATCCTAACAAAAACATTTAAGTGTTAATATTCTTTTTTTTTAATTGTATTTTACATGATTTGCCTGCTGAAGCAAATCTAAATGAGCCATGCAGACATTTGCTCTTAAGCGTTTGGTAATTTCCAAATTTAATCTTTTAAAGTGGAAATCAGCTAATGGTGTCAACAGTCATGAAGAGTGATATGCTGAGAAGGAACATAGGCACAAGATTGGAAACAGTTTATTTCTGTTTGATGTCAACAAAAGATATTGATGGAATCTGCCTATCGTTTCACGATGGTGCTAAATGCTTCCTTATTGTGTCAGGAAAAAACATAAAATGCTACACAAACCTAACAAAACAGGTTTGGAAATGGATTTACTTTTTTCTCTCTCTCTGCAGTAATAGTTGCGTATTGAATGTCAAATTTAAGTATATTGTAAACCAAAAACATCCTGAGTTCACTATGACTTAACATCAAATAGATCAAGTCCTAGTTATTTCGTCATTTTTTTCTTGCATTTAAAGTTGTTTGCATGCTACCTCAGTTCATACTGTAAGTACTACATCCTAAGAACTTTTTATATTTAAAAAGTTTGCTTCTTGTCATGTTGCATTTCTTCTGATGCATATGATGTTCCCTTTTGCCATTTAAAGTGCCTGGGGGAACTAGTGTTTCACCATTTCTGTGGTTTCTAAAACTGCTTTGCATTAGCCTTTTCAGGCCTCCGGATAACAAGATTAATAAAACACTGGATTACTTGTCAGTCAAATCAGGTGGAAAACATTTGAAGTAAAGGCTGCAGTATTTAATATGTAAGTGCTAATAGTATTAATCCCCTAGTCTACATGAAAAAAAACATCCTCAAAGTTCTTAAACTGAAAAGTTAAGAACAAAAGTTAATCAGCTCAATGCACTTTTGTTGTGTTTCTCATGTAATGTTTTGAAAGCAGCTACCTGCTACATTTGCAACTCTCCCACTTGGTGAAGGTTGACAGAAAACCTTTATAGTCACGATATCAGCCATCAGTTGGGTGCACATGGGAAATAATCAGTTGCTTTCTTTGCTGTAAAGTACAGTGTGAAGTCAGTCACAGGCAAACGGAATGTTTTCAACTTACACTGTGTCTTTTCTGTTTCCTTGAGGATTTGGTGGATATGTGTGGAAGGGAGATGAACTACTGGAAATCACTTGGCTGCACTGCCAACTAAAGAGACATCAAAAGGTAATCCAGGAAAACAACACTGTTGACCCCACAGCCATCTGGCTTGGAGGACAGACAGCAGTGGAGAACTATGATAATACAACAAGTGTTACTGCTACTGCTGCTCTGGATGTGCCTGCCACATCCCTGCTATGCAGAAATGCTGTTCAGAAGGACAACTGACCACCAACCAAAAGGCTTTGTGGCACGTGTATCAGGGAGTGATGGAAAAGCACTTCACCGACAGAAAAGGGGCTGGATGTGGAACCAGTTCTTCTTGCTGGAGGAATATACAGGCTCTGATTATCAATATGTAGGCAAGGTAGGTCTGTATTAAGGTTTGATATTTCTCCATTACATCCTTATATATTTGTCCTACTACTGTTCTCAAGTTACTACAGTGACTTATTCTCCTAGCTGAATGGTTGGTTTTCCAGGCAACACCATACAAGTTGTTTATCTGCTCTATTGGCGATCTCTAAAAGTAATAATGCAAAGAGTTACTAAAAACTATTTAGAAACATACAAATGTCTGAAACAAGCTAAAGTGTATTTCACAAATTATTGTGTGATCTTCACAGCATTCCTACCACCACCAGCGACCTACTTTTCTCTCCTATTTCTGAATCTCGTATTTTAAAATTCTTTCTAAAATTCTGTTTCATATTTTTTTTCTCTTTGACCTTTTTCAGTTTCATGCAAATGCATGTGGACTCCTATCCTCTGTCTGTACTCTTTGTACACAATTCTTTCAAACACAAAATGGCCTCCCTCCTCAAGTGCTCCCTTTGTCTTAATAAACTGCAGAGAACGAATGTCATTAACAAATGTGATGGAAAATAAATATGAGGAATGAAATTGTGAATTTAATGCTACTGACACCAAGAAAAGAATTCTGTACTCCCAAATTAAAGCATAAATTAATGGGTCACTTTCTGTGTTGACTGCTCTTGATATAGTCTGATTTTTTTTTATGTCAGGATGGTTGTACTGAGTCTGCCAGTGCAGAACTTGGCCCAGTATTTCAGAGCCCCATGCTGAAGGAATAGATGGAATAACAAAAAGTGAAGAATGGCAGCAGTTCTAGGGATGAAAAATGTTCAAATAAGTAATTTTATTATAGGCAGCTACTAAAAGTAAAACAGCAACTTGCTCAACCAAAATCTTCCTGTCTTTCCCCCTTTCATCCAAAGCAATTGCTAATGAATCCTTATATAAATGCAAATTACTTGCCCAAAGTGAGAGTAATCAGCGTAGTGCAGAGGCCATGCATGGAGCAGGTGCAAAAATGCATTGACTACGTTCTTTCTTTCTTTCTTAACCCTCTTTTGAATGAATTCCCATGGTTAATCAAAGACAAAACCGAGAGAGTTCCTACATTCCGTTGACTCTTTGGATTTTTGGGAGTCAGGCACTACAGCTCCCTTCTGAGCAACTGGTTTCTCACATTTCCTTTCCTAGCTATTGGTTTCTCAGCTTACATGAAGTCGGAATTTGGTCCATTAAAATGGAGGCTCTCTCCTTCCTTTGGCTGTACCCCTAATCAGTAACTATTGTTTGAGAAAGCACCAGCTGAGGCCTTACATTTTTGCTTTTGTTAAACAACGAATTGAGAAGCAACCAAAATTGAGATTTGTGTGATGTCTGTGGGTGCCTGTTCTGAAAAGATTTAATTACACCACATTACCCTGGGTAATATCCACATCATGTTTTGTTGACTTCCTCAGATTAAGGTTCATGACTCAAATAATCTCATGTCATACAATATAACATGCATAAAGGTTTTATGAATTCAAATAGGCCAATTCTCTCTCTCTCAATATAAAATGTTGGGCTTTTGTGCTGCAGAATCCCATGACAAATTGAGCATCATACAGCCATGCACAAACTTTGACAACACAGATTCAGTTATCTTCATTGACTGGGGTCCTGATGATACATGTGCAAAACTCAGAAGATTTAAACAACAGTCCTGCACTGGGATCAGCTGTGCTTGTATGGAGTCCTATTGATGTCACTGGCGATCTGCACAGGTGCAGGTACCAATGAAAAACTGGGGCCTTACTTTGGGCTCAGAGCCACCAGAGTTTCATTTTGAGCCTCAGTCTCATGGAATCCAACACATAAAACAAATTTCAGCTGATTTTAGTCCAAAACCACATTCTTATAGAACAATCCTATGAAATATAATAGGGGAGAAACCAATAGGGTTCTATGAGAGTTATTCTTGCAGACTTATATAATTTAATAGAGTGATAATCCTTTCCATAGATTTTCCCAGCCATCCTATGAAATAATATAGCAGGTATGTATTTTTCTATTAAATTCTGTAGGGCTGTCTTATAAGAGCTTGTACATTATGTGCTTACATTAGAAACTACAAATAGGCTCGGGTTCCTTAACTTCCTTATTTTTCATTTTAATTTTTTGCAATCCTGGCCTTAGTATTGTGTTGCTATTAAGGCTGTTGACTAATCGCAGTTAACTCACACAATTAACTAAAAAAAATTAATCCTGATTAATTGCGCTGTTAAACAATAGAATACCAATTGGAATTTATTAAATATTTTGGATGTTTTTCTACATTTTCAAATATATTGATTACTATTACAACACAGAATATGAAGCGTACAGTGCTCATTTTATATTATTATTTTTATTACAAATATTTGCACTGTAAACAAAAGAAATAGTATTTTTCAATTCACCTCATACAAGTATTGTAGTGCAATCTCTTTATCGTGAAAGTGTAACTTACAAATGTAGATTTTTTTGTGTGATATAACTGCACTCAGAAACAAAACAATGTAAAACTTTAGAGCCTACAAGTCCACTCAGTCCTACTTCTTTTTCAGCCAATTGCTAAGACAATCAAGTTTGTTTGCATTTAAAAGAGATAATGCTGCCTGCTTCTTATTTATAATGTCATGTGAAAGTGAGAACTCACGTTCACATGGTACTTTTGTAGCCAGCTTTGCAAGGTATTTACATGCCAGATATGCTAGACATTCATATGCACCTTCAGGATTTGGCCATCATTCCAGAGGACATGCTTCCAGGCTGATGATGCTCATTAAAAAATAATGCATTAAGTAAATTTGTGACTGAACTCCTTGGGAGAGTACTGTATGTCTCCTGTTCTGTTTTACCCGCATTCTGCCACATATTTCATGTTATAGCAGTCTTGGATGATGACCCAGGACATGTTTGTTTTAAGAACACTTTCACAGCAGATTTGACAAAATGCAAAGAAAGGTACCAATATGAGATTTCTAAAAATAGATATAGCACTCAACCCAAGGTTTAAGAATCTGAAGTGCTGTCCAAAATCTGAGAGGGACAAGGTGTAGACCATGTTTTCAGAATTCTTAAAAGAGGAACACTCAGATGCGGAAATGACAGAACCTGAACCATCAAAAAAGAAAAGCAACCTTCTGCCGGTGATATCTGACTCAGATGAGGAAAATGAACATATGTTGGTCTGCTCTGCTTTGGATCATTAACGAGCAGAACCCGTCATCAGCATGGACGCATGTCCTTTGGAATGGTGGTTGAAGCATGAAAGGACATATAAATCGTTAATGCATCTGGCACGTAAACATCTTGCAACACCAGCTACAACAGTGCCATGTGAATACCTATTCTCACTTTCAGGTGACATTGTAAACAAGAAGCAGGCAGCATTATCTCTGCAAATTGTAACCAAAATTGTTTGACATGAAGTAGGACTGAGTGGACTAGCAGCCTCTAAAGTTTTACGTTATTTTATTTTTGAATTTAATTATTTTTGGTACATAATTCTACTTTTGTAAGTTGAACTTTCATGATAAAGAGATTGACAGTACTTGTATTTAGTGAATTGAAAAATACTATTGCTTTTATTTTTACTGTGCAAATATTTGTAACAAAAATAAATATGAAGTGAGCACTGTACACTTTGTATTCTGTGTTGTAACTGAAATAAATATATTTGAAAATGTAGAAGACATCCAAAAATATTTAAATAAATGGTATTCTGTTTTTAACAGTGTGATTAATCACGATTAATTTTTTTAATTTCTTGACAGCCCTAGTTGCTGTATAAAAGCTTTACATAACTTTAGTCCTTTGTATGAAGTTGCAGACAAGTCCAGCTATATTTGCATTTAAAATACCCAATTTAGGAGACAACTGTGGAGGGATCATTGGGTGGAAAAATGGGCCTTCCAGACAGAATTTGTGCTTTTAAATTATACAGTACATTAAAACCCTTACATACTATAGTGATGGAAACTGACCAGATTGATACGGGATGTAACATTTTAAAAAATGCCTATGTCCCATTTTCAGATGTGACGTATATAAATAACGATATTGTGGAAAAATTTACCCTGATTCTAGTCTTGCATCCCATACGTATGTGGTTCATTCAGCTGAAGACAGTAGAACTATTCATATAATTATAAGTATTGCAGGACTGGGCTCATAACATCTAGAAATGTCAGTTCAAAATATTTACAACAGACATCTAATTTTTGCCAGGAAATAGGCAGAAAAATGAGTTGTAAATGGACCAAGGGATAATGAGGTAGTGGCACTCAAAGAAGGAAGCGGTATGTTTCTTCCTCATTAACACCCAAAAAGTATGGTGCTGAGAGGTGGTAAAATTCTCAGGACAGACAGTAGCTTATTTGTAAGTGGAACTTAGTGTTAATAATCAAGATTCTGATTAACACCTTGTAGTTGGTAGCTAAGTTGGTTTATTATAATTTTTTTAGTCCCAGTTTCTATTAAAATTCACTTATTTTGGGAAATTATGTGGGGAAGGACATTCCTAGTAATTTCTTTAAATATTATTTCCCTTTTAGTTCTCTAATGAAGCATCATTGTTGCATCTATGGCTGAAAGATTAAAGTTCATGAAAAAAAGAAGAGAAAATAATTATAATAGCCCTTTTTTCTTTAAAGGTTGGGGAATATACTGAATGCAAACTGACATTTTTTTTCTGAGGGAGGCAACACTTATTAAAATTTCCAGGAACTGTTAGTGGGAAGAAGGAGTTCAAGAATGACAGAAACTTAAATCTGATTAAATTGCCTTTGTCAGCCACTATTTCCATTTATTATTTATTTCTCTGTGTGGATGTAGTTTCAATGCTGACCTTTAAAGACTATTATTTGTTGCTTGTACTTACAGGAGCACCCAAAATGTGCTGGGTGCTATGCAGACTTTTTTTTTTAATATTTATTTCTGTTTATAATACATCTTTCAAAAGTGCCTACGCAACCTCAAGGCACTCTTGCCATGAATTAAAAACACAATTGCATAGCCAAGCCAGCATCACGTCCTCATTCCAAACAGAACATACATGATTGGTAATGAAAACAGTTCTGCAAAATACCCCACCTCACTCACAAAGAGCACCCATCATAATATTCTTACCTCCCAAAAGGCCTGAGGAAATAAACAGGCTTGCAGCATGCCCGAAGACCAAATGTTCTGGACTATTGCAGATAAAAGTGTGGAGTAAATTTAAAAGTTAAGAGCACCTAAAAGAGAGAGCCTTGCTAGCAACTACCTCTTTTCTACATAGAGGCATTTTCAGTTCTGGCACCTCCACCGTTTTCATTTCTGCCACTAGAACTGTGGCAGTATAGCATTAAGGTGGAGAGCGAGAAAGGGACAGGATCCTTGCTCTGAGGTGTTCACAACTGGAGACAACAAGCCACATATTGAGTTGGGGGAGAGGGATAAAATACAAACAATCAAACTTTTTAAAAAAAGTGTCTATTGTCCCCCACTGCCCCTTATCTGAGCATTGTTAGTTGTCAGTGTTCTTCTGGGCACAATAATAGAAATGGGTCTTGTGGAGGGATTTGAAGAGGAAGACAATAATGGTCTTATGGGCTAGTTCAGGAAGAATTTTCCATAGTGTAAGGAAAGTGACAAAGGTGGTTGTGAGGGGAGATTCAAACAGCTTATTGAGGCTGGCTGAAGGATCAGAGCAGGGAGAAGTAAAATGGTAATAGACAAGAGAAAATAAGTAGAGAGGGGCAGAATTGAGAAGAGGTTTGAAGGGCAATTAAAGATAAGGAAGGATAAATCCAGTCTGCACATTCAGAACATCCCACCTGAAAGGCAGTGGAAATATATCAAAGTATATTTCTGAAAAGCCACCTTCTACATCAGATGCATTCTATGGTGCTTTACAGAGCCAACCACCCTATAAAGAACAGAACAACAAAAAAGTGTCATTATTTAACCCCTGTTTCTAAAACACAGACAGAGAATAAACAGTTCAGATCTCTTTTTGAAGCCTTCAGCTTTTATAAAGTTCATACATTCATACCTGCCTTCCAAGGTTCATGGCTGAGGCTGGGAAGAGGAATGAAGCCTTATTTCTTAAATACATTTTACTCCTCTTTATTGTGGTAGAGCCCAAAGATCGCCCAAAATGGGTCTCTATGGTGCTAGCCACTATACAAACAGAGTAGACAACAGTTCGTGCCCTGAAATGTTTGCAATCTAAATAGACCAGACAGACACAGGATGGGGGAAGGGGTAGAATGAACAAGCAGACTGAACAATGTGATGTTCCACAATATTGTGTGTGTGTTGGGTTAGTTAGGAGATGCTAAAGAAAAGGGAAGGGAGATGGGAAGCTGAAGAAAAGAAAGATGAAGGTACGAGGGGCAGGTGTGGACTGAAGCTGAGATGAAGATATTGTGAGGGAGTAGGTTGGAGCAAACGGTCAGTCAGCTGACTGGCAGAGACAGTCCAGTCAACGCCGTAGAAAGTTCTCTGAGTGTCTGAAGCTGCTTCTGCTGCTGGAGTCTCTGGCTGGTTCCTCTTTGCAGTTTTCCCACAAGGCCACATAGGAAGGGGAGACACCCCTTGGGTCCTAGTTTCCCCAGAGTTTGTGTGGAGTGGGGTCAGGAGGTCTGGATGTGAAGAGGAATGTAAGATGGAAACAAATCATTCAATTAAAATTGGCCAAGAATGTAGGAAAAATGTTTGCCAAGGGCAGAATGTCAAAGTGCTTAACATAAGCTAATTAAATGCCATTAATATAAGGACTGCAGCAGTGAGATGCTCAGCAGAAATGCAGACTCTGAAGTACCAGATTCTTCATGACTGTGATATCAAAGCTGTTAGCTTCCTAAACTCATGGGTGAAATTCTCTGTGGTAAATCACGTCTCTTAGCATGCACCCATATCTCTAGCAACTGAGAGGGAGCCTGAAGACTGCTGAATATCATAATATCCAATTAAACCATTCCAACCCATGAGTGAAGTTCAGAATGCAGTTTGCACATTGCTTGTTTTGCGGCCTTTATTATTATTTAAGCCAGTTCCAGAAAATACAACTGGAAGAATGTTATAGGAATGTAGCCTAGATTATCATGAGCAAGTTACAGGATATGCCTAACTCAGTAGGAACCAAAATGTCACCAATTAATGTTAAGAAAGCAGCTAATTCAAGTACATTTGTGACCTGCTGAGATAGACACAACAGCTCTGAATATATTGCAGTAATTCTGGGGTTTTACTAAATAATATATGAAGTGACTTAATTTTTTTAACAAAGGATATTTTTTTTAAAACAAAAACTCTCAATAATTGTGTTGTTTTTTTCCAATAACATTGTACTACATATTGTAAATTCTCTGTGGAAGGGTCAGGCCTTCCTTTATTTGTATGGTGTCTAGCACCTTGTGGATGCTAGTTGAAATGGATAGTGAAGGTGATACTACACTGTGGTTTATTTATGACAAAGCTATATTTTTGTTTCCATTATCAAACACTATCCTTTCTGGAAAACTAGAGAACATTAGACCCAGAAAAGGAAGGCATTATAGGAGGATACGATTTATATACGGATTGTAGAATCTACTGGAATATCTTCGTAATGCTATCATAGGAGATAATAGCCTACAACAAAGCAACTTTTCATAATTCCAGAGAGGTGACTCAGAGATTGAGCCAATTGAAGTTTAAAATTCTAACAGACGCAAGGACATTTTATCTAGATTTTTTGCCTTATAATAATGATTAAGAATTCTATTCTGTTTTAGCCGTGGTGAAAGGGTAATATGACCTTAATATAGTCTCTTAATGTACCCAAAGACTGATTCCTACTTTATTTCCTCCTTTGTTTTAGTGCCAGGTGCAATTTATTTATTTATTTATTTTTAAGAAAGAGGTGCTGTTACAAGACCTGAATCATTTTCAAGCTTGTTCTACAAAATTGGATTAATCCTGAATATACCTGATGAAAAAAATTAATGACTTTTTCTTACAGAACCAAAAGTAGTGTTCTAACAATTCTCCTCTTAAGGAAGTACCTTTGTGTGTCAAGAATATCATAATTCACACTCGTATTCAAAGATAGGTCTCTCTTTCCCCTCCCCCAAACTTGGGGTGTGTGTGTGTGTGTGTGTGTGTGTACTGAACAGATCTATGCCACCTATAACAACTTTTCCCCAGCACACTACAACCTGTTCACAGTAATTAAGTGTACGGGAACACCGATAGTGAATGTTCTAAAATGATTTGAAAAATTCTTCATTTTTTTCTGCTATTATATGTACACTGTATCACAAAAGATAAATTAACATACACAGAAGAATGCATAGGGGAAAACATTACAGCTACAGGTTCAGGACAGGAGCTTTTCCTGTGTTTCAACTTAATTATGCAATTAGTTTAACTTCATAAAGTTATGGTGGCTAAATATTTTACAGTGGGTAAGTGGACTATAATTTCATCTCTACAGGTGTGGGTTCACATCTTGTTCAAGTCTCAAGTGAAGATGAGTTTGATAGTCTAATCCTAGTTCTCCTTTGTAGAACAAAAAGCTACCAGATAGATTGACACTTGGCAGTTTCTTCCTGAGAGGAATGAAAGAGTGGAATGATGCAGCTGTTGTAATTGGTACTGTAAGGCATTAGTGGGAGTTTTTCTGGCAGACTTACAGTTTGATGCTTGGTTTAACCATTGCTATTAATCTGTTCTTTTCTTATATCAGCACTAATGCCACTCACAAATGTAGAAGGAAAGCAAATCACTTACAACTTCAATTAGTTTACATTAAAGGAGTGCACAGAATAGGGTGTAGTTTGTTGGAATAAATCTTACAGTACTTTTTATCCTACTTCTGCTGAATAGAATTAACAATTAGTTAAAGATGAAGTTTAAGAAGTTTCCAGTTTAACATGATTTAACCTGAGTAGGTATTGAAAATATTTTTGTTTCATATATTAATAAATTGATGCCCTCAGATTTTGAGGCAAAGTGTTGAAAGGCACATCCTGTCTGCCCCTGAATTTATGAGACAGACTTTGCAGCACAAAATAGAATACTTAGCTCTTTATCCTATTCTCTTCATGTGTAGATGGTAGCTGGTGTTATAGGATCACATAGGATACTCATAATCCAGGAAACTCTACTCGGTTGTGTCTGTCTCCCAGAAGGGCTATCCAAAACAATCTTTTTTTGCTTCATGAATTCCCACATGCAAAATTTGAAAATTTGGTGAATTTAGTTAAGGGTGAAATTTCACCTTTTTAGACATGGTGTTTCTTACCAAAAATAAATACATACATATATAAAGGAAAAGGACAGAAGCAAACCTTGGATCAAATTGAAATTTTTCAAAAAATTATGTTAGGCAAAAACTTGCATATTTTTCCATGGGAAAAAATAACTGTGGTTTCCCCTCTCCCTTCACTTTTGAGGAAAAACATGAACATTTTAATGCAATACCTCAATTTTTGGATTTTCTCCCCCATCACTTTACTGCACATTTTTTCCACCCAGTTCTACATATCTCACACAACCAGTCACCACTCGGGTCACTGGAGATTACCCATGTGAGTAAAACGAGCAGGATTTGGCCCAACACCTCCGGTGGATTAGTTATGGCACAAATTGGAATGTTTATATACTCAATATATGACACAAGAAAATCTGACTAGGCCAGTAGGTAGGGTTACCAACGTACTTCAAAAATAAGGGGCTGTTTTCCAAGAACCCCGCCCTACCTGTCCGCCTATTACTATTATTAATATATTATGTATTATTAATTAATTAATAATCAGTACTCATCTACAATTGCTAGGGGTATTTCCTGCTGCTTTTTGCAGCACTCAGCAACTCCCGACCTTGTTGTACAGAGGTGGAAAAATAAGGGTCGTCCCTTGTAATAAAGGACTGTTGACAACCCTACCAGTAGTTATGCAAGAATAGAAAGTGTGATGTTTCATGGCATAACACAGAGAAGTTAGATAAAACACAGAATTCTCTTGTTGGAAGGTTGCAACATAACACTACTTTATTTGTTAGAAATAAAAATGATAAAGTGCAAGAAGCCATAAACAGAGAGAGACAAGGCAGGCTCTCCCTAAAACATAAAGACAAAACTCACCCCACCTTACACTAGGCTGTCTACCAGTTAACTGACTCCTAGGCCCAGATTGCACACTTCCCTGCAGAGCTCCTTAGCCTGCAAGCAGGAGCAGGAAAACCCCCCAAATTTAAAATGACAGCTTGTAATTTTCACAATTTTCAATACACCACAAAAGAAGCAAGAATCAGTAAACAGAATATCACAGAGTAGAAGTGACAGCGTGTGCAAGAAGGGGGAATGTAACAGTAGTATGAAAAAAGAACAGGAGTACTTGTGGCACCTTAGAGACTAACAAATTTATTAGAGCATAAGCTTTCGTGAGCTACAGCTCACTTCATCGGATGCATAGAATGGAACATATAGTAAGATAGATAGATATATACATACAGAGAAGGTGGAAGTTACCATACAAACTGTGAGAGGCTAATTAGTTAAGATGAGCTATTATCAGCAGGACAAATAAAACAAACAAACAAACAAAAAACTTTTGTAGTGATAATCAAGATGGCCCATTGAGGCAGTTGGCAAGAAGGTGTGAGGATACTTAACATGGGGAAATAGATTCAATATGTGTAATGACCCAGCCACTCCCAGTCTCTATTCAAACCCAACTTAATGGTATCTACTTCCCTATAAAAAGAAAAGGAGTACTTGTGGCACCTTAGAGACGAATAAATTTATTTGATCATAAGCTTTCGTGAGCTACAGCTCACTTCATCGGATGCATTCAGTGGAAAATACTGTGGGGAGATTTATATATACATAGAGAACATGAAACAATGAGTGTTACCATACACACTGTAACAAGAGTGATCACTTAAGGTGAGCTATTACCAGCAGGAGAGCGGGGGTGGGGGGAACCTTTTGTAGTAATAATCAAGGTGGGCCATTTCCAGCAGTTGACAAGAACCTCTGAGGAACAGTGGGGAGTGGGGGGGAATAAACGTGGAAATAGTTTTACTTTGTGTAATGACCCTTCCACTCCCAGTCTTTATTCAAGCCTAAGTTAATTGTATCCAGTTTGCAAATTAATTCCAATTCAGCAGTTTCTCGCTGGAGTCTCTTTTTGAAGTTTTTTTGTTGAAGAATTGTCACTTTTAGGTCTGTAATCGAGTGACCAAAGAGGTTGAAGTGTTCTCCGACTGGTTTTTGAATATTATAATTCTTGACGTCTGATTTGTGTCCATTTATTCTTTTATGTAGAGACTGTCCAGTTTGACCAATGTACATGGCAGACAGGCATTGCTGGCATATGATGGCATATATCACATTGGTAGATGTGCAGGTGAATGAGCCTCTGATAGTGTGGATGATGTGGTTAGGTCCTATGATGATGTCAATGTGCTTTGTTGCAAGGATAGGTTCCTGGGTTAGTGGTTCTGTTGTGTGGTGTGTGGTTGCTGGTGAGTATTTGCTTCAGGTTGGTGGGCTGTCTGTAAGCAAGGACTGGCCTGTCTCCCAAGATCTGTGAGAGTGATGGGTCGTCCTTCAGGATAGGTTGTAGATCCTTGATGATGCGTTGGAGAGGTTTTAGTTGGGGGCTGAAGGTGATGGCTAGTGGCGTTCTGTTATTTTCTTTGTTGGGCCTGTCCTGTAGTGGGTGACTTCTGGGACTCTTCTGGCTCTGTCAATCTATTTCTTCACTTCAGCAGGTGGGTATTGTAGTTGTAAGAATGCTTGATAGAGATCTTGTAGGTGTTTGTCTCTGTCTGAGGGGTTGGAGCAAATGCGGTTGTATCGTAGAGCTTGGCTGTAGACAATGGATCGTGTGGTGTGGTCTGGATGAAAGCTGGAGGCATGTAGGTAGGAATAGCAGTCAGTAGGTTTCTGGTATAGGGTAGTGTTTATGTGACCATCGCTTATTAGCACCGTAGTGTCTGGGAAGTGGATCTCTTGTGTGGACTGGTCCAGGCTGAGGTTGATGGTGGGATGGAAATTGTTGAAATCATGGTGGAATTCCTCAAGGGCTTCTTTTCCATGGGTCCTGATAATGAAGATGTCATCAGTGTAGCGCAAGTAGAGTAGGGGCATTAGGGGATGAGAGCTGAGGAAGCGTTGTTCTAAAAATAAAAATAAAAATGCCATAAAAATGTTGGCATACTGTGGGGCCATGTGGGTACCCATAGCAGTGCCGCTGATTTAAAGATATACATTGTCCCCAAATGTGAAATAGTTATGGGTGAGGACAGTGTCACAAAGTTCAGCCACCAGGTTTGCCGTGACATTATCGGTGGTCGGAATATGAACAAGAGGCTGCTAGGCAGCTCTCCAGCACCACTTTCTACAAGCCATTACCCTCTGATCCCACTGAGGGTTACCAAAAGAAACTACACCATTTGCTCAAGAAACTCCCTGAAAAAGCACAAGAACAAATCCGCATAGACACACCCCTGGAACCCTGACCTGGGGTATTCTATCTGCTACCCAAGATCCATAAACCTGGAAATCCTGGATGCCCCATCATCTCAGGCATTGGCACCCTGACAGCAGGATTGTCTGGCTATGTAGACTCCCTCCTCAGGCCCTACACTACCAGCACTCCCAACTATCTTCGAGACACCACTGACTTCCTGTGGAAACTACAATCCATAGGTGATCTTTCTGAAAACACCTAAAGACTGGAAGTGGATGGGTCATTACACAAAGTAAAACTATTTCCCCATGTTTATTCCCCCCACTGTTCCTCAGACGTTCTTGTCAACTGCTGGAAATGGCCCACCTTGATTATCACTACAAAAGGTGTTCCCCCCCCTCCCCTGCTCTCCTGCTGGTAATAGCTCACCTTAAGTGATCACTCTTGTTACAGTGTGTATGGTAACACCCATTGTTTCATGTTCTGTATGTATATAAATCTCCCCACTGTAATTTCCACTGAATTCATCTGATGAAGTGAGCTGTAGCTCACGAAAGCTTATGCTCTAATAAATTTGTTAGTCTCTAAGGTGCCACAAGTACTCCTGGTTTTTTTGCAAATACAGACTAACACGGCTACTACTCTGAATACTTCACCATTAATTCAGGCTCAGCAATTTCTCATTGGAGTCTGTTTTTGAAGCTTTTCTGTTGCAAAATTGCCACCCTTAAATCTTTTACTGAGTGGCCACAGAGGTTGAAGTACTTGTGGCACCTTAGAGACTAACCAATTTATTTGAGCATAAGCTTTCGTGAGCTATAGCTCACTTCATCGGATGCGTACTGTGGAAACACTTTCCACAGTATGCATCCGATGAAGTGAGCTGTAGCTCACGAAAGCTTATGCTCAAATAAATTGGTTAGTCTCGAAGGTTCAACAAGTACTCCTTTTCTGAGTACTCTTACTCTGAATCCAGAAGTTGAAGTGTTCTCCTACCAGTTTTTGAATGTTATGATTCCTGATGTCAGATTTGTTTCCATTTATTCTTTTGTGTACAGACTGTCCAGTTTGGCCAATGTACATGGCAGAGGGGCATTGCCTGGACCAGTCCACACAAGCGGTCCATTTCCTGGACACTACTGTGCTAATAAGCGATGGTCATATAAACACCATCCTATACCGGAAACCTACTGACCGCTATACTTACCTACATGCCTCCAGCTTCCATCCAGGACACACTACACGATCCATTGTTTACAGCCAAGAAAACACAAAATATAAATGGGCAGAGTCTGTTAGTGTTCAGAAATGCATCCAATAATGTTACAGATGGTAAAATGAATTTAAGCAGAAATAGGAAGATGCAGCTGCAAAACTTACAGGACAGTTAGTATCCACTGTGCATGCTGTATCATAGCATAGTGTCATAACACTGTAGATATGTAAAAGATTTTTTTTGGTCATCTAATTCTATTCCCCCGAAAATGCAGGATTGTTCCCAATGGTTTATTTTTCAGAGCTTTGTCCAGTCTTATTTTAAATGGCATGTGTGTCCACTATTCGCTTTTGTAAGCTGTGCCACAGCCTACTAGAGTTACCGTAATAATTTCTTAACTTGTTTGTCTTCAGTCTGTTAATCAGTGGCATAGGGAAAACAGTGCCCCAATATCATTTGACCAATGTTGTTCTAATAAAACAGCCAAATATTTGATATCTTGCAGTAATGATCTCAAAGAAAGATAAAACACTAAATAGAGCTCTGTACACATGCTAAATGAAACAGAAACCATACAAATGATCTCAGGCCTCCTGCAAAACTCTTTTCAGAAGCTGCTGAAGAGCTAGGAGGGAAGGGAGGACACTCAACCAAATTCTGTAGGGAAGGTGGCTAGAAGGCTAATAGACTTTCTCCCAGAAGGCAACTTAGTATAAGGGAGAAACTCTGAGCTGCTAGGTCGGGGGCACAAAGTTTCCTTGCATTTAACTTAGGTTGTCTGGAAGTTTGGATGGGTTAGTTCTCAGTGCAAGACCAATCTTAGAGATCCTCTAAATGCCATAGACCCCTTAAGGGCTGTTATTCCAGCATCTGATTGCTTTCTGGCCCTGCATTCTCTATATCTGAAGACCATTTAGGCACTTCACCTAGTGCAAAACATTCACAAGCACTAGTACAGTCTTCACAAACTCAGTTTCCTCCTCTCTTCCATCAGTCTGCCAGAATAAGAACATAGGAATGGCCATACTGGGACAGACCAATGGTACATCTCACCCAGTATCCAGTCTTCTGACACTGGAGGGTGCCAGATGCTTCAGGGACAATGAACAGAATAGGGCAATTATTGAGTGATCTATTCCCTGTCATCCATTCCCAGCTTCTGGCAGAGAGGTTCAGGGACACCCAGAGCATGGAGTTGCATCCCTGACCATCTTGACTAATAGCCATTGATGGACCTATTCCCCTTGAACTTTATCTAATTCTTTTTTTTAACACAGTTATAATTTTAGCCTTCACAAGATCCCCAGAGGCACTGAGTTCCACAGGTTGACAGTGTCTTATATGAAGAAGTACTTCCTTTTTGTTTGTTTTAAACCTTCTGACTATTAATTTCATTGGATGGCACCTGGTTCCTGTGTTATGTGAAGGGGTAAATAACATTTCCTTAATCACTTTTTTCCATACCACTCATGGATTTATAAAAATCTGTCATATTCCCCAGCCCCTTAGTTGGCTCTCTTCTAAAATGATCAATCCCAGTCTTTATAATCTCTATTCATATGGAAGCTGTTCCATACCCCTAATCATTTTTGTTGTGGTTCTCTGCACCTTTTCCTGTTCTAATATATCTTTTTGAGTTAGGGTGACCATGGATTTATCTTAACATTCTGTTAGCTTTTTTAAGTGCCACTGCACAGTGAGCAGATATTTTCAGAGAACTATCGACATTGACTCCAACATCTCTTTCTTGACTGGTGGGAGTTCATTTAGGCCCCATCACTTTTTATGTGTAGTTGGGATTATGTTTTCCAATGCACATTACTTTGCATTTATCAACATTTAATTTAATTTGCTATTTTCTTACCCAGTCACCCAGTTTTGTGAGATCCCTTTGTAACTCTTCACAGTCAGCTTTATACTTAACTGTCTTGAATAATTTTGTATCCTCTACAAACTTTGCACCTGCACCATTAACCCCCCTTTCCAGATTATTTATCAATACTTGAATAGAACTAAACCAAGTACAGATTCTTGGGGAACCCCACTATTTATCTTTCTCCACTGTGAAAACTGACTGTTTATACTACCTTTTGTTTGTTATATTTTAACCAGTTACTAATCCATTAGAGGGCCTTCCCATTTTATGCCACGATTACTTACTTTGCTTAAGAGCCTTTGGTGAGTGACCTTGTCCAAAGGCTTTCTGAAAGTCCAAGCACACTATAGACTAGGTCACCCCTGTGCAGATGTCTGTTGATCCCCTCAAACAAATTCTAATAGATTGACTCTTCCCCAACATATCATATTCATCTGTGTCTAATAATTCTGTTCTTTACTGTAGTTTCAACGAATGCGTGTGATACTGAATTTAAGCTTAACAGTCTGTAGTTGCCAAGATCACCTCTGGAGCCCTTTTTTTAAAAAGCTGCATTACTTTAGCTATCCTCCAGTTATCTGGTACAGAGGCTGATTTAAGCAATAGGTTACACACCACAGTGAGTAGTTCTCCAATTTTATATTTGAGTTCCTTCAGAACCCTTGGGTGAATGCCATCTTGTCCTGGTGACTTATTACTGTTTAGTTTATAAATTTGTTTCAAAAGCTGTTCTACTGTCACTTCAATCTGGGACAGTTCCTCAGATTTATCACCTAAAAAGAATGGCTCAGGTCTGGGAATCTCCCTCACATCTTCAGCAATGAAGCCCGATGCGAAGAATTCATTTAAGTTCTCCACAATGGCCTTGTCTTCTTTCAGTGCTCCTTTAGTACTCTGATCACACGATGGCCCCGCTAATTGTTTGGCAGACTTCCTTCATGGCCTGGATCAATATTAAAAGCTTACGGCACCCTACATGATTGATCGATTCAGATTCAGGAAGTGTAATTGGGTTATATAGGGAATTGTTAGTTTTGATGGGTAGGTGAGGGACAGTTTATTTAAACTGATTTTACCTTTAAATTTTGTATGTTTTTTATACTGTATATGCACTTGGAGTGCAAGCCATTGTTTGTTTGTTTTGTTTTAAAAAAAGCAAACAATAGATGCTGAGCACCTTGCAGGATCAGATACTGAAATTCCAAACTATAGGCAGGATGTGTCTGAGAGTGAGAGATCTTGGGGATACACATACTATGGTGATGAGCACAGTGTAAATAATAGATGGTTTTAGCTGAACTGTGAAGACATGTTTTCAGTGGTAGAGATGTTAATGACATAGTAAACTACCTACTGAATATAGATTTGTGTATGTTAGTAAATTAACTGATAATGAAATACAGAAGTTGACATAGTCACACTAACTGTTACTCTAGGGTTTCTGCCATTTGCCTCTTTCATCCCTATAAGAAAACTATTTTAAAATGTTCTAAAATTTTCCTTCATAACTGACCAGTAGCATTGATCTGGCATTGCAGCATCTCATTTCTAAATGAGACGATCAGTCTAGTGCCAGCACAAAAATGTAATTCCATTGATCAGCTGGCAGGGAGATTTAGAGTGAAGACTGTGTGTAGATAGTGGCACCCTTCCACCAGACATACAAGAGAATTAATCATCAGTGAAATGTACTTAGCTACCATCATGCTAGGGGCTTGCAATCCTGTTGGGTGGTTTCCAACCAAGGACTTTTAAATGATAATGTGTTTCTATAGGCTAGCTTTTCTTTCCTTTAGGAAAGAAAGAAGTCTGTCTGAAACAATATTCATACTTTAAACTAGTGTCTTAGGAAATATTTTTTTTCTTTCTTTTTAAAGTGATGTCTGCCTGTCACAAAAGGATTTTCTAAAAAGTAAAAAACTGATTAAATTGAGATGATATGTATTCGGAGCTGTAGCTATGGAAAAGCAGAGTTCACTTCATCACAATACAGTCATTCACTCCAGGAATTAAAAGCATAATAAAAAAGGAAGCTTCAGAAATGTTCGACATATACCTTGTTTAAAGTTATAAATGTATAAATAGCTGAAAACCCTGCAGTTTCAACAGCAATTTAAAGTCTGGCGCTTTAGGGGTATTTCTTTTATCAAATGCAGATGACCTTTTAAAAACCCTATATACACAGATAACAATGAGGAGTGGAGAGTGTTGGTAATGGAAAATCAGTACTTACAGTAAAATACCCATGCGGGGGATGGGATGTGTCTAAAAAGTTAAACATGACTGTTTATCTTTTTAAAATGTGTATCTGCTGAAAGTCTTGTCTTATTATTATATCAGAATTTTTGTCTGTGCAGCTGATAAAAAATGTTTAAACATAAAATTCTGCATTAAACAGTTCCCTCATGTTTTTTGAGTTAATATATAATTTAGATTCAAATTATTTGTTGTCCTAAGTGGACAGAGGAACATTGTTCTTCTGAATAAACACACACAACAACCCACCCACCCCTGTTCCCCACTAATGTTGCTGTTGGTTCATGTGTCTCACCCTAGAGTATTTTCCCATTCTTGATTGTTTTCATGCCTCATTTTTTAGGAGTTTAAATGAGGAGTCGCTCCTCAGTGCAGGGCATTTTGTGCATCATATGCTCCCTGTTTTGCCCTTTGGCATTTTAAATATGCAGCCTCAATCCAGCTTCTGTGTCCTTAGGTTTTTAGAATGACATCCATCTGAGAGAATGGGAGTGAGACCTGTCATGGTCAAGAGACTAATGGCTTGAACTTGCATGCTGATGAGCAAATCCTGTAGGTACTGTGCTACCTCCAGCTCCCATTGACTTCAGGGAGCTCAGCTGTTTCCAGGATTAGGCCTGGAATTTTTGGAAAATTCAGAAAATGCTAGAAGAGAGAAGAGATGAGAATGGACAAGAAACAGGCGGGAGGCCCCACCCACAAATCCTGTTGATCCCCTCGCCTCATCTCTTGCCCCTATGCTCCAAAGGCAGAAGATCAACAGAAGGTCAGAGGCATTCATATAAAAGCCCCATATGCTGCATGAGCTTATACTTAGCAGCCAACTCCCCCACTCTGCCAGTGCAGCTGCTTGACCAAGACTCACCCTCAGAAGATTTTGCTTCATAGAAAGGGCTCTGTTGGAAAGGCAGTATGGACCCAGACTCCTATTACTTTTGCTTGGGTCATCTCCATAGGGGCAGAGGAGTCAATTATGTGTTTATCAGCCTTGCCCTACTCAATGCCAAGGTTTCCATTCCTAGTCCCCAGCCCAACTCTTTCCCTGAAGTTTTCTATCCTATGGGCCTCCCCCTCTGATGAAAAGGCATAGTGATATTGTGGCAGTGGCTAATGCATGCACAAGGTCACAACCTCATGTGGATCTTGGGGGCATGATATTGTCCTTTCTTTACAATTATTTTCTGTGACTTCTGAGCCAGCCTTGCTCTGCAATGACTGTTTTCTTTACTTCAGGGGTTCTCAAACTTCATTGCACCGTGACCACATTCTGACAAAAAATATTACTACATGTCCCCAGGAGGGGGGACCAAAGCCTGAGCCTGCCTGAGACTTACTGTCATGGGTGGCAGGGCAAGTCAAAGTCCAAGCCCCACTGCCCCAGGCAGGGGAGACAAAGCCCCAAGGACTTTAGCTCCAGACAGAGGGCCTATAACCTGAGCCCCGTCGCCCAGGACTAAAGTCCTTGGGCTTCGGTTTTGGCCTTGGGCGGTGGGGCTTAGACTTCAGCCCTGGGCGGTGGGGCTTGGTTTTTGGCTCTGGCCCTGGGCCCCAGCAAGTCTAAGAGAACCCTGGTGACTCCATTAAAAAGGGGGTCACAGTCCACAGTTTGACAACCGCTGCCCTACTTTAAACAATTTCCTGTCAAAGCTCCATACTAATGAGACTTCATGGCTAGCAGTAGTGGCTGGATATAGAGCTCATCATTGTTGCTCCTCACATTGGCCAAAGAAAGCAAATAGAGAATTATACCAGTCACTTCCATATTTGTACCCCAGGGGCTAGCAGGGTGGATACAAAACAATGATTTTTTGTTTGTTTGTTTAAATACGGGTTCATTTTTTAAAAATGCCCATTTAAAATTAAATTTGAAATTGACAATTTACGTTAAGGCCTACATTTATTATACTCTATTAAAATTCTTTAAATACAAAAAATAATATGACGCAAGACGTTCACTGTCAAGTTTTAAAGAAAGTCAAACCACTGAACTGATGGAAGTCATGGGGTAAGCACCCAAGTTGGAACCAAAGTACTGAACCAGCTTTTGATAGCAGTAACCTCTTCTGCAGGTACAGAGAGAATATTTTCTTTATTTCAGTTTATTCAGCTAGCTCAGTTCAATGGTTAGTTCATTTCAAGTTAAGAAACCAATGGAGAGATGAAAATGCTGAAAAGCTCCTCTTCCAAACTATGAATAAAAAGTTAGATGAGATCTACTAGTTCTCAAAATTTGAAGGACATAGTGACCAGAAACAATCAGTTCAATTCACTAACTACAGATATTACTTCCTTTGTTTAATAAATCAGTTTTAAATGTAATACATTTGATAAACTTTTTCTATGTATCCAGCACATTTAAGGTAATTTTAATTAATAATCATACTACTAATAAAAATGCTATTTTCGTACATTTTCAATTGATTTCTATCCAAATAGAGTTTGACACCACATAATCAGAATGCATCATTCACCATTTTCTAACATAAAAAAATTAAATCTTAATACATTTAAGATAAACTATATGATTGCTTAAATAAAAGTATATACTGACACTAAATTTGAAGCTTCTTTTTGCTAGCCAGGAAGATACTGTGTAAGGGCTATATTTGCAAATCGACATGTTTTAAAAACAACAACAATGAGGAGTCTGGTGGCCACCAGACTCCTTGTTGTGGATACAGACCTACACGGTTACCCCTCTGATACTTGGTAATATGTTTTAATGGTTTACCAACTAGTGAAAATCATCCTTTCTTTAGGAAAATAAAAAGTTCAAATGCAAAACACCATTAAAATTGATTATTTAAATCAATGTTTCCGGCTTGCAGATTTAAATCATAATTAAAATCAGTAATGTAAATCACTTTGATTTAAATCAATACACACTGAGGGGTAAGCATAGTGCTTCCACAGTGCACCCAGCCCTGTGGTCTACCTATACAAATGGGGACAAGCTGGAACTAGAAATCAGTAGATCTGGAAACCAATTGGTTGCCCTGTCTGAGTAAGAACTAGGTAATGGATGCAAGATTTTTTTTTATAGTAAAATTACTGGTATGCATTCCCATTTGGAATAATTGTTCATGTGACTTCATGATAAGGAATAGGCGGTCATGCAACAAGACCTTATTCTTCTCTGCCAAAAACAACTGTGGAGGAAAATAGATCCCTCCGCTCCCCCCATCCCTTTTTGTATGTTATGAAAATGCTTTTATTGTTTTTTTTCTAAAAAGCTTTTATTGCTTAAAATAGATTAATGATATGTAATACAAAAACACATATTGGAGCACATTGAATAGAAAGAATAAGCTAAGTAAGAAATATGTAGAGCTGAAACAGTTCAGGGCCTCCTTTCTTACACATTGTTCACCAAACTTTCCAATGTAGGCGTGCACTTTTGCATGTTTTCTTCTGAGGCAAATGCAATCCTGATGTAATTGCTTGTGCCATGTGTATTTTGAGGTTTATGTGTTTCCGTATGTACATAAGTGTGTGCTTCAGGAAATTTGGGTGCTTATGCTGAGTGCATACAAAATATTTTAGGAAGAGGAAGAATACATATTGACTTGCTATGAGAGGTTGATCAGGTCAAATCACTTCTATATGCCTCACTTACTCCACATGTAAATTGACAATCACAATACTCATCAAACTCACAAAGGTGTTGAGAGTAATAAAATGTATACAGAGCTTTGAAAATACTCTATCAGGAAGAATATAAACGCTAAGCACTATTATTATTACTTAAGCAATCATGGTTGTAATCTAGTTAAGTTAGTAATAAAGGTTAAAATGATAACAGAAAGGAGATAAACAACTATGTTGAATTTCACCAAAGCAAATCTGACAGAATGAGACGAGCATTGAAGGAAATTGAGCAGAAGACGTCAAAGTAAACTGGTAGTTTAAAAAAAAAGAGAGAGAGCGAGAGAGAAAGAACATCTAGGGAGTTATAATTTATTTAAATATAGTATGAATTTAAGAAAATACGATCATGACATTTTTATCACTTTTGAGGAAGCTAATAAAAGGAGCTGATGCTGTAAAGGTGGATGCCATTTACTTGGAATTTAGGAAAGCATTTAATAAAATGAAAATGAATCTCTAATTTGGTGTAAGTAAATATGGTATCAGTATTGACCTGCATGAGTGGCTAAATGGATATGGCTGGATATTAATACAGAAGGAAAGCATTTAAGGAAGATATAGTTTGAATTGTGGAATGTCACACAGATCAGAACTAGAAGATGTTTTGTTCTCTGTAAATATCTATTGTTTAGAAGAAATATTGAACATTAAGGTAATTAAATTGTATGATGATGTAATGAGGGTGCCATCTCCTCTGTAGGTGCCCCCTGTATGTTGCAATGACCCTTAAAGCCCAGGAGAGTATTTCAGGTCATCCTGGAAGGATAAGGAGCCAGACAAGTGAATAGTCCAATTGAGGGGCAATTAGACATGTTCTTAATATCCTTTTAAGTCAGTTCCTGATGGGTGCATCCTAATAGAGACCACTCAGTGGATCAGAAGTAATACTTATGCTAGCAAACTACAGGCAGATTAAGGAATAATGGTGAAAGGGCCACTAAGGAATGCAGGCTTCGGAGGGATGCAAGGGGTTAAATGTGGAGTTGCAACTTGAGAAGAATTGGAGGACGTTTCAGGAATGATTACTTCTGGGGGAATTCTGAGCCAAAAATTTAAAAATTTTATGCACAATATTTTAAAATTCTGCATATCTTATTTGTCAAAATAACACAATATAATCACACCAGTTTCAATTATTTTGGTAATTTATTTCAAAATATTTATGAGGAAGTATGTCTGTAACAATACAGAAAACAAAAAAGATTCAGGAAATGTTTTTTTGACAAATAAATTCCTTACTAGGCATATTAATACTGAACTCTAAGTAATAATTCATTTAAGCTACAATTAAGAAACATATTTCCTGCACCCCTCAGAAGCAGTGAAAAAGGCTTGGGGGAGTCAAGGATAATGGAGAAGCTGTGGGAGAGGGAAGTAATTGCTGGGCAGGAGCCTTGGAGTGAACCTGGAGGGTTGTTGAATGTGGGAGGGGGAGGGATTTTTAGGGAGTTGAGAAACCTCCCCCATGCAGACCCTGGTTGACCCCTAGTCTCTCCCATTCAGTCTGCCCCGTCCCTATGTGTCCCTGCACCCCCATTTAGCCACCCCTTCTCCCACATCTCCCCATGTGGCGCTGCACCCATACTCCCATTCAGCCCCTCACTCAGTGCTGTCATCCCACTAGCTCTTGTGTCCACTCCCCAGTTTTTCACTCCCACTAGCCCTTCTGAATCCCAATCAATGTGACCCCCCAGCAGCCCCATGTGACCCACGGTGTCCCCCCCTCCAGTACATTAGAAGCAAGAGGAAGACGAAGGACAGAGCAGGCCCATTACTCAATGAGAGGGGAAAGACAATAACAGAAAATGCAGAAATGGCAGAGGTGCTTAATGGCTTATTTGTTTCAGTTTTCACCAAGAAAGTTGGTGGTGATTGGAAGTCTAACATAGTGAATGCCAGTGAAAATGAGGTAGGATCAGAATCTAAAATAGGGAAAGAACAAGACAAAAATACTTAGACAATTTAGATGTCTTCAAATCACCAGGGCCCGATAAAATGCATCCTAGAATACTCAAGGTGCTGATTGACTGAGCCATTAGCAATTAGCTTTGAAAAGTCATGGAAGATGGAAGACATTCTAGAAGACTGGAAAAGGGGAAATATAGTACCCATCTATAAAAAGGGAAAAAAGGACAACCCCGGGGAATTACAGATCAGTCAGCTTAAATTCTGTACTGGGGAGGGATAGCTCAGTGGTTTGAGCATTGGACTGCCAAACCCAGGGTTGTGAGTTCAATCCTCGAGGGGGCCATTTAGGGATCATGGGCAAAAATTGGGGATTGGTCCTGCTTTGAGCAGGGGGTTGGACTAGATGACAAATAATTAAGAAATCAATTTGCAAACACTTAGAAGATAATGAAGTGATAAGTAACACTCAGCATGGATTTGTAAAGAACAAATCGTGTCAAACCAACCTGATAGCTTTCTCTGACAGGGTAACAAGACTTGTGGATCGGGGTGAAGCAGTAGATGTTGTATATCTTGACTTTAGTAAAGCTTTTGATACTGTCTCATATAACCTTCTCATGAACAAACTAGGGAAATGCAACTTTCATGGAGCTACTATAAGGTGGGTGCATAAATGGTTAGAAAATCATTCCCAGAGAGTAGTTATCAGTAGTTCACAGTTAAGCTGGAAGGGCATAACGAGGGGGGGTCCCGCAGGGATCAGTTCTGGGTCTGGTTCTGGTCAATATCTTCATCAGTGATTTAGATAATGGCATAGAGAGTACGCTTATAAAGTTTGTGGATGATACCAAGCTGGGAGGGGTTGTAAATGCATTGGAGGATAGGATTAAAATTCAAAACAATCTGTACAAACTGGAGAAATGGTCTGAAGTAAATAGGATCAAATTCAATAAGGACAAATGCAAAGTACTCCACTTAGGAAGGAACAATCAGTTGCACACATACAAAATGGGAAATGACTACCTAAGAAGGAGTACTGTGGAAAGGGATCTGGGAGTAATAGTGGATCACAGCCTAAATATGAGTCAACCGTGTAATGCAAAAAAAGCAAACATCATTCTGGGATGTATTAGCAGGAATATTCTAAGCAAGACATGAGAAGTAATTCTTCCGCTCTACTCTGTGCTGATTAGGCCTCAACTGGAGTATTGTGTCCATTTCTGGACGCTAAATTTCAGGAAGTATGTGGACAAGTTGGAGAAAGTCCAAAGAAGAACAACAAAAATGATTAAAGGTCTAGAAAAGATGACCTATGAGGGAAGTTTGAAAAAAATTGGGTTTGTTTAGTCTGGAGAAGAGAAGACTGAGAGGGGACATGATAACAGTTTTCAAGTACATAAAAGGTTGTTACAAGGAGGAGGAAGAAGAATTGTTGTTCTTAACCTCTGATGATAGGACAAGAAGCAATGGGTTTACATTGCAGCAAGGGCTGTTTAGGTTGGACATTAGGTAAAACTTCCTAACTGTCAGAGGGGTTAAGCACTGGAATAAGTTGCCTAGGGAGGTTGTGGAATCTCCATCATTAGGGATTTTTAAGAGCAGGTTGGACAAACACCTGTCAGGGACGGTCTAGATAATACTTAGTCCTACCTTGAGTGCAGGGGACTGAAAGAGATGACCTCTGAAGGTCCCTTCCCGTTCTATGATTCTATATCCCAGGCCTCCTCACCTGGTTCCAGAGGCAGGGCATTGTGAGAAGGCAGCCTTTTCCCCTCTCTCTCCATGGCTGGCTGCTCCGGCCCTTTGCCAACTTCCCTGTCTGCTGGTGCCACAACAGCCTCTGGTGGGCAAAAGGTGTAATTTGAGCATCTCTCCAGCAGAATGCATTATTGTGGGGGGGGGGGAGGAGTGGGGGGGGAATCTGCAAAGTACATGAATTCAGTGCATGAGCAATGGCACAGAATACTCCCCAGGAGTATGCATTTGCAGCCTTTCCTTTCTGCCAACCCAAATGGTGATTTTTTTTCATAGATGAATATTTCCTGGTATACACTGGGTACTAAAACTAATGGGGCCAAAAGTGCCATTTACACTCTCCTGATGGCTTGTGGTACACCTGCCATGCTACCAACTACCCAAAAAGGCTTTTCTGTAACATGACACCTACATGATCCATAAGCAAGGATACTATAGGTAATGAAAGCCATAGAAATGCCAGTAATTATAACTGAAGAGGGACAATTACACTACAGTTGGAAAACAAAGTAAGTGGGAACAGAGGTGGGAAACAAAGAAAAAAGAGTGAAAGAATTCCGGTGCCATTTAGTTGAAAATAAGAATAATGATTATTGATTAATGGTGGTTAAATTTTAAGAATAAGGCTTGGCAGTGGCCTTAAGGGAAAAAAAACCTCAAGTGGCCTTATATAAGTTGGAGAAAATGAGAGAGAGTAGTTTAGAAAGGTTATGTTTAGAATAGTGTGCACAATTTTGGTCCCTGGGGTACAGCCTGGAACTGGGGTACCGCTGAGCACTCTGGCTTACCAACCTGGGCTCCATCTCACACTATGATGTTGTGACAAGCTGTAAACCTCTCCAGCTACTGCACTTACACAGATATCCACAAACAGGGACACTCCCAGCTGAGTTATATGAATGCTTTTGCCAGCCACTCATGAAGTAACAATAGAGAGGCTCCAGCCAATTTCCCCAGCTCCCCAGCCTAGGACCCCAGAGCTGTACCATCTTGCCCTGGTCAGAAGCCTGACCAGTGTAAGTTTATTACTGAGTACCCCACTTCTACAAAGGAAAGGGGACATGCACCAGCCCTTGCAACCTAAGTACATTTCCCAAGCACTTCAACCAAAATGCACTGTTTTAGGTCAAATACAAAACAGATGTTTTAATTACAGAAAGATAGATTTTAAGTGATTGTAAGTAATAAGCATACAGGTCAAAGTTGGTTACCTAAGAAATACCTAAAATCACAGTCTGAGTTCTATAAACTAGACAGGATTTGAATCAAGCAGTGTCTCACCCTGAGCGATAATACAAGCAGGTTACAGATTTTATGAATAGCTTATTAATAGTTTTCATATTATTGCTGTAGCAATTATTCAGATGCTCAGCCAAATAAGAGAAAACTATCACAGCTTCCGAATACAAATCTCTGATGCAGTCCAGATCTTCTCTCAGAGATTTTATAAGATGTACGCCAGGAACAAAACTATGATCACTTCCACCCGACTGAATCACCTCAATGTCTGGAAGATTACAACTTCTTAGCTCACCAGTTAGATGCTGAAGAGTAAGCAAATTATGATGCTAAGGTATGCCACCTCTCTCCATCCAAATCAGTTGGTACTCAGCAATGTCCATGTCATGATGTACTCCTTGCTCTCTCACCAGCTTCTGCAATCTCATGATCCAAGAATTCCTAGCATCCATATGTTGGCAACTGCACATATTTCTTTCCCCTCAGCAGTCAAGGTACCTGCATTGTCAGTTCCAACCTCTGGGCTACGTGTCTTTGGAAACACCACATTAATCTGTGCTGAAATGAGGAAGTTACCACTTCTTTCTCCTCCCACTCCTTTCCAAACCCCTGAGGGACCAGTAAAATACAGATTTTCTCAAAGAATCCATCCAAGGCTGACTGACCACAAATCTTCATTTCCTGACCCCTCTGCAGCTAGAACACCTCTTGCCATCCCTCTCCTCCTAGCCCCACCATTCCCACCATCTAGCTTGAGTAGACATATTCACATTAACTCAATGAAAGCTAATGCATTACAAATACGAGGGTAGCCTTGGTATCATGGGCAGGGTGAGCAATGGCATAGGATAGCTGCCCCAAGTGGCATGTACCCATGCCACTATAATAACAGAGTCCTTGCCTTAAAGCATTCATAGTCTAAATCAATTGGTGGTTCTGTACAAAGTTTGCACATGGATAGGGGTGCACTGACAGAGTTGTGGGCTGTAGGAAGTCTGGTATGTGTTGGTAGAGCTGGTGCTGCCGTGCCACTATAACTGGTTTCCAGAATGTTTGTGAACACAAAATTGACTTAAGATAGAGAGGTAAATTTTTTGCCCAGCCCTTAACAATTTATATTTTACAGTGATTCTATTTGGAAACAAAGAAAACCTTGTTTTCTGTGAACCTCCAGCAATAGCCAAAAGAGCTAAGAAGCATTGATGTTAATGAAGTTTTGCATTCATTTAAAAAGAAAAGGACTTAATGATGTTTATACATAATGCAAATTGTGTAATAAGCTGTACGAAGTCTAATGTTGTTTTAATGGTTATTTGGTTAATACCTAAGCTCCTTTATAAAGTCATATTTAAGCTATCTAATAAAAAAAATGTTGCTTATTGTTGGCACAAAGGTCTCCTCAAACTGTTGCTTAATTACCTCTTTGATTGTTGTCCTTATTGAAAAGCCTGTGTAGATTAATATTTTTTTCTTTCCTGTGTTTATGGAGTTTCCAGTGCAGCGAAAGAAAGGGCTGCTTTGGGTTTGAGCACATTAAGCTTCCTAATTCACCTCAGACCAATTTATGCTGAGTGGGGGTATGCTCTTGAAACCTGGTCAACTCTTTTCAAAATGCATAAGTGGACAATTCTCAATTATACCCCATAAGGGTTTGCAGCTCCAGAAACTAACAAGCCAGCAAAAAGAAACATTCCAATCTTGAAACATATAAACTATGCAATAATGACTATAAGGAAACTTAAAATCCTAGTCATAAGTAGCATCCTCCCCTCTCCATACACTGTGCTGAGATCCTTAAGGAAGGAAGAGAAAGGCAGTGGACAGTTCCAAGTTGGGTAGGGGTCAGGCCAAAGGATGTATATCACTTTACCCAATAGCTATGTGAAAAACACCTAAGAGAGTTGATATAGCTTGAGGTTGCTTTACATTTACCATTGAAACCCCTCTGCCATGGGAAGCCCGTTTAAGAGGTTGTGCAGCAGCCCTGTTCAAGGTTGGGGTTATCCTAGCTTCTAGAGAGTGGGAAAGGGAAACTGGGCTTCAGAGCCAATGAGAAGACCAAGTGATTATGTGGATGGTTCTTGCCTCTTATAGATCAGCAGGGTTTGTGGGTCAGCCCTGCAGCTCAGTCCATGGCAAACACAGCTATCCTGCCAGAATAATGTGGGAGAAACTCCACGAGGAAAACCTCACAGTGTGTCCTTTCCTATTGGCTTGAACCATTATCAGGTACAGGTTACGTACATATTTCACACTGATCTACTTCTGATCTTCTGCAGTTTTAAAAGGAGAACTTACTCTAATATTTTACTTTTTGCACTAAACAATGGAAGGAAAATTAAGCATTCGCCTGATAACTCACAACTGCTACTTGGTGCATAGCATCAAATTAATCTCTAGGTCCCACTGGCTCTGCCAAAATGGGTATGACCTCTGCCAGAGTAGAAATTGTGGCAGCACAAGGTAGCTGCATCTTCCCCGTCTGCTAGGTGGCCTTGACCTGGGGAGGGGCATGGCCAGGGTGGCACTGATTTCACACACTCATGATGAAGCCTCTGTTGCTCCTATGAAGTTCAATGCCTAAAACAGCAAGGAGTCATCAGTAACAGACGTCATGCTGGAGAGGAGTAGTTAACAATGGGTTTACTGAGTCTGAGATGAATTGTCATATGGACCTTATGGGGTTTGTTCAAATTTTCTCCCCTCTCTCCGGAATAACTTGAGTGGATTTACACCAGAGATAAATTTGGCACAGTGAGGCTAATAAATCCAAACTGAAATCAACTAATCTAACCTTGGCTGTGCAGTGCAGAGTGGAGTTTTTGTGTTTGTCTGTTCTGAGCAAGTAAGAGGATTTCAAAGATTTTCTTAGCTTGCAGCCAATATGCAGTTGCTGTACTTTCTTTTAACTTTGTTCTCTCGTCATCTTTCCCAGTCCCACAAAATTGCTCTTTCAGATATGCATTTTTCTTCTCTGTTTCTCACCTCTTTTAAATAACATGTTATAGCACAGGACTTGCAAGCTGTGACCACATAAATGAGCAAGATTTCAGTAGATTAAGAGTATGTCTTCACTACCTGCCGGATCGGCGGGCAGTGATAGATCCAGTGGGGATCGATTTATCGCGTCTAGACTAGAAGCAATAAATTGACCCCTGAGCGCTTTCCTGTCAACTCCTGTACCCAGCGCCATGAGAGGCCAGAGTCGATGGGGGAGCGTCAGCAGTCTACACACCGCAGTGAAGACACCACGGTAAGTCGATCTAAGTATGTTGACTTCAGCTACGTTATTCATGTAGCTGAAATTGCATAACTTAGATCAATCCCTCACCGCAGTGTAGACCAGGGCTAAGAGTGAGACTGTAAGTATCTCATTGAAACACAGTGCAAAATCCTTCATCAGACAAGAGAGTTACTTTAAAAACTACCTTCAGAATAAGTTGAAATAAGTGAGTCTCATTACAAATGAATGAAATTTGGCACCAAGCTGCTTCACTTAGAACTCAGCAGTTAGGGAAAAGATTGTGCAGGATAAATACTCCACAAAGAGAAAAGGGAAAGGAGAAATGGTTTTGCCACATCTGTTGTAGATCTTGTCTTCTAGGCTGGTACAAAGGGAAATTAACTGACAAGTTTTAATACCTTATGTTTTGAGATGTGGGGGAAATAACTGTTCTTCAATACCATAGTTATTAGAATTAGGGTCTGCTTTTGTATTTTATAAGTAAGCCTTCCTGTAGGAGTTAATTGCAAGGAGAGTACTACTATACTACAGGGTGTTCAGAAAAGAGATGAATGAAAAAATAAAGGGTTTGATGCTCCTTTTTAACATCTGAATATCAGTGTCTAGAGCAAAGAATTACAGTATAAGTGAGAACACTTCCTCCAATATATGATTTAACTATAAATAGAAAGAAGCTAAAAAATAAAGATGGAGTTAAACATTCCATCTGAAACTACTGTTCAAAACTGGAGAAAATTCAGGACATTTTCTAGATTTGAATTTTATATCTAGGTCTCATTGTTGGTGTACATGCTACTGAAAATATACACAGTATAGAGTGATACAATTGCAAGTTATAGGAATTAAAAACGCATTTGGGAAGATAGACCTGAATAGTCTGTATTATTTGGTGAACACTACTGAGGAAAAAAGTGAGATTTGTTTTATACAGGGGAGTTTCCTATATATTACTGGGCAGTAAAACAAGATGAAAATGGGCTTGAAATGAATTGAAGTTTAATGTAAGAATTTAGTTGATAGATTTTACTTGTAGTACAGTTCTAATCTGAAAAGTGACTACATACATTCTTATTATTTGTATCTTGATACTCTGAATTTTAGATTAACTAAAATTCAGATAATGACCTTGGAACCTCTAATTTGAATAGAAACAAATTGTATTAATCCTTACATCAGAATACTTGTCATTATTATTAGCTATTCCAATATTCCAAATTTTCTTGCATGTGAAAATGGCACCTTCTTACTCAATCAATCTGCTCCTTATGTTATTCAGAATAGTATCTTCTGACTTTTCTGATGGAAGTAGGTTTCAAACTTTCTACTTTTGTTAGTACTACAGCAAGAAGTCAACTTTCAGATTCCATGTGGAGCTTGGAGGGCTGGCAATTAAGGGATAAAAATCTTTTTTACTTATAGAGTGAACAGATTTGATTTGGAATTCATTGAAAGGCAATTAAGGTGTAAACCTCCAGTGTAATTTTCAAGTCACTTTTCAAATTAGAACTGCACCAATGTAAATTTAAAGTAACTCTACAGACTTTAATGAAGATACTGCAGAACTCTGGAGGTATAACTGACAGGAAATTGCTCAAGAGACTTATTAGTCTATCATCTTTACATATCTGTCTTTTCCATGAAGGGGCTGGGGGGAACGAGTCTGAGTTAGCTTTATTTTATGTAACTCAATTACATTTTCTAGTTGTTGTGTATCTTTCCCTATTGCACTGCTAATAATGTTTCTATAAAAGCCATACACCTAATAGGCTTATTGCTTCATCTCTTTCCAAACATTGTCCAGTATTTATGACACTGCATTCATTTTAATAATACTGACTTACAGTAGTAAGTGATAGTGCTCTGGTTAATGTGTTTTCAGGTAAACAAAGTATTTTAATCTCAGTCTAGATTAATAACTAAACGCACAGGGCTGTGACATATGGTAATTGCAGTTGCTGTACAGTGAGTCAGACCCATTGGGAAAAAAATACAGCAGATATTCTGTTTTTTATCTAGTAAGATAAAGTATACAGTGGTGACCACTGAAAAGTGAAGTGCTCCTGTGGGAGGTAGAAACAAGAAATTCATTGGTTTGCAAAATATCAGGTATGGATATAGAAACAAAACCACATCTTCACAGCTGATTGTTTTGTGAGACAAAATTGTTAAGTGAAACAGATGTCTCTTCCTTTCTCAGCTTGGCTGTCATGAAACACAGACACCCATTAGCCAAAAGAGCTATGTGAAATGTTTTACACTTAAAGTAGTATACAGGAAAACTCCGCTAGCTTATTTTTTGCCAACTTCCCTGCTAGTCAGGAAAAGACAAATTTCATTTCACTTGGGACAATATCTTTAAATTTTCATAGAACTATTTAAAATAATTCAGTTTTTTGGGTTTTTTCCCCCAAAACGTCATTTATAAGGGACATTTCTGATATTAGCACTATAGGTTGCCATCTTACTAAACAGAGATTTTGATTTTGTTTTTTGATTTGCAACAATGCTATGTGTGTGAAGTCAGTGTCAGAGGACCTGCTTTTGATCTTACAACAGAGTCAGGCTGTAGCACCTGGCAGAAGTTATTTCATTTCTGACCCACAGAAAGGAAAGGTGGCAGTGCTTACAGAATGAGCTAGAATATAGTCTACCTCCTCACCTCACTTCTGTGTGTTTTACTGCTTTACTCCTCTAGTTGCCACCTGTAGTCTGACCTACAGACTGTGAAGCTTCAGGGGAGAGTGAACACCCTACTGTAATGTGTGCTTGGTGTTGGAGTAGGCTTGGGTGCCAGCATAGCACCCCTGCAGTGTCTGTGACACCATGGTGATAGGTCCTCCCCGTGAGTTCTTCTGAAGTCTTTATGTATTCAGTGTGGGAACTGCAGCCTCTTTCTAAATATTCTGCTCTGCAGGAGGGCAGCCAGCCACCCCCAAAACATTCATAGGTGTGTCCTCAAAGTCCTTTATTTAACTACTTCTGGTTCATTTGGGTGCGGTAGAGGAAGACACTCTTCATTGACTAAATGTTGTGGCTTTTCCCAAATGTCGTTAAATTTTCATCAGCAGTTTATTAAGTACTTTTTGTACATATGTAGCAGCTAAGAGACCGTTTGAAATATGACAAATCTCAGAAACTCAGCATAGGTTTGTGATCCTTTTGGAGAAACAGAGTCCCATTTTAAATTCATGACAAACTAATTTGAAGTACTGTTGTGACTATTATGAACAGCCCTACTATAAAGTAATGGGAAACCCTATATCTATCTCCATTCCGTATTGCCTTTATCCAGAGTGTCTAGCTATCCTATACTCATTCTATGAAAAATAGGGACAGTCCAAATTCCCAACCTTTTTGGGGGGGGCGGGAGGGCTTGGAAACATTTCAGGATTCACCCCAGTAAATATGTCATGTAAGTACTGTAATTATCTGCCAACAATGGATCCATGAGTTTATTCAGTGTATCTTGTGAAAATGAAGGAAACAGATTCTCCAAATTATTATGCAATTAATTGAACAGTTGTTTAAGGTAATTCTGAACAAAATAAGAAACAACTCAAACTTTCCTTCATCCCTCAAACTGGAATTGTCTTTTGAGGTTTTGAAAAAAATGGTTAATACCATTCTTTCCTCCTTACAGTTTTTTGTCACCTTTATTTTCTATTTGCTGGTTGGGTACAAATGAAGAAAAGAAGAAATCCAGGAGAGGTTATTTTTGAGAGCTATGTACCCCAATTTGCAAATGAAAGAGGGTCTAAAGTTCTGATAAGTGATTCTCTAAGCCCAACTTAAACCCTTTAAGTGTTTCAAGGGAGGATAGCAGGACCCTTTAAGTCCTCCTATCACTAATGCATTTGTTTGTTGTTGAATACAACATAGCTCCTCAGACCACCTTAGGGTGATATACGCATGCCAGAAAACAGTTACTTATGCTTTATGTCTGTGGTTCTTCATGTGTTGTTTTTGCCTACCTGCAAATGTGAGTTGTGCTCCCAGCACCCCTGAGCTTGGGGAGACTTCTAGAAAATGAGTGCCTATTGGGACCATGGAAGCACCCCTTAGTGACACTGAACATTTGGAGTGAACCTTATAAACCTCTGTTTCTTATGATAAACCCCAGAATTCTATGTGAGCACAGCTCTAGGTGGGATATTTGAATATGCTGTAGCTCATAGGCTAGAAAAGTAACTGAAGGGAGCTGTGTTATGGACCCACACTCTGACTCTGATTTTGAAAAGTGGATTTTACCTCAGCAAACTTGACTTCCTTCATCTGCATAGAGCCTGATTACTCTGATTTAATGCAGGTGAAGCGAATTCATTCCGCATGTGCAACTCCCATTAAAGTTGTTAGAAATTTCACATGCAGATCAAAGGCAGATATATCTCTTCATCTCTACAATAATTTGGTAAAAGAAAAGGGCTACTTTAAAGTAGCCTGTCACCACTGCATGTTTTTTATAACCGCTCAGTGACCTGAATAGATAAATATTTCAGGAATGGCATGTTGACTTTGCTATGGTATTAAGAAAGTGGGACAATCTGTGACTACATGCAGTAATTTCATATTTAAGATGACAATATTATTGACTCAGGACTTTGCAATTAGAAATGTATTAGAATGAAGTGTAAATATATTTTAAATAGTGTAGATATATAGATATGCACAGATAATATATCACATACACTGAATTCTACATTTAATCCATGAAACTGTCAAAGGCTTCTAAAAATGAGCTCCTTGGAACTATGACTGGGGCTTTGTCTGGCCAGTTGGGGGAAAAGAGGTTGTAGCTCCTTAAAAGATTTCCCCCTCCTTTAGGAGTGATATCACTGGAGATGGGGGTTGACCAGAAGAGGCTCAGGTAGGTCACTGGGCCCCTGAACACTTAGGGGATAGGAAAGGTGTATATATACACCTGTCACTCCAGTCAGAACCCTTTTTCTCCCTGGATCAGCAGAGAACCAGGTTTTTTGGTTTGCCGGGGGAATTGCACTACTCACCTTTTTGGGACTGAGACGGAATTTTTCCCTCATAGCCAGATTGGCTAGGGCAGGTGTGAATTTTTTCACCTACTCCACAGCAGCTCCAGGATCTGATGGGGTAGGGTCAGGAGATATTATTCAAGATGTCACAACTTAGCAGGTGGTAATTGTCAAGTGGAAGTATTTGTTCCAGAGGGTGGTCTAGTTTCCTGATAAACCAGAATCGGAAGTGCATTTAGGGAAGTGTAACAGGGTACCTGGCCCCTTAAATGAAATTGGGCCAACTTCTCCTGTTGCAGTCCTACTGCACCCTAGTTTGGTGTCATGGGGAGGGAGGGGCTGCCTCTGGGAGTTATAAATGACAGGTGGTCCAAAGGCAACAGAGTTCGGAATCCAGAATTCAGAGAACAAGAGAGCTCAGAGGAAAGGCAGAGATGGGCTCAGAGCTTCAGGAAGGGGATGCCCCTGAAGGAGGGAGCCGTGAAAGTTTCCTAGTGAGCAGCAAACCAGATCAGGCTGGTGAAAACAGGAGGCAGTTGAGAGGGGTCCACCTACAAACTTCCCCAGGACACAGCGCCACAGTCAGAGAGGGATGAAGGCTGAGAGCAACAGAAGGAGATGCCTGCTGGCTCTCTGAGCCGGAGGGCTGGAGCCGGAGGGCTGAAGTCCGGGGAATGATGGAGGAATGAGTCTACTGATGGCTCTGGGCAGGGGCTAGAACCATAGGGAAACAGCTAGAGTGTGAGGTGTGGTAAGAGAAGTCAAAACTGCACTGGGGAGCTGGGGCACAGTGAGAAGAGCCAGGGCTGTATTTGGTGTATTGTAGGGACTGGAAAGAGTGAATGTACTATTTGGACTGGGGAATTTTGAATTATGAAGTAGGACTTTTGTAATAAACTAACCCCACAAAAGATCCATTTACATGTAGAAGCATGTCTGGAGTTATTGGGGACTCTAGAAGAAAAGGGGATACTGAGGCAGGCACACTTTTTGTGCTGTGGCCTGCCATAGGAGGGCACCTCAGGCAGGGCCACCATAGCATAGGGGAAGGTATGCCCTAATGAAGCTAAGGAAGGGGTTGACTCCTATATCTGGTACAGCAGGGAGACAGCTCCTTTTCCCCAGCCCCAGAACTCTCATATGACAGAAGGGTGGTGGGGTCTCAGCAGGGAGAGCAGATAGTATCTCTCAAATTGGTGGAAACATTTTGTGAAGGAATGGTGACATGTGTTGTACAAGTTATTGCTGGATAGTTCCGAGGTGCATTAATAAAGCTGTGGCCTAATGTAACCATATCCTTTGTACCTGTGTTTCTTCCTGCGTGGTTGGGACCATGTACCCCAGATGTTTGCAGGCACATTTGTTTTCATGCCAAAAAATACTTCAAAAGGAAAGTTACTTTTCGGTAATTCAATATATCTCAGTCTCTTCTTCTCCCTTCCCATGATAGAGCACCAGCTCTAGTGTGTAGTATAGTGAGTATCATGACTCTGCCCCCCCTAGGAAGCACATAGCTGAAGGAACTGTCAGAGAGATTTTCTTTTTGTCCTTGGGTATGTCTAGGAGAAAACCAGTGAAGAAAATTAGAAAGCAAGGAAGAGGTGGAAGAGAAAGAGCCTGAGGAGAGGTTGAGACTTCCAAGTTGTAGGGGGCAAAGAAACTGGAGGGGAAAAGAAGAGGACTTGATCTTACATAGAAGAGACTCCCCTTACAATTACTTTCCTTGCTTTCTTCCTGTTAGATGTAGCCAGCTGTCCCTGACTGTCTTCCTTGTTTTTAGAAAAAGGAAGATGTATGACAAACATGTTTTGTTTTGTGTTCACTGTTTATTTTAATTTTTAGCTCAAGCAAAATTTAATCTGAAATTCTTTGCTCCATGCTTATGCTTACTGTTAGTTATTGGTGAATCAAGAAAGAATGGGAAAATTACTCTAATCAAAGTTCAGTAACTTTTAATCAGTTTTCTAAGTTTCTCAGTTTCTAAGCTGATAATGGCTTTGGTCCTAGATCCTACATGAGTTCCTTCCCTTCTCCAGGCTCTGCTCATTATGAGTGTTTGGGAAAGATTCAGCTTCTGAAAATTTACCACAGCAAGAGGAATTAATCCTCTGACTTTTACTTCATCCCTCTGTTCCATTGAACTCATTTGGTTTCTGCAGAGACACCTGGGTATTGCTACATCAGAGCAGACCAGTAGTCCATCTAGTCTAGAATTTTGCATCTGATATTGGCCTGAAATAGATGCTTTAGAGGAGAGTATGAAAGCAACATAGTGTACCAGGAAAACAAATGTAATAACTGGATACCATGGGGGAATATTTATACTTAATCTAAGTGTGTGATCCGTTTATTCCCTAAGCATGAACATCTTTTTGTTATCCTAGCTTGTACGATTGAAGATGGTATTCTGATAAGTAGTCAATGCTACTTTAATATTGCTATGCTGTTTCCCCTAATTATAGTTAAAACATGAGGAAAAAGCCCAAAGTACTGCACTAGTTTTAGTTCATGTGTGAAACTTTTTGGATCATTCTAATATTCTTGCAGCCTGACCTCTTTTTTTTTTTTTTTTTTTTGGTGAACTTTGATTTTGCGGCTACAATTTTGTGCCTATAAATAAATGTTGCAACAAATTTGATGGTGCAAATAAGTGTGGACACATTTTATAGTGCTTAGATGCCCAGCTGTTTGCACCTATAAATGAATGTTATTGTTGTTAACTATTATGTTTAGTGTCATTAAATGCACAAATAAGTTAGTGAGGCACGTAACTGCCTGCTTACAGTGATCATAAATTTTGCCAATGGTTGTTTGAACTCACTAAATGGGCTTAAAGAGTTGTTGGTGGTTGTCCTCCCCCCCCCCCAAAAAAAAAATTCCATGGTCAACAGCATGGCCGCAAAATCAGAAACAGATTAGAGGTGCTTAAAAAAATAATATTGGAGCCTTTATCAGATATGACACATCTGCAAAATTTAAAAACATTTTAAAATATACATTTCAGGGTGAAAATAAATTGAACTATTTAATTCTGCAAATCAGACATAACAGACTCAATGAGAAAGCAGGGAATTGTGTAACAGGAAGCGGGGAGGTGGTGTTGAGTGTAACACTCTGGCTTAGCCAATTGCATTTCAGTACAGTATAAAATAGCAAAACATTTTGCATTAGGGCTCTTCCAGTGTTAGAAGTCATTTGTAAAGAAAGATATCTGATAACCTGATTTAAATCAATACTGATTGCTTAATGAATCTGATGCTTTTTGGTTTAGCCCGATAAAACTATTTGATGGGCATAAAAGTGATAATGAGTTACACTGAAATGTACTCCAGTTTAGGAGAAGGAAACATAAATAATAAGAAATAAAAAATTTAAAAATCGTGTGACACACTGCCAGTTGTTCTGTTTTCCTTAATTGTCATGTATCCTGCCATGTCCTTTATCTGCTTAGTGAATTTACAACTAACACAGCAGGTTGTGAATTTTTAATAGGCTCTCTTTAAGGAAAGAAAAGGTCAACATTAACATAAAATTCTTCTTTAAGATTTGTGGCACAAATGTTTCACAGCCGAGAACAGGTGTTGCTGGAAAACTAAAATCTGCCACAACAGTCAAGTGAAATGACTCTTTGTGTTAAGTGAGGGAGACGTGAATGGTTTAATACAGCACAATGACTGCAATGTGCCAAGTAAATGTAAATAGAAAATGAGTGTTTTTCCAGTCCTCATCTTGTTTTTTTGTATGCAGAATGACTTCATGTCTTTAAAAAACTTTTTTAAAGTAAAAGATTTCTCTCTCTCTCTCTCTCTTTCTCTTTCTCCTTTAGCTTCACTCTGACCAGGACAAGGGAGATGGATCTCTCAAGTACATTTTATCAGGAGATGGGGCTGGTACTCTTTTCATTATTGATGAGAAAACAGGTGACATTCATGCCACTCGAAGAATTGATAGGGAGGAGAAAGCCTTTTACACCCTTCGTGCCCAGGCTATTAACAGAAGAACTCTGAGGCCAGTGGAGCCCGAGTCAGAGTTTGTCATAAAAATCCATGACATCAATGACAATGAACCAACGTTTCCAGAAGAAATTTATACTGCTAGTGTTCCTGAAATGTCAGTAGTCGGTAAGTAGTGATTTCTGGTGTAAGGACATACTTTTAACCATGATCTTTAAAGTAACCATTTCCCCAACCATTATAAAGTCAGTTAAGTCCTGATTTTCACTCGGAAGGTAAGTAATATTAGAACTTTTCTTTGTTTAGAATTAGAAATAGGCCTGAGAGAAAACCCTGCATCTGGTGCGGAGTTCAGGGTTCAGACTCTGCAGCCAGATCCAGATACAAATTTTATGGTTGGAGCTTTTGTCTATTTATAATCTTAAATACATTAATTCAAATGTTGTTGGAATTTGAATGAAAAGATGTGATACATAATTCATGGTTTGGTCTATGTGAATTGTATCCCTCCCTGAAATCTGCAGGAAAAAGGTGATTGGGGAAGCCTTTGACAAAAACTTCAGTGGAGTGTTTCCTTTCTTTTTTTATAAACTGAAGCAACTCTAGTCTGCCTTCTCTCTCCTGTGTTCTGTGGCTGAGGAGCTATACTTCCTTGCTCCTGTCTCCTAATGCATTGACAGCAGACACAGTCCTGAAGAAGCTTCTGTTCATTCTCTGCCTTTGTTCACCTCTTTGCATTGTTTTTTTTTTTTTTTTTTTTGGGGGGGGGGTGGACTTTGTTGTTACCCTTCCAGTTCTCCCACAGCTTGCTTGTGGCTGGTGGTAGTCGGAATCCGAAGTGGCTTCCCTGTTCTCTTTATACTTCATTTCACCCTCTATACTGGTTCTTAGACAAGAGCTTTGCCAGTTCCCATTCTCATTTTTACTTGTGGCTGGTACATGGGCAAGAGCTGAGCAGTTGTTAGGCAGAGTCCCATGGAAGGACATAAAAGTACCGTTACGCATTGTGCTACATGCTGAGCATGACTGAGGTAAATGTAAGCCAGTACAAATAACATTCAGAATCACAATTAGTTGACATGATGCTGAATTCAATTTGTCCTGGTGTATGAAGACTGCAGTGTTGTGGTCAGCATCATGTCAGCTAACCTGTTCAAACTATAGAACAGTCCTCCATATGATGATAAAAATTTTACAGAAGAATCATGTAAGGTATGTTTTATGATAAAACGTGGTCAATATTAAAAATTCACTATTTGCCAGATTAGCATACAATTGTGTATGTGATACCAGTTTCCTGCTACATTTAGAATACAAAATAATTTGAGTGTGGAATCTGTTGGTAAATATTGACTTTTTAGTAGCTACTAAAGTATGACTTACAGGTATATCATATAATGTTTTGAGAGACCTCACTGACCCTGATTAGTATTTACAATCAACAGAAGAAGACATGGACACTAGAAGATAAGAACCCCCAGAGAACTTTACAGAACTATGTGGGAGCATCATCCTGTTAACTGCATTGTTAACTAGATGCATCTACCACGTAGTCTAAACCTTCCATCATCTCAAAGTTTCAACATTAACCGAGCAAAGTTTATTTTAAAAAATGGTAATGCATTATCTGGGAAGGCACTGCACAGGGTTATATTGGGATTAGAGCTGTCAAGCGATTTAAAAAATTAATCATGATTAATCATGGAATTGATCACACTGTTAAACAGTGATAAAATACCATTTATTTAAATATTTTGGATGTTTTCTACATTTTCAAATATATTGATTTCAATTACAACACAGAATACAAAGTGTACAGAGCTTATTTTATATTTATTTTTGATTACAAGTACTCGCACTGTAAATAAAAACAAAAGAAATAGTATTTTTCAATTCACCTAATACAAGTACTGTAGAGCAATCTCTTTATCATGAAAGTTGAACTTACAAATGTAGAATTATGTACAAAAAATAACTGCATTCAAAAATAAAACAATGTAAAGCTTTAGAGCCTACAAGTCCACTCAGTCCTACTTCTTGTTCAGCCAATCACTCAAAAAAACAGGTTTGTTTACATTTGCAAAAGATAATGCTGCCCTAATCTTGTTTATAATGTCACCTGAAAATGACAACAGGCATTGTCATGGCACTGTTGTAGCCGGCATCACAAGGTATTTACGTGCCAGATGCGTTAAAGATTCATGTGTCCCTTCATGCTTGAACCACCATTCCAGGGGACATGCATCCATGCTGATGATGCGTTCTGCTCAATAACAATTCAAAGCAGTGTGGACTGATGCATGTTTATTTTCGTCATCTGAGTCAGATGCCACCAGCAGAAGGTTGATTTTCTTTTTTGGTGGTTCGGGTTCTGTAATTTCCTCATTGGAATGTTGCTCTTTTAAGACTTTTGAAAGCATGCGCCACACTTCATCCCACTCAGATTTTGGATTCTTAAACCTTGGGTGGAGTTCTGTAGCTATCTTTCGAAATCTCACATTGGTACCTTCTTTGTATTTTGTCAAATCTGCAGTGAAAGTGTTCTTAAAATGAACATCATGTCCTGGGTCATCATCTGAGGCTGCTATAACATGAAACATATGGGGAATGTGGGTAAAACAGAGCAGGCGACATACAATTCTCCCCCAAGGAGTTCAGTCACAAATGTAATTAACACTTTTTTTTTAATGAGCATCATCAGCATGGAAGCATGTCCTCTGGAATGGCGGCCAAAGCACGGAGGGGCATACAAATGTTTAGCATATTTGCAATGCTGTCTACAAAAGTGCCATACAACTAAATGCCTGTTCTCACTTTCTGGTGACATTGTACATAAGAAAATGGCAGCATTATCTCCTGTAAATGTAAACAAACTTGTTGGTCTTAGCAGTTGGCTGAACAAGAAGTAGGACTAAGTGGGCTTGTATGCACTGAAGTTTTACATTGTTCTGTTTTTGAGTGCAGTTATGTAACAAAAAAAAAATCTGCATTTGTAAGTTGCACTTTCATGACCAAGAGATTGCACTACAGTACTTGTATGAGGTGAATTGAAAAATACAATTTCTTTTGTTTATTATTTTTACAGTGCAACTATTTGTAATCAAGAGTAATATACACTTTGATTTAAATTACAACAGAGAATACAATATTTATGAAAATGTAGAAAAACACTTACCATATTTAATAAATTTCAATTGGTATTCTACTGTTTAATAGTGCGATTAAAATTGTGATTAATCATGAATAATTTTTTAATCATGATTAATTTTTTTTTAGTTAATCGTGTGAGTTAACTGCGATTAATTGACAGCCCTAATTGGGATCCTACAAAACTAGTCTGAATAATGAAGGGATCACAACAAGGTTATCTAGCTTCAGTGTTTTTAAAATGGAACACAAAAATAACATTGACTATATATAAATTATAGCTTTTCTGGTACCATAAGTCTCAGCAAATGTCATGCAGCTTCAACTAAGGAGATGATTCTGACAGAAAGTTCTGCATCATTTGGAAAGGGAGGCATATGGCAGGAGCTGGGATTGGAAAAGCCATCTCAGACCATCAGTCCCATCCTCAAAATCTTTCTCTAAAAGACATCCCACTGGGCTGTATATAAACTATTTTTGGATACATTTAATGAAAGTGATTCAATGCCTTAAAGTATTTTCCTATTGTGAATGATTCCATGTTCAGTTTCAACCTTTTGGCTCTTATTATCCCATTCTCAATTACAAAAAAGACCCATTTGTGTAAATGCATCTGAGATATTCATGACGTGTATCTTCATGTGCAATCATTAGACCTCACATTCAGTTCAAAGTTTTGAACTCTCTGGGTCTGTAGGTGCCAGTATGTACTTCATGTCACCAAGTAAACAACCTTTGAGACCACTGCACTGCAAAAAAAGACTAATGCATCTGCTCGGCTCAATCCAGTGCAAATGTTGAAGGTGGATGGATAAAACCTATATACCTGGATATCTAAAAGATGAGCTAGTTATCACAGAAAGCAAAATTTGTGTATTCCAAGTGTAGTGGATCAAATCCTGCCCCTTTTACTTACACAAGTAGTCCTACTGAAGTTAATAGGACTAAATTCTGAGTAAAGAGCAGAATTTGGACTACTGTTTTAACTCGGTTATAACAGCTAGTCAAACAATTAACTGTGAACAACTTTATTTCACAAATGTAGACTTTTTTCTGTTTGTGAGTTGCCAGCAGGACTTTTTCTAGGTCCAGACAGTATAAATCAAAATTGGGTCATAAGCATAATCTCCAAATTCAAGGGGAATTTTCTAACAGGCTGAAATAATGCATACAATTTTTCAGCTGAAAGCATAGGGCCTGACATTTCAATGCTTTACTTGTCAAGTCATATATATCTGTGCAAAGTGGATGTAAAATGCTGCCAAATCAGAATTTTGCATTCGTATTCATGGTAATAGTGCTACCCCTTTTTAACCCAAGTACTTAGCCAAAATTTGTGGTTTGTTTCATTTAGGAAGAGAATCTGATGTTGATGAAGTTGTGCTTATTTACTAAGAATCTACAGAGTATCTTGTTTCCCTGAACAGAGCAGGAATTAAACAGCAGAAGAGTTTCTTTTTGCACAGTTCCAAGCGTCTGGCTGGTTAATACCTAGCCCAAAAGCTCTCTCCGGGCATTTCTGCAGTGTTCCCACTTCTCGTTCTGGCTTTGTCCTTGGGTTTCTTCTATTTCCCTCCCAGCTTCTATGCTGTTTCTCCTGCTTCTCTCTCAGAGACAGGCACAGACATCAGCACCAAACAATATCCAGGCAAAACCCTTTTCTTACATGTCTTGCAGTTACCTATGTTTTGGGTGAAGGCTGCTATTGTTTTTTCTGTCTGGTTCCATAAAGAAGCTTAATTGTTTCTTACATGTATCCATAATGAAAGGCAGATGTGACAACCATCAGTTTAAAGGAGGTTTAACTCAACCCACAACAGTAGCATTTTATGCCCATTTAGCACAAGCATAAAAATTATGCAAGGTGAAAGTGCTTAAAATAGGGAGTGGGTCACAGAGCCAATACATAAATAAATAAAATAGAATTTTAAAAAAATAAAATAAAAATTGAGCCCCATGTCTGAGGGGTGCACTTTAATAATTGCCTTACCAGAGCTGCCGTTTCCAGATTTGTCTTTACCCCCTTTTTTTTCAGACCCCTTTAAGCACTGGGAAGAATAAGGTCCATGTTTTTTTTTCCCAAATAAAGTTACAAACCATTGAACCTAGGCTGAAAGTGCCATCTCAGCCATAACCATAATATCACATAGTATCTTTTTACCCTGTTTCTGGAATAATTGTCCTTCATGAGAAAGTCCTCTACAATTTAATAGAAAATCATATCCTTTCTATAGGCTCTGTTAAGCATCTGATAGAATTTAATGAAGAAGTTTCTAGTGTTCTATGGATTCCTATGGCATTCAGCCCTATTAAAATCTACAGAATTTCTCCATAAGGTTTCTCATCTCTTTTCCAAGAATTCTTAAAAATAACCAATAACTGTTCTGCAGTTTCCTCTGACAGTTTTGCCTGAACTATTGGGTACATCTTTTTATTTTTTTTAGTTCTAACATTTTACCAAGATTTCATGTTCCATTCCCTATCCTGCAAAAAAGCTTGTCAAGGTTTTAGCCCACGTGATTTTCCACAATTTGCACAAGTGAAGAGTGTCATTACCAAACAGTCTGCATTCTTCAAAGAAGGCCATCTATGTGCCCAGCAGCTCCTTGAGTGCACAAGGAGGAAAAGGGTGGAAGAGGCAGCAGGAAGACATAGTTAAAATCCTTGTTCTCCCTGGATAGGGAGACCAGATGTCCCAATATTATCGGGACCGTCCCGATATTAGGGGCTTTGTCTTATATAGGCAACTATTTCCCTTTCCTTCCACCTCCCCTGGAAAAAAAAAAAAAAGGTGTCCCAATTTTTCACACTTGTTATTTGGTCACCCTATCCCTGGAGTACAGGGACGGTTCCCTCCTAGTATCCCTTTGATCATGAAATACTCCAAAGAGGATAGGAAAGGACTCAGGATTATTCCCTCAGTATATCAAACGGTGGAGCTGCCTGAACATGCGTGCAGCAATATGCTGCTCTTCCTTAGGTTGGGGGTAGTAGCTAGTGCGTTCCTTGTGCATTTAGGGATTCTGCCTCTGAGAATGTCACTCTGCGGTATTATCTACTTTAGTCTCTTGTTCATGACCCTTATTACCTTGTTCATTTTTCCTCTGTGCAGGTCATGGGCAAAGATGAGGACCCTGAATTTAGGTCAGTAGCCCAGTAAGGCTGCCCGCTTTATGTAGATTACTGTACATATCCTCTTCCTTCATTCTTTTCCTCACTGAGTCCCAAAGGATTACCACTTATAACTTTCTTCTTTGTTCTTTCCTGTCTTCTTGGTGTTCCTCATGGTTCACCAAGGGTTTCTTCTCATGGCTGCAGATAAATCAATTTTCTTCCCTGTACTTTTTCCGCTGGACTCTCTGCTAATATCCTTCAGACAAGAATAGATGTTTCTGACTTTAAACCTGTTATGATTCCTGTTATGATCTCATGCTTTCTTTCCTTTCAATTATGCTTCTCTATTCATCTCTTCCAGCCTAGGAATTCTGTTCTTTAATCACTCCCCCAGTGTTCTCACTTCATATCTTCAGGGTTTAGTAGCACAGCCTATGAATTCCCCAGGCTATGATTTTCTTCGCATCTTTGATGGCTGTCATCCTTCCTAGTTGTTCTTCTAGCCCTCTAATCTATTCTGCCTTCCTGCATTATGGATATCAATGTGCACTTCATAAAGGTGTAACCTCCCTCTGGGTTTACATGTGGACTGCAACTTGGCCATCCCACAGTTAGCCTGTCATCTTTAGACATAGTTTTCCTTTTGTCTTTTTCTTCAGAAGAACAATCAGGACTATTTATAGCTGCCACTGCTCTACTTGCTCCCCAGGCATTTGTTCACTCTCTCATTAGTATGATATGTCCCCTTTTCTCACTGCTAAAATATCATAGCAATAATTGTTTTCTATAACACTTCCTTCTTATTTCAGTCACTTACCATGCTACCACTTTGGATATTTTTATTTTTATTTTTTCTATACTTCTTCCTGCTAATTCTCCAGCAAAACCCTCCCACATCTGCTCAGCTAGAATCTCAGAATGACAGGTTTAATGGCTCATATGATTACATTGCATCCTCGTATTTCTTATCAAACACTATTTCAATCCACTGCACACTAAAATAAAATAAAATCTACAGTCAGTAGCAGAAAAATCCAAGGAATAATGATTATTATGTTATTTTTTGAAAGGCCACCCAAAAAGATTTACACAGTCTCGAGTGCTATGCTTGTCTCCAGCACCTTTTTCCTCACTTATTGGAATGCCAGGTATCTAGATGCTCTTTCTGACATTACTTTCACTGAGTCTATCTCCTCTCCATTTAATTTGCTGCATGTAATATAGCACTCACATTTCAAAAATTAACAAACTGGAAAGCATATGCAATTATTTCCCCTCTTTTTCTCTAGAAACAGCAGATAGATTTCTGCTATTTCAGCATGCTGTTTGTATAGATATGCCAGCAGAAGGGAGCTTAGTGTGTAGTTAATGCACAAAACTGGGAGGGAGACGGTCTGAGTTCTCATCCAAGCTCTGCCATGCATTTCTTATACAACTTTCTTCTTGTTAATTATCCTGTCTGATCCTTACCTAATTTAAAGGTTAAATTCATGAATAGTTGTAAAGTGTTTTAAGATGCTTACATGGAAAGCAGCATAAATTGTGAAGTGTATTAATATTATTATACCCAGTTTAGGTCAGACTTTAGAGATGTTCAAAAGGTATCATTACAATTATTTTCAGCCATGCCTTCTGAGAGCTACAATATTCTAGAAGCTGGCTGTTTAGTTGTATTATGTAAACGCTGTTGGCCTGATTCAGCAATGCATTACTCCACTGTATGGCATACAATGTGTAGTTATTGCAGGGTAAAACTGGATTAATGCAATTGTTCTATAAATTATTTATAATGTACCAGATTCACCAGTACACTCCAGCTACTTTGGTCTATTTACAGAGTACTTGGAGTGTGTTTAGTGAATTTTGGTCCTTTTATGTTCTACCATACAATGGTATTCTCAGCTTTATAACACAAAAGTCAAAGTTTGCTCTCAACATGTAGCTCTGCCTCCTACCAATTTCATCAGAAGTTGTGTATGTACATCCAAGGGACAGAATTTAACTTGAGGGCTGCATAGAGCAGAGTATTTACAGTTCTTCTTTCACCAGGAAGTATCTTTTAAGTGCACTGGACATGATTCTTCTCTATCACAAATTTTCCATTAATTTGATAGTTATTTCTGATTTATACCAGGTGTAAAGAGGAAGAGAAATAGATCTGCTATGTATTTCAGTAATGCCATGAGATACTTACCCATCTAAAATGGTGTAACATATCATGGAATATCAAAAATGCAACCCGTTTTCATGGGTTACCTAAGTTGACTTCATTTTAAAATGGAAACATTGATGAAAGACTGTGCAACACTAAGAGGTCTGATGAATTTGTTTCAGTATTTTTCAGTACATTACTGAATTGGCAAACAAAAGGGAAGCAAAGGATGTGCAATCGTTTTGCTTGCATTTCAGAAAAGCTTTTGATACTATTCCCACAAAAGACTGATCCACAAAGATTTGATGTATAAAGACTGGTACATGGGAGAGCTATTGAAATGGATTAAAAATTGGCTACCAGATGGGAAACAAATGGTTTCTTAAGAGGTAACTATAATTTGCAGACAGGTAATGGCAAGGTAATGTTGGAAAGGGCAGTCAAGGTCCACTTTTACATACCTTGAATGGCTTGAAAGAGGGTTTTGTTTCAAAAGTGGTTAAATGTGATGATGAAATGTAAAGGAAAGCAGCTAACACATTCAAATTGATCTGTACAAATTAATTTTGGGGGCTGATTAGACACTCATGCAATTCAGCATCGCAAAATAGAAGGCAATAAGGCTGCAGGGTAGAGCAAATCATAACTTGAGCTGGTAGAATTATTCATTGGGAGTATATTGTGTAAATTTAGTCTTTTTTTTCTGTTTGGTTAATCACAGGGTCCCTATTGTAGGTAAGATTATGTCAGATCCCTGTGTGGTGCATGGAGAGGGTGCAAGGAGCTTTACTTTACTTTTATGCCCCCTGCCACCACCCCTGTGCAAGGGCCAGACCCCCAGCAGTATCTCCTACATCTAAAGGAGGCACAAGTCTAACAAGTTTAACAGGGTCCATGCTTTTCCCCCCAACCACCACATAGCAGCTGGCCGGGTGGACAAAGGGAAACAGGCTGCACCATCCAATAAGATGGTACAATCCCTCACCAAACCTGCCCTCCACCCCACCGCGGGTGATGTGGCTCCACATTGCCCTCAGCATGACACTATCTGGTAATGAGAAACTTGATGCAGAGCTCAAGCCTGCTCCCATTGGTTTCAGTGGGAACAGGATCAAATCTGTAGCCTTCAGAAGGAGCATGTGTGTGTGTGTCTACACTGCAGCTGGGAATATGCTTTCCAGCCTGAGTAGACAGACTTGTGCTAGCTCGGTTCAAGCCAATGTGCTAAAAATAGCAATGTGGACATTACGGCTGGAGCGGCATCTCAGGCTCTCAAGCCCGTCCAATCCTCAGCTGGTGCCATAACATCCACACTGCTGTTTTTACAGCACAAATCTGTCTACTTGGATCGGGACACTTGCTCAGAGTTGCAGCATAGATTTACCTTGTGAAACTGCACAGGGGACACTTTGCAACGGTGGTCATTACAGGTATGGAGGTGACCGAGGTAGAGGGAACGTATCCAAAATTATTTATTCCATGCTTAGTGTGGTGTGGCTTCAAATGAAAATGGAGTCATATGTTGTCTGTGCACCTTGTGAAACACAGCTGATGGAGCATAGCTCTCAGAAACGCATGCTATAAGATCCAGAAGAAAAGAAATAAATGCATAGATTTAAAAACAAACAAACAAACAAAAAACAAGGGACCAATAGATTATCTAGTCCAGTGGTTCTCAAACTTTTTTTTTTTGCAGACCACTTGAAAATTGGTGAGGGTCTCAGTGGACCACTTAATGATCTTTCGAAATGTTGTTAATACCGTTAGCTAACTATTGTAAAGCACTTTGGATAAAAGCACTATATAAAAAAAATCTTAATAATTAACATTTTTCTTCTACAAATAAAAGCACACAACTCATATTTTAATATCAGTAGTCTTACCTTTCTAATGCGATGGATGTGCCCTCTCTCCCCCACTGCAGCAGCCCCTGAGCTGGGGCTGGGAAAGAAGGCCATCTGTCTCCCCGGCAGCCGCAGCCCTGGAGCTGGGGAAAGTCGCTTCAGCACATCCCACAGCTCTTCACATCCCAAATTCCCCCATCCCCTCTTCACCACCCCACTGCCCCCTCCCACCTACCCTCTATTCCCCCCAAGGCCACCACGTCACCTTACATGTGCGTCTTCTCCAGGGTCCAGGCACCTGATTAGTGGAGCCCCACCGGCGTGGCTCCACTACTTAGGTGGGTGGCCCTTCATTCTGTTGTGTGCGGCCGCCCAGGCATGCACCTTAGAGGGAACTATCCATGGAACACCTGAATGGAGCTCGGACCACAGTTTGAGAACTTCTGATCTAGTCTGACCTCCTGTATAATACAGGCCATAGCATTTCCCCATTTAGTCCTGACCTGAGCCAAACAACTGATGTTTAACTAAAACTTGTCTTTCAAAAAGGCATGCATTCTTGACTTTTTAAACGTTTACAACAAGCTGTTCAGAGTTAACAAATAATCTAACAGCAAATAATCAAAAATGGAATTTAAAGCAATAAATGCCCTATTAATTAGAAAGCTCTATTTCTTTAGAAGCAAAAATGTAAAGCAAGCTGGCAATTTCAAATATCTGTACTTCTACATTTTTAAGGTTGCTCTGTAACTTTTTAAAATATTGATTATAAGGAAGGGCATAATTCTTCACATTGTTTCGCTAAATTGCTTTTATATGTAAGAGAACACTGAGCATCAACTTTCATTAAGGGTGCAAAACCATGAAGAGGTATGTAGAGTATTCACATGCTATTGAAAACAAAAATGGAGAAAGGGAAGCGGACAATTTTTTACTGTAACTTTCAATGTCCGTTAACTTAATCCTCTCATCAGCATTCATACCATAAAACAAAATAAAAATATATCCTCAGATAGGAGGAAGAAATATTATCCAATATCCAGAGTCTTATTACCCTTCAAAATTCAATCAAATAACACTCGAAGGTCCAGTTCTGCTAAGGATTCAGAAATTATAAGTATATTCTCCAATTTTTCCTCCAGAGAGAACTGATAGATATATTTAGTTTTGGTAGAAACAGAAAGACAATCCAATTGCAACACATTTGAATTCCTTTTAATAAATGCTGCTAATTGGTCTGTATAAAGCATATGCATATATATAAGCCCCTCCAATTTCACTCAGCACTTAAAAGGAAAGAGAGATAATTCAGCTAGTAAGTCTATAAACTGATCTTGCAAGTTGTTCTGATGTGTATGGAGGAGTGCAAAGTTGTGCTCCCCCAGCTTCCATGCTTGGTGGTAATATATGTCAAGCCCCTTTGCGACCACTCCCTTCTTTGTGAATGCACAGGGTAAGAAAGGGGACAGGGACAGGGCAGAGAATGAGTATATCTCAGGAGACATGGTCTAAAGAGAAACCTTCATCATGCTAATCAGGAACTTAGCTATGCATTGCCTTTGAGGCTTGACTCCTTCTCCTCATTAATGTGTCACTTTCATTAATGCTATAGTGCTCATCATTGTTTAGCTTTGCCTTGGATGTGCTATACTCCACACCTATGCTGTTTGGGATCAGGAAGGTAAACCCTGATCCTGCGATTTGTTGCATGCAGATTCAGAAGTCCATCCACACACAATACGTTGTAGGATCAGAGTCTCAAAACTTAATTTCAGACACCGTAGCAAAAATTATGAGCACCGTACCCCTCAAAATCTACTCTCTGCCAAAATCTGTAATAGTGTCACACACAGCTGAGTCAGTCTCTGGTCTGATGCTTTCCATCATCGAGATGCACATGTGGCTCCTTTCTTAATTTACAGAGTTAAAAATGTACCTTCCCTAAAAGAACAGCATAACCTGTTATCAGTTCCCAAGATGGTTTTTCTGTATCTCTAAGGAAATCTGTAGATTAGAAAATGCTTTGACATATAATAGATTTTACGTTTTCTGCCTCATGTGGACATGGCCTTTAGCAATTATTACTATAGCAGAAGGTATTCCAGATGTTTGTCTTGTGTTTGTCCAGTCTCCATGTGCAGCCATTTTTTTTCTATGATTTCTATTCCCAATACCATTTTCTTAAATGAATTCTGCATTCTATTTTAAGTGTTCATATGAACATCAACATAAAAAAGCAGGAAACACCCTCCTGTCCTCCTGACATGCTCTTGCCTTAATTTCGAGGCACCCCTTACTTAGTCATTTCTTGTTTGCTCTGTAGGGACTGAATTCTGCAAGATGCTGAGCTTTCTAGCTCTGGTCCAATAAAGCACTTACGGATGTGCTTAACATTCAGCATATATATAGTTCCATGAGCAGGACTACTCACATGCTTAAAGTTAATCATGTGTTGAAGTAATTTGCTAGGTCAGGCCCAGAGTGCTTAGCACCTTTAGAGAATCCTGCTCCAAGCAAAGTAACAGTGTAGCCTTTATCCCATACATCCTGCCATGACAATTGCTTTTAGGGTCAGTGGTTAATGTAGATCAGATTAAAAGTACAGAAAACTGATTCTGGTTGCTGTTGTCACAGGTGTCAATATTATGCAGTGATGTGGTGAAGGTATGCAGGAGAGGGAAGATAACTGGAACAAGAGAAGAAATGTATCTGAAGGACTTCCTGTCCCCAAGAAGTCCAATGGCTAGCCAAATGGGCAGATCCCATGGTGATAGATGACTTTTTAAATACACAATAAGAGAAGCAAAAGTATATATGTGCGTGCAGTATATGGAGCTACAATACATAGGAAACAATCATGATACTCCCCATCACTGTAAGTGCCATAATTTGGACTTCAACGGGATGGAGACTCTGCAGTGCTACAAAAAGAAATAATAGTGAGGATGCTTGAAGGGTTTGGGGAGGGATTATTTCACAGAAAAGTTTGAAGTAGCCATGCTATTCCATGAAGTGTAGAAGATTAAGACATTTCAAAATATATCTTTTAGGTAAATATGCATGGTTTATGTAATTGTTTTTCCCTTTAGAGTGGAGAGGCAATGGTGCTTATATCTCCTTCTTCCCACCAGGGCGAGAAGTGCAGATCTAGGTGAACTATTCAATCTGCTGTCCCTTTAACATTCCTGGATCTTTGTATAATGCATTGCCATCAGTGCACAGAAAGATTTATGAGACAATCTGGTGTCATTGAAACACAGGCACTTGTTTATATTCAAAAACCTAAAAGAAAACAATGGTTATTAGCCAATAATAATCATGTAAGGATATGCATTAAACTCTGCTGCTGTTCTGGTTTGACTTTACTAACTTGGTTCTGATCTTCTATTCAGATTTAAGGAAACAGCTTCCAAACTGCTTAGTACTAGATCCTATAACTTGAATAAGTAAATACATTTTTTTAATTGACCACAAGTTTATATGTAGATAAACAAACAGGTCCCTGTGATGCAGGAGTCAATGAAGATTTCAATGGGGTTACTTGAATGAAAACTAGTGCTTTTGCTCCTCCTTCTGGTGCCATGCAGAACTAAGCTGAATTTGGATACTTCAGGTACTTCTGTGGTGCAAGTCACAGCTACTGATGCCGATGACCCTTCATATGGAAACAGTGCCCGTGTCATCTACAGCATACTTCAGGGACAGCCATATTTCTCTGTGGAGCCAGAAACAGGTCAGGAAACTGATATTGTTTTCGTCTACCACAAGCGTAGTAGTTTTCTTTCTTCTAGAAAACGCACCAAAAATAGGGCAGATTTGTACAAAGCCAAGCAGTGAAGGGCTACAACGTTTCTTACTTGCTGTGTTTCAGTAACTTACAATTCTTGTAATAAAGATGAAAACCATCTATATTACAGCTATCTAAATAAAGCATAAGTTACTTGTATTGTTTCGGGTAGGAATGAGAAAGTTGTAATACAGTACTAATGTTTTTGTTTCTATCATTGTACATAGAAAGAGAGAAGCTGTAATGAAAACTCTTCACAGAGATACACAGATAACTGGATTGCATTGATAGTGGATGCACGCTTGAAAAATATGTTTTAAAGACACATTGAAAAAACTCAGTATCGTGATACTGTGCATGTCAGAAATGCAGGGATGGATAACAGTTGCTTACATGTTTTCCTAAAGGCATCATCAGGACTGCTTTGCCAAACATGAACAGAGAAAACAGGGAGCAGTACCAAGTAGTTATCCAGGCAAAAGACATGGGAGGCCAGATGGGTGGATTATCAGGGACCACTACGGTGAACATCACACTGACTGATGTCAACGACAATCCACCGCGATTCCCCCAGAGTAAGCTATATTTAATAGTCCTCCTGCACTACAAAAGCTTCAGAATTAAAGAGTTAAGCAATCGCCATCTGGTTTAATTTAAAGTAAATCTAGATTATGGAGCACACATGAACAAAAGGCTTATGTACAGATTTATTCACTGTTATTAAAGTAGAAAATTAAATGTTACAGTAGTCCTTTGTTCAGGGAAATGGTTACATGATCATATAGAACAAAAGGAAACCTGGGATACCTTTCAGGATTATTTGTGGGAGTGGGGCAGGATCATAAGAGCATTAGAGCAATTCTTTCTTTCCGGTTACCTATAGATTAAAAATTTTTAATTCTTACTGGAAAACAAAACATGTATTAATTTTAGCAAGGAGGAAATAGGTGCACTGTAGTCCCTGCTTAAACATTTAATCATGAAGACCCCAACTCTGGGGAGGAATTACCTGAGGAAATCCAAACAGATCTGTATTTGTATAGACACAGTGCTCTAAAAAGCTGATATGCAGAGAACCTCCCAAAGTGAATGTGAATGGCATTTAACATCACTGTTTTTGACAGCTTAAACTTATCAAAGCACTTTATACTGCTTTTTAACCTTTTTTGTGATATTACAGCTTTCAAGCCTTCATAGTCTCAAACTAGAATAGGAAACCATTATTAGCCTCTATTTATGTAACCTGGAATTGTTAGACTTTCATATTTCAAACTTGTTAGAATATTAATTGAAAATTCCGATTGGTAGGATGGTTTACGTAGGTGAACATTTTACTACCTATTTAAAACATTTTGCATATATTGCAGCCAGAACATTTATGGAGTGCCCAAGATTCTGTAACAGCAAATAGTTCCCATCCTTCTTCTCTCCCACTACTTTTATCCTGATGCAACTCCATTGACTTCAATTATGTTATTCCTGACTTGCACTGGTGTACAACAGAGGAGAGTCAGGCCCGATATCTCTGACTTCAACAAGTTCAAATAACAGGCAGTGCGTAATTGTCTTGGACACACAGGAAGAAAGACGAGATGCAAGTGATGTGGTTTAATTAGGCCACAACTTTATTAGCTTCACTCCTCTGGGAACTGTCCAGCAATAACTTGTACAGTGGAGGTCATGATTCCTGCCTTAATCATTTGCACCTCATGCAGGACTGTCATTTGTCCCCCCACCTTCCACAGCTTGTTCCCAGCCTGTTGTTGGCACTCAGTGGTTGGGCTGGTGAAAGATGGGTGTTGCCTCATTGTGCCAGATGTTAGGAGCCCCAGTTCAGTTCTCCAGCTTCTTCATGGAAAGTCTTCCCTTAAGTTCACTTCCAACTCCTGCTGATTAGGGAACTGTATCCCCTCTGCAATCAGTGCCTGCACTAAATACCTGCCACAAGGAGGATCCAGGAATTATCTTGGCTTCCCCACCCCATCATGCACAGGGACCAATTACTTACTTGAGCCCTACTTTGCCCACCCACCAGCTCAGGTGATTGCTTCCCAGCCCCTGCTGACCACTCCCCTCCCAGCCCTCAAGGGAGAGGGAACCCGTAATGGAGCCACTGCCCCTTTTTTCTGCCAGTCCAGACAAATCTCCCCTGCTTTTGAGATTGCAGGCATTGCATCTAAATTCTCTACTGACACAGGAGAATCAGCGCCCTTACCTCTGACTTCAGCATGTTCATTATGAAATAACATGCATTTAATTTTTCTAAATTCTCTGCTAACATTGCAGTTAGTATGTAGCCATTTGTTTACTGTTTATATTTAATAGCATGTGACTATATTGAGAAATAACTTCATTTGTAAATTCAAAATAGATAAATCAAAGACAGTTCTGGGTACTTACAATTATTTCCCCTCGGTAGAATTTGCCACTCACCTGTCCCTTGCTATCTACTTTCCATTTTCCACGGCAATTCTTTTGGTATGTTAACTTCTCTGTAGATGCACATTGTACATACAGGATCATGGCACATCTGATGCTTTGTGCATGAAAATATTACATCCTGCTGGTCTCGGCAGTTTTGCAGACTACTGCCGAAGACTATTTTAGGTGCTGTCTGCACTGTAAACTGCAGGGCAAAAGCCTCACAGATTGTCTTCAGCAGTTATATTTAATACAGTATTTAGACAATAAATATAGAGGCAGCTGCTTATTTCTGTTTATTCCTTCTTCTCTCTCTCTCTCTCTCTTTTTTTTTCCTTAAAAGCAAGGGCCAGACTGTTGACTTGTGTGGAATTTATGGAACGGCTATAACTGAATTCTTCATTGAATACCTATGACTTTTTAGCTTTTATATTCATTGTATTCACTTGTGGCCTGATCCAACTCCCAGAGAAGTCAGTGGGTATCTTTCCATTGACTTCAAATGGAAGTAATGATAAGGCCCTTCATCTATAGCAATTAATTTGTTGCTGAATTACTTTTCAGTTGGGGATATTTTTATGGCTACCCCTCTCTTTCTGCTGATACCCGCCACTGCTGTGTTAGACATGGAGTAAATTACAACAGACACACAAATCTTAAAGTGTTCGTGAAATTGACTGAAAACTTGCCAGATTCATGACACTACTAAAGTAGTATTGATTTTTAAAAAAACCTTTAAATTGCATCTAAAACTTGTTAATAAACATTAAAATGATTCTTGACTTCATCATATGTATATGAGCTTAAAGAAAGTGACAGTCTCTTACTATGTTAATGAAATTAAAATCATAAATCTGTCATATTAATCAGACATTTTCAGATTCATGATTTGGACAGTCTCACTAGATTCATAAATTTATTAGATAAACATCTGTTTTCTGAAACCAGTGAAGACAACACTGAAATCAGTTATGGAGTGTTTACTATGGATACTGATCACTGTTAATACCCAGTGAGCTCAACCATCAGCTGCAGGCATAGGGCATTTGGTGCAGCTCAGTTGGGAGCACAAAGGGTACCCAGTCCTAGACCAAAAAGGTGCTGGTCCCAGGGTATAAATTAGAGTAACCTGATAACAGCTGCAAGAAACTCTTCTGGAAGATGGGGAACACCAATGTGCTGGAATTCTCTGGCCAAACCCCTTTTCCTATCTGGAAGGAAGGAAGGTTGAGTAGAAACATGAGGATCACCAGATGCTGGAGGAATGGCCAGTTAAGGTGGCTTTGGGGTCACTTTGTGGCAGCAAAGTGGCATAAGTAACTTAAGTGCAACCAAGGAATGGAGTCAGCATATACCACTTCAGCATATCAATCCACTTGTGATTTTTGACATGGAAAAATTGCATTTTGTGATGGGGAAAAAAAGGTGTCTTATCCTAGAACAGCTACAAGTAGAGAATATAAAGAACTAATTAGAGAACTGTGAAAAATGAAACGCATAACTTCAGTTTTTTTGCTGTGTTTTGATTGTTATATGATTAACCAGTATTTGATGATGGTATATTGTCATGACATATCCCAGCAAATTATGTAAGTTTTATTTAGGTATTAATAGGTTTCACTGATAAACTGCTCAATTAAGATTTTAGTAAATGTGTCCCTTAGGGAACTGATTTCAGAGCTGTGGACAAATACACCATGTTGGTTTGGTTGTGATTTTGACATGACTAACCATGATGCCATGAACAGCTGCATTTCAGATAACTCATTATGCAAGAGCATCTTTTTGTGGACCATTTAGAGAAACATGAACATCTCTCAAATCCCAGGCTATTTCTCAGAGAGCTCATGCACAATTTCTCAAATGCTCATCTCATGGTTGGAAACATCAGTTTCTACTAAGACTTTAGCTAAAGCTCATTCTGTTTGGTTACAAGATGATGCAAGTGTAATTAGACAATTCTACCTCTGGTCCCACTGTGATATTTACCACGAAGAATATCCAATACGAATTCAGTTACATTAGCCAGCTCCTATGTCCATAATTGAATTTAGAAATTGATGGGATTTGTGACTTTCAGTGGGTCTTTTGCTCCTAAATCCCTTAAGCACATATGTAAATCTCTCCCTTATGCTACAAAAATTTGCCTAGTTTTCCTCATGGAGCATCCACAAGCAGATAACTGTCTCTTTGGGAGCAGGATACTCACTGTTGGACAGACATGTAACACTAGGTTTTGAGCTGCTGCTGTTGTTTTTCAGGAAATGGGCTTAAGTCACAAGCATAGAATCATAAGGTTAGAAGGGACCACAAGGGTCAAGTTTGGATTGATACACACGCCTTCCCTAACTTCAGTTATATTCAGAAATGGAGTTTTATTTTGGGATCATCCTAGCTGATAAAAACAACAAAGTTAATTTGTTTGAGTTCTCTGGACTCACAAAGCTAGTGCAGTTCACAGATCTTCCCCCCTGTAATTTAAATCCAAGTTGTTCTGGTTGAGCACAGTGTAGCGAGTAATAAAACTTTAGACTGGTTAATAGACTATAAGACAAAATCAACAAAAAGACAGACGGTGGGAAGTGGTCTGATACGATGGTGATGAGCGTTATATAAGTACTATAGACCAGGTCAGGAGGATGATACACAAATAGCTTGTTAATCTCCCTCACTCCAGCCACCATTCCAAATAGCCCTTCAAGTGATACATTATCTGTTGGCCAATGTATTATAAACATTAAGAAGTGGACTTGCAAAGGGATTGAAAGGAGTTGCCTTACAGTCTGGCTTTGGGGATGGTGTTCTATGTATTAAAGGCAGTGCAGAACAAAGTTCAAGGAATGTTTCTCATGCACCAGAAAGCATTTTCAAATTTTAAAATGAAAAACAATTACAACCTATCTGTATTAATTGAAAAAAAATAAAATTAAAAATTGAAGTAACTTCTATATCTGTTTTAAACACTTAAGAATATGGAAAATGAGACTAAATGTTGCCATGGCACCCTTAAATCTTCCCCTTCATGTGTTCTGTCTCGTGAAATGTTATGAGACATATGGTCTTTCCTCATGGTCTCTCACAGCACTGAATAAATATTTATTTTATAAATATGAGCAGTGGGATTTCGTTGTCATTTTTGAACCATTAACAGATTATAGAGAGATTATGTACTAATGTATCAAAGTACACAGATTTAAATATTACAGAAGGGTAATGAAAATGACAACATAAATATGAGCTAAATCATGGAGCTGAAAACACTGAGGTGCAAGAATGTCAAGAAACATATTAATAAACAGAACTAAGTGCACTTTGGCGATACAATACTCTGTCACCACTGTGCATCCTGTAACAGGGTATACCCCAAACCCCATGAAGCTATGAGAAATGTAATTTGACTTAGTGTTCTGTCTTCTCTGGTTTGGTGGTTGATGGTTTTTCACTAAGTGGGTACGGTCTAAAGCCAATATGTCAAAGTTTAAATTACATTGGGCAAACATTATATAATAACTGGAAGAGATAAGCTAGTTCCTACAAATAAGAATAAGCCTGAACCTCAGTCCTATCCCCACAATGAACCAGACACTTTCCTTGATATGGATCTCCTCAAAAGGAGTCCACCTCTTCCCTTGCAACCCCTATTTTAATCTTTCTACCATTCTGTTAAGTATCAGGAACAACCACCAAGTGACTTGCCTAGGTCTTCCCGCAGCTTTATTGACAAAAGAAGGTTGCCAGTGACCTTCCCAATTCTTCTTATGCCTTTCTTTGGGAGAACATGTCCACCACTGGCCTTCCTTAACGATCCTGCTTGCTTGGGGGCGCATCGCCATCCCACAATCACTCAGAACCTAGATTTCTAGTCTGCTGGGCCTAAGTCAGTTTTTTCCAATTTCAGAATTCTGATATATTCTGCAACAGTATGAGCAAAAGCAGAGTGGATCTAAATGGGACAAGGTTAAGGGACAGGAGAGAGCCAGGGACTTGTTTTTAGTGAGGGGTGGAATGAGATTTGAACAGGTTTGGATAAGCATCTGAACTTTTGAATACTTTCCTCAACTGAAGCTCCAAACCTTGGAGGTTCCCCCATTACTAATTAATATAAGCTACATACAGACAAAACAAACAATGCTAAAGTACTTGCTACTGTGATCCTGTCAGATCTCTCAAGAAATGTTTGTATTTGCATGAGAGACCCATATGGAAAAGCCAAAGGTTTTCAGGAAGTGGGGCTGCTAATTTATTAGGGTACATCTCATCAACAAGCTCCTCTGCATCAATACTGAATCCATGCCCCACTATGATGTAAGGCATCACTGTGTTACTGGATGCGCCATCTTGTGGGCGTCATGTTCATCTCCTTTCTTTGTACAGTAGTTTTGCCTTAGATAATGTAACCTTAATATTCCCTCTAGTTCACCATGCTTAGCATAGAGAGTGCCTAGGAAATATTGAGGTAACATTACTTAGTTAACTAAAGCCACTGGAAAACAAGGTTTTTATGGGTAGCCAGTACACAGTGTAACTATCTTAGATTTCCTCTTTGAAGCAGGGTAGTGTCATAGCAGCATCTGTATCTATTTTAAAATTTTCCTTTATAAAAAAAAATGCTGCTAAACACACAATGTGGCTAAAGGGTTTTTCCTCCTCACGGTCCTGGCAGATGAGGATAATGACCTCTTCTACACTTATACATTAATGGCATGGATAGGGCCCAGAATGCTAGACTGTATAGTAAAACTCTGTTTTATTTCATTGTTGTTATTTATTGCTTTACCTTCATGTTTGTTGGTCAGTGCTCTGCTAAAGCTCTAGGAATGCTGTTGAGACAGTTAAGGTAGTACAAAACCAATAAGAAAACTTTTTTTTTTTGGGGGGGGGGGGTGCATCCAATTTTAACAGTAGTGCTGAATGTATAATTTGCAATAAAAATTGATTTAACAAAACTAGCTACCCTTTTTTTCTCATGGGAGGTTCATGAGCAGTTTCCTGGAACTTGTTTGCTATTCAGATTAATTTGGCATATCTTCTTGAATTTTTTACCATATGGACTGATGATAAATACTTGAATTTCAAACAATCACTTATGTGTGATTGGTCAGAGAAGTCAGATGATTCTTTTTGTTCCTTGACGGAATGAAAGTGAATGCACTTCTCATGCAAATATATGCATGTGAGAATTTAAAAACTGGTTTCTATGAATAGTTATGCAGTTGGCTTTAAAATATGCTTTTTGCAAATATTTATGCCAGTGAAATTTTATAACTAGAATATGAAAATGAAAGCACCAAGCATATTGCCAATTTGATTCACTTTAAAAGTATAAATCAATATTTTTACATTATTCACCAAATAAATTGTAATAACTCTATTTTAACTTTTCTGTGGTGTCAAAGTAGATTTAAAAATTAACTAAATATGGTTCTTTCTTCAAGGAGCTCAATCAGGATATGAGCCTTAGTATTTAGAATCTGAAAAGTGTTTGCCACTCAATTATAAGGATTTTAAAATAGGTCTACTTTGTGTCTTAGAATTAAATGTCATTTTAGCAATTGGGTATTTTATTATTACAGCCCTTTTAGTATTAGGCATAAAGTAAAGTGTAACAATGAAATTATACTATCATTTTTAATGTTTTAAAAATGAATAGAAATGTTTAGATAATGAGCAATAGATAGACGCTTTTAAGGGAAAAAGTTCTCTGATGAATCAAAGGAAAGAATTACATTTGTGAGTTTCCAAGTCTGTAGCTATGGACACAGGAGTAAGTGAAATAAAATGAGTGTGAGACATGTGAAAAATGAATATTCTGTATCTATAATAAATACATATCCTAAGGAGCATGATTGAATATTTTGTATATTTAGTCATACAGAAGTAGAGTGATTATTAGTATCTGAAAAGTACCAACACTATGTAATATTACATTAAAAGAATACTGAGGTTGCAAAGTCAAGCACACACATTAGAAAAGGTCAGAATTAAGTTTGCCTGTACCACTTTGATTTGTCCCCCTTGTCTGTATGCATTTATATAGATTTGCATAACATAACCTAGGAAGTTGATGGCAGAGCCAGGAATAGAATCCTGTTCTCCCCTCTGTACTGAATGAAGCAGAGTTCTTGAAGAACAAATAGTCTAGGATAATGTAATTAAAGACTGTATCATAATGCACTGTTTCTAAAACTTGCTGTGCCTCTCTTTACTTGTTCTGCTTCTTTTTCTTTGTAGACACCATCCACCTCCGCATTCCAGAATCTTCCCCAGTTGGCACTGCCATTGGTAGTGTAAAAGCCACCGATGCTGACACTGGGAAAAATGCAGAAATGGAATACAGAATTATTGATGGTGATGGAACAGATATGTTTGACATTGTGACACAGAAGGACACACAGGAAGGCATCATAACTGTGCGCAAGGTGTCTATAATCAGTAACAACCGCTGAATGGTTTTGGTGTAGAGGACTGATGTAAATACCAATGTTGTACGTTAGACACATATAGAAACAAAAGTAGATCATATTATGATCAACTTAAAAGCTCAACATTTGCAAGAGTTACCACACAGCTGTATCTTAGAACATGTACTATTTCCCTGTACTTAGAATAGGAAATAATTGGTATTTGAGATATCACTGAGAAATAGGAGTAGAAAGGGCCATCTCCAATATACTGCCACTATCATCACTGATTTTAGTACAAGTTTGTTTGATGCTTGACTGACAGTTTTTCAGTAAGTACTAGAAACAGGTTTCAGTGTATTTCAGAGAAATACCGCACTGCTATAGTATAGGGAAATACTTCGTCCAAGATACATGTGCACAGTAACTGTTTTTTGATAACTGTAGTATCACAGGGCAACAGCATCACGATCAGTAACTGCCAGCCAGGGCTTAGTAGCATGCAACCTTTACAGAGTAATAGCAGCAGCTAAGAGTGTGGGATTTTCTAAAATACCTAAGACAGTTGAATGCCTAACCATAGCTAGAGCACTGTGGATTTCTTAGCGCTGGTCTACATTACAAAGTTAGATCAGCTTAACTGTATTGCTCAGGGCTGTGAAAAATGTCATAGACTCTTATCATCCCCTGATGGTAATGTAGGCAGTGCTAACTTCTTCAGACCCTGCAGCGGGATTGTATGCCTCAGTCTGCTTTCCCTGGGCAACTACCACCTCTCTCTTGAGAGAAGTCCCTTTTAATCCTGTCAGAGTTCTTTCATCCTTTTGTGTTCATAGGCCTTTACCTGTTCTGATCAAAACCATTTTTGTGGATTGGTTGCAAAGGAGGCAAAATCATTCAAGTTAATGGTCCAGGTATTGTTTACCTCTTACATGTTTGCTGAGAGGTAGCTTATTTTGAGCCATTCTTTTTCTTCCTACCGTTTTTTCCCCAGGCAGATTCCTGTTGAGTTAAACCAATATAGTCTTACAGAAAACAGCCCAAGAACCAGGCCTTCACATAGAATTAATAAATTATTACAGAGCAGTTCCAAATCCATCACAAATAGCTCATAACAAAGAACATATTTCTGGACTAATAATTATGTGTGCCAAAGTGTTTGGACTTTTAAGGGTTCGTGCTCCTCTTCATGAATGAAAATGAATAATATTGCCCCCACAAATAACAGGGAACCAAACTCACTGTGTGTGCATTTGTGAAAATATTCACAAGTCAATTTTTGTATTATTCAACCAGTTCTAACTGAGGATTTCCAGTGCACCTTCCAGTAGTGAAGAACTAACAAACAATTGCTCTTCTACTACTCCACCCAAAACGTAGATTAAGGGCCCCATTCAGCATTAATTATAATGAAACTTAAGTACATGCTTGAGTGCCTTCCTGAAGAGGAATGGGATAACTTAGGACTTGTCTTCATGTATAATGGTGCGGGTGCACTACTGCAGCTGTGCTGCTGTAGTGCTTTTGTGAAGAGGCAACTATGCCGACAGTAGCGCTTCTCTTGTCAGTGCAGTTAATCCATCTCCTGGAGAGGCGGCAGCTATGCTGATGGGAGAAGCTCTCCCATCCATGTAGCGCTGTCTACACAGAGGGTAGGGCGGTTAGGTCAGTAAAACTGCATCGCTCAAGGGTGTGGATTTTTCACACTTGAGTGATGTCATTACACCAATATAGATGTGTAGTGTAGACCTGGCCTTAGATGCTGAAAGGTAAGCACCTGTGGTTTAAAATCATGCATGTGGTGGACTGCATTGCTCAGGAGATTTGGTAATGAGCTGCAAGGCCTTTCACTTCCAAGTGATGGGTTCATACCCAGCTTGCATCATTAGATGCTGCAAATTATTACTATCAGATACCCATTTCTGAGTTTCAGTTCCTTGAGGACAAATTGCTGCATTTCAATTGGTATCTTCAATGGCAGTCTCAGTAAAAAGGCATTGAGAATGGGCTTGGAGACATAATTACTCTTCCTTCTACTCTGGTTTCTCTTCATAACAAGGTGGAGCAGAGGAGGAGGAGGAAAGTTTCCATTGCCTGTACTATACCTCTTCTGCTGATACATAGAATATTTAAATCCCCAAAGCTGTCACTGAGGCATCTTTCATGAGCACTAATTTTATAAGTTTGAGGTGGGGGGTAAATGCGTCTCTAGAATCCATTTTGATAAGTGAAAACCACTGACTTGATATCCCTGTTGTTTGTGTGAGCTAATGAAGTCTGCTCTGCAATCAGACAGGTAAATTCTCAGCCTGCTCATTCTCTATATATCATTCATTAGCTACCACTTTTCATCTGTGACACTTGCAGAGAAATTGGGGAATGGAATTTCTTGTCTACACAAAATGGATTCTAATTATAACCCTGAACCCTTCTCTTTTCATTTTAAAAGTAGCTGCTGACAAAATGTCAAATCTATTTTGCAAAAAATTCTCTGATCTTGGATTCATGAAATTCAATGAAAACGAGCAAGATTAAGTACTGATTTTTTCCCAGTAAGGTTTTAAATCTTTGTTTCAAAATTATTTTTTTTTTGCACAATTACAGTTGGCGGCTTAGGTCTGTTTAAATTTATTTCTCCTTAAACAATGAAACTCAGACAAGTGTATGTACATGCCTTTTCCACATAAGAATGGCCACACTTGGTCAGACCAATGGTCCAACTAGCCCAGTATTCTGTCTTCTGATGGTGGATGATGCCAGATGTTTCAGAGGGCATGAACAAAACAGGGCAATTATGAAGTGATTCATCCCCTCTTGTCCAAGTTCCAGCTTCTACCAGTCAGAGGTTCAGGGACACCCAGAGCTTAGGATTGTATCCCTGACCATCTTTACTTATAGCCACTGATGGACCTATCCTCTGTGAACTTACCTACTTCTTTTTTTAACCCAATTATACTTTTGGTCTTCACAACTTCTCCTGGCAATGAGTTCCACAGGTTGACTGTGTGCTGTGTGAAGAATTACTTCCCTATGTTTGTTTTAAAATGCCTGCTATTAATTTTGTTGGGTGATATCCGGTTCTTGTGTAATGCAAAGGGGTAAATAACACTCTTTCATTCATTTGCTCCATGCCATTCATGACTTAGACCATTTTGTTAGCTTTTTTTGTCTGCTGCTGCACATGAACAGATGTTTTCAGACAACTATCCACAATGACTCCAAGATCTCTTTCTTGAGTGGTAACAGCTAATTTAGACCCCATCATTTTTGTATGTATAGCTGGGATTATGTATACAGCGTGCATTACTTTGCATTTATCAATATTGAATTTCATCTGCCATTTTCTTGCGCAGTCACCCAGTTTTGTGATAACCCTGTGCAACTCTTCACAGTCAGCTTTGGACTTAACTTTGTTTAGTAATTTTGTATTGTCCGCAAACTTTGCCACCTCACTGCATACACCTTTTTCCAGATCATTTATCAATATGTGGAACCGCTCTGGTCCCAGTGCAGATCCTGGACTGTGCTATTTACCTCTCTCCACTGAGAAGACTGACTATTTATTCTTACCCTTTGTTTCCTATCTTTTAACCAGTTACTAATCCATGAGATGACTCTCCCTCTTATTCCAAGACTGCTTAATTTGCTTAAAAGCCTTTGGTGAGGGACCCTGTTTGTCTGTCGACCCTCCTCAAAGAATTCTAATATATTGGTGTGACATGATTCCCCTTTACAAAAGCCACTTACTCTTTTCCAACATATCGTGTTCATCTACGTTCTCCTTCCTGCAAATGTTTCCTGAAAAAAATTGGCATTATGGCCCTGATGCTGCAATTGTTCCACAAGCACAACTCCCATTTGCTTCAATAGAAAGGTCCGGGTGTGGAATGCTTGTCTGATTTGACCCTGTATTTGTGAAACATCAGCAAAATTCATCAAACAGTTGCTAAGTTTGCAGGCAAAAGTTTGCACACAAAAATCTGTTTAGAAAATAGCAATTAACACAAATTTCACTTTTGGAATTTTCTCAGATTTACACTAAGCCGTTCTACCTAGCTGCAGGTGATACTGTAATACAAATAATAATAAGTGGTGATTCACACTGACGTCAATGGACGTTTTGGTTACTCAAGGAACTGGATCCCTATTCTGTACAGCTGTGGAAAACGACTCTCTGGATTTTCCTGTGAGGTTCTGAGTGCCATTAGCGCCTATTAATCACAGTGGAGTTACACCATTTTACATCAGCTGATGATTTGGCCCATTATGTCTTTACTTCCCCTATGTATCCAACACATACAGTGTAATTTAATAAAGTTTATCTCCTTTTTTCCTCCCTCATAGCCACTGGACTATGAGACCAGAAGGCTTTATACTCTGAAAGTAGAGGCTGAGAATATCCATGTGGATCCACGATTTTATTATCTTGGGCCTTTTAAAGATACTACAATTGTAAAAATCTCTGTGGAAGATGTGGATGAACCTCCTGTCTTCAGCAGATCCTCTTACCTTTTTGAGGTGCATGAAGATATCGAGGTGGGGACAATCATAGGAACCGTAATGGCACGGGATCCTGATTCTGCTTCAAGCCCTATCAGGTAATGTCACAGTCTCTCTATATACCTCATGATTTAAAAAACGAAATACAAAAACAAGCAAGAAATTGTGTGGAGAAAATGGTTTCCCTTTCAAATTGTGATTGATGAATGTTGAGGTAGCTTTCCACCCTGAGACTTGGGGAGAGGAGAGCAGGGAGGAATTTCTGTGGTCTGAAGGAAAAAAACCCTTCTTCTGTACAACTACTAATGTCCACAGGGGAGAGCCCCTCCCCTGCAGACAGTAGGAGATATAAGGAGCTGATATTTACCTGGGTATATGCATAATCGCCCTGGTAACCCCTGAGGGAGTTCATCAGCACTTCCGAGTCTCAAAACTGAAGAACTTCCCTTGCTGTGAGCCTATGCAAGTTGATCTACCTTTGCCTCGTATTTCCAGCCACTGTGAGCCTTAGAGGCCTCATTATTGCCCACCAATACATCTCCAGGAGGCTTGCTGGCAACACCCCAATCCTCCACCACCACTTCCAAGCCCTTGGAATTTCTGAAGCCATAGATGAGCCTAGGTAAGCTTATCAGGCCCTCCTGTGACTAAACCTGTGGGGTTTGGGAGCCCCCGATATGCCTATGCTCCATGGGAGCGTGTGGGCTGTTGAACGTCCTAATATTTTCTCATGTCAACCTCAGACATGGTAGGACATGGACCCAATGGTAGGATGAAATACCACTCTAAGCTATTCCCCTTTCTTCTATAATCCTCCGAAGGTCCATAGGAACAGGTCTTCCTTTCTTCTGTCCAGGCTCCATGCAGGAGCAACAAGGAATGAACAACCTCAGTCCTTGGTTCCTGCCTCCTGCTTCCTAGCCTTATCTGTGAAGCTGCTGGTTAGTTAAAATTAGCTGTGCAAATCCAGAGAGCCCATCCCAGTGTTACAGTTTAAACTGTTAATGATTTCAAAAATAGACTTTCCAAGTACTCTTCTGTTTTGTGCAATTAATCTCATTGAGCTGAGTCCACTAAGTTTTACCACTCTCCTTTTTCCTTGGTTCTCCCTCCCCTCCCCAAAAGTATAAACTTTAGAAGAGAGACAAGGACGATGAAGTAATATCTTTTAAATATCTTTTATTGGAGCAACTTTTGTTGGTGGAAGAGACAAGCTTTCAAGCTTCGCAGAGCTGTTTCTCAGGTCTGGAGAAGGTAACTAGGCTGTCTGAGCTAATTACAAGTTAGGACAGGTTGATACACCTATGGGGTTCACATATGTTGTAGGAGACCACTTAAAATGAAGTGGACAGGTAAGGGTTAGCAGGTTGTGGGGTGTGTTACAAACTCTTGTAATGAACCATAAAACCAGTGTCTCTGTTAAGTCCGTATTTTTTAATGTCTAACAGAGTTAGGAATGTACATTCCCAGGATAGTCTTTCAAATATATTATGCAGGTTTCCTTTGAGGATGAACTGAGAGGTCAGACATGTCATGATCTTGTGTGAAAAGTGTTCACCACAGGTGGTGACTGAAGACAAGGAGGGGGTTTGGGAATAATTTACTTCAGGATGTGGTCCCCATTGAGTGTGGGTTGTGATTGTTTAATGATACCCCCAGAATATACTGGAGATACATTTCTTTTTGTTGATGTTATGATGCATTTTTTCACAAATTCTTCTTCAAGGTGGCCCATAAAAAGGTTTGCGTATTGGAGAGCCATCCTAATACCTATGGCTGTTTCCATGGTTTGAACAAAGTGTTCGTTGTTAAACAAGAAGTTGGTGTGGGCGATGTCTGAGTATTGTACATTGTCTTGTAGGAATTTGAGGCAGGCAGCAATGCCATCATGGTGAGGAATGTTGGTGTATAATGAGGTGACATCCACGGGGACAAGGATGGCATTCTGTGGGAGGTTCTGTTGCAGAGTTTCTGAAGAAAGTTAGTAATGTCTTGGCAGAAGTTGGCCCTTTGTGTGGTGAGTGCTTTGAGGATGATTTCGGAGAGTCCTGATATTCCTTCAGTGAGAGTACTGTGGCCAGATTATGATGGGTCCATCTGGGTACCTTTGTTTGTGTATCTTGGAATGCATGTAGAAGGTCCCTGTACAGAAGGGAAGGCTTATGTGGGATGAGGCTGTAGAGGTTTTTCTTGGACTGCTTGGGGAAGGATTTGATGGTATCTTTACATTCCTGTGTGAACTGGTATGGGGTGGTCTTTGAGTTCCTTATAGCAGATGGTGTCAAGAGCTTTCTGTTGGCCTCGTTGCTGTAGCCATCAGAATTAAGGACTAGGATTGTGCCTCCTTTCTCTGCACTATAGTGGTTGGATTTCAGGGGCTGCATAGCTATCCTCTCGGTGGTAGAGAGATTGTGGTGTATGTAGTGTTTCTCTGACCACTACATACTACTCCAAATATGCTGAACAGCTCTGCAGACCTCAAAAAACTGAAGAAGTATCTCCTGCACTTCCATATTCCAGAACGAAACACTTCAAACAAGAAATTATAACATACTCCCACATACTGGATGAAAAAAAAAATCTGGACATCTACCTGGAGTCCATGCAGGAAACTCAAACCAATCTCTGAGCACTAAGCTTTAGAAGACTATTTGGACTTTGGTCACATTTGACAAAGGTGTCAAAATAAGTGTTTGTCTTGTCTGATTTACTTCAAATATGGTAGACACAAAGCATCATTTACCACCTATGAGGACAATATTCCTTTGTTTGTAGATTTTGAAGGATGGTAAAACTGGGTTTGTAAAGGAAACTGAATTGCAGCCTCACTTATGATGACTACTCTGGCTGGAAAAGTAAGATAACAGATGAAAATTTTGAACCTTTAAAGCATCCAGTTTTGATAATGCATTTGAATATTGTTCCTTTATCCATTCTAACTTGATGTGACAACTGGGAATCTAAGTAGTCAGGTTTTTGAAGCTGTGATCTTAAAAGGAACAAAGTTGTTGGTTTCACTTGTCTCTGGCACAGCTTGATGAGTGGAACTGCTTCAAGTGAATAAGATAGTTCCCCCCCATCATGTTCTATTATTGATATAGCATAATAGCCTGATGATGCTGTCACACCATCACTCTCGGTCATGTTAGTGTTTCTTCCACTGAATGACAGAAGGTAATTCAGAACAGGCAAGACAGGTGAACTAATGAAATTAAGGGCAGAGGTGTAATCAGCTTTAACGGGGAAAGAAAGTGAAAAGAATCAATGAGTCTTGATTTAAGTTTGAGTAGCAGCCGTGTTAGTCTGTATTCACAAAAAGAAAAGGAGTACTTGTGGCACCTTAGAGACTAACCAATTTATTTGAGCATAAGCTTTCGTGAGCTACAGCTCACTTCATCGGATGCATTCAGTAAAAAATACATGCTCCTCACTGAAAGAAACAGAACAAGGCAGGACTTTCCACATATGTGGTAGTAATATAAATGTGTATGATTCTTTACCTTTCTTGTTACTGCTGTTTTCTGGTGGAAAAAAACCTAACAAACAAATTCCATAGTAGGGATCAAATTCAGCCCTCCAGTGTACATATGTTGACTCTATTAATTTAAATAACAGCCTCACATTTCTATTCAAAGAATCCAGCTCTTCAAAATGAGGATTATAACATTTTAGTTAATACCAAACCATCACCAGACAGTTATAGAATATCAGGTATTACAGGAGACAATGGACAGCTAAGATTTTGCCTTCTTTATTTAGACAGGTTGTGTCCTTTTGTAATCAGGTTAGCCTGAATAAAGCTTTTATGAGATTTTCTATTTAAAAAAGAAAAATTTGGGCAGCTTATGAAGTTGCCTGTTTCTCTTTTTCTTTTCTTTTAAATAATGGAGATGAGCCTAAACTAAACCTCCCAGGTATGAACCACCCTCTTCCAAAGCTTGGTAGAATCTGAATCTAGGTCCAGATCTGCATTTTACATGTGATTCTTACCTCTAAAAGGGTATGTCTATGCAGCCTGGGGCAGCAAGCGTCCTAGCCCAGAATGAGGAACTTGTGGGCTTGTGTTACTATGCTAAAACTAGCTGTCTAGATAGCACTTAGAAATTACAACTTGGGATGGAGCTTAGGCTCTAAAGCCCAACCCTCTCCCTAGGTTTCTGAGCCTGAGCTCCAGTGTGAGCCACAATGTTTCCACAACAATGTTTAGCATAGTAGTACATGCCCTGGGAGCCTGCGTTTGTCGATCTGAGCTGGGAGGATAGCTGGTGCAGGCTGTGTAGGCATACCAAAGTAGTCCAAACCAAAGCCAAGATCCAAATACCCCAAATTTTAGAAAGGATTCAAAACCCAGTACTGTATCTGAATTCTGTAGCTCAGGTCTTCCCTCTCATAGAAATATGATTTTTAAACTGAAAATAGGCTATAACTACAGAAACTGTGTGGTTTGCTGCTTCCTATTCTTTTTTTAACAGACTTGAGTAACAATCGGGCTATTGTCTGGGATTTAGAAGATCAACAGTAGCATCTGCAGGCTTTTGAGAACACTGGGATGATGCAGAAGGTGTATGGTTGCATAACACATACATAACCAAATATTTTGGGCTTATAAAGATAATAGGATTGAATCTTATTTATCTGGGTTCTGTTGGGTTGTGGAACTGTGATGTGAGAAGTAACTCAAATAGCTGCATCACTTGCCTGTTGAAAACCTGTACTATGGAACTTTGACTTATGTCCACATTAAAAAAAAATGCATTTGATGGCTAAAGTATAACTGCTATGCAATATAAACATATTGATGAAATATAATTTCCCCCAAACTTGCCAGGCAGTACGGAATTTTCCTTAATTGTAACTTGTAATTTGGCCACCTGGTTCAGAACTAACACAAACCTTTTACCCCAACTTTGAAGCAAATCGTTTGTGTGCTTTCAATGGTTTAATTGGGACTGGAAGCATCAAAATACTACGAGAGGCTATTCCCATGGTACACTATTTCCCGCCCGGGTGAAATCAGTAAGTACTGGAAATACAAAGGCAGGTTTTTGTGAAAGTTCTAGATCATTCACATACATTCACAAAAGCACCCAAACTCTTGGATCATTCTCCAGACAAGATCATACCTGCATACTGTTAGAGGTACAGAACAGGGTTACCTAGTGTTGGCCTATCTATGCTCCCAGTAAGTGCAGAGTTAGGCAAACCTTCAGTGCTTTTGGAAATCCCATGATACACCCACTGAAAGGCCCCAATCCTTCATTTACCCCCAACCCGCCACTGATCTCAGGGGCAATTTTGGGTGCATGAGAAATGTAGATTTGGGTCCTACATGGGAAGAATCAGAGAGCAATATGATTATTGATTTCAGTTTGCCACCATGTGACAGAATGACTTTCTCGACAAGTCAGTTGAAGGTTTGTCCATATGAGTATTTGCAAGGCAAAGGCTTTGCAGTACTGTACAAAGGTTCCTTAATATCAGTAGCTTCATTACAACTGAAAATCCTGCCAGTTAACATACTTTTAACGTTTTTGATTTTGATTTTTTTAAACTTTATTTCTTTTAAAAAAAATACATTAAACTAGGAACTGAAAGCTTTAAATTGTCATTTCAAAAAGCTCAGAAATGAGTTGGCAGTCTGATGTGTTTTTTTCAAACTGAAAGAGAATTTTCCTCTCAGGAAAAAAGTGTTTAATTACTGATTTAAACAATGTTCGCCCTCCACTCCCTATAATAATTCATATTTTAATACAATATCATTTAGTTACAAAATAAATATTCATAGAAGCCTATGAAAGTTACAGAATAAATTGCAAGAGTAAATATAATGGATACATCTATATTGAGATCATTCTTAGGATTTGTATTTTTCTGTGTACTAGGTTAATATTTTAAGAATTATTTTAAGTTTTTTTTTTTTTTTTAGTTTCAGGGATAGTTATCAACATAACTAAGGGATGAACTGCACAGCATTTTAAAAAGCTTAAACTTGCAGAAACTAAGCATTTATCTCATCTAAATTATCTCATCTATCATTTTGATAGAATGTATATAGAATTTGAATGTTATACAGATGTACTGTAAGGTAGAGTTGCTTCTTTTAATTTTCAATCATTTACATAATAATTTTTGTCTTCTTTTATCATGTTTAGATTTTCTTTGGATCGTCATACTGACCTTGACAGAATATTTAATATACACTCTGGAAATGGATCCATCTACACTTCCAAACCACTTGACCGCGAGATATCACAGTGGCACAATCTTAGTGTTATAGCAGCCGAGATCAGTAAGCCAAATCTTTCTAGTTTTCCTTCATTTATAAAGTTATTTAAATTTTTCTGGCGCTCAGAATAAATTTCTTAAAAATAAATAGCGTTAACTCTGGTGCTTTATACATCTTTTCATCCATCTCAGACATTTACAAGAAGCCATTTTGACATTACAAGTAAATAGAATAAACCCAACGTACCATTAAGATTACTACATCATTGCACCTAATTCCAGTCCCACTGGCACAAAAGATTCTAAGTGACAAAAAAAATCTGAGATTCTTCAAGGGAACTCATGAGGAGCGTTCATTATGAAATTATCTGTTTTAGCATAAGCGCTATATCACTGGTAAAAGCAATAGTTTCTGATGATAAACATGGTTGGTGCCACGATTCTTCAGACTGCTGGCCACTGTGATAAATGTGTTCTTTCATAGTATTTTCATACTGTGGGAATTCAAAGCCCTTCTGTGCTTAAACTGAGATAGTAAACTCATTTCTTTGTGAGGATATTTTGAGAGAATTTAACTTCTCAACTTAGTTGTAGTAATTAGGTCTCTCTAAAGAGGTATGCTAATTTTTTTGGAAAAGTTCAGGTTTTTTAAGGGCAATCAATCTACATAATAATTGCTTGAAATTCATACCTGCCAGACTCTACAGTCACCATCCCTTTATAATGTATTACTGAGCTTCTTTGAAGAGAAAGGGCAATACTGGAATATTTAGGACACTGCTTTCATGACGTTCAGATTTTTGTTCTGTTTTAAAGAAATTTAGTATGTCAAGTAGACATAGCATGTATTTCCTACAAACACTGATACTGTGATGCAGTGGAACCATAAGCTGAATTCTTCACAGATTGCTCCCAAGACACCACAGCATGTCATACACCCAGTCAATACAATAATTCATGATCCATCTTCATTGTTTCCTACCCTATTCCAGAAACAAAGCAAAAACATATAAATGTTTAATATAGTTCGGTAGAGGAGTTCTCAGAAATGAATGATGTATGCATGACTTGCCTTTCACTAAAAAGTAAGTACCTCAAAAATTAAAAACAAACAAACAAAACCCTATTCAGTTTAGTGCTGCAAATTTTCACCCAATCCTACTCCCACAGAAGTCAGTGGGATTATTTGATTGATTTAAAGAAAAACCCCTATTTATAGATTTATATTTTTTCTTACAGTAATTTAAGTATGTGATTCTGTTCTGACTTACACCAGTTTTACACTGGTGTAATATTTTTTTTCTTTACTGAAGTGTCTACTGATTTATAAAAGGAGAAGTGAAAGGAAAATCAGATCCTGAGAATATCCTTTCACAGTATGTTTGTCGCCAACCAGTGACAGCTCCTCAGTGTAAAACAAATTTGATAACATCCATTGTGTTTTGATTTAAAAAAAACAAATTTCTGGCAGAACAATACTCTTGAGCCCAACAAAAACAACAATTGTCATTGGGTTATACTAATAGAGATTATTTTTATACATTACATTTGCTAATTTCATTAACAGAAGTAGTGTTTATCTTCATGAAAACAGATACCAGTGAATGAATTTGTTTCTGGCACTAAGCAAAATCTGTTCTGAACACTGATGTGGCCTGATCCTCACCTAGTTTGAGTCCAGGGAGCTATGCCAAATTACACCATCAGAGGATCTGGCCTTGAATGCTGAGTTCTGGAAGAATTTTAAAGAAAACAAACTTTTTTTTTTAAATGAGAGCAAGAGATCACTTGTTTCTGTTTTCACTTCTTTTCTTTTGGCAGACAATCCCAAAGATACCACTCGTGTTTCTGTTTATGTTCGAATTTTGGATGTTAATGACAACGCCCCGCAGTTTGCCATATTCTATGATACTTTTGTATGTGAAAATGCAAGAGCTGGACAGGTATGCATTCTGTAAATACTTTAAGCTATTTGGTTTTGCTATGGCACTCAGTTTTAGGTCATTCTTTAGAAATGCTAGAGAGAGCAGGCTGTTTGAGAGAGAGTGCTTCTAGTACAGTTTATGAAACAAAATGAAGACAAAGAATGGCTGTCAGTAAATCAGTCTTTAGACCTACACAATAATACTTTACAATTGTGCCAGCATGTAAATTACCAAATTACTTTTCTTTACTTTTACAGAAATGGCTTTCTACAAGAGATCTGTTCATTTTACTCTGAAGCTTTTGCATCAGTGGATCTGTTTTTGTTTTGTTGCTTCAGATGCCTAAGCATATAGGTCTTAAAGATGTGTTCTTAATTGATTTCAGTGTTAGCTTCCAAGAAGAAAGCAACATGCTATAAATAATAATTGGTAATCAAATTTCATTTTTTTTTCAAAAAGAGGTCAATATTATGGAGCTCAGTTGTACTTTGAATTCATATTTATCGTGTTTAGAAACATCAATGTCACACTTACTTTTTTATGCAAATGACAGTTTATCTCCCAAACATTTTCTGTGGGTGAATCAAACAAAAACATAAAAGATGTTAATATCTGAACTGGTAACATATTATTTTGTTTGGCTTTTATAGAAACCAAACAAAATAATACAGAAAAATATACTTGATTAAAGTGAAACAACTCTGCTGCCCACTGTCTAGTTCCTAGTAGGCAGCTAGCCATTAGGGATGTTGGAAACCCACCAGTTTCCCTATTACTGTGTTGTGTGTTCCACAGCACATTAATCCAAGAATAAAAAAATGTCCTTAAAAGTGGCATCAGTGGTACCAGAATGGCATGTACGCATCACAGTACTGTTGAAGAGAGTGTGGAGGAGGAATGCAGACTTCTCTGAAAATAGTTAATTTCTTGGACACCTTCATTTCCAGATGGCTATCCCATTTTATTTATTTTTCTGAGTGGTTTTATAACTGTAAATTCACTGGTACTGATTATGTTTATGATGCACACAACTTAATCTCTCTGGGTCATTGCTAGTTTAATTCTGTCCTCTTGTATATTAGTTCCTCCTTTTTTTTTGTTACCATAATTACAAATGATGTATAGTCAAATTTAGACCTCACTGAATAATCTTCCCCACTGATAAGTAACCACTGTTTATCAAAAAATGTTCAATCCCATCCTAGAATATGGTGTTTTATGTAGTTAGGTATTTAATTTCTTTATATGTTTAATATGTGACATTATGTTGAGTGGCTTCTTGAAATCTAATATATTAAATAAGCTTCAGAGGGGTAGCCGTGTTAGTCTGGATCTGTAAAAACGGCAAAGAGTCCTGCGGCACCTTATAGACTAACAGATGTATTGGAGCATGAGCTTTCATGGATGAATACCACTTCATCGGATGCATATCAATATATTAATATGTGAGCTATTGAGAGAATTCAATATATTAATATGTGACCTATTGTGATAGCATCTAACATGTGCTCGACATTTTCCAAACCTACAGAAAAACCCCAAAGAGATTACACTATAAGTTCACAAGACAGACAAAGGTATAGACAAACACCATAGAAACATAATGTATAAGTACAAGGTGATGCTGAGTAGGAGTCTTGATCGTTTTCCTCCTCTTACTCTTCTGAATCATCCTTGCTCCACTCCTCCAACTTCCCCTTTATCCTCCAGTCTCCAACTAGCCTTTACTCCCCAACATATAATCAGAGAGACAAAGAAACCTACAGCCAGTTAGATTGTGTGCATGCCAAGGGAAGCATGGAATTACAGGTGTCCTGTGACATCCTGGAGGTGGAGCAGCCTAAATAACCTTTCACCTGCCCACAGCCTGGAAAGGGTCCCTACCACCTCTTCCCTCTGTGAAAGAGGGCTGCATTCAGCAGAGAAATCATTGGGTTAGGGCAAGTACAGCCAAATTGAGTGCTGTCTTGCAACTTTTTCTTCCCATTGAGAGGGGACAGGCTGCTTCCTCCAGTATGGTCCTCGGAGCAAGGTTTAGGACCCCCATGACCTTACCTGCACAGAGTCTTGAGTAGCTGTTGAATCACTAACTATGATGGAGGCTTTTAAATTTGGTTTTCATGATCAGTGTTCAATAAACCAAAACTGCTTGTCAGTTATTAGACTCTCCTTTACCAAATGTATACAGACTGACTCCCTTATCATATGTGCAAATATTTTACCTGAAAAAAACATATCCATCTAATTGGCAAATTCATGGATTTTTCATCACTAAATTTCTTAAAGTATGTTCTGGGGTTTTTTTTCAGTTGTTGGGTCTCTCTTCTCACTGTCTTTAATTTATTGCAGATTATAAAGAATTAGTAGAAAAGATCTAGTGTTTGTTCAACTCTTTAATGCATTTCATCCAGATCCATACGTGTATATCTTTTTTGTTTTATCAAATACTGTTTTACTGTCTATTTGTTTATCCTTTGCTCTTGCCATCTTCAAGTATCATATCCAACAGTTTCCCTGATTAGAATCCTCCGATGTCCTTGTTATCATTAGCCTTTTTATTACAAGCTAAGTTCAAATAGATTTATTTAAAAATTCACAGTCCTCACCTTTTCAAGTTGTAGCAATTTTATTTTCTGCCATTATTCTTCTTTTCAGGATGTATTTATAGGACATTCTTATTGCCTTTGATTCCTTACTAGCATGATATCTTTGCTTTTTTCTGTCATTATTTCTCATTGATTCATTCACTCAAACATCTTTCTTATTAATCTCTCATCTCTTCCAATTATTTCTTACTTTAGTTCCTTCTGTGACCTTCCTTTCTATTTATATCTCCCATGCGTTTTAAGTTGTATTGAAATTAGACTTTCTTCTTTCAGTATTGTGTTTTTTACAGCTTTCCAAGCCTTACTCTCTTTGGTTTCCAGATAGTGATGCATCTCATGTCACACTAATGTACTGTTTGCTATGCATGGTGTGTGATGGGTATGTAAATCACATATTAGGATTTCTGTACCCTGAGTAGAACACAGATACACAGGAATCTGCATATCAGATTTTAGATTTATTTCTTACTTTAGTTCCTTCTTTGACCTTCCTTTCTATTTATATCTCCCATGCGTTTTAAGTTGTATTGAGATTAGACTTTCTTCTTTCAGTATTGTGTTTTTTACAGCTTTCCAAGCCTTACTCTCTTTTGTTTCCAGATAGTGATGCATCTCATGTCACACTAATGTACTGTTTGCTATGCATGGTGTGTGATAGGTATGTAAATCACATATTAGGATTTCTGTACCCTGAGTAGAACACAGATACACAGGAATCTGCATATCAGATTTTAGATTAGTGGTCCATTTACTCCAGTACAGTGGTTAGTACCAGGAACATTTAAAGAACCCTGCAGTGAACTATTTTGGAATAAACTGCCCACAAGGGAAGTTTCTTCCTAATACTGATCAGATAGTGCCTAGCTTATGTACTGGGTCTATACCATTCATGATGTTTTTACACCTTTATGACGTCTCCTCTTATTCATCTCCTCTCAAAACTAAACACTCCCAATCTTTTCACATGCTCTTCTCATGGAAATCTTCCCATTCCTCTAACCATTTTACTCACTTGAATCTCTTTATGTTTATCTCCCTCTCTTGATCCCTTTATGGTTATCTCCCTCTGTTGAGAAAGAGTGATCAGAACCATGCAGAGTGTACAAGATCTTTGGCTCCATTGCAGTTGCTATATACCACTCCAGCAATGAAAAGGGGCTGGTGAAGGATAGAAGAGTGTGGGGAATCACTGGTGGCATTTCCAGACAACTATCTTTTTTTCTTCTTCTTCTTCTTGGTTTTGTATTTTCCTTGGAAAATCAATAAGCAAAGAATGCAATGAGTAGAACATTGAAATTATCTCAATAATAATTGCTAGTGACATCACAACAAAGGAATGTACACGTAACTTTTTTTTTTCTTTATGATTTTAGTTTCTGGTTTTTCTTTCAAAAATAAAACATAGGAAACAACCAGTGCATGACGAGAGGGGTCAAGGACAGTAATATATGTTTGGAGAATGGCTAGCATGCATCACGTTGGCTTGTAGGAGCCCACAGTATACATATAATAAATACAATTAAATAGCCATAGTGCATAAGAGTTATACATATTATGGCATAATATATTAGCCCTATGACATCCATTTCACAGCAAATTTAAGTGTATTCTCCCCTTTTTTGTCACCAATATCATTACTTTCTCACGTAGTGTGCACAAATATTTTCAACCATTTCAAAGAAACGAGAGGTTTATTATGAGTTTCATTTTCTGAGTATTAAACACATTACTTTTAAAAGTACATTTTTTGGTGTTTGCTGGAAAATTTAATTCATCTACTAATCCCAGTAAACGCATTTTGTTTTATATTCAGAACTGTGGAAAGAAATTTCCACATGTTGCTTCAGTATATTTGAAGTAAGAAAAAAGTAGGTAGAGTGGGTTAGCTGATGGTTGGTGGCATGTCCAGTGTTAATTAGCGTAAACTCCCTTGATGTACATGCTCTAGCATTCAGTAAAATCTGTTTAAGATTTTGTTCTGGAAAAAACCACCACATAGTGATAATGGACAAAATGCACTTCCAACATTCTGTTTTTTTCAAAAACCAGTTTTCTTCTGACAATGAGAGATATAACTGAGCTTCCTACTCATCTATTTTACCCGCATACATCAGTGGAGAAACAGAGTTAATTAATTTGTTATTGCCCGCAAGGCAGGGGACTTTAAGAAACAAAGAAATTTTGTGAAACATTTTGAATACTCGAGTCACATGATCAAGAATAATAATGAACCAAATTTAGTTTTTTATTTGCAGCATATTTGGCAAATCAGTTTTAATATTCAAATTGTCTCAAAATGTGACTACCTATTTACTTACATTGCATGTTTTGCAGATACCTTTCTTAATATCGGAGGCAACACTAACTTTCATGACTATTACAGATACAATGAGCAGGATTTAGCCCACTAAAACTCCAGCAACATTGAATTAACAGTACAAACGTTCTTCACTTCCAAAGAGACTAGTACAAGAGTCCAAGTAATCAGCTGGACTCCTGAATTCCTGTCGTATCTAATAATGTATTTTATGAGCAACTGAAGCTCAGGCTTGACCAATACTTGGATGGGGGAGCTGCAAGAAGTGCTAGTTAGTGAGGCAGGTGGCACACTTCCGTATAGCATGGTGTTAGACGGCTCTGTTCTGCTGGAGGTGCTGTCATTCAGATCAGTGTGCAACCAAGGGCCTGACTGCTTGTCACTAAAGATCCCATGACACATTTTAATATAGTCAAGGTGTTAGTCCTCAGCAAACTGAGCCTGGCTCAGGATGCCGCCCTCCTAAAATCCCTGTTAATATTTTATCTGGTTTAATTCCCCCTCCTAAATTTTGTTTAGCAGCATTGTTGGCACAGAATGCTTGCTGTATTCCACTTAAGACATAGCTGTACCTCTCTGAGGGTGAGTGATCCCTATTGCTTGGAAAACATTTTAGGATTCTCTATGAAAGAGTTTACATACAGAAAAAGTGTGTGTCTGTGTGTGTAATATGAACAGAATGTAAGATCCTAAATCAGCAGGAATATTATGATTGGTCCTCATGCCAGTGTCCCAGCATATAGTGTATATACGTAGAAGTACCTCAAGCCAAATTTCATTGTCCTGTTGAGTTTGCCTGTTGTCAGAAACAAACTTTTTTGAAATATGTTTTTTTTCCTTTAGCCTAAGCTGTGACATATTTGTCTTTAACAATTCATTTATGTAACCGTATAATTAAATATATGAGGACTTCTTTTTAACTTGTTCAAGTACTCCAGGAGGTTTATTAAATCTCTTGTGCTTCATTCCTTAAGAATAAAGCCATTAGTTTCCCGATTAGTGGCATGACACTGTAAAGTGTGTCTATGGTAATTATACATATGTTTACAATAGCACATTTCATCTAGAGATGCAAAAACACCTAAACACTTTACAGATTGCTTAATTATACATACATGTGTATATATTTTCAAGGATCACTTCACCAATTGCAAATTAACTACCGGTAATCTTAAAACTACTCTTTGGTTAAAACACAAGAGTGGAAGAGTTAAGTGAACTGTTTTATTGATTTACAATAATGTGATATTGGAGGTTGCCATAAAAAACTTACAGGCTTTTGGTTATGTAAATGTAGCTGAACTTAATTGGGGGTGTTCTGGTAGGGAAGAGCCTGATGAAATCCAGCCTTGGGGAAGAGAGAGGCTTCCAGGGAGGAGGAGAGCCTTGTCTTGGATGCAGAGGCAGAATGTGGCGGGCTCTATTTTGTGGGGAGCTGAGACTGTTACTAGTCCCCCGGTCAGGGGACAGGAGATTCTTTTGTGGAGCTCTGTCCAAGCCAGCAGCTTCTGCTAATCTCCTGTTAGAATGCTAGAAGCTGCAGCTGAGAAACTGTTGGGGCTTTGATGAAGCAGGGAGCCAGGGGTGGCTATTCCTGGGCTACACTGGAGCCAGTGACTGGCTGTGGCCAGAACTGACTGAAGGGAGAACCACCACCTTTTCATTTGGGAAAGTGTTTTCAGGGGAAAGGGGATAGCCAAGACACTTTAAGGGGTTTCCTTGACTCTGAGAAGAGACAAAGTGGTCTTATTGTCTAACCCAGGTCCAGGGTTACTGACCTCTGGGTATAACAGCTCCAAGTTTCAGAGGAGTTGTGCCATTTAGAATGATCCCAAGTTAGAATTGCTGTGCCCCTTGTTGCTGTGGCGGGACTGATTTACTGGACCAACAGAGTGCTGACCCTGGCTTCAAGATCTTCAAGCATGCCCATGCAAGGAAGTGCCTAGAACTCTGAAATTCAGAAGAGTTCACACTCCAGGATGGTGTCAATGTAAATGTAAGTTAGCTAAGTTGTATTTACTACTGTAAACTGCACAGATTAATTAATTTATTGAAGTGGGCCCCTGCTGATTTAAAGTAGGTGTGACATTTTAATTAATCTCAGTCTGTTATGACATGTTTTTTTTTTCTAAATTGTTACATAAAGGTGTGTTAAATCTAATTAAGAATATATTGTTTGTTTGTAATTGGTACTTTTGAGTTAGACCCCTTGCAGAGATTAGCTCTGGGTTATTCCTGGAGGCTTCCAAGGCACACCAGTGAGCAGGCTCCAGCTAGGTTGAAGCGCCACCAAGTAAAAATATAAGTAAAAGGACTGTCTTGGAGAGGTGAATAGAGGATTCCTACCAATCCAGCATCACCACTGATATACTCAAGATCTCCTTTACTGTCAACATCATTGGGTAGCTGGTCACACGAGTGCTGCCTGCTCCCAAGTAACCCAGGAAGGAAAGTGGGGGTGCAGGGGGTGTTTGGAGAAGGATAAAGGGATACAATTGAGAGAGAAAAAGCCTAAGCTTGCACTGTGAAAGAGTTTTGCCTCTGCAATGTGGAAGGACTGGAGGAGAGAAGTGGGGAGTTAGATGAGTGTTTGGAAGGCCACACAGAGGAGGTTGCCATTGCTGAGGCAAAGGATGATATATCTTGACAAGAGTTTTAATGGTAGGAATGAAGATAAACAGATGCATTTTGTAGATTCTAGAGAGACAAAGAAAGCAGGATTTAGCATGTCATGGGAGAGATGTCAAAAATGATAGGTAGATTGCAGGCTTGAGGAGCCAGTCAGATTGTATAGTTGACAACAGTAATGGAGCAGGGAGGATATGTAGGAAGGTTCTAGAAGAAACTTCCATTTTTGCCAAGTTAAACTTGAGTAGACAATGGAACATTGAAGGCGAGATGTCAGTCAGTGGAGAGGTAGTTCTGGTAACCATCAGCATAGAGTAGTAACCGAGGCTGTGTGACTGGAAGTCACCCTGGGATGAAGCAACAAAGATCTCAGATTTCCATCTAAGAGATGGCACTTGCAGTAGCTAACAGCCAGTAAGTTTCAATGATGAACTACACTAGTTCACTGCATACTTAAATAGAAGAATGGCAGGGAATCACCACTACTTCCTGCAATGCCTACAACAGGCTTTCTTTGGAAGTCTGCAACCCAAGTACTCTGATGCAGCTGAAGTTATGATATCTACCCAGGATCTCAGATCCCAGCTAGGGGTGATAGAGGTGTATGTGTTTTAGCATTTTGAATAGAACGTTTGAGTGTCATGGTAAACAATTTTCCCCTCATAAACTCTTAATTTACATGATTTTCTGTGCTGGGAAATGGACAACTGAATTTCATTACAAATTTAGAAGTTTCAAAGTGGTTTCCAATTTGCGGTGTTTGGCATTGAACAATTTTTGTTTCCCCCATCTTCTACCTTTTTGCCACTGAGTGTAATCAAATTAAAGTTCAGGGGGTTTTCTTTTAATCCCTCTTCATCTTGCAACTTCCTCAGATTTGGAAGAGTTACAATGGCAGAGTCAGTGTTTCATTTCTGCTTTTGTCAGTCTAATTTTTCCAAAGTTGAAGAAGTGTTGAAAAGTTAGAGTCGGGGGAAAAAAGGAGACAATTAATTTTTTTTTTTTATGTTCAATGTGGTGGTGGGGGGGATTAAAACATTCATGTTATTTTCAGTTTTCAAACATTTAAATGAAATACAAATTTCAGTTTGAACCATAATGAATATTTTTGTTTTGAAATTGAAACATTTTCTTGTGAAAAATTGTGGCCAGTTCTGTGTGTATATTTTAAGTGTATTAATTTGATCTGAATTACTATTGCATATACTTGCTAAAAATATATATAGAGAAATGTGTAAGGGGTAAAGGTAGGTAGCGGTTCAAAATATTATGGGGAGGTGGTTGTTTCGATTTTATAAACACTGGGTTTAAACTTTGCTTTGCAGTATTTAGAATCCAAACTCTGGACCAATGAGCTAGGTTACTTACTACTTTATTTTTTGCACTTCATCAGGAAAAGCAGCAACATATATGATGAAAGCTACATTTGATCGGTTACCATATTATATAGTATTATTCATACCATAGTTTTATAAATATGGATTTTTTTTAAAGCTGGTACTGTTCCTTGAAGTACCCAGATAACTGTATCACAATGTCTGCTTGTTTTTGTTTTTCCTTGTCTGCAGCTAATACAGACCATAAGTGCAGTAGACAAAGATGACCCACTTGGAGGACAAAAATTTTTCTTCAGTTTAGCTGCTGTTAACCCAAACTTTACTGTTCAAGATAATGAAGGTAAAATACAGAGCTTGCCCATGGTATAAGATTTATCTTTCATTCCGAACATATTACAGGTATTTTTCTGAAATGTTTGAACTTGTGTTTGCAACAGTTAAGACCTATTAACTGGAAAAAAGGACGGGGCCTTCACTGGCCACTGAACCTTATACAGATAGCAGACAAAATTAATGTTACTACTGTGGAATTGCCTATAATCTTACTGTGCTTATGATCCTTTTTTCTTCTTGTCCATGGCGACACTTACGGGATTATGATGGAAAATTGGGTATCATCACATCTTATATTATTAATTGCAACATGCTTGTTGGTGGGGGGACAATATGATGGAAATAATTTCCTTTATTTTAAAAGAAGTGTAAAGATTTAAATATTTTACAAACCCAAAATGTAAGCTTATGTTGAAGTAAATCTGGATCAAGATTTCAGTTGCATTTGGTGGCTTTACATGTTTTTAAAACATGGTGATTTTGTCATCTTTTGGTTTGGGGAGTGTTACAAACTGAACCCAATAGCAATGGATTAGTGGGGAGTAGATGAGACAGTTGAAGGCTTATGATAAATGCTGTCTGTGACATGGATATAACCACTACATGTAATCTATAGATACATTTAGTACACCATAACCAAAATATAAATCCACTGAAGTTATATAAAGGACACAGACCTGTAATCATTGGAGGTTTACTTAATCTATACACATTCAAAACCAAATAGCATTGATCTGTTCTCATCATTAAGCCCCTTATCTGGAACTAAATGAATTAATGTATGCTCTGTAGAGGTAAGCCATAAGTGGGAAATGGTAGAGTCTCAACTCAGAAGATCGTTTGGAGGTAGGTAAATGCCTACTGTACCCATAAGACTGTCAGCTGTCCTCGACGTGCAGAAGATTTCACTTTATATAATCTTAATTCACCTAGTCAGCTTCAGTTTAAGGTCACAGAATCTTAGACTCAGAAGAAAAGAAAAATCTTTCTAGGCTTAGTAAGCCTCCACAGCCTCCTGCACCCCCGAGACATGACCACTGAGAAAAGTTCCTCTGGCCAATGTACAAGCAATGGAGAGTCTGTAACAATTGGTGAAGGGGGAGGAACAGAGAATAACATAACAGGATCTAACATCAAATTATTTTGGGTTGTGGGTCAAAGGCAGTGTATAAGAGAGGCTAAATCTAATGCCTGATTTTTTGAGGGAGGTTGGGGAAAGGGCAATGAGAGCAGAGGAAGCGTGAGCATAGGGACTGTGTTCTTAGTCTTCTGTCTTTGCTCCTTTGTATAGCTGAATGAGGCTGATGACTCCAAGTGGATAGCCACTTTGGATTTCTTTTTGCTCATTTGTCATTTTTTTTTCCTGACTGTTGCCAGGAAAAGCTTTTAGGATTTTGTCTTTTGTTGGGGAAGTGGGACATGACATGAGCACTCATCTGTAGTCTGTTTGGTTTGTGTTAGAATTATGAAATCAGCCAGCATAAAAAGATATGAAACCAGGATGACATCAGATGGGAAGAGCTGTCAAGGAACATTCTAGAATGAATACAATGGAATGTTCTTCACTTCTCTCAGCCTTTTAGCTCAAACCAAGTGTAATATTTTAATAGAGGATATATCTTGGGGACTAGATTCTGTCTATGCAGATTTCAGAGTAGCAGCCCTGTTAGTCTGGATCCTAAAACAGGAGTACTTGTGGCACCTTAGAGACTAACAAATTCATTAGAGCATAAGCTTTCATGGGCTACAGCCCACTTCATCGGATGCACAGAATGGATCATATAGTAAGAAGATATATATATATATATATATATATATATATATATATATATATATATATATTACACACACACGGATAAGTTGGAAGTTGACATACAAACTGTGAGAGGCTAATTAGTTAAGATGAGCTATTATGCAGAGGATAGGCTCTAAGAAAATATATCTTATCATTTCTAATGATATTCTACACTTTTTGTAGATGGGTTACACTCATTAACTTCAATGGGAAGTCAACTGACAGTACAGATAATACTTATCTATCAGAGATTGACAATGCTGATCAAAGAGGAAACATTTGCCCTTATTTCTTGTTTTTGTATTTTTGTCCTGTATTAGTAGAAAGAGCAGCAGCCCTCCTGGCAGCTCTGACTTGCAGGGAGGCTATTTGCACAGCATTTAATGCTACTGTTTACACTACAGATTAATAACAGCATGGTAAGACTCTGTACTACTTGACACTTATACAGTATCTGGAGTACATTAACATGTCTAAACTGTTTAGGAATACAGAATTGCATTTTGATCTTCTGAATGCCCATGTTAATCACTCTTCCAATCGCATTTCAGCTTGAGATCCTGAGGAATACAATGCATTGGACAAAAGCGTGTTGAGCAGAAGAGAGAGGCAAAGGGGCTTTTTGGTCAAGTTTAAATGCCAGTAGAAAAAAGCCTGATCTCAGATGTTAAGGAAGTGCACTTTCCAAAATAACATAGTGAACCAAAAACGCTGATAACAAATGTTTGTGTATATTATATATAATATGAATTTTATTGTTATATATATTACTAATGTGTAATATATAATTATTTTTAACTGATATAGATAACACTGCCAGAATTTTGACTCGAAGAAATGGCTTCAGTAGACATGAAATAAACACCTATTTCCTGCCAGTGGTGATATCGGACAATGACTACCCAATCCAGAGTAGCACTGGCACTCTGACAATTCGAGTGTGCACCTGCGACAACCGGGGGAACATGCAGTCCTGTAATGCGGAGGCCTTGCTCCTTCCTGCTGGCCTGAGCACTGGTGCTCTAATTGCCATTCTCCTTTGCATCATTATACTTCTAGGTAAGTTATAGAAAAATGCATCTTTTCCCAAATGAACTAATACTTCAGAGATATAGAGGCCTGACCAGTTGCAAGCTACATAGTTTTGAAATATTAGTAATTGTGTTTTGTGATATAAGATTCAAATTTACTGTAAAAACAGTGGAAACGGTTTATTCTATGGTGAACTTAGATGTAGTAAAACATTGTTTCTAAGTGACTAAGAATGAAAAATCTCAGGTTGTTAAATTGTTCCAACAAATTTCAGTATGCAAATGGCAGTACCTATATACTTACAGTGAAGTTGTTCCCTTAAAAAATGGCTAAGAGGGTTGAACTACATAGCAAAGTCAAATCAATGAACTGGGACTTCAGTTTTTGGCATTTACTGGCAGAGAATTGTAAAATGTACTTTTAATCAGATAAATGATTTGAGATACTTTTACCCCTTCACCCATGTGAAATCATTATCTATAACACTTTCTAATAGGAAATGTACTAGAAATGGTTGTGAGAGCCAAGCAAACCGATCAATATTTCTCATCTTAAGTTTACGTAGTGATTCATCCTTCTTAGGGAAGCAGTGTTCCTTTCTCTATAAACTGGTGGAGTTTGCCCCCTGAAACCAGTAGATCTTGTGAGAACTAAATGGAGGCCAGGACACTCCTCAAATGCTTTGGGATGAAGTAAATGTAACAACTTCAGTGTGTGTTCCATGAGAACACACACGAAAAGCCTGGCCCATGACCAATGTTATTTTATGTAAACTTTATTTACTTTGCCATAGAATGCCTCAAAATACTGAATATGCTTTTTATGATAACATTTCAAATATATCTCTGGTTTGTTGTATTGATAATAGATGTTCTCTCATGCACATGAAAAAAAGGCCCAGGGAATATTAAGTAAAGGGCCAAATGTTGCCCTTAACACTGTTAAATCCAGAGTAACTTTCACGGATTCAGTTCAGTGCAATAGGTTAGAGCCTGATCCCCTGCTATCATGCCATACATGGAATTTGTTTGTACAGACTCTTAGTCCTCAAATAAGAAAATTACATGTAATGTTATCTTCTATCATGCATTTCATAAGTCTTTCCTTTTCTTACACAGTGAGCTTTAGTGCAATTAAGCCTTTACTGGGCCACAGGAAAAACCTGGTTTAATGTGTCTTTAACATTGAGTCACACCATAATTTTGTGTCTTATGAACGGAACAGTAAATTATTCTTTGTAGTGATAGTGCAGTGTTTTAGGAAACCTAAATGTCATAAAACTTCACATTTAAAATTTAGGTCTCCTGTGGAATATAGGGGAGTGAACAAATTTTGGAAAAATTGTAAAGGCTCTTGATAGTACTAAAAACCTTAGTCTGCAAGTAGAAATACCTTACGGTAGTTTGATTTATCAGGGGTAATAATAAAGAATAGGTATTTTTAGGAACATACAAGATCACCACAGGGGTTTGTCTTAGCAAAATTGCCCAATATAATGTTGAAATATTTTTTTCAGAAGCCAATTTGGTGAAATGATGTAACTAGCTGTGGAGGAGGAGGGAGTTGTCTATTATTTTAAATTAATATCATATCCACCTCAGTTTATCTACTTGATAGTATCCTGCCTGACTATATGGAATTAAATCAAACAAGGCTGTTAAGGGGAAAACAAAACAATGACAAAGTTAAGTTACCACCAGAAAGAATACCAAGGTCCTTATGAACGAGTAGCGGAAGCTATTCATTGGGAAATCTGTCTGGCTCCAATTAGGCTAAAAGGTTAAGAGAAAACTGCAGGAGGACATTCTCTCTCTCGGAGATGGAGGCAGCTGGGCTAAGTGGAAACTGCCAAGGAAAGAGTAAAGCTTAGGTGACAAGATGTATACACACACACTTGTTTAAACCTTTCTCCTTGATAGTTATGTATCTTTCATTGAATAAGCAATACTTTTTCTTAGGGCTCTCAAGCAATTAACAAAATTAATTGCCATTAATCGCACGATTAAAGAATAATAGAATACAATTTATTTAAATATTTTTGGATGTTTTCTACATTTTCAAATATATTGATTTCAGTTACCACACAGAATACAAAGTGTACAGTGCTCACTTTATAGTATTATTTTTTTTACAAATATTTGCACAGTAAAAAAACAAAAGAAAGTGTTTTTCAATTCACCTAAGAAAGAGATTGCACAACATTTGTATCATGAAAGTTGAACTTAAAAATATAGAATTATGTAAAAAAAACCCTGCACTCAACAATAAAACAATGTAAAATTCTAGAACCTACAAGTCCACTCAGTCTTACTTGTTCAGCCAATCTCTCAGGCAAACAAGTTTGTTTACATTTGCAGGAGATAATGCTGCCTGCTTCTTGTTTACAATGTTACCTGAAAGAGACAACAGGTGATTGCATGGAACTGTTGTAGCCGGCGTCACAAGATATGTACGTGCCAGATGTGCTAAAGATTCATGTGTCCCTTCATGCTTCAACTACCATTCCAGAGGACATATGTCCATGCCGAGGTTCTGCTAGATAACTATCCAAAGCAGTGCGAACCAATGAAAATTCATTTTCATCATCTGAGTCAGATGCCACCAGCAGACGGCTGATTTTCTTTTTTCGTGGTTCTATTCTGGAGTTTCCACATCAGAGTGTTACTTTTGTAAGGCTTCTGAAAACATGCTCCACACCTCATCCCTCTCAGATTTTGGAAGGCACTTCAGATTCTTAAACCTTGGGTTGAGTGCTGTAGCTATTTTTAAAAATCTCACATTGGTACCTTTTCTGCATTTTGGCAAATCTGCAATGAATGTGTTCTTAAAACGAACAACGTGCTGGGTCATCATCTGAGACTTCAGTCACAAATTGAATTAACACATTTTTTTTAAATGAGCGTCATCATCATGGAAGCATGTCCTCTGAAATGGTAGCCAAAGCAGGAAGGTGCATACGAATGTGTAACATATCTGGCACATAAATACCTTGCAATCCGGGCTATAAAAGTGCCATGCCAACGCCTGTTCTCACTTTCAGGTGACATTGTAAATAAGAAGCAGGCAGCATTATGTCCTGTAAACATAAACAAACTTGTTTGCCTTAGCGATTGGCTGAACAAGAAGTAGGAATGAGTGGACTTGTACGCTCTAAAGTTTTACATTGTTTTGGTTATTTTTTGTTATATAACTACACTCAAAAATCTTTATTGTGAAAGTGCAACTTACAAATGAAGAGATTGCACTACAGTACTTGTATGAGGGGAAATGAAAAATAATTTTTATCATTTTTACAGTGCAAATATTTGAAATAAAAATAATATAAAGTGAGTGTTGTAATTGAAATAAATATATTTGAAAATGTAGAGAAACATCCAAAATATTTAATAATTTTCAATTGGTAATCTATTGTTTAAAAGTGCAATTAATCATTAATTTTTGAGTTAATCGCATGAGTTAACTGCAATTAATTGACAGCCCTACTTTTTGTTTGAAGATGATTTTTTTGAGTCACTTTAATAAGCTGCTAGTGACATGCCTCCTAAATGGAAATTTCTTAGAGGTGCCAAACACAGTTGGGCCTGTAGTGTTAAAACATTTGGAAAGAGGGGTGCTGCCACTTGAGGAGTGCATTTGAGAGGGGCTGCAAAGATGGGATTAGGAGTGACACAGTCAAAGAGGGGCAAGCCGTGAAGTTAGCCGCTCTGGGAAAAGTGCCCGTGGACAGACTGGAGGATGTGACTCATCCCTGAATATATGAATAGCCATTTCTTCTCTGAAAAAGAAAGGGTTCATTAGATAGTTCTTATGTGTGTTAATGTTTAGATTTCTTTTTTGCAGGGAGATAAACAACATTTCCAGGTTCATCCTATTTCTAATTATATGTAGGAATATGAATGGCCTCTCAACTGATCTGCATTAGGCAGAACACTGAATTTCAGCAGTGGTCTTCATAGAATCATAGAAGATTATGGCTGAAAGAGACCTCCAGAGGTCATCTAGTCCAACCCCAACTAAATCATCCCAGCCAGGGCTCTCTCAACCCGGGCCTTAAAAACCTTTAAAGATAGAAATTCCACCACCTCCCTAGGTAACCCATTCCAGTTCTTCATCACCCTCCTAGTGAAATAGTTTTTCCTAATATCCAGTCTAGACCTCCCCCACTGCAACTTGAGACCATTGCTTCTTGTTTTGTCATCTGCCACCATTTTGAACAGCCTAGCTCCATCCTCTTTGGAACCCACCTCACTCTTCTCTTCTGCAGACTAAATAAGCCCAGTTCCCTCAGCCTCTCCTCATAACTCATGTGCCCCAGCCCCCTTCTCATTTTTGTTGCCCTCCGCTGGACTCTCTCCAATTTGTCCACATCCTTTCTGTAGCGGGGGGCCCAAAACTGGACGCAGTACTCCAGCTGTGGCCTCACCAGTGCCAAATAGAGGGGAATAGTCACTTCCCTCCATCTGCTGTCAACGCTCCTACTTATAGAGCCCAATATGCCGTTAGTCTTCTTGGCAACAAGGGCACACTGTTGACTCATATAAAGCTTCTTGTCCACTATAATCCCTAGGTCCTTTGCTGCAGAACTTCAGTTTAGCCAGTTGGTCCCCAGCCTGTAGCAGTGCAGGGGATTCTTCTCTCCTAAGTGCAGGACTCTGCACTTGTCCTTGTTGAACCTCATCAGATTTCTTTTGGCCCAATCCTCAAATTTGTCTAGGTCACTTTGGACCCTATCCCTACCCTCAAGCATATCTACCTCTCCCCCGCAGCTCAATGTCAGCCGCAAACTTGCTGAGGGTACTATCCATCCCATCATCCAGATCATTAATGAAGATGTTGAACAAAATTGGCCCCAGGACAGACCCCTGGAGCACTCTGCTTGATACCAGCTGCCAACTAGAGATCGAGCCATTGATCACTACCTATTGAGCCCAACAATCTAGCCAGCTTTCTATCCACCTTATAGTCCATTTATCCAATCCATACTTTTTGTAACTTGCTGGCAAGAATACTGTGGGAGACGATGTCAAAATCTTTGCTAAAGTCAAGATATAATCACGTCCACCACTCTCCCCATATTCACAGAGCCAGTTAACTCATCATAGAAGGCAGTCAGGTTGGTCAGGCATGACTTGTCCTTGGTGAATCCATGTTGACTGTTCCTGATCATCTTCCTCTCCTCCAAGTGCTTCAAAATGGATTCCTTGAGGACCTTCTTCATGATTTTTCCAGGGACTGAGGTGAGGAAGACCGGTCTGTAGTTTCCCAGATTCTCTTTCTTCCCTTTCTAAAGAAGGCCATTATATTTGCCTTTTTCCAATCGTCTAGGACCTCCCCCCGATCACCATGAGTTTTCAAAGATAATGGCTCTGCAATCACATCAGCCAACTCCCTCAGCACCTTTGGATGCATTAGATCTGTACTTGCGCATGTCCAGCTTTTCTAAATAGTCCTTAACCTGTTCTTTCACCACTGAGGGCTGCTCACCTCCTCCCCAAACTGTGCTGCCCAGTGCAGAAGTCTGGGAGCTGACCTTGTCAAGTTTCAAGTTTCTCTGCTCTGCATTTGTTTTCATTATGATTTCTAACTCCTCCCCATATGGATATCTAGTCAGGAGTCAGAAACTGATGTATGTTGTAACTCAGAAAAATAATTTTTTTTCCTCAACAAATCAGCTCCCTGAATTCATAGTCAGAGCTGCTTATTTTGACTAAAAGAAGTGTTTAGTCTTATTACTATTTAAGCACCTTCAGCTGTTTGAGAGAAGGACTTGGATTATATTCCTCCTTGTGCATTGCCAACAAGAATGCACTGTCATGTTCCAATCAGTTACACTTGTGCAGACTCCCTGAAGTCACATTGGTTGCATAGGTCTATCCATGGGCTGCAGTAATGGGTGTTCATATGTGAGAATAAAACAACACAGCTTAGGTCTGATAGGCACAGATGAGTTTCCAGGGATAGCAGGATTTTTTGGTTATTGGTGGTGGTGGTTGTTTTTTAAAGCTCTTTATAAATAAAAAGATGCTTTATTTGAAACTACTGTCATGGAAGATGGCAAGCTCGCAATCGCATGATGTCATTTTAGAGTCACTTTTCAGAGAAGAGCCTCTCATTTATAAAAAGAAAAGGAGTACTTGTGGCATCTTAGAGACTAACAAATTTATTTGAGCATAAGCTTTCGTGAGCTATAGCATGCATCCGATGAAGTGAGCTGTAGCTCACGAAAGCTTATGCTCAAATAAATTAGTTAGTCTCTAAGGTGCCACAAGTACTCCTTTTCTTTTTGTGGATACAGACTAACATGGCTGCTACTCTGAAACCTCTCATTTATAAGTAACGGAAGCCACCTACGCTCAGGTCTTAGGCTGGGTAACCTGACTTTGCAGGGTCATTACCAATCTGGTGGTGAGGAGAGAAAAGTAGATTAGTTTAGGTGTAGTGTGTGGGTTGCAGTCCAGGACCTATGAAAAGAGCAGCTGTCGCAGGTTGTTCACTAAATTTAGATTCAGATGGATCGGTGCATAAGCATAGCTTTAAATTTACAGACTTGCTTTAAGATTCAAGTCGGTGTCTAGGCCCAGCACTACCTGCTAATTATTGCTGAAATGGGGCAGGAGGGAAGGAACTAGTCCGGTCCCACCAAGGCAGGAAGAAGATTGATGATGTTAGTCTGTATGATAATCAAGGAAATAATTTTAAATACTTAATTCTTTATTTAACATTTTAATAAGACTTTATATTATGTTGCTAGGATTGTTCTGTATTTATTGGTATCATTTTCATTTGAAATGTGTAATTTTGTTTGGCACAGCACAAAAGCTTAGAGTTTAGTGTCAGAAATACTGTTACTTGCAGCACCAATCCTGATCCTGAGAGAAATTAATGTAGTTCTGTGATTAATTTTGAAATAAGGTCATATCAGTAAACAAATATGCTTACTGATATGACCTTATTTCATAGTTGACACAAAGAAACCATTAATGAATTGTAGTTTGGGATTCTCTGCAGTATGACCATGCAAATTGCATATGTGCATGGTGTTTGGAGTGTCTCACAACTGAGAGTGCCTATCTCAGGGTAGACACCCCAAGCTGGTGGTGTGTTCTATAATTAGATTTCACCAAGCTATTAAAAAAGGTGAACTCCTAGATCACAGCAGGTTGCTCCCTGTCCTGAGAGACCAGTCACTTATCCCAGGTCAATTGGTACTGTAGATCTTTCACCAAAGATAACACTGGTAGCCAATTCTATAGTAAACTAATCAAAGGAAAAGAGAGTTATTAAAACCTTAGAGCAGGTAAAATATATGTATACGTGAGTCACAATTTGTAATTCCAAATGGTGGCAGTGGTGAAAGAAACTGCTAGTTTCCCAAAAGTCTTTTCAGGGTACCCAGATTACCTCTGGGGATCTCCACTTTGCATCTGGCATACTTACCTGTAAGAATTCAAACAGTCCAGAGATGAAGGATCTTTCCTTAAATCCGTACTTATAGCTTCTTCTCATAGAAAACAAGCTGACAGGGTCACTATCTACTTGGGATTTTTCTTTGATGATGGAGAGTGAGGAATGCATTTTGAGTCTTTGTTCACTGATTGCAACACACAATGACCACTTGCTTTGAAATTAGCACTTTTCTGTTAAAGTTCTTCATATGCATTCCACAAGCCTTCTTCCTTGTTTGACGGGTTATTTAGTTACAGGGGTATACACAATGTAAAATGTTTGCTAGTACATTATAATGGGATACAGAAAAGTGAAAACAATGCCGGTAACATCCCACTTGTTTTCATGCAGTTTCAACACCAAATACACTCTTATGCAATCACTTTGATCTATACAAATACACAACCAAATTGACCTGGGGCTTTGACATGAGCTGGCACCTGGTCTGCCACCATCACACGTGGGATCAAATATACTAGTTTTATTCAAGTGGCAGTCATATTGGGATTACAACTGTAATTTCTCAGCACACATCACAGAAGGTGCTTATCCTTTAGAATTAGGATTCTAATCTTTAGTTGGGAAACTGCATTGTTATCCCAGCGGGTAAATTTCCCCATTTAAAAGTCTGTTTTCTACAAGACATTTTGAAATAAACAATTTCCAGAGGTTCAGTTTTTGAAAAAAATAATTGAGTATTATTAGATTTCTTTCTCCATTTTTTCCCTCGCTTGAAAAGGAGGTGGGAAACCCATAAACTTTCTGATGGTATTAAAGTTAATATCAGAAAGGGTATATGTGTGTAGCTCTTTTATGCTCTTCCAGTTATGAAAGCATTGAAGTATAAAATGAAAGAAAGTGTTATTTTCATAGTACTTTGAATTTGAAAGTGTTTTTCCAACTGGAAATATTTAGAGAATGTTTCCACCAGCCTGTTTTTCCAGTGAAAAAGAGGGAGGGAAAAACCCTGAAAATACCCAAATCAAAATGGAATAAATATATTTTGTTTTCTAAAAACAAAAATAAAAAAATAATTTTATTTTGAAATGCTGATCCAAAACAACTTATTTTTTTCCAATCATAAGATTAAATTTTTCCATTATGTTTCCTGGAGGGGGGGGAGTGTTAGAGGAAGAGACACTTTCTGATTGGGGGGAAAAAAAAAGTAATTGAACTAGCTTTACTTATTAGGTGGCTCAGTGTTTCATACACGCAAGCCTGTAGTCAACTAAAGTATGACTACTACTGTTTGGGTCAAGAGGTTTCATCAAATTTCCTAGTCGCTAGAAAATCCCATTTAAACATTGACCGCAGTCATATTGCTTGTAGGCATTAAAACTGGTTGATTCACAAATACCTTGGTGACTAAGAGTCTGAGCAAAAGCTCACTGAGGTTAATAGTTTTCATATTAGATGATAGAATTAATTGGTTTCAATGGGCTTTGGATTAGGCCCTAAAAGTTCATCTCCCTATGAGTTTTTCTTCTATGTAAAAATGTTGACATTTCCTGAAAGTTTAATAATAAATTTAACATGAATAGATTTGTTTAAAAAAAAAAAAAAACTACTTGTCCTTTGTTAGTTATTAAGTTCAAAAACTGAGGTAACACATAATTTAAATGACCAAACACTAATTTATAATGAACAGTTGGCAAACCAATTACACTATAGTCTGAATATTATTCATGTATGCTATTTTGTGAATACCTGCCAAATACACTCAAAAAATCAAGCTCAGTTCACACATTATTGGGAAACCAAAAATGGGCTGAATGCCTATTATTCATAACAATTATAAAGGCACGCTAAAAAGTAGTCAGTATCTTTGGACACAAAGTGAATTTAATTCTAAATTCTAAACCATTGCAACAGAGACCTCAATCAGCAATATCTTGATGATATATTCTCTTCAAGTAGATTCCTGTGCACTAGTTCACAAATGTTTAACGTTAAATAAAGTGGTCAGAAACAAGCTGTTTGGAGTGGAAGGATACCAAGATTGAATTTTATAATTTTCAAAGTAATATTTAATTAACTGCAACTCAAGCATCGTTTGAGCAGTCTGCTTGAAATCTGCAAAAATATTCTCCCTCATCATCAAAGTAGACCTGGCCATTTGCAGACCAAACCAATGTCCCTATTCAAAGATACAGAAAAGATCTTATTCTGAGTGCATCCTGTCTTCTTAAACACAAGAGAGGTTTTACACAATACATGGTAAGGTGATCAAAAACCAGGATGGAGTTCTTGCTGTTTCAGGGACTCTTAAGCTTAGTTGGTAAAATTAAAATAAAGTAAAGCTATTGTTTTGGCTGGGCTTGCCATTGAGAAATTGTTAAACGGAGATCTTTAGTTTATCAATCTGCTCTTCTGTTTTTTTGTGTTTTTTTAAGTTATAGTGGTACTATTTGCTGCTCTGAAGAGGCAGCGAAAGAAAGAGCCTCTGATCCTGTCTAAAGAGGACATCAGAGACAACATTGTGAGTTATAATGATGAAGGTGGTGGAGAGGAAGACACTCAAGCCTTTGATATTGGCACACTGAGAAATCCTGCAGCTATTGAAGATAAGAAGCTTCGACGAGATATTATTCCTGAAACATTATTTATACCACGGAGGACTCCTTCAGTACCAGATAATACAGATGTCCGAGATTTCATTAACCAAAGGCTAAAGGAGCATGATATTGATCCCTCCGCACCACCATATGATTCACTTGCAACCTATGCCTACGAAGGAAATGATTCTGTAGCTGAATCTTTGAGTTCCTTAGAGTCAGGTACTACTGAAGGAGACCAAAACTATGATTACCTCAGAGAATGGGGCCCTCGATTTAATAAGCTAGCTGAAATGTATGGTGGAGGAGAAAGTGACAAAGACACTTCTTAACCTCCGATAGGGTCAATTTGAGAGGAAGTAACTTGACAGAAACCTTCTCCACTCAACAATATTTAACATTCAGGAAAATTTTCCTGCCACTCAGCACAATGGTTTTCTTTTTAATTTGTTCATGGTCATTCATTCTTTCTAGTAGGATGTCACAGAATATATACAGCATTTTATTTAATCACCTTCCAAGAGCCAAAGCTATGGAAATTCAGTGTTGTCCATTTTAGTAAGTAAAAGTACTTTCAGAAGCTTGAACAGGGCGATATTCCCTTAAGCAACCTCATGTACAAGCCGCTTTTGTTAGGTACATGTACTACCCTTGCAAGTGCAGCTTTTAAGAAGGCAAAGAAACAAAAGTATGTCCAGTTCTGTACATTAACATTTAAAAAAAATGTACACGTGGTGTTAATAAGTGTGATATGCAGCTGGTTTAAAACAGTTTGTGCAACTTCATTTCATCAAATTCTATCTGCCAATGTTTTATATTTATATTTTTGTATTTATTTTTAAGAAATAAACCAGTTTTTACAACTATGTTGCCTGTTCTGGGAGATGAATTGTGAATCCCTTCCCTCCAAGATAGCTATCTATACACTCAGGCTGAAGGACAGAATACAATTACTCCTGTAACAGTGCTTACTCCAGCCACTTTTATGCTGTCTATATTTAATCAAATATTTCCCACCAAAATTTAGAAGTGAATGTGTTCAGAGGGAGAAGATTGGGGGGTCCATTCATTTGAAGAGGAAAAAAAAAAAAAAACACACCAATCTTTCAACTGTGACCAAGAAGGTGGGAAGCAGCACCACTAGGAAATCAAGTTCTATTTCAAGAATACGACGAGTTTAAGTCATGTGACTAAAAATTTGCAATATTAGACTTTAAATCAGTAGGACTACGCAAATGCATGAGGACTACCTGGGGCTTCAATACCTCTAGTATAGCTTCTCTTTGCTGATCCAGAGTCCTATTAAAGCCACTGAGGTTAATTTAACTATAACAGTTAATGTGGAAAAAAATAGTTAAAAAAAGTTACTTCTTTTTTGTTAAGGCACCTTAACTGATTACAAAGCTATAGTTTATTAGATTGTCTAATTTAAAGGTGAATTTCCTCTTCAAAAGGATTACAAACTGACAGCACTGAAAATATCTGTCCACAGAACAGGCACACACCCCAGTTTTTACTAACAAGCCTCATTGAGTATCTAATATCTTCCAGAGATCAAATTAAAAAAAATGTAACAAACTCAAGATTTATAATCTAGTAACAGGATCTAATGATTACAGAACAAAGCATATATTCAAGAGAACTTGGTTCTCTGACTCTCCCTCAAACTTTAGATTATACAAATTTGTTTGTGGAAAAATCAAAGATTATTTGACAATGAAATATTTTCCAGAGCCTTTAAAGTGGAAAAAATCATACATATATTTGGTGGAATGAAGATTTGTGTAGTGTAACTTTTTCCAATTTTCTTACTGGCATAAATTCAACAACTATTTTAACAATGAGCTTTTGGAGAGATGTAATATGACATTCTTATTATAGCACAAATCTCTTCCTTAATGGAGTGCTTAAAACCAGTGCAGTTGAGAAAATAAAAGGTAGGCAGTCATGATCGTTCCTTCAGCGTAGAAAGGTCAAACTTTTAATGAGTTAAATCTTTGAATTGTAAAAAAACATGCAGATTGATTCCACCCTTGATTCCCTTTATTTAAATTGATTTTAGCTCATGAAGAATTCAGAGTGATATATAGCATTTTCCCTTTTATCTGATACAAAATATGTCAAAAATCATCAGTTCAAAGCTATTTCACAACTATTTAGATCATTTAAACAGCTACCCTTTTCCATGGTTATTTCAACACAACACACAAAAGTTGATCTGCCTTCTAGTTTTATAACAAAAATCTATTCAGTTACAGTGATGTAAAAAATTATTGACTTTAATGATGTTACTGTAGTTTCAATGGTGTAACTGAAAGAAGAATTTTGCTTTTAGTCTCCCATCCCATTTTTGGTTTATAAATGCTAAGTGAATCTGACTTACCAATAGGTCATCTGCAGAACTGAGTAAATTCCAAATGCAGAAGATTAAAGTTTCTTTGACAAAACTTTTATTGTCACATCCAGATTTCCCAAATTTCCCAGTAATAGCAAGAACAACAACATTAATTTAATTACAAGTGGACACACTACCCAAAGATCAAGTTCCAATCCTGTCCTCCATTTACAGAAGAATTGATATCAGTAAGTCTCCATTTAATGTAAAGGGGAATTGCATGTGCAACACGCAGAAGAAGTGAGGATGTATGTGTATATTGTATATACGAGACTGCATAGAAGAAATATATAACTGCACATTTGGATCAAAGTCAAACCTATGCTAGTATAAATCCAGCCAACGCTTCTGTATATTGCTCATTCAAAAAGAGTTCCAGCATTTAGTTAGCAAGCAGGAAAAATTACTCTTTAAACACATGTGCAATATTTTGATTTACATTACAATATTTATGAAAATTAACAGAGGAAATGTCTCTTCATCACTGCAAAGACATTGAGAACTCTTTCCCTGATGAAAAACGCAGCAAAATTGTTGAGTACTAAAATTTGAGAGGGGAGTGGAACTAAAAATATAGCTGTTACCTGTTAGGGACCATGTTAGCTTCAATCTTTCTGTTAGTAGCCTTAGAAAATAGTTATTAAAATAAAAAAGTATACCTAACCAAAATACACACAGAAGTGTGCAAGGAACCAGTAATCATGGATCCAGATTATATGTCAAATACACTCAGTCAAATTTGTCAAAATTCATATAGCAGAATGTAAGACAGAGCCCAGATTTAATAAAAATACATTTTGTTGTTGAGGCAGTTGTCTGTGTGCTCATATGACAAATGATCATAGAGGAAACCAGTCCCAACACAGCAAAAATACCTACATATTGTAGTGAAGATGGAACTTCAAAAGGTTTACAGCTTAGTTCAGCTAAGTATCCAAGAATCCAGATATTCATCTAAACTCTATCAACCTACGGCCCCCAACCACTAAGCTTCTGTCCCCAACCTAATCTCCCACCAACCCCTATCACAGGAAATAGGGTGGGAAATGGGGAGTTTGTAAAATAAGATCTTCTCATGGACCTACCTCCTTTCCTCAGTGTTTACAGAATGACAACACTGATTCATCGTGCCTATCTCATGGTGTCTTCAGGAGAAAGGGATGATAACAAGCCAGGGGAAGGGATAAAATGCACATAAAATACGCAAACGAGTGCGCTCCACTGCGCAGTTCCACCTACATCCATCAATTTTTTTCCCAATCTATCCATTACCAGCTCCATGCAGATATCAATCCATCCACCCACCTACTACAAAGTGAATCAACATCTTGCCAGTCAATTCATTTCTATATCCCCCTATAGGCTAATTCCGCACTCTGGCACTTCGAGTGCAGAAGTTGGGGGCCCACAAGGATTCTAAAAATTAATACTGACCACTCCAGGCTTGTATTAATTCTCAAGGTTACAGCTTTTCTCTGACCATGAATTGGTAGATGCTGCCACCACCCAAGTGTGGAACCCCTTTGATAGCCCAGGAAGGCGCACTAGGGAATTCCTTCCTGTGGGATACCCTCAAGCCCTTTCACCCCCCCTCTGGGGAAGAGCGAAAAAAAAATAAGGAAATCAGCTGTTGCCACCAGCTAATTAAACCACATGTGCACAAACCTCTTAAGACGCAAAGATCCAAATCTGTTCCTAAAAAAGGTAAAATTTATTAATAGAAAGAAAGAAAATACAACTGGGATCTCAGGCTATTTATAGATTTTAAAAGAGCAACTACATGGATTAAACATCAAGAATAGTTTTCTTGAGGTCCAGCTTAAAGGTTACAAGCAAAATAAAAGCACCTGGGGTTAGCACAGAGGAATCCAAAAGCCATAATGAAATAAAAGGGATAAACCTAATCGCGTCTTCCTAGACATTTCCTGATCTACTTACATATCTGGGGTTTTAAATTAGTAGTTTCTAGGTATGAGACTAATGATTTTTTCATACCTGGCCCAAAGCTTTTTACAGCATAGCTGCTGCCCTGTCCGCCTCTCCCTGGGAGAACGACAGACAAAAGGGGAGTCTTTTTTCAATTTTAAAAGATTCTAGCTTTCCCATTGGCTCTTTTGGTCAGGTGCCCACTCACTTCCTTCTACCTATGCATAGCAGTGAGACTTTTTAGCCCTTTACACATAGAGCAATTAGAGAACAGCTACTAAGAGGGATTTTATAGCTACTGGCTGACTGGGTGTCCATAAAAGGGAACTCCCCGCCCTTCATTTATCACACCCCTGACTACCTATCTCCCCTTTGCATGAAAAGATTGTCTCCTCAGATAACAGACTCTTCAGTGGTAGAGTTCAAACACACACTACCTGTCATCACTGCTCCCCTCCCCACACCTATCATTTCCTATATGTTATTGAGTTACTGACCCTCACCAATAATGTCAGTCTCTACTGCCACAAAGACCTTCGTGCTTTCTCTCATGCCACCCCTCATGGAAAGGCCCAACAAAAACTTCCAAAGCTGCTACACGGCTCTTCTTAAAACTCACTTCTACAATGATGCCTGGAAATTTTTTTTGCAGTGGCTATACAGTTCCTGTACTGAGTCCTGTGATTATTGCACTAATTACAAACTGTACTACATAGAAAGGTGGGGCACCATAAAAGCAAGAAGCATGGATGAACTTTTTGCCCCAGCTTGTAGCTTGAAAATTGGCTTGTCCTTCTAGTAAAAGGCATGTTCTTTAATAACATTTCTCTGAGTATAGCAAAGGTATGGACACACTGTTAATGAAATACTTCATTTTATATACACTGGTGACTGGTGACATCAAATCAATCAGTTTTAAAAGGCAAACTAATAAAGGGTGTATGACAGCAACATATCAGCTAGAGATTATGCTCCTTTTCCTCCTTCCATTAGTGTCAGTGTGAACAAACTATGGTGCTGAATTCAATAGATACAGGGCAACCCTTAATCATGCTCACCTGATCAGCATAATAGGCCCAGAGCTCACACTGGGCTACACAAATAGGCCATTTGCAGCTCCAGTATCCCATATGTCTGTGTAACACTCTATTCTATTCTCAGTTGTTATAGAGCACACAGCAAGCAACTGTGACCATAGGGATGTACTTTGGTGAGTGTCATTTTGCTCCATGTAGCCAACACAATCCCCTCTCCAGTTCCTCAAAGGCATACCTGGGTGGTGGAGAGAGAGCCAAAGTACTTTCATCAACATCCTCATAACTTGGGATGCAAAGGATCATTGCACAAAACCAGCAAGGATATCTAAAACCTACCAAATCAAACAAACAGGAATCTCAAAGGTATTTTCACCCCCCACTTTTTAAAAATGGTCCTATTTTTATTCAAACAATTTTCTACTGAATTTAAAAATTATTTGGGTTTTCAAAATTTGCATTTTTTAAAAAAAAGGAATTTATTGTAATGTCAAAACTGTAAAAAACCCAATCTTACCATGTTACAAGGTGGCCCCTCAGAAGTAGCAATTAACCCCCCTTCCCCCCCAAAAATACAAAATTAAATGAAAAAAAAAACCAACAAAACATTTGAAGGACAGTCTAATTTTTTTTCATTGAACATTTTCATGGACGTTAAAAATACTCCATAATTATTCTGACTACAAATGAAATGGTTTAATGAAAACTCACATTTTAAAAAAAGCAGCAAATTTTGATTAGTTGTGTTTTATTTATTATTTTAAATGTCAACAATCTCAACTAATAACCCTGCTGTGCTGGGGTAGGGTGGAATAGTCTCTCTTCCCATATAAACTTTAACTTTCTTGTATCATGAACCTGGTCTGGCAAACCAATGCTTAAATCTATGAAACATCCTCTGTGATTCACAAAGCCGCATAACCACAAAGTAGCGTTATTTACAGCTGTAGAACACTGGGCTGTTTATTAAAGCCAAGAGCCGGGGAGAGTTCCATCAATAGCCCTAGCACAGTTTTGGAAGTGCTGATTATATTCAGAGCTTTCAGTTACCTCAGGAACACTGACATATTTGATCATAAAAAGAACAGGAGTACTTGTGGCACCTTAGAGACTAACAAATTTATTAGAGCATAAGCTTTCGTGAGCTACAGCTCACTTCATCAGATGGATAGAATGGAATATACATTAAGAAGATTATATACATACATACATACATACATACATACACACACACACCCAGAAAAGGTGGAAGTTGCCATACAAAGTGTAAGAGGCTAATTCATTAAGATGAGCTATTGTCAGCAATTCAGCAATGTTAGGGGGCTTATTCCTTCACCCACTTACTTCCCTGGTCCTTCTCGCATGAACAGAGAGCAACAATACCCGAAGTCCAAAGGTGCAAACAATTCAATGTTTATTGGGGTGAACTTCCACCAAGCATAATTCCAGTTTCCTTCCTTAGTGTCCCCCTTCCCAGCTCTGACACCACAGAGCCTTACTTGTGTCCCTGTTCCCCTTCCCCCCTTAGCAAAACATGATTCCAATTTCCCCAGCCCCATTTCGCCCCTCACCCATACACTTCCTGATTGACTGCAGACTATATAGTAAAACTTGAGTTCTGCTTAGCTTTACCTTAACCAATCATTTTACTGAAATTTAACTAACAATCCTAACATATTGTAACATGAATATTTAACCAATTATATCCCACCTCCTTAATTAGTTTACACCCAGCAAAAATTAATTATACAGCAGACAGAAACAATCACAGAACCAGACAGAGACCATGCAAATAAATAATAGCAAAGTGGGAACTATAATGACAAAACAATACAGAAGTGAGGATTTCACATCCCAGCTATTGATAAGTGAGTTCTTGCCAGACAGGATGCTATCAAACTAAGTTTCCTTTTACATTTTCTAGGCACTTGCCTTTCTCTGGAGGTGACAGGAATACAATCCTGTCCTCATAATGCCTAACAGCCCAATAGCACCTTATTTCAATGTGACTAGTTTGGAATGTGAGGATATGACTGGTCACTTCCCAGCTTATGGCTGCCTCTGAAGCTTAGCCAAAAGTCTTATACAGTCAGACAGTGATTTTGATTCACTCTTTTATACCTCTATAACTAGCTAAATGATAAGAATACACCTAAATTCTTAAAGACTAGGCCTTTGCAGACAGGCCTGAATATCTATTTCCTAACAAGCGATATTTCAAATGGAGTGTTGACCCTGAAGCCTAATGATAATTTATGTCAACCTTGTTCACTATTTCACTGCTGATGAAAGCACATAAGACGACAAAATCTCATATCATGAAGTTGTGCACAATCTGCTACGAGCAGCACCTCATTTAGTAGCAGAAGTTGATGCAACTTTGGCGCAAAGAAGCTAGTGAGTGCTACATGTTGGTAGAGGACATATTTATTCACAAATGTTCACCAACTCCTCCCCTCCACATTATGCATGTTGGAGCATGTTTTTTTTTCTTCTACATAGTATATTTGATGCACTGACAATAGCAATAAAGCAAAAAGCCAAAGTTACTTCTAAGTTTTCCTCAACAGTTTGGAAGGTCAGCTTGAAAAAATAAATTGTTGTGGTTAAATCTAAATGTCTAGATTGTTTGGTTTTTGTTGTTTGCTTTATTTTTAGTTCAACCTTCAGACTAACTTGAGAAAATCAATTTTAGCAATATAATAAAAATAATAAATAGAAATTTTAGCTGTGTAAAATATCAAGTTCCATACCAAAAATATGGAGAAAACATGTTTCATTCATACTTGCAACAGAAAATTTTGGAAATGTCACAGTAACCTTTTAAGATGGCAATTCCAGCAGAAGAACTCTTGACAAGAACTATGCACAATTATGTCAAAGATATATGAAAACCTTCTGAACATCAGCTTCTCAGAGCAGTGACCTGAGCAGCCTCTGTGTAAATGAGCCTGCAAGACAGGAAAAAAAAAAGGTTTGTTTTTTTTTGTTGTTACCCTTAATTACAGCATCTGAGGAATAGTTCTTATAAAAGCAGTCTTCTGATTCAGAGGACTCAGTTGTGCCTCACTTCATGTGTGTGCTCGGCAGATCCGAAGAGAGAAAGCAAAAGTTTTCCCCCTATTTGCACATCTGTGTATGGGCTGAGTACAATGGCAGTCCTTACATAGCCAAGGACTGCTCCAGGCTAATGTCACTGCTGGCACTCACCTCTCCAAAGAACAAAAGGAAGGGGGAAAGCCTTGGGCTCCACCCTCTCTGCACCAGCTACCTGAACTTAGTTCGTACTGCACCCTCAGCAAGGAGATGCAGCAGACATTCTCCCACAGTGCTCATGTAGTCCTTGTTCCTGTCTCAGGTAATCATTTAAAAGTTGAGGTAGTTCCCTGAAGGGAAGCAAAGTTTTCCCCCTACACTAACTGAAAAATCAAAAGGACTAAGAGGTTGCAGCTTCCTTTGACTTCAGATGGAGCTTTGGCAGCACTTCTCTTCTGAAAGTCAGACCACACCCTGTGAGTTCTGATGGGCATGTGCTTTTCTATCTCAACATTCCCTATCCATGGAGTCCCACGAGGATCCATCCTCTACAACAACTACATTACATATAAAAAAAAATAATCTATACTAAAAGAACATTAGGGTTGCAAAGTCAACCATCCAAAAGTTATGAAAATGCCATAATTACAGCTGTCCATGCAACACTTAATTCAGCTCCCTTGTGTGTACACACTATGATATAGTTTTTCATTATATAATCAGATATTCCATTTTCCACAGGACCCTTGTTTCTCTCAGTATATGGGATGCACCTGCTCTATGGATGAATCAGGGTGGTGTAATCAGAAGGCTGTTTTCTTTGGGACTCTGCAGTGGTTTGAAGGTGTGTACTGTTTGTGGGTATTAGGACAGGTGGGTCTAGTCCCACCCTGACATTGGACCCAGGCCACAATTGAATATGGAGGACCACAAATGAAAGCAAAAGGGACACGAGTGAGGTCAAAGGTTGAAAATCAGGGATCCAGATAAGGACAACTAGGAGAGAACCCCCAACAGTGCTCACTGCTCCTTAAAGGCATCTAAGGAGTCAGTGGACATTGCCCAGAGGAACTCTGCCAAGAAGCAGGATTGGATAAGAGATTATAAACAGGCTCCACAGTCACAGAGCACCCGCCCACTCCATCCACCTTCCTCCTCCAGATATGATGGATGGCCATCTTGGCAGCAAAAAGGAGGAGGTTGACAAAGAGGTCCTCTGACTTTGTGGGGCCACAGATGGGGTGTTCTTCAATGAGGAAGGGCAGAGAGAAGTGCAGCCAGTACCTCAGTAAGGTCACCCAATGAAATTAATAGGCAGCAGCTTTTAAACAAGCAATAGGAAGTACTTCTTCATACAAGACCTCATGTGGAACTCGTTGCTAGGGATAGCATGAAGGCCAAAACTATAATAGTGTTCAATAAATAAATAAAAATAATTAGATAAGTTCATGGAGCATAGGCCTACCAATGGGTATTAGCCAAGATGGTCAGGGATGCAACCCCATGCTCTTGGTGTCTCAGACTCTGACTGCCAGATGCTGGGATTGGATGACAGGGGATGGATCACACAATAATTGCCCTGTTCTGCTCATTCTCTCTGGAACATCTGACATTGACAACTGCCAGAAGACAGGATACGGGGCTAGATGGACCATTGATCTGACCCAATATAGCCATTATTATGTTTTGGAGGAGCTGAAAGAAAGGCTGCAAGCTGATGTATGCCAGGGTCTCCCTCTCACCACAGAAGGGCTGAGTGTTGGAGGAGTTGGTGAACTGCACCAGGTACATGCCCATGCTCACAGTTCAGTGGAGGGACCACCAAATAATATCGTTGGGGAACCATTGAACCAGAATGGACTACAGACTGGCCCATCGGGTTCCCTGACCTCCTCAGGAGACAGCAGATCCCACATGGGTGGGACATGAGTGTGAGGAAGAGGATGGTATAAAGCACGAGTGTGTACATATGTTCCCTGGGTACAATTCAGAAGCAAACCAGCTGGGTGTTGTTCAGTCAACTCAGGTGGCATTTAGGAGTGGCTGTGGAGGCATGCAGGGCAGTGGCCTGATGTCAAGTTCTTGAGGGCCAGTGGTGAGAGATGCATGGGAACCACCCTCCTGCAACACTCTCTCAAGAAAAGCAAGAGAATCAGGTGTCAAGGCTGCCCTCACCTCCTGGAGCACATGAAAGAGGATGGTGAGATAAGGGGAGCAGTTAAAACTCACTACCCTCCATAACATCAATCCTCCACTGAAAATGTCCACCCTCAGATTGTTAGGACTCCCTGCACTCTGTGTTCTCTTAGGCTCCTGTTTTCTCCTGTGCCAGGGTACCAAAACAGCTACAGCCATGAAATACACATTTACATCTACAAGTGGCAAGGAGACTGCACAACTTCATGTTAGATTTGGACTTAGTCAAGGGGATTTATGTATTCATAACCACTAGATCTGATTATTGTAATATACTCTACTTAGGAAAGAAGCTGATGACTGTAAAAAAGTTGGTTCAGAACAAAGCAAACTATCCAGTATACAACAGAGGGTGCCAACAGCACATTACTCAATGTCCTGCTTTCTTCACTGGGTCCCCATGGAATTCAAGCACTTTCAAAGCACTTCATAGGATTGACTCACTATTCATTATAATCTTTCAAGAAATACATTACGCTCAGGAGTGAAACTTGTGTGAAAGGAGATTTTATTTTTATATATATATATATTAGTGACAAAGTTCCTCCTCTATCTTGGTGGGTCTTGGGCTTATTGGCGGATTTGCTCGCCTTGGAGCTTCACGGCAACCCTCAGTTTGGCCGTTTTCGTGAACCCACAGTCCAGGTCAACTCCTCCTGTGTCTGATCAGGAGTTGGGAGGTTTGGGGGGAACCCAGGCCCGCCCTCTACTCCGGGTTCCAGCCCAGGGCCCTGTGGAATGCAGCTGTCTAGAGTGCCTCCTGGAACAGCTGTGCAACAGCTACAACTCCCTGGGCTACTTCCCCCTGGCCTCCTCCCAACACCTTCTTTATCCTCACCATTGGACCTTCCTCCTGATCTCTGATAATGCTTGTACTCCTCAGTCCTCCAACAGTATGCCTTCTCACTCTCAGCTCCTAGTGCCTCTTGCTCCCAGCTCCTTACACAAGCACCACAAACTGAAGTGAGCTCCTTTTTAAACTCAGGTGCCCTGATTAGCCTGCCTTAATTGAGTCTAACAGCTTCTTGATTGGCTGCAGGTGTTCTAATCAGCCTGTCTGTCTTAATTGTCTCCAGAAGGTTCCTGATTGTTCTGGAATCTTCCCTGTTACCTTACCCAGGGAAAAGGGTCTTATTTAACCTGGGGCTAATATATCTGCCTTCTATTACTCTCCTGTAGCCATCTGGCCCGACCCTGTCACTGTATATGTGTACACATATATATACACACACACACACATTTAGAAAGGAAAAAATACACTAAAATAGATGTTACTGTAGAACAGAAGTGAAAGTTATCATCATAAGGCTGTTCAATGACTATGTAAAATGAGTTTAGTAGTTTCAGTCCAGTTTCCAGTAGACAAGTGTTGATATGACAAACCATAAACACAACAATTGACAACCTTGTCAGCACATAAGAGAAAGACTGAATGGGCATGGTGATTGACTGCATTTACCTCTAGGTGTGATTCCTTTAATTTAGTATTGAGGTATCTTGGTTGGGCAGGGCAGGTAACTTCTTGCTGCTGTGGCTGCAATTTCTCTGTGGATAAACAGAGGACATCAGACTCCAGTGCTGACAATCTTACTCCTTAGGGTATTCTGCGCCAAAAAAATTAAAATTCTGCATAACATTTAAAATTCTACAAATTTTATTTGTCAATAAATACATGTGGAGGTTCCAGTGGGAAGCACAGGCCACTGACTGCACAGAGGTAGGAGATCACCCTGAGTCCCCCTCCCCTGGACATGGACTTGGTGGTAAAGTTGCACCTCACTGATACAGTTCGAGGACCAGGACTGTCCCAGAAACACCCTGGGACCCTGCCCCTCCGTTCCAAGCAGAATTTCCCCAGGAGTACAATCTGCCACATTATATAAACACAAAAGTCACAAAACAATTTAAAAGAATAAAAAGGAATATTGTGTGGGCAAGGGACTTGGCATTATACTTTGAATTTGCAAAATGCTTTTAGATTTGTTACTGCAGACATATTCAATACAGTGACACAATGCAACATTTTTATTTACTCTTATATAACAGGCAATTTGGTCTAAGTGGGAGAAGCCCTTAAACCTCACAGGATATTTTTTTTCAGTAATTAGGGTGACAGGACTGGAACAGGGATGTCAAAACAAAGAACACTGGTATCAGACAAAATAAAGATCATCGCTTCCCCAGCTAATGCATATTATTCCATTCATCTAGTCTCAGATTTATGCAAATGAGAAACCCACTTACATAACTTTTACACCATTCAGTTCATGTAAAAACTACTTGGCTAGCAATCCTCTTGGGTACTCTGCTGCACAGGCACAGTGTAATCCACTTGGTGTCTGGGCATTAGGCTCAAGCCTATTTGTACAGCTTTATTCTTTGTTAAACAACATTTTCAATATTGCTTTCTGAAAGGGGTAGTGAATGCCATGCACTAGCTTTGGGTCCAATAAGAGCTATAGTTTAAGCCCCAGGTGAATAGGTGCTGGAACTACAGGTGCTGGGGGTGCTGCTGTAGCCCCTGGCTTGAAGTGTTTTCTATCATATGTAGGGTTTATAGTTTGGTTCAAAGGCTCTCAGCACCCCCACTATACAAATTGTTCCAGCACCACTGCCCAGGTGTGTATAAAACACACTGGTAGAAACTCTCAAACTTAACAAAAGGTGGATTATGAATTATTATTATTTTTCTTTGCTTGGGGACTGTATCTCAGAAACCCCAATGACCTCAAATTGGGATCACTAGCACTACCCTACACCTTCTTGAACATATCAAGTTTCATGGCATTATGAGTAGCCCTGCTAATTTTAGAACACCTAGAAGAGTCATCCTTTAAAAAGAAAGGGTTTCTCAACCTTAACTAGAGGGGAGCTGATGCTGCCCTATAATCAACTGAGGCCTGGTCTACAGTACGCGGTTATTTTGGAATTAGCCGAGTTACTTCTAAGTAAAATTGTGTCCATCCACACAACCAAACAAGTTTTTTTGATTTAAAGGGCTCTTTAACCCGATTTCTGTACTCCATGTTGGCAAGTGGAGCAGAGCTAAAATCGAGATCGCAATTCCGGGTTACAGGTACTGTGGACCCAATTTGATGTTATTGGCTGGGAGCTATCACAGAATGCTTCCTTGTGATCGCTCTGGACAACACTCTCAACTCCGATGCACTAGCAAGGTAGGCAGTAAAAGCCCTGGGAACTTTTGAATTTCCTGTTTGGTCACCATTAGCACAGGTGACCATCAGCACAGTCTACCATCACAAGAGACCATGCAGAGTCTACCATCACAAGAGATCATGCAGTCCCGGATTCGCAGACGAGCTCCAACATGGTCCAAACAGGAGGTACTGGATCTCATTGCATGTTAGGGAGATGAATCTGTTATGGCAGAACTACGTTCCAAAAAAAAGAAATGCAAATACATACGCTAAAGTCTCCAGGGCCATGACAGAAAGAGGCTACTCCAGGGACACAGAGCAGTGTCGTACAAAAATCAAGGAGCTCAGGCAAGCGTACCAAAAAGCCAGGGAGGTGAACGGGTGCTCTGGGTAACAGAGCCATACATGCTGCTTCTACTGTGAGCTGCATGCAATTATGGGGGGTGACGCCACCACTACCCCACCACTGTCTGTGGACACCTGCAAGGGGGGAGTAGCACAGAGGGAGGAGGATGAGTTTTTGGAGGAGGAGGAGGAGGAGGAGAGTGCACAGGGGGCAAAGTGGGGAATCTGTTTCCCCCCCTAGCCAGGAACTATTCTTAACGTGGATCCAACTTCCAAGGCATGCTTCCCGACCATGACCCTGGAGAAGTCACTTCTGGTGAGTGAGAGCTTGATCGGAGCCATGCGGTGGGGGGAAACCAAGCCGCGCTGGGCTGTTTGCATTTAGTTTAAAGGGCTCATCCCTGCTCAGAGCCTCATCGGAGCCATGCGGTGTGTGTGTGTATGGGGGGGATGGAGGGTGTTGTGTGAAGCGATCATCCCAGAGAGCCCACAGGCCCTCCTTTTATATGGCAAACCCACCAGGCATTGCTTGCTATGGGAGAGAGGGCCCGGCAGTTTGAAAGCATTGAAATGAATGCAGAAGAAACAAAACCTTGTGTGCCCCTAGGGCTTACCATGGTTGCCTGCAAGCTGAATTCTGTTGCCTGGCTGCATGTGGTGGCTTACTCACACCGAAGTGGCAGGTACTTCAGTACAAGAGGCAAAATGAGACCTTGTACAGAAAGAACCTGTGCTGTGTACTATGAATTGCCTGTTTCACTGAGAAAGAGTGTCCCCTTTGTTCTCTAAAATGTATCTTTTAAAATACTACCCTCCCTTTTTCTCCTCCTGCAGCAGGTGCAAATGTTTCAACGCGGCCCCTGTCTACTCCATCCCAGAGGCTGGTCCAAATTAGAAGGCGGAAAAAACGAACTCGGGACGACATGTTTGCCGAGCTCATGCAGTCCTCCTGCACTGATAGGGACCAGCTGAATGCATGGAGGCAAACAACTGTGGAGTCGCATAAAGCATTACATGAATATGAAAAGAGGAGGGATGTGTGCGATGACAGCAGGCAGGATGCTATGGTTAAGCTCATGGGGGAGCAAACTGACATGCTCCACTGTATGGTGGATCTAATGCGGGAAAGACAGCAAGACCACAGACTGCTGCTGAAGCCCCTGTATAACCACCCTCCCTCCTTCCCAAGTTCCATAGACTCCTCACCCAGATGCCCAAGAACATGGGGGGAGGGGGAGAGGCTAAGGGGACCCATACAGTCAACCCCAGAGGATTGCACAAGCAGCAGAAAGCTGTCATATCCTAAATTTTTTTTGGTTTCTGGACATGTCCTTCCCTCCTCCTCCTCCACCCCCCAACCCAATACCCCTCTCCCCCATCTAGCTTCTGATTTCTCTCAATGTTTTGTGCAACAAATAATAAAGAACATTTTTAAACAAATGTGACTTTATTTCCTTTCATATTATATATATATATATATATATATATTACACACACACACACACACATATATATAGGTGGTAGGTAACTTTAAGAGAAACAAACACAACTGTCACACCGTACCCTGGCCAGTCATGAAGCTGGCTTTCAAAGCTTCTCTGATGTGCAGCGTGCCCTGCTGCACTCTTCTAATTGCCTTGTTGTCTGGCTGTGCAAAACTGGCCACCAGACGAGTTGCCTCAATCTCCCACCCCACCGTAAATGTCTCCCCCTTACTCTCACAGATATTGTGGGGCACACAACAAGCAGCAATTACAATTGGAATATGGGTTGTGCTGAGATCCAACCGAGTCAGTAAACTGCACCAGCGTGCTTTCAAACGTCCAAATGCACATTCTACCACCATTCTGCACTTGCTCAGCCTATAGTTGAACTGCTTCTTACTACTTTCCAGGGTGCCTGCAGGGTGCCTGTGAACGGCTTCATAAGCCATGCAATTAAGGGGTAGGTTGGGTCCCTGAGGATAACTATAGGCATTTCAACATCCCCAACAGTAATTTTCTGGTCTGGGAAGTAAGTTCCTTCCTGCAGCTGTTCAAACAGACCAGAGTTCCTGAAGATGTGAGCGTCATGCACCTTTCCTGGCCATCCCACGCTGATGTCAGTGAAACATCCCTTGTGATTCACCAGTGCTTGCAGCACCATGGAAAAGTACCCCTTGCGGTTTATGTACTGGCCGCCCCGGTGTTCTGGGGCCAAGATAGGGATATGTGTTCTGTCTATCGCCCTGCTGCAGTTAGGGAACCCCAGCGTATTAAAGCCATCCACAATGGTCTGCACATTTCCCAAAGTCACTACCCTTGAAAGCAGCTGGTCAATGACTGCATTGGCTACTTGAAGCACAGCAGCCCCCACAGTAGATTTGCCCACTCCAAACTGATTCCCGACTGACCGGGCTGTCGGGCATTGCAAGCTTCCACAGGGCTATGGCCACTCGCTTCTCAACTGTGAGGGCTGCTCTCATTTTGGTGTCTTTGCGCTTCAGGGCAGGGAACAGCAAGTCACAAAGTTCCACTAAAGTGGCCCTACACATATGAAAGTTTTTCAGCCACTGGGAATCATCCCATACCTGCAACACTATGTGGTCCTACCAGTCTGTGCTTGTTTCCCAGACCCAGAATCGGCATTCCATGGCATGAACCTGGCCCAACACCACCATGATCTCCCAATCACCACATGCCATGCTTCTAGGAACATCTGTGTCCATGTCCTCATCATTATCGTAATTGCGCTGTCGTCGCTTCTTTGCCTGGTTTTGCAGGTACTGCACATACTGTTGGATAATGCGCGAGGTATTTACAATGATCAGAACTGCAGCGGAGATCTGAGCGGGCTCCATGGCTATGGCACCTTCACAGGTAATCCTGAAAAACGGGCACGAAATGCAAGAGAGCAGAGTTGGCGGTGGAAGCTGTGCTGCTCGGTTCACGGTAGCCAAAAAAAGGCGGGAAATGGTTGCTTTCTGTAGCTGTCATGGAGGTGGGAGCTCAGGACAGACAACATGGAGAAGTTCGGAAGCACGGCAATAGCAGGAGAGCAGAGATGGCGGCAGAAGCTGTGCTGCTCGGTTCACGATGGCCGAGCAGAGTTGGCAGCGGAAGTGTTCGATGAGAAAGAGAAAGAGTAGATAGTAGAGATTACATAGGAAGATGAGAGGAAATGAGAGATGGATTCATAGTAGCAGGAGAGCAGCGGTGCACCGTCTGCTGAAAGCAGTATGGCGTCTGCACGCCAAAAAATGCGAAACGATTGTCTGCCGTAGCTTTCACGAAGGGAGGAGAGACTGACGACACACACCCAGAAACACCCACAATAATGTTTTTGCCCCATCATGCACTGGGAGCTTAACCCAGAATTCCAATGGGCGGCGGGGACTGCGGTAACTCTGGGATAGCTACCCACAGTGCACTGCTCCGACATTCGATGCTAGCCTTGGTACTGTGGACATACTCCGCCGAAATCACACGCTTTAGTGGGGACACAGAAGACTGAATGTATAAAATAGCTTCCGAAAATTCAAATAGAATAAATTTCAAAATAATTTCATGCTGTCGACGTACACTGAAATTACTAGTCTTCTTAAATCACTATCAGCTATTCTTACATTTTAAGCCATTTGTAAAGGAGCAGACTCACCCCTGCGGTGCATCCTGCTGGTCATTGGGGAATTAGCTCTTTCCAACGTGGAGCGCCCTCTGAAGGCTGGTGATCTGCACAGCTCTGGCCCCTGTGCCCCTTTCACTGGGGTTCTGCCCCATCTCAGTACCCCCACACTCTTCCTCTGGGTCTCCCCTTTCTGGGGAACCCCCAACCCACTATCCCTACCTTGCCTCAGTCTGGGCTACTGCCAGTCATCACCAAGCCCCCGCTCCCTGGGGCAGACTGCAGTGTAAAGGCCACTCATCATAGGCAAGGGGGTTCAACCCTGTTGCCTTCCTCTGCCTCCCAGTACCATTATGGGCCTTGGACCAGGCCCTATAGCCTGGGGAGTTGCCAGCCTGGAGCACCCCCGCTCAGTCTGCTCCTTCCCCAGCACTGCACCACTCTCAGTACCCTGTGAGGGAGGCAGACAGGCTCTGCTCTCTCCCAGCCTGGAGAGTGACTTCTTGCGGCTCTGGCTCACAGCCTTTTTATACAGGCCAACTGGGGCCTGATTGGGGCATGGCCCAGCTGTGGCTGCTTTCCCAGTCAGCCATCCCCAGCCACAGCTCTCTCCAGGACTGCTTTTAACCCTTTCTATTTTAGGAGTAGGGTAGTCACCCTGCTACCCCATTTAATGCACAAAACACTGACCTATGCCATTTATTAAATGAAAAACAATTATTTATTTAGAAAGAATATGACATACAGTACTTGTCAGGCAGGAGCATGAAGCACTGTAGTTTTCTCCTAGTGCTTAAACCCGGTGAAATGAATGAGCAGGAATTCAAGCTGCAAGTGGAGTTTAAGTTTAAATTATTCTTTTTACAAAATTATATAAACTGACTAATGAATTCCACTGACTCTTTGTGCAGTGCTGTTGCCATATGAAATATTAAAATATAAATCTGCATGGAGAATAATATAACAATGGAAGGTCATGTTGCATTACTGACTGAGATGGCAGATGGCTTCTTTCATTGCCAGGCTGATCTCATTTCTTTCACGTTAGTGAAGGGTGAACCTCAAACAGTTCAAATGTTTAGTTAAGTTTTGATAAGCACAGAAAAGTGTGAATGATTAAATTTGCAGCTTATCTGAACCTCTTTAGGTCCTAATCATTCAGTTTCTCTGTGCTTTGAAATTCCGCTGCATAAATCAAAGAAAGTAGGGCCCTAAGTCTGGAAAGCAGATTGGAAATATCAAGAGATCTGACTTTCAGGTGATTTCCCATAGTTCCTGTTTTTAGTTGGGTCAGAAATGCCAACAGAACTAGCTCTCTTGTGATAGATATCTCAGTTTAGCATTTCACTCACAAGCCTTAAGCTTTTGGTCTCACCCAAATCCAGGAAGTACAGAGGCAGGCAAACATAAAAATAAACAAACATTTTATTAGGTTCTAATTTTGGTTTCATACCTCAATAATGTCCAGGTTTGGGGTGAAGATTTGAGTTAGTTCTTACTTTTATCCTTAATGAGTTCACCCATCCTGAGAGTCAGATGTTCCCCATTTTGCTTCACAGACTGGAAGTGAGTGGAGGAGAATAGCAAGTGGTGGAAACATCTTAGCAACAAAACAAAAGACCAGATGATCTGTTGACTGTTCAATCTCTTCCTGAGCTTACATCACACAGGTGCAGATCTGCAGCTCTGGGGGAAGAGAGAGAGTATGTCAGGGCAGGAGGAGGACAGAACTGGAAGCAGTTGCTCTGTGGGGTATGCTATCATCAAATCCCAGTGAAATTCCAAAAGGAACTCTGTGGGGTAGTAAACAACACTGGAAACAGCATTGATTTACCTTAGTTGCATCTCCCCGCCCCCACGCAGAACAGGAATGGCACAGGAATGAGGAAGAGATCCTAACTTAAACTCCCCAAGGAATCATACTGCCATACTGCAGGCAGCAGCAGCACAGAGTGGCCGACCCTTTGCGAAGATTCCCTAATATCCATGGCCTCAGAGCTTGCTTTCCTTACAGCTATTCTGTCCCAGAGGATCTTTGGAAGGTCATGACACTTGCTCTCTCCTTTAGGCCAGAAACCAAAGGAGGATGGGAGGAGCATGTAGAATTTCCTTCCTGCCTCCTTCTGGTTGTAGCATGGGAAGTTTGCAATTATAACGATGTGATTAGGAATTGTATTTTATCTCTTTATAAGACTGTAAGAATGGCCATACTGGGCAAGACCAATGGTCCATCTAGCCCAGTGTCCTATTTTCCAACAGTGGCTAGTGCCAGATGCTTCAGAGGGAGTGAACAGAACAGAGCAATTTATCTAGTGATCCATCTGCTGCCATTCAGTCCTAGCTTTTAGCAGTCAGAGGTCTAGGGACACCTAGAACATGGGCTTGCGTCCCTGACCATCTTGGCTAATGGCCATGATGCACATATCCTCCATGAACTTATACAATTCTTTTTAAAAAAAATATTTTGGCCTTCACAACATCCCCGGCAATTAGGTCCATAGGTTGTGTAAAGAAGTACTTCCTTTTGTTTGTTTTAAACCTGCTGCCTATTAATTTAATTGGGGACCCCTGATTCATGTGTTAGGTGAAGGGATAAATAACACATCCCTATTCACTTTCTCCACACCATTCATGACTTTACAGACCTCTATCATATCCCCTTTTAGTCTTCTCTTTTCTAAGCTGAACAGTCCAAGACTTTTTAACCTCTCCTCATACAGAAGCTGTTCCATAGCCCTAATCGCTTTTATTGCCCTTCTCTGTATTTTTAGAATATAAGAGCGGCCACAATTGGCCAGACCAAAGGTCCATCTAGCCCAGTGTCCTGTCTTCCGACAGTGGCCAATGCCAGGTGCCCCAGAGGGAACAAACAGAACAGGTAATCATCAAGTAATCCATCCTCTGTCACCCATTCCCAGCTTCTGGCAAATAGAGGCTAGGGGACACCATCCCTGTCCATCCTCGCTAATAACCATTGATGGACTTATCCTCCATGAACTTATCTAGTTCTTTTTCAAACCCTGCTATAGTCTTGGCCTTCACAACATCCTCTGGCAAGGAGTTCCACAGGTTGACTGTGCGTTGCATGAAAAAAAAATACTTCACTTTGTTTGTTTTAAACCTGCTGTCTATTAATTTTATTTGGTGACCCCTAGTTCTTGTGTTATGAGAAGGATTAAATAGCACTAATTCTAATGTATCTTTTCTGAGATGGGGAAATCAGAACTGCACACAGTACTGAAGGTGTGGGAGTCCCATGGATTTATATAGTGGCATTATGATTTTTCTGTCTCATTATCTATCCCTTTCCTAAGGGTTTCTAACATTCTGTTAGCTTTTTTTGACTGCTGCTGCACTTTGAGCAATGTTTTTAAAAAACTACCCAAACTAACTTCAAGTTCTCTTTCTTTTGCACGTATAGTTGGTATATGTTTTCCAATGTGCATTGCTTTGTATTTATCAACATTGAAATTCATCTGTCATTTTCTTGCTCAATTACCCAGTTTCGTGAGATCCTTTTGTAACCCTTCGTGGTCTGCTTTGGACTTAACTATCTTGAGTAATATTGTATCATCTGCATATTTTACCAGCTCACTGTTTACCCCTTTATCCAGATCATTTATGAATATGTTAAACAGCAATGGTCCCAGCACAAATCTTTAGGGAAACCCCTATTTACCTCTCTCCACTGTGATCCCATATTCCTACCCTTTGTTTGCCATCTTCTCACCACTTACTGATCCATGAGAGGACCTTCCCTCTTACCACATATCTCCTTACCTTGCTTAAGAGCCTTTGGTGAGGCTTTCTGGAAGTCTAAGTACAATATGTTGACTGGATCACCCTCTTCTACACATTTATTGACCCCCTACCCGGCACCCTCAAAGAATTGCTGAAGCATGATTTCCCTTTACAAAAGCTGTATTGACTCCTCTCCAACATATCACGTTCATCTATGTGTCTGATGATTTTATTCCTTTTTATAGTTTCAACCAATTTGCCTAGTACCGAAGTTAGGCTTACAGTCCTGTAATTGCCAGAATCACCTCTGGAACAGTTTTTGAAAGGCAGCATTACATTAGCTATCTCCCATCATCTGGTACAGAGGCTAATTTCAGCAATAGGTTACATGCCACAGTTAGTAGTTCAGCAATTTCATATTTAAGTTCCTTCAGACACTTGGGTGAATACCATCTGGACCTAGGGACTTATTACTATTTAATTTATCAATTAGTTTCAAAGCCTCCTCCATTCACACCTCAATCTGAGAGAGTTCCTCAGATTTGTTACCTAAAAAGACTGACCCAGGTGTGCGACTCTCTCTCACATCCTCTGCATTGAAGAGCAATGAAAAGAATGTGTTACCTAGGGAGGTGGTAGAATCTCCTTCCTTAGAAGTTTTTAAGGTCAGGCTTGACAAAGCCCTGGCTGGGATGATTTAATTGGGGATTGGTCCTGCTTTGAGCAGGGGGGTTGACTAGATGACCTCCTGAGGTCCCTTCCAACCCTGATATTCTATGATTCTATGAATTTGGCTTCTCTGCAACAGCCTTGTCTTCCTTCGGTGTTCCTTTAGCACCTCGATCGTCCAGTGTCCCCACTGATTGTTTTGGCAGGCTTCCTGCTTCCAGGGCTGATGCAACCATTAGGCAAACTAGGCGGTCGCCTAGGGTGCCAAGTGTTTGGGGGCGGCCAAAAGAGCGCTCTGGGGAGGCGGTGCAGCGGAGGTGAGCTGGGGCAGGGGGACGTGTGGAGGGCCGCCTGCAACAAGTAACGGGGGGGAGGGGCAGCGCACAGGAGAGCCGCTCCCCGCCCCAGCTCCCCTCTGTTCCGCCTCCTCCCCTGAGCATGCAGCCTCGCTCTGCTTCTCTCCCTCCCAGGCTTGTGTGCCAAACAGCTGATTGGTGCCGCAAGCCTGGGAGGCGGGAGAAGCGGCAGCGTGCTCGGGGAGGAGGAGGAGGAACAGAGGTGAGCTGGGGTGGGGAGTTGCTGCATGCGGCTCCCCGGGCTGAGGGAGGGGGCGGCAGGGAGCTGCAGCACGGCTCCCCGGGCCGAGGGAGGGGGCAGCAGGGAGTTGCCGCACGGCTCCTGGGCCGAGGGGAGGGAGGAAGGGAGGGGGCGGCGGGGAGCTGCCGAAGGGAGGGCGCCTCAAGGCGAGGGGGGCGGGGAGCTGCTGCAGGGCTGGGGGGAGGGGTGGCGCAAGGTGGAAGTTTTGCCTAGGTCGCAAAACATCCTTGCACCGGCCCTGCCTGCTTCTGATGTACTTAAAAAGATGCTGTTCGTTTTTGTGTATTTTGCTAGTTGCTCTTGAAATTCTGTTTTAGCCTGCCTAATTATATTTTTACACTTTACTTACCAGAGTTTATGTTCTGTTCTATTTTTCTCAGTAGGATTTGACTTCCAGTTTTTAAAGGATGTCTTTTTTGTCTCTATCTGCCTCTTTTACTCTGTTGTTTAGCTATTGGGGAATGGATTTTGGTCCTCTTAATTGTTTTAGTTTGTTTTTCTTTGGGATATACCTATACTTTAAGCCTCTATTATGGTGTTCTTAAATAATTTCCATGCAGCTTGCAGACATTTCTTTCTTGTGACTGTTCCTTTTAATTTCCATTTAGCTAGCCTCCTCATCTTTGCATAGTTGCCCCTTTTGAACTTAAATGCTACTGTGGCAGGCTTCTTTGATATTTCCCCCACCCCTACAAGGATGTTAAATTTAATTACATTCTGGTTGTTATTACCATGCAGCTCAGCTATATTTATCTCCACTATATCAACATGCCACTTTTTAAATAGTGGAAGAAAAGTGCTTTTCCTTTTTTGATCCCCTCAGAATCGATCTCCTTACACAGTCCTGGGCAACTGCAGGGTTTGTTTTTTTATTTGGTTCTTGTGGGGTTTTTTGGTTTTTTTTTTTAAATCTTGGTAGTCCAGTTCACTGAAGAAAAATTGTGCTGGCTACTAGCAAATGATAATGCCATGCCATTTCTATAATATGTGATCATTTTTTTATTAGGATATTGCCAATAATCTGTGATACAATTACCACCTTGCTTCCCACACTTCTAGTAACATCATATTTCAATACACCACATTTGTGTATTTCAATACACCACATTTGTGCCCAGAGTAGAATACATTGATTTTAGATTCTCAAGCCGATCTTGTAACATTTTCCAAAATTTTGATCTCTCATTAAAGCACAGTAAATTCACATTTCCACCTCTGTTTAAGAGAATGAGATTCACGAGTAGAAGTAGCCCAAGAAACATTGCATACAATTTTGTGGCTACCTGAGAGAAAGATAAAAATTGGAATTGAAAGAGCCCTAGAAGATGGCTCTGATGCTTTTGACAAGCAACACAACTTGAAATCATGCTAAATTTAGATTGTCGATTGCTCCCTAGCTAAAATCATTCTACAAATATGACAGCTGTTAAATCCTCCAGATATAAACCCGGGAGTAATTCCAACCAATTAATCCCAATTAAGGAATTTATCCTGCAATTTTATTTTAACGATTTTCAGAAGGAACAATAGATTAGCTCCGGGCAAAATGTGTATCACCATATATGCACTCACCCAAGCACCCTATCTATACTTTAACATTGAGCTTAGTATTTTTTTTTTCTTTGGGGCAACTAACCAGGACTGGATTAAAATGTAAAATGTCTAGACCTTTTAAATGTATTTGGGAAAGGAATGACTCATAGGTACAAGAGAGGCGATTTGCAATACATTACATTGCTATATTTAGAAGCCTAGAGCCACCTTTTGTTTTATGAGCATCTGATCTATCTATTTTAACTTTTCCTTTCCCATAAAAAGGTTTGATCATGTGCTGAATTATTTTAAAATCAGTCAGTGAAATTTAAAGTGAAGCATACTAAGTAATTCAGCTGCAGAACTGCTATCACTTTGACAGTTTGGGTTCAACCCCACAATGAGAGCACTAATTTGCTCCACATGAGTGGTTGGACTACTAGAATGATACTGTCTTTAACTATATTTTTAGTCCTTTGTTTAATAATATACCTAAACACTTCATGGCCTCTGGTAGATATAAGAAATTTTATTTATGTAGTAAGGTATTAGGGAAGAATTGGGACAAGGGGAGTGCTTCATTTTTTTTTTTTTTTTTTTTTTTTTTTTGGTAAATGTATGTTTCAATAAAACTTAATTAAAAAGTTACATCAAATAATCTGTTGATTTTTCTGAGTTAGTTAGCACTAAAATGCCTAATGTTCCACTCCTTACATTGTTACTCCCGCAATTCTACAAGAGGCTCCAAGACTATTATAAATAATAATGGTGACAATATTCTGCCAGGTCCACACTGGGCCTGGGCAAGATCTGAAACTGAGACCCTGCCATCCTTCCAAAAAAATTCCTGATGAGGGAAGGTACTGGAAGGGCTGAGGTTAGAGAGTGGGCCTATCATGCACTAACCCTACAGTGGTGGTTTCTGTCCCACGGGGTGGCCCTTGCTCTGGACATTGAAATCTGGTGCATGGGGTCATAGCACCACTTATGTTTGACCTGATTGCCTCTCCATCATAAGAGAGGGACAGACAGGTCAAATCTGAGTGAGTGGCATTGAGACCTGGTGCACAGGGTCGCAACACCACTCACTCAAATTTGGTCTGACCACCCCTCCATCCTGATGGAGGACCAGCTGGGACAAACCTTAGTGGCATTGCAATCCCATGCACTAAGTCATAAATCCACTCAGTCTCGGGTGTGGGGGAGGCTCTCAAATGGGGGACTCAGGGCAAACTGCCCGTTTCCTCTCCCACCGCCAGGATGCACTGTACGCTGCTCTCTCTAATAACTCTGCCAGGTTTAAAATATTGAGACATGCTCCAATTACAAGTGTCCCAGAACTGCCTACATTCATTTTACAGGCAAACCTTACCACAGTCGTTCTCCACCTTCGTTACTTTGAGACAATGAATTCTGTACCATGGGCTACCTAGAAAACCACTCGGAAGAATCAGTTAGTGCAAAATGTTACTGACCATATTGTATCTATGAAAGACTACAGTAAGGATGTTTGACCTTGCTGAAACCTAGTCACTTTTATAGCAACACAAAATAAACCTTTTGTTCTGGCTTTCCACTGACTGGAAAAGGCCTTGGAATGTCCCAAGTGTCTAATGGATGCTCTCAGACCTCATGGCTGCTGTTCAGGGAAACTAGATAAATTGCTGCAGAAGGCTGCGAAATATAGGCTTCCTATGAGAGAAAGATGCTATCTGGTATCGTTCTAACCTTTATAAAGTGCCTTTGAAAAATATGGGAATGAATACCTTATTAAGTCAATTAAGTTTCTCCTTTCATAATGTCTATTTTATAAATTGATATAATGACTGATCAACATGTCTGCTCTCACTGGGCAGAATAAAGATCAAGACAATTAAAAAAGGATGATTTGTTATATAAAACTCAGATTAAGAAGCTTCTAGTTGGAAAAAAGTTCTTAAAAGTCCTCAAGGTAGATAAAAGATTATTAGGTATTTTTCCCAAAGTACGATGAAGGAGTTGAAGATTATTACTGTAATTATGAGCTTCCTAGGGCAATGTGTCACACTCAATGTCATTGTACACCATCCAAATAGGTAAAATTATTATTGTAAGTGGGGTGATTAGCACTTTTTGTTTTTCTAATCTTAATATATTTATATTAAATCAAAAACATACAAATAATGAATGTTAATCATTGGACATTTGAGGTGTTAGCATAAAAACCAGTGGACAAGGCAACCTCAACGGTGCAAATATATGCCATATACTTATTGGGCAAGCATCTAGGAGCTTCCACTGACATTAAAGTGAGTTGCACCTATGGAAAGAAAGAAGACTATATATTGTCATGACAGAAGGTCACTACATTCATCCAATTGTGGAGGGCTTATGCAAAGCCCTTGGAACCACTTATGCACTATGGTGGGGTTATTGGGAGAAGAGGAGATTTTAGGAAAAATGACATTATTTGCTAAACATTTCAAGATCAACTTTACCCTCAGTTACATGTATGCAACTCTCATTGGGCCAGAATCTGATCTCATTTTCACCTGGGTAAATTTAAAGTAATTTCATTGGTTTCCGTGCAATTGCCCTGGATTTGCATAGGTGCAACTGAAATCTAGATCTGGTCCACTGATTTCAGTGGGCATGGCAGGTAAATAGCTGAGAGTAGAACTTGCCCTTCGTGGTATACTTTTTGTACTGTAACTGAGTAAGAGACAGATTAAAATGGTCTACATATTGTTATGTTCATGGCATAAAAACGGAGAAGTTAGATAAAAACATAAAATGCTTTTTCAGGAAGATTGCAATGTAACACTATTGTATGTCTTAAAATCCAGAACTCTGACACACAGGAATAAAAAACCAAGAGAGAAAAAACAGGCTGCTCTCTAAGGCAGAAGAGATACAACTCACTACACCTTGACCTAGGCTGAATCTTTGCAGAGTGAGTGCTGCCAGTTAAAGGCAGATGACATGCTTCCCTACAGAGCAAGCAGCACCAGGAAAAACCCTGGTCTAAAGTAATAGCTTACAATGTTAATACAGATTTCAGTGCACCACACCTATAATAAGAGTTCTCTCTAAATAAAAGCCTTTTGTCCCACATGAAAGGTCATTTAATACCAAGTTGTTGACCAGCAGATGTAATGTCCCTTGAATTGCTTCCTTGCTTTTCATGACAAACAAGAAAGCGTGTGGGCTCTGACTTATACCAGCTGCTATGCAAACTGTCTTGAGCAAGTGTTGAGTACCCGTAAACTGTATTGCTTTTTTCTACTGTTCATTAATGATGTTTTGGCTCATAACTGAACTGATGTGATCATATGTAAGGAGGATTACCTGCAGAACTGGCACTTGTATAATGCAAACTGCCAGTTTCAAAAATATTTTGCTGGACCCTAGTGCAAGTCTGACTAACTTGTGAGTGAGCATAATTACATCCACACAGATGGGCAAGAACTCAAGTGACTAAGAGGCCACATGTGCACCTCTGTTATGGTTTTCTTCAGAGCCATATTCCCAATCAGAAGTGTCAGGCTGTCTACTGATTCCAAGTATCATTGATAATGCATGTGGCACTGGTTATCCAAATCCAGACTGGATTCAAATTCTAACATACAAAAACAACAAATACTGTAGCCAAGTACTGTAAATTGAGTGATGTGTTGGGGATAGACCTGTGGGAGTTTCTACATTCCACACCCACTTTTGTATAGTATGAGTTCCCTAAAAAAAAATTGCCTTTCTTGCCATTTTTTTTTAAGTTGAATAACAGTCAACTTCCATGTGCACATATGAAAAATATCTAATATCAGAATCAGGTTAACTGCAAGGTCAGAAATACAACCTAAGCCTCCTACCTTAGTTGTACTTGGCCGTAGCCCAGGCCACCCATAATACTAGTGTCTCCCATAAAGAAAAATGACAGGGATGACAATGGGACACTACATTTAATTAATGTTTCCCTCTAAGAAAGGGATGGACACACTCAAATGTGGTAAGAAAGAAAACCTTACAGTGATATAATTGAATAAATGGAATGAACAAAAGAGAGAGTAAGATAGTTACCAGTAACAAGAAACTGCAGTAATAGCGTGGTGAGACACCAAAACAGAGGGACATCTGATACTCAATTTATTAAGCAATAACCTCAGTTGGAGATTAGCAGAGCCTGCTTCTGAGGCCTTGTCTACACTACGGGGAAAATTTGATCTACGCTACACAATTTGAGTTACATGAATAGCGTAACTGAAATCGACATATCTTAGATCTACTTACCGCAGGGTCCACACTAGGCGAAGTCGATGGGAGACACTCTCCTATCGACTCCCCCTACTCTTCTCAATCCAGTGGCGTACAGGAGTCGGCGGGAAAGCGATCTGCGGTCAATTTAGTGGGTCTTCACTAGACCCGCTAAATCAACTGCCAAAGCATGAATCGCCTCTCATCCATTCCCTGGTAAGTGTAGACATGCCCTGAGAAACAAAGGAAACTTACTTCAGGAGATAGCATTTTTGGCACCTGTGACAAATAGCAGCCCAGTGGATGGAAATGCTGCCGTGTTTTATATCTACAGCCTGTTACCTGCCCTCCTCACTCCTCTCTAATTATAAGCAAGAGAGATATATATAGACAGAATCTGAGAACCAGCTACGATTCAACCAACTAGGGACAAGTAGAAGCTATGAGGCAGTAGAAAGGAATGAAAATCAGGCCAGGACACTCTCTCTCTTTTCTCCCCCTTCCAAAGTTTCATCCACTATTGGTACAGCAAACAGTTGCCCTGATTGAGGTACAATATTTGTGGAGGAAACAGACGCAGCACATAGCTCATTTAAACAAATTCAGATAGCTTTGGGGAGAAGCTGCTGATACCTCCCCCTTTCTTTAAGCGATTAACCCTCCAGTGCATTCAGAGAAAATTTAATGCTCTGGAAATGAGACAAGGTAGCTGCTTTCCGACAGAGGAGCTCTTCAGTCATAAAAACTGGACTTGCTGTATCAAAGGTCAGCAGAACAATAATTTTCAAATGGGTTTCCCAGTGGAGTCAAAGTATATTTATAACCTAATAGTCTTTCAATGGCTTCTAGTAGCTACAAATCTGAAGATGGATTGATTACATACGCTCAGACTTAGACAGTGTAAACCAACACAGAATTTTCACAGTTCTTTCACAACAAAGTTTGGCAGTATAGTATAGTTTGCATACACACTCAGATGACTGAGGGCCAGATGTTCAAAGGAATTTAGGTGCCTGAAAATACAGATAATTAGTTACCTGGCAGGATTTTCATAAGTTCCTAATCAACTTAGGCACTTCATTCTCATTGCAATCAATAGGAGTAAGGCATCTAACCTGCTTGGATGCATTTGTAAATCCCACTTGGCATCCAACTGCATCTTTAGGCCACTGAATACCTTTGAAAATCTGGCTGGGAGTTTGCATTTAATTCCTTATCCCAATTAACCCTTATCCCCCCCAAAAAATGGGCTATAATCTTTATGAGACTAGATTTTCTCATGAGTTTTCTGGGACTTTCTGCTGCCACTTGGATCAGAAACAACAGGGGAATCACTATCCCTACCCATTATTTTGGCACGTCTTCTGCCTTTGGTCTCAGCCAGAACCAGGTAGTTTAGAGAGTCTCACAGAAATAAAGAATAGTTAGGAAAAATGTTAAAACGGAGCTTTTCTAAACCTCAGACTTTATGACTTGAAGTACTTCCTGGTACAATATTATTCCACAGTAGACAGTGTACCTTATTTTTTGTGCTAAAAAATAAATCCATTTGAACCTGCAGGAACTTTAAACTTTAAGGGGAATGTTCATGACAATCAACTGAGCCGAAAGAGATCAGATTTAAAATCTCTCTAGTGTTACTAATAGAGGCAGTCAGAAAGTGCTGAATTAATTGTTCATGTGTCTGATCAAGGAGACTTCAGCTGCTTTTAACACCTTCCCACTTACAGATGAAGTAAAGGATAAACTGTATATATGTTATGACATCTAAGCAGTATGGCAAGTCTCAAAAATAGATATAACAATTCAAAATCAAAAGTTACAACCCATTCACACAGGAGTACTGAAATTACAGACCAGCATGCAAGGAAATAAGATTGTTGATGCAGACATGTGGACAGACAGAGAATTACATAGAAATCACTTACCAAAGTCAGAATTTATAATAATCAGATGGCATCCAAGATAATCAGATGGCATCCAAGATAGATTTTAAGATACTTGGTTGAGCAACATGAATGTTAAGCCGTTACAATAATTAAAATTTAAATGCAAAAACATCTGAGTAAAAGAACAACCTAGACTAGCATACAGTGAAATATAAAAACAATGAGTCTCAGACTACTGATAGGACACAAACTTCCAGTAAGAAATATGTAAGACCAAAAAAGTATATGAACTAGACTGGATGAACTGTGCTACAGTTTTGTCACAGAAATTGTGAATTTGAATGTGGTCCATGAAACCAAGCGGTGCTGTGATCTGGCGTAGGGGGTTACATTGCCACTCAAGTTTGGCTTGTCCACCCCTCTATCTCCATCTATGGAGGGACGGACAGGCCAAACCTGAGTGGCACTGCAACCATGTGCACCAGCCCACAATGTCCTATGGGACAGGAGGGAATGGGAGGCAGACCCAGTCCCATGGGACTGGAGCCGCTGCTCCGCAGTGAGTGTGGGGTGGGTATGAGGCGGGCTTGCTCTCCTACTCCTCTCCCCTACTCAGGGCCTCACCTTTCTTAGCACCTCCTGGCCTTTCCATGACTCATCATTCTTTTCCTGAATCTCTGCCTTGAAATTTACTAACAATTTCTGTGCCAAAATCATAGCCTCAACCATGTGAGACAGGACACATTTTTTGGATCATTAATCTGTACATAAAAGAAATAAGCCCCAAAAGACAGTCCCTTCTAGTTTGGCAGTGAAAAATCTCATTTCCACATACAAGAAAAAGTAGCAGAAGTTAAATCTAGTCACAGATCTTTAAAATATCCTTTAAGCCCTGTCCACACATAGTTTTTTACCATGCTTTTAAAAACAATTTTTAAAGGCAATTTCAGCGAATAGAGTCATTCCATCTGTGTGAATAGCATAATTCCTTCTGAGGTTCCAATTACAGCACAGTACCCCCACTCATCTCTTAGGTGCAGGCCATGTCTTAAAGCCACAATCTCGCCCCTTATAGCCAATGAAGATTTAAGAATAGCCAAAAGATTATTTTATGGATAAGTACCTTCAGTTCCTCAGTTAGACCCCAAACCCTGAAGATTAGCATCTTCTGAGGATTTTCTAAAATGTTCACCTCACTATGAAAAAAATATCCTGAATTAATGCAGCCAAAAGGATTCCCTGCTTCTGACTGATGCACATTAGATTAGTGAAAATTCATTTTAATTTCCTTTTTAAATGCATCCAATCTTTTTTTGCCATTTGAGATTCTAGTTTAGTTTCCAAATCCTTAACTGCTTGAAGCTAAGTGTGCTGGAGTGTAATTATATCAAGCTATTCTTTGAAACCATATCTAAAGATACAGGATGTGATTCTGCTCCTTCATACGCTAGTGTAAAACAGGATTAACTCCACTGAAATTAAGAAATGCTAGTGTAAAACTGGTGTGACAGAAAAGTCACACCCTTTGAGCTTTTCGTTAATAGACTATTTATCACATGTACTGTTCCCCTGATTTTTTTTCTTTCCAGAACTTTCTATTCAAACAGTTATTTCAAATGATCTTGAATTGCTCAATGCTTCTTGGCCATAAAAATATCACATCTAAACAACGAAAATAGTAGGTACTCAGCAAAAAGAGTTTTGCTTTTTTATTCTTTTATAAAGTTATTTACAGGTATATTACACAGGAAAATACACATGTAACATGGGCAGATATCTACTTAAAGTAGCATGGATCACATATTATATAAAGATTATGTTTACAAAGCATTAATAAGTGATTAATAACTGCCTTAAGGATAATTAAGACATGAGTAGTATATATATGTTACATATATTTATAAGCATATCAGTAGAAGCTGTTACAGATGGTTTCAGGCCATGGTTAAAAGCAACATAATGATCTATTAGACTCTATAACAATTCATTATCCATTCATTAAACCATATATTAATCATTTATTAACTTGTTTATGAGCTATTTTAAAATATACACTTAATATAAAGTGTGACTGCAGCATGCATATATCTAGAAATCTAAGATAATATTTACTCAGCTGTAGGCTGCTTTGGAAATTTTGGCCATGGGATTTTTGGTTTGAGATTATTATAAACAACATGAACACACTTGAGGCACGGACACACACACACACAAACCAAAAAGGATTTTTCCACATACAAATTTAAACAGGTGTTTGATGCAGCCTTGTTACAAACAAGTAACAATATATTGGTATTTATTGGAAACTTTACTGTACATAAAGTTAAACCTAGGACTTTAGTGAAACAATTCTGGATCCTTGCTTAAAACTATAAGATGACAATTGTTAAACAAAAGAACAATACACTGATATAGTGGATGTATTTTCTGAGAAAATATTTTCAATGGCCTGAAAATGCAGTACCCAGAAATGCTGTTTACATGTAAGATGCAGTTGACAAAAGACCTGACTTTGTAAAGGTAACAACATGAATTAGGGACAGCTAAAAAGAAAGTAACATACATGGTTAGAGTACAATGTTTTCAAAGAGGAGTTTACTGAATGTGATGGATTATCATTTAAGAGAAAGAATGCAGTGTCATCTACTATAAGAAATGAAATGCTGCAAATTCTATTAAAAAGTGCCCAGTGGAGAATAGAGGGAGAAAACCCCAAAACACTAACACAGTGAGAAACAGAGAGACATTATTCTTTTGATCAGAAATGCCAGTTCAAATGGTGTTTTGAAGTGTCTGCAAGTTCACTGAAACAGAAACAGCAACCAAAAGGAACTTTCAATTAGTCATGAGCCAACTGATAGCAATTGGAGGACTGCGACAATGGAGTTGTTTCACTTTAAGGATATACTATAGCAGATTACTATTCAATTTATTGTGCAAACTGCCAATTCTAAAGTACTAAAAGCATAACAGTTGTGAACAACATGTATTCTACTTATGGCAGAGCGGGATGGCCACTAGAGTGAATCCTGAGACACAATTGTCAAAAAGGACTATACAGGAGGGCAGCAAACCTGGAATCTCTCTTGAAAAAAACGTGCTGAAATTATCCTGATCCTGAGATACCATGTTAACTCACTTTATCCATTTATCCATACTTTATTTCACTTAAACAGTGCAATGTGCTATCTAAGCAACTAAGTGATGGCAATCATTCAGCTGCCATGAAATACAGGTAAATATTAGGTGCTAGAATATAGCATTTATGCCACAAGCCTGACTATGGGGTGATGCAGAACTGCTCTGTCACAGCATAAGTAATAGAAAGATATTGCCTTGGGCAGGCATGACATCTCCTGGAGCCGCTCCATGCACATGTCCCCCAACGAGTTGGCCCTACTCCCCTAGCCAGTGGAGAAGTTAGGTGAGAGTCATGGCCCTACCTCCTCCTCCTCCCTCTGCTATTTGGCATTCTGTTCCCGCTAAAGAAAGGGCAGCAGTAAGCAGTGCCTGAACACACAGGGACTGCTACTGTGAGTGGCTCTTGTGCAGCCACACAAGATGGGCAGGGAGGAGAAGCTTCTCACCTGCTCCCCCGCAAGAGCCATCACAATCCAGCCCTAGCTCTTGAGTGAGAAGCTAATGGGTTACATTTCTTTTTAAATCCATAAACTCAAGATCAGTGGTCTGGCCATGGCTACAGTTGCCGTTTCCTCATTTTCTCAATTGATATATTTCCATTGTGAACATGCTCTTGAAAGAGGCTGTAATTGCTATGTGACAAACTGGTGTTCTTTAGTAATATACAGCAATACCCCTTGACTAGTTTGATATGCCATTTGGCACTTTGCACATTTAAAGTTGCTTTCATCTCTCAAACTCCTTTTTCCTCCTTATATTGAAGTGTGGACTGAAACCTTGTCAAAACAGACAAAACTGTTATATACAGAGTGCATAAATCATTATTCTGATGGGATTTTAGCATTTCCATCCTCGTCAAGCTGGTTTAATTAAACATCATTCACACCTATGACAAGTACAACTGAGTGATATGTTGCTAGGCTTTGCCAAAATATTAATTGAGATCTCATTCAACTAAATGTTAGGGCAGTTATCTGTTGTTTGGCATATTATTAAAGTTTCACGTGCTTTTCTTCTTAAACATAGACAAGTATACTTCTAACCCCATATTAGGGCAGTTCACATTAACGTACATTATTCTACTATAAATAAATACACATCTGCATAAGTCCACCTTTCTTCTTTTTTCATTTCCATGTATGATAGTGAAACTGAACCAGCACATACCATTACACCATTTTTAACCCTTTTGTCACTGTGAATTGGATTCCAAAATTCCATGACACAGAGAATTACAGCTGCTTTTTCAGATTGCAGTATAAAATTCTCAGCATCAGTCTCTCTATTTCCGATTAAACTATTTCATTTATCAAAAAAAGTATTAATTTATTGAAATATTTATCCCATTCTATAGCATATATTTACTTGTTTATTCATTGTATTGCACAGCAAGTTACACACAATTCCTATGGCCATTCTTTCCCTTCATTAACTGTAAAAAAATTCAGCTCTAGAGGCAGTGATTAATTTTAAATTAAAATGTGATCCTCTTCTGTTTTTTCTGAAGTCAGGCATGAATACTGTTGAAGTCTGGTCCTCTGTCCCCTACCCCATTTAAACTGAGTCTGAGGAATGTGGTAAAGACACAGTAAGGTAAGTTTTATACTGTATATATTTTCTTGAGTAAAAATAATTTATATTCAAATCTAAGCTCAGTTACAGTGCACATAAAGTAAATTGGAGTCACTCTGTGCATCTGAAGAAGTGGGTTTTTTTACCTGCAAAAGCTTATGCCCAAATAAATCTGTTAGTCTTTAAGGGGCCACCAGACTTCTCGTTCTTTCTATGGATACAGACTAACACGGCTACTCCTCTGATATAAAGTAAATTGTTGGCCCATAGCTCAAAATTATTTCATTAACGTGATACTGGAAGTAACACACCAAAAATAATAAATAATAATCAACTAAACAAACAAGGGCCAAAGGGTCATATGCTGACTAAATGATTTATTAGATACTTCTTAGAGACAAAAAACTAAAAAAAAAAAAAAAGATGGGAAATTACTGTTAATATTAATAGCAAAATAAAGAGGAAAAGAAAAGGTTAATCAGCAAATCACTTCAACATTCAAACACATAAGCTCACTTTAGGCTCAACTCTGCATTTCTAGAGCACCCAGAACTCTACTATACTCAATGGGAGATTGGAGATGTGCAAATATTATTATTATAATTAATTATGTTTGTTATGGTAGTACCTAAGGACCAACCAAGAATGGGGCCCTGTTGTGCTTGGCACTGCACAAACACAGAGTAGCTGACAGTCCCTGTTCCAAAGAGGTTTCAAACAACAGTAGTTCAAAGCGCACTAAGGAACTTTTAGTACATGCTAGCAGGATCCACAGGGTGACCTAGTGTGCAGCAAGCTAGAGCAGTGTACATTGACACCCCAATTTACCGTGCACCAACTCTTTGTATACACAAGTACTAAGGAAGAGGCTGTGCAGGAGGAAGAGGGTTGGAGTAAACAGCCAATGAGCACAGAGCAAAGATAAGTCCAGTCAAAACTGTAGAAAGTTCTCTGAATGTCCGAAGCAGCTTCCGCAGTTGCTACTACGGGCTGTGTTCTCTGGCTGATTCCTTTCTGCAGTTTTCCCCAAGGTCACACTTGGGGGAGATTCCCTACATGCACAGATAATCTTGCTGAAAAGTAAGGTCCTTTTTGGAAAAGGCAATGGGATATTTTACACATGTACACATATTTAAGAAATCTTATGAACTCTGAGGATATTTTAATATTTAACTCCCTGTAAAATTTTATTTTCAAATTTTTAATTTTCTTTAACAATATTATTTCTTGGTATATAGGTAAATATTTAACAGACATATGTCTATTAATCAGTAAATCTATGAGTGAGTGCTGCAAATCATCCAGCAAAAAAGGTCCATACAATTTCTAGGCAGATGATCATCTCTGACCCTCCAGATATGTGCACATATGCTGAAGTTTACTACAATGAGAAGTTTACAGAAGTAAAATTAAGCATGCATACAAGAGTTTGCAGGGTAAGAGCCTACATAATCATAGGGTGTGCATTAACTAACAAAAATATTTCAGGATTAATTTTAGATTTTTTTGTATTTGTACTTTATTTTCTGTATCTGTCCACTTGAAATAACAACACTCCTTTCATAACACCAGTCCAACTGTATAGATCTATGTAGACATGGGAAAAAAAACATAACTAATACAATTTATAAACTTCTAAAAACATTTTGAATAGCTTTTCCATCTCTAACAATGCTACCATTTCAGAGTCTGATATTTTGAATTTTCCAAGGCTAGAAGAAGCAAAAGCTTGTCTTGTTGGAAAGCTGGGACTTGCGAGACATCAGAATTCATGCCCTTCAGTGGTGCAGAACGGCACACTGCAACTCCAAGGCCATGGGCCAAAGCTATCATAATTTGGGGGGTGAAGTTCCATACATGGGAGTGAAAAAAAGAAACTTTTTTGGCCATACTCCTCCTTTCCCCACTCCCAATTTTTAAATGGTGGATATTTGAAGCTGATGAGAGATTTTTCAGTGTTAGTATAAATTCCAGTGGAGATGGATTAGTGGACAGAGTGCAGGTGAGAGAGTTAGTTTTGCATAATAAATGCAATTCAACACGAGTTTTCAATTTATCACACTGAAGTCACTAGCATAACTGTGGTATGTAGATATTTATAATAACTACAGTATTCATCTGTACACACACTTGTTTTTTTCTGGTTGGATTTTTGTGGGCTTTTTTAACTACTTTCACACTGTATAAAAATGTCCTTTTTGCTATATTTATTAAACAACATTTCCTTTTTTATTATAACATTAAAGTAGATGTACTGTATACACAAAAGCCATTACTGCTGTATATAAGGCTGATGTTCATTTTTACACACTTTTATTAATATTAAAATAGTTTAATGGTTACAGCTGTATTAATAAGATATATAGACAATCTTTCTAATGGTTACTGCAATATTAATAAGATATATACAGCACTTTTTAATGGTTATTGTTATTTTAATAAGATGGATAGAACATTTATATAAGATGTAAGAGTATTAAATGCTTAACTTGATCACAGAACAAGCTGTTAGAACGCACACTGTAAGACACAATAGTGAGACGTATAAAGCAGAGTACTACAGTGATTTCACAAATGCTGAAGTTATATATGTACTATGAACACCCATTGGGTACTATTTTTAAAATATTTCATTTAGGAAACCACTATTTTAAAGTATAATTTAGCTAAGCAATAAAATTCCTTGAAATCAAGCTTCACTGCTAGGGTGCAATATGCCTTGAGCATAAAAGGAACCCAGAAATCCCCCAAAGATACCACTGGGAAATTATGAATGGGGAAATAATAGAAAACAAATCAACAACATAAAAACCAGCTGAAGTCTAGTATACAGTCAAGCTACTGAAGTAAAGGGATCTATTTTGAAATTCATGCTCTCACTGATCTAAAGTGTATGACTTGAATAGCGTGGCAGAACTTTCAGCTCCCAACTCTTCATGACTGAAATGTGTGACAAAGATTTTAAGTGCAGTACACAACAGAACTACCGAGAAAGCTATTATTGTTATGTATTACTTGTATTGTGGCAGTGCTAAGAGGCCCCAGGCACACAGTCCCTGCACTAATGCTTATAATGTAAGATGAGACACAAAAGGTGAATGCAAACAGATCATGTAGAAATTATGTAAGATTCATATCTTAACACAAAACATGGTTTCTATAAATGCTTATTCTTAATTTTGCGTGTTTATCTCAGAATTACTTGTCTGTCTAAAATAGCCAGTGTCCCAAAGGCTTACACTCTAAACAGACAAGCAGAAAAAGGGTATAATATTACATTATCCCCATTTAACAAATGAAAAAGGAGATACAGAAAGATCAAGGCCTAGATTTTTAAAGGTATTTAGGCACTGTCCCAGTCAGCACCACATGGCTGAACTCCTTCAGTGACCCATTGCTTAGCAGAACTTTAAAGCTGGAGCAAGTGCCAGTTAAGTAGCAATTTCCGCATTCACTCATGGGGACTGTGTAAGTGCCTATATGTGGGATTTTTAAAAGCCAGGATGAGTGCCACTGTGCCTAAATGGACATTTTACCCAGGCACAGCAACTTGCACACCGCAACCTGGCCAGCCCCTACAAACAGCTCTCTCTCTGAAACAACAGCTCCACATACCATAAAGAGCTTTAACTTTTGCAGCCATTACATTTTACAGGGACATTTCCACTACTTACTGCAATGTTGGATGAGAGAACAAGGTTTTATTCCCCAATACCCATTCCTGCTCAGCTATCCTACAACCTATCTCTGTCTAACTGAAATTTTTCTACCAACTCACGTTTCTGGCTGGCTGGCTCATGCTCAATCGCTATTTCATGCTCACCTGACATTTATTTCCACTGCCACCTTTTGCCTTTTGAGCACGGCTTTTTTGCTGTTACTTATCAGATGTGGTCTATGCCAGCTGCTAGAGACTGTGGGACTGTTTTTAATCCCACTTCCGTCCTGCTCCACAATACCCACTCCTACCCCCTTCCACATTGTTTCTTGCATTTTTACTCCACTCCCACTCACTACAACCTTAGATCCCACAAGAGAAACAGATTTCCCTCATGTTGCTTAAAGAAAGAAAGAAAGAAAGAAAGAAAGAAAAAGGTTGGTTAGTATATTATATGAATGGAATTTGAACTTAATTTTTACCACTAAAAGAATACAACAAATCATGCTTAAACCTTGCAAAAATACTTTAACTCCTGTTGACATAGACATCAAATTTCTTTCTTCCCCTCACTTAAATTTAAGTATTAAAACCTTTATTATTATTTTTAAAGTATTTTCCCACAGATTACCGCAGTCTGTTTTCTTTTTCTTTTTTGCCCACACAATCCCACCCACAACAAAGTACTTTTTACCCATACCCACTATTGTGGTAGCGAGTCCTGTGGGACCCACAGGATCCCAGTTCCTCTGCAGGGCTCGACCAAATCCCATGTGTTAAGCTTGATGTAAGCAGGTCTATGTGATGGCCCCGGACAGCATGTTAGGGGATGCCTCCACCTGGTTTAAAAATGCCACTTAGTTGCTTAGGCACCTCCATATCAACAAGAGGGCGAGGAGGTGGCAGAGGTAATTGTGTAGAAGCACTGCTAGGTAAGTCTGTGACTGTCTGTAGTTATGAGCCCCATTTCTCAAGGCTATGGTCCTGGGGTAGCAGCAGAGCTTGGGATGCTGAGGTTTAGACATTTGTCATTAATGGGCAGGAAAGTAGGTGCCTACGGGGACTTAGGCACCAGCCAGGTGGCAGTTTTAAAAGAACCAGTGGTGGACTTAGGCACCTATCTGCCTCTTTAGGTGCCTAAATACCTTTACAAATCCAAACAGTAGTGACTTTCCTAAGAAGACACAGGAAGCCTGTGATAGAGCTGGGAATAAAACCCAGAGAGCATGGGTGCCAGTGAAGTCTCTTACAAGGCAATGCCTTTTTACCTGTGTAAATCTGGAGTAACGCTACTGACTTCAATATGATTATTATGGATTTAATCCAGAGTTATGCAGGACAGAATTGGCTCCATGTGAAGAAACGTGCTTGTCACAGAATTGTGCCAGACCACATATCATCATCTGAATCTAAAACTAATAGCCCACGAACATGGTAAGTCTATTTCTCTTTCTCTTCTAATCTTTAGTTTCTTTCCCAGTGACACTCAAACTGCTTCCTTCAATGCTCTCCGAAATAGAGTAGCTCAGTCGGTTATAGCCAGATATCACTAATGTAGTCTTTCCTCCACAGAGGGGACTACAAATATAAAAACCTCTGACATCAGATTTTCAGCTCTTCCAGAGGAAGGGAAGGAGCAGAGAGAAAGAGAGGAAAAGAAAACATGAGGAATATAGAGCAAAACAAGGTCTAAAACTCTCAGTGGCAAGTCATCAGCTGATCTCTGAATTATCACAGTTCCATTGTGGAGCTATGACAATTCAAACCCAGTTTAGGATCGGCCCTCAATTTTTGTTTCATTTCTTGATCACATATTAACAGTAAAATTGTCACAATGTTTTCTCATATTCACTGAAATTTCACTAGTTTGATTGGCCAAAGGAAAAATATGTCAAATATTAACACCTGACTAGATTTTCAAGTTGGAACTGGTGAAATTTTTACACGTCAAAGTCTTCTTGGAAGAAAAAGTTTTCTAAGATATTTTACTACTCTTTAGATACTCCTTTATCTTGCTCTTTTGAAAGATCTTGAATTCCTAGTAGACTAGCAGAGCATTGGGCAGCATTCTTTCAGTCTGCACTCAAGTGTTTCACAAAGATATAAGTGCCTAAGTGGATTTTTAAAATGCCTACGTGCAAATAACTTTAAAAATCTGGCCCTTAGTTCGTTTTGTAGAAAATGGATCCCTAAATACATTTTATTCATGTATTGAGGCAGCACACGTGCAGTGTGTAGATAAAGCTTGGATGGTTCAGAGTGCTGTTAAGTGCTGGGTCAAGTTCAGCCCTGGTGTAAGAGGTCATTAATTTCACTCAATTCACTTCTTACGCCAAGGTTTGAATTTGGTCTGCTGTCTCCAGTCCGCTTGGACTTCCATCATGCTATCGGATAGTTGGGCAGGATGAGGCCAAAAAAATGGCCTAAATGTGGGAATTCCTACTCCATGAGGGACATTTGAGAGAGATTACTGTGACACTGCCCTCCCCCATATTCATCATAGTGGTATTATGAAATGATTATGACATAATTATGCTGCATCTTGTACAATATATGTCTTGTGAGGTACCTGTGGAAAAGTTATGATTTGCTGAATATGATTATCCTATTTGTATGCATGCATCATTTTTGTTTCTAGGGTTATGAATAGTGACTATGTATCTGTATTTCAATGTGCTTATTCTCGGTACCACCCACAACAAGCCTTTCAGGTACAATAGTGAAGAAGCTAGTCAGTGCTACTCGCTTATCAACAAAGACAGTGGACCATGGAAGAGCTTAGCCTTCCTGTGAATGTTTCAGCCAGCCTCTGAGTAATGGCTGCTATGACCTAGCAAGGCACACAAGGGCATGTGACCAAACCACATGACACTGAACTCCATTTTGGTACCTGTATTTTTCCACAAACTGGGCAGAGAACTTGGCTTAAAACAAAGGGTTTTAAAACATAGGGAGGGACTATATAAAGTGGGGAGTGACATCATTATTTGTCTTTAGTCCCCCACAACTCAACACCTGAAAGAAGCTCTGAAAGACAAAGGACTTGGAATGGGGGAGGGGAACCCAACCTGCAAAGCAAATGCAGTTTGTGCATTAAGAATCTGCAAGCCTGCCTGTATCATCAGTCAGGATGAGAGATTACCAATTCAAATCCTATCTGGTATTTTAGGTTTAGTCTGCAGTTTTGTTTATTTACTACGCAATCTGCTTTGATCTGTTTGCTATCACTTATAATCACTTAAATCTATCTTTCTGTAGTTAATAAACTTGTTTTATACTTTATCTTAACCAACGTGTTTTGAGTGAAGTCTCTGGGAAAATCTTAGCTCTGTGGACAAAGGCTGTTGGATATCTTTCCCACATCAAGATGGAAGTGAATATATTAATGATCTTACATTGTACAAATCCCTGTGCAGTGCAAGACAGGGTTTATACTCCAGCAAGGGGGCAAGGCTGTGGAGCTGGGGAATTGGCTGTTGTATCCTGTCTGTCCTTGAGCGGCTTAGGTAAAGCATTCAGGTAGTTCAGTTGGGTGTGTGGTGCCACCTGCTGTCATGTTGGGTGATAACAGGGCTTGGACAGGGTGGCTGAATCACCATCAAAGCAGTGTGAGAGAGGCCTGTCCAGCTGTGGGGGCACAGCAGTTCCCACTGCTCCCAGGCTGCACCCCAGGGGTGACAACCCGTCACAATTACTACTTATTTGCATTGTAGCGTAGTTATGAATCTGTTGGTTTACATGCATTTTTAAAATATCAAAATTTTAAGTTTAATTAGATGTACTGGGGTTTCACATAAACTGTTCAAAGTCTTTGCATAAAGAAAGTACTGCACATATTCTTTTTAGTATGCTAATTTTTCACATAGTGCATGAAAAATTTTGATCATTGTAGTAATAAAGTTTAATTTAGAATGCTTGATTTTGACATAGCAGGGAAATTTAAAACCTGCAATAACTGAAACAAATCATTCATGCAAGGAAAACAAAAAATATTCTGAAAAATTGTTATAACACAATTTGTTCAATATCTCAGCAACAGTAATGAGAAGATCCTTGCACATATGTTTTCAAACTGTTCCTATTTCTGTTTCATATTAGGTTAATGCTGTATACAGAGGTGTACTGAGCACTTCCAGCTGCCATTCTTAGCATTCTGAGCACTTCCAGCTGCCATCAGCTGCCATGACTTTAATAATATTCCATACTAAACATATATAACCAATTTCTGTTAGTTAGTATAATCCAATTTCTGGATTTACCCTATAAAGCACACACACATCCTCTGTTACTTATAATTATTTGTCCTTGTAAGGAATGAGATTATTTAAACTTGAATAATGGTGTTTTTAAAATAGTTCAAAATAAGATCATTCAGTTGCAGTTAAATTTCTAGAGGAAACTATTTGAAATCATTTTAACATAGAATATACAAACTTTTGTTCAGGTATAATAAACTCCCTAGGAAAGACATGTCCAAAAGCTCTTGTGTAAATTGTCCTGTTTCTGGAAGGGGATCTGCTGTCAGTTCCCTCATTTGATTAAAACCAGTATCCTGAAATACCCTGAGAATTGTGCATATATATATTTAAAAAAAAAAAAATCAGTGTGGGTGTGCGAATGAGTGAAAACTGTTTTTAGAAGAGAAGAGAATTATTTTTATTTAAATGGGCCCAATACCTTTTCTGGCTGGGCTGTGTGTAGGGCTCTGGGAGTTGGGGGGTATTGGTTTTAAGCAGTCTTCACATCTCCTTGTCCCAAACCCTAAGGCTAGTTTGGCCCACAAGGCTAGTTAATGCACATTTAGGGCTAGTATCAGCTGGTAATGTCCCCACAGGAGGCCATCACATCTACTGTGGATCACCAGAGAATAGAAAGTAGTCTGGCCAAGCCTATTCCCACTATACTTATGCCAGACCTGTGCCACCTGGGGTTTCCCTCAGAGTAGGTGAATCCTCAGCTGCCTAGTCAAAGGGCCATGCCAAAGCGGCCGAATATGTTAAAATTTCCCCAAAGAAACTTCTTTTTGAATCCACATACATTTTAAAGTATCTAGCAGCTGTATTAAAATATGATGCTACCTCTAAATTATTGCATATTTATAATCAGGCAGGACAACTACCTCAAACAATTCCCCATGGAAACTAGCTCAAAATGAAGTTGAATTGTTCTACCTGTGTTCATTCTACTTTTGCATTTGCTTTCTGTGCATATTCTAGCAAACAAGTTCACTGGGAAGATTGCTCAAAAAGCAAAAGAACAGATAGGTAAAATTAATTCTTGGGCAAATTTCCAAACTATTAACTCATTTTGTGTGCATGAACCCTTGTGCACTTTTTTCAAGCAGTAACACATACGAGCACAGGTTCTGAATTTGCAGGCACAAAACACATCTGGACAAGTGGATATGCACACATTCTAAAATGTCCCACGCAGGTGTTAATATCTCTCACTTGCTTGCACAGGAATGCTCAAAAGAGAATGTATGCAGCTGTTTTTGCATGCATTTAGAATAACTTTAGTGCTACCCTGGGGCAATAAGAATCTGCTTAACTTCCAGTGCAGGGTTACCCATAATAAACAAACAAACTGTAGTCCCACTGTTATGCAGATAATCACATTAGCCTTTAGGAGCTTTGTAACAGGTTATACATGAGATTTATTTTTACTGAGACAGGTCATATTGGCCACATAAGTTTATCACCTACAGGACTTGTTCGAAGTACCATGAGATCCTTAACTTTCACCTAGAAAGTTAGGTGCTCAAGATGGACTCTGAGCATTATGACTTACTGAAAGGATTATATCCCTCAGTATGTCTGCTCTCCCCTCTTACTGCACTGTAGCACAAGCAATAAACATGAGCCCCAAGCCCTTTATGCTCAAGGACAAGAGTGTTGCCAACCATCATGAGTCGTACTGCATTTAATAATTTCAGTAATTTTGACATGGATGATCATCTCCATTGGACTTCATTGAGTCTTAGGTAATTTCCAAGATATGAAGGTTTCTTTTACTCCTCTTAGAAAATTCCCAAGTTGCAATAATTACCATTGGGGAATTCTTCCGTTTAAAAGGACAAGGAGTTGGAATGATGCCAGGTGGTAACTATTCAGCTATTGGCTATTTCTATTAAGCGTAAACAACCAGAAACTGCTACAATTTCAACTGGTAAACAATTTAAGACTACAAACGCCCCACTAAAAATAACCATAGTATGAAGAAATCTCAACTACGAATAATCCAACAACAGAAGGATCCTAATTAGGAGACAAACCAATCCTAGAACAAACCTAACAGCAGAAGGCGGCTTATTTGGCAATATTTGATTCTGTAAGGATCCCTGTGATAAAGATATGAAAAGGGCACAAATCTCACCTGCAAAACCCTTTACATTTATTTTTTTTAATCTATTGTTATTTCAAAGGGTAAGTTCTCTGTACTTTCTGAAAATTAGGCCCCTTTAGGGTGTCTAAAGTTGGTCACAGGGCCTGGACAGTATTGAAGTCAATTCAAAAAAATGGAAGGACTCTGTGGTATTAATGCTCCATCATGACAGGGTTGGGATTGCTGGGACATCTGCAGCACTCTTCGCACTCCAGCCCCTTGGCAATATGATCTCATTAGAAACCATGTTGCCCCTGCATTCCTACCTAATCTCGCCCACAAATTCCAACCTGCCTCCCTACCCCCACCACTCCTCAAGATTGCTGGAACAAAAAACCTGTAAGATTTCATGCTGGCAATTCCACTATTTCCTATGTGTATTTCCCAGTATATAGGAACTGCCAGACTAGGTGAGACCTGTAGCTCATCTAATTCAATATCCTGTCTCCAACTATGGTCAGCATCAGATGCTTCAGAGGAAGGAACAAAACCTTCCTAGGAAGCAGATGTGGAATATTCTACTCCCATGAAGGTTTTAGCCTACCCCCTATTAAAGACTGGCTTAAGCCCTTTTATCTTCCTTCTTTATAAGCATTAACTATTATAACTCTGGATATTTTTATCAATATAAAAGTCCAATCCCTCTTTAAACCTTGCTAAATTCTTTGACTTAACAAATTCCGTAACTGTGTTGGGGGATGATAATTCATTGAACAGCTCTCCCAAAGTTATGTCTCTACCTGGCCAGCAATAACCTTGGCCCCACAACACCCTTCTGCAAGATCTAGGAGAGGAACCGATGCTACTTAGACTCAATTAACTTCCTTATGATGGCTTTCCAACTCCTTTCAATACTTCTGTGGAAAAAAGTAAAGGGGGTGATCTGAAAAGTTTACCTAGAGAAATATTCATTGCAAAGATGAACAAACAGCATTACTGTAAAAGATGTCCAGATAAATTGTTATGAGGGTCATTACCGAGAATCATTTCATGGCAGAACAGGAAAGACTAACATCCCTGGGTATTACAAATGATTAACACGTGAAGCAGATTTATAGCCATGAGTCATCATAGCAAAAACCAATCATGAATACGTTGTAGAATAAGATAAATTAAATAAGCCCAATAAGGTGCAAGACCAATTTTTTTTCTGAATGTTGTTAAAGTGGGAAACAAGTTTAAATGAAAGTAAGTACAGAATATGGGATTCAATAAATACATAAAGCCTGAAAGGGAAACTGAGCAATGTGAAGACAGCAAAAATTGACCTGAAGTAGAAAATCCGAGTGTGGAATTTAGTTTCAAGCAATAGTGCAAACCATGAGAAAATCACGATGTTAGAGACCAAAAAAACAACCAAACAAAAAACTCCAGCTAGCTGGTCATTTCATTGCTAAAACAGGTTGCTTCCTATGGTACATATTTTAGCTAGCTTAGTTTTACATGTGTCAGGCTCCACCTGGGTTGGTGGGTCCATAAGGGTTATGCTGCTAGCGCTGGTGGCTGAGTTTCCCTCATTTCTCTCGTTCATGGTCTTTTGCCTTGGATGGTACCAGTGGCGTCATTACCAGTGCACAGTCTGCTACCAATGCAGTCATGATCTTATGAGGCTTTTTGTCATTGCCCTAAAAAGAAAAGGAGTACTTGTGGCACCTTAGAGACTAACCAATTTATTTGAGCATAAGCTTTCGTGAGCTACAGCTCACTTCATCGGATGTCATTGCCCTGGGACTTAGGATGTTTTAAAGTCTTTGGTGATAGAGCCCAAAGACTTGGCTGACTTGGACAGGTTTGGATCTATCTTCTTCAGAGTGGAATTAGGGGAGGATTTCCTCTTTTGCTTATGAGAGCATTCATACTCTCTAGATGAAACCCTGATAGAGGTTCTCCAAGTGTGAACTCCCTTACTCCTGAGTCAGGCCTTGTTCTAGGAGACACGTTCCTCACTGACTCTGGCTGATATATGGGGCAAGGTTCCACAGCAGACTTCTGACTGGGTCTCACAGCTTTTTCTGTGAGGTATTTTTTAAGCCAGATTTCTGTACCTCACAGCTAGGGAAGCGTGGAACAGATACTGCATCTGGCAGATATATTCACTTCACTGAGGAAGTATAGGCAGCACTGGGAGTCATCATTGACAGAGAAGGAGTGAGGACAGGAGAGAGAGTTTTTAAAGCCTGGTTTTCTGGCCATTATCTAATTCCCACATTGGGAACCAGCAGGGTTCCCCAGGTGGGGAATCTATATAATCACTAATTATATTATTTTAAAAAAAATATTTACACTAAAACTAAAGATAAAACTGACAAACTTTGAAATATTTACAGGTTTGAACCCAAGGCTGGAGAAAAAGGAGAAACTCTGCACACTGGAGGTTCCAATTCAGGCCATGTGGCAATAAGAAGAAACTGAAGATATGATTGGTCCACCTCACCCTTTATATTCTTGGTGCAGAGTATGAAGAGAGCAGGGGTGCAGGCATGAACCAATATCAGGAACCTGGAGCACACGCATACCCACAATAGAATATACATAGCAACCACTATTCAAAGAAGAACTAAACAACTTTTCAAAAATGCTAGATAGATAAATCAATATTTTAGACCCTCTTCAAATATAAAATCTTAAACAACAGTGGGAAAAACAGCAAACTTTTAAAAAGTTATGGAATGGGCAGAATGAGACTAAGCCTAATGAATATAAGCAAGGTGAGATGGCGGAGAGAATGAATGAATTCAATTACTGGATTATAAAAAATATTCAGTGTCTGTTTTATCAAAAGATTACTTTTGTACCATAGCCTACACAATGAATAACTGAGTGAGGTTTATTGAGCTTATTCTTCATTTAAACATGGGTGTTGTATTTTAGTGAGGAGACCGAAGGAATATTTTAAACTTCATTAGACATTTCTAGCATTAGTTACACCTGTGTGACCTCTCAGTTCCATGGGATTGCACAAATACGTATGTGGACAAAATGTACTTGAGGTGGTTAATTTCTTATTGATGCATGTGTATAGCTCCTATTATGTTGAATAAAATCTATGCACACAATGATGGCAGAAGAAACTTCTTTGGTGAAAAAGGACATATGTTGACATGTCATCTGCAAACATTTACACACCAGTAGCTTCACTGAATTTCAGAGAGACTACTTACATGTGTATAGTTACTTACGTGCATGTTTGCAGGATCTAACTTGTGATCCATATGACCACTATTTTATTTCTAATCATGTGTTCTAAGAACTGACTCCTGGGTTTAAAATATCATAAATCTACAGTAATAGTGCATTATCTCTGGTAAGCACTGAGCTTCTCATAGAACAGAAGAAAATATTATTTTATTTAAATATAAAACACCTCCATTAAGCAGCCATAACATTTCAACTGTAAGGCAAAATTAGTTATATGGTATAATAATTTAAACACAAAAATGAAGAAAGCTCTTGGACTTTCATTGTGGGCCTTGATAAGCCCTAACATGGGCTATTTTTAAAGCCATGCCAGCAGTATTTACTGTACTAACAAAGGCTGAGGTACCATTTGCCTTGTACTTTCTGATTGTTAATCCTTGTTGAGCCAGAATGAATTAAAATATGTTCCACCTTTTGATAAAATTTAATGTATGCCCCCAAATGATTGGTTTGAACTACTCTGTCCTGCTGAACTTCTAAAGTTAATCTTGTATTTATGGAAGCCTATGGACACTTCAGCTTGTGCCAGGTTTAGTATTCAGTTAAGCTTCCTCCATTCAACCTTTCCACCCCAAGAGAAAACATAATTAATTTTCATTGAGTGGGTATCATCTTGGTAAGTACTCCCTCAGCAAACTAACCTCCTTTAAAAAATATTAGAAACACACACTTGGACATGAGGGAGGAGAGTGGAAAGAGAGAGAAACTGGCAGTACTTTATCCTATTTATCAGCAAGATAATCCTTTTTAAGTTTGCATGACCCAGCTTTATTTATGCACCCAAAATTTATTTCAAAAGACTCTACATGGTAGTTTTGCACATTCAGGGATTACTGAATCATAACTGGATTTTAACACATTAGATTTTAAGAAGAAAATTAGAATATTTTAGTTTTATTCCTATATTGCTTTTTCATAAAATGCAAGGAAATTACTTTAAAAATGGCAATCAGTCACATGAAAAACTTTATGGAGACATACATTGTTGCTTTAGATTAGATAGAAATGGACTGGAGGCACAAGTTTCAGCTCCATAAAGGTCGAGTTCAGTTTTGCACTTAAAGCAGTGCTTCAGCCTTTGAGTAAAAAATGGATTTTCCCAGAATCTACAAGAAAATCTGCTAATTAGTTTAGGAGTTACAATTAAGTTTAAAATTGGTCCCTTAAGAAACTCAGCACCCAGCATCAGACCCTTTTTTTGTCCTGAATGATCTTAATAAGACTAACTCAGAAGCTTCAGACTTCCCATGTAATTTAAACTCACGGAAATAGTATGCATTGGTAACATTTCCAAATTTTTTTAGGGTTAATGGCAATTTTCTTCTGTTATTCTTCATAACTGGAAGTTTAATGTTCTTTAGAGAATTCCATGAAGAACTGCTCTCTTTCAAAATGGCTGCCTTCTCCCATTGCTCTCAATAAGATCATATGTTCATTTCACCGTGCCTCTTGTCAGCATAGGGAGCCACAAATATTCCCAAAGCTTCCCAAGTATGACCATGTTCTGTGTATGGAACTGTTTTAGAATGTGGACCAAATACTGCTGACCTTAATCACAAAAGTAGTCTCATTGAAGTCAGCGTGTCCATTCATGTGGGCAAAAAGAGTAAAAGCTGGCCTATTGGATGTACCATCTATGTGCACGTTGCATTTCTTGGCTTTGTTTGGATTTGTATGTTTTTTTTTAGTTTGAAGAAATTAAATATTGATTATTTTAAAAAGTTAAATGTAACAAAAGGTTTGGAGTTTTCTGTGCACAACATATACAACAGAAGAACCCAAACTTATGAAGTAATAGGCCCCTCATGCAAGATAATCAGAGTTTCTCTCTCTCTCATTGAAGTTCATTCAAGTTGAGGATTCTCAGCGCCTACCAGGAAGGGCTCAGCATCTCGCAGGATTTGACTTTATTAAAGTAAAGTCCTTTCCAGATCTGAATCTTGGGGCTATATTGTGCAACATTTACTCGGGTTAGTGGCACTTGCTCACACAAGTTCTATTAGTAAGGGTAACACTTATCGAGCTCTTAATACTTTTATACTATGGATGTCATTGTGTGTAAATACAATTTTTGTTGGTCTTTACAACCCGATACTGTCCAATTAAGGCTGTTTAGCAATGCTATAATAATCTATTAAATGCCAATAATTTTAGTTTAGTACTTGGTGTTAGGATATAGATATTCATGCCTGTCTGTAAAGGCCTATACTCTAAGCATTTAGGTGTATTCTTATCACTTGGCTAGTTATAGAGGTATAAAAGAGAGAATCAAAATCACTGTCTGCCGGTGTAAGGGCCTTTTCTTACTGTGACAGTCTGAGGCCCTGTGCTTAGGCTAAGGCCTTTGGCTAAGCAGCAGAGGCAGCCATAAGCTAGGAAGCGACCGGTCACATCCTCACATTCCAAACTAGTCACATTGAAAGAAGGTGCTATTGGGCTGTTAGGAATACAATCCTGTCCTGATAATTCCTATCACCTCCAGAGAAAGGGAAGTGCCTAGAAAATGTAAAAGGAAACTTAGTTTGATAGCATCCTGTCTGGCAAGAACTCACTTATCAATACTGGGATGTGAAATCCTCACTTCTGTATTGTTTTGTCATTATAGTTCCCACTTTGCTATTGTTTGTCTGTATAATCTCTGTCTGGTTCTGTGATTGTTCCTGTCTGCTGTATAATTAATTTTGCTGGGTGTAAACTAATTAAGGTGGTGGGATATAATTGGTTACATAATCATGTTACAATATGTTAGGATTGGTTAGTTAAATTTCAGGAAAATGATTGGTTAAGGTATAGCTAAGCAGAACTCAAGTTTTACTATATAATCTGTAGTCAATGAGGAAGTGAGTGGGCGTGGGTGGGAGGGGGTGGGTGGGTGTGTGAGAGATGGGAACAGGGAATGGGGTAAGGAAATTGCAATCATGTTTTGCTAAAGGGGGAAATGGGAACAGAGAATGGGAGTAAGGAAATTGGAATAATGTTTGGCTAAGGGCAGGAATGGGAACAGGGACACAGGTGTAAGGCTCTGTGGTGTCAGAGCTGGGAAGGAGGACACTAAGGAAGGAAACTGGAATCATGCTTGCTGGAAGTTCACCCCAATAAACATCGAATTGTTTGCACCTTTGGACTTCGGGTATTGTTGCTCTCTGTTCATGCGAGAAGGACCAGGGAAGTAAGTGGGTGAAGGAATAAGCCCCCTAACACTTGGGTTGCTAGGTTAATTAAAGAAAAAAATAAGATTCCCCCCACAACAGTATCAAGAAATTGCTGCATCTAGGGTACAAAATTAGACTGAGATAGATCCTAGTCTGAAATGGGTTGTAAATCAACCTCTTGTAATGTAAATATTTTATAGAAGGCATTTGCAAACTAAAAAGCCTGGCATTTATATAGTAACACATGCATAATTTCCCCTCTCATATGTCATATTCTTGAGATGAAAGTAATTTTAAAACACAAGGTCACAGAAATATCTGCCAATGTCACTAAAAATAAATAAATAAATGAATAAATAAATAATACAAGGGAAAGGCTAAGAACAATCACAGGAAGCAATTTAGCATTTTTCTACTCTGGAAAACATTTAATATCAATGTTCATCTCCAAACAGCACCAGGGAGAGAAGGGGTAATAATCCCTGCTGTAAAACAGAGATAAATTCAAGGTAGATAAATTGTTTCATTGATTTAATGACTGCTATTGTTCATTGGCCAACAAAACAGTTGGAACCATTCTTGCGGGACTATAACATCTCCTCTATCTGATAAATGATATGACCAGGACAACCTCAGTCTCAGCAGGAAAGACATTGAACAAATTGTCAGCATGATTTACATACAAGTTGTCAACAGCATCTGGCTTGCTGTGCGGAAGAATGATGAGCAACAGATGTTTCGAGAAATGCTGCCATCTGCCCTATCTGAATATACATCCCCTGTGAAACAATATGTTTGAATGGCTACAACAGAGATAGCTCTTCCACAAAGACCATAACCTTCTCCATTTCAACATTACTTCTAGTCACAACAACATGAAATATCTCCAAATGAATCCAGCACAGAATTACTTGTCTTCTTGTTATTGAATAGTTATGCCCATCCTCATGGAAAATGAAGGGAGAACAACTTACTCTGGAGAAGAGTATCCAAGGATGAGCTTGTATGTCATGGTCAACAGCGTCTGTGTCACTTTAAACGGGCCATCCTGATTATCACTACAAACGTTTTTTTTCCTCCTGCTGATAATAGCCCACCTTAATCGATTGGTCTCATTAAGAGTTGGTATGGCAACCCTCATTTTTTCATTTTTTCTCTGTGTGTGTGTGTGTGTATTCCTACTGTATTTTCCACTGCATGCAGCTGATGAAGTGGACTTTAGCCCGTGAAAGCTTATGCTCAAATAAATGTGTTAGTCTCTTAGGTGCCACAAGTACTCCTCATTCTTTCTGCTGATATAGACTAACATGGCTACTACTTTGAAATGTGTCACTTTAGTATTGGCTAAATCTCCTTTTCAAATTTTAAATATATCCTTGTGACTTTTTAAGTGAACACTACTTCCGGAATATGTAATATTAAATGACTAAATGGTATGTCCAAAGACATTCTAATTCTGGAACTGACTCTTAAGTCAGATGGCATTGTGGTTAATACAAAATATCTAATTACACTGTCAGTGGTCCCTTTGTTAAATTTGTCCCCTTGTATCTTCAGAAGAACTTCCTTATTATTTCCCCCAAAATCAATCATTCCAAACACTCATCATTGTTCTATCTCTGTGAAAAAGGGAGGACTGCATATATTTTATCTTTGTGTGTTTACAGTGTTACTAATTGAGAAAAACAACAAACTTCAAGAATGACTTACATACAAATATTTGGATACATGGCTCCTATTTTTCAGTTATGCTGAGAAAGACATAATGGTCAATAAATCATTTACCATCATTGGCTCCTCACAATATTGAATATTTTCTCTTTACTTTATTATCTCTTTAGTTGCAAACCTTATTTAAAATTCCTTGAATGAGGTATTTTATATAACTGTTACACAGCAAAAGGCAATATAGACTTTTGAATTAACAGCCTTCCATGATTACAGCAGACTGAGTGTCTTGAAATAAAGGTGATTTAAATTAAACAACAAAGATAACAAAGTCAGGATACACTCCTGAAAGCACAGATTTAGAAACAGTGCCACTGTTAGGTCAGTTTTATGGCCTAACAATTTTGACAATTTTTTAAAGAGTTCAGTGCTCTGACTAGACCTGCTCAAGGTAAAAAATGGTCAATTGTTCCAAAACATGAACCATTCACAGATAAAAACTTGTGTGGGGTGTAAAGGTGTTGTGTTTTGCTTTTCCCTCCTCCAGTATGAATACCTACAACACCAAAAGGTCAAAGGAGTTTTCAAGGCATGGATAAAGGTGGTTGTAGATTATTGTTATTAACTGATAGACTGTAAGGGACTGCGACAGACTCTGTGATGGCCTAGCTAGGGAAGAATGCTTTCTCGTGCAGATGGTTACTATCGGTCAGCGTCGGACATGAGGAACCAGTTGAAGCCGGTCCTCAACCGGCCTTGACTGCCTCATGTGGCCCCTTGCCAGTAAAGGAGCACAACCCCATAGTAATTATACATAAGCTAATAATGTTAAGTGTATATTAATGCCTGCTACCCGCCCCTTCATTGGACTCCGTCCCAGGCATTGCTCCGGTGCGCTGGGCTCTCCACCTCCGTGACAGCTTGGAATCCCTGTTGCGGGTGTGTCACTTACCTTCAATAAAGCCAATGATTCGCCGCTTTGCAGCATTTGAGCCTCGCTTTTTCAAAGCGCCCCTGCCAGGCCCCCCGGGCCTAGACCAGAACATAGATGATTTTACAAAACAACATTAAAAGATGCTACAGACTCCTCCTAAAGTCACACGGAGATTTGATCTAACATGCCAACTTCTGCTTCAAAGATGATTTTTTTTTTTACTGGCAACAGAAGTAGTAGCTTAGGGATGGATCTATCTGCCTCAGCAGAATGTATGAGTAAGGCTAATTACCCTTCTCCCCTCTCCCAGAAGGACAACTTTGATTTTACAGGTTCCAAAAGTCAGAAGGAAACTAAAAGAATCACTGCTAAGGGGGAAAAAAAATGATGCTGCTTCAGAATGGCTTTGGTGGGGAACAACAAAAATATCATAAAATAAAGATAAAAGGACTTTGGCTTGAGGATGGTAATCCTAAAAGAAAGCTGTTAATTCATGTTTACGAAAAGGTTGCTTATTTGCAATATACAAGTATTACCTTCTTCATGTTACATTAGCTAGCCTATATAGCAGCCAGAGCAGTGAAGAGTGGCTCATCAAAAAACTGAATACAAAATGATCATCCCCATATGTCTGAAGTGGTATTTAAGTAATAACTAATCACTGGAAATGGGAAAGCACCTGACATCTACTTAGATTTCAATCTGTGGATAGGTTCCTTTACAATCTGTATATTGGCTGGCTCTCAACCAAATAGGAATGTGGCAAGGAAGGTCAGCCAAGAACAGGTCAGCCTTGTAGGATACAATCTGAAGACCTCTAGAAAATGTTTTTGTGATTGTCAGGAAGACTGTTTTGTAAAACAGTTCCGCATAATACATTTCAAGTAGTTTTTTTAATTAATTACAGAGTGGTGTATGAGAAAGATCAAAAAAAATATCAGACATAATAGCACAGGAAAATTATTGATGCAAAATGTATAAAATGAAGAAGTTCGGCGTGAATGTTGTTTAATGAAGGAAACAAATCAGTAGGGATTTTTTTTTTTTTATCAGGGACATTTTGTTTGTTTGTTTTTATGGTGGAATCAAACAAACTTTGGGGATGAATAAAGTTTAATCTTGATCACCAGATTCTCACATAACAGATCAAGTTCTGATTTCACTATACTAGTGAGTTCAGTGGGATTACAGCAGTGAATATAAAAGCAATTTTTGATTTGCAGTAGTTCTAATAAAACAGTTTAATAATATTTCAGCAAGACAAATCAGGAGAAGAAGTTACAAATTAAATCATGGTTCCTTTTTGTTCTAATTTAATGTAATATGAACTGCAGATTTTTTTCTTAAACTATGTTCACAATATCACTCAAAAATTGGTATGATTCTATTTTCATGTAATTTATTGTTTTCTCTCAAAACTAAAGCACATATTGATGAAGGAACAGGGCTCAGAAGGCCAACTACAACAGCTATTTAAATAGTGCTATGAGTTACATGTCTGGTATAAATGAATCAGAAAAAGGGATTAAGTGGTAAAACAGTGTCAATAGTACAGGTTTTGCATTCTGTGAGTAGGGCACTGCGAAAAATCACAATTTCATGGTGGGTGTGCATGTATATCACAAAATTAGCTCAATACCATGTTTTTTCCAACAGCAGGGAGCTGGAAGTGCACATCTGCGCATGCCAATCTCATGCTCAGTGCGACTTGTAGCTCACAGTCGGGTCATGTTGGAGTAACTGGCCACCAAGTTCCCTTGGGAACTGCTGTGATTTACTCTAGCACCTGCAGGCTTTTCCCTCCCTCCTGGTGCCCACCAGTCCTCCAAGCTGGCTCACCTGCTGTGCACTTGGAGCAAGGAAATGGAAGCACTCTTTGGCCACCTAGTCTTCCCCAAACTGCCACCCCAACATGACACTGCTGCACTTCTTTGAGCCACACAGAGTACAAGACTGGGGCATGCCACGTCCACCTCCCTGCTGTTGGAAAAATTGCAGCAGTTCGGGGGAGACTCAGTGGCAGGTACTTCCACCTCCGCACAGAGACCGCGTAGGCTACTTGTGTCTCAAGTGACAATGGTGGTGCTGCCTTGAATAAAACTGGCCACCAGGTCTGCAGCAGGTGAGTCAGCAGGTGAGTCAGTGGGCAGGAGGGCACTGAGTGGGAGAAAGAAAGAGATGAAGGAGAAAGTCTGCAGCTGCCAGAGTAAATCCCAGCAGGTTTTTTGTTTGTTTTTTATCGGGCAGTGGGAAAGACTCAGAAGATGGTTTTATGCAGAGGAATGCATCAATGAACTTTTGCTAACTGAATTCCATGCATATGCCATTAAAATCACAACTTTACATATGACACTGCTGTGGATTTAAAAAAAAAAGATTTTCTCAAGGTTCTAAATGAGGGAGTTTTGTACTCTTTAAGGACCAAACAAAGCATTCAAAATAAGTGTGCACAACTCCTGTTAAAGTTAATGGGAGTGTCATCCACTCACCCCAGGAATGAATTGGTTCCTGCAAATGTGGGGGATGGAGCAATACAAGTTAAAATTGATAGAGCCTGTTTTATCTTACATCCTCTTGCTGGCTGCGGCTGCTTTTTCTGATACACCCTCTTCCACATGCTCATTATGTGTGTTACACTTATTTTGCACACTTCCTGAATAACTTAGCAGTGCAAGATATACTGTTTTCAAAATAACACCACTCTTTATGAATGAGTTCTGAATATTACCCAGAGACTTTGAGGGAGATGCACTTACTCACTTTGTGCTGTTATTCAGGTTAAGTTGGCCCAGTGAACCAAGACTAAATGGGAATTAGATGAAGAGCTGATTGCACTTTGAGAAATGGAAGTACATTAATGATGAAAGGAAAGGAAACATGGGATGGCAAAAAGAGGAAAAGAGGACCTGAATGGATTAAAATGAAGGAAAAAAAGGGAGAGAGATGGAATGCCGTGAAGGGAGGAAAGAGAGATGTCCTTAAAATGTTCAGATAAATTGTGATCCATTTTCAGTAATTATCCAAATTTTCAGTGACTTATCCAAACTGAACTGCCAGAATATTTGACATCCACCTGTCATTAACTAGAACACATATCCCAAAGGTAAAAGACTTTAGTCAACTGATATCAATGTGAATTGCTCCCTAGAGAGACATGAAGACATAGAGTTTCGAGATTTTCTGAGTCAGACCCCAAATTAGGTTTCATCCATTATGTTGCTCATATAATAGTTAAGGAAAGACATTTCACTGCAACCTGAGATTGTATTACTTTAAGAACACTACAGGATGTTTTTCAGCACATGTCAGAATCAGGCCATGAATTACAGCATCATACTAACACTTTAGGAGATCTCTTTAAATAAATAGAACACAGGTGTCCCAAATTTTCAAAAACAAACAAACAACCCTCTCCAAGTCATATAGAATAAATATTAAAGACTTTACTACATTGTTCAATCCCTCATTTTACTTTAATTATGTTAGACAAGGTCGGCTTCCATGTTTTGTGGTTACAGACAAAGCTACAAAACTTAGGATCAGGTCCACCCACGATTCCAATCTCTTTGAATAATGAAACTGTCAAAGCAGTCTCCAGCTTTTGCTATTTGGGTTCTATACTCACCAGGCCCTCCAACTCTCCTATGGAGATTCTTCACCAGATTGGTATCACAGGGTCTGCCATGGGTCATTTATGAAAAATCTGGAATCAACATAATCTTGGCATGACATCTGAGTTCAGCATCTATTCAAGCTGTATCCTCTCCATACTGTGTTACAGTTGCAAAACATGGACACTGTGCTGCTCAGACTGGGCAAAGTCAGAGGCTTTTCACACAACATGCCAACGTCATATATTGGGCATAAAGTGGAACAACTTCATTCGTAACGCAGACGTTTAGAGTCTACTGGGGCCATTGTCCGCACCTGGAGTCTTATTATTTTTCGGACATGTTGCCAGAACGCCATAAGGTGCTCCAGTGAGCACCATTCTCCGGGGATAAAATTCCACCACCCGAGGAACAGAGGCAACCCAAAAGCAGATCTCTTATTGCATGGATGAATCAAGTCTGTTCCAACGTTTGACTTTCAGCTTATCAAACCCTTGTGGTCACACAGGAACAGACCAAATGGCGAACAATCACTACAGCCAGCCATTCAGCTAAACATTGAAGAAGATGACGATGACAATGTAAAACCATTAAACTGGTCTCAGTTATAACCACCTGGGATAAAATAAAAGGAAATGAGTATTTATATAATATTATTAAACCAAACCCCATCTTCTCACCTCTTTGATTCTCTTTTAAATTCAGTCCCCAAGTCTGTCATGCTTCAACTATCAGTGACCTAGCCAACAGAACAAATCCTGAGATGAAATCCAAGTTGGGCACTGAGGGCTACCAATTTGCAAATAAGTCTGATAAGTCTTTAGTGCATAAAGTATGCACAGAGTGAAATACAGCAAGTGTAAACAGAAGTTCACTGGTGAACTTGAAATTGAAGACAAGTAGAGGGTTCATTTACATTTCAATCTGGAGAAGGAAACAAGATAAAACCACATCTTTCAGGAATGATAACACTAACAGTGACAGCATGTACAGACTGGATAAACATGGCACACAGATCAAAAAAATGCATGAACGGTGGCAAACATTGAATCAAGATGAAAAGACCAAAGAGACACTGTCCCAGAAACAGATAATTAAAATGTCTTAACATTCATTCATCAAAATAGTTTTCAGGCTTAAAGGCCACCAAATTTTCAGTTTTATTAAATAGAAGAAAAACATTTTCATCACTTTGTTACTTACAGTGCATTAGTAGCACCAGTGGAAAGTTACCATTTTTAGGATCGTTATGCAAGTTCTAGTTATTTTCTACAAAAAATAGATGTTATTAAAAGTGTTTTAGTTCTTTCAAATTTTGTTTTGACAAAGTTTACTTTTAAATATATTGTTACCTTGTTAAACCAGCCTGGCACGAAACTCTTTCCAGAGAGAAAACAATGGCAGCTCTAAAGTGGGAGCTGACATGAAATGTAAAACTTCTATTACTATTCAACTGCCAGCAAAAAATTCATGATGGAAGGTCATATGTTCCTTTAAGGCTACCCACTGACAATATTTAGCTAGTATGTTTTTGTATGCACCTTGTATTCTTCTTATTCTTCTTTATAAAGGAACTTTTTCTAAAGTCCTATGAAGTACATCAGTTTGTTATTTTTTAGTTCACGTCCTCTTATTTCTGAGCCTCTTATCCTCTCAAATAGTTTTGTGACGTCCATCATTTACATCTCTCAGATCTCAATACAGAAAAATAATGTCCCTTCTTAATTATCTTTTTAGTTAATACAAACTCAGAATGCAATAGAGCTAAGTTTTCTGTTTGGGGGCAGAGAACTGGCTATAGACTAGTATGAATCTGAAGAGTAGTAGAAGGGATTCATGATAGTGGATGAATCCAAGTCTCCAAAACTTGGTAAGTATGAGAGAAATATTTCAGGATGAACTGGAGGGAGCCATATCCAGCTCTTGGAAGCAAAGCTGAAATGATAGGTGTGATTTGATGGCAGGCATTTCTCCACTGATCCATATCCATTTTCTCCCCTTACCCCATAACAGTAAAATACCAGAATTTGTATATGTATCAAATTGAAGAATCATCACATCCCTAACATAACCCAAGATTTCCTAATCTCTTTTTGTTGTCATACTCTAATTCTTTTACTCATGCAAGTTTTGCCATCTTCACACATATTCCAATACCCTTTTATCTTTCCATTGACATTCAAAGTGTTCACAATAACTTTGGGTTTTGTCTCACCAGCCTCTCTGAACAAACCTTGTGTTTAATCTGTCTGCAATGGTGTGTTCCACTAAGAGTAGCATACTATTGTAATCTGGGAACTCCAGCCCTGATGTGAGTGAAGCTCAGTGCAAGAGCTCTTAGAATGCATGGGCTGTTGCCTGGTTTTGCTCTTCTTATAAAACTGTATTTATGGAGATATGTAACTGGCTGTGCACCTAAATTTCCCTTCTATTGGGCAGCATATTTGTTTTAACTGATGCCAGACACTGGACTAAAAGCTTTATATTTACCCTATCCCCTCTTATTTTTCTGATCAGTGTTTTGTAGAGTTTGGACATTTAAGGCACACCTACTTTACTTTTTTTCATGTTAATCTTCAGGAACTCCTACTTAGTCTGTGTCCTATTTTTCAGTCTCTTGGAAATCAATCTCTATTCCCTTCAGTATTGATTACTCCAACCAATTTAGTGTTTTCTGCAAATTCCTTGTTAGTTTTTTCTTCCTCCGAGTCATAGTATAAGATCATTGGATTTACCATTGATAAATGTAGCACTCCATTTGCCATTCTTTCCTACATAATCTATGTTAGATATACTACTACTCTCTGACACCAGTTCCTAAGATAATATTTTACCAATTTAGAATTACTAATATTATACCTAATAGTCTAGGCTTTTATACTGTACTGTTTTTAAAGGTTTCTAGAAATCTAAGTAGATTATGTGTCTGTCTCGACGCAGTCATCTCTCATTGTTACCTCTTCAGAGAAGTTAATCAGATTCATTAAGTGTGGCCTGGCTTTTATTAAACTGTGTTAGCTGTTTTTGCCAGCCAAATAAAGAATATCAGCCCTAATACTACTCACAGCTCTGTTTCCTGGTGCCAACCTCAAGGTTAAAAAAGGATATAATTAAGCATTCTAGCTTAAGTCCATGGAAAGGTGGTGTGAACTTTATACAGACACTTTGAATTGACAAAAGGCAGTTTAAGAAGACGTGCAGTTGCTAGGAAACTGTAATCACCAAATGTCATGATAAAGCATGCTTTAATTTTAAATAAGGAATGTTGGTTAATGAAAATACTTAAGAGATAATGAGAAAATATATGCAAGGAATGTATATTGTATGAAAGACTAGGTGAAATGTGATATTTAAATACTGTAAAGCTCAAAGTGAAGAAGGAATAAAAATAATCTGATACAAAGATTAAAGATTTACAGAGTTATTTCATCTTGCTAGCATTCAAGCAAGCTTGTTGGAGAAGAGCTGGCTAAAGTAATTTTCATATTTATGTATAATACACTAAGTACATAAGTATATTTAAAAAAATACAAAATGTGGAAGTACTTTCCATGAAGACCAGACATATTCAAAATGGTCTTTGCAGAGACAGAACACTGTAGTATCAGGAGAAACAAAGAGGGTTCAAAGTTAGCAAAGGAGGATACATATAATAAGCAATTGACCTCCTGGAAGTTTTGCCAAAGCCATAGAATTGTATAAAGCAAAACAGGATACCCTAGGGAAAAAAAAGATGTTCCAAGAATATGTTGATTAGTTTCTTAAACTTCTGAAATTCTAAAAGTGCAACTGGGCATTCCAAGACTTTTGCATGTAAAAATCCACAGAACTTGGGGTCTTGAAACAAAATCCACAGCAATGGTAGGCAACTGCAAATACAACATTCTAAAGAAACATGCTCTGTTTTCTCATTAGTCTATGAAAAGGCACATGACATACAATTCTTATTCTGATTGGCCACCTCAGTATTTCATATGAACAAAGAATTGAATGTAGATTGGTCTGCATTAGCTTTTAGAAGAGTGAATCAAATCAATCAGCAGTCCATCAAAACTAAATAAAAGAACAGTTTATTCATTTAACTGTGCAAGCATATCTTATAACCATCTTTATTTTACATTCTGTAAAATTTTATTTAAATATAGATTCTACTTTGAGTAAAAATACATCAAATTGTAAGAAGTCTTGAGTTTTTGCCTAAACAACTTGAAATTCAACAGCTTTCTAAGAAACGTTGCCAAGATACTGAATTCAGCCTGTGCTTCAAGATAAAGACTAAGGGGTATAATGTGACCAAAAATGGCAGTTTCTACCCCTACACAGTAATTATCTATATACTACAGCTCAGAAACTAGCATAAGATCAGTAAAGTTCAGGAACAAAAAAGACTTTTAGATTTGCTAGAATAATCCCCCTCCACCCATATAAGCTTCCTAATATATGTAGTCAATAGGGAGTTATCTGCCTACATGTGACTAAATATACTGTAGCTGTCACCTAAATTGGAGAGACAATGCAAATTTCATCACTCAGGGGAACTATGTGGGTTTGTGAGACTCTCTGGATACCTTTTTGTCCTAAAATCAATGAACAGATTAAAAGTGAATGAACAGACTCATCTTTTTTTTATTTATTTTGAATTTTACATTAGCACCCACCTGGCATCTTCCACTTATAAAAACAAAAGATCATAAAATAATAAAAACAACTTTTGAATTCAGAGGCCACTAGTGAACACTCTCTTTACATTGCTCTGCTATAAAACCAATCCTAAATCCTCACTATTTAACAAAACAAAATATCCTTCAGAGGCTAAATTAAATAGTTAAATCTTACATTACATAGAACTTGGACCCTGGAGGGAAGGAGAGAGTGTACTCCAGAGATCCAAAAATTTCACTGCTGAGAAAACTCTGTTACCGGCTCTGAGGAATTTAGCTGCAGGGACAAGTAGCAAGAGAAACTCAATATAGATCAACTTCCAATACAGACAAAGGAAGAGGCGCTATCTGAGATAACTGAGTCTTGGACCACGTAAAGTTTACATAGATTCTAACTACAGATGCAAAAGACATCGCTCCCATTTCATCTGAATTACATACATCTGTGCCAGCTTATTCCCATCCATATCTTTACCAACATGAGACACTGGGAAAGTACAGAAACTGCATTATCCAGGTATGATATAAAGAAAATGAAGCTAATTATCATCCTAATACTGGAAAGATTCCACACCATATCATCTTCCTATCACCCATAATAGCTGCACACATACATTGAAGAAGATCAGTGACAAGACTAAACCCTGTGGAATCCCACAAGCAAGTGCCCTTGGGAAAGAACAGCAAGTTCTCATTACTGTCAGCTGGAATCTTTCCAAGGGAAGGAAAAGACCCATGGAATATTGTCTGTCAGAGAACTACATCCGTAAGTTACCAACTGTATCAAAGGTTGCTGACATCTAACAAACCAGGCAAAATGGTTTAACCTTATTCCATCATCAGAAAGAGGGCCGAATTCCCTTAATGTCATTAGCAGGACTGATAATATGCAAGGTAGTTGATAGAAGGAGCCAGGGCTGAAGGTGGAAAATCTGTGGCACACATAGTATGAATAATCATCATTATTTAATAATTATGCCAAATAAAAGATAACATAAGTTAGCACAATATCTTGAAAATATATTTTATTTCTTGTAATTATTTCAGACAACATAAATTAATGCAAATTGTTTATATAAAATGAGAAAAGAAATCCAGCAGTTTATGACATATGGCACACATCTCAGTGAAATTGAAGGTGTCACCATCTCTGACTTGTTGACCAAGGCATAGCAAAATCTAAGCACCATGTCACAGCAACCCCCCGCCCCAACAACAGCTTCTCATATGCCCAACATTTAACTGAGATGTATGTTAAATGTCATTAAATGCTCTAAATTAACTGAAAAACATTGCACTGTATATTGGTCAAGTATAAAATATTGCATGTGATATATGACTGCATTGCATTTCCAACAATGTAATGCTGGATATAAAATTAGAACACATTTATTCATAAAAATATATTTTTAAGTAACACAAGAAAAGAAATGGGTAGAAAACTTGAACTGGAGCCAATTGCCAGACCAAGTCACATGATAAACAAAATATAATAATTAGAAACCTACAGCTGAGCATTCATACGAGCTAAGCATTGGCCTGCCTTAGCCAAATGCACACAAAGAGATCTGTGAAAAGAAACAGAAATGTGTATATATTGTATGAAATGACACCCCTAAAACAGGCAAATTGACACACAAACTTATTTATCACAAATATAGGTATGGATCAAGTCCAACTTCAGTATAAAAACATTATAAAACATACATTCTATAAATCCATGTTAATTTAGATATTTCTCACTAATTTATCTGGGGTTTGACAAGCACTCTTATTTCAATCACAGCACTGATTTGGTTTATAAGTAAAGTAAAACAAGTTTATTCAACAAAGGGACATAGAATTAAGTGATACCAAGTGAAAGGAATAAAGATAGAGACGGTCATAAGCAAACAAAAGTAAAAGTACACTTCCAAGACTAAACCTTAATATCAGCAAGTTACACTCTTTGACTAAGTTGGTCTCTCTCCTAAACTTAGTTCCACAGACTTCAATACCCTTGGTTGAAGACTCCAATGTTCTGTAATTTTCAAATGATGGATACCAAAAAGATGTTCTGTTTCCATTTATGTCTCCCAAACTTCATTGACCCTTTTACAAGAGGCAGGAAAGCTCTCTGGTGTTTTTCCCTTCCTGTTGATTTCCCATCCCCTTGCTAACTCTCATGTAAACAGAATGTCTATTGTTTTCATTCCAGAATACTTAATTTACAATGGAAACAAGTAACCATACTCAATATACTTGTATTTTACAATACTATTATACACAGTCAATTCAATTACTTTTCATTTGAGGTTCAGACACCCTGTGTTTATAGCCTAGTAAACCTTTTAGGCTATAAATTCTTCTTAAGTGTATCCCCAGATAAAGTTTCTCTCTCCTTCTGGGGTGTAAATGCCATGTTGTCTTCTCCTCTGCTTGTTAACTTGATAGACTTTTTACCTTATAGATAAATGTACCTTCATTGTTTCTGCCTGGCAATCAGGCTGGCCAGACAAGCAGAATACTCCTAATTGTCTAAGGCAGACTGGACTTATGCATTGCCTGCCAAACATATTGTAAGAACAATTCTAGCACATATTTATAACTATTTGTATGAATCCTGTAAACTATGCAGTGATTTTCAGTACCAGCATATTACCAGTTTGTATATGATACCTTACATTACACCTTTTAGATGCAGATTATGACAACAGTGTTTTAGGTGTAGTGAGTATGTCAGGCCTAAAAAGAGCTGCTGACACAGAGTAGTGAAGCACCAGTGGGCCTCTGCATCACACTCAGGCACTCTGATTTCTTTCCCTGGACCTGTAAGGAAGAAGAGCTCACTATAGTTTGAAAACTTGTACCTTCCACCAACAGAAGATAGTCCAATGAAATATATTACCTACCTTATCTACCTTGTCTCTTTGAAATTACTTTTGTTAACTAGGATTGTGAAACATTGTATATGTGTCTACTAAGCTTAATAGTTTCATATTACCTTTAAAGTTCTAGGTGTAGACAGACATAAAATGAGACCAAGTGTGCAAGCCCCTTGAACTGCACTCAGTCTATACATTTTGTCATAAATGTAGAAGTCTATATTAGATAGGAGTGTTAGCTCATGGCTAACATAATTCATGGGGAAGTAGATTAAAAGGGTTCACTACAATAGATCCATTGGGAAGAAGACCTTGATGAATTGTCATGTAAGTAATTGAGCAAATTGTCTTATGCTTTAGCTTTGGATTTTTTTTTCTTCTGTTCTATTAGCAGCACTGGAATTGATAATCACTTGGCATAAATGATGCCCTGTTCCGAGGTACTCTTAGGCAAAAGTCAAAACAGTCACCTTCCAAAGGTAATGATTGAGTACACATGTTGTTTTCTATTATGGTTGTGTTATTTGATTCTGAAAACAGGAATAGTTATTGGATTGACTAATTTTCTAATTCATGCGAGCAAAACCATAGCCCAATACTATTTTTGCCTTGTCTTATCATATACTATTAATTTCCATTGTTATGGACAGTTAATAAACATTATAAAATTAAATTAGACTCAAGTCCTTTTCTTTAGTTAAGCAATAAAAATCCAAAGTACCCTGAGAAAGCTGGTATGTGTAATTTGTTAAGAAGCTTGCTTAACTAAATTTTGTTTTATAACCTATCTTTTTACAGTGTTTATCTCCTCATTGGTGGGCATTACAGATAGCGACAGGAAACTTTGTTCTGCCCAAGACAGAAGAATGTTTTTTCCCAGTTGTTATGAAAACCCTATCAGACATATTGACAGTCATGACCAGATCTGAGCTATTATCTGTGGAAGGAGCTGTACTCTGAGACCTCAGCTGAATCATTATGTTCCAGGTGGTGGTTGCTATGCTCTCTCTTTCTGATACTATTCCCTGAACTCAGTCAGTAAGACCCCTTAAGAAACAATCTGATTTTAGGGTGAGATGCAGAGGGGGTACCCAAAAGTACTGAATAGGTATACAAAATCTGGATCATTGATGCTTGCCTGTGTATGAGATCAGCATTTCCAGTAGGCTCCTGTAAGAGTTGGATTTTTGTTTCTGTGATACCACTTGTTTTCCATAAGGGCCATCTTCATCTTTTGTTCATTTTTTTTCTGAGCTGAGACCTTGTACCTGATAGCTTTCCTCAGCCAGGCATATGATTGACTTCCTTGCAACATGTCTCTGTGTTTGTCCTGAATCAAATATACTTTAGATGGCATGCAATTCTAATGTTTGCTTTACCTTACTCTCTGTCTAGAACCCCGATCGGAGAAATTGTTCTTTTTTTCCCTAAAGCCAATATTATTGCTACCATGATCCTAGAGAGAGACCCGGGGAAGCACATGTAAGATCAAATGGTAGTAATCAAAGCTGAAAAAGAAAAAAGGCTTCCATCCATCTACAAAACATAAGAATTGTCTGAGGATGGTAAAAATGGGAATGCTTTGAGGACAAGCCTGCATTAGGAACTTTTTTAGATATTTCAGACAGGCCCTTGCTCTGCTTGTCCCCAGTTCCCTCAGGCTCCAATCTGAAGTAGATGATGAATTATTCCATTCATGTCCTGGCCTCCCATGTGTTACTGAGACTGGGAATGAAACAAATCTATTTCTGAAATTCTTGCACAGCTTCACAGGTTACCCCCTCTGCAAAATGTCCAGTGACCTAATTTGTAGGTAACCCTTCTGCTCCCAAACTGAGAGAGTCTGGCACAAGTCAGGGGCCTAATTTTAAATGGGAACAGTTGGGAAAACTGCAGATCACTCTGAGGCCATAGAAGGCAGCTATTGACTCTGCACTTGTCCTAGCTAACACTTGCACAGAGGCATTTTCTCTTGTTGTACTTCACAGATTGCTTCAATTTGCCATATGACCTGTATTCCTTTCTATAAAGTCTGTCTTGAGTCAGGTGTGTAAGATGAATTTTTTCATGACTTTGAAAGTCATTCCACAAAGTTTTCCAGTGAACCACTAAGATAGCTGGGAACTGATTTGTCTGAATACCTGATCTCAAGGACCAAAGCCCCATATACCTACATGAAACAGATTTGAATCCCACTGTCCACCATAGGGAGAAGCCCTTAGCACATGCAGTTTTTAAGTTTTGAGGGCCCCTTATTGCTTGCAGGTTCTTCTACACCTGGACTGCTGTCCCTCTTGTCTCTCCGTAGATATCTGCTGGGGAAGGGTGAGGGGGGGGCAGTCGAGGATGGGGTTTTGGCACCCTGCAGCAGAAGCTGGGAACAATACCTGGAGATTAGGTTGTAGTGACCCACCAATAGCTGGGGATGACAGATAAATATTGCCCCAATCTTTTACATGTGGCAAGAAATCCCTATCCTCCTATTACACCTTTGCCTTCACACATGGAGGAATATATAACTATACCTTGTCTAGGGAAGCTGCAGTTTCCGTATCCTCTTTCCTGATGGAGTGTATCCTCTGGTGGGTTTATTTTTGTTTGTTTGTTTTCTTGGGCTTTTAAAATATATATACACACATTTTCCTATTTGATTCCCTAACTCTGATGTTGGTTTTCTGGCCTTCATTCCATACAGAGGAAGAATTTTGTTTGGGGGTGGGAGGCAGGGTGTTTATGCATGCCTAGAGGAACCAGCACATATCTACACCCTAGTTTTTTCTGCACTCAACTGCCATGGAGCACTCTGTGAAGGTGAGTAAGGAACTGAGCAATGGTTTTATTATTCATTTGTTTCCCCAATGAGAGTTTGTCCTCATAATCCTGCTCTAGTGGGGGAAGTGAAACTGTCCTTAGAGATTGCTATGAAAATATTTCAAGTGTCTAGCAATCTCCCTATTCTCAGAAAGGCTGGGCTTCTTGTTTTCCCTTACCAACATGGGCCCCTTCTGGATCTCTCAAGGAACGAGCTTGCCTGGGGCTCAAGGATAGGTTCCCCAGAAGCTCTACCCATCTCTGTTATTCAGGATTCACATGGTACAGACGGGTCTATGCTTCTCCTGGAGACCTCAGCCTGGGATATTAGTAGGGATCCCCTGGAGCTAGGAAGGGGGTCAGTGCCCAATGGCCCCTTACCAGCTCTCTGGCATTGGCAGTGTCCATGCTGTGTCCAGTGCCCCCTACCCACAAGTTGCAGGCAAGGGGGAGGGAAAGGTGGTGGCTCACCTGTGCAGGCTATTGGGATTCAGCTGCATCTGACACTTTGCCCTTCTGGGCTCATTTCCTCATGGGGATGTGGTCTGCTTGTCCTGGAGCCAGTTCATTTCCAATCCTGCCTGCTTCCTTTCCTGGCAGAGGAGGGAGCATGGCATACCTCTTGCGCAGCACAGCTGGCTACTCCAATCCTGTCTGGCACCCTTCCTACCCCCAAAGCTACTCCAACCAGATTGGGCTGTGAGGGACACCATCTTGCTTGCAGATCTGGCTGAGCGCCACAGTGAGACATTTAAGAAGGTGATGCAGGGGAGACAGTCCCTTTTTTACCTCTGACTTTTCTTGGCCTTGCTTGTTCTCTGAAACCTGCAGGGGCACCAGGTGTTGCAAATGCCTCTTAAGGGGAAGCAGAGTTGAAGGGACATTCTCCCCTAAGTCAGATGCAGCCCTGGGATATGGCTGGGAATTAGACAGATATGTTATTGAGCTGAATTGTTAGTCTAAGAATTTGAAATAAAGTATGGTGTTTTCTTTAATAACGCTTTGCAGCAGGGAGGCCTGACTGAGGCGAAGGCCGCTTGGGAGACAGAAAAGAACTGAAAGGAACTTCAAGAGGCAGAGCATCCCTTGCTGCTAATGACTGACAGGACTGGTTCTGTCCCCAACCTGGAAGGCAGGCTGAAATACCCACTGTAACAGATCTGTGGACCGTAGCAAGATGAAGAATGACAGCTCTCTGGGGAAATTCAGTGTGTTGGAAATCAACTGCATTACAAACATTCTCCTAACCCTATCCCTTTTTAGATTATAACTGGCAGTGTGTAAGCTATGACTGTGACAAATTTAAAAATTTCTATTAATCTCAAATGGGGAGACTTCCAGATATAGTATTAGACGACTATCTAGTGGTCATCTTCTGAGGCTCAATCAATGGCATTGTTAACTTTTCCTGAAAAGAAAGCTGTTCTAATCAAACTCAGGTCAATGAATCAGAGTAGACAAAAAAATTAAACTGTCATGTAGGCTTCCAAAAACAAACATGCAATTTTCTTCACAAAATTATTACTTTAGCCATTTTATCTTCATTATTAACTGAAACAATGTTGTATAACTGGAGTTGAGTAACATGCCGTACAAGACAGAAATCCTGACCTATTCTATCTTATATATTGGAGAAAATTCTACACTCTAAATTCTTGCAAGTGGTTGACTCAAAGTATTTGACCCCTTAGCTCGTTAGCTTCCTTATTAATAGCTAAATACTACATTGCCAGGCATAACATCTTGTTTGATAGTATAGTACATTGTTTTGCATTCTTGTAGCCGTTCTCAATCTAGAGGTAGCTTTGTAAAGGCAAAGGTTTCTCTGACCTGTCATTGGTAAACAACAGATTTGTTTAGAAACATAGGGAATACACGCTGAACAGACCTATGCACTATCTACAGTAGCTAGGCATCTTCACTCTGACAGTGGACTGTGCTTGGTACTTCAGCCGGAGAGGAAAACACATATGATACAGAAACTGTTACTGCATGACAGGCATGCTAGGCAAAACCTTTCCATCCATACCAGTGCTTATATACTGAAGCAGGGACTACCTGGAATATGGAGAGGAGAGGACACATACATTCACTGTTTGGAAAGTTACTGCATATTTAGGGAGTGAAAATAAACAATTTAGTGGGGTCCTCCTACAAACAGTAATACTTCTAACTTTCATCAGGCATATCAAGGGACTTAAATGTCAATTAAGCAAACTTCACTATATGGATATTACTATACCCATTTTCCAGATGAATAAGATGAGGCACAGAGAAATTAATGGACTTGCTTAGATGAGAGTTAGAAAGAACTGGGACTAGAACCAAGGAATCCTAACTCCAAGTCCTCTGCTGCATCCCATAGAAACAGTCTTCTAAATCACAGGTGAAACTGCAACTGCAATTCTTACTTAGATACATATCTAATAAGTTTTTTTGCTCATGGCATTAATAATATGCCATAGAAATGAGATCCACAGATGAATTATACATTGATTAAAATTGTATTTTGCGCTTCTACAATGCTATTTATAAATGGCTTGCACAAGGTCTCATAGAAAGCCTATGATACAGTGGGGTTTAGAGTTCTTCTAAATCCCAGACCTGTGGTTTAAACATATGACAAAACCATGCTTCTTCCCTCAAAAGCATTTCTTCTCCTCACTAACTGGTAGACTAAGCTCTATAAATAGGTTCTATCCTTCTCTCCTAACCTTAGTCAAGCAACCGTCCGGGAGAAGCTAAAAGTTTAGAGCAACTGTAATTATGTAAATAAAATGCATCATTTAAGCAATACACTTGTGAGGGATAAAGGTTTTAAATTATGGAGAGGGCCAACCACCCCTCAGATAACTCAACTTATTTACCTTATTCACCTTTACCCTATGTTGCTATTTGAAAGAATAAACCAGTCCTGCATACCTTTATGAGTTTTATTAAAAAGAATAATCAAACACTAAACAAACATATTGCTAAAGGCTAAAACTATTACCAATTTCACTAAACTAATTGATCAGGACCCACAAGTGAAGGAGACAGACAGACACAGGGATGACTTTTAAATAGCAGGTTACTACTTTAATAAACTTAACAATGGAGGCTTTCAAGTGGGTCTAGTGTGCATTTACAGGCCATCTATCATACAGATCAAAAATCAGGGAAGACTCTCCACTGCATACCTCTAGGATTCAGCATGCTCTGCTGAATCCTCTCATGCTGTCCCCTGTGAAGGGGACAGACGGTAACAAAGAGGGGCCTTGGTCTGCAAAGATTTCAGATCTCCCTAAGATCCACCAGCAAAATCCTAGGTCACTTATTTCTAGCCCTTTGGGCCCCTTATTCGCCATGGACACCAGCCACAAATGGCAATGAACTAAATATTCAAACAATTCCAAATAATAAAAATTCTAAATCCTATTTCTGTTTAACCTAACTCTGTCACCATGATGCTCTGAGAAATGACAAAAACAAACACCCCCCCAACCAACCAAACAAACAAAAAACCAACCAGGCCTTAGCCAATTTCGCCCCAATGGGGCACTTTTGTCAGAAAATTTCTGACCAGCTCTAAATATAACAATGAATCACTTTTTATTAATTATCTTCAGGAGACTGAATGAGGCATCTGTTTTGCTGTTATCTAACTCCTCCTCCCACAAAAAAACCCAAACAAAAATACCCTAAAAATCCAATCCATGACAGTGGAGTTGACCTAGCTCTCGTAGGATGTAGAGAGCTTATTATATGTAGAGAGCCTCTTATTCTCCCACCCACAGAACTTTCACGCTTACCATGTTATTTCAGAATAGAGGAAGTTTCACTGAACAATGCTTACAGCTTATGTGATAGCAGCTCTGGATAAAACTCTTCCTTAACCGTGAAAACATTTTAAAGATTCAAGGGCAGAATTTAGATTAAGAGATCAATATAGTGCAGCTGTTTCCCAAAAAGAAACATATGCGCATGTGTGCACACACATACAGAGTTTGCACCCAATAGAACAAGGAGAGGTCTCTCCCCACAAAAATAAGAAGAGAACACAGAGAAAATGGAAAAAATGAGGTACTTAAGAGGAAAAAATTGTGTTTGAATGTCTTTTGTTTCATGGATTGGTGATCTTTCTCTCTCACACTGCAGGACTGTGACTGCAGTTACTGGAAACAAGCAATGAAGTTGCTCCGTGAGAGTGTTTGATGCGAGCATGGGTCTCTTGGGCAGCAGCAAACCAGTCAGGCTATCATAGCTGATGACCAAAGTCTTCTCTTCTTCCCCAGGTGGCCTGCCCAGGGAAGTTAGGGGCACTTCTTTTAGATGTTGTTGGTGAAAGAAAAGAGCACATTGGCCTTCTGCATGGCCTTGACCCTTATAGAGGGAGACCACCTTAGACACCACCTTTGTATCTTTGGGGCCAATTAAGTCATCCATATAGTCTGGATACAGTCAACATGGCACAGTCCTCGTCAAAGTGGGCAGACTTCGGTATAATGCCATGGCAGAAAGCCACATTCAGCATAACTGCTGTCTGGAAAAATATCTGCTACTGCAACCATATGCCATATGGTCCCTCACAACACAAAACTAGGAGTTGTGAGGGGCCTACTTTATATGAAGCTACCTCCAGCCTTCCATCTGGTGTAAATGGCTGGGGACCACAGGGCATAAGTCATTTCTTTTAAAAAAAACTAACAACCTGGTGTGATGGGGTGAAACCCACATCATGGGCAAGAAAGACTTAAAGTTCCATTAGTCAAGTCACTTCACCTGGACAGTAAGTACGTAGTTACTTATCATCCAGGGAAGGTGGGACTAAAGAAGTATCAGGTAATAACTGAACAGAAACTTGGGCCCTACAAATAGCCAGAGAGATTTCAGTCAAGGAAGAAACCACAGGGAGCAGACATGAGGGTGGGCCCCCATGAAGGACTGACAACACCAGAGACTGTTGGAAGCTAGAGGCCTCAGGATAACATAGGTTCTTCAGGACAGTGCTTGATACCAGAGGCAGGGAAAGGCAATGGCACCCCAGGAAATGGCTGTCCACAGGGCCCAGAGGACAGGTTGATTCTTTTTGTACTTTGAACTGCACCTGGAAATTTTGTTTCTTACCCTGGAAAGGGTTTGGGCTAGATAATTCTCAGCTGGGTCGTGTGCAAAGATTGAAACCCTGCAAGGGACACTGGAGATGAAAATCCCTGCAACATGGCACCCTGACACAAGGAAGCACTCTGGTGGTGAGCGTGCATTATTACACCTAGTCACACCCATGTTCTCACTCATACACATGCTTTAAGCATTCTGGAAATAAATTTAAATAGCCTATTACAGGCTGTCACTTTCTTGCAATAAGCAAGAAAATTCGGGAAGTAACTTATGGCTTCTCAAATAGGTACAGGTACACAATTTATATACAGTAACTTTTGACCTAAAAACAAAGAGCTGGTTTTATATATTATCACTTTAATTCCATTTAATATATAAAAAAAGTTTATACCAACCCAAAATTCTCACTTGGGCTATTCCTCTCAAAAACAGTACTCTCCATTTAAATATTTACAAATAACTATGCAAGGAATTATTATCACAGTAATTTCACTGTAATATTACCTACCACAGATTTTCCTATAGTAGGCATAGGGAAGGAATACTACAGCAAAGCTATATACTTAAAAAGGCAAAATTGTAAATATTTTAAAGGCAACCATTGTAGGGAACGTTTTATAACAATATAAAGAGAGTACAGTCTTACATTATACAGTACAATGAATATTTTAACAACAAACAATAATTCTCCTTTGTTCCATAAAGGCACTAGCAAATCCCTTAATAGTCAGTTAGTATAAACAGTATTAAACAATACAAAACACAAGAGAAACAAAATGAAGGAAAGGTATATATAAAAATTAATATGAAACAAAAAATGAAACAAAACTAATGGTGAAATATGAAGCACAACAGGATAACAGCTGGCTCTAACTTGCCCTCTCACACCTCCCTCCAAACACAAACACACACATTTTTAAATGAAGCAATCAATTGCCAAAACAAAGCACTTAACATGTATACCACCCAGAGCAATCAGTCACGTCATCAAACCATTTCAGAAATAAAACACTGAATTTGGGACACGATCCTGCAAATCTTACTAGCTAGACTGAGAGTAATCCTTACCTGATTTCAAAAAGGCTGTTTGTGTGACTGAGGATTACTCAGTAAAGATTGAGAAAAGATGGCAGAATTAGGCCCTTATTGCCCAAGAAATACATATTATTGACAATAATATCCTTTTCCAATCAGGTATTTACTGGTTCAGGCCACACTGCATAGAAAATTTGGATTGTCTGAATTAAACTAAACTAATTAACAAAAAAAACATGCTTTGAGCTGGGGTAATTCTGGAAGCTAGTATTCTGATTTGGATTTCACAGGGCTATTTTGAACTGCTCTGGATATTATCTTCTTTTTATAGTTAACGTGTATGAGCTTTTATTAATAAAGAATTAGGTATATACTTCTTAACAGTAATTTTGAAACTTTTTGAGCATGTAACCTGTTTTTATTAATATATACCTGTGTTATATTTAAGATTTATAATTCAATTATTTTTTATTCTAAACCCTTCCAATTTTGCAGTATTGTAATATTTCATCTTTTGACATGCTAAAAAAAAACACACCTTTTTTACTCATTTCAGTGACTCCAGTTTTGCTTTAGTTTTTTTTTTTAATTATTATTATAAAAATGTCCCAAATAGTGTAGTTTAGGATCTTATTCTATTTGCTTTTCTGAATTTACCCTTTTCCTTTGTTTAGTAATAAGGTTACAGAATTTCTGAGAACACCTTTATATAGTAATCTTCCAGAGCACAAGCTATTGTCTGTTTCATTTTATTCAAAATAGTCTTGAATTTGCTTTTGAGCAAGATAATTTAAAAACATATTTTTCCAGCTATTGCCTGGGAAGCAGGCAATTCTTCCCTGTTACCATAACAAGATATATGAATGCATGACCTATTGGTGTTTTATCATTGTTTTTAGTAAACAATACTGTGCCTACCAGTTTATGAACAAGAAATTAACAATCTATTCTGATGTACAGGAATGCACAGAAATTAAAATGCAAAGTCCCATTCATGTGGGGTTTTCCATCTCTAAGTATCAATTGATGGCAAATGATTGTTAATGCTTTTGCATCAGAGGCTTGGACTTACTTGCTTCAGACAGAAAGTTTTGACCTTCATGAAAATAACAATTAAAATCATCAGTACCAATACCTTAGGCCTTTGTAAAGCAGGTACACCTCCAGTCACAACTGTTAATTTGTAATGTTTTCTCTATGCAGAAGGGGTCTGATCCTGGATTCTTTGCACATTCAAAATTCCAACTGGCTTCAGTGAAAGTTTTGGGTGCAAGTTTGAACCCCAGTAGACTAGTACTTTACAAAATTGTAGATATTACATTTAGCCCACACAATACTACTAAACATGTACCTGCTGTGGTTTCTGTGCTGTCAATGTAAGATTTTGAGAGTGTATATGCATGTGTCTATCTTTCTTCTTTGTAGGACCTGATCCTGCAAACACTCCAGCATATAGTCTCATTGTTTTAAACAGGATTATGCAAGTAAACACACACTACACATATGATTTAGTATCAGAAAGAATGGCTTCCTAGAGGGGAAAATAGATGTGTCCAACTAATTCTTGAAATAATTTGTTTCTAAATCCCTAAATATCCTAAAAACACATTTTAATCCTTGTCTCCTTGTCTTAAATTACTTCCTCTAATTAAAATCTTATGAAAAATTTGCACTTGACTGTGTCTTACATCTTTTATATTTTCATTCCAGTAAGTACTGTACTTCCATTACATGAACTGTACATTTCATTAAGTGTTGTGTTACTTTATATACTTTTATTTTGCCCCTGTTCCAGCTAACTGCCATAGACCCTAGCAGCTAATGGACATCACGGCTGGATTAAGGCATAAACTAACTAAACTACAGTTTAGGGCCTCGCAATATGAGAGGCCTCTAAAAAAGAAAAAAACTGACTCCATTTCAAATTTTATCAAAATTGGTTGATAAATAAAGGAGATATGGGAAAAAAGATTCTCTCTAAATATAGACATTTTTGTTCAAATATGACAAAAATATACACCTCTGGCTACACAAATACTCTTACCCTACCCTTCCCCTTCACTAATTGTTATTATTGACAGGCGGGAGGCCAGGGCTCAGAAAAAAATGATAATTACATTTGTAAAATAAGTATTTCTACGAGTAAGTCTGCTACCAGTCTCCTAAGATAGTGTTTCGTTGGTCAGCTGCTACTGGTAAAATTCTGACCGTGACTTAATTTATTTAAATAAATAATCTCACTGCTGATAAAATCAGGAAAAATGTGAGGTTAGAGATGGCAGGGTCGTGAAGCAATCCTGCTGAGCTCTTACTTGTATGGGACTCCTCCAAGAAGTGATCTCATGTATAGTGTCCCCCTTGGCTGGTAATAGCTGGAAGGCTGCCATCTTTTGTTTATGGTCCAGCACTCTCAGTCGTATAGTGCCCTTGCTCCTGTTTTGATTTGTTTTATTAAGTGTTACTGTGTTCTTTCTTCTTTTGAGCTGCACATACGTACAACTGTGTATTTCAGTGCGCATGCCGATTTCTGCTTCATGCACTATCCATCCTTCACGTGATTGAGTTTGCAGGTGATCGTCTTATGGACTTGGGTCAAGTGGATCTTGAGGAGGATACATTTGTGTTGAATATAGGCTAGTCTTTCTCTATGCCTGTCTAGAGATTACCAGTCTTTTTTCTGGTAAATTCTTTTTCTTTCTTTCTCATTTATGCATATAGCTTATTGTCACTCTGTGTGTCTGAGGTGTTTACCGAGATTAATTAGTGGTCCCGGGGGAGACAGAGGATAGAGAAGCAATCTCTGCCCAGAAAAAGCTGCAAGAAAAGCTATCTGCCCTAACCATTCTGTGCATCGAAAGTGACAAACTCTATACCTTATCGTTTGAAGACATCATCAATGACTTTGCTCTCCAAAAATCACAAAAGAAAATGTTTTAAATGTCAGTGTTAAAATTAACGTGATGTGCAAACAGACATTCTGTAGGTTGTACTGGTTCCATTGAGTAAGCTGGTCTGTGTAACTGAAAATGTAAAGTTGTAAAATGTAAATGTTGCTGAAAATGTAAAGTTTTCATATCTACTAAGTAAGAAATCAGATGGAAATATATTAATTGGAAACTATTTTAGAATGCAAACAGGCATATTGTAAGATGTGTTTTAGTTAGATTATTATTCTATTTTTACATCTTCACCTTTGTATATATACAAATATAAAGCTTTTGTGTTTCAATGTCCTTTCTGTGAAAATAATGTTTCTATGTCTTACACTTGACATAGTTTAGGGCCTCAGAATGTCATAATCCGGCCCTGATGGACATTCTCCTTTATTTCACTTAGGACTTGTCTACACATAGTTTTTTTTGTACTGATTTAACGATTTCAGTTAGGAGTGTGATATTTTATTGAAATAGTTATACTGGCACCACCTTTTTCCCATATGGGAATAGCTATATAAGTATACAGCCTCATTAGATTGATATAACTGCATTCACACTAGGGATGTTTTATTGCTTTAACCCCAGTATAATTAAAGTGGCAAAACGTTTGGGTTTAGACAAGTCCTTGATAAAGGCCTGTACTTTTGGAGGAGGCGGATCTGTCATAGTAGATTGCTGAATGACCACAGTAAGCAGCATGTTAGCAAGCAATATAAATATTTTAAAACTTGGTTATTCATTTTAATATAAAATCCTTTATCATAATTTTAGCATGCCTACTTAATACATATACAGTAAAGTTTAGCCCCTTTATTTTCAGTTCAAACCAATTTTTACAAAAAAATCCTCGGGTTTTACAAAAAGTATTATTCTGTTTTTTCTGATTTTCACCCTACTTTTGTATTATTCAAATATACACAAATAATTTCTTTTATTAGGAAAATACAATACATTGCATGAGATATATGTATTATGATAATACATTAGTCTGTGTGTACATGCAAAGCTGCCTGTTGAAGTAAGGCTATGTATTACTCTAGAGAAGATACATGCAATAAGTGAACTGGCACGCACGCAAGCTCTGAAGTGCACGCGCATCTGATCATACTGATGAATCGCATGCCCACCACTTACACACTTCAGGCTGTTAGCAGATAATGGTTTAAGATTTGACACATTAAAATGGGAAGAAAATGAAAATCTGTATCACAATACGTTTCAGAACACAAGGAAGTATTTGAAAGTTTAAAACAAAAACAAAAACAGGAGAAAAGGATGAAGTTGAGTGTATGCACTGCAAATGGTGTGGCCCAATTATTAAATGCAAATATTTATAGGCTAATAGTTCTAAGTCTACAACAGTAAACTGTTTATTCAAATGGAAAGTTTTACTTGGGGATTAAGATATATTGTTCTCTTAAACTCAGAGGTGGCATTGTGTTTTGAGTTCTGTTTTATTTAGGCAGCAAACCACACTGATGAACAGAATTCAAAGCATTTATCTACTGAATACTTTCCCCCCATCTTTCCATCCACCAAAATAAACCCTGATATTTACCCAGAAAAATTAATAATAGTTTTTGCACTGATTTTCACCTGTTTTTGTTGTGGCAATAAAGACTGATAAGTTCCTAGGGAAAATTAAAATAAAAATGGAAAACAAAGAGCCCTAAGTATAATGCACAATACAAAGTCAGTTAAAATTAAAATGACGGCATCAGCTGAGCTGGTCCTTAAATATGTATTGATACAAGAGTTCCTAACAGTTCTGAAAACACTATTGTAGTTATTGGGAAATGCAGTTAGGGCTTTAGCTACACAGTGATGCACTAAATCATTAATGGCTGTGTATAGGACTGTCATGTGCAACTGTACTAAGATCTATTGGTGCTTCTTTCTTTCCATTTTATAAACAAAGGAAACAAAAAAAAAGTTTAAGCATTGCATTAAAACTGTGTTAAGTCTTTGCCTTTTAAAATTACAATAGCAAAGATATTTTATATTAGTGCTTGTAAACTTGTGGCCTCATGGCAGTCCTGCAGCCATCCATTGCCTCAGTTCCCCTCTTGATTCCTCAAGCTCAGTACAGTCTTTGGAATATATAAATAGCTCTTTTTGAGGGGTTAATTTATTGCTGAAATTTCCACTACTATATACCAGAATCCCCTTGGTGCAGTCCAAACAATACATTCATCCCAATAGCCCACATCAAGTATGGTTATGTCGTCTCTCACCACACCCTAGCTCAGCTCCAGCATCTCTCACCACACCTCAACCCATCTCCTCTAGCCCTGTTTCCTTCCCAGATAGTGTTCCAGCACTTTCCTGGAGACATCAGCAGCCTCCCCCATCCATCATCCCCCAGACTTCAGCCCTCTGGCTACAGCTCTGCAGCTCAGAGGGCCAGCAGGCATCTCCCTTTGCTGCTCTCAGCCTTCAACCCTCTCCAGCCCGCTGTGGCTGTTGCTTTGTGGCCTGGGGAAGTTTGTAGGTGCCCGCCTACCCCCAACTGCCAGCCTGCCTTCTCTTTTTACCAGTCGGATCTGGCTTCATTGCTCCCTCCTTCAGAGGCATCCTCATCCAGAAGCTCTCAAACCAACTTTCCTCTTCCGCTAAGCTTTCTTTACTCTCAGGACTTTGGACTCTCTTTCTTTTCTAAACTCTTGGTTCTGAGGTCTCACTTAGGATTCTGAACTTCTATTTATAACTACCAGAGGCAGACTGAACCTCTTCATTCTATTAAACCAGCGCCCACCTAGACTGGAACAGGAGAGATGGACCCAATTTCATGTTAAGGGGCCAGCTACCTGGTACAGTACTTCAGTTCAGTCCTTAACTTGCTCAGTTGTTGCAATCTCTTCTAGCGCACACAGAGCATGCTATAATGTTCCTCCCCCTTAAAAAACCCCGGAATTTTTGAAATTCCATTTCCTGTTTGCTCGGCATGGAGAGGACTCATCACATCTTCCCAGGTGACCATGGTGGGTTATCGCAGCAAACGCTTTCCCGCTTGGACCACTGTGGAGCTGCTGGATCTGATCAGTATTTGGGGAGAGGAGGCTGTGCAGTCCCTGCTGTGCTTGAGCTGTAGGAATTGGGATACCTATGGGCAGATTTCTCGAGGCTTGTGCGAGAAGGACTAGGATCGGGGCACTCTGCAGTGCAGAGCAATGATAAAGAAGCAGAGGCAGGCGTGTCATAAGGTGAGGGAGGCAAACCGTCACTCAGGTGCTTCACCTAAAACCTGCCAATTCTATAAAGAGCTGGATGTGATCCTCGGTGGTGATCCCACCTACATCGCCAAGAGCCCCATGGATACTTCGGAGGGCACAGAGGCAGAAGAAAGAGGACCTAACCCAGAGGATAAAGTTATTGATGAAGAGGTGGAGTTAGATGAGAATGTGCAGCTCCCAACTGGGTCACCCGGTGGGGCGGGCAGGCGGCCAGGAACTTTTCTCCACTCCTGAGGTGCCCAGCCAGTCTCAGCAGTTGCTCTCCGCTGAGCAAGAAGCAGGAGATGAGACTCCTTGTAAGTGGCTGTGGTTTGTGTAGTGCAGAGGTGGGTTCAGGGCATAGAAATGTGGGAGGCTGTCTGTGTTTCTGTGAGCTGAACATTTCCCTGTGTAGCTAATCAATACTGCAGAACAGGGTGTTGATGCACAGCGAGCTCTCTCGGGAATCCTCCAAAAAGATCTCCAGGAAAGTTTGCTGGAGGTACTCGGTAATCCTCTGCCCCAGGTTGCATGGCAGAGCAGCTTTGTTTCTCCCCCCCTTTGTAGGAAACTTGCCCACTCCCTTCGGCAATCACTTGTGCAGGGACCAATGCGGCACATAGGCGAGCAGCACAGGGATCAGGGCAGAAGCCACAAGCATGGAGTAGATGTACCCTCATTTCCCTGCTTACCCTTAGCAGTGAGATGTCTGCTAGAATCATCCCCACCTGTGGAAAATAGTAGGAGAATTTAAGAATTTTCACAGAGATGTGTGCCTAGCTAGGGTCAGTGAGAAAGTGATGGCAATGTTACAAAAGGTGTATTTAACTGAAATATTTCAATGCTGTGAATTAATTTCACAATCCCGCTTCTGTGCATTGTCCCCTGCGCTTCACCAGACGTGGCCTTCAGGAACACCCCATGCAGCCCCGCCGAGCATCTCCGCCAGATAAGAAAGCACCCAAGACACAGCAAAGAAGACATGTTCCTTGAGGTCCTGCAGTGCTCCTATGCAGAAAAAAAAAAGAAAGAAAGGAGTGCTGGGAAGCCAAACAGCAGGACAGAAAAGAGAATCACACGCTTGTAAAGGATGCTACTAAGCAGATGATTAAAGTAATGGAAGAGCAAACACAGATGCTGAAGTCCTTAATAATGCTGCAGAGTGAGCAGATCCGTGCTCGACCTCCCCTGCAGCACATTCAGAACTCTTTTCCATGCCCCCTCCAGCACCGAAACTCCGCCCACCCATTCCTTTCCACCTTCTGGGACTTCTCGGTTTCCTCTTCACTCCACCCCTCGAACCATGTTCACAATGATAGCTGGACCTACACACAGCTCTGAAAGTCTACCCTTCCCTGGTTCGTCCTTTCCCGCCAAGCATCTATGTATTTGCGTGTGCTGTTTCTTGTGCAATAAAAGCAAACTTTTATAGTAGTAAATCGTCTTTATTTTTTTTCTACAAGGTGAGATTGCGGGCACTGCCAATACATGCACAGACATTTTAATCACTTTATTATAGGACTATACGGCCCCAAATGTCGTCATTGCCTCTTAGGAAAACTGCATGTGATGTAACATTGAAGCAACTCAACAGAGATATGTATGTTACAGGTGGTCCTTGTCAAAGTGCTGCCTCAAAGCCTCCCTGATTCGAATAGATCCCCTCTGGGCTCCTCTGACAGCCCTGGTATCTGGCTGCTCCAAATCAGCGGCCACGCAGTCTGCCTCAGCACTCCACCCCGAGCAAACCTTTCACCCTTAACTTCACAGAGATTATGCAGCATTCAGCATGCAGCTCTGACCACAGGAATATTATCCTCGGTGAAGTTCAACCTTCCATAAAGGCATTACCAGCATGCTTTTAATCAAAGGCACATTCAACTGTTTTCCGGCACCTACTAAGCCTGTCGTTGAACCACTCCTTAGTGCTGTCCAGGTGTCCCGTGTAAAGTTTCTTGAGCCATGGTTGTAAGGAGTATGCAGGGTCTCCCAGGATCACCGTGGGCATTTCAACACCCCGCACTGTAATCTTCTGGTTAGGAAAGAAAGTCCCCGCTTGCAGCTTTCTGTACAGGCCGGTGTTCCGGAAGATGCATGCACCATGCACCTTTGCAGACCACCTTGTGTTGATGTCAGAGAAACGCCCATAGTGATCCACAAGTGCCTGCACCACCATGAAGAAGTATCCCTTCCTATTAGTGTACTCTGTCTCAAGGTGGTCTGGTGCCAAAATTGGAATGTGTGCACCATCTCTTGCCCCTCCACAGTTAGGGAAACCCATTTCTGCAAAGCCGTCCATTATTTCAAACACATTTCCCAGAGTCACAGTCCTTCGTAGCAGGATGCAATTTATTGCCCTGCACACTTGCATTAACACAGCCTCAACGGTCAACTTCCCCACTACAAATTGATTTGTGATGGACCGGTAGCAGTCCAGAGTTGCCAGCTTCCACACAGCGATTGCCACACGTTTCTCTACCGAGAGGGCAGGTCTCATTCTGGTGTCCTTTCACTGCAGGTCTGGGGTAAGCTCGGCGCACAGTTCCAGGAAGGTAGCTTTCCGCATCCAAAAGTTCTGTAGCCACTGCTCATCATCCCACACCTTCATGATGATACGATCCAACCATTCAGTGCTTGTTTCACAAGCCCAAAAGCAACGGTCTACTTCATACACGTGCCCTGTGAATGCTAAAAGCAATCTAAAGTTGCTCCTATCCATATCACACAGAATGTCGGGCACCTGCAAATCTTCAGTTAGGAGATGCACTCCGGTTTGCTCCATCATCCCACAACACCTAGTGACAGAAGGATTATGGGATAGGTACCCACAGTGCATTGCTCACACTGTCAATGATGGTGCCCCCACTGTGGATGTGATCTGTGGACAGAGAGAACAAGTGTGAACATGAAATTGCAATTTTTATTATGTCGACTTTTGGGTGTTGACATCACTTTTGTCAACATAAATTGGTAGTGTAGACATGGCCTAAGAACCTCGAACCTCTCATCTCCCTTTCAGCACTCATCTCATTCTCTCCCTACTCATCTCCAACCTCCCCCCATTTTTTATCCGCCAAATGACCCTCACCTTAGTCTTTTTTCCCTCCTCACAAATCCTTCCATCTTTTGTCCCTCTCCATTCTCTCTCTGGTGCCTACTGCACTCACAGCAGTGTCACTTGTGATAGAGTCTGGACCCCCTTCCATATCAGCCTCTCTTGTGTCTGTCCCCTAGAAGAGGAAAGGAATGCTGCTGCCCTAGCCAGTGCTTCCCCTTTATATCCAGCCATGCTTCTTTCCTACTTAGTTAGTGTGACCAGATCACAAGAGTGAAATATCAGGACATACTGGGTGGGGCGGGGGTGGGAGGAAGAGAGCCACAGGTGCACAGCCCCGACTGGAGTCATGGGAGAGGGGGGGCACACACCCCTAGGAAGCTGCAAGAGGGGTGTACGGCCCCTGCTGCACCCCACGCCACAAGGACTCATGGCCTCAGCTTCAGCCCCCAGCAGAAGCTACGGTGCCAGGGGCACAGAGCTCTGGCTCCAGTCCCCGTCTGAAGCCACAGGACGGGGCACAGGATCCTGGTTGCAAAGTCAGACCCCGTTGCAGGGCAGGGGAGCGAAGGGTCCTAGTTCTAGCCCTGGCTCCAGTCACAGAGGGGAGGCCCACAGTCCTGCCTTCAGCCCAAGCTTCAGCCACTGACAACTGAAGCAAACTCAGAGGTTTGCAATCAGTGAGTGTCAGGGCCCCCCGACTAAATTATAGACCTAGTTGTAATCCATATTTAAACATATAGATTTATTTGTACACTAAACAAACAACAGGGGTAAAGGGCAGGGGTTTTTATTCAGTCAATAAATCAACTTCACAATTTGCATACTTCTCAGATGTGCCGGAAGTCTAGTACTTGGATGACTTTGCCATTGTCATGACTTGCTTCTGGGCAATCACAAAGCTGTAGAAGTCCTTGCAACTCATCCGGAAATTCACTTTGACAAGGGTTTCACACCGCATCAAGTCTATGCTGCTTTGATTCCGGACATCAGTCCATGCACCTTTCATGATTGAAAATACACGCTCTGTGTATGCATGGCTTACTGGTATACCAAGCATGTATGACACCAGCTTTGTCATGTTCAGGAATTCAGTGCTACCGTCCTTGTTTCCCAGCACTTAAGACCAGAGTTCCCCACCTGAGTATTTTCCAGGCTCCAACTTGGAGTTGATGTCTTTGATGATACAGTACTCATCACAGAGCTGATCAAGACCCACTGTTTTCTGGAGGTTTACAGCTATCACAGCCGCAGACAGATCCTTGTATTCGAATGCCCGATTAACTTAGCTGTTCAAGCATTGGGTATTGAACGAGTAGCCAGTTGCTGAAAAATCAAACCATTTCTCCAAACATAGGATCAACACATCATAAAATTTCATGAAGTCTTTCTGGACACGTGCAGCAGTGACAGGCAGCATCTCAGTTAATGCATTTTCAACTTTGGAGCCAAAGAATTAGTCATTCTTCTGTTGCTGAAGGTTCATTCTCAGAGCATTCATTATGGCATACACTTCACACGATGTCATACTCATTTTCCAAACAGAGCACAGTATCGTTGAAGATTTTCGGGACATTCTGGAGGAAGAACAGATGAACCTCAACTTTGCTAGGCCCCTCAGTTTGTTCACCATTTTCCATGTCTGAGAACAGCATCCAAAGATTCTGGGCACTTGTCACTTCCCAGAGAAACAAAATAGCACTTAACAGTCTGCCACATATTTGCAAGCCTATTTACAGCTGGGAAAAGACTCAACCAGTGTGTTGGAACATGGCACAGTAAAGTGGCATACTCCATATCCACAAAGTCAAACATATCCTACAATGCTGCTACTCTCTTAGCAGAACTGCTGAAATGATTGAATGTCTTAATCACCAGAGTCTCAATGTCAACGTGTAGGGTATTCTAGCATGTTTCATGGCATTGTGCACAACATGGGCAGGGAAGTTTGCAAGCAAGATATTTTCATTTTGTTTTTTTAAATTCTGGTACACTGATTGTCATTTTCCAGAATTCACGTTTGCATTATCAGCACAGTAGGAAGACCCTTTGTTCGGGTCTAATTTGTGTGTCGCAAGTTTTTCAAGTAATGTGTTGCTTATTGCCTCTGCAGTCTCTTGGCTTTGCTCATAGAAGTCTAAAAGTTTATCTTGGACCCCATGTCTGGGTGTCCAGTATCTCAGCAATAAGGGGAAAGTTTTCACATTGTCCTTGTTAGATGCATCTGTGGCAACGGAGAAATAGGGACCATCTGGCTTGCTGAGGTCTTTTAAAAATTCTGTTGAGAGCAGTGACAGCACATTTTTGATCAATGCCTCCACTTTAGTCCAGCCACAGCTGACGTGCTTCGCAATCATTGAATCTGGCTACAAGGTAGGCGCCAGTTTAAGTTCACAGTCACACGAGCAATAGGAGTGTTGATGGACTACTGTGTGGTAAACTTGAGTTAGCTCAGCAGCAATAACCTTGTTGTTGAAGGCTTCACTTGGCCAGCTGAAAAAAACTGAGACCAGCTATTGCTTTTGTGAGTCTTGGTGTTTTGTTCATGATTTTTTGAATCAGCATGATGCTTAACATCAGACTCACTGCCGTGGCAAATGCTAAATTCCTTCCTGCATACTTTACAAAAGGCTTTTGAATCACACTCGTAGGATTTCCAAATCTAGGTGTAAGTGGTTTCCCATTCTGTCCTGTATCTGCACTGTGTTTTTTGTTTTTTGGTAGTTGGCTCCTCCCTTGCCGTTGCATTTCGGGTAGGGTTTCCAGCTGATGACCATTAGCTAGTTAGCTAGCCACTGAAAAGAACCGTGCAGTCTCTGTGCTTCTTACATATTATTACTTGCCCACTGTGGTTTGTCCTATGGTATGCACTGTGGTTCAGAACTGTAAACTACATATCCCTATTGTAAATTGGGTTACACCTGAAAACAACTTGAAAAACCAAAATTGCCAATAGATAACATAGAGCACAACTGGGTTTAATGGGACATTCCCAATTGACTAATTTTCTATTTCACTACCAAATTTTAAATTTTACCTGACTTTCGGGACACATGGCGCCCGATTGTACATCGAGGCAGATGTCCGCCGCCAGGTGGAATCCCGGCTTGCCAGTGTGGGTAAGTGAGCTGGGCAGCAGCTTAGTAGTGCGCAGCCCCGGCCTGCCCTGGGGGGAATCAGCACGTGCAGAGGCAGGTGCCTCCTTTCCTTGGCTCTGCCAGGAGCTAGGTGGACCAGTCTGCACACACCCTGCTGGGGGGAGGATGCAGCCACTTCCCGGGAGTTGCCCCAGGCAAGTTCTGCCGGGACCCACCACTGCACCTCCTCCCCCCGCCCCAGCCCTCAGTTGAGGAGGTGAGTAGTGGGCAGGGCGGGGCCAGCCAGGGGCAATGGGGTATGCATGTCACACTGGTCCACCTGGCCCTGTGCTACCAGCATGCCCCTTCCTGTTAGGGGTGGGCCCATCACATGCCACACAGCTCCCCTACGCAGCACCCCCTGGATCCACTATGCCCTGCACCCCTGAACCCCCCACAACCCTTCCACCACAAATGTACAGTGCTGTGCACACCACCACCCCTACCCAGAACCCCCCCTGCCCACAGCACCCCACAAGGAACCCCCCACTTGCTAGTTTCCCAATACACACAGATTTTCCCTCCCTCCCAGTGCCCATCCCCACAGTCCCACCACCACAACTACACAATGCCCCACACAGACCCCACTGCCCCGACACACACAGATCTCCCCCACTGCCTAGCACCCAAAACACACAAACCTCCCCACTGGCCAGTGCCCTCCACACCCTCACAGCCCAGCACCCCACCACAGACCTCCTAGACACTCACTCCATCATGCCCTTCCCCCTTCCCTGGCCGCACTCACTGGCCCTACTGGGAGGTCTCTGGCTTCTAGGGTCAGAGCAGTAGGGGGTCTCCAGACTCTCCACTTGCTGTGCCCTCCACAAGTGTGAGCTCTGGGGCTCCCATTGGCTGGGAAAAGTGCCAATGAGAGCTGCTGGAGCCACAGAGTGGGGCTTGCAGGCGGGAGCAGAGCACAGAGTTCCCTACCCCCCCAGACCCTAAGAGCGAGAGGGACCTGCTGGGGGTGGAGGTGGGGGGGTCGCGGCGGTGCTTACCTGGGGCGGCTCCTGGGAAGCATCTGGCAGGTCCCTCTGGCTCCTAGGGTAGCATCAGAGAGACAGCAGCTCTCTGCGCGCTGCTGGCACCTGCAAGCCCTGCCCCCGCAGCTCTGATTGGGCAGGATGGAGCGCTCATGGTGGGTGTAGCCTGCGGAGACCCCCTCGCCACCTCTGTGCCTAGGAGCTGCAGGCTTCTGCCAGCTGCTTGCCTGGTTGGAGGTAGGAGCTGCCCCATGTAAGCACCCCCAGCCCAGGACCCCAGGTACGTGCAGTGCAAACCAAAATATTGGGACAAATGGCATCCCTACTGATGTACGGTCGAGATGCAGGACAAATAACTTAAAACAGGGACTGTCCCGATATTATTGGGACATCTGGTCACCCTATACTTAGCAGAACTTTTCAGCTGGCAGGACATGGTCCCGGCAAGAACGGAGCTGAGCGAGCTGCAAGCTCTTGCCTCCTGCTCAGAAGGGTGACATTGCTGCCCCTGCGGGCAGGAGACTGATACTACAGCTTCCTTCTATCTTTTGCTCCTACCAGCAAGAATCATAGAATATCAGGGTTGGAAAGGACCTCAGGCGGTCATCTAGTCCATTCCCCTGCTCAAAGCAGGACCAATCCCCAATTTTTGCCCCAGATCCCTAAATGGCCCACTCAAGGATTGAACTCAAGCCGTGGGTTTAGCAGGCCAACGCTCAAACCACTGAGCTATCCCTGGGAGGAGAAGAAAGTGCTATTATAACAACTAAGTGCTGTTGCACAAACCAGCCTCAGACTCTCTTCTCTGTTCCCTCTTACAGCTTCCTCCCTCCCTTTCAAAGCCAGCCAAAGTACGGGAAAGGAAGAAAGATGGCTTTGCTGGAGGGCAAGGAGGAAGAGAGAATATGATTCCCCCATCCTTCCCTATACTTACATTCATGATGTGATGCATGTGAAATTTAGCCACATGATTCTCATTATATTTATCAAGTTCCCTTTAACCTTTTTTAAAACAAAAAAGTCTCTCGAAAACAGACAATGGACAAGTGCCAAGAAAGCAAGATACAGAAAATCCCTGAAATGTCACTATGAAAAACAACAAAACCAAACCCCTTTACGTATTGGTTTTGTTCTGTGCTTTAAAAGAAACAAGATCACAAGGAAATTAAAATTATTTTCTCCTGTGAGAGTTCTGAAACTGAGCCAAAGATGTGTTATAAATTATTATAAAGTTTCCAGCTACTCCAAAGTTAGTTTAAAACATTTAATCTTTTATATTTTGCTGTATTTCCAATTTTACACTATTGAATTTGTCTTGCCAGCTCACTCGATTGCTTCTATCTTTCCACAAAATCAATGGCCCCATACCTACAAGTGTATTATATATATATTTTTTTAAAATGGAATAGAAACAAAAAGACAATTCTGTGACTGCAAAAGATTTTTCACCTGGATCATTATATTTAGGTGAAATGGAACATGCACTTTTACCTTTTTCTTTTTACATTATGTTTTCTTTGGAAAACAGGTAACAGGCTAAACTGAAATAAGTGCATACACAGTAATAATTCTCTGTGTGCACCTGTCTTTTATAGTCTGCTACCTAATGCTCTTTCAGTGAGAATTGGTCGGAGATGGCACAGATGGTTGCACGGTACTAGTCAGTGAAAAATTATTTATTGTTGCTGGAATATACTACCAATGCATGACTATCTATCAGCATGCACAAGTACAGTTCATAGCATGATGTGGAATAAAAGAAAAGGATGCAAGGCAGTGAGCAGGGAAAAAAATGTTTTTGAAGTCCATTCTACATACAATTGACTCTCCTTTGCAATTACTGCACTTCAAGCAACATCATCAGTAGTAAGAATGCAAACATAATAATTGTTATTATTAATACGTTTATAACTTTAAGCATCATAAGCCTTCAGGGCAATGAAAAACAATGCGTTTTCCCAAGGAACTTAAAAACTAAGGGCCTGATCCAAAACTCACTGAAATCAATGTAAAAAGACTCCCATTATTTTCGATGTGCTTTGAATCAGGTCGTAGGAACCAAAATGTATTCATTTTAATCATCCACAAAATTCCAATTATATTCAATAGGTTACTCAGGTGAATAAGGCAAATGGGATTTGATGCCAGGTTAAGATATATACTTACATATGCCATGGTTCAGCATGCAGATGGACAAGTGGGGCTGTAGATACAGATATACCCAAGATGTGCTAATAATTTAAAAAGTATCAGAAATAAACTGCCATTTACCATTCCCAGCTTGTTAAAGATTTATCTAAATTTCTTAAAGGTGGGGATAAGGGAGGCCAGGAATCATCAATTTCTTAAATTAAAAGTTATGCAGATGTATAGATACTGTATTTGTACCCTTCACCCACAGAACTCAAAAAAACTCTACTAAATGAATATCCTTCTTTGGGCAATGTAGTCCCAGGCTCAGTGTTAAAGCCAAACACCCCTCTTCTGTCTACACACAAATCTATCTGACCCCAGTCAGTAAGTACTCAGGACCCCGGCCGTGGGATTCGGCAGGGGAGGTGGGTCATAGCCCAAGTCCCACTGGGACTCAGGTTCAAACTGCATCATTTTGCAGTTCAGACACAGTTCAGGCCCAGGTCCCCAGACTCATGTCCTGAGAGTCCACCAGCATTATAACACAATGAGGGCCGTCCCTAGGGGGTTCGGGCCCGGGACAATCCCTGTATCTGGCCCAGGCCCCATCCCCGCCCCCATTCCAACCCTTCCCCTAAGTCCCCGCCTCTTTCTGGCTTCCGACCTCTCCCCTGAGCAATGCCAGGAGCCAGGAAGGCCAGGGCCGGGTTGCTTGCTGCTGCCAGCACCAGGCCCCCCGTTAGTCCCTCAGGATGCCCTGGACCCCGCATCCCGAAGCGCCGGGGCCCCGCAAAGTGCGGGGCCTGGGGCATTTGCCCTGGTCCGTCCTATGGATAGGATGGCTCTGCCCTGCCCACAATCCCAAAGGCCAGTGTTCTTGGCCTCTCTAACCCAAGAGTAGCCAATCAACTCACAGGACATGGAAGACTCTGGATGGTTGCAAGTATAGCTGTTCAACATTTTACCCTTCCATTTTATTCTGACCACTGAGCTGCAGAGTGAATCATTGCCTGCACTAGCTATGGCCACCAACAAGAAGACATCTTTTGTCAAGCGCGCTGCTACCTGGTCATGGGACCAAAGCTAGATTCTGGTAAATCTCTGTTGTGAGGCAAGAAAGATGTTTGACTCCAGCTGTACCAAGAAATAGTGAACAAGCTGGCAGCATTGTGGATTCAATAGACTGGTGACTGGAATTGGATTAAGTGGCTCAAGAATGACTACCAGAAAGCTAGGAATGAGAACCATGCCTCTGGGAGCTCCCCGTCACTCTCCATCTTTTATGAAGACTTTGACTGGGTGCTGTGCAGAGCACTGAGTGGTTCACAGTAGCCTTCTGGATGACAGCCTTCTAACCCCTAGAACTAGTATAACACTGGAGGGGAGCCAGCAATCATTGGATCAGGCTAGGAAAGTGACTCTGGTGCGCATGCTGATCCCCAAAGAGGCTTTACTGCCAGAGCAGCTGTAGCACATCCTGGGTACATATTCAGAGGAGCTGTTTGATGGCCCCCTCCCTCCCCCAGAAGAACAGCCTGCCACTGAATTGGCAGCAGAAACAGAAGAGGCAGATGTAGCCCCAGAGCCTGGTAAGTGTTTGGCTCCATGTCTGTTGTTATTAATATACAAATGGGAGGGATTCCACTTAATGATCCAAAGCAATGATTATTGCAAGCTGCAGGTAGCAGCCTGGGTCTGCTAGTGGCAGAATGCACACTAGCACCTTGGCGTTACACCAGTGTTTGTAATGAAAGACGGGCCAGGGATCAAGCAATTTTTTTACATTCATAAGTGATTCAGCAAGACCAGTGGTGCCAGGGCTATAAACTGCCAAGCCTACGGGTGCCGGGGCTCAGCCCTGGCACTAATTAAGCACTGCGTCACCCCCAATACCACAACATAGAATTCAAAATGGAGACTGGAAAGCAGAAACAACAGTTAAACCAGCATTTAACATTAATCTTTTACTAAGTATGTGTGCATTCTTACAAAGACATGCTGGGATGTTAAAAGTAAGAACCTTCAATTCCCTTTCCTGGTAGTACGCTGCACCAACAAGTCAGCCACATTCCAGTGTAACAAGCCACCTGTAAACAGAAAACTGTGCAGGGGGGGAAGGGGGAAACGTAGCTAATGGGTGATGAAATCAATGTGTGAAATACAGCAAGGGGGTTGTGTACAGTCTGGAAAGTTGCCAGGAAAAGGGGAACTAGCTGTGCAGTTCTCTGAGGGTCGGTATTGTCATGTGTGTTTGTATATGGTCCATAGTAATCAGAGCAGGCTGTATCATAGCTGCACTTGGGTGACTGCAGGAATGCAGAGTTTTTAGCAGATTACAGGGAGGCAATTATCAATGTGGCTGCTAGTAAAGCATACTGTTGATGCCTCATGAATTTTGACCCAACTATGGTTGCCTATAGCTGCAAACTTTTCCTGTAGTAGAAATTCCACATAGGTAGACACGTTTTGGGGAGGGGCATATTTTTCCAGGACCTATTTTGTAGTACATGTAGTACAGCTCACACCACTTGTACATGTGTTGCTCGGTCACCATAAGCTTGAAAACTTCTATGGGATACATGACTGGCTTGTCATGGTAGCTTGGAATAGAATGTCCCTTTGCAGGTTTTTCATTCTTCATTTAACTCTCAGCTTGTGCCCATGGAGCATCTGGGAATTTAAGGGTTGCTCTGAGAAATACTGAAGCTGAATTTTACCAAGTATCATTTTTTGACTTTGTGATCCCAAAGGCACATTATTCTGAGGATGTATTGAACCTTATATGAAGAACTGAGCCAATAAAGAACTCTCTGATTTCGGTTTACAGGCCCTTCCACTTCTGCAGCCCAGTCACAGTCCACAAAGAGCCTGGAAAGTTGTACTATCATGGAGCAGTCAAAGAGGAACTGTACCCATAACGAACATATGGTGGACAACCTGGACAGGGATAATAAGCAAGGAAAAGGATTCATGACAAGTTGAAAGGCACAGACAGGCTACAGAGCTAGTGGAGAGAAATGCAGAGCAGGAGAAGAGATATGCAGCACAGTCTCTGAAGCAGAAACATCACTTGAGGGAAGACAATAGAGTGCAGCAGAAAGACTTGAGAGGCTGCTTAGACTAATGACCATGAGGGGTCAGGCTCCTGCCCTACCCGAACCACCTCCGAAGCCGCTTCCACAGAACCATGTCCTGAGAGACCAGGAACACACTGGACAATAGCATGGTTAAGTTGCCCATGCAACTGGGATTCAATACTAGTTGGCCTGGGCACATATACCCCCTGCGGCACTCTGCTCGCCATAATTCCTCCATTCCTGTGCAGCAGCGCCAACCATGTGCTAAATGTGGTAAAAAAGGGAAAGAAGAGCGGGGGTCCAGGAGACACAGAGAAGTAGGACATTTATTTGTTTCCACTGGTTTCACAGTAATGTTCAATGTGTTATGCACTTTATTTTATTTGCTAATACTGGTTTTGGGGATTTAATGGCAGCTGGCCTGCCTAACAGTCCTTTATTAATTATTATTATTATTTTGTAATACAGCAATGCTAACAAACAAAGGCTTTTATTTCATCAAGAAATAATATAACCATCACTGCGTCACAATATAGGGCATGTGTATTTCAAAGAATAAAAACAAAGGCATGATAAGGGGCAACTGGGAAGTTGTGTCCAAGCACAATTTCTCAGTGCATCTTTTCAGATCAATCCACAATAAAAATCCACAGTTCGGATCACACAAAACACCCTCCCCACACTGTGTACAAGCAGTCATCTGATCCACAATTAAATAGCCACAATAATCACCTCCCCTCCCCTCATTTGTAGTGTATACCAACAGTACTTCATTTACTGTTAACATTGCTGTACAAATTCTCTCTCTCTTCCATTGGTCAATGCAAGTCCATAACGTGGGTGCACAAAGCATGCCTGATTTCTGTTGTCTACGTGCATCCTGCTCCAGGTGTGATAGGTGCACTTTCTGGCAGAGTGTACTGGTTCAGCAATCCACCACTGTCATAGATCTACTCAGGAGAAAATGGCTCACCTTTGGATTAGACAGGTTGTGAAGAGCTTGGAAAACCACAATAATGCAGACAGCATCAACGCCAATGAAATCCAAATGGTTCTATAAATTGCACCAGTGGGATTTCAGTCTTCCAAATGCACATTCAGCCACCGTTCTGCATCTATTGAGAGAGTAATTAAACCTTCCTCTGTTTGGGCCTCTGAGATCAGGATATGGTTTCATACGCCAAGACAAAAGGGTGTATATGGAGTCCCTTAAAATAGCAGTGGGGACAGTTATTCTATTTTTGACTATGTCATTTAGTGGGAATAATGTCCTGGCCTGTTCATGAAGGTAGACTCCCAATTGGTGGAAAACCCTGGCATCATGACCTTTTCCAGTGCAGCTCACACTGGCATCCATAAATCGACCTCCGTGGTCCATGAGGGACTGCATAACAAAAGAGTGGTTCACTTTGTGGTTTATATACTCCTGTGCTCTTTTAGAATGGCAAACTACAGGCATATGAATCCCATCAGTGGCTCCTGAGCAGTTAGGAAACCTGATTCTCTGAAAACCAGCAGTTACTAAAGGGACATTGTTTATGCCTGTCACCTTTGGATACATCACATGCCTGGTCGCTTCAGAAATCTCTGCATGCCCCCCTCCTCCCCTCCCACCCCCCAAGTCCCTACAGTCAATTTGCCAATTCCAAATTGGTTAGCAATGGACCTATAGCTGTCGGGAGTAGCCTGTTCCCAGATCGTTATGGCAACCTGCTTCTGGACTGGCATGGCCACCTTCATGCATGTATGTTTATGCTGAAGGGTCGGGGCAAGCTGCTCACAAAGGTCCAGAAATATAGGTTCCTTCATGCAAAATTTCTGGACCCACTGCCATGATCCAGATGCACCGGTCTACATAGGACATCAGCAGCTGTACTGAGAGCTGTGAGCAGCATCAGCCAGTTAGAGTACCACAGTCAGGATCATGAACAAAACACCAGTGGTTGGCCCTAATGGTCAGAGCCATGGGTGGCCAGCCCTGGAGATTAGAGAGTAGCAGAATTGAGCTGGACTCAAGAATCAGGGCCACAGGAGACCTGGGAGTGAGGTCGAGAGCAGAGCTGGGGGTCAGTGCCAGGGACCGGAACCCGAATGCCAGAGTCAATGAGGGAGCTAGAGGTGTGATTCAGAAATGGAGCCAGGGGTCAGAGCCAGGATGTCAAGAATGGGGAAAGGCAGAAACTGGAGCAGACATGGGTTGGATAGGAGCAAGAGCAGGAGCAGACAAGATCAAAAGCAGCTGCAGCATGGAACTCATTGAGCAGCTAGTGAGCTCTGGTTGCTGCAGAGTCAAATAATAGCTTAGCATTTGCTCCTCCACCAACCAGGAAGTGCAGTCAATCATCCCTGCCAGGGACAGCTAGGCCCAGTGTGTTGCTAGGAGACTTACCCTGCTGCACCTGGCTCCCCAACACTGCCACATCTGTATTTTTGTCGTCCCTCTATTCTGACGTGTCTTTGGTAGGTCAGAAAATGCCACCAAAGTGTCTACCAGTGTCTCATAGATGCTTTGCCTATTTCCCGACACAGGAGTGTGTGACATTCCCCTCTGCTGTTGTCTGGACTGGTGATCTGCTAGGCCACTCCAATCCTTGACTTTAAGAGCCAGCCTTAACCTACCCTGCTGTGAGAACTCCCATTCCTGGGCTGTTCACGCACAGCCTCTGGTATGTAAGCTGCTCCCAGCTACTTGCAAGCGAATGACACTAGCCAATATCTCCGGTCCCAGAAACAACCCTCGGAACCTCCGTCTTGCAGTGTCCAATTATGACCACTGGACGCTGCAAGCTTATATAAGTTCATCAATTTAACAAAGAAATTGTTCTCCCAAGGGGAGCCTCTGATATACTGCAAACCAAACACACTGCTTCAGGTAGAATAAACAAACACATGTATTAACTATAAAGACAGATTTTAAGTGATAATCAGTCAAAGCATAACAAGTCAGATTTGGTCAAATGAAATAAAAGCAAAATGCATTCTAAGCTGATCTTAACACTTTCAATGTGCTTAAAAACTTAGATGCTTCTCACCACAGGCTGTCTGGTTACTTTTCAGTCAGGCTCTCCCCTTTGATCAGAGTTTCAGTCTTTTGGTAGTGGTGGTGTCCATAGATGTAGGTGGAAAAGAGAGAGCATGGCAAAATGTCTCTCCCTTTTATCACGTACTTTCTTTCCTCTTGGCTTCCTTCAGAGTCAGGGAACATTACCTCATTGCAGTCCCAAACTGCCCAAAGGGAGGGGGTGACTCCCTGGAGGGTCTAACAGATTCTTTTGTTGCTGCCTAAGCCAGTGTCCGTTGTTCCTGGGAGGCTGGGCTGGGTTTGTCCCATCCATGCCCTGACGAGGTGTGAACTGCCTCTCTGTTCTTGGAGAGTTTTTGCATGGGTTTGCTTTAAGCCACAAGGACACATTTTCAGCCTCATAACTATATACATGAAATTATAACCTACAACCTTACTATAGCATTACTGTAACAATTACTATAACATTACTATAACAACCATGCTCAGTGCATTATGAGCCTTCCGAAGACATCCAACATAACAAACTTTGCATTGGATACCACACAATCATTTTATAAAAATGAACATGGGGGTGTTCCCCCGAGGTACAGAGCATCAGAGAGTGAAATCACTGAGATCATACAGACCCCAAAGATAGCTCGGCAGGATGTGTTGGCAGGCTGCAACAACCTCCTGTAAATTGCTGCAGGATGGGCAGTTAAGTTTTCGCACAGTTCACCATGAACAAATGGCTACAGACACTACAGCTGGGGAGGCCGGCAGGAAGCCTGGCATAGGTTAGTTTGACTCAGGTCTGAGTAGTGCAGCATGGATGGGTGAGCACTGTATGAGACCCAGGTTTGGAAGTTTTAAATCTAGGGTCAGTGTAGACGCTGAAACACAGGTTCACAAACTCCAAGCCTACAGGCTTTCCTCCCACAGACCCGGGCTTACACTGTAGTGCAGACATACCTTTTCTGGTGCCTTAAGGCAGCCTGGCAAAATCCCTCTCAACTGAGGCAAATAGGAAGCTTTCCCAGATAAGTAGGACCAATGCCATTTTAATGTTTGCAAAATCTCTCTCTCTTCTTTAATCAATTAAGTTTCTATCCCCTATTGTTTGAAGTAAACCTTTAAAACGCATAAAGCAAATGCAACCAATGAGGCAAGTATGGGAGCAACCATTCTCCCCCAGTTGTGGAGAAATGGGGCAGAAGAAAAAACAATTAATTAGCGAAGGACAGAATTCACTGATGAGGGGGGAGTGGTGTGTGAATGGACCAGTGACTGACTTGAGGGATGAATGACAGTTTTGTGGGTGAGGTTGAACGAGAATGAAGTAGGGTACAACATAAGACTGGGTCAGGGGATTAGGTAGTGAGGAAATGTTAGGATGGTGTGGTTGACTAGTGGTTCAGATGAAAACATATAACCTGCATTGTGTGAGTGTGTGATAAATGGAGTGTAAAATATGTGACAGGTGGGAGGGTAGTATGAAGACTTACTTGAGGTAATTGATGCCTGTGTACATCTGATAGGTTGATTAGGCAGCTGATGTTTATGGTTGTATGCTGGGTTGTGTGCACATTATTGAAGTTTATGGTAAGGATCAGCTGACATATTTTATCTATATTAGTAATTTTTCTTGAAAATTTTGCTCGACTGCATTAAGGGAGACATTTTCAAAAGGGAAAAGGTCCAGATATTCTTTTTACATGGGAAATTAGCACCTGTTATTAGCTAGTGACAGGTGCAAGCACCCTAACCTCCTCATCCAATTCAAATGCACATATAAAAATGCAGTAAGTAAAGCCACTGCATTCAAAAATTTTGGTAAAGATACCACTAGGTTCAATAACATCAGGAGCACATACTCTACCAAAGACAATTTCTGAACTAGATTTCCAGAATGTCTATTTTCTTTGGACATCTGTTTTGAGAGAAAACCAGAGATAGCTGGTAAATAACTATATCTGGTTGTTCCTACTCAGGTTGAAACACTCTTCACTCTGCCTCAGGAGAGCTATAAAACCTGTCTACCTATTTTTCAGAGTTAAGGTAAAAGTGCACCTCATCCACAACTCCTATATTGAATGACCTTAGGCCTTTTCTGCATCAACTTTCAGCAAGGCAATTTAAACTTCATTGACCTGGACAAACTAGTAACTCCCGACATGTACCTGCCATATCTTTATTGACCACCATCTGGGCAGACTCTTTTGTTTCTTCTTTTTTTTTTAAATATGAATAAGTGAGTACTACTAGTCTGAGTCAAACATATTATGGGTAACTGCTGATGCAATTTCCAAAAAACAACTGCATTAATGCATGCCTATTCCAGAGCTTTAACAGCTTCTGCCACCCTCCTTGCTATTCTATTTCAGGGCATTCATTAGGCCCTGTCTACACTTGCAAGTTAGAGCGCATTAAATCAGCCCCAGGCACCATAACTCCTGAGGTGTCCACACTGGCAAGGCATTTAGAGCACTTGCACCCTGTGGTTGGAGCACCCCTGGTAATCCACCTTCACGAGAAGCATAGAGCTTGCTGCACCCGGGCTGAAATGCCGGGTTGTCAGTGTGCACGATGTGTTGCATTACTGCGCTGTGATTGGCCTCTGGAAACATCCCATAATCCCCTGAAGTCAGGTGGCCACTCTGGTCATTGTTTTGAACTCAGCTGCAGGCATGAGGATATCCTCTTTCAAAGCTGTTTCTGACAGCTGGCTGCTTATCTGCTCCGGGACACAAAGCAAACCATTACTGTGGAATGCTCCTGCTGCAGAGGCAGGTGTGTGTATATTTGTGTGAGAGAGAGAGAGAGGCAGGGGCTGATGTCTGATTTCCTCCTTCCCCCTGCCGCTGTCTGAATTTACAAGACAGCATGCTGACACACACTGCCCCCCAAAAAACAGTCTCTCCCTCCACATACACACAACACACTCCCTGTCACACTCCTCACCCCCTCATTTGAAAATCAGCTGGCAATCTAGTAGGATGCCCATGGAACAATGGGATTGGGAAACCTGCATCATGTGACACTGTGCCTGCCCCATTAGGCATTGCAAACCCTTTCCAAAGGATGCTGCAGCCACTTGAACATTGGGATAGCTAACACAATGCACTGCTCTCTGTGGCGTTGCAAGAGCTGCTAATGTGGACATGCTCCACAGTCACAAGGAGCACAGTGTGAACACACAGCAACGCTTTCCCTGCTGCTGTCTCCGAGGGCTGGTTTAACTCTCAGTGCTCTACATCTGCAAGTGTAGACATAGCCTTAGACACTACCAAACATGCCAAACTGTGTGTGACTAAATATATGACCCGAGTTTGAAACCAAAAGTGAAAGTCCGATTTGTTTACTAACCTCCCTGCATCCAATAACAATTTATGAGGCAATCAATTCCTTCGAAAGGCCAGAAATTGCTTAAAACCATAGCATGGGGCAGTGCAACTTTTTACAACAGAGAAATACTTGGCTCTCTCATTGACAGGGTGAGTCTTCCAAATTCCAATATATTATTATGTAAATCAACTTAATGAGGTGCTAACAACACTCTTTAAAAGAAGCTGGAAAGTCTCTTTGTATTATACAAACATTTAGCCTTGTAGATTCACCTATGTTGTTTAAGTTAATAAATTTTAATATGGCTATCACTTTGTCCCAACTGAGAAAATTTGGCTTCACTTACATAAGACACCCTGTGGCCTTAAGCATGCCTGTATTCACACTTTACACACTACTGTAAAAGTCCTTGTGCAAAATATTCCTTGTAAGGTGTCAATGAAAAGCTGATAACTCAGGTGTAAGCAACAGATACAAAGTTATGGACATAACCATGTTTTAAGAATTATAATTTCATTTTGCCAGCCAAGCAGGAATTACCCTTCCCTGTGAAAGAGGAATAAGGGTAACAAGAAGGGTTTCCACAGGTATGTTAGCAACAAGGTGGTCAGGGAAAGTGTGGGACCCTTACTGAATGGAGGAGGCAACATAGTGATAGATGATGTGGAAAAAGCTGAAGTACTTAATGCTTTTTTTGCCTCCCAGACTGCTGCACTAGGCAACACATAGTTTGGGGAGGAGGTGAGCAGCCCTCAGTAATGAAAGAACAGGTTAAGGACTATTTAGAAAAGTTGGACGTGTACAAGTCCATGGGTCCAGATCCAATGCATCCAAGGGTGCTGAGGGATTTGGCTGATGTGAATGCAGAGTCATTGGCCATTATCCTTGAAAATTCGTGGTGATCGGGAGAGATCCCCGGACAATTGGAAAGAAGCAAATATATTGCCCATATTTTAAAAAGGGAAGAAAGGAGAACCTGGGGAACTACAGACTGTTAAGCCTCACTTCAGTCCCTGGCAAAATCATGGAGCAGGTCCTCAAGGAATCCATTTTAAAGCACTTGAAGGAAAGGAAGGTGATCAGGAACAGTCAACAAGGATTCACCAAGGGCAAGTCATGCCTCACCAACCTGATTGCTGTCTATGATGAGATAACTGGCTCTGTGGATATGCAAAAAGAAAAGGAGTACTTGTGGCACCTTAGAGACTAGTCTCTAAGGTGCCACAAGTACTCCTTTTCTTTTTGCGAATACAGACTAACACGGCTGTTACTCTGAAATCTGTGGATATGGGGAACGTTGTGGATGTGATATATCTTGACTTTAGCAAAGCTTTTGATATGGTCTCCCACAGTATTCTTTCCAGCAAGTTAAAAAAGTATGGACTGGATGAATGGACTATAAGGTGGCTAGAAAGCTGGCTAGATTTTCAGGATCAATGTCTGAATGTCTAGTTGGCAGCCGGTATCAAGTGGAGTGCTCCAGGGGTCATTCCTGGGGCCGGTTTTGTTCAACATCTTGATCAATGATCTGAATGATGGGATTAATTGCACCCTCAGCAAGTTCACAGATGACAGCAAACTGAGGGGAAGAGGTAGATATGCTGGAAGGTAGGGATAGGGTCCAGAGTGACCTAGACAAATTGGAGGATTGGGCCAAAAGAAATCTGATGAGGTTCAAAAAGGACAAGCACAGAGTGCTGCACTTAGGACAGAAAAATCCCATGCACCGCTACAGGCTGGGGACCGACTGGCTAAGCGGCAGTTCTACAGAAAAGGACTTGGGGATTACAGTGGATGAGAAGCTAGATATGAGTCAGTAGTGTGCCCTCGTTGCCAAGAAGTCCAATGGCATATCAGGCTGTATTAGTAGGAGCATTGCCAGCAGATCAAGGGAAGTGATTATTCCCCTCTATTTGGCACTAGTGAGGCCACACCTGGAGTATTGCATCCAGTTTTGGTCCCCCCACTACAGAAGGGATGTGGACAAATTGGAGAGAGTCCAGCGGAGGGCAACAAAAATGATCAGGGGCTGGGGAACATGATTTACGAGGAGAGGCTGAGGGAACTGGGATTGTTTAGTCTGCAGAGAGAAGAGTGAGCGGGGATTTGATAGCAGCCTTCAACTACCTGAAGTGGGGTTCCAAAGAGGATGGAGCTCGGCTGTTCTCTGTGGTAGCAGATGACAGAACAAGAAGCAATGGTCTCAAGTTGCAGTGGGGGAGGTCTAGGTTGGACATTAGGAAAAACTATTTCACTAGGAGGGTGGTGAAGCACTGGAATGGGTTACCTAGGGAGGTGGTGGAATCTCCATCCTTAGAGGTTTTTAAGGCCCTACTTGACAAAGCCCTGGTTGGGATGATTTAGTTGGTGTTGGTCCTGCTTTGAGCAGGGGATTGGACTAGATGACCTCCTGAGGTCTCTTCCAATCCTAATCTTCTATGATTCTATGAATATAGTTTTCCCACCTGGGGAGTTACTTTCAAAGCACTTTGAAAGACAATTAAAATGTATTTACATATTGCATAAACAGACCCATCAAGCAAACAAGGGGTGGAGGCAAACTATTACAGCGGGGGAGGAGACTGACAAATCACATGTCTAATGTTCATTCAGTTGCACCAGAGGGGGCAGGAACTAGATAATTAACATTTTAACAGACAACTCCAGCATGGGAAGAAGCAGCAGGAAACTTCCTTTAAGAGAGACTCCATATTGCCTACCCCATAGCTTGGAAATAGACTTTTACATGGAGGTATTCTTCAGAAGAATCAATTTCAAAGATTCATTGGACTGTAAAAGAAACCCCAAGTTTCACCTAAGAAGACAAAGGTACCAGCCCTTTGACTTTGGAGGAGAGATGCTGACCCAGAGGTTTGGTCAGCCATCTTGATGCAAACTCATGCTTAGGATTTACTTTGAACCCAAGTCTAGCTTATTAAATATTAGTTACTAGAAAGCACTTTATCTTTATTTCTCTTTTAACCAGTTCTGAATTTAATCCTTGCACTTGAACTCACTTAAAAAATTCTCTCTTTGCAATGAAATAAACTTGCTTTATTTTTCATCTCCACCAACCCAGGGTCATATTTGAACTGAAATGTTTGGTAACTCCAGTTAACATAGAAAACTGCTGGATACTGACTCTTTAAAAAAGCAACAAATCTTAACATTCCTCTGATTGTTCCAGGACAGGGCTGGACACTGGAGAACACAAGTTATTGGGAAAATTTGAGACTGGGAAGAGTGTGGAGTCATCTTACCAGTTGTTAACCAAGGCTGGTGGAGACCAGTGGAAGTCTGTGTTATTGCAAGTAGGCACCAGGATACAAAATGTTGGCCTTGGGCTGTCCAATACATAGACACAGAGTGCATGCTTGTTGCTGACTGTGGGTATCCCAGGCTGAGAGCTATGACAGCAAGGCATTGTGAAGCACTCTGGGTTACAGGGTAAGAGGAGACACAATTCTTTACCAGTCTGGATTACATTCTAGAACGTGACACTCTCCTAAACCAACTGAATTGAAATTGTGAGATGCACAGCTCCTTTAAATCATTCAGAAAACTTCACAAATACCAATAGTATAATGGAGGAGGGAACCTTCCTTCACTTTTAAGAGATGATACTGTCCCATCTTTAAATTTGTATCCCAAGAAGTTTTTAATCTCTTTCCCTTATCAGAAAATACCTGTTTTAAGTAAAGCTGCTAAAACAGAAAATACACAGTAAAAATATCCAATTTCTGATTTACCAGAAAAAGCTTCGCCAGTGTCCCAGTATTAAAATGTTGCTTGGAAAAAAATCCATCATTTCATTGAAGACAAGAGTGTATGTTTGTGGGGCAATGGATAAGAAGCTGACATTCTGAATTGACAGAACAATTTTTTTTTTGCATTCTGTTTATTTGCTTGCTATTTTTTTTTTTTTACTTCGGTACAGAGACAATGCATTTCTTAAGCATTAAAAGACTATATTACTGAAAGAACACTACACAACTGAATGCTAAGCATTAGAAGACAACCAGTTATTATGTCAGATTATAATGACAGGTTTTTATCCATTGCCCCAAGGTCAATTACATTGTTTTTGGTGAAATATATAGAATTTTTTTTCAAGCTACATTTTACTGGGCAGCAACTTGAAATCCATTTCTTCTGATGAAATGTCAATACATTTTCAGGCCTTTTTAAAAATATAAATAAATAGTTATATATATATATATAAACAAAGATGAAATTGCTTTTAAAGAAACAGTCACTTAAACTATACCTGACAAATCATCCCCCTTTATTACAAGGCATTTGGAAAATACGGTGTAAAAAGTTAAAAGATACAATGTGGTGTTCTGTGTCCTTTTATCCTACTCCATTCAAAAGTGTTACCATTTAATTGAAGAGCAATTCAGAGAACTATTGAAGGTTCCATAATGCCTTTTTCTTTATCTTATCTTACAAGACATCTTACAGTTTGAGTTTCAAACAGCTGACATTTCTGACATTAGAAAGAAGACAATGAAAATGTAATCCTTTTTGAATCTACATCATGTGAAACAGAGGGAAATTACTAGTAGTTTGGAGAAATAGGAGCTGGTCTGCACATAGTAAAACTTGGGCATACTTTTTTCCGTGCATTGAAATTTAGATGGGATTAATACAAGCACACAGGCAAATGGGGGAAAATGTATTTGAAGGGAATTGCATAGATCAGAGGATTGGTAATGTGATATGGAGGCTTTTATGAGAGGTCACTGGTTCAAACCTGCCCTATTTATTATTGACCAAAGCTATTAGCAACTAAAGGTGTTTTGTGAAGGGAGATATCTATATCAATTCAGTTTCTAGTGAATGAGCATATGATAATAACTACCATTGTTACCTGGGACTGTCTGAACCCAAAGCTCTTAGTAAATTTACTGTTTGTGAAGCAGTGTCAGGAAATACATCATTGGTAAGGCTACATTTATGTCACTGAGGTCATGGAAGTTGTCATAAATAGAAAGGGAAGGGTAAACCCCTTTAAAATCCCTCCTGGCCAGAGGAAATCTCCTCTCACCTGTAAAGGGTTAAGAAGCTAAAGGTAACCTCGCTGGCACCTGACCAAAATGACCAATGAGGAGACAAGATACTTTCAAAAGCTGGTAGGAGGGAGAGAAACAAAGGGTTTGTGTGTCTGTCTACATTTTGTCTTTGCCGGGGATAGACCAGGAATGAAGCCTTAGAACTTTTAGTAAGTAATCTAGCTAGGTATGTGTTAGATTATGATTTCTTTAAATGGCTGAGAAAAGAATTGTGCTGAATAGAATAACTATTTCTGTCTGTGTATCTTTTTTGTAACTTAAGGTTTTGCCTAGAGGGGTTCTCTATGTTTTGAATCTAATTACCCTGTAAGGTATTTACCATCCTGATTTTACAGGGGGGATTTCTTTATTTCTATTTACTTCTATTTCTATTAAAAGTCTTCTTGTAAGAAAACTGAATGTTTTTTTCATTGTTCTCAGATCCAAGGGTTTGGGTCTGTGGTCACCTATGCAAATTGGTGAGGCTTTTTATCCAACATTTCCCAGGAAAGGGAGGGTGCAAGTGTTGGGAGGATTGTTCATTGTTCTTAAGATCCAAGGGTCTGGGTCTGTAGTCAGCTAGGCAAATTGGTGAGGCTTTTTACCAAACCTTGTCCAGGAAGTAGGGTGCAAGGTTTTTGGGAAGTATTTTGGGGGGAAAGACGTGTCCAAACAGCTCTTCCCCAGTAACCAGTATTTGTTTGGTGGTGGTAGCGGCCAATCCAAGGACAAAAGGGTGGAATATTTTGTACCTTGGGGAAGTTTTGACCTAAGCTGGTAAAGATAAGCTTAGGAGGTTTTTCATGCAGGTCCCCACATCTGTACCCTAGAGTTCAGAGTGGGGGAGGAACCTTGACAGAAGTCAATTCTTGTGGTCTCCCCCTCCTCTTTGCCCCGTTCCACCAGCTTTCCTAGTTATGCTAAAGTTGCTACAAAGGCCTTATAACTGCTTTTGGCAATAAGCATCATAATCGATATTCCAGTTACTGGAAGTGGCCTGGATATTTTGTTGGGCTGTCAATGTCGTCCCTACACTGTCACAGTTTATACACCTGTTGCCATCTTCAAACAGAGAAAGACCAAGGACTGAATTGGCATAGACACTAGATTATTCTTTCACATTCATTGGTCTCTTAATTGAACTGCATTTCTTCTTCGCTTTAGAGGGACCACTTCTCCTTTTGCAAAAGGTAACAGAAGTTATGTTTCTATGGAGCTGAAAGGATAGTTCAGCTCTTAACTCCATCCTCCACCATCCATTCATTGGCCTCTCTCTAATAATGTTGAGAACCAGACTGTTAGTCATTTACCAACTGTCATCCAGACCTATGCCCACTAAAAACTGCTACTGAAACTACTAAATCACAGTAGCAGTACGTACCAGTTGAATTCAAGAGATGACCAATACCACATATAAGTGAAACTGCAAGGAGGATATAAGTAGACAGAATTGGCCAAATTTGAATTTGCCCAGAATACAAAAGGTTAACATTCCTCTTGTTGGAGGGAAATTTTTAACATGGACAAGTGGTGAACAACAAAGCACCTTGCCTCACACCATATTGATTACTGATTTCAGAGAGAGGAATCCCATACTGAATCATCTGCTTTCAATAACACCTGTTTTCACTGTTCATCCCTACTGATCAGGCCACCTTTCCAACTCCCCAGAACAACTAATACAATTTCAAACTGGCTGTAAACATACGATAAATACTAAATGATGAACTATGGAGCTTTCGATCTTTCCTGAGATTCTGTCTAATTTTGAATTTTACCTGAGAGTCTCTCCATAGAAGCTCAAAAAGAAGATGCACCTTAAAATATCAATACAATTTTCATTCAATCTGTCAGTTGTGGATCTTTGTTCTCCAATAATTTGTCTAAAATATCTTGCAGCCTGTGATATTATTCTTTGATGTTACATCAAGTGAAAAAAGATTAAAGTCTAACTGGAATTTATCACTGAAGACACTTCTGTGACTCTGGACCATCAATCTTTCATGATGGCTAGAAATCAGAACAAAGTCATCACAAATTATGTAATGTCACTCCACCTAAAGTAGGAATGCCAAATGAGCTGATGAAGCATACTGCTGTGGAGTCTGTAGCTTTCCATAAGGCACAATAAAGGCTGAGCTCATGTGATTTATGATCTACTGGTGATAAAGATCAGATTCAAACGGACCAAACCAATTTGGAGTAATCTTTACATATCCTGCCTAGTAACCAAATCCTGGGACCGACTGAATATCCTCAACTTCCTCAAACTACCATTGACTTCAAGGGGTAATTCAGGCTGGCTCAACATCTTGTAGGATCAGCCCCCAAAATACAGATAAATTGGGTGAAATTAATCCCAGTCACACTGATGTTCAAGTGGCAGCCTGTATAATTTTGCTCCCTGTAACCAAAATTATTCATCTAGCTTTACTGTCAAACCCTGGTGTAAGTGGTGTGACTGTAAAGTGGCAGCACTTTAACATGGCTGTGCACTGTCTACACTGCCACTTTACAGTGCTGAAACTTGCATCACTCAGGGGTGTATTTTTTCACACCCCAGAGCAAGAATGTTTCAGCACTGTAAAGTGGCAGTGGAGACTAGGACCTTGACTGGTGGTGGTTCTTCTGGCAACTAAGTGCCTGTATCTATCACTTCATGTTTGGCTTTTATTCTATGATTAAACAATATTTCTTTCTAGTTCACCTAAATTGTGCAAAACCTACTGTTAAAGTTATTGTATTAGGTTTCTCTGCTTTTCTTTGTTTTAAAGCCCCTAAGAACTCACTCACCTAATCCACACAATAGTGTTGCCTTTACCCATTGTCTCTCACTGAGCTCATTCCTTGGCCTAACCACATATTCCACATGTGTTCTATGCATACATTTACATTATAGGAGCTGCTTGGGTTGCTGCCACTGACTGACCATTAATTAACCTGACTCAACAACTTGAGTCAGTTTTTCGCCCATTTTTAGAAACAGTGTGTTTTGCTAACCTCACCAATGCTGACTTTTCACATGACTCAAGAACCAGTCATTCAAGAAGACAGAATTTGCCAACCATTACCACGGATAATCTCCGATTCTAAACTCTGGCGGGAAATAAAGTAAGTACAGATTCAACAGTGTCTTAAATTGTTAGCAAATGCTGATTTTTAACGGTAACCATTGTGCAAGAGCAGTTTCACATGATGCTAGTATATAAGGTGAATTCCCCTGTTCAGTAACTATTGCAGTTAATCTTTTCATGCTTTTTTTACATGGACTAGGACACATATTGTGCGTAGGTTGTATTTATACACTTGCCACACTAATTCTATATACACCATACAAGGCTCAGTCCATATACAACTGGTAAAAATTGCACATCCCCTCTCCTTTGTCCCTTGTCCACCCATCGTATACTCTCTTCTCTAGTTTTTCATCCTTCCTATATTTCTAGCTGAATATCTTCACTCATCTTCTCTAAAGCAAGTAGTTAAAAAAATACCTTCAATTATCTAAAAGAAGCATAGGTGTGTCTTACCATGAATAAATAAAGAAAACAATTTAAGATGAATACATTGAGCATCTGACATTGCTGAGAGTATTTTACAATGAAAATGTCCCTCGCTCATATTCAGACTGTAACAGGAAACCTGGAAGTCATTCTGCTTGCCAGCCTGTAAACAATTAGGTTTGGGGAATAGCAGGTAATGCTCATTGCTGGGGATTGTAGTTTGCTTAACTTAATTACTTTTAAGGTAATTATTCAAAATTGTTTTAAGTACAAATGGTGAAGTAAAAGGATATGGTGCATTCTTCAAATGATAATTTTGCTTTGCATGTATACTATATACTGGTAAATAACCCATTTCATTTTAATCAGTATAATAAATAATTATTATCTATCATGCCATGTCTGATCAGATTCTTTTTTCTTATAAGATGCCAAACATGTAAATTAAATGAAACATTCAAGGTCAATTGGTGGAACCTGAACCACCAATTGTATGTTTCGTACCCATTTGTTGCTTCTTATAAATTAGTTTCATAATTAAAATACATTCCTTTTACTAATTAGCCTAATAGGAGATTTTTTTCCAATCTATCATTAGCCACTCTTACAGTCTCTTGGCTTTTCCTTGATAATGTCCCCTTTTTTCTTGTATATGATTAATGTTGTATATAGTAGAATCAAGAGGGTGGAACATCTTGATGGAAAACAGTTCAGACAAAGGAAAATCTGAACCTTTGCCCAAATGAAATCTGAGCTAAAGCTGTTCTGAGGCTTCCAAGGGATGAATTAACTTTTTTTCCATATTTTAATGTGCCTCAGCTTTTCCTGGTTCCTTTGGAACTCATCTAGGTTATGCCATTTATGCAATAGCAATGAAGCCCCCACCCCCACCTGTTCTACATGCACACAGATTGAACATCATTTCCACTGTTGCTAACACTAGCAATATTATCATGAGTGTCATGAGCTAAGGCAATTTTTGTTTAGCCACCTCTGAGAAAATGTAGGCAGCTCTGGAATTCTCTCCGAGCCACATGCACATACAGCTGCTAGAGGATGTTATGCCAGAGTAGCCAAGCAGGCTTACCACCACCACAATGCAGGAAGAGGGTATTGTAGGAGCCCATAGAAATCCCCCTTCCCTGCAGGCTAGAAACAGAGGACAGCTTTAGGACCCTGCCAGGAAGAGTAGCGTGCTGGAGGGAGAGGGGGAATGAAGGTAATTGGGATAAAATACAACATGGTTTTACAGAAGATAAGGTGGTCTGGCACAATCTATTTCCTCCTTTGAGGAGGTAACAGATTTTTTTAGTCAAGGAAAATGCAGTGGATCTAATCTATCTAGATTTCAGTAAGGCATTTGATACAGTTCCAAAGTTTATTAGATAAACTGAAGAAGATGGGGATTAATATGAGAATTGAAAGGTGGAGAAGGAACTGGTTGAAGGGGAGACTACAAGAAGTCATACTGAAAGGTGAACTGTCAGGTTGGAGGAAGGTTACTTGTGGGGTTCCTCAGGGATTTGTCCTGGAACCAATGTTATTTAACATTTTTTGTTAATGACTTTTCCACAAAAAGTGAGAGTGTGCTAATAAAATCTGCAGATGACACAAAGATGGGAGGTATTGCCAATATGGCGGACGACCAGAATGTCATGTAAAAGATCTGGACGACCTTGAAAACTGGAGTAATAGAAATGGGATGTGTGACTCTAAACCCCATATTCTTCATAGAGGTATTGTTATGATATGAATATGGCATAATTAAGATGTGTTCTATCCAAGATGGGTAACGTGAGGTGTCATTGGAAAGGTTATGATTTACGGAATATGATTACCCTATCTTTATGCATATATCATTTCTGCACCTGAAGTTAGGAAGACGGACTATGTATCAATTACAAAAGTGTTTACACCTGGGGAACACCCACCAGACAAAATGCCATCAGTCTGGCTGGTTAATCAATGGGCCACTAGGGAGAACAACAGGACTTTGAAGATGCTAATCTCCCACCTTCCTGAGAAGCTTCCTGGGATGCTGCTTTGACACTGCAGGTCATGTGATCATGTCAAATTTTTTATTTCAAATTTTTCCTATAAACTAGGAATATATCATTTGGAAATGACAAGGAAGGAGAAAGACCTGGGTGTATTGGTCGATCACAGGAGGACTTTAAGTAAGGCTAACATTTTGTCATGGATATTTTTAGAAAAAACGTCACAGACAGTTCATGACAATAAAGAAAAATTCATGGAAGCCCTTGACCTGTCCCTGACTTTTACTAAAAATATCCATGATAAAATGGGAAGGGGTTGGGCAGCTGCAGGGTGGCTGAGAGCTCTTCTCCACCACCCGTGGGGGCTCAGAGCTCCAGGGTACCCCTGTTCCCCCACGGCGGCTGGGGAGCTACCAGGGGTGGTCCCCCTGCCCCGCGGTGGCAGCCAGGGAGCTGCGGGGGGTGATCTCCCTGCCAGTGGCCAGGAGCTGTGGGGGTAACCCTCTGCCCATGGTGGCTGAGAGCTACAGGGTATCCCCATTGCTCAGGGGGGCTTGGAGCTTGGAGGGCAGCTGCCTCAGGTGGCAGGCATACTCACAGCTCCCTGCCACTGCAGGAAGCAGCGGGGCCCAGTCATCGGGGCTGAAGTCACGGATTCCATAACTTCTGTGACAAAATCGTACCCTTAATTATGAGCCACCAATGTGATGTGGCCATGAAAATGGCTAATGCAGTACTAGTATGCATCAGCTGAGGTATTTCCAGTACAGACAGGGACGTGTTAGTACCATTATACAAAACACTGGTGAGACCTCATCTGGAATAACGTGTGGAAGTCTGGTTTCCTATGTTTAAGAAAGATTAATTCACATTGGAACAGGTGCAGAAGAGGACTAGTAGGATGATCCGAGGAATAGAAAATCTACTTTATGAGTGGAGAGATAAAGAGCTTGGCTTGTTTAGCCTAACCAAAAGAAGGCTGAGGGGAGATATGATTGCCTTCTATAAATACATCAGAGGGATAAATACCAGGGAGTGAGAAGAGTTATTTAAATTAAGTGCCAATGTGGACACAAGAGGAAATGGATATAAACTGATCATCAAGTTGAGGCTTGAAATTATATGAAGGTTTCTAATAATCAGAAGAATGATGTTTGACAACAGTCTTCCAAGGGGAGCAGTGTGGGCAAAAACCTTAACCTGTTTCAAGACTGAGCCCTGGTCTACACTACGAGGTTAGGTTGAATTTAGCCGCATTAGGGCGATTTTATAAGCAATGCGTCTACACAACCAACACTGTTTCGTCAACCTAAAAAAAGGCTCTTAAAATCAACTGCTGTACTCCTCCCTGGTGCGGGAAGTAGCGCTAAAATCAAGCTTACTGGGTCAAATTTGGGGTAGTGAAGATGCAATTTGACAGAATTGGCCTCCGGGAGGTATCCCAGAGTGCTCCAATGTGACCACTCTGGACAGCACTTTCAACTCCGATGCACTAGCCACGTAGACAGGAAAAGCCCCGGGAACTTCTGAATTTCATTTCCTGTTTGGTCAGTGGGGTGAGCTCAGCAGCACAGGTGACCATGCAGTCCAAGAATCGCAAACCAGCTCCAGCATGGACTGAACAGGAGACCGTGGATCTGATTGCTGTATGGGGGAGAAGAATCTGTGCAGGCTAAACTCCAATCAAAAAGAAGAAATGCTAATATATATGCCAAAATTGCACAGGGCATAGTTGAGAGAGGCTACAACAGGGACATACAGCAGTGCTGTGTGAAAGTTAAGGAGCTCAGGCAAGCCTACCAAAAGACAAAGGAGGCAAACGGTCACTCTGGGTTAGAGCCCCATACATGCCGCTTCTATGATCAGTTGCATGGCATTCGGAGGGGTGGGGGGAAACTCTACCACTACCCCACCACTGTCCGTGGACACCTGCAAGGGGGGAGTCTCACACAAAACGGAGGAGGATTTTGTGGCTGAGGAAGAGGAGGAGGAGACTGTGCAGCAGACAATTGGAGAATCCGTTTTCCCCTGCAGCCAGGACCTTTTCATCACCCTGGAGCCAATACCCTCGACCCTGAAGCTGGAGAAGGCATCTCTGGTGAGTACACATTTGTAACTACACTACAGGGTTTAAAAGCAATTGTGTTTAATGTTTGATTTGCCCTGAAGAATTGGGATGCATTCGAGGCCAGTACAGCTAATGGAAAAGTCTGTTAACATATCTGGGGATGGAGTGGGAATCCTCCAGGGACAGAGAAGCATAGAATATCAGGGTTGGAAGGGACCTCAGGAGGTCATCTAGTCCAACCCCCTGCTCAAAGCAAGACCAATCCCCAATTAAATCATCCCAGCCAGGGCTTTGTCAAGCCTGACCTTAAAAACTTCTAAGGAAGGAGATTCTACCACCTCCCTAGGTAATGCATTCCAGTGTTTCACCACCCTCCTAGTGAAAAAGTTTTTCCTAATATCCAACCTAAACCTCCCCCACTGCAACTTGAGACCATTATTCCTTGTCCTGTCCTCTTCTACCACTGAGAATAGTCTAGAACCATCCTCTCTGGAACCACCTCTCAGGTAGTTGAAAGCAGCTATCAAATCCCCCCTCATTCTTCTCTTCTGCAGACTAAACAATCCCAGTTCCCTCAGCCTCTCCTCATAAGTCATGTGTTCCAGACCCCTAATCATTTTTGTTGCCCTTCGCTGGACTCTCTCCAATTTATCCACATCCTTCTTGTAGTGTGGGGCCCAAAACTGGACACAGTACTTCAGATGAGGCCTCACCAATGTCGAATAGAGGGGGACGATCATGTCCCTCGATCTGCTCGCTATGCCCCTACTTATACATCCCAAAATGCCATTGGCCTTCGTGGCAACAAGGGCACACTGCTGACTCATATCCAGCTTCTCGTCCACTGTCACCCCTAGGTCTTTTTCCACAGAACTGCTGCCTAGCCATTCGGTCCCTAGTCTGTAGCGGTGCATTGGGTTCTTCCGTCCTAAGTGCAGGACCCTGCACTTATCCTTACTGAACCTCATCAGATTTCTTTTGGCCCCATCCTCCAATTTGTCTAGGTCCCTCTGTATCCTATCCCTGCCCTCCAGCGTATCTACCACTCCTCCTAGTTTAGTATCATCCGCACATTTGCTGAGAGTGCAATCCACACCATCCTCCAGATCATTTATGAAGATATTGAACAAAACCGGCCCCAGTGCCCGACCCCGGGGGCACTCCACTTGACACCGTCTGCCAACTAGACATGGAGCCATTGATCACTACCCGTTGAGCCCGACAATCTAGCCAACTTTCTACCCACCTTATAGTGCATTCATCCAGCCCATACTTCTTTAACTTGCTGACAAGAATACTGTGGGAGACCGTGTCAAAAGCTTTCCTAAAGTCAAGAAACAATACATCCACTGCTTTCCGTTCATCCACAGAACCAGTAATCTCATCATAGAAGGTGATTAGATTAGTCAGGCATGACCTTCCCTTGGTGAATCCATGCTGACTGTTCCTGATCACTTTCCTCTCATGTAAGTGCTTCAGGATTGATTCTTTGAGGACCTGCTCCATGATTTTTCCGGGGACTGAGGTGAGGCTGACTGGCCTGTAGTTCCCAGGATCCTCCTCCTTCCCTTTTTTAAAGATTGGCACTACATTAGCCTTTTTCCAGTCATCCGGGACTTCCCCCGTTCGCCACGAGTTTTCAAAGATAATGGCCAATGGCTCTGCAATCACAGCCGCCAATTCCTTTGGCACTCTTGGATGCAACGCGTCCGGCCCCATGGACTTCTGCACGTCCAGCTTTTCCAAATAGTCCCTAACCACCTCTTTCTCCACAGAGGGCTGGCCATCTACTCCCCATGCTGTGCTGCCCAGTGCAGCAGTCTGGGAGCTGACCTTGTTAGTGAAGACAGAGGCAAAAAAAAGCATTGAGTACATTAGCTTTTTCCACATCCTCTGTCGCTAGGTTGCCTCCCTCATTCAGTAAGGGGCCCATACTTTCCTTGGCTTTCTTCTTGTTGCCAACATACCTGAAGAAACCCTTCTTGTTACTCTTGACATCTCTTGTTAGCTGCAGCTCCAGGTGCGATTTGGCCCTCCTGATTTCATTCCTACATGCCCAAGCAATATTTTTATACTCTTCCCTGGTCATATGTCCAACCTTCCACTTCTTGTAAGCTTCTTTTTTATGTTTAAGATCCGCTAGGATTTCACCGCTAAGCCAAGCTGGTCGCCTGCCATATTTACTATTCTTTCGACACATCGGGATGGTTTGTCCCTGTAACCTCAATAGGGATTCCTTGAAATACAGCCAGCTCTCCTGGACTCCTTTCCTCTTCATGTTAGTCCCCCAGGGGATCCTACCCATCCGTTCCCTGAGGGAGTCGAAGTCTGCTTTCCTGAAGTCCAGGGTCCGTATCCTGCTGCTTATCTTTCTTCCCTGTGTCAGGATCCTGAACTCGACCAACTCATGGTCACTGCCTCCCAGATTCCCATCCACTTTTGCTTCCCCCAATAATTCTTCCCAGTTTGTGAGCAGCAGGTCAAGAAAAGCTCCCCCCCAGTTGGCTCCTCTAGCACTTGCACCAGGAAATTGTCCCCTACATTTTCCAAAAACTTCCTGGATTGTCTATGCACCGCTGTATTGCTCTCCCAGCAGATATCAGGAAGATTAAAGTCACCCATGAGAACCAGGGCGTGCGATCTAGTAGCTTCTGCGAGTTGCCGGAAGAAAGCCTCATCCACCTGGTCCGTGGTCTATAGCAGACTCCCACCACTACATCACTCTTGTTGCTCACACTTCTAAACTTAATCCAGAGACACTCAGGTTTTTCTGCTGTTTCGTACCGGAGCTCTGAGCAGTCATACTGCTCCCTTACATACAGTGCTACTCCCCCACCTTTTCTGCCCTGCCTGTCCTTCCTGAACAGTTTATAACCATCCATGACAGTACTCCAGTCATGTGAGTTATCCCACCAAGTCTCTGTTATTCCAATCACATCATAATTCCTTGACTATACCAGGACCTCCAGTTCTCCCTGCTTATTTCCAAGGCTTTGTGCATTTGCATATAAGCACTTGAGATAACCTGCTGATCGCCCCTCATTCTCAGTATGAGGCAGGAGCCCTCCCCTCACAGATGTTCCTGCCTGTGCTTCCTCCCGGTATCCCGCTTTCCCACTTACCTCAGGGCTTTGGTCTCCTTCCCCCGGTGAACCTAGTTTAAAGCCCTCCTCACTAGGTTAGCCAGCCTGCTCGCAAAGATGCTCTTCCCTCTCTTCGTAAGGTGGAGCCTGTCTCTGCCCAGCACTCCTCCTTCATGGAACACCATCCCATGGTCAAAGAATCCAAAGCCTTCTCTCCGATACCACCTGCGTAGCCATTCGTTGACTTCCACGATTCGACGGTCCCTACCCAGGCCTTTTCCTTCCATGGGGAGGATGGACGAGAACACTGCTTACGCCTCAAACTCCTTTATCCTTCTTCCCAGAGCCACATAGTCTGCAGTGATCCACTCAAGTTCTTGGCAGTATCATTGGTGCCCACGTGGAGAAGCAGGAAGGGGTAGCGATCTGAGGGCTTGATGAGTCTCGGCAGTCTCTCCGTCACATCGCGAATCTTAGCCCCTGGCAAGCAGCAGACTTCTCGGTTTTCCCGGTCAGGGCGGCAGATAGATGACTCAGTCCCCTGGAGGAGAGAGTCCCCGACCACCACCACCCTCCTCCTTCTCTTGAGAGTGGTGGTCGTGGAACCCCCAACCTCAGGACAGCGCATCTCATGCCTTCCAACCAGCGGAGTCTCCTTCTGCTTTCTCCCCCCAGACATATCATCTGGTCCACTCTCTGCAATGGTACCTGTGGAGAGAACATGAAAGCGGTTAGTTTCCTGTGTCTGCATTGCTGGAACCCGGACATTCCCCCTTCTTCTTCTGGAGGTCACATGTTGCCAAGCTTCTTCACTGGCCTCTTGGCTCCGCTGTGCAACCTGCTCTAAATCTTTAGAGCTTTGTGCCCGTAGAAGCATATCCTGACTTTTGTCCAGAAAATCCTCAGATTCTCGTATGCAACACAGGGTCGTTATCTGTTGCTCCAGACCTTCAATCTTCTCTTCCAATATGGAGACCAGCTTGCACTTTGTACAGACAAAGTCGCTTCTGTCCTGTTGAAGAAAGACAAACATGGCACATCCAGTGCAGGTCACAATAGCTGAACCCCCCCCTTCCATATCACCTTCCTACTATGAGCTTCCTCAGAGAAGTTGGCAAGATGTAAGCCTCACTGGGCTCACTCCAGACGAACTCCCAGGCAAACTCCTGCTGTGTGCGGCTTTGCTGTTCCCCGCTGCTCAGCTGGGGAACATCTCCATGAAACTCTCCTGGAGGTACTCTGAAAGCCTTTGCAGAAGGTTTCTGGGGAGGGCTGCCTTATTTTGTCCTCCATGGTAGGTCACTTTGCCACGCCAAGCCAGTTGCAAGTAGTCTGGAATCACTGGAGCATAAAGCATGGCAGCGAATGGTCCTGGGTTCTGGATGCATTCAAGCAACATTCGGTCTTTATCTTTCTGTGTTAGCCTCAGGAGAGTGATATCATTCATGGTCACCTGGTTGAAATAGGGGAATTTTTGTAAGGGAATAGTAAAAGGACCCCGTTCATACTGGGCTGTTTGCGCTTGGCTAAAAGGGATCATCCCTAAGAATAATCACATGGTGGGGGGAGAGGTGAAGGGATCATCCCAGAGAATAGCTAGGTGGTGGGGTGTGGGGAGGGGTGTGCTGCACATCCACCCCAAAACCGCAGCCCCTCCTTTTAAATGGCAAACCCAACCAGCATTGCTTGCTATGGGAAAGGAGGGCGCTGCAGTTTGAAACCATTCCCACATGTTATGAAGGCAGAAGAAGCCAACCCCGCATACCCTTTGCTTACCATGGCTGCCTGGAAACTGAATTCTGTTGCCCAGCCATGTGTGATGTGTCACCATACCAGCAGGCATGCAATATAAAAGGCAAAATGTGACCTTGTACCTAAAGCACTCATACCTAAAGTGCTGTCTGCTATGAATTGCTTGATTCACTGTAAAAGAATCTCCCTTTTGTTCTCAGAAATGTATCATCTTAAACTTTACTCTCCCTTTTTATCCTCCCGCAGGTGCAAATGTTTCTATGCTCGCCCTATCATCTCCGTCCCGGAGGTTATCGCATATTAGAAGGTGAAAAAAACGCACTTGCGATGACATGTTTTCCAAGCTCATACAGTCCTCCCGCACTGATAGGGCACAGCTGAATGCATGGAGGCAATCAGTGACAGAGGCCAGGAAAGCATTAAGTGAGCGTGAAGAACAGAGGCAGGAGGCGATGCTGAGGCTAATGGGGGAGCAAATGGACATGATCAGGCATCTAGTGGAGCTGCAGGAAAGGCAACAAGAGCATAGACTGCCACTGCATCCACTGTACAACCACCTGCCCTCCTCCCCAAGTTCCATATCCTCCTCACCCAGATGCCCAGGAAAGTGGGGGGGAGGGGAGGAGGCTCCGGGCACTCAGCCACTCCACTCCAGAGGATGGCCCAAGCAACAGAAGGCTGTCATTCACACAGTTTTGATTTGTAGTGTGGCTACAATAAGCAATGTGGCCTCGTCCTTCCCTCCTCCCCCACCCCACCCGGGCTAACTTGTCAGTTCTCACTTTTTTTTTTAAATTAATAAAGAATGAATGCATGGTTTCAAATAGTGACTTTATTTCCTTTGCCAGCTGTGATTGAAGTGGGGAGGGTGGTTGGCTGATAGGGAATTAAAATCAGCAAAGGGGGCAGGTTTGCAGCAAGGAGAAACACACACAACTGTCACACTGTAGCCTGCCCAGTCATGAAACTGGTTTTCAAAGCCTCTCTGATGAACAGCACGCCTAGCTGTGCTCTTTTAATTGCCCTGGTGTCCGGCTGCTCAAAATTGGATGCCAGACGATTTGCCTCAACCTCCCACCCTGCCATAAATGTCTCCCCCTTACTCTCACAGATATTATGGAGCACACATCAAGCAGCAATAACAATGGGAATGTTGGTTGTGCTGAGGTCTAACCTAGTCAGCAAACAGCACCAGCGAGCTTTTAAACGTCCAAAGGCACATTCTACCACCATTCTGCACTTGCTCAGCCTATAGTTGAACAGCTTCTTACTACTGTGCAGGCTGCCTGTGTACAGCTTCATGAGCCATGAGGGCAAGGGGTAGGCTGGGTCCCCAAGGATAACTATTTGCATTTCAACATCCCCAATGGTAATTTTCTGGTCTGGGAAGTAAGTCCCTTCTTGCAGCTGCTCAAGCAGCCCGGAGTTCCTAAAGATTCAAGTGTCATGCACCTTTGTTGGCCATCTCACGTTGATGTCGGTGAAATGTCCCTTGTGATAAACTAGTGATGGCAACACCATTGAAAAATAGTCCTTGCAGTTTACGTACGGGTTGGTAAGGTGGTCCGGTGCCAAGATAGGGATAGGTGTTCCGTCTATTGCCCCACCACAGCTAGGGAACCCCATTGCAGCAAAGCCATCCACTATCACCTGCACATTTCCAAGAGTCACTACCATTGTTAGCAGAAGGTCAGTGATTGCATTGGCTACTTGGATCACAGCAGCTCCCACAGTAGATCTGTCGACTCCAAATTGATTCCTGACTGACCGGTAACAGTCAGGCGTTGCAAGCTTCCACAGGGCTACCACCACTTGCTTCTCAACTGTCAGGACAGCTCTCATCTTGGTATTCCTGTGCTTCAGGGCGGGTGAAAGCAACTCACAAAGTTCAAGGAAAGTGGCCTTATGCATGCGAAAGTTTCGCAGCCACTGTGAATCATCCCATACCTGCAACATTATGTGGCCCACCAGTCTGTGCTTGTTTCCCGGGCCCAGAATCGGCATTCCACTGTATCAACCTGCCCCACTGCCACCATGATGTCCCAATTACCACATCCCGTGCTTTCAGGAACGTCTGTGTCCATGTCCTCCTCACAATCGTCCTCTTGCTGGAGGCTCCTAGCTAAGTTCTGCACATACTGCAGGATAATGCGTGAGGTGTTTACAATGCTCATAAGAGCAGCGCTGAGCTGAGTGGGCTCCATGCTTGCCGTGCTATGGCATCTGCATGGGTAATCCAGGAAAAAAGGGGCAAAACCATTGCCTGCTGTTGTTTTCATGGAGGGAGGGAGGGAAGACTGATGACGTACCCAAAACCACCCGCAACAATGTTGTTGCCCTATCAGGCATTGGGAGCATAATCCAGAATTCCAATAGGCAGCAGAGACTGTGGGGACTGTGGTATAGCTACCCACAGTGCATTTCTCTGTGAGTTGATGCTAACCACGGTATTGAGGATTCACTCTGACAACTTAATGCGCTTAGTGGGGACATACACAATTGACTGTATAAAATTGGTTGCTAAAGATCGACTTCTATAAAATCAACCTAATTTCGTAGTGTAGACATACCCTGAGCTTGATACATTTATAGTGGGGATGATATCACAAGACTGCCTACAAAGGTAGGTAGCTGATCTGCGAGTGGTAGCAGAAAATGTCTCAAATGGCTGGTGATGGGACACTAGAAGGTGGCTCTGAGTTACTACAGAGAATTCTTTCCCAGGTGTCTGGCAGATGGTTCTTGCCCACATACTCGTGGTCAAACTGATCACCATATTTGGGATCAGGAAGGAAGGTCAGATTGGCAGAGACTCTGGGCATGTTTTGCCTTCCTCTGCAGCATGGGGTACAGGTCACTTGCAGATTTAAACTACTGCAAATGGTGGATTCTTTGTAACCGGAAGTCCCTAAATCATGATTTGAGTACTTAAATAACTCAACCAGAGGTTTATGACGGGATTGGGTGTGTGAAGTTCTGTGGTCTGCAATGTGCAAGAGGTCAAACTAGATGATTATGATGGTTTCTTCTGGCCTTAAAGTCTATGAGAGTGGCAGGGGGAAGGAGAAGTCCTTTGGGCAGTGAAGAGGAGGAGCTGGGGAGGTGTATAGGAGAGCCAGATCCAATATTTATCACATATAAAGGGTAGCAGGGGGAGTTCAAAAACATGAATTTCTTTTCTTTGTAAATCTCCTAAATTTTGAACTCCTGGGGTTTGCAAAACTGCATTTCTGATTCCCCATTTGCAGTCCCATCTGACAGTCATATAATCCTAACCACTTTCCTCACTTCTAAGTTGGAATATTGTGCATTGACTCCATCTCCTGCCTTTCTGATCCACACAGAAAGTGGGTTCATTCTAGGCCACAAATAATGTTAGGAGTGTAACAAAGTTTGCTACTTCTTGGGTTTTAATGAACTATGGGGATCTAATACAGAAAATGGTGAACCAGATCCTGCCCCACTGGCAAAATAAGTCTCTAACTGTGGTACAGACAGAGTGTGATGGACTCTGTGATCATGTGCAGAGTCTGAGCTGTGCCCCAATGCACAAAAGGAATGTGGGGCACACAATAATAGGTAGTGTCAGGAGCCCTTCCTCATGTGCTGGGAGAATGTGTGCGCAAATGTACACAATGCCAAGGAGGCTAATGCAGCCTTGCATCTACAATCGTGGCCATGGAGACGCTCTACTGTCACCTTGTGGCCTGGGGGACAGTTTGTACGAGGTTCCATTGAATTAGACTACTCGGGCTAGGTGAAGGAATGAGGATTTGGCTTCTTTCCCAAAATAATATGGAAGAAACAAGAAAAGGAAGGTGAGAGAGGGGAAAGTCTAACAAGGAAAATTTTGTGAACTATTATTCATTACCTTCTTGTGAAACAAACCACCTATCAGAACTGCCAAGAAAAAAAAGAAAAACCTTCCTGGGGCAGGGAGAACTTCTATTTCAAAATGAGCAACAAATTATCAGAGTCTTTCCACTGGAAAGCTGCAGTGGATGACTAACTGCTGCCTTCTGCTCATTACTGCTATCAAAAGATGAATTGAGGTTCTTTGTATTCTCTGATAACTGAAGTTTCCATTTTGCCGATTCTATTTTTAAAAAGTAGTTACAGATGAAGAGAAAATGTTCTCCAGTAATAGAGCCACATCAGGAAATCTCCTCAGCTGCTGCTCAGAAACATTTGAAATGCAGTGTAATAGAATGTGGCTTGTCCCATAACATTTTTAAGTGACTGTGCTTCAAATGCAAATTTCTTCATTACTTTGAAACACATTACATTTCATAAATACTGTGAGGCACATAACTCCCCCCAAACAATTTCCTGAGAAAATAAAATGATGTGGTATGATGGTATGCATCTATTAGATAATACATAAAAAAAGCTTTATAAATGTATTTCATTTTAGTTGCTACTTAATGATTCAGTTTTAGTGGTTAGCTTATGGGTTCAGCCATTCCAGAGCAATGAACCAGAATAGTTTTCAGAGCTAGAAACTCTATTATTTTGATTATTATGCCAAACATGATGGGAACATGTAGATTTATAAAACAACAAAAAAGCTACAGCTCATTGACTAGTCCCTTTTTTCAGCATTTCAAAACGCTAACCAGAGGAAAACCTCAGCTCTGTTATCAGTTCTCTGCAGAATTATTTGTAATTTTGGTATGAAGCTAATCCTTCTTGACAACATGGAATGAGACATAAAATCAAGGCCTTGACTGCTCTGCTCAATGAAGACCCCCTACTACCATTCCTAAGATTGGGGTCGTTAACCACAATGTGATAAGAAAATTCCAGTTAAGGTAATTGCAACGTGCCCTCCTAAATTTCCTCAACACTTCTAACGAATAAAGCATTCTTCACTTATTATTCTAAACTGTAGTGCACTGCTGCTTATCATATGGTAGTGGAACCTAAATCACATCCCAGAGGTAGCTATACCGTTCATCAGTGGGGAGAGATATATGTATAGGTGCAATTCTGCCCTCAGATAATCTAGTACATCCTCATTGTCATTCGAGGAGTTGCACAGTAGTTTCACAGGTTCAGCTGTAGAGCCCTGCACCTGGCCCAAGTAGCCTGACTAGACACTGGATGGATGTTCAAGAAGAGATTAATAACTTTTCCCTGCCCCGGGCTGTAACGCGGGTCTGCAGAGACTACTCCAGTCCAATGGAAATGTAAAGGAACACAAGCTTCAAGGTAGATTTATGCAGGGGCACAAGGAGGAAAAGAGAAGATCCCTGGCTCTTGTCTCCTCAGTGTGCTCATGCCTTAACTTTTGCCAAACTTATAAGTTGCTACTGAGAAAGGTCACACCAAATATGGGTGTATGGGTCCTCCTACATCCAGGCCCCTCTTTTGCTGAAAAACGGTCCCCTGCAGCCATGGAGAAGGGGATTAGATTTGTCCAAGAAGCAAAAAAATTGCCCCCCGCCCCCTCTGGTAAACCACTCAACTGCACGCACAGAGTTATATGTAACAAATAAATGGCTGTAATAGTATTGTGAATAAAAAACACCATTATGCTGGGTATATTTTGAATGAATGACACAAATGTTACATTAAGGGCACCCACAGTACATTCCTGCAACATTAAATGCACAGGAAAGTATAGTTTCCTTTCAGGGTCACAATAGAAGAGGTCCCACTAATAGAAGAATCAAGAAACAGCAAATTATTTGATGGTTAATCAATGCCAGTAAGTGCCATCTTAAACGGAATTACAGCAGGTATGACTGTGGTCTGGTACACATAGAATAATTGAAGAGATATTGTGAACACCAAGATTAACTCAGAAGAGATATTGAAATGAAATAACTTGTTTGTTGTCTCCATTGTGACAAAATAATGAGTGTGAAATAGTTATAGCATTATATTTAATAAAAAAACATTAATAACTACTTTCTCATGCAGCATTTACTACTGGGAGTTCATCTTAGGCTAGGTGTCATTTTGGTTCTAAAAGAACAACTAGCCCCAAATGAATACTAACACCACATTCACAATAAACGCAATCCTGCAGATTGCTGAATGCCGTCTGGAAGGTCCTGAATACTCTCAAAGTCCAATGACATCATGGGCTGCATTCAGCACATTGTAGGAGGAACTCGGTGTCCTGCAGGGCCACTCCCCAGTTGACTAACTAATCATGGTGATATAATGAGTACAGTCCAAAAACTGTTTATTAACAAATACTCATTTCACACAACTGGCAGGAACTGCTCGACATTTCATACTGCAAGGAAAAGCTATTAATTTATACAATATAAATTCAAATGCTAAATTTAATTTAGATAATTTCATTCAATGTATAAGACTCTGACATGAATTCAAATACAACTAAATGTTATTTAGTCAAGTAGAAGTGTGATAATCATTATTATACTCCAACACAGACTGAATTGCATTGGGAACTGAGTGTTTAATACAATATTTAATTTTTCTTAGCCGTAGGCCAAGCACTTTTCTACTAAATTATGGAAAAAGGCCTAGCAATTAGGTTGCCCAAACACTTCCATTAAAAAAGGCCAGAAGAAGGATTATACGGAATTAGACCTGTGGTCTTTCTAGTTCAGTACCTTGACATGGCTAGTATCAGACACTTCAGAGAAAGGTAAAAGAAATTCTGCAGAGGATAGTCATGGACTAAACTTCCCAAAGGGTTGGGCAGGGGATTCTAACCCCTCAGTAAATTTAGTTAGAGGTTGGCTCTTTTCCAATTGTTTATAACTTTTGTCAATTTTTCAGCTTTCGGGTTCATGGTTTCTTGGCTTGGTCTTTGCACAAGAGTGAATTTTATGAAAAGTTTGAGCAAAAATGCGTATCAGCTTGTCTACACAGCATGGCAAAGTGCTGTAGAGGTGTGTGACTTGTAGAGCACTATAACATGTTGCACTCTAACTGCCCCCTGTAGACACTGCTGCCATGCTCTAAAAGGTACCTAACGTGTACGTAGAAAGGTTTGCTAAAGCAAACTAGATACCTTTTACAGCACACCAGCAGAGTCTACATGGGGCTGTTAGAGTGCAACATGCTACAGTGCTCTACAGATCACACACCTCTACAGCACTCTGCCACAACATGTAGACATTATAACAAAACTAACTGCAACTTTTTGAACAGTCTCTATAAGGGATCTGTGCTGCAATTAGTATACACTTTGTCATTTCATGCCACCCAGATATTAGTTTCACAATATGGAATTTCTTTCTTCTCTTTTTTTTTTTCTTTAAAAACTCTAATAGGAAACTATTAAAAATTGTTAAGAAAAGGTTAAGCTTTCAAAGTGAATCACTTAAGCCAGGAAATGCTGAAGTTAAGATTTCTTTCACAACCACATCTCTGCAATTTATATGCATACATTACAATACAGGACCAGTCTTTGCCCTCGTTATGGCTGTTCTGCACTATTTCAGCAGCCCCAAAGCCAGAATAAACAATCAAGTCGGGAATTCTCTAATGCTAATAAATATCATACCATACTGTCATGTCATGCATATTTTATATATGTGTAACCCTCCTGCTATGTGATTAATGGTAGCAAAAAGGGCCAGATTTATCTAAGGTTCCTCTTGATAAATAATTAAACTATATCAAGCTCCCACCGAGAAACCTGGAAAAAACCAAATGCATCCTCCCTGGGTGCCCTTAATAGGCAGAAATTCCCTGCTTAGAAGCACTCAAAGCATGTGTACAAACAAGGGGAAACGGGACAGAGCTATAAACTTGGAAAAAACACAGCAACAGAATATACATGCAGATAAAGTGTAATGTACCATATGAACTCAAGTAACTTCACATTTGTCCTTTGTGAGACTGTGCCGTTGAAACCAGACCAGCAAGGGGTTGTGTCACCACATGTCCTTCAACTCTGGATGACTTAAATGCTATGCTGTGGCTCAGATCCCTGACACCAGCAGCCAGCCTACAAGCATGCAGGTCACATTGTCCAGTTACGTTTTTCAGAATGACCCCAACACCCCTCCCCCCGGTTCAAAATATCCACCAAACTATCTCCCTATAACAACCTGCTGAGGTTCCTAGAATTGTTAGTTATTGTGTTACCACACTCAGTCTCAGCAAGTGAGAGTTATGCTGCTAAGCTTTGTGACAACTCTCTGGCACATCAGCTTGTCTGCCTCGCCAGGACTCTGACATTCCAAACCATACCTTGCAGATAACAAACAGTGAACCCCAACTCCCGAGTTCCCCAGAGACATCTCCCTGCAGTTCCCAGAGCTCTCCTGGAACATTGTTCACTGCTCCTTTAATAAGACAAGAACAGCAACTTGTTCATTTACCTGGGCTACGACAAGCACTGTTATTTCAATCACAGCACTGATTTGGTTTACGGGTAAAAGTAAAAAAAATATATATATTTAACAAAATGACATTGGATTAAGTGATACCAAGTAAAAGAGTAAAGGAAGAAAGGGTGACAAAGAAATATACCATTTCTAATGACTAATCTTAACAGTCTTTGTTCAAGGTAGTTTGCTCACCAGCCTTCCTTTTCCCACTCCCAGTGCCCCGGTCTCCGCTGCATCCCCCACATTGCCCCAAGCTCCCTTTTGTGGCTTTGCAACCCAGGCCTGCCCCGCTCTAAGACTCTTGACCATGGCGCCCCCCTGACTACAGCGCCCTCGGCAGTCACCCACCTTGCCCACCTGTAAGGCTAGCCCTAAGTGTGGCATAAAGATTTTATCCATTTGAATTTGGGATGCTAACATTACTCAACATGGCATTACCATCAGCGAGTTACACAAGTCATTCAGATGACATGTTGCCATCACATATTCCATATATACCACATCTATTACGAGACAGCAATTTCAAATATTTTATGCATTTTACATTTCTTTTGTTGGAATTATTTTCATCTCACTTGCTAAGTGTGAAGTTTAGTGTCTAGGTCTCAGAGGGAGGCATAAAATCTTCTTGAAAAATACATAGAAATAAAACCACGTATGTATTGTAACAAAGTAACTGTGTTGGCTACCTCAGTATTTCCTTGGACACAGTTGGACAATCCCCAAAGGTGATAGCTCCTCCCATATGACTTCACTGGCTCAAGAAGTAATTCAGAGAGAAAGACACAGGTGTCTCTCTCAGGACAGATATGGTCCTTTCGTTTAATGAACTTGAGCCTGCAGCCATTTTTCCAGCGTTTGTGTTTGTTTGCACTAGCCCACCAAAACCAACCTATTTAAACTTTATGAGCATTTCTCTGCTTACAGAATATGATACAGTAGTGATCTTACAATAACAAGGAGAGCAAGCTCTCACTTTACAGAATGACAGTGTTTCTTTTGTTTTTGTCCTTTCTAGGAGTTACCATTGACTCCTAGAAATTGTATCAGAAGATCCAGTTTTTGGTAAACTCTGAAATGTGAGAATTTTTAGAAAAGCCAGTCTAGCACAGGCCATAGTGTCATGCAATTTCCTGACCTCTGCTTGCATACCGGGTATTTTGAATAATTACAATTATATTTATAAAAGGCAAGTTAATTTACTCGTGGTGAAATCTGAAGAAAGAGCACTCTCACCATTGTGAAATGCAGGGGAAAAGGCAAAGTTTGCAAATTTCATCTGTAAGGCAAACAGCTTGTTCGTTTTCACATGCTGAGCTCTGAATGATATATTGATAATGTTGTTGAAATGGTATTTTGTTCCCAGAAAACTATTAACATTTTCATTAACATTAAACAAGCTTTGCTGTTGCTTCATCTCACTGCCATCTGAAGGGCACCCTACACAATTCCTCTGTAATACAACCTAAGTGAATAGAGACCAATTTATACTTCAAAGTTTCAAATCTTAATCTTCAGAATTCAGCAGTTTATTCGCCAGAGTCTGTTCAGTCCAAGTTTTCGATTTTATACCTAAGAGATCAGAATTTTTGAATGACTTGGGAATTAAAGCTTTGCCTGTTGATTGTAAGCAGAGGGTTGAATGGAAGGTGCTTTTTAAGATGGGGCTGGACCCTTACTGGAGCAAGCAATCAGTTGGGACTGTGCCATTAAAGGATGGATATGTAGGACATTGTGTAGGATATTATTACACTTACAGTATTAACAGTGAGGGTATCCAAGGATATATTCTATGTTGGTCACTGACATGTTGCATAACTTTGAACAAGTTCCTGAATTTCTTCCTGTCTCAGTGTCCCAGTCTGTAAAACCAAGAAAATCACAACATTTAACTAACGGGATGTGCCAAGCATTTGAGATCCACATTGATTAAATACAAGGAACAACAGCTGTCATTAAAAAAGTAATCATTTGTCTGTGGTTTCCACATAGTTATTTCCTGCGCTAGATACATAGGGATAAACCTCAGAAACTGCCGTGTGGTGACTGTTGCCAACTTACTAACTTCTTATTGGTGACAATCTTATTATTTTAAAATTATTATTAGCATTAAATCCTCAGAATTAGTGGGTGAAGAGTAAGTACAAGTCAGTGCAGCAGTAGCAGCACCACAGTTGTGGTTGAATTACGGATGCCACGTTTTTTGGACTTCTTTTGTAGAAAAATCTCTCACATTCTGGAGCTCTGTGCCTTGCTCCACCTTTTCCTCCTTTGGGTGCTGATTCAGACAAAACCAATTATCTGAATGTACTGTTTGATTATGAATCATGTTTAGAAAAAAATTCTACTGTTGGCTAGAAAATTAAATATTTATATAACTCAAGGAGCAAGTGCGTGTAAAGATGTCCTTTAATGTCTGATCCACAAAAAGGCTAACAATTACTTCTGTAGCTGAAGTGAGAGGAGTCTAAACTGTAGATGTTGTTAGGATATAGATATTCAGGCCTGTCTGTAAAGGCCTATACTCTAATTTAGGTGTATTCTTATCACTTAGCTAGTTATAGAGGTATAAAAGAGAGAATCAAAATCACTGTCTGACTGTATAAGGCCTTTGGCTAAGCAGCAGAGGCAGCCGTAAGCTGGGAAGTGACCGGTCACATCCTCATATTCCAAACTAGTCACATTGAAAGAAGGTGCTATTGGGCTGTTAGGAATACAATCCTGTCCTGATGATGCCTATCGCCTCCAGAGAAAGGGAAGTGCCTAGAAAATGTAAAAGGAAACTTAGTTTGATAGCATCCTGTCTGGCAAGAACTCACTTATCAATAGCTGGGATGTGAAATCCTCACTTCTGTATTGTTTTGTCATTATAGTTCCCACTTTGCTATTGTTTATTTGTATGGTCTCTGTCTGGTTCTGTGATTGTTTCTGTCTGCTGTGTAATTAATTTTGCTGGGTGTAAACTAATTAAGGAGGTGGGATATAATTGGTTAAATAATCATGTTACAATATATTAGGACTGGTTAGTTAAATTTCAGTAAAATGATTGGTTAAGGTATAGCTAAGCAGAACTCAAGTTTTACTATATAGTCTGCAGTCAATCAGGAAGTAAGGGGGGGTAAATGGGAACAGGGAATGGGGGTGGGAAATTGGAATAATGTTTTGCTAAGGGGGGGAATGGGGACAGGGAATGGGGGTGGGGAATTGGAATCATGTTTTGCTAAGGGGGGGGAATGGGAAGAGGGAAGGGGGAGGGAAATGGGAACAGGGAATGGGGGTGGGAAATTGGAATCATGTTTTTCTAAGGGGGGGGGAATGGGAACAGGGACACAGGTAAGGCTCTGTGGTGTCAGAGCTGGGAAGGTGGGCACTAAAGAAGGAAACTGGAATCAAGCTTGCTGGAAGTTCACCTCAATAAACATCGAATTGTTTGCACCTTTAGACTTCAGGTATTGTTGCTCTCTGTTCATGCGAGAAGGACCAGGGAAGTAAGCGGGTGAAGGAATAAACCCCTAACAGATGTGAAGGTCCAGGGTGCAAACTCTGCTGCTGGTATACATGGGAGATTGTATGTTTCCATATGATTCACACAGTCAAAGACATTTTTAAAAAGGTTTTGTACTTGAAAATGATGATTATCAATAAATTATGGTATTAATCACCAAAATACAGGTGTTCCACATTTGTCACAATATAAGCTACAGGTGTTATACAGTGACACTCTGAAGGTTGAGAGATACTCTTCACATTGGCAAGGATGGGGGAGCAGACATGTTGCATACATGGTGGAGTGCAGACACGCACATTACCAGTGTAGTCATTCCTGGCTGCATCCAATTTCCAGGTGCTCAGGAGAGGCTGCAGTGTGTTTCAGGAAATGATGACATTCTTAGGCCTTGTCTACACTGCACGGTTTGGTTGCCAAAAGTCAGCTTTTGTCAACAAAACAGTGGAGGAGTAGACACCACACTGCTCCTCCTGCCGATTAACCCTTCTTCTACTCAGACAAAATAAAATGAGAGGTGCAGAGTTTTTCGCAACAAAGTTAGATTGACACAGTGTCAGTGTCATCACTGGGCTTGCTTATGTCACTGTAAATGGCCTCCAGGAGATGTTCCACAATGCCCATCCTGACTGCTCTGGTGGGCAGTTTGAACTCTGCTGCCCTGCAGCCAGGTATACAGGCATCCGCCCACCCCTTAAAGGCCCAAGAATTTTTGAAATTCCACTTTCTGTTTGCTCCGAATGGAGACCTCACATCACATCTTCTCAGTTGACCATGCCACTCCATGCATCAAATGCTCTCCAGCTTGGAGTACACTAGAGTTGTTGGATCTGCTGGGTCTGTGGGTAGAGGAGGCTGTGCAGTCACAGCTCCATTCCAGCCATAGGAACCTCAATACCTACGAGCAGATTTATCATGGCATGTTGGAGAAGGGCCCCAAATGGTCCATGCATCAGTGCTGTGTGAAGAGTAAGGAGCTGAGGCAGGCATACCAGAAGGCAAGGGAGGCAAACCATCAATCTGGTGCTGCACCAAAGAGCTGCACGTCTACAAGGAGCTGGACATCATGTTCTGTGTCGACCCCAACTCCACTGCCAAAATCCCCATATATACTTGGGGAAGAGGGAAGAGGGCTGGAGACAATGTTCAATGGACTCAATCCCAAGGATGAAGTAGTAGGAAATGGAATTGGAGGATGAGGTGGGACAGGTGACAGGGTAGTGTGGCGAGCCAGGATCTCTACTTTACTCCGGAAGGTTCAAGCCAGTCCCATCACTTTGGCTCTGGCATGGATGATGCAGGAGAGGGGAGCTCCGGTCAATGCTCATTTTGATTTGATACTGCGTGGTTTCATGAGGTAGAACTGTCCTTTGTTTCGTTATATGTTAGAAGTGCGTTAAGAGTTAGAAATGTACAAGACTAGCTGTGTTTGCATCTGCTGTCCTTTCTCCTATGCAGCTATGCACTGGGGCCCCTGTGGAAAGTTTGTTAATGCACACCAAGACTTCATGGGAATCCTCCAGAGACATGAAACTTTCTAGGAGGTACTCGCCAATCATTTGCCAAAGGTTCTTTGGCAGAGCTACTTTTTTTCTTCCCCCATTGTACGAAACTTTGCCATGCCAATCAGCAATTGACAATCACTTCTGCAGGAACCAAAGCAGCACACAGGCAGGCAGCATAGCGACCCGGTCTGAAACCACACCCATGCAGGGGATGCACCCTTGCATCCTGGTTTACCCTCGGGAATAAGATATTGGCTTCAATCACCCACACCTGTGGAAAATGGTGGCAGAATTTACAATAGTGTCCCCAGGTGCTTGCAGTGATTCCCTTAAAAAAACTACATAGACCCTTTTCCCCTTCTTGGACCTTCTACCCCTTCCCAACCCTGGCCCAACTCACCACATTTAGGGGGCTCACTGAGTTGTGTGCTTGCCAAGGGAGAGTGAGAAAGAGGTGTATTTAACTTTTATGATTCAATGCTGTGAGTGAACTCACAACATTGCCCATTTGTGTTTGTGCTTCTGCAGATGTGCCTTTCGGGGAACCCCCTAAACACAAGCAGACCACCTTTTTCAGATAAGCAGGTGAACCAGGAGGAGTAAGGAGGACATGTTTAGGGAGGTCCTCCAATCATCTGACACCACAGATCAAGATCATAGGGTGTGGAGAGAGGCAATTAATGAAAAACTGAACATAGAGAGCCAGGAGAGGAAGCAGGGCCAGGAGCGTATTTTAGAGGGCCTGGAGTGGATTCTAAAACTGATGGAGGACCAAACAGAGATGCTGAAGTCCCTGACTGTGCAGCAGTCAGGACACATGAATGCTTACCTCCCCCTGCAGCCAACGCAGAACTGCATGCCATGTCCTCCACAAACTCCACAGAGACAATCCTTGCATGTTCCCAGCCTGTCACGGTACCCCTTTCACTCTATCCCTTCAGACAGGTTCCCAAATGACAGCTGAACAAATTTCTTGCAAGGAGAGCCTCCAGTAAGAGAGTGCTCCTCAGTGTCATGTTCCTTGCAAGAAATCAAATTCTATGTATTTGTCATTGCTGTTTAATAAAAAAATGTACCCACATAAAGAAAACAAATATTTTCTCCTGCACACAGTGGTTGCTGCTGGAATTCTCACATGATAGCAACTGGCACATCTGCATATTACAAATCATACTCAGGAAGCAATCATTACCAGGGTCATTCCAGGTGGCAAGTAAACAAAGCCTGGCTGAATGCATTACAGAAAGACATTACTGGGGATCATTGTCAAAATGATGTTTCAAAGCCTCCCTGATTTGAATAACCCCCATTGAGCCCCTCTAGTAGCCCTGATATCTGGCTGCTTAAAATCAGCCACCAGATGACCATCCTCAATGCTCCACCCCTGGGGAAACTTTCCCCCCTTAGCTTCATAAATGTTATGCAGAGCACAGCAGGATCCCTATTACCACGGGAATATTTTCCTCACTGAGGTCTAACCTGCCATAAAGGCAGTGCCAGCGAGCCTTTAATCTGCCAAACGTACATTCAATGGTCATTCTGCACCTGCTAAGCCTATTGTTGAAGCGCTCTTTGCTGCTGTCAAGGTTTCTGGTGTAAGGCTTATGAGCCATGGGAGTAAGGGGTAGGCTGGGTCTCCCAGAATCACTATAGGCATTTCAACATCCCCCATTGGAATGTTCTGGTTTGGAAAGAAATTCCCTGCTTGCAGCTTTCTGTATAGGCCAGTGTTCCTGAAGATGTGTGCATCATGAACCTTCCCTGACCACCCCAAGTTGATATCAGTGAAACGACCCTTGGTGATCCACAAGTGCCTGCAATATGATAGAGAAGTAGCCCTTTCTATTGATGTACTCCATCACAAGATGGTCCAGAGCCAAAATTGGGATATGCATGCTATCTATCACCCTTTCACAGTTCGAGAATCCCATTTCTGCAAAGCCATCCACTATTTCACACTCATATTCAAAAGTCAGAGTCCTTCATAGCAGGATGCAATTAATTCCCTCAATCCTTGTGTGAGCAAAATCCCTACAGTGGTCTTCCCAACTCCAAACTGATTTGCAGCTGACCAGTAGCAGTCTGGAGTTGCCAGCTTCCACACAGATCACCACGCATTTCTCCACTGAGAAGGCAGCTCTCATTTTGCACTCCAGAGCAGGGGCGAGCTCTGCACATAGTTCCATGAAGGTGGTTTTGCATATCCGAAAGTTCGGCAGTCACTGTTCATCATCCAAGACCTGCATAATGATGCAATTCCACCAGTTTGCCCGGGATCTGTCTGAGAGGAGGTACGCTAAGGGCTGCATTAGGAAGGCTGTGTTGGTGAGTATCTGAGTGTCTGTTGTGTGGACAGTTTGACAGTTTGACCGTGTGCTTGATTGGTTGTATGAAAAGTGTGAATTGGGAGTGCTTTGTTCCAGGTGAGCCTTGAGTGGGCCTGACTGTTATAAAAAGCCAGTTAGCTGTGAACCAGCTGAGCGGTGAACAGCAGAGAGGCTAACAGAGGGAGTTTGCCTGGGAGTTCGCCCGGGGAGAGCCCACTGAGGCTTACAACTTGCCGTCTTCTCTGAGTAGTTACTACAACTCCTGAGGAAGCTCGTAGAAGGAAGGTAATATGGATGGGGAGCGTTCAGCTGTTGTGACCTGCACTGGATGTGCCATGTTTGTCTTTCTTCCACAGGACAGAAGCGACTTTGTCTGTATAAAGTGAAAGCTGGTCTCCATATTGGAAGAGAAGGTTCAAGGTCTGGAGAAACAAGTATCGACCCTGCGTTGCATAGGAGAAACTGAAGATTTCCTGGACGGACATCAGGATATGCTTCTACGGACACAATGTTCTGAAGATTCAGAGCAGGCTGTGCAGCGGGGACAGGAGAACAGTGAAGAAATTTGGAAGCATGTGACCTCTAGAAGAAAGGGGAGAGTCCATGTACCAGCAGCGTAGATAAAGGTAAGCAACCATTTCCATGTTCTCTCCACAGGTATTAATGTGGAGAGTGGACTAGATGATACATCTGAGGGAAGGGAACAAAAGGAGACTCTGCCGATTGGAAGGCATGAGATGCACTGTCCTATGGATGGGGGTTCCATGACCACTGCTCCCAAGAGGATGAGGCGGGTGGTGGTGGTCGGGGACTCTCTCCTCAGGGGGACTGAGTCATCTATCTGCCGCCCCAACTGGGAAAACAGAGAAGTCTGCTGCTTGCCAGGAGCTAGGATTCACGATGTGACGGAGAGACCGAGACTCATCAAGCCCTCGGATTGCTACCCTTTCCTGCTTCTCCACGTGGACACCAATGATACTGCCAAGAATGACCTTGAGCGGATCACTGCAGACTACGTGGCTCTGGGAAGAAGGATAAAGGAGTTTGAGGCACAAGTGGTGTTCTCGTCCAACCTCCCCGTGGAAGGAAAAGGCCTGGATAGAGACTGTTGAATCGTGGAAGTCAATGAATGGCTACACAGGTGGTGTCGGAGAGAAGGCTTTGGATTCTTTGACCATGGGATGGTGTTCCAAGAAGGAGGAGTGCTAGGCAGAGATGGGCTCCACCTAATGAAGAGAGGGAAGAGCATCTTCGCAAGCAGGCTGGCTAACCTAGTGAGGAGGGCTTTAAACTAGGTTCACTGGGGGAAGGAGACCAAAGGTAAGTGGGCACATGGGATATCGTGAGGAAGCACGAGCAGGAGAGCATGAAAGGGGAGGGCTCCTGACTCATACTAAGAAAGCAGGACAAACAGCAAGTTATCTCAAGTGCCTATATACAAATACAAGAAGCCTGGGAAACAAGCAGGGAGAACTGGAAGTCCTGGTATAGTCAAGGAATTATGATGTGATTGGAATAACAGAGACTTGGTGGGATAACTCACATGACCGGAGTACTGTCATGGTTGGATATAAACTGTTCAGGAAGGGCAGGCAGGGCAGAAAAGGTTGGGGAGTTGCATTGTATGTAAGAGAGTAGTATGACTGCTCAGAGCTCCGGTATGAAACTGCAGAAAAACCTGAGTGTCTCTGGATTAAGTTTAGAAGAATGAGCAACCAGGGTGATGTTGTGGTGGGAGTCTGCTATAGACCACCAGACCAGGGGGATGAGTGGACAAGGCTTTCTTCTGGCAACTAACGGAAGTCACTAGATCGCAGGCCCTGGTTCTTATGGGAGACTTCAATCCCCTGATATCTGCTGGAAGAGCAATACAGCGGGGCACAGACAATCCAGGAAGATTTTGGAAAGTGTAGGGGACAATTTCCTGGTGCAAGTGCTGGAGGAACCAACTAGGGGCAGAGCTCTTCTTGACCTGCTGTTCACAAACTGGGAAGAATTAGTAGGGGAAGCAAAAGTGGATGGGAACCTGGGAGGCAGTGACCATGAGATGGTCGAGTTCAGGATTCTGACACAGGGAAGAAAGGAGAGCAGCAGAATACAGACCCTGGACTTCAGAAAAGCAGACTTTGACTCCCTCAGGGAACTGATGGGCAGGATCCCCTGGGAGAATAACATGAGGGGGAAAGGAGTTCAGGAGAGCTGGCTGTATTTTAAAAAATCCTTATTGAGGTTACAGGGACAAACCATCCGATGTGTAGAAAGAATCGTAAATATGGCAGGCGACCAGCTTGGCTTAACAGTTGAATCCTTGCTGATCTTAAATACAAAAAGGAAGCTTACAAGAAGTGGAAGATTGGACAAATGACCAGGGAAGAGTATAAAGATCTTGCTCGGGCATGCAGGAGTGAAATCAGGAAGGCCAAATCACACCTGGAGTTGCAGCTAGCAAAAGATGTTAAGAGTAACAAGAAGGGTTTCTTCAGGTATGTTAGCAACAAGAAGAAAGTAAGGGGCCCACACTTTCCTTGACTGAATGAGGGAGGCAACCTAGTGACAGAGGATGTGAAAAAAGCTAATGTACTCAATGCATTTTTTGCCTCTGTCTTCACAAAAGAGGTCAGCTCCCAGACTGCTGCACTGGGCAGGACAGCATGGGGAGGAGGTGACCAGCCCTCTGTGAAGAAAGAAGTGGTTCGGGACTATTTAGAAAAGCTGGACGAGCACAAGTCCATGGGGCCGGATGCACTGCATCCGAGAGTGCTAAAAGAGTTGGCGGGTGTGATTGCAGAGCCATTGGCCATTATCTTTGAAAACTCATAGAGATCGGGGGAGGTCCCGGACGACTGGAAAAAGGCTAATGTAGTGCCCATCTTTAAAAAAGGGAAGGAGGAGGATCTTGGAAACTATAGGCAAGTCAGCATCACCTCAGTCCCTGGAAAAATCATGGAGCAGATCCTCAAGGAATCAATTCTGAAGCACTTAGAGGAGAGGAAAGTGATCAGGAACAGTCAGCATGGATTCACCAAGGGCAAGTCACGCCTGACTAATCTAATTGCCTTCTATGATTAGATAACTGGCTCTGTGGATGAGGGGAAAGCAGTGGACGTGTTGTTTCTTGACTTTAGCAAAGCTTTTGACATGGTCTCCTACAGTATTCTTGCCAGTAAGTTAAAGAAGTATGGGCTGGATGAATGGACTATAAGGTGGATAGAAAGCTGGCTAGATCGTCGGACTCAACGGGTAGTGATCAATGGCTCCATGTCTAGCTGGCAGCCGGTATCAAGTGGAGTGCCCCACGGGTTGGTCCTGGGGCCGGTTTTGTTCAATATCTTCATAAATGATCTGGAGGATGGTGTGGATTGCACCCTCAGCAAGTTTGCAGATGACACTAAACTGGGAGGAGAGGTAGATACGCTGGAGGGTAGGGATAGGATACAGAGGGCCCTAGACAAATTAGAGAATTGGGCCAAAAGATATCTGATGAGGTTCAACAAGGACAAGTGCAGAGTCCTGCACTTAGGACGGAAGAATCCCATGCACAACTACAGACTGGGGACCGAATGGCTAGGCAGCAGTTCTGCAGAAAAGGACCTAGGGGTTACAGTGGACGAGAATCTGGATATGAGTCAACAGTGTGTCCTTGTTGCCAAGAAGGCCAATGGCATTTTGGGATGTATACGTAGGGGCATTGCCAGCAGATCAAGGGACGTGATTGTTCCCCTCTATTTGACATTGGTGAGGCCTCATCTGGAGTACTGTGTCCAGTTTTGGGCCCCACACTACAAGAAGGATGTGGAAAAATTGGAAAGTGTCCAGCGGAGGACAATAAAATGATTAGGGGACTGGAACACATGACTTATGAGGAGAGGGTGAGGGAACTGGGATTGTTTAGTCTGCGGAAGAGAAGAATTAGAGGGGATTTGATAGCTGCTTTCAACTACCTGAAAGGGGGTTCCAAAGGATGGAACCTTTGGATGGCTCTAGACTGTTCTCAGTGGTAGCAGATGACAGAACAAGGAGTAATGGTCTCAAGTTGCAGTGGGGGAGGTTTAGGTTTGCTATTAGGAAAAACTTTTTCACGAGGAGGGTGGTGAAACACTGGAATGCGTGACCTATGGAGGTAGTGGAATCTCCTTCCTTAGAAGTTTTTAAGGTCAGGCTTGACAAAGCCCTGGCTGGGATGATTTAGTTGGGGATTGGTCCTGCTTTGAGCAGGGGGTTGGACTAGATGACCTCCTGAGGTCCCTTCCAACCCTGATCTTCTATGATTCTATAATTCAGTCAGTGCTTGTTTCCTGAGCCCATTAATGACAGTCCACCGTGTGCAGCTGCTCTGTGAATGCCAGAAGTAATCTGCAATTGTTTCTTTACATGGCACACATGGATTCTTGTTCAGATTTGCAGCTCATGAAATACTGCATGATGAGCTGTGTTGTATTCATAACACTTATCACAAGACTCAAGTGCAGTGCAGGATCCATGCTTTCAGGCAGAGATGGCAGCTACACAGTTTACAGAGGCCATGGAATAACAGAACAGAAAAAAAAAACTGCATCATGGAGCCTGCAACCCTGATGCATGGTGATCTATTCCCTATTCCCACATGGTGGGACAACTACCGACAGGGCACTGCTCTCTCTCTCTCTCTCTGTACTAGAGCACCAGCTATGGATGTGCTCTGGCAATACAAGTAGCATTGTGTGAACATGCACAAGCGATGTAATTATAGTGGTTTATGATAATCAGAATAACTTGTGTCAACTTAACTCTGTAATGTAGACATAGCCAAAGGCTTCTTTGCCCTGTCTACTAATTGAGGTATCACACTGAGGGAACAAGGGCTCCCAACCTTTGCAGAGGGAAGTACCATCTTCACTGCTAATAGCTCAACCATTTGTGAACTGAGGTGCCTAGGGTAGCCCACAATGAAAATGCCAATGTCAGAGCAGGCTGCAAAAAGGAGAGCAGATTCTTCCAAAACTGTAGGATCCAACTGTAGTTGGATTCACCAAGCAGTCACAAACTGTGCTCCAACACTGGTTATCAAAAAGCTGGGGGGAAAAAAAAGATTTCACACAGCCCCCTTTACTGCATTCTAGTCTCTGACTCCCAATCAACAAATAGGTGCAGTAAAGTGAGAAGTTATTTAAAACTCTACTCACTATACAAAATGTTTTTCTGATCTCCAAAGGGACAGTCACATTATCAGATCAATACTAGTTTGGATCTTACCCAAAATACCACTGCCAGCCAATCCTTTAGAATCTAAAAACTAAAGGTTCCGTTATAAAAGACAAGTAAAAGAGTTGTTAAATGATCAAAGCAGTCAGATACAAATATATGATTTTAGAGTTCATATGAGAGGTTCTTAGTAGCATCGGTGAGTTTGCTGGCTTGTACAGTCCCTCTGAAACACATCCAGAGCTTGGATGGGTCTATAGTCCTTTGCTCAAAGCTTCAGTTTGTAGAGAAGTTACTCCAAAGGTGAGAAGCAGGACTAAAGACAAAATGGAGAAGATGCAGCTGCCTTTTATATCCTTTGCCATGTGGCTTATACATCCTCTCTCCCAAACACAAGCTCACAGCACATGGGCATGGAAAAGCACTTGGAGTCCCCTCTCCACAGTCATGTCCCTACATGTCCTGCTGACTCATAGGCATAGACCCCAGCGTCTCTCAAAGGGTTCATTGTACAGCTGATTGCACGTGATGGGCCATTAAGTAGGCTGGATAGTTCTGATGCCACTCTGGGGGTGTCACCCAGATATACAGCACAAGTTTGAGATATCAATATATCATACATATTTATAATTCATGGTACAAAGATGATACATACATATAATTTTCTAAAAATGATAAACGTATTTATAACTTTTCCACTGATACCTTACATAGTATATCTTGTATGATTCATTACAATTTTGTAATATTGATATCCATATTATAATAAATGGTTACCCATGTTCCATATATCATCACACATTTATCTTGTACTCATCCTCAAATGTTTGCAGGGGAGCTGCTTATCTAGGCTATTCTGCTGTCTTCCTGCTTATTTGTCCAGCAGCCTCCTAATTAAACTAAATCAATATATTCATAGAGTAAACCTAATATAGTTACAGAGAGACTCTCTCACTATACAGGTCACAAAGTAAATATAAAATTATTACAGGCCAGCATTTCTAGATTATTACACAGCATTTCTATGTCTCCCACAGACCTGGCAAGTCTAAAAGCTAAACTTTCAAATAACTGTTATTTTCTCTTTTTTCCCCCCAATAAAATTACATGTCAACACCCTTAATTATGCATCTGAGATACAAAATTCAAAAGCAAAATTTGAACACCCAGAAGGTTGAGTGTTTTTCAATTCAGGTTTTTGGCTCAGCACATTATAAGGATAGAAATCAACTGTGAAATTCAGATTTTGATTCCAGTTGATTCTGAACATGTCATAATTAAAGATGTGTGGATGCAAGGTTTTGTTCCAGGGACATCGCTATCCACCATTTTGAGGTATAGATCTATCTACCAAAGATTATATATTTCCTTTGTCCTATATACAAAAATGTCCTTTGTCCTCTGACTTCTGAGTATTACTGAATCTCATTGACTTGTTTAATTCTCTTTCTTTCACCACTCAAACCCTAGAACAAAATTAACACACACACAGAATTTTGCTTGCACACTCTCTGCTTTGGTGGTGATGGCAGGTAGGTTACACTTATAAAATAGATTTATCTAAATCTTTAACAGTAAATTTAAAAAAAAACCAGGCATTTGGAGTAACTCTATTGTTTCCTATACTGTTTTTATATAAGTTTATTTTGGGGGTGAAATGCACCCCACCTCAAAAAGCCTGAGAAGACAAGCTTTGTGTTAGAAACCAACTGAATTTGGGGAGACAGATTCCACTTGCAACAGGGCAAGTCACAAGGCTCCAGAGGATCTCCAAGGGGAACTGATATTCAAGGAAATGGCTGGAACAACTACCACTACTACTCCATGTGCCGTCACTGAGTCCTTCCCCTGGCCTATTCCCAATGTTCCCTGTGGGGCTATTCAGTGCCCTTTCCCTGATGAAAAAGGATAAGAAGTCCCGCAGTTGCTCTTTCTGCGCTTGCCCTCAAGTGTGAGTATTTCATAGCACAGAAAGCCCTGCCTGGGGCTCTCTGCATTTGGGTGATTTTCATCCTCTTATTTGTCTACCTGTAATAAATATTTTAAGACATGCACCCAGGAACAGCTAAAAACAAACCGGTTATCCCATGTCTGGTGTCTCAAGAGAAAATGACAACTACCTTGTCCAGCAGATTCTCTTTTTGCATTTTTGCTAAAATTTAATTATTTTCATTTTTCTGCTTTCCCTCTCTCTTTGGTGTTCTACTTTTCGATTTGATTTTTACAGTCTCTTTTTTCAATGACAAACTGTTATTATCCCCTCTCCATGCTAATCAGCTCTTTTGCTGTCTACGATTATCACTTCTTTATTTCAGATCTTCACTTCTTACCCTTTGATTCTCTAATTGGCTTTGCTACCCTCTGATCCTATTTTGTTTCTTCTGCATGCAAACTGACCTTTTTAATTATTACCTGGCACCTACATTTTCCACTCTCATCATCTTTCCTTGCCTTTATCTGTCTTTTCTACCCAAAATCTCCATAGTTGTTCTCTCTGAATATTTTTATTTCTCTTAAATAAGACATAAGTAGCTTATTTAATCTTAATTTTATTGTCCATTAAAAATTCAGAAAAAATGTCACTACTGGTCTGTAATTAAGCACATTTGACATCATGATAATCACTTTAAGTACGGAAATAGCTAAATCCATTAATGATAAGATAACATGACCAACTATATTCTGTCTTTTTTTGCTTCACTGCCCTCACCACATGATAACAGCTGCAAGGGCAAGAGAATTTGCATTCATCTACTAATCCATTTTAATACAAGGTTTCTATCTTGTCAGTATTCAGAAACCAGTGAATAGACACATAAAGTAACTGATTATAGGTGATTTGAAAGTAGGACAGGATGTAAGCAAATGTAAATTATAGACTCCAATGGCATTTCTTTCAGTTATTTCTTTCTAACATGTTCAAGCCTCCAGGATCTTTCATAATTGTCTAGGTGAACCTCGTCACGTAAGAGTGATTTTTAGAAAACATATTTTATTTATAAAGTCCTCTTATTTTTATGCATAACAGGTACACACGTCAAAGCATCTGTATCTTTCTCTGACACGCAACGAAATCCTAATGTACAGGACACACAAAACTAAAATCTAACAATGGATACTAAAGACAAAAAGGTAATAATTTTACACCATGTGCAAGAACATCCAAAACACACTATATTAAGGTCCAATGTATAGTGATAAGCTAAATAGATTGAGCTCCTTGAGTCTAACAAAGAGAAGGGGTGACTTGATTATGGTCTGTAAGCAGTGATGAGCTGACAAAATCTTAACAACGGGTTTCCTCCTCACCCCATGAGGGGGTCGTTGCCCACCCCCTTCCCCCGGGACTCCTGCCCCATCCAACCCCCCCGCGTTCTTTGACACCCCCCCCCAGCCCAATCCACCCCCCCCCCGTCTGCGCCCAGAACTGGGCAGTAGGGTCTTGTGAGCCACCGTAGTGGGTGCCCACCCCACCCCTAAGAGCCAGAGGCACCTGCTGGCGGGCAAGGTGGGCAGTCCCAGAGGTGCTTTGCTGGGGCAGCTCCCAGGAAGCATCCAGCAGGTCCCTCTGGCTCCTAGGGGCAGGGGAGCATAGCTGGGGGGAGCAAGGGAAGAGGCCGCTCCCCCACTGATCACATCAGAAGTGGTGTCTTAGGTGCTGGAGCACCCACAGGGAAAATTTGGTGGGTGCAGAGCCGCCACTGGCAGCTCCCTGCCCCGCACATGTCTCCAGCTTACCTACGCTCTGCCTCCTCCCCTGAACACGCCGCCCCACTCTGCTTCTCCGCACCCCCCGCCCCCTGCCCCGGCTTCCCACGAATCAGCTGTTCGGTGGGAAGCCTGGGAGGGCTGAGAAGCAAGCGGCGGCTTCCTGCTCAGGCTGAGGGTGGCGGAGGTGAGCTGGGGCAGGGAGCAGTTACCATGTGCCCCCCCACCCAGGGTTACTTGCTGCGGCGCGGGTGGCCCTCCTCGCACCCCCCGCCCCAGCTCACCTCCGCCTCCCTGGGCCTTAGCAGGAAGCTGCAGCCTGCTTCTCAGCCTGCCCCAGCTTCCCGCGTGAACAGTTGATTCACGGGAATTCTGGGGTGGGAGGCGGAGAAGCAGAGCAGGGCGGCACATTCAGGAGCGGAAGTTAGCTGGGGCCGGGGCTGGGCCGGGGGTGGGGAGGGGAGCTGCTGGTGGGTGCTCTGCACCCACCAAATTTTCCCCTTGGGTGCTCCAGGGCTGGAGCACCCATGGAGTCGGTGCCTAAGGAGCCACTTTTGGCTGGTTACATTTAGAAGCCCTTTTAAAACCGGTTGTCCCTCGCGGAACAACCGGTTCTAAAAGAGCTTCTAAATTCAACAACCGGTTCTAGCAAACTGGTGTGAATCGGCTCCAGCTCACCACTGTCTGTAAGTACCTACATGGGAAGGAAATATTTGATAATGAGCTGTTTAATCTAGCAGACAAAGGCATAACACAATCCAGTGGGTGGAAGTTGAAGTTAGACACATTCAGACTGGGAATGAAGTGTAAATAGGTTGACCAGATGTCCCGATTTTATAGGGACAGTCCCAATTTTTGGGTCTTTTTCTTATATAGGCTCCTATTACCCCCACCCCCATCCCGATTTTTCACATTTGCTGTTTGGTCACCCTAGGTGTACATTTTTAAGAGTGAGAGGAATTAACTGTTGGAGCAAATTACCAAGTATCATGGTGGATTCTCTGTCACTGGCAATTTTTAAATCAAGATTGGATGTTAATCTAAAAAACATACTCTAGGAACTATTTTGGGGAATTTCAATTGCCTGTGGCATACAGGAGGACAGACTAGATCCACACAATGGTCCCTTCTGACCTTGGAATCTATGAAACTATCATTCCAAAGTCTCAATGATATTAATGGGAGTATTTTAATGGACTCCAGTAGGCTTTGCATCAGGCCTTTACTCATAAAATCTAGAAAAAAAAATATAGGCTGAGGTAAGCTACTTATTCTCTCCCTACTTTGTGTGTGCAACTTTGGAGTTACATTTTAGTCTCTCCAATCAAACTTTATTGGATGTATTATAATCTCATCATGAGCAAAATTACCATTTTATAAACGATCTTGTATTTTGAAACTGGACAATTTAAGTAAAATTCCCTACATTTAATAATCTTTAAGGGTCAAAGTCTCATTAGTATGCATTATCAATGAGATACTAGCATCACCCTGTAAAAGACACTTTACTGTGTCTGCATTCTGCTCTGCTAGTAGCAGATAACATTTCCAGATACTTGGTAAGCCAGACAAGGACATCAGCTTCCCTCACTCCTTTCCACTTCCTGGTAGATGAAAGGAGCTGCAGCTTCTGCAGTAGGAGTATGAGCCAGCAGAGCAAATCCTTACAATTATCCCATACAGCAGTGTTTTCCAAACTTGGGACACCGCTTGTTCAGGGAAAGCCACTGGTGGGCCAGGCCGGTTTGTTTACCTGCCAGGGGCTTTCCCTGAACAAGCGGCATCCCAAGTTTGGGAAACACTGCCATGAAGAAATATGTGAGAAGAGGAGTTCTTGCTTTTCCTAATTGGCTCCCAGCTTTGTCTGGTATATCTGCTGGAAGGCTGGCCAACAGGGTTAACCTGGTGCCTGAGCACATGCTCTGAGTGCAGACTTTATTCCATCTTGAAAGTGGAATAAATCTTACAGGAATTTGCTATTCTGGACACATGGTCATTTCTTCCCTCTCTCTTTCCACCAGTACAACTAAAGATGTGTATTCCAGGCAGTGTTTCCCATGAGTTGGGTGGTTGTCCTCACAATGACCCATTTTTAAGGTACTGAAGGTTTGGCACATTTCCCAGTAACTTATGGGCCAGAATTTGTGCCAAAGTCATTATGCATAAGTGATTCTATTAATAATTCTACCAAGCAATTAATTGACATTCTGTTAACCTCAGCCCTTACATTAACTGTTTAACCCTGGAAGGATGCTACAAAATATCATATTGATCTCTGAATGTGTCATGTTTTCATGACTTATAAATTTGAAGGATATTAATGGTATTAAGCACAATAATTTAAAATATTTGTGAATGTCAAGCTGCCGATCTCAATCTAAGCTATTTTTTAAAAAAAGTCATTTTCACTTTGTAGAATCAACAAACACTTGCTTCCAATGTTGCTGAATCTTTTATTGTATTGTTATTTTAATCACCTCTTTCAGCATGTATTTTGTTGAAGTTTTGCTTGTGTTATTTTCAAAATAATTCATATATCTTTTAAAACAAAAATAAAATGCTCATATTTACATAATCAATCTAATTTAATTACTTAGTGAAAAATATTCTCCAGAAAGAATGAAAAACAATACAATTTTGAGAAATGAGAATTTATAACTCAAATGACAGTAAAGACATATACAATACTGAAACTAAGGAAACTAACGATTACTACAAAAAAGCAAAGTAAGATACCAAAACTACTACATGTCTGAATATTACAAATTAGGGCTGGCATTCAATGGCATCTGACACCTGCCTCTGTGAAAGGAGAAAACAATGAATAATGTGAGTTAACGATGGAGTGTGTGCCTTTACTATGAGGTTCCTGAAATTCACAATCATTCACAACTAGTAAAAAATGTTTTCATTCTGACTGATGAAAAGACTGAAATTTCAGCATTTCTCTTGGAACAAAAAATTCCCCAAAATTCAATTTGGAGCCACTGAAATGTTTCAGGTTGATAATCTCAAAATACTGTTATATAAAATATTAAATATGTATATTTAATATTTTAATATGAAAGTCAAAACAAATAAAAAAAGTTGAAACAAAATATTGACATTGAAATTAAACAAGGAAACTGAACAATTTGTTTCAACTTTTTCCTGTTGAAACTTTCATTGAAATTGATACATTACTAGGAAATATTTTGATTCTCACAAAACTGTATTTTCCAAAGGAAAAAAGTATCCCATTGAAAAATTTGTGACCAGCTCTATTCACAACCAGAAGAGAACTTTGATCTTTTTAAAGACAGAAAATCAGTCTTACATAGAAAATTATCTAATGGGTTTCCTGGCAATATTTAGACATTATTTCAATATTTTGAATACATATGCAGAGTTCCACATTAAGATATATATTTTTAAATGAATAAGTTGTGATGCACTGTGGTCCTTTTTCAGTCTGTTGTCAATTATCTATAATTCTCAGGTCCTAAGCAAAATTTTATTTTGAAGAGTGTTAGACAGCAGTAGTAAGAATATCTGTAAAATGATAAAATCTTTGCTGTGTATAAACTGATTTAATAATTAATCATTCAATCTTTACTGTGTCTGTTGCGGCCCCCCAACCTGAAGCAAATACTCACCAGCAACCACACACCACACAACAAAAACACTAACCCAGGAACCTATCCTTGCAACAAAGCCCGTTGCCAACTGTGTCCACATATCTATTCAAGGGACTCCATCATAGGACTTAATCACATCAACCACATCATCAGGGGCTTGTTCATCTGCATATCTACCAATGTGATATATGCCATCATGTGCCAGCAGTGCCCCTCTGCCATGTACATTGGCCAAACCGGACAGTCTCTATGCAAAAGAATAAATGGACACAAATCTGACATCAAGAATTATAACGTTCACAAACCAGTCGGAGAACACTTCAACCGCCCTGAATACTCAATTACAGACCTAAAAGTCACAATTCTTCAACAAAAAAAAACTTCAAAACCAGACTCCAATGAGAAACTGCAGAACTGGAATTAATTTGCAAACTGGACACCATTAAATTAGGCTTGAATAAAGACTGGGAGTGGATGAGTCATTAAACAAACTAAAAACTATTTCCCCATGCTAATTTTCCCCCTACCGTTACTCACACCTTCTTGTCAACTGTCTGAAATGGGCCATCCTGATTATCAATACAAAAGGGTTTTTTTTCCCCTCCTGCTGATAATAGCTCACCTTAATTGACTAGTCTCAGAGTTGGTATGGAAACACCCATTTTTTCATGTTCTCTGTGTATATATACATATGTGTGCGTATATATATATCTATATCTTCCTACTGTATTTTCCACTGCATGCATCTGATAAAGTGGGTTTTAGCCCATGAAAGCTTATGCCCAAATAAACGTGTTAGTCTCTAAGGTGCCAGAAGTACTCCTCGTTCTTTTTGCTGATACAGACTAACATGACTACCACTCTGAATCATTTCATCCTTGAGGTTTTAATTTCCTATCAGTAGGATTAAAGTCCAACGTCCTTTAGAAGCTACATTAGGTGCAAAATACATCATTCTTGATTTGCTGCTCTCTACAATCTCTCCCCAAACACAAAGGTCAAGTCAAAGGTGCTGTACTATTTCAAAATCCTGAATGGTATTGGCCCTATCTACTAGAGAGATTACCTCTCCTTCCACATACAAAGCTTTGCTCCATTGGAAAAACCACATCTGTAGGAAAATGGGAATAATCTTTCCTGCAGGAGAAAGAACTTTCAGAGGAGCTGGACAAAGAGGCCACAACTCACTGCCAGAAAAAAGAAGAATGGCCACTAACCTAGCTATATTGAAAAGTAAATGCAAACCTCACATTTCTGACTGAGGCATCCTCTGAACAGTCATCCTCACACTTTTACTATCACTACCCTTAGCTTTAAGCTCTCTTTTGTCAGCTCATCTGGAAGAGAAATAATTTTATTTTTCTGTTTGTATTTTGTAGAAGCATGGATGGATAGAGAATGATCAGATTTGTACTACTTGGATAATAATAAAAAAAGCTAAATCCATGTGAGATAAATTTACAGCAGCCTTTGAGCCAAAGTAGAGCAGCACTTCTAAAATGTGGAACGTCAGATGCATACTAGATATCTAAAAAGTAATCAACTGCACAAATCCACACCTCTGGGGAAATTTGGGTCCATAAATCAATGACAGGATTACATACATCCATACTCCAGGTAGACGTCTTGTCTCAAACAGATACATTATGGCTAATAGTTTTAACTATTTCAAGTCTGAAATTCAATACCAATTTCTAGATCAAGCTGAACACAATCTTCATCTTATTTAGCTGCTGTTTCACAATGTTTTGTATGAATAAGAAGACATGCAAAATTTCAGGCAAGTTTGCAGCATTTCATATAAAATGCAGTATGCCTCTGTACATTGGGGAAGCTTCTCTTAAATTGTCTGACTTTACTGGAAGAAGAGCAGGAAACATTTAACATGGGTTTAATCAGGCCGCAACTTTATTATTAGATGTCTGGGACTACCTGGAAGATAACAGTGTACAGTGCAGGTAACACCATGTTTATTCTGTAACTATCCAGGGGATTTTACCAGTTCTCCCTCTTCTTCCATCCAGGTCCCCCCAGCAAATCCATTGCTGGGAACTTACCATCCCCTCCACCTTGTAGAAGAGTTAAGGTGGGCTATGAGAATAGGAGGTTGACTTTCTGTTGTACCAGTCATAGGAGTCCAACTGCCCCCCATTCATTCCTTTAATGAACACCTCTTTTTAAGTTATTTTCCAAGCCATTTATCCAGTCACCGTATAACTTCCCTATGGAATACCTGCACTGGACATATGCCACAGGGAGGCAGTGGCAATTAGCTTGTCTGCCTACAACCCCAACCCAATCAGGTTCCCAGACATCTTTTACTGCCCCGCCCTTTATGTCGGCCAAAACAAAAGTGCTCCAAAGCTCTACTAGGGAACATCATTCTCCCACTTGTGTAAAAGGGAGGCTGCCCCTTTTAAATCCTGCATTCCTAGGGGATGAGTCAGTGACCAGGCTGATCTTTTTGCATCAATTTTCATCCCCCCACCCCTCCTCCAGCCACAAAGCACTATTCCCTTAATTTGGCCAGCTAGTCAAATATCGCCCCCTCTCCCTCGGTTTAAGGTGCAGCGTGTTCAGTTGTATAGTTTTAAAACCAGTTCAGCTAAAAAAGACCATGTTAAGATGGTCTTGTAACTTGTTGAGTAAAATTATTCAGACATGGTCCAGACAGGGTCTACAACACTACAGTTTCAAACAATTTTAAAGGTGGTTTAACTTAATCAATTCAAAAACCTGTGAGAATTTTGGGGATATTTCCTCAAAATCACTAACTACAGATGTATCAAGTATACCTGGGGTCACTCAACAAGAGTACACTAAAGGGTACCATCTCCTAGGAACATTTCAGACCCCCTATTTGTAGTACTTTAACTTTGATTTAAAAGCTACAGTTTAAAAAGATGTTCTACGTGCAGCTCTCCCCAGAGTCCTGATCCAGCTCCCAATTAAGTCAATTGGAATCTTTCTGCTGACTTACATTGAAGTTGGATCTGCTCCCTCAGTCATGTATCACATGTAAAGGTATCAGCCTTCCTTCTTACTTTAAACTAAATGACCCAAAACATGACTATACCATGAAGTGTGTTCAGAGACAAATTTAAAATATCCAGAAAGAGGTGTTACAATTACTTGAACTCCTCCTGGCCAAATTCACTGAATTACTCCCCCAAGAATATTAAAAATGTTTTTTAAAAATGCACAAAGGAAATACAAAAGTAGAAATAATAAGAAGAAAGTATTTATATTAACTCTGGGAAGGTCTTAACTAATTCCCCCATTTCATTTTTGGCTTAATTTCCACTGATAACAATTGTGCATAAAAATACATTACAAATCAATGGAGAAAGTAGACTTCATAGACTTATTGTCTTTGCTCTGAGGTCATCTTCCAAAGAGATACGGTACCACAGTGGGATAACATATTGAATGAATTCACATAAAGACTTTTTCTAGTCACCCTGATGTTCTTCAACCATGTTTTCCTTTAAAAGTATTTAGCCACTTTGCTGCCTAGAATCAACTCTTCCAGGTACTCTCTGCTTATCAGTTCAGGTATTTCCTTTTCTTTCTGATCCAATAGCTGTTGTGGCATCATGTTTCTACATGTGATGGATGTAATCCTGCATATCTTATACAATGTATCTATCCCTAAATAGTCAAATACTAAAATTACTACTCTGCATTCACTCAGGCACCAATGTCAATTCAACACATTGGATAGACACAGTGAAAAATGACTTTGAATAAAAATGTTTAAAGATGAACAAAGATATGAAGCTGGTACAAGATTGAAAAAGGTGGACAAACTACATTTTCTGGTGGACAGTCATTGTTGTTGACCTGATGGATGGGAATCAAAGAAGATGATGACTTACACTGGCAAAAGCCCCACTGATTTCACTGGGACTTTCACCAGAATAATGACAGTTAAGTATTTCAGGATTTCTTCCTATTGCCTTTTATGCGAAAAAGAAAAAGAAAAAAAAAACACTTTAACTGTATGATCTAGCTGTCGTTGGAGGGCTCAGGATTCCTTAGTGCTATTATTTAGTTTGCCATGAGACTATTGAGTACATTTGGGAAAGTCCTTTTGGGCAATATTTACATATTTAGTTGTCTAAAGTTAGACACAATGAATAGGACTCATAATCTGAAGTGATGAGCACACACAACTCCAGTAAATGTCAACGAAAGTTGTGAATCCTCAGCATCTCTGAAAATAAGCCCGTATGTTTGGGACACTAAATATGATTTTAGGTAAACTTTTTTTTTTTTAACTTTGGCTTTAAAATACTCTGTACTTCTGTTTACCCAGGTGTAAAATGTGCACAGTACAATTTACCTACTGTATCTAACAGCACAGGAGTGTGTTGAAACATCATTAATTATAGTCTGTTGAGCACTTTGGTACCATAAGATTAAAGGTCCTGTATAAGAGCATATTAAAACAAAATATAAGTGGTTACAAAAGGTTGGGGAAAAGTGGCAGAGAAAACAGTCTAAGAAAGGCTCTGAGTGACTTTCCTGTCCTATTTGTTCCTTCTGCAAGAGTCAGAAATATTAGTTTGGGGATGAGCTGCTTAGTCAATTTTTGAGACTGGGTTTTTTATTATTATTATTTTTAAATATATGGCACTAAAGTATCACTTGAACTAAAGTTCTGATTATGAGAGGTGGGAGATACAGCTGCTGCATATCTCTCAGGACTAGATCAAAGTCCTCCAGGATCTGTTTAGATTAATAATCAGGGGAGTGTCTTCAGGACATTTGTGAGCAAAGTGAAGCTACTCCAACCTCTTACGTTACAATGTAGAGTTTCTTTCACTTATAAATATCTAAACTCTAATTAAATGGGATGGAAGGGTCATTTTCACTCATCTGACAATACATTTTTGTGTGCACTTATGTTTAGATTAAATCATTTTCTGTACAGTGCTCTGAACATATTATGTGCTATAGAGACAGAAACTACTAAGGCAGGAGAGAGAGAAGAAAAATGAAAAAAAGATGACCACATAAGTGTAAAATGGATTACAGTAATTAGTGTATTCTGCTAAATATAAACAACAGAAAACTGAGTATGTTGATACAATGCCAGGTGTTGGAGGCGATAACATTCCTTTAAGAAGGCTATTTCATACTGGTCACATCACAACATGGCTAAGTAATGGAATCAAAATACATAAAAAAGCTCAGCTGTTATTTGTACTCACAGAACATTAAGGGGTCACAGCAAGAGTGTAGCAAATAACATTTAAATAGCTAAAGGTTCTCTCATGTTGGAGAAATAAAGCAAAGTTCACTAACATTTAATTTCCCCTCATTCTCAACCTTGAGAGGATTTAGGAAAATGCCCTGTGATAACTGCAGCCTAGTTGTAGGTAGATATTGCTTGTAAACTAGAATGACTGTAATATTTCCTGAGTAGCAGTGGTTTTCCGTTGCCTCAAGAAGACCTCTCCTCCCCAATATTTCTAGTAACACTGAGTGGCTTTATTTCATTGGGAAAGGCATATCTCACTACTATCCATTTAAAAAAAAAACAGATTATTAAAATTTCTTTAAATTAATCTTAGCACTAACTCTTAATGATAAAAGAATCTTGAAAAGATTGATTAGGCGATGGTTGGAAGGAAAGAGTGTGTTGATCCAGGGTCCATTAGCAGGAACAAGATCCAGTTTCCTTTCAAAGTCAAGACTGCTTGAAGAAAGAAGCAGCTCATTCCCTATCTGGGATTGTTTTTATTTTAAAGGAACTCACATTAAATGAAGAAACTACACTTTACGTTTGGGATTCACCAAAGTACCTCAGTGAATATATAACTTTTAAGTTATAGAGGTTGACTTAAACATGGGCCTAAGTTTTGCTGAACTGGGGCCTCAATACATCTTTTATTTAGATAACTGGAGAGGTTCTCTCACTATGATCATTCAAAGTAGTGTAATTTATAATGCACTGCATATTTACCTATACTCAGCTGAGACCACAATGCACATAGAAACTCAATTTAATAACTCAAAAAGAAAAGAAGTACTTTTGGCACCTCAGAGACGAACAAATTTATTTGAGCATAAGCTTTCGTGAGCTACAGCTCACTTCATCGGATGCATTCAGTGGAAAATACAGTGGGGAGATTTATATACATAGAGAACATGAAACAATGGGTGTTACCATACACACTGTAACCAGAGTGATCACTTAAAGTGAGATATTACCAGCAGGAGAGCAGGGGGTGGGGGGAAACCTTTTGTAGTGATAATCAAGGTGGGCCATTTCCAGCAGTTAACAAGAACGTCTGAGGAACGGTGTGGGGGGGGTGTGAATAAACATGGGGAAATAGTTTTACTTTGTGTAATGACCCATCCACTCCCAGTCTCTATTCAAGCCTAAGTTAATTGTATCCAGTTTGCAAATTAATTCCAATTCAGCAGTCTCTCATTGGAGTCTGTTTTTGAAGTTTTTTTGTTGAAGTATTGCCACTTTTAGGCCTGTAATCGAGTGACCAGAGAGATTGAAGTGTTCTCCAACTGGTTTTTGAATGTTATCATTCTTGACATCTGATTTTGTGTCCATTTATTCTTTTACGTAGAAACTGTCCAGTTTGACCATGTACATGGCAGAGGGGCATTGCTGGCACATGATGGCATATATCACATTGGTAGATGTGCAGGTGAATGAGCCTCTGATAGTGTGGCTGATGTGATTAGGCCCTATGATTGGGTCCCCTGAATAGATATGGGGACACAGGTGGCAACAGGCTTTGTTACAAGGATAGGTTCCTGGGATAGTGGTTCTGTTGTGTGGTGTGTGGTTGCTGGTGAGTATTTGCTTCAGGTTGGGGGGCTGTCTGTAAGCAAGGACTGGCCTGTCTCCCAAGATCTGTGAGAGTGATGGGTCATCCTTCAGGATAGGTTGTAGATCCTTGATGATGCGTTGGAGAGGTTTTAGTTGGGGGCTGAAGGTGATGGCTAGTGGCGTTCTGTTATTTTCTTTGTTGGGCCTGTCCTGTAGTAGGTGACTTCTGGGTACTCTTCTGGCTCTGTCAATCTGTTTCTTCACTTCAGCAGGTGGGTATTGTAGTTGTAAGAATGCTTGATAGAGATCTTGTAGGGGTTTGTCTCTGTGTGAGGGGTTGGAGCAAATGCGGTTGTATCGTAGAGCTTGGCTGTAGACAATGGACCGTGTGGTGTGGTCTGGATGAAAGCTGGAGGCATGTAGGTAGGAATAGCAGTCAGTAGGTTCTGGTATAGGGTGGTGTTTATGTAAGCATCGCTTATTAGCACCGTAGTGTCCAGGAAGTGGATCTCTTGTGTGGACTGGTCCAGGCTGAGGTTGATGGTGGGATGGAAATTGTTGAAATCATGGTGAAATTCCTGAAGGGCTTCTTTTCCATGGGTCCAGATGATGAAGATGTCATCAGTGTAGCGCAAGTAGAGTAGGGGCATTAGGGGACGAGAGCTGAGGAAGCGTTGTTCTAAGTCAGCCATAAAAATGTTGGCATACTGTGGGGCCATGCAGGTACCCATAGCAGTGTCGCTGATTTGAAGGTATACATTGTCCTCAAATGTGAAATAGTTATGGGTGAGGACAAAGTCACAAAGTTCAGCCACCAGTTGGAGAACACTTCGATCTCTCTGGTCACTCAATTACAAACCTAAAAGTGGCAATACTTCAACAAAAAAAACTTAAAAAAACAGACTCCAACGAGAGACTGCTGAATTCGAATTAATTTGCAAACTGGATACAATCAACTTAGGCTTGAATAGAGACTGGGAGTGGATGGGTCATTACACAAAGTAAAACTGTTTCCCCATGTTTATCTTCCCCTCACTCCCCACTGTTCCTCAGACATTCTTCTCAACTGTTGGAAATAGCCCACCTTGATTATCACTACAGAAGGTCCCCCCGCACCCCTGCTCTCCTGCTGGTAATAGCTCACCTTAAGTTACCATACACTCTGGTTACAGTGTGTATGGTAACACCCATTGTTTCATGTTCTCTATGTATATAAATCTCCTCACTGTATTTTTCACTGAATGCATCGGATGAAGTGAGCTGTAGCTCACAAAAGCTTATGCTCAAATAAATTTGTTAGTCTCTAAGGTGCCAGAAGTACTCCTTTTCTTTTTGCGAATACAGACTAACACGACTGCTACTCTGAAACCTTTAATAACTCAGTAATTCCATAACAAGTCACTCAAAACTAGTCAGAGGGATCAGTTTCCACTAAGACCAATGTACTAAAACAAATATGGTGTTTCTTGGCTGAAGCATATTTGATTTCTATTAAATCAAAATAAATTATTAAAGTATCAAGAAATAAGATTGTCTCATTTTTTCAATCCTCACGTCTCCTAAATGGCTTGTTCCATTTGCACTAATTTTAAACATACACACACATACCCTTCTCTGGCAGGAAATCATGTCTGAAATTTCAGGTGGTTTGTTTTTATTTTGATGAAGTTTGTAGATAGCATGTGAGAGGTCTAAAATCCAACTTATATGTATGGGTATCTCCCCATAATACATAGTGTTATCTATTTTGTTGAATACTATACACTGAAGGCCATACCATTCCCACAGCTGCTCCCCAGTATAATTCACTCCAAAACCACCCCAACTTAACCGAGAGCAGAATTTGATCCTACACTTGTGTATATTCTCAAGAACATACACTTCCATCTTAAATGTGGTTTGAAAGCCTTGGGGAATATACTACACTCTTAAATAATTAAACATGCTAATTCTTTGATTGCAGAAAACAAGAGGCTAGGGGTGAGGAAAATATAACAAGAAACAAATATTTCTAACGTGAGATACAGTACTTTGTTAAATGGCAATGAAAAATGTAAGAGTAACAAACATGAAACACTGGAAGAATTCTAAGAGCTAGGCTCAGGTTTTGATTTTTTTGTTTTGCTTGTTAAACTGAAGCCAAGATGGCAATAGCCATATTTTTTCTAACTATTTTGAGATATGTTCCTGACATGACAGTCTTGAGTCCTTACCATGCTTGATTTATGGATGTATAATAAGACAAACCCCACATTACAAATCCCAAAACAAAACTCATACACCTAATTCAAAGAATCACCAGCATCACCAGTGTAACTAGGAACACAGCCTGCATAATCAGATCCCTTGATGTCTCTCATATATCAGGGAAATGCAATGAGGACAACATCTCAGAATTAATGACACAACCATCATGCTATTAGCTGTAAGATTAACTGCAACACTTCAGGAAAGCAAATCCCCTTAGCCAAGCATTACTTGATTATTATTTTATTTTAAATAAAATATTACTAGCGGCATTCACTACCACTGATATAAGTTGGAAGGAAACCAAATCAAGAGGGAGTCTTATATTAATTAGCTCAAATTGACTTGGATCAGAACACTATCGTGTTTTTTGCAAACTTGCTGAAGGACTGTAAATGATAAATGTCACTGGCTTGGTAACTGTAAATGCCAATGGATCAAGCTGGGAGAAAGCAGAAAAACTCAGAAAGCAGTAACTATGAAGAAACTATGGGGGTGATAGTGGACAACAAATTGGTCATAAATTTGCAGTATAAGACAGCAGCAAAACAGTGCAATGCAATGTTTCATATAGATTCATAGATATTTAGGTCTGAAGGGACCATTATGATCATCTAGTCTGACCTCCTGCACAACGCAGGCCACAGAATTTCACCCATCACTCCTGCAAAAAACCTCACACCTATATCTGTGCTACTGAAGTCCTCAAATTGTAGTTTAAAGACTTCAAGAAGCAGAGATTCCTCCAGCAAGTGACCCATGCCCCATGCTACAGAGGAAGGCGAAAAACCTCCAGGGCCTCTTTCAATCTGCCCTGGAGGAAAATTCCTTCCCAACCCAAAATATGGTGATTAGCTAAACCCTGAACATATGGGCAAGATTCATCAGCCAGATACTACAGAAAATTCTTTCCTGGGTAACTCAGATCCCACCCCATCTAATATCCCATCACAGGCCATTGGGCCTATTTACCATGAATATTTAATTACCAAAACCATGTTATCCCATCATACCATCTCCTCCATAAACTTATCGAGTTTAATCTTAAAGCCAGATAGATCTTTTGCCCCCACTGCTTCCCTTGGAAGGCTATTCCAAAACTTCACTCCTCTGATGGTTAGAAACCTTCGTCTAATTTCTAGTCTAAATTTCCTGGTGGCCAGTTTATATCCATTTGTTCTTGTGTCCACATTGGTACTGAGCTCAAATAATGCCTCTCCCTCTCCGGAATTTATCCCTCTGATATATTTATAGAGAGCAATCAGATCTCCCCTCAACCTTCTTTTAGTTAGGCTAAACAAGCCAAGCTCCTTGAGTCTCCTTTCATAAGACAAGTTTTCCATTCCTCGGATCATCCTAGTAGCCCTTCTCTGTACCTGTTCCAGTTTGAATTCATCCTTCTTAAACATGGGAGACCAGAACTGCACACATTATTCCAGGTGAGGTCTCACCAGTGCCTTGTATAACGGTACTAAAACCTCCTTATCCCTACTGGAAATACCTCTCCTGATGCATCCCAAGACCGCATTAGCTTTTTTCACGGCCGTATCACATTGGCAGCTCATAGTCATCCTATGATCAACCAATACTCCAAGGTCCTTTTCCTCCTCCATTACTTCTAATTGATGTGTCCCTAGCTTATAACTAAAATTCTTGTTATTAATCCCTAAATGCATGACCTTACACTTCTCACTATTAAATTTCATCCTATTATTATTACTCCAGTTTACAAGGTCCTCCAGATCCTCCTATAGGATATCCCTGTCCTTCTCTAAATTGGCAATACCTCCCAGCTTTGTATCATCCACAAACTTTATTAGCACACTCCCACTTTTTGTGCCAAGGTCAGTAATAAAAAGATTAAATAAGATTGGTCCCAAAACCAATCCTTGAGGAACTCCACTGGTAACCTCCCTCCAGCCTGACAGTTCACCTTTCAGTAGGACCCGTTGTAGTCTCCCCTTTAACCAATTCCTTATCCATCTTTCAATTTTCCTATTGATCCCCATCTTATCTAATTTAACTAATAATTCCTCATATGGCACGATATCAAATGCCTTACTAAAATCTAGGTAAATTAGATCCACTGTGTTTCCTTTGTCTAAAAAATCTGTTACTTTCTCAAAGAAGGAGATCAGGTTGATTTGGCACAATCTACCTTTTGTAAAACCATGTTGTATTTTGTCCCATTTACCATTGACTTCAATGTCCTTTACTACCTTCTCCTTCAAAATTTTTTTCCAGGACCTTGCATACTACAGATGTCAAACTAACAGGCCTATAATTACCCGGATCACTTTTTTTCCCTTTCTTAAAAATAGGAACTGTGTTAGCAATTCTCCAATCATATGGCACAACCCCTGAGTTTACAGATTCATTAAACATTTTTGCTAATTGGCTTGAAATTTCATGTGCCAATTCCTTTAATGTTCTTGGATGAAGATTATCTGGGCGCCCCGATTTAGCCCCATTAAGCTGTTTGAGTTTTGCTTCTACCTCAAATATGGTAATGTCTACCTCCATATCCTCATTCCCATTTGTCATGCTACCATTATCCTGAAGATCTTCTTTAGTCTTATTAAAGACTGAGGCAAAGTATTTGTTTAGATATTGGGCCATGTCTAGATTATCCTTAACCTCCACTCCATCCTCAGTGTTAAGCGGTCCCACTTCTTCTTTCTTTGTTTTCTTCTTTTTTATATGGCTATAGAACCTTTTACTATTGGTTTTAATTCCCTTTGCAAGGTCCATCTCTACTTGACTTTTAGCCTGTCTCACTTTATCCCTACATGTTCTGACCTCAATAAGGTAACTTTCCTTGCTGATCCCTCCCTTCTTCCACTCCCTATATGCTTTCTGCTTTTTCTTAATCACCTCTCTGAGATGCATGCTCATCCAGCTTGGTCTACAACTCCTGCCCATGATTTTTTTCCCCTTTCTTCCAATAGCTTCTGCAGCTTTGATTTAAAATAATTCCAGGCCTCCTCTACCTTTAGATCTATAAATTCTTCAGTCCAATCCACTTCCCTAACTAATTTCCTTAATTTTTGAAAGTCAGCCCTTTTGAAATCAAAAACCCTCGTTGCAGATTTATTTTTGTTAATCCTTCCGTTCAGTTTGAACTGAATTAGCTCATGATCACTTGAGCCAAGACTATCCCCTACAACCATTTCTTCTATGATGTCCTCACTACTCACCAAAACCAAATCTAAAATGGCTTCCCCTCTAGTTGGTTCAGCAACTACTTGCCTAAGGAATCCATCAGCTATCGCATCTAGGAAAATCTGAGCCCTATTATTATTACTAGCACTCATCCTCCAGTCTATATCTGGGAAGTTAAAGTCTCCCATTATCACACAGTTTCCATTAGTATTTACTTTATTAAAGACATTAAAAAGGGCTCTATCCATATCCAAATTAGATCCCGGCGGTCTATAGCACACCCCAAGCACTATCACAGGGGAGGCTCTAGTAGTTTTCTTCCCCAATGTAATTTTTGCCCAGACGGACTCAGTCATATCCATTTCATTGCTTCTTATTTCTTTACATTCTACCTCATCATTAATATACAATGCTACTCCATCACCTTTACCTTTATTTCGGTCTTTCCTAAACAGCACGTACCCCTCAATACCTGTAGTCCAGTCATGACTACTATTCCACCATGTTTCTGTTATCTCTATAATATCTGGTTTCACTTCCTGCACCAGTAGTTCTAGTTCCTCCATTTTGTTACCTAGGCTCCTCGCATTGGTGTACAAACATCTTAATTTTTGCTGTTTGGCCTCACTCACATTCTGTACCCTATTAGGCACAGTCATTCTACAGCCAGTATAGCCTATTAGACTGTATCTACACCGCCCTTCCTCCTACCCATGGCTGTATCCTTTTTTACTTCGTTTTCTTTCCTCTCCATGCTAAAATTTGTCGTGGAGATTACCTGGACATCTCCCAGCCATCTCCCCCAAATTCCTAGTTTAAAGCTCTCTTAATCAGTTGTGCCAGCCTCCATCCTAGAAGTCTATTTCCTTCCCTGCTCAGATGAAGTCCATCCCGAGAGAACTGTCCTCTGTCCATGAATGCCTCCCGGTGACTATACATCCCAAAGCCCTCCTTATAGCACCACTGCCTAAGCCATCTGTTGATAGTCATAATCTTGTCACACCTTTGTTGCCCTTCTCTAGGAACAGGCAGAATCCCACTAAAGATCACCTGAGCCTCAATTTCCTTAAGCGTCTTCCCCAGCCTAGCATAGTCTCCCTTAATACTTTCTAGCGAGAATCTAGCCGTATCATTTGTTCCCACATGAAGGATAATTAGGGGATTCTTTCCTGCTCCCTTTAGAATCCTTTTCAACCTCAGGTCTACATCCCGTATCTTAGCACCTGGAAGACAGCACACCCTCCTATTCTCTGGATCAGCTCTTGTTACAGGCCTATCTATTCTTCTCAGTAAAGTGTCCCCAATCACATAGACCTGCCTTTTCCTAGTGACGGTGCTATTCTCCAGTCTATCCCCTGTTCCCTCTGGCTGCAAATTCTTTCCATTCCTATTCTCCCTTGTAATCCTCCTTAACCCATCCTGTATCCTCCTGGGGCTCATATTTGGTGTAATCTCCATTAACTCTTCCCCTTTTCCTATAGCACTAGCCACTCTTCTCTTCTTCCTTGCCCTTCCACCTTCAGTGACTACCTGCTGAGCCCCTTCTTCATTTTCCAACTCTGCAAACCTATTCTTGAGCTCTATTTCTCCTTCACTAGCCCATCTTTTCCTCTGCCTGGTTCTCTTAGTCACATGCTTCCACTGACCACTTTCCTCACCCAGTCTCCCCTCAGAATTCCCCAGCCCTGATTCCACCTGCAAGTCTGAGCTTTTCCCTTCAGATACATCATGTCTTTGCTCCATAATCTGCTCAAACCCCTTCCTAAACTCTACCAGACTTTCCACCTGCATCTCCAAACCTCGGATCTTTTCCTCCATCAGCTCTATCAGATGGCATTTCATACAGACAAAACTCTTACAATGCGCCCCCTCCAGAATCATGTACATACCACAGCTTCCACATCCAGTCATCTTCATTGTGTCTTCCGCTACATTGGTCACTCCCACTGCTGCCTCTGTATCTGTCATAGCCTTGCTACCTAAATCCTGTTAATCTGGGAAAAACAAACCAGACCCAAAACACCACCACTCACAGCACCAAAAAAAAAAAAAACACCAAACAAGCACCACAAGACAAACTCCCCTTTCAAGCTCCCACTCAAGCTCCCCTGTTTACAGCTCTGTTTGCTGGCTCCTGTGCCACTGCAGCTGTCTGTGCCGCTGCCTGACCGGGTGGCTGCCTTTTAGGACCCCTAGTCAGAGAAGCCCCGCCCCCTAATCAGGGCTCAGCTTCTCTCCCAGCACAAGCCCCAACAAGCCTCTACACATGAGAGTATCAGATTATTTTTGAAGTGGATCGATTTGCCTGCCCAATCACTAACTAGACCTCTGGATGTTGCTTTACTCAAATACACATCATTGGATTTTATAGCAATATTCCTTGTAGATGGAGGTCTTACGTGTATACATGAAGTATGAGAACCAATCAGGCTTTGACAATATAAAACAAAAACAAACAAACAACAAAAAGACTGCTATCATCTTGGGCTGATGACGCTCACTTTTGGACTCTTAAATCCCTTGCTTGGATTGTTCCACTATTTTTCATTTATTCTACTACTTCACTATTCAGTTTAGAAGCACCGTTTTCCTTCACTTTTAACCATTTTTCTTTGCTAAGTTTTTTTTGATCACTGGATCCCTTGTGGCTTTATAATATTCATAGTATTTATTTATAACTAACACTATTTTTGGAACACATTCATATTGGCATGTGAATACAGATATTGATATGACTGAAGTGCTATTCACTAAACATTTCTAGGTGGTAGTTGTCAAACAGTTTATTGCCATGGCTTTCCATTATCTTGGAGGCACTCTCATTATTTCTGAACCACTCTTCGCTACCTTTAATTATAGTCTTAAAAGTGTCCTCCATCCGATGTGGGCTGACGATAAAAAAGTTGTATTATACGGTATGCACCTTCTTTTTTCTTTTAGTTTCTTTTAATTTTCTTCTAATATGCTTTACCATATTAAAGCAGCAGCATTCAACAGTAAAAGTAATTATTAAAACTATCTTTAACATGGAAAACTGCTCCGTAATGAAAGTATGCACACTTGGTGTTTTGGGGGACTGTTGAATTATATTGTCCATGTATATTATATTTTCAAAATACACATTCCTACACTCAGGGATGAAAGGTTAAACACTTCTATCCTACAAAATCTGAAAATGAAAACGTACACTAGCTTGTTGTTAATTTCCAGATTTGCTCTGTTTGGCCTAGCGTTGTGAGAGATTTAACATTATTAAAGCTTCAATTTATTTCCCTACTTGGAATTGATTCAAAGACATTCCAGAAAACATATATTGAGATAAGCTGAAAATATTACCTCAAAAATATAGACAGACATTAGGTAGAAATGAACAATAATGAATAATGATGGGTATTTTTTCACAAATCTTCAGTAATGAACGAATAATAAAAAAGACTCAATGATTTGTAATAGGCAACATAATATAGGAAGGTAAAGTACTGAAAAAAAGGTGAAATGCCATTAAAAAATAATTGATAATACAAGCTGATGGACTGTTGTCTTGACGGTCCAGACGTATTTATTTGACTTACAATAACCGAAAATTTCCCCCTCGCTTCCTTGGCCACATATCTACTCTCAGTAAGTCTGCTTTCAGTTCTGATCATTAAAAGGTCCCGGTAGTTTTTACATGCTTGCATGTCACCTTTGTTTTTTTCAAGGTTTATGAGAGTTGCAACATCAGTCTTAATGAGAAACACACTATTTCAGTTATGGATGTATGTAAAAGGAATAATAGTCCAGTTTCCCTACTCCCACAAATCTTCAAATGTTGGTGGCCTTAACAGGCTTTCCTTTTCTATTCTATTCTATGCACTCATTTCCATGAAAGCTTCTCCCTACCTATAACTTTGTATAACCTAATCTAACACAGTATAATACAAATATTTTAAGTCAAATCTCTTCACGTTCATATTTATCCCTCTTTTGGCAGTATACATTGTGACCAGATAAACTTCTGTGCACCTTTGATTAAAATCTTGAGTGGAAATGAAAGCAAAACAAACCCCAAGATCTTAACACCTCTCCTTAACTTTGTGGAAAGTTGTACTTTATCAGGATTTTGTACCTACCACTATTATGATCTAAACCAAAATCTCAGATATAAACATTCCTAATCTCTGCAGAAGGTTATATCTGAATTGTGACGGGGCAAGGCTAGATGGCTATAGAAAAGTAGTAGGAGATAGATATATTAGCCCAGGCTAAACAAATCCCTGGTACCAGGATAAGTTAATTGGCAGCTACTCCAGGTCAATTAGGACACCTGGGGCCAATTAAGAACTTTTCAGAAGGCAGGGAGAATGCTAGGTTGATTGGGACACCTGCAGCCAATCAGGGGCTGGCTGAAACTAGTTAAAAGCCTCCCAGTTAATCAGGGGGTGTGGATGTCAGGAGCTGTGGGAGGAAGCTGTGCTGTTGGAGACAGTGAGCAATACACACCATGTCAGGCACAAGGAAGGAGGCCCTGAGGTAAGGGTGAAATGGAGCCTGAGGAAGTAGGGGCTGCTGTGGGGAAGTAGCCCAGGGAATTGTATGTGTCATGTTTCTAAAAAGTCAGCTACCATAGCTGATACTATTAGGGTCCCTGGGCTGGAGCCTGGAGTAGAGGGTTGGCCTGGGCTCCCACCTTTGTGCTCCCCTTATTAATCACTGAGACTAGGAGACAACAAAGACTGTGCAAGGGAGGATAACTTCTCCTCACCTCCCTTGCTGGCTTATGATGAAAATGGCTCAGTAGACTGTGACCCTTCTCTGGAGAGAGAGAGAAGGGTTATGTGGAGGGTCACAGTGAGCCTCTGAGGCTAGTGAAATGTGCCAGGAAACATGGGACCCATGGAGACAAGGACAGAGCTTTGTCACAGAATCTAAATCTAAATATAAAATGTGTGGACTATCCCTAATCTTGAGGGAAATGTTAGAACCTGGGGGTTCAGGTTTAAGGCCTAATTAGGACTAGGGTTTGACTTTGGTGTCAACTGCACTGTAGTCTCAAGATATTATTGGAAAATTTCCACCACATCTTGACTAGCAAGTAGTTCCTCAGTTTTGGAGTAAGCCCTGAATCAGACCTGCAATGAAGGAGTTTGATTCAGGGATTTGAGTCCAAGCTCACAAAAAATAAACAAGTTCAGATTCAGGGTTCTCATTTTGACCTCTCTTTAACAATATCAAGTAGTACTGTTGCTACATACAGTCATGAGACACCATATTGTTAAAAATGTATTTGCATTAAAATAAGTAGACAATCTTGTCATATTTTTATTTACTGGAGGCTCTTACTGCCACAAGATACCATTGATGTAAACAGTTTGATTATATTTTTAAAGGATTCAAAATTAGAAATTGGAATAATTAAATGAAAAAGAATACCCATAAAAACCACAGTATCATCCACAATTCCACTAGTTAAGTAAAAATATATAAGGAATATATCCACCTTCATGCTTCAAGAAAAAACCACCACCATTTACTACTGAGATTAGAAAAAAAATTTCCCATAGGGATGTTGTTGCACTATTGTCTCTTATAGGGTTTTTTACACCTTCCTTCACCCCTGGAAAGGTGACCAATATTGAATACAGGATCTCAGATTAGATGGGCCATTTACCTTAGCTGGCATGATGGTGTCTGTTCCTATGGGACAATGGGAAAGAATGTCAAGTCAGTTCAATTAAAAGTTAATTTTAAGTTAAAAATTAACCCCATGAATGAGAATTTTAGCAGTAGAAGCAAAAACCTGCACACAAAATGATCATTCATTTTGCATGACAATTACAGCAAATAAATGTACAAATCAAGTGGAGTCAGCATTAAGGAGCCATAGTTCACTAGTTAATCAGGCCCTAAATCTTTTCCCTTTCACTTCACTCTGCCTTCTGAGAATTAATAAATCTTCTGTAACGCCTGAACATATACTACTGTTTAGGCAAACATCTTCTCAACAGTAACATTTTCTAAAGCAATTTATATTCTTGGGTTTCTCTTTCATCCCAGAGCAATTGTACAGACATGCGGAGCAGCACACCATCCATCCTTATCCATGGCTTGTTTCTCCAGTAGGTCCAGGCTGGCCATGTGCCTGCATACAAAGTCCCACCATCTAGTTGGTGGCTGACCTCAGTTGTGTTTGCACTACATGCTATGGCATCCTATCATCTGTTTTCTGCAGTGCCTCCTCCTTCATAATCCTTTCAATTTTCACCAGTTCTGAACCCTGATTTCACATTTTACTTTCCTAACTTTGTTTTAAAATCATTCTACTTTACACCTGCCATTTTTTCAAAGAACTCTCATCTCTACTGCCTCCAGCCTTCTCATATTTGTTTCCTTCATGCACCTGCTTCCAGACCAGAGTAATTCTGTTAGTACAATGGCTTGATAATTTTTCACTTTGGTACCAAACAATGCTTATATCAGTCTGTGGTTTTGTCATTTTCTGTGCAACACTTGGATACATTTTTTTATTTGTTTAAATGGAAAACTAAAGGATCCATGTTTTTGTGACCTGCTTGACAAACATTGTGATTTGTGCATCTCCAGAGCTCTGTGGACTGAATGATGATCATTTATGTATCATGCTAAAGACATAATTAGGTCTACCCATGGTACATTTTCCTACTTGACTGGAGGATATTTCATTTTTAGAATGTCTTTCCTGGCAAGTAAATCGAGACCATATGATAAAACAGCATGTGGTTTGTTGTATGATCCCTGTGAGTAAAGGGTGGTGATTTAAGGAAGGAGGGTAAGCTGCAGAAATACTGGTCGTGGTGTTCAATGAAGGAGGTGCAGTCAGTGCCAAATCTATTTGCCCCATAAGCAGCATGAAACAGGACACAAGAAAGAACATTCTCAAGGAAGATGTAACCTGTCAATTTTACCCTCTGTATATGAGACTGATGCAGATTTTTTTTAAAGTAAATATTTTTAAGGATAAACAATACTTAAAAATACAAGAATTCTTACATAATTTTAAATGAGGTTGATAGATATAAGAAAATGCAGAAATACATCACAGAGCTGAGGCAGTATTCATCTTTCTGTCAGTAGGGAAGGAAGAAAGAGATGATACGCTTGTCATTCTTATTCTTGAGAAGCGCTCATATACTATATGAAGTTGTAGACCAGTATAAAAATCTAGCCTAGACTGATGGTGGTAGATTTATCCTCATGTAGTTCCATTAGTAATCTAATTTAGGCAGCAAATCATTCCAGTTCTCTCAATCCTTTATTTGTGTCATTCACATATTTATAGTACTTTGGTTTGGGGGTGGGAGAAAGAGAGGGAATTGCACAACCACAGGGTCAGTTTATTGCCCAGCCACATGCAGCTGTACAGAAGGGAAGTAAGAGCCACCCCATGACTACTAAATCATGATTGCATGTTTGGAGAATAAAGATTGAAGACCCAGTAAGGACCCACTTGCAGATGGACGGGGAGCAGGTGAAGTCTTGGTATACTGATGCACCACTGAATCTATGCTCCCCTGAGAACACTTCTTTCCCAGGACACCACCTTGAGTGGTACAACTGCACACTGCCCCTTAATGTAGAGCTAGAAGCAAATGCTCAGTCAGCCCATATGGATTAAATATTTATTGGCTGCAGTAACAAGAATTCTGCACGTCATACATTTTCTGAAACTGAAGAAAGATACATTTCCCTAACGTGATGATAATAGGAACCTTAACGATAGATCTCTGAAATAACTTTTGCATAGACCATTAAATCATATTAGAAGCCAGTTAATTTGGAATAATCTTTATATTTTCTTGGGTGCCAAATACCATGGCATTCCCTCCAGCATGTCACTGTGAATGTTGTGTGTATTTCATTATGGTGGGCAAAATATAGACAATGCTTTTCCACAGGCATTTCCTCCATTAAAGGGAACTTGTGCTAGCTCTAATGTGAGCAGCACTACATGCTTCCTCCTGCACTCCACCAAGAGCTGTAATGATTAATACTTTACTCTTAGTTTATGCCCCCTCTCCCCCATTCCATCTGAATCTTGATATTTGCTTTTCAATCAATTCTACCTGACTCTTGAGGATTGCAGTGGAAGGAACTGTATAAAATTAGTACTCTTGGGAACACATTCATATCAATTGATCTACTCTAAGTACTAAAAAATAAGGACAGAACATTCCATCTCTTTAAGTCATCATATTTGCTGTAATTTGTATTTAAATTACTGTTTCTGAACTTAGAGAGACAAGGTGGGTGAAGTTATGTTTTATTGGGCCAACTTCTGTTGGTGAAAGACAAGCTTTTGAGCTTACACAGAGTTTTTCTTCAAGTCTAAGAAAGGTACTCAGTGTGACAAATAAATTCAAGGTGAAACAGATTAACTATAAGGAGTGAATATATGTTGCAAGAGACCATTCAAGGTGAAGTGGGAGTTAACACTTCTTCAGACATAGGACAAAGGAGGGTTAGTGTGTTACGTACAGTGGTGAGCTGAGCCAGTTCGCACCGGTTTGCTAGAACCAGTTGTTAAATTTAGAAGCCCTTTTAGAACCGGTTGTCCCTCGTTGAACAACTGGTTCTAAAAGGGCTTCTAAATTTAACCGGCCAAAAGTGGCGCCTTAAGCGCCGACTCCACGGGTGCTCCAGCCCTGGAGCACCCAAGGGGAAAATTTGGTGGGTGCAGAACACCCACCGGCAGCTCCCTGCCCCACCCCTGGCCCCAGCTCACCTCTGCTCCACCTCCCTCTCCTCCCCTGAATGCGCCGCCCTGCTCTGCTTCTCCGCTCCCCCGCCCCAAGCTTCCCACAAATCAGTTGTTCGCGCGGGAAGCCGGGGCAGGCTGAGAAGCAAGCAGTGGCTTCCCGCTCAGGCCCAGGGAGGCGGGGCGGAAGTGAGCTCGGGCGGGGGGCACAAGGAGGGCTGCCCGCGCCACAACAGGTAACCCGGGGGGCGGGGGCAGGGGAACCACTCCCTGCCCCTGCCCCAGCTCACCTCCGCCACCCTCTGCCTGAGCGGGAAGCTGCAGCCTGCTTCTCAGCCCTTCCTGGCTTCCTGCCAAACAGCTGATTTGCGAGGGGGGAGGGGGCGGAGAAGCAGAGCGGGGCGGTGCGTTCAGAGGAGGAGGTGGAGAGGAGGTGAGCTGGGTCAGGGCACAGGGCGGGGAGCTGCTGGTGGGTGCTTTGCACTCACCAAATTTTCCCCATGGGTGCTCCAGTCCCGGAGCACCCCAGGACTTGGCGCCTAAGGAACCACTTTTGATGTGATCAGTGGGAGAGCAGCCACTCCCCCTGCTCCCCCCCAGCTACACTCCCCCGCCCCTAGGAGCCAGAGGGACCTGCTGGATGCTTCCTGGGAGCTGCCCCAGCTAAGCACAGCCAGGACTCCCCACCTTGCCCCCCAGCAGGTCCCTCTGGCTCTTAGGGGTGGGGTGGGCACCCACTACGGTGGCGCACAAGACCCTCCTGCCTGGTTCTCGGGGCAGTCAGGGGAGAGGGGTGGATGGGGCAGGGGTCCTGGGGGGGGGTGGGCAACGACCCCCTCGTGGGGTGAGGAGGGAACTGGTTAAGATTGTGGCAGCTCATCACTGGTTACATATTGTTATAATGAAATCCAGTGTCTGAGATTTTGTTCTTAGATATTCAGTCCCATTTCCACTTACTTTTACCTAAAATGTGATTATCTTCTAGGTTCCTGCTGCCTAGACTCATAGTTTGTACTTTCATATCATTTATCATATAGCCAGAAATTGAGCCATAATCAGTTACTGTTTTCAGTAGCTTTAAGAATTTTATCGAGAGGTTTTGAAATATATGAAACCGCACCTGCAAAAAGGGAAATATTTGACTAGAGCAGATATTGGTACTGCTGTGGGGTCCTTAGCAGATTATTTACCTGTAAGGATGTACTGGTGATTAATGCAATTTAGAATTGTTAGTGCTATGAATGCTATATAATATCATACTGACTGGCACTGTTTCCAACATCAATGTATTAAATATCCATGATGGACATGATCTCCATTCCAGACATTTTTAAAGAGCCTTTTCCCCATGTAAACATAGCATAAGAACATCAGAACAGGCATAATGGTCAAAACAATTGTCCATCCAGCCCAGTATCCAATCTTCCAAAAGTGGCCAATGCCCCTCATTCAATTATCTTTTCCTTCTTCTCATCAATCCTTAGTGGCACCCCACAATCTGAAACTATACTTTTGTAATATAGATAAAGCTAATATGAAAGTATGTTAAAGAGCTCAAATTCATCTTCACCCTCGTTCCTTTTATGTTGCATCATTTTTCATCACCTTACATTGTTGGTGTTGTGGGTTTTGTTTTTTGTTTTATGGTTGTATGATCTTCAGGACAGAGATTATGTATTCCTATAGGAATGTTTAGTACTTAGCACAATAGGGTCTTTGGGCACTGCCACAATCTAAATAATAATGTCCCATATCAACCTACCCACGCACACACAGGATTTCATCACATGCAAGGTGACATGGCCTTCTGTTGCACTGTCTCATCACTCCTCCAGCTTCTCAAACTTTGTTCTGTGAGTTTGGGATATGTGCAAGGGAAGAAGGTAGATACTACGCAGAGACCATGTACATCATCCCTCCTCTAGTCCCATGGAGTTGGGAAGAAAAAAAACAGCCTGAAGCCATATTTTCCACAGAATTCCTTCTCCCAAGGGGAAAAAACCTCTGCCAGCAGGTCTCCAAAGGAAGTAGGGGGCTGGGAGGAGCACAAAGGCATATAGGGCCAGAACCAGTATTGAGGTACAGATAGTCGATGGATCCACCAAGTTTGTGGATGAGCTTCACAGGGCCACAGAGCATCTTACTGTTTCACACACCTCCTTAGACATTATAATATTTAACTAAAATATGAGGATCTACAGGGCAAGAGATGACTCATATACTGTATTTCAGTGGAGGAGGCTCACTTCATATAGAGGCTGATCCTGCAGTCCGAATGTAGGGAGTCTCAATTTTTGGTGATATGTAGTACAGGAGTGGGAGTTAAGAGTTTTGCTTTTATGCGAATTTCACTATCGTGCACAGGAAAGATACAGCATTAACTGTCTCAGTTTAGTTTAGAAGTTATGCCTTTTTTAAATGTCTATTTTCACAGTAGCAGCCAGTGATTTATATCAAGGCATTTATACTGAAGCAAAATAGTCAAGTATTTTTCAATAGTACACATTATAAATAAGTGTGGTGCTTACTATAAATTCCAGGTCATAAACTGTTTTATCCACATAATATTTTTTTTTGTGTAAATAAATATATATATAAATAAATGCCATAAGACAAAATGCAAGAGCCTGTAACACTTCTTTGGTGTTGAATTTGCAGAGATTTCTCTTAACAGAAACTCCAGGAGTCAGTTTTCTACTACCAAAAGCATTGAAAAGAGACAAGAAATGGGAAAATACAATACAGGATCGCAATCCTGCAACTGGTTCTGCACAGGCACCAAGTCCATGCCACACAGAGCCTGTTGCAGAATCAGGGCTTAAGTTGCATTCTGTGAAAGTCTGTTTCCGTGAGGAGTGAGTTTGTTTCCTCCAGCGACAAACATCTACTAACTTTTTTTTTTTTTTTTTTTTTTTTTTTACAATGACCACATTTTTGCTCAGTTTTTTGTATACATAGTTCCATATTTACATAAACTGATTTTACTTCTCTGTATGTTCCAGGAACTTTACATAGTCTATCCAAAACCTTGTATACTTCAGGCCAATTTCTAAAAGAAGAAAATGGTTAGAGGGGAAAAAAATCTTCCAGTTTATGTGCTTTAAAAAACAAATGGGACTGGGTGGTGGATGGAGATATATCACGGGGGTTTACTGGAAATTAAAAAAAATTTCATTGCTCTCTGTGCAGGTGGCACTGAGAAAAGGTGTTAAATAGTCAAAGTGATATTTATAACAAATATTTCTGCATGCAAGCAAATAAAACATGACTGCATTTCTGAAGAGAGTCAAATTTGGCTTTTAAATACAGCAATGAAAAATCAAGTGTAACTCAACTAGCTTCAGTAGCGTTAAATTAGTATGACAGAGTAATTTGTCCCAAGAGTATAAGAAATAACTAATACAGAAGGAAAAGAGATTTAATGTTTGAAAAATGCTTAATATTTCATAAAAAAATTCTATAAATTACCAACTGTCTTAATGAGTCTGACCCTTAAGTTTGAGTCTGTCAGTCAATGTAAACCTGAATTCCCTTTTTACAGACTTTACATTTCTAAAGTTAGTTCTCCCCTGCCCTTCCTGCTGAACACTAACTTTTCTATTATAAAGCGACAAACTATAAAACAGTGTCCTGGAGTGCAACTGAATTGATTTATACACACTTACCCAAAATATTTTTGCTGTCCTAGAATGTTCATAAACTCTTGAAGCTATTTTCTCCCCAGTTACAATTAGGCTTGCTAGGCCACCAAACTAAATACACTTATGTTCTGTCCTTTAATTTTTTTATTAGATCACTGCTTGCTAAATTATTTCACCAACAAACCAATCTTAAATAACTGTCACTTTGCCTCTTTAAAAAAAAAAGCCATTTGCATGCATCACAAAGGTTTTCCTTACTTGAGGTGACTATATTTCACATGAGACAGACTACTTATGCAAAAAGAGACACAAAACTGTCATAGGACGAGCAACTTTGAGTGCCAGGTAAATATTTCGAGATGCTCTGGGGATCTTGTAGAGAGACTTCAGCCATGCACAGAACCTGTGATAAATGGCTTTCCATCAGTTCCTCTCCCATCAGCTGTTTTGTTTTTGGGTAAGGCCTAAAAGTTCATTGTTTCTTCCCTTATAGAAAGGACTTACATCAGTGGGTCACCAGTTTTTTTCACCTGACACTAAAGGACACTTTTCATAAGGAACAATTGCTCCTCCCCTTCAGATACAGTCCCCTCAGCTATGTCCCCTGCCTGCTCTACCCACCTCTAATGCCCAGTGGCTGAGGCAGGCTAGGGGACAGTCCATAGCAGTAGTCAAGTGTACGAGGGTGATATGGTACCTGTTTTTGTTGGGGTCTTTATATAGTCCAGACAAACAATGAAGATGCTGTCTGTCCAGTCGATTGGGTGCCAGGGGCCGCTAGCACATAGGCTGTCGGACAGGGCAGTGGTTCCCCATGCTGCTGTGACACAGCAGGTAAGGTGGTTGTCTAGGGACTTGGAAAGCCTGGGTTAAATACTGGAGTCCTGACAACACCTTCTCCCTTGGGACAACCTCAAGGTGCCAAAGGACTGGGCTTGTCTGGATGGGATCTCTGGAAGGCTCTGACCTTTTCAGGAGTATGCACATAATGGGCAGGCTCTCAGGATGAGGGATCATATCTTCTCTTTATACATGGGAATCTAGGATCTCATGGACAAGGTACTCTTAGCCTTGGCCTGGCAGAGTGGAAGGGCTTTTTAAGTCAGGAAAGGGATTGTTAGAGAAAAGAGTTGAAAGAGGAAGACATCGAATACAGGGCATACCTGAAGGTAGCGGGAAAGCTGAAATTAGAAAGTTACTGGGTTGATTTGCCTGTGCATCTGGTAGGGTCCTCCATACTTGTGGTCCAGTTTATGTATGTGTCTGCCTGACTTGAGGTGTTTGGCTGATAGGCATACTTTTTCATAAAGGTAGGACCCTACTGCCAGTGATGGTGAGCATGATGTTTGTATGCCATCCTGGCCTCATCTCAGTTTTGTTTCAGTTCTGTATTTGATGGATTTGACAAACCATGTCTGAGGCTATGGGAACTTCAGGTTGAAACAGAGATGAAACTCACAATTTGAAAAAGAAAAAAAAAAGCTTATCTTGATTGAGACGTGGTCTGCATTGTAGTACTCAAATTCCACATATGGAATCAGTGTCATTTTGATGGTAATTTGTGAAGCATCATATGTATTGTTCTGAGACCTGGTTTACTTTTTCTGATTAGCCATTGGTTTGTGGATGATAGGCAGAAGATGCATGGGGAGACATGGGTAATAGTCAGAACACCCCTCTCCAAAACGGATACACAAACTGAGACTCCCAGTCTGAGGTGATGTGGTCTGGGAGGCTGTGGATGTGGAACATGTGTGATGAGGACACCAGCATTGTCTTTGGCAGTGGGAAGACATATGCAGGGAAAGAGCTACATCATCCTTATCAGTGGATCCACTACTTGTCAGTGTGGTACAGCATCCCTCAGATTCTCACAATTCAACGAGTGTGCAAGGGTGGTTAGATAGCTGGGGAAGGGATGAGGGGAGTCAATTGGTATCAGAGGCAGCCTGGGCCATGGTCAGAGTTTCTGTAGGAGTCAGTAGCCAGAAGATCCAGTCCAAGTTTAGACACATGAGGTTGGGAGAGGTGGTGAGGCAGCAAGGCAGGGTCAGGCAAGGCAGCAGGGCAAGGTGGTCCAGGCGGCAATCTGCAGGTGCCTGTTCTTCAGACAGCTTCATCTTCCTGTTGGGGTCTTTATATAGTCCAGATACCCAATGAGAATGCTGTCTATCCAGCAAATCAGTGCTAGGGGCACAGATGCTGGGAGTCCATAGGACTTTAGCACTAAAACTATTGGTCAGGGGTAGCAATTCAGTGTGCCACCATGGCACAGTGGTGAAGGATGTTGTCTAGCAACCTGGCAGGCCTCGGTTAAATACCATGGTCCTGACACCACCTCCTCAAAGGCTAATTTGCTGGAGGGGCAATACAGAGTGTCCTAGGACCCCATTGGTAAGATTCTGTCAGCAAACTGAAGAGGGCATTGGGCTCGGGGAATTTGCCCTTCACTGTATACTGCTAAAACAAACACCCCTGAGATAATTTATCCTTGGGCTCATAAAAATCTCTCTCAATTCCTTGATGGGATGCAGTTGGTTTCTGACATAGCTGTCTACTTAATATTCAGTTCTGACTTGGTTTCCCAGTGGTTAGACAATGGTTCTGCAGTGGAGAAGCAGGAAAAGCTGATACATCTAACAAACCAAACTCCTGTTTAAGCAATTACTCCTGGCTCTGCACCCCCTCTGAAGAGAAGACTTTTTATTCTAAAACACAACCTCTCAACAAAACAGATTTAAATAAATACTTTCCCCTCTCCAAGTTTCTGGGCTCTTATAGCCACAGCGTGGTCTACACTATCATTTCAGTGCATCACTGCTTCAGGAATTTACAAAGACCCTGCAATAGCTAGACTACTCTCTAAGGAAGAGAATGAGTGAAATTTTGCATATGCTAAACACCACCAATACCAGGACAAAGTTATCTGTTGCATACCTGGACTGGATCAGGCACCCCTTTGAGGATAAGTGCTGGACACCCATGCAACACAAAGGTCATTGGTGAACTGTCTTCAAGCTCCTGCCTTCCATTTTCTGCAAAGCCTGGGCTCCAGCCTGAGCCCAGACATCTACACTGCAATTTTTATAGCCCCACATTCCAAGCCCTGCAAGTCAACTGACAGAGGCCAGCCCTGGGTGTTTTAGTGCAGCAATGACATATGCTATGACACACGTGTTAAAGAACCGAGTCCTACACCAGTAGCCCTAATCTGTATTACATTCCATTTCCAAACTGTTTTAACAAACACCTCCATGTGACACACACTGAAGATTTGAATAACCAAGATGAGGTCAGCATCTGAATGAAAAGGACAACTTTTTTAACAACTGCAAATGACAGAGTTCTTAACATTCTCTGTCATCCCAACCCACTTAAATATCAGTTCATTTTTAAATGCACCAGAAACATCTCTCTCGAATAGACAACCCACATGTCTCCAGGCTGCAGAATTGCTAAATGACACCATCCTGTAGTGCTGGAGAAATTTGCTGTAAATAGTTATCTTGAATTTTGGCTTCTTCCATTTCCATATTTTCCCCCCCATTATGACCTGATCTATCTAACTCTTGCACAGCTTTGTCTCCTTTGCTTGGAGAAGCACCACTCCATACTTTAAAAAAGTGCATTCAACTTTTACTTTATAGGTGTGGGGGGGGGGTGGATTATTATTATTAAAGATTACTGTAAGAAACTGAAATGATCCTAACTCTTCCCCATTCATGGAATGGCATAACTTACATCTACATGCAGACAGAAAAATACTATATCCAAAGGAGACAACCTACTTCTATTCTCTGAAGAAACAGAATTGCTGCTCTCTTTGGAGAAGATGTTACAGGGCCTGAACCAAAGCACACTGAAGTCAATGAATTTTTCCACTGACTTCAATGGATTTGAACCAGGCCCACAAAGGAACACAATGAAAGAGATACTAGTCTGATCCTCTGTCTCTTCATTTGATAATGATATGTTTGTGTTGTGTATTGAAGCATTGGGTCTTATTTAACAAAAAGAGTGCTCACGAGAGAAACAGAGAGAAATTAACATTTTCCTACTTTCCAAGTAGTGAATTTATAATAGGAAATTTATTAGTCTAGGACTTTAAAAAGTCCTTTTAATAATTTCCTGATTATGTGCCATAACTTCAATTTTGAGTTATTTCCCTCTTGAGATTTTCAGGCAGAAAGGCTTTCCTAGTGATTTATCTTTATAGCCCCTTTAACTGCCAGATCTTTCATCCAGATTGCATATATAGTAACATCCGCCACTACTGTTCATGTATAAATAATTCAAAATACTAACACTTAAAATAAAATCTTTAGAAAAATGTAACTTACAATATGTTACAAAACATAGACACACACCCCACACATCCTGGAAACCACAAAACAAATACCCTTTTAAAATGTTGTTTTTAATTGATCTATTACCCAAATAATGCATTGAAGACAAATATGGCTATGGTTCTATTTTCAAAGAAAGAGCTTACAAATTACTACTCCTTTGTAATGCAAGAGACTGAAATTTATAATAGGCTTTAGGTTGTCTCCTAATTAAGATTTGGGAGCTGGTTTACAAATCTGCTTATAGATGGACGACAGGCATAATATCACCCAAGAATATATCAGAAGAAGCAACTCTCTGTACAGGAATCCCCTACTAGCAGTTCTCCCAGCTGCTAGGATGGGATTTTACATACAAACAGAACACACATGGAAGCAGCACAAAGGCTGCTCTCATGACTAACACACTCCTGCATAATTCTTTGTAGCCCTTTTTATGTGTGAAGACTTTCTGACCCTCTCTCTGATTTATGCTGCTGCATTAGGGATAAAGTGCTTACCACTACATCTCAAACACTGGTTTGTTTAGGTGGGCTTCCCAACCCAAAGAAACATTAAATTGGAATGTGAAGTGCCCACTTCCATCCACAGGAGCACTCACTTGGGGAAGGCAGTTCAAGGACCTCCACTCTACATGGGAGATGGAAAAATCAGGATTGAGTTGGGCATGCCAGTAACCTCAGAACATCTACCAAAGATGTTCCCAGTGCATGCATGAAATTCTCTGTAGAAGCTGAGAGGGCAGCCAGTATTTTATTCCCATGAAAGCTGGCACAGCTTCATATAAATGGAAATACATTCCTTCCCTCTCTGGAGGACACTGCTTGTACCTGTGTCAGTCTTAATGGTTTCAGTTGACAGGGGTTTGTTCAAGGCTTTCATTCATATTTGATCTGCATTCACATACCCTGAATTTAGCTTTGAATTTGCAGTTTTAAAAAAGCCCCAACACACCACGTCACAATCCTGAGGTATTTCCTGAGTCTGATGTGAAACCAGAGGTCAAGGTTTGCTTAAAATAAAAGTAAGCCTAAGTTCTTTCACAAGGGTTGTGAAAGTTTGTGAATCATTCAATATGGACCAGGTTTGATGTTGATAATATTTGAAGATATCCATGTTACTTTTGAATTCAGGTTTCACAGTGAACATTTCACCAATCTCTAGCCCTATATTATAGCAACATTCACTGAGACAGCAGGCTGTGGTTCCTTTTGGTGTCAATTTCTGAGCCACTGCTCTCATATTTTAACTGACATTTGAAAGCAAGATAGAACAACCAATGGGCCACTGACTTGGAAGTCCACAGGAAACTGATATAATTAGAATAGAAATCTACTTCTGGAATTTCAAACTGCAGAACAATGCACCCATGGTGCAGTTAACATTTTGCACCGGCAATGCTATAAATTTTCTGGTAGGATTCGATTAACTCCTTTTGCCAAAAAGCACGCATAAGCAGGTGCTTCTCTGCAACATCTCCTGTCCTATGTCTCTCCCAACTCACTGGAAAAGACTCATCCAATTATCACATTCACCCAAAAGGTAATTTGAGTCACCCAGGCAAAAATCTGCTCTCGGAGGCATCTGTGTAAGTGTGGATTAATTCTATTGATTTCAGTGGAGTTACTCTATTTTCACTACTGTACATGAGAATAGAATTTTGTCTGTCATGTGCACATCTTCCACATTAGAGACCCTCCTAATAAATCAGCATCAGTTCTATTAGACAAGTTAAAAAGTGAGTCTGTCTGTGCCTAAGCCAATAATAGCAGGGATACCATCTTCTAGTATTCAAGTCAAACAAAGAGATGCACATTTTTATCTGATGATCACCAGGTACTGAGAAACATTATTTAAAACAGGTGCAAATGATCTAGGTTGCTTAGTCTAAGCTTTGGATGCACCATGCATGTAACCTATGGAGTAGGATGCACTTAGAATTTGAATATGACAGCATGATTGTTTCTTGGACAATCTATGTTCAATTACTATCTCACATCCTGCATTTATTAACAAATCAGAGCTAGCACTGATTGTTTGTCCTATGACACCACAAAGAACTCTGCAATCGGAATCCTGATATTACCTATTCACTATGTTATGTGCCTGGCTGATGTCAGTGTAACCACTCCAAATGTTCTAACAGTCCTGTGTCCCTCAGAACCATGTCAGTGATTGCTGGTGTGCTACTCTGATCCTACCTAACTGATGTGGTGATGTTTATGACTCACCCCCCCCCCCCCCCCCCGCAGCTCATCCATGTGCAGTGAAGATGTGGTATTACATTACTAACATAACTCTAGAAGGCCGAGTCAGGAGGAGTATGGTAAAATTAATAGTGTAGAACAACAATACTAAATAAAAAGCACAAGGTAACTAGTACATTATTTTATTATCATTTTTATTATTGTAGCATTAGGAACCCCAGTCATTGTTGGAGATTGAAGGTTTTTTTAATTTTTTTCCCCTCTCAGAAGTCTAAACTTTTCCTTTGCAGAGATAAGAGCTCAAAGTATAACCCAATCACAATGTAGGCTTGTCAAGGGAATTTTTTTCCCGTAACTATGGATGGTCAGAGAGCCTCTCAAGTATTCTTCCTTCCTACATAACTGAGAAGGTATTAAGCGTGGAGGATGCTGCCCTGATTTCCTCTCCCCATACCTAGTCCTTCATCCCTGGTGAGCCACACAAAGTCAAATCAGGAAGAAAAGGTAAAGAAGCACTGTGGCACTTTCCCTACCTTTCCTTTCTTCACTCAGGAGCTTGCTCCTGAGCACTGCCTGTCCCATCAGAACCTTTCTGATCCTGGCAGTCTCCCAGATACATCAGCCTCAAGTCCCAATTCATTCTTTCCCACACCATTTCATAGATTCCAATGCTAGAAGGGACTGTTGTGGTGATCTAGTCTGACCTCCTCCATAATGCAGGTCAGGCCCATAGAATTCCCCAAAATAATTCCTAGAGCATATCTTCTGGAAAAATCTTACGTTAAAAATGGTAATTAATGGAGAATCCACTATGACCATTGGTAAATTTCGCCATTCCTCCAAACCCTTCCTGCCCACCCTCTCCAGCTGCTCAATGATTTTGAGAGGTTCAAAAGGTGAAGTAGAAGAAAGGGATGGGGAAATGACTAGTGGTACCCACCCTGCTCCACCTCACAGATTTCTGCTGGTTTGCAGTAGTGGTACTCCCATCTGACTAACCACAGATTAGTCTTTTGAAGAGGCCAAGGGAGCACTAGTGTTTTCCCCCCGCCTCCTCTTTCAGTGCTAAACTCAGTTTCCCTCTGATATTTCCATGTTCCCTCACCATGCCCCCACACGAATATATGCTTGAAACCTTAAATCCAACTTTTTGAGGGTGGGTGAAGGGCATAATATATAGTGTATATACACACAAGTCAACAGAATATTAGCAATGTTTAGTGCAAGAGTACTGGTTTCAAAATCCATCATCAGTTTTACAAAGTTGGAGCCTGCTCCTTAACCTGACAGATCACCAAGGAACCACAGGAGACTTAGGATATCCTCAGACTACATCCTTATGTACTGGATCTAGTGCCCATCCCAAGGACCCCTGGGAAGAGATCAATCTGTGAAGGGCCTCCTCAAAGGCTGGATCATGGGCATGTAAAAGACTGGACTTACTCTCATGGCTGCATGTGGCATAGCAAACTCTTTCTCTAGTACCCTCTGGCACTGTTCTGACCCTGTGGTAGTCTGCCTCTTCTTGTGACTCAGCCCTCTCGTCAGGTCATGTTTTTGTCCCACCCCTCCAGGGTAACAAATGGACTAAGAAATAATAGTCACAATCCTTATGTCTGGTCTTTGGCCCTCAACTCTGGGTCCCAGGGTCCTCGCATCCCTTCACTCAGTCATCCTTATCTCCTCAATGACCCTACAGTCCAGCAGCTGTAAAGGGAACCTAGGATCTCCTACTACACTGGATTCCAATCCAGGGACCCTGTAACCAGTGGCCAAGATCTGCTCTGTCTGACTCCTTGGTGCTGCCTCCCTGGACTTCTTTCTATCCTAGCCTTTTTTATTAGGCCTTCTCCCCAGCCCCTTTCCAGGATCTTGTAATGAGCAACACCTCCTTGGAAGTCTGGTTTCTGCCCCAGGCTGTGTTCCATCACAATCCTCATGTCCAGCTCCCAGAAGCGTTCCACTCATCCGGTCTCTCCACCTACAAGTCCTCCTCCAGCTGAGCATTCCTGCTTTTTGAGTTAGGCCTCTCTCTCATTGAGCTAATTCTTCCTCATTACCTCAGGGCCCTGCATAAGCCTTCTTCCCAGCAGGGTATCCCAGGTCTAGCTAGTTCCATCTTAACCTTCGCTGGGCCAGCTCCTGCGGAGCTTTCCTTTTTCTCTGCTCTCTACAACCAAAAGAGAGACTGCAGATTTCCTTCCCTTTAGCCCCCTTTTTATCTGTGCTTCCCTTCTTTATAGTCACAACCCAGTTCCCTCCCAAGCTGGTTTCATCCTCCAGGTGCAGTCAAGTAGCATAATTGGCTGCTCAGGCCCACATTAACTCTTTCACTGTGTGAGAGGGGTACACATTCTATCACAGGGAGGCAGTGTGGGACAGTGGATAGGGAACTTGACTGGGAGTCAGAAGACCTAGGTTTCATTCCCAGCACTGCTGCCAATCTGCTGTGTGACATGGGGAAAATCATTTCTTCTCTCTCCCCCAGTTTTTCCACTTGTAGATGGGTAGAGTGATTAACTTCTTGGGAAGGTGGCTTTGAGATCCAGTGATGATAAACTAGCTATAATATCTAATTATTTTTAGTGGAGATAATTTGGCCCCAGATATATTCAAGGTTTGTTACTTTGTAGTCTACATCTTGACAGAGGTCTCCTTATATTTCAAGCAAACCTCAAAGTCCAATAAAAATGCAGCAAAAGGCAAGAAAAATAAATAAATGAAAGCAGATGCTGAGCTGCAGTAACTCTTCCAAGCTTCCTTCAATGCAAACTAATCTCTATTTCTGTTTGTTTAATGAGGTCTAGCAAATTATACTTAATCATATTAAATTGTCACTTCACGTTAAATTCAATAACAATAGGTAAAATAATGATGAGCCATATTGGGCTATCAATTTTTAAGCAGAACTTCCTACTGAAATTATCAGGGAATTCTGCTTAAAAAATCTCATGATCTGATGCAAAGTGTAAAGAGATCAAAAACATCACTCCAAGATACTGAAAATTAGTAAGATAGAAGTAAACATTGGTATTTACCATACTTTGTGGTTAACTCAAATGTCAAGTCAGGCACAGGAAATTGTACTGCACTGTGTTAAAGCATGCTAGGACAGAACATCTCATTGATTCATCTCATTGCATATTGCATCAATTTAGAGCTAAAGAAATGCTATCCCCTTTTTCAGATTAAAAAAAAATCTGGTCAGAAGATATCTCATTCAAATAAACAAGTACTTATAAATCAAGCGTTTGCAGAATGCAATTTTTTAAAATCAGTTAGCCTATTGGAACACCTTCATTTAAAAATCTTTAAAGACATTATTGATTTTTGGATCTATTTTTAGAATATTTTCATTGTTAACATCCCAGTGATTTATCTTATTCTCCAGTTGAGATATATTACCTTCCTCTTCATTTTATTTCCTGTTCCAAGTTAATTGGCTGATTCACCATGCTGAAATTAGAAGCTATAATAATGGCAAAAAAGTATGGCTGAATCATGAATGATAACTTTGGTATTTACAGTATAGGGCATTTTTTAAAATTCAAATACAACCACTTACAGTGGGTTAGTATGCTAACCTATAAAGCTTTGTTAAAGAAATGTACATTAAAAGAATGTTACGTTTCCAAAGTCCAGCGCTCAAAAACTAAGAAATGCCAGAATTAAGATTGCTTGAGTGGCCTTAATTCAGCTTTCTTGTGTATATGCAGTATGATATAGTTTTTAATTTTATGATCACATAGTAATTTTTCCAAAGATGTCTGCTTTTCAATGGATGGGTAGGAATGTTTCTTTTTATCCTCCATATTCAATGTGGGGCCCAGGTCTTATTTAATGTACCCCTGAACTGAATACAAAATTATTAATTTCCTCATGGCCATTTGTATGGTCCCATCACCACAGTATCTAATTAGTTCACAAATATTAAATAATTTATCTTCACAATACCATTGTGAGATTGTTTGGTGTTATCCCCCTTTTACAGATGGGGAATTGAGCCACAGAGTTTACAGCCAAAATTGTAAGGTGTCCGCTAACTTTGGGTGGCTAACTTGAGATACCTAGGACCTGATTTTTTTCAGAGTGCTTAGCATTTTTATAGTACTTATGTTCAAAGTGTAACTCCTTCAATTGTCTCCAGTTACAGTTGAGTGCTCAGGACGTTTGCAAATTGAGCCCAGATGTCTCATGTTGGGCATCCAGAAAATGAGGCACCCATACCTATGTCTGGGTGGAAGGAGGGGGAGCATTGAGAGCACAGGAGAAAGAGTTGCCTTACTTTTAGTTCCTGGGCCTGTTGCCACAGTGGCACCTGACAGCTGGCAAAAACACTTGCAGGTAAAGTTTTACTCAGAAGCTATTCATGAGCTGGAGCATGCTCAGTTGCTCTTTGAGGATGGTGTAGACACTGTCTAGTCACCAGCAGGAATGGTAAAGAGCTTAAGCACGCTCAGTACAGACAGAATCTTGAGACTTTAGCTGCCCAATTCTAACAAGTATTTACTGAGCATATGCAAATTGAGATTTTTGGAGGCTTATAAATTGGCCAAATTAGAACCATTTTTATAGGGACTGAAAAAAGACACATCCTTGACACCAGGGCAAACCCCCTGTCAAATTTGAAGACACTCTGTTCCAAAGCACAGATGCGTTAGAAACTTATCAATAAATACCAACTGTAGGAGTTTAACATGGAGAAAACATTTTCCCTAACCTACTTCTGAGAAACAGCTGAAACTCTTTAAAAAATTTCAACCTAATGTAGACAGGCAGCATGGAAAATTTTACTCCAAATACTTACAATTTGGCAAAGTTATAAGCAACTGAAAACAGGCTTGTATAATGTAAAATACTAGACAGTCTTAACTGTAGGTGGCAGTACATGATTTTTGGGAGGACAAGCAACAGAGAAAGAAAGGGAACCTCAAAAAAGAAGTTGTCAGCAGTTCTCAAACTGTGTGACCTCATGACCTTGTTTTAATGGGGTCGCCAGGGCTGGCGTTAGACTTGCTGGGGCCCATGGCTGAAGCTAAAGCCTGAGGGCTTCCGCCCTGGGTGGTGGGGCACAGGTTACAGGTCCCCCTGCCTGGGGCTGAAGCCCTTGGGCTTCTGTTTTGGCCCACTCACCCGGGGCAGTGGGGCTCAGGCTTTGGCCTCCATGCCCGGGGCAAAAAGGCTCAGGCAGGCTCACACTTCAGCCCCCGCATCCTGGGGTCATGTAGTAATTTTTGTTATGCAGGAGTCACGGTGCAATGAAGTTTGAGAACCCCCGGTCTATCTACTTTATACCTCTGATTAGTCCCTTCATATAAAGTCCACCTGAAGGTCCACACACCAACTATATACCCATCACATAAACAAAATCTCAAACTAATCAGGCTATTTTTCCTACAGAAACACTTCTTTACATTTCTATTTTTAAATACTTTGGAGGCCCACAAGAGGAGGCCTGCTTGAGTAAGAGTAACACACATTTATACTGTTCAATTTTTTTTTAAGGTCAAGAAAAGTGACAGCAGCAGAGGGAAAGATGGGGTTTGTTGGACTCAAATGTTTTTTTTTTTTTCTGCATATGTGTAGAAAAGAGAAACAGACATAAGAGGAAAAATCCCAAGGAGAGTGTTAATAGTTATTGAACAAGCTCAAAAGCTGCATGTTATGGCACTAGAATGGCCCTGTCCTGCTGCACCTGAAAATCGTGCCAGAGGAAGTGGAGTTAAAAAGAGGGAACTGCATTCAGACAGGGAAACCCTGGGGAAGGAACAGACAGTTGAGCTTCTCCAACCCAGGAGAGACGCTTTACAGCCTACACAGCCACTGTCCTCACAGGAGGGTGCAGAACCCCTGAGTTGAAGGGGAACAGAACTGAGGTTTGCACTGGAACACACTGAACTCTGAAGAGGACACAGATACTCCCAGGGCCTCTCTGAAGTAAGAGGCCCATATCATGGATGGAGCTGCTTACAGGTTTTTTGTTACCTTTGTTTTGATGACTAAGGGCTGTCTGGTGGCATCTCTAGGGACACAGAGGGGACGAGTCACTCAAGATGCCCCAAGTGGAGGGTGAACACTGCCTCCCTGGAAAGACATCCCACAGGTTCTGTGGGATGAGTGTCGAGTAACTGGACAGATGATTGAAGGCCAGAAAAACATGGCTGCTGTTTTTTTCAAAAGCAGTTAACAATGTGGCTATCAGCAAGCAGTATTTGGCTGTGGCTTGAGACATGCTGCAATTCCATTTCAGTTTCTGAAGACACAAGAGATATGCATTACACTTTAGGCCACAGTATAGACTTGGGAAATCATCTCTGGAGAAGATCAGAGTGTGTACACATATATCTTTGTGTCTGCTTGCTAAACAAAGAGGTGCAAATGTCCTGCTTAAAATTATACAAGTGTGGTGCAGATGTTACAAATCATATTTGTTCTATTAATATGGAATGTATAAAACCAGTAGGATTATGAAAATCTGTGTAGCGTGGGTTACACTGACAATCTTACTAACAGCCTTGTTAAAAATTTAAGTATTTCAAGTGCTGCTTTTAAAATGCTTTGTTCGCGTGTCCTCATTAAATGTGAATACTTCCACACTAAATAATGTGGTATTTCTCTCTTTGATAGTACTTTAAGCTATTAAGACTTAAAATCAGAGTTTAAATAGTGTCCTAAATTTGGCTAAAAAATTACTACTTATTGTCCTTAACTCTGCTGCCCATAGATATCCCTTTGTGGTGCTATTCTTACTTTATCAATTATCTACAATTCCTAGCTTCTGATTTATATTCATTACTATCAACTTCACCTTTCTTCCATTTGTTAGACATGCATGCACGCACGCACACTCACACATTGCTTTACTTCCCCACTATACCAAGTCAATTTTTTAGCCAATGTTCCTCAATTGTAGTTTTTGGGCTTCTAGTATAGTATTCTTAAACAATCCCCAATTACCATTCACATTTTTATGATTAAATTCCTCCTCCTAGCTGATCTGGCTCAGTTATTTTCAGCTTAGTGAAATTGGTCCTTTTAAAGCACCAAATATACACATCATTAGTTTGGACTTTATATTATAAATATGGTAAAGTCATGATCTCTTGTACTACTGCACCATTATTTTTTAGTTCCATGATTATTTCCTCTAGCTGTCAAGAGAAGGTCTAATATAGAACTCCCTTGTGCTGGATGCAACACTTCTTGAGTTAGGACATTATATATAATATTTAGAATTTCCAAGCATGTTTTACCAGTGACGGCATAAGACCTCCCTCATATATCACTCCAATTGAGGTCCCCCATGATCACACAGCTTTTCTTTTTTCTGTTCTTTACCTCCAGACACGAAAGTTCATAAAGAGCTGGTCATCCTGTTCAGTAGTGTGATCTGGTCGTCTGTAGCCGACACCAACTAATACTCCATCTTGTGCTTTGTCCATTGACACTTTGATCCATAAACATGCAAGATAATTTTCTTCAAGTTATCAGTGACTCAAACAGGTAATGCCATTTTTGACAGAGTATTTCTCCCCCTTCCTTTTTGCCCATTTGATCCTTCCTATTGATTCTAATATTCCAATCATGTCAATCATCCCACCAGGTTTCAGTAATACCAATGAGATCAAATTTATGATCATAAACATTTCCAACTCCTCTTGTTTGTTACCCAGGCTCCTAGCATTGGTATATAGGCAATAAAAGGATTTCTTATCCTCATGTCCATTGGTTCCTTGACTAATTTTGTTCTCAAGATCTTGATTTTGTACAAAGTGCTCATCTTCCCTCATCAACCCTCCCCTTTTGTTATTAACTTAATGTCCCCCTGACTACTCTAACCAGCTTGTCTCCAAGGATCATTCTTCCCCCTCTACTGAGGTGAAGGCCATCCAAATTATACGTCTCCTTCACACCATGGAAAGAGGGCCAATAGTCCACAAAACCAACCCCCCTCAACACTACACCATTTACTTAGCCAGCAGGTCACTTCCAGAATCTTCTGCCTTCTCTCTTCCTTCACTACTGGGAAAGGAAGGATCTCAGAGAAGATTGCTTGGAAAGTGTGTTTGGTTTTTTGTGTTTTTGTTTTTTTTTTTCTTCAGAACACTTCAGAGTTCACTGAACTCATCTGCTGTCTGAAAGACATCCCACAAGATAGCGTCATTAGTACCAATAGGAACCATTACTAATGGATCTTTTCCCATAGACTTTAGAAGCCTATCCAATCTTACAGTGATGTCTTATGTCTTGGCTCTGAGAAGGTAGCACACCATCATGTTGTTCGCTGGCCCCTTGCAGATTTTTTATTATTATTCTGAATACCGAATTCCCAACAAGGATTGTCTGTCTTCCTGGGAAAGCTGGAGACCTCTCTGTGGGAAAACTTGATTTTATTACAGGTTGAGCCAAACTGCCATCCACAAGTGCATCTTGTAAATATCTGTTCCCTTGGACTTACTAGATCTGGAGGGGTATCCTCCACAGTTTTCACATTAACCAGGTGGTATCTACTGGAAACTTCTAGCTGTACGCAATTCTTTCTGGTGGGTATAACCTGCCCATCCTCATCTGTTTCCAGCTGTGCAGAATGCTGCCATGACCTTTTGCCTCTGGTGGTTACAAACCACCATTCCTCTGCTCTGACTTCCCCTCTCCCCCTGAGTCCTTGATGGCCGCCCCTTTCTTCCTTGAACCTGAGGTACTGCCCTGTTTCTCAAACCTGGTTGTCTAGGAAATGTTCAACTCCTCTGATTCTTAGTAGCATCTTCACTTGCCCCACCAATCCAATAATCGTTTCCTCCAGCACAGCAACTAACTTGCACTTCATATACAGGAAGTCCCTTTTCCCTTCAGGCAGGAAAGAAAACACAGCACATCCATTGTGCTGAGCCAAGACATAAGACATCACTAAGATTGGATAGGCTTCTAAAGTCTATGGGAAAAGATCCATTAGTAATGGTTCCTATTGGCACTAATGACGCTATCTTGTGGGATGTCTTTCAGACAGCAGATGAGTTCAGTGAACTCTGAAGTGTTCTGAAGAAAAAAAAACACAAAAAACCAAACACACACACACTGTTCCATTAGTGGCCATCGTGATGATATACCTAGAGCTAGACCTAGAAGGAAAGCCTTTCACGCTCCCTCTCTCAACTCCCTCAGAAGCTTTCTGTTAGCTGCCTCTGTTTACAGCTCTTGAGCTTGTCTAGAAGTGACTTTTTATACCAAGTCTCCCTGCTTAGCTCATCTCAGCTATGCCCCTCACTACCAGGGAGCAATTAGCCACTCAGACTTCAAACAGCAGGGTTGATCAAAGCGCCAAAAGTCAGAGCCTCATGCGCTTTACCAAGGAATAGACCAGTCTTAGCTGTTTATTCTGAGCTGTTTATTCTGGGACCCATGGCCCACCTGTGCAGCCAATAAACAGAATGCAAACAGCACAGCCAAAGAACCCACAGATGGACCAAATGTACCACTCACTAATCCAACTTCCTCCAAGCAGAGTCTGAAAACACCCCTATTATCTTTGTTCACATCTAAGCTGCTTCTATTCACCACATTATATCTCCATAATTCAAAATTTGTCTTTACTTTCAGATACTACAAGCATCCAATTCCTCTCACTTTCTATCCTGTTCCCCCCTATCCCTCCTAGTATTTCTTTCCAATGTTGTTAATCCCATCTTCAAACCACACACACAGAGCAACTCAACTAATTATGGCACCTTAGACTAACCAATTTATTTGAGCATAAGCTTTTGTGAGCTACAGCTTACTTCATCCGATGCATCCAATGAAGTGAGCTGTAGCTCATGAAAGCTTATGCTCAAATAAATTGGTTAGTCTCTAAAGTGCCACAAATACTCCTTTTCTTTTTGCGAATACAGACTAACACAGCTGCTACTCTGAAACCTGTCAACTAATTATATCCACAGTGCCATGAGAGTGGTTGGATGTAAACTGATACCTGAGAGGCTGGGCCTGAACTGCTAGCTAGGAATTGCATCTAGTGATTTTAGAAGGAAATTGTGAGTTTGAGATTTATTTTTGGTTCTGTCTCTGACTCGCTATGTGACTTTGCACAAAAGTCACTTACCTTTCATGTCCTTCAGTTTCCCCATGTATAAAATTCAGATAATACCTGAGGTTTGCACTCAGTACTATCATCTTGTGTGGAAATTCTAAAATGGAAGGAACTATACAAATGCAAAATATTATGTGAGCAGGCACAAATAGAATGTGATATGTGGTTTATAATACTCAGATGTGAGGTTCTACCCAGGAATTATTTCGCCAACTTGGTGAAAGAGACAAGCTTCTGAGCTAGAGAGAGTTCTTCTTCAGGTCTGGGCAAGAAGAGTTCTGCGTATCTCAAACTTGTCTTTTTCACCAACAGAAGTTGGTCCAATAAGAGATCACCTCACCCACTTGGTCTCTTTCACATCCTGGGCCCGACATGGCTACAACAATAGTGCAAACAAGATTTATTTTTCACACGATGAATTGGACACTTCAATTTATCTATTATATCAGCCAAGCTTCATTTATGCATACATACACAAATATATCCATAAAGTGTACAATTAACATACCAAAAAATTTGTAATGCCCTTGCTAAACAGTTCAATATAGGGGACCAAATTTTCTCTCAAATAAGTAAATGATATGTTTGTGATTTTGATATATTGCACAGTGCATTTTTATTTTAATACACTAACATGAAAGTTAAACAGTCTTTTTTAATCTAATATATATTTTCACATTCGAGTGTTTTCATGGCAGAAGATAACTGGGCTTACTTCAATATATCAAGTTACATTAATGTGAGATTACTGGTGAAGTAGTACATTTTCTAATCTCTCATGTGGAAATGTTATGCAAATTATTTGCAAATGCAAAAGCCTTAGGAGCAAGGATGCATTAACAGCTCCTATTGCAAAGGTATCCTCAATAATTTACAACTCAAAGGTTGAATAGGATATAAATTGCTGCTATACAGTACTAAATTCAGAAGAAATGCAAAGAGCACCATCTGCTGATCACATGAACCATTTGCAGCTCTTTTTGGAAAACCAATGTACTGAGCTTTACTACTACTATTTTATATAGGACATAAATGTGAAGGACATTTATATATTAAAAATAACAGTATAATATAACAATCTACATGAAGCATGTATTTAAAGATAACACTGACATTACAGATAGTTGTGCTTAAGTACTGAAGTGCACACAGCAAACTATATATATTGTAGAACATTCTCTCTCTAATAGTCTACTAATTTGTGACACTTGTAAAAACTACAGAGAAATTGAAGTGAAAGCTGATACTCCATATACCATAGTACCCAACTATGTAATTATCCAGGCTTATGGATTTCTAAGGAAAAGTCCTTGATATTTTTCAAGGAGAAAAGGTGAACACCAACCCTCCATACCAGCACTGAGTCAACAGGGAATGAATCCCTTAGCCTGAGTTAAGGCTTCTACAGCTCTGTCTGTCCTGGCAGCAGGCCTAATATGCTTCACTAACCAGAAAGACAAATACTATACCCTTGGATCCATTTCCAAACTGGTGGCAGACTCATAGTACCTCTGTCCCCAGCCAAGCCCAATAATATGCCTTTCAAACTCAACAGCTAGGGTCAGCACCCAAGCAGGAGAGACACTCCCTTCTCCAAGCCCAGAGAGCCAGATAAGTGGAGGACAGTTAGCAGGAGAATCCTTACCCCAATCTTACCCCAGAAGCAATACACAGTTAATTCTTGCCTCCTCTGTGTGTTCTGCACAGAAAATTATTGCAAGTAGTGAATATATGGGAAATCACAGTTGAAGTACCTGTCCCTCCACTCTGGGGAGCACTTGTAGGCATAGGTTTCATAGTGTATCAGAACCAGTCTTTCACTTATTTGCAAGTCTAGGGTGGATTATGCTAAAAATATAAAGTAATACAATTTCGGTATTGATGCTGAGGAAATAGCTGCAAAAGGAGAAAGTTAGTTCTTTGAAAGCATTAGTGCCTGTTCAACTAAAAAGAGACCTATAACTCCAAAAGCATCTGTCTCAAAGGAAGAGTCTAGAAGATCAGCATCTATGTACTCTCTGTTCTATTGCTAACAATTTTTTGAGAGTGGATATGTAGATTTTCGCTACAAAATGGAGTTCAAGAAAGATCTGGATTTCCCTCATTTTATATACTATATTTTGTTTCTCAGCAAAGGAGATATCTTGAATTAAAAATGTTCAGCATCTTCTTTTGCCATAATCATCTAATACAGTACATGTGCTTATAATGTACTCCACTATATTGTCTTGTTCCCAGAACAAGTGGTCCCAGTGGGTTTAACTCAAAGGTTCAGGTACTTGGAAGAAAAAAACTGCCAAAGAGAACCCTCATTCTCAAGGACTCCTCCTTACCTCTACTTGTCTTTGGAGGGTAGAGACAGTGTCCCCCAACACTAGGTTCTAGGGGCTCAATGGCTTATATATCTCCCCTCAAGTTTTCCGAAGTAACAAAAGGCTATCTTCCTGAGTAGTCATTGGGGAACTTCCCAGTATGGACCATTGCCCCCTCTGTCCTTTATAAGGGACTTTGCTGATGGGGAGAGGATGTGTCCACCCTTACCTCATCCTGTATAGAACCTCTGGGAAACAATCTCTGTTACAGCTCCCAGGCTGAGATATGCCACATAATTTCTATTATAGTTGCTGGAGACCCTCAAAGGTTTCCTAGCAACCATGCATTTGGGATTATGAGGTTTTCCTAGCTACTACTGTAAGGACTATGGGTGTTCTGCCCCTGTACTTAGTCATATTGACACTTCAACTAGAGTGGGAGTGTGTTTTCTCTCTTTGGAGAGTACAGGGATAAATTGCCCCCAGAAGGTTATTGTAAAGACTAAGGGAAGCAACTGCGCAAAGTAGGCTGTCCACCCCAAAGATCCTTCTGAGGTGAGCAGTCACCCAGAGCACAGGAGAAGGGAACCACCTATCTAATTCAAGGAGCCCAGCTGTGACAGGTAGACATTCCCTGAAGACACCAAGAAATAAAGATGCAGAAGTCCCAGGGTCTGGAGTGTGTGTAGGCAGCTGGGGAACTGAGGAGAAGTCAGAACTGACCTATGCGAGAGATGCAAACACCACCAACTCATATTCCTGAACTGTTTATGAACTTGGGCTGATATGTGAGGAAAAAACAGAACCCCAAAAAACTCACAAGCCTAACCATCCACCATAAGTGAAAAACAAACTCCATTCTAACTGAATTTCCAACATGGTCTTCAAATACACGTTTTTGAACAACTCCTAGGTACCCAATATAAACTCATGAAGCTATTTAAGGAACACATCTCTGCTACAAACAGGAACTGTACACTCAAATATACATAATTCAATGGCCCTCCAAACGAAAGTGATACATTTTAAAATTCTTCAATGGATACCTTGTATTGGAAATAACCTTGACCCTGTGTTTCTCAATCTGAGCAGTTAATTTCCCTTGAGGGACACCAGATTTTGCAGAAGGTCAAAGAGGGAAAAAAAAAAAGACCACTGGTGGAAAGATGCATGAGCCTATATCTTCAATAGCACCCATAAAGGTGCTCCTGTATCTGTGACTAGATACACTGAATGTCATCTGTCTTCCCTACCTTCTCTCACAGCAGTCTTTAATGCTTGGCCATCACCTCCACATATGTGGTGTGCATATATTTATATAAAGACCACCAATTTTTATGGGTCCCTTAAGTAGCCACTCAGGACAGCTTTCACTCTGCATACTTTTATGTATGTGCATAATCACACACATCATGTATGTGGTGGTGATAGACATATGATACAATTATTTTATCATGCAACTTTGACCGCCTCACCTGTTATCTAGTCACAAATCCTTCTCCCCAGGACTTATTTTTAACTTTAAACTGTCAAGCAACTTCAAACATCGACCTTTTATAAAAAAAAAAAAAAAAGAAAGAAAAGAAAAAATCAACCATTCAGAGAATGAGTTCCTTCTTTCACCCCAAATGAGGAATTCTTCTCAATAATTACATTGGCCCATAGGCTAGAATGGGCAAGTTTCAGTCCTGCACCAGTGACAGATTTAAAGTCTGATATCTCACAATCCTGCAGAGCAAGAAACAGGAGCTTTATACACCTGTGAAGAGAAATGACTTACAGCACTTTTTTCCAGCCTTGGAACATCCTGATATACTGGACCTATCGCCCATCACCACCCCCCAGAGTATTAAAGCTATTTTAGGACACCTTTATAGGTTTTCATTTCTCTCTCTAAGCCCTCATGGTAACTTAGGAACCAGGCTTTATGGTCAGAAGGATATAGAATAAAAAAAATATCCAATATAAATTGTGAAACCGATCCGAAATATTCCTAAACTATTTTTCCTAAACTATTTTTTTTCTGTAATATGTATAGGATACATGATATTGTGAAGTGGTATAAAGATTGTATTGGAACTTGTTTCAGATTACCCGAATAACTCACTTGTGGGTAACATGATCATAAAATTGTGCTGATATAAATTATGTCACACCACACTACCATATATTTAATGTTGTGTATATTGAAAGTAAAAATTATACTATGCTTCTATTTGACAGAGTCACATCAACTAAAGGAGAACCAGATCTCTGATTTGGATAATTACACCTAAAATGTCTTAATAGGTTTTATCCCCTGATTAACCAACTTCCATCCCTTCCTTTTTAAAAAGCACACATAGAAACAGCATGGCATCAAGTGCTAATAAACATGGCTCCAACAGTTGAATACTTATTTAGAGAAGGAAAACTTACGTATGAGAATCAAAACACAGAACATAATGGTAATGTTATGTAGAAATAAATGGAACTATGGAGAATTGTAACAGTGCTGTTTGAACTAGCGAAGCTTCAACAGTTTATTTCGAATAAGTGTATACTGTCTGAGGCTCCCTACACCTCCCCTGCCCTCCCCCAGATCTCTAATAGGCCCAATCTTGTTGTTTTTGATAATCTGTCACTTTTTCCAAGGTGTCATCTTCTCCTCCTCATGTTGGTTGCAGTAGAGTGCCCTCCACTATGCCCTGCTTTTATCTACCTCTTCTATTTCAGTGGCATTCTGTGGTTTCAAAGTGCACATAGTATAACACAGGGCCATAATTTCCAAGGAACTTGAATTGCACTGGTAAATTGGAAAAGAGCCCAAAGGAAATACTATGGGGTCCTAATGCATAGTTACTATCAGAAAAGGGAACAGACAGAGATAGGTGCAGAAATCCATCAGGAAGTGTGACTGGCTGTTTTTGTTTTTTTTTGGGGGGGGGGGGGGCATGTCTGTATTTTATTGCTATGTTCCAGTGCCAGCAGTTTTATCTCCAATAAAGGACATGCTTCCATCTCCCTGACTACTCACACTGATTAAGTCAAAAGATGAAATAATGGCAACTAACAACCGGAAGATGATGCTGGAGACTAAACTGCAGCATCTAGATTGTAGGCCTGGACCTGCATACACAAGAAAGCTTAGTGGGTTGACAAGCCAAAGAGAAATTCATAATGCAGGCATCTGTAAGAGCTCAAGCTGTAAGGAGATTCCCCTCTCCCCCAAATAAATCAATCAATCAGGATTTTACCTGTTTTCAAAATTGTTGCACTGCAGCAGGTTATATTCAGCACCACTCCCACTTAATTTTTGTTACTTTGATTCAAGTATACTGTTTATTTTAATGCTACTAAAATAAATCACATCACACTGAAGACAAGTTCACTCTGAACTACTCCCATAACATCCTCCATAATCTACCTCAGTTAGAAAAATTAAAAACACTAAAAAATTCCACAAAAACCCCCATAGAGCAGACTTGGGAGTACTGAAATATATTTATATGATATATTTAACCAGTTAACTTTAAAAAGTCAATCAAATTCTCTTATGTTACCACATAGCTTCGTCAGCTCTCTCTTCTGCACGGACAAAAAACACATACAAGCAATCTCTCTGTATGTATGGACATCATTGATTAGAATTGATTTCTTGCCATATGTGATATCTTGACAGTACAAGAACTTACTGTATATGAGGATATTGGTTAGACTCATAGATATTAAGGTCAGAAGGGACCATTATCATCATCTAGTCTGACCTCCTGCACAACGCAGGCCACAGAATCTCACCCAACCACTCCTGCAATAAACCTCTCACCTATGTCTGAGCTATTGAAGTCCTCAAATCATGGTTTAAAGACTTCAAGGAGCAGAGAATCCTCCAGCAAGTGACCCGTGCCCCATGCTACAGAGGAAGGTGAAAAACCCCCAGGGCCTCTTCCAATCTGCCCTGGAGGAAAATTCCTTCCCGACCCCAAATATGGCGATCAGCTGAACCCTGAGCATGTGGGCAAGATTCACCAGCCAGATACCCAGGAAAGAATTCTCTGTAGTAACTCAGATCCCATCCCATCTAAGATTCCATCACAGGCCGTTGTGCCTATTTACCATGAATAGTTAAAGACCAATTAATTAATCCTCATCCGCTCTTGTCTAGTTCCAATCCATGTCCTTCCCAAGGCTCTGGAAGAACCAGGCTGGCATCCAAAAGGGTGAACATACACACTGTGAAAGACAAGGACATAGAGTCTGAGATACGTCTTGCTACGCATACTTAGGAATCCAAAAGAGTGATTATGACAGCAGGAGAAGCAGAAGCAGCAGCAGCACATGTGCTGGTTACTACACAATCACAAGGCCCTTCTTGCAGCCAAGGTATTTTTTGATTAAGAAAGTATGTTAAACTGATAAAGAAACCAAGTAATACTATTCTGATACTACACAGTTCCACTTCCAAAAAAGTGACTACTTGTCTCATATAGGCACAGTGCAATCTGAGATGGATAATCATTGCCTCTGTGCATTTCACTCTACTTACTCTTCTTTTCAAGAAAGTAACTTTTCTCCCCATACATATTTTGTATGTTTTTACATATAAAAGGTCCAACTGCCATCTGCTTTAATAGATGGAAGACACATGGCTGTGGCAGAATATTGCTAACACTCTCCCTCGTGTCCTCGGAGCTTCTCATTAATTATATCACAGAGAGGCCATAATTCCATTTCAAATCCCTTGGCTGTAGTATATAATTTACACTAGCACCTGTTCTCCTGGTAAAATTCTCTTTTTAGTTACAACATTGTTTTGTCCAGGAGGAAAAAAAAAAGTGACCTTTTGTACAACTACATTGGTCTCAAGAGATAAAATGAGGATCCCTCTTGTTCATATACAAAAGCATAGAAATATAATCCTCCGTCTTTCATCCTTGAGTAGAAGCTCACTGATATGCATAGCAGCATGAACAATTGAAGAGCAACAGAAACCATCTCTAATTGGTAGGCTTTTGGCCAGGTCAACATTGTGACTAGACTAAAGTTCTTTTTAGGATGTACTACTGTTCAGAGAAATCTGATTTGATGTTTCTGAACTCAAAATGGGCCAATATCTAATTCTGTAGATACAGTTATAAATCTCTAATACACAATTAAGCAATAATATATCTATTTGGAAATTCTTTTCCTAAGGCTACGAAGTTCGCAGTTGGTTTAAATTCCAAAGCATGAAGATTAACATTCCCTCGATATTTTTGTTCTACTACTGTAACTGTGTAAGTGGGTTGGCAAATTTCTCAGGTCCACTGGACAAAAAAGTAAGGTTTTTTACCTTGTACAGTAACCAGAGTTCTTCAATATATGCAGTCCTTATTTATATTCCACTCAAGGTGAGCATGTGCTCCGGGGACCTGAGACAGGAAGATTTTTTGCTAGCTATGTTTGTTGGTCTTGGACTATGCCCTTCTCTGCCTCATACTCTGAAACAAGGGTGGTTAGGATGGAACATCTCTCCAGTTCCCTTTCTACCATAAATGACTTTAGGAAGGCTCTGAGTAGAGAAGGAGGAGGGTAGGTAGTGTAATATAGAGAGCGACCACATCTCTTAGAGAACTCTAGTTACTGTATAAGGAAAGTAATCTTACTTTATTCTCCAAGAGGTAGTCCCTATGTGTATTCTACCTGAGGTGACTCATGAGCAGTATTCATTGAGAAGGAGAATGCGAGGAACCCTCCTGTACCACTGATTGGAGGACTGCTCTGCCAAAAGATGCACCCACTGTTGAGGTCTGAAACAGGGCATAATCTCTCACAAGGCATGGATGGAGCCCCACGTTACCACTCTGTAAATCTCTAGGAGAGGGACATATCAGAGCAAGTATACCTTGGGCTCCAACCGAGTCACCTTGAGGGGGAGGGGTTTCCGTCAGCTCATAACACAGCAGTATGTAGCCTGAAATCCATTTGGACAGTCACTGTTATGAGATAGCTTCTCCTCTCATCTATAATCAGTCTTTTTTTGTGGGTAGGGGAAGGATGAAAGCCCCCCTCTCCCCGCTCCCTCCCACCCCCCGCAGTCTCCCTATTATCCCACCAGAGGAGTGAAGTCAGAACTTTGTGGAGGGGCAATGTGAGGCAGGAGAGGAATGGGCAGAAATGTATACCTCAGCTGTTCTGACCACTGAACTAGAAATGTGTCCCCCTCTAGATTCATGGCTTTGACCTGCTCTGGAGCAGCAGGTTGGGTATTTCTCATTCTCTTGAGATGCAAAGAGACCCCAAGATGGGAATCCCCACTGCTGAAAGATGGCCCATACCACTGAGTCATGTAGTTCCCACTCATGATCTCTGGAGAAACCTCTGCCGAGGTTGCTTGCTAATGTGTCGTATACACCTGAATTGTGTACTGCCAAGGTGGTGATCTAGTGGTGAATGCACTAGTTCCAGACATTGACAGCTTCTATGCAAAAAAGGGTGGAACATGCTCTCCCTTGATTATTGATTAAAAGCTGTTGTCGTGTTGTTTGATGTTAATAGGACATGCAAGGTCCTAATAAATGGTAGGAGACGTTTGTAGACTTCATATCCTGTATGCAGTACAGAAGGTTTACATGTAGCTGGGATTCTTGGTGGGACCAGTTGCATGTTTGTCCAGGTGGCCTTCCTACTCTAGCAGGCAGACATCTATAATCAATCTTTTTTTATGGGTAGGGGAAGGATGAAAGCCCCCTCCCCTCCTCCCACCCAGTCTCCCTATTATCCCACCAGGGGAGTGAAGTCAGAACTTTGTGGAGGGGCAAGATCAATATGTGCAGACTGAGCTTCCTTGATACGTAGATAGTCTGTGACCAAGCCTGTACTCAAAGGTGAAGGTAAAGCCTCATGAAAGATGTCATATAAAGTACACAAGACCATGTAATTTAGAAGGATGACACAGGTTCTAACTAGCATCTGAGTGTTCAGCCAAAGCCAAGTAATAAGGTCCTTCATTTCCTGGAATCTATCCTGAGCTAAGTAAGCTTTGAGCCAGATGGAAACTAGGATTGTTCCAATAAAGTCTATGGTCTGTGTTGGAGCTAAAATGGACATTGCTAATGAACGTAGGAGTCTGAGCAGGGAGAGGGTTGTTGTCCATACTTCTTGATATGACTTCCCTGTGAACAGCCAGTCATTCAGAAAAGGGAAACTGATGAACCCTGATGCAGGTGAGCAGCCACTACTGTTAACACCTTTGTGAATACCCCTAGTAACATTGAGAAGTCAAAGGGGAGCACTTTGTACTGGTAATAGTCTAGGCCTATGATAAATCATAGCAATCTCTTCTTGCAGGGTGGACAGCTAGGTGGAAATAAGCATCCTTTAAATTGAGAGCTGTGAACCAGTTGCCTTTGTTTCAGGAGGGAAATAAAGAGGCCACATTGATCAGCTATCTGATCAATCTGATCTGAAGACGTTCAGCTATCTGAAGGTGGCATCACCAATGTATGGGTGTATGGGCCTCTGGCCTTGTTTCTTCTTGGGGATCAGGAAATATCTTGAGTAAAATCTTTTTCCCCGGAGCTGAAGAGGTACTGCTTTTATGGCAGGGAATCTAGCATCCTCTCATGAGAGGGGTCCCTGAAAAGGGATGGAGAAGGGTTTTCTTATTTTGTGGGGACAGGAAAGAAAGAGGAACTCTAAATGTTTAACCAGTGCTAATTATCTCCGGAACTCATTTGCCTGATGTTATATGGTTCCATGCCTGGGAAAAAATGAGTTAGGTGGACATTGAATAGAGTGTACAAATCCTGAGTTGGTTACTGTAGCACTGAGACTGATTTTCATCTCTCAAAAGTTTTGTCAAAAGGATTTCTTAGTGGGATGAAGTGAATGAAGGGGGAACATATGATTTACTACGTTCCATTCTCTGGAGTTTCGTAAGTGGCTCACAAGGCCTTTTGTGGTAGAATAGTTGAGGGCCTGGTTATTGTCTGTTGAGGGCCTGGTTATTGTCTGAGTCTTGGTGTATTTCCTCTGTCGTGCTGGGGTATAGGTACCTAGCGAGTGAAGAGTTGCTTTGGAGTTTTGCATGAAATCTAATGATTCATCTGTCTTCTAACTGAATAGGCCAATCCTCCTTGGTGGATTGGACTTCTTTGGGAAACCAGAGGATTGGAGCCATGAGCCCCATTTCTCACAACTATGGATGTTGCATCTGCTGAATCCACTGAAGTCTGAAGGGCCAACATAGTTAGCAATCATCCTTCATTGATAATTGCTTGGAACTGAAGTCTATCCACTTGAGAGAGTCTGTTAGCGAATTCAGAGAACTTATTGTAATTAATAAAATCATATTTCAACATTAAATCTTGGTAATTTGCTTTGCAGAACTAAAAGCTTGCCAAAATTAAGTTCTTTCTCCCAAAGAAGACTAATGCATTTGGACTCCTCCTCTGTGGATGTGGATCCAGGGTAGTTATATGTTCCTTTCGGTGACATCCTCCACCAATAAAGTGTTTGAAACAGGGAGGGAAAATAAAAATTCTGCCCCCTTAGATAACAAATATTTTTTCTCTATTTTTTATGGGTGGGAGCAAAAGTGGATGGAGCATGCCACACTGCTTTGGCTGGTTCTAAGATGGCCTTCTTAATTGGTGATGCCACCTTACTGGGACAAGCACCTTGAAGGATATCCAATAGCTTATGAAGGGTGTCCTGTATTTCCTCCAGGAAGGCCTGAAATGTGTCTGAAATTCTCCTAATGAAGTCCTAAAATTGCCTGTAGTCATCAGGTGGTAATGGTGAAGCAGCTGTCACCACCTCCTCCGCTGATGATGATAACCACTCAGGAGTGAGTGATTCTGCCTGGTCAGGTTGCTCCTCTTCCTCAGAGTGTTCCTAAATAGGTTGAGGTTCTTATCTATGCGGGAAGCCCCTCTCAGTTCCGGGTGCGAACTTACATATTAGGAATACCTGATACGGGTAGTCCCTCCTATGAGAGAGGGAAGGTGCCCAAGAAATCTTGGAGCCTTTGTTGGGGATGACCTTGATAAAAATGGTGAAGCTCTCCCACTGATTCTGGATTCATCAGAGGAGAAACTGGTCTCTACATTAGGAGGAAGTGCTGTCACTACTGGTAGTCTTATAAAATTCAACTGGTCAATGATATCGAAGAGCAGAAAACTGATGGTGTAGGGACTTCCCTGGTTAGGACCAGGTCCAACAGTACTGGCAATTCTGGTTCTGAATATATAAGTTCCTCTGGGACCACGTATCTAGTCTGAGGCTAGAGAGCGGACTGAGCTTCTGTCTCTTGTAGTTCCAGCTTAAGATGGGGAGCGGTTTTTGGTACCAATGACTCTTTCTCAGCGTGTTATCATCATTAGTGTAGGAGGTGAGGTGTCTGCTTCCTTCTTTTCCTTGGCAATACCAAAGATGGTCCCCACTTTTTGGCTATCAATGGTTTCAGGGCTTGTTTGTTTTTCGGTACCAAGTAATTAGTAGCATACTCCTTGTGAGCTCCTGACAGAATACCAGAGTGCAGTCTCACATGACTTACAGGTGGCAGATAGGAGGTCCTCTTTTTTCGTATGAGGACTTTGGAGGAAGATTTATCTCAGTTCTTCTGAGAATATTTGACTTTACCCTCCTCATGTCTGCAATATTTGGAAGAATCCTTAACCCTGCTCTGAGTAACCCCAGTCCCAGAGACCACCATGCTCAGAGGGTGCATCTCACTATCTCAGCCTGATATATGGGGTCTGATGGGCTGGGTCAGACTGGGGTCTCACTAAGTGGTCCACTAGGAAACTTTTAAGTCTGAATTAGCGGGACTGACAGCTACAGCAATGAAAAGATTGGCAGATATTGCACTTTGGGGGGGGGGGCATTAGCTTCCCCAAGACAGTAGAATCAAGTGTCATGGTTGCCGATGACTGGAAAAGCCATGCAGATCTTGAATCCTGGGATCTTGGTCATATTAGCCACACCCATACAGGGAGCTGTTGGTGGGGGATAACCCCAGAGCCCTAAAAATACTTAATTATTCTAACGATCTAGAAACTATCTAAAATAGGTTTTTAATATAGCCTTTGGTGCCTAGATTGTTGGTTGGGGAAGCTGAAGGAGGACCTGATCTCCCCTTCTCCCTCAGGTCCTGGCCCAGGGTCCTGTGTTACTCACCCCTAAATAGGGGAGATGAACCTTTCTCCCTGCCATGAGGAGGGCTTCAGGGCCTTTTCCCGCCAACATAGCTACTGCCGCTTGTGGAGGGGGTTTTATTATGTTGACGGGGAGCTCTCTCCCGTAGGCATAGAGCAGCCACACAAGTGATCTTTCAGCTGCGCTGTCAGCTTGCTAGCGTAGATGTGGACACAGTAAGTGAAAACAAAAAGGCCTACTGATATAATTCAAGGAGTGCTACAAGAAAGATTTCTTGTTAACAAGGCAAGTATGGGACCAGAAAACAAAGAACTAAAATTGGTCTGTTAGAAATTAGGCCTAATTGGTGAACAAAATAATGAGAGGATGCCAATCACCTGCTTTTTGTGATCCGTAAAAGTAACCTGGGGTGGGGATCGAAAGCAAATACAACAATCGCTTACTAAAAAAGAAGGAGCAAGTGTCAATCACAATTGTCATGCCACAATCTCTTTGGATCCATTGTGACACCACTGGGTCTTCGTCACCCTAATGCTGAGAAATGTCCTGATCAGACCAGGCCAGAGAGAGAGGGATCTAGATGACATTGCCACCTCCACTGGCTCTGGGTAAATTCTGAACACCATCTGAATTACGAGACTTTGTCATTCTCTTCCCCACCCATGTGTCCTTTTCATTCTCCACCTTGCTGCTTCTCTTTCACATTTCTTTTCTTTTTTTCTCCTGTGTATTAAAATCTGGCTTAGCTGGCCAAGACTATATTTTGCAACACTACTGTGATCCAGTGACCCATGAAGCAGCTAAAAGCAATGCCCAAAACAGCCCTGTGACACTGCAGCCCATATTCTTCACCGGGATAGGATGATATGATTACTGCCTAATTATGATGCATTTTGCCCAAGAGGTGTCTTTGGAAAAGTTATGATTTGCTGAATATGATTATCTTATTTGTATGCATGTATCATTTTTGTATCTGAAGTTATGAATATTGATTAGGGGTCTTTATATCAAATGGGCTTACTCTGAAAAATACACAGCGCCAGCCTTTCAGGTACAACAATGAAGAAGCCAGACAATATGGATAGCCCATCTGCAAAGACAATGGACTGAGAAAGAGCTTAGTCCTCCTGTAAATGCTCAAGCCGGCCTGAAGGTAATGGCTGCTATGACTGAGCAGGTGCTATGACTGGTCACATGTCCTGACATGTGACCAGACCATGTCTCTGGATTCCATCTTGGGATGTCAGTATTTTTCCATAAAGTGGTTTGGGAACCAAGTTTTGAAACAAAGGGTTCCTGCCATCTGCAAAAGCTATATAAGGCAGGGAGTGACATCCTCTGCGGGTCTTCGTTCCCCACCCACGAAGACACCTGAAAACACCTGAGGAACAAAGACTGAACTGGGGGAAGTGCTGGATCTAGGCTAAAGGAATTGCTAGCCTTTGTATGAAAGACCTGGGGATTCCAAACTGTAAAGCAAGTGCAGCTTGTCCCATAAGAATCTGAAGCCCACTGTCTCATCAGCCAAGGTGAGAATTTGCTACCTCATATCCCATCTTTGTAGTATCTTAGACTTAGTTTGTGTTTTGTTTATTTTCTAGGTAACCCATCACTCAATCACTTAAAATCTATCTTTTGTAGTTAATAAACTTATTTTATGGTTTTAATCCAAAATGGTTAGAATTGACTGGAGTTCTTGGGGAAAATCTCTGCTTGGTTATCACAAGTGTGCATTGTTCTCTTCACATTGAGGGACAGGTGGACCAGGTATTAAACCCATATAATGGCCAGATTTGACTAGGGCAGGATGGTACTGCTCTGGGGTCTTAGGCCAGTAAGCTTGTGGTTAGAGAGCCTGCACGTAACTGCAGCTGGGTGTGTCCCTACCTGTTTATATGCTAGTGGAAATGCAGGCTGGAGGGCTTTGCAGCTTGTCACAGCAGCCCAGTGTGAGAGGGAGTGCAGGCTGGTGGGTTGGAGGGCTCAGTGGTACCCCAGTTCCAGGTGGCACCCCAGGGGGAACCATCACAAGGTCAACCCTGGTACAAGTTTGCTAGGTCTCAAAGTGGCTGATAAAAGTATGTACTGTACCGGTGTTTTGCAGCAACAAGATTAAGTGAAGTTGTATTTTCTGTTTTTGTTGTTCTTTACTCTCCCCTCTTCTATCCCTTTATCATGTTTTGTCTTCTACAAAAAGGGATGGGACTTTAACAGCAACAACAAGGGAAAAAAGTTACATAGCTGTTTGGTAACTGTTGTTCTTTGCTCATATCCACTACACTTCAGGTGTGCGTGCACCAAAGCCAGAGAACTTTTTCCCATACTGGTACTGATCAGGGTGGTGAATGCCCCCTTCTTCTGCTCATGCTTAGTCAAGGGCATAAAGGTGTGAAGCCATCTTGACCCCACTCAGTTTCTTCACACCTGAAGCCAGTATATGTTGTCAGTTCACTGTACAGGGGATGGAGGGTAGGTCCTGGAATGGACATGGGCAACACATCTTGAAGAACAACAGGTATGAAACCATTTTTTCTTCTTCAAATGCTTGCACGTGCCCATTCCATTTCAGCTGACATACAAGCAGCTCCAGATGGAGGTAGGTACCAGAACCTATTAAACAAGAACTGCAGCACCACTCTTCCGATTCCCGCATGGTCTCTTGAGGCCTTGGAGAGAGCATAATGAGCTGTGAATGTATGAACAGATGACCAACTAATAGGTTTGCAAGTATCACTGGTGGGAAAATGACCACAGAAACCAGCTGGTGCTGTTTGTGCTCTCATAGAATGTGCTAAAACTTGTTGAGGTAGTGGAACCTTGGTAATATCACAGCACAGATGACTATAAGAAGAGATCCAGGAAGAAGTCTCCTGTGAAGTGACAGGTTGTCCCTTCATCCTGTCAGCAAAGGTGATGAATAATTGTGAAAATATTCTAAACTGTTTAAAGCTAACACCCTATGAATGTCCAAAATATGGAGTTTTTTCTCATCTTTGTGAGACTGAGGTTTCGAAAAAAGTTTGGGAAGTATATAGGCTGATGTATTTGAAAATCCGACACCATCTTAGTGAGAAATTTGGGATTTGGATACTAACTTTATCCTTATAAGTCTTATGAGGTGGATCAGCCACCAAAGCCTGAAATTCCACTACCCTCCTGTCAGACGTAATGGGATACACAAAGGGACTGTCATTCAAAGAGTAACTTAATTTAATGGGATGCAGCTATTAACGTCCTTGGGCCATTGTTGTTAGTGGCTCTGGAGTGGCTAATCCATAGGCTGGAAGATGTATCCCTCCCATCCCAGCATAGGTTACATTTACATTGACATTGTGCAGATTCAGAGAATTTCCATCACTGATTATATAACCAGTCCAGTGCCACAAAACTCAGGCATGGTTGATGAAATGACAAGTTAAGGGTACTGCTATCGTAATGAAATTCAAATACGAGAGGTTTTAGATGACAGGGTAAGACAAACCCTTAGGAAATGAACAGTTTTGGATTGAGCTGCAAGAATATACGGGGTCATTAAATGGATAAAAAAAAGCTAGTGTTGTGGAAATACATGAAAAACATTTCTGGTCCCAATATTATGGTTTAATGTAATATAGAATGATTCCAGCCATAGAATTAAAAAAAAAAAATCATGAGTAGATCCATAAAATGAACCTCATTGTAGATTTAGTTCAGTAGTTCTTATGAAGGTAAAGCTTACGTGGATGGTGACAGAAGTTTTTTTTGCATTAATACTGCTTGATTAGGCCCTATATTTTGAAAACTTGTTTCTAATTCAGACTCCTTTTCAGACCTTCATTCTCACCCTCTCCCCTTTACAGACATACAGTAAGTCAGATGCCAACTGCTACCAGACAGATCCTATCTACTAGTCTTCACTCAAGCAAAACTCTTCCTGATTTCACAGTGAATTCTGGCTGCTGGATCCTATCCTAAATTGCATTTTTTTCCCCCTGCACACCAGATATTGCCTGTAAAGAAGATGGCTAGGAATGTTGGAATATAACTAAAATTCAATTGATTATAAAGATCTGAGACAGCAGAATACCTAATATCTACTACTACCTGTAGATATTAGTTTTATCACCTCTATGTATTTTATATCTGTATCAATTATTACACTAATACTCTATAAACGTGTGTGTCCATGTACATATGTCATGATGATATCCACGTGAAAAACTGCAGAATTAATTTTAAATCCACACGTGACTGCCTTATCTGCCCCATATCAACCAAGTTATCTTCCTGGGATGTATTCTAACATGTGAGTAGCTTCAAACAGCTATTTTGGTTTTTTAACACAATATTCCAAGGAATATTTCTTTTTTTCTCTCCTCAATTCTGGGCATTTGAAAAATAAATCTCATTTTCTAAAATAGTTTTTTTTGTAACGTGGAATATGCAGAACACATGACAATGTGACATGAGTATTTTATCTGCACTAATTTGTGACAAACCATATATTAATGATTTTTTCTTATGCCTCTCTGGAGGAAAGAACTTTCAACTCCCCTCCCCAGCCTCTATGGGACAGAGAGAATGAGCATCAGGAGCTGTCTGTGACTGCAGGAAAATGGCTCCAAACTCTCCAGGACACAAGTCTTAAACATTGTGTGAGCCCCAGGATCTGTAAAAAGTATTTTCCTCCTGTATTACTCATCAAATTGCTTCCATGATTTAAGGGAACATGTTCAGCACTGGGAGTCAGGATATTCTAAATTCTATTCTTTTTGTTAACCTTGATACTATTTTGTACTTCACAACCTTTATTTAGTAAGACTGCACACCAACATGGCTAAATATTATCATAGTTTTACAGATGGAGAAACTGGCTCACAAAGCTAGGAATATGCCATAATACTTGTTAGAAAAAATGTTTGAACCTATGTACTTATTCTATAGATATGCTCTCAATAAAATGGGATTACTAATTTGTGCCACTTGTATCAAGCACTTTGAAATCCATAGATAAAAAGGCAATATGTAAGTACTGAATGCAATAGCATTCAGACCTCTGGCTAGAGAAATGTGTCCATGGACCACTCTTAATCCAAGCCTGTGACTTAAAGCATATAATTTATTACAGTGCATAATCACAGTAGGGGCAAAATAAATCCTGCACATTAAACTTTAATATCAGAATTTCCTTTCTTTTATATGCTTGACTTTGCAACTTTAGTATTCCCCTAAAGCAGTTTTATATATTGCACATACACAGAGAACTAAATATTGGAATTTATATATCGCTATGTATCTACACACTTGTTCAAGGATTATTATTAAGAGGATCTGTAACCAGTCCACACACTAGACTGGAAATTTAAGTAAATCTTTTATTGTTTAAAAAAAGGTAATAGCAAGGGTGAATACAAAAAAAAAAAAAAAAAAAACTTTGTCATCTAGATAAACTTCTATAATTTGGATAAACCCACACCCAAAAAACATGCAGCATTTTTTAAAGACATATCTGGATTAAATTATGTTCCAAAATTGACCTTTGACTGGGTTGTTTGCAAAGTGAAGATGATAGATTTCTTTTTACAGAATATACTGAGTCTGATTAGTAAAGCCATGACCTACACGTACAGCAATTTTACTAGCAAAAACAATTTAGATCAACATATAAAATGAGGCATCTGCAGTATAATAGCTTTTGAATTTTGCTAAACAACGATTTAGAAATGTTGATCTTTTTGCACTTTGTTTTATACAAACTAGCTAGAAAATCTAAACATTTTGGTTCATGAGGTTTTTTTTTCTAGACACATGTATAAAACTTTACAAAAAATGTCTTTGTATACATTTATTTTCTATCATGGCACCAGCAATTTCTTGTTACCAGAGAGAACTTGATAAGCTTGGAGAAAATTCTATGGGCCTGATTTTTTAAAATTATTTCCATTTTTGTGGGCACAAACTAGGCAGTAAGAAATGTCTATGTGCTATAATTTTTGCCTGCAAAAAGGGAGACTACATAGAGACTAACTCCAAACTGGGATTTCACGGATAAAGCTGGTTTTCCAATAAAGCCAACTCATCAATTTATATTTTTAAATTGAAAAAATAAAACATGATTTTTTACTGTAGGATCCGAATCAATAGTTTCTTGGTAAATCTTATAGATCTGAATACAAAGAGAAACCTTTTTGAGAAGCCATATATAGGATATATCCATGAAAATATCTATATCTATCCATGTGGTATACCTCATCCAGTGCACTAAATGTCCCAATAACTATATGGGTGAAACCAGACAATCACTACACTCTAAGATGAGCTCACATAGGAAAATGATAAACAACAAAAACACCCTATCACCTGTGGGTGAACACTTTTCACAAAGTGATAACTCTATATCTGACCTATCAGTCCTAATCCTCAAAGGAAACCTGCAAAATACTTTCAAAAGATGAGACTGGGATCTTAACTTCATAACTGCTAGACACTAAAAATAATGGACTGAACAGAGACAACAGATTACAACAATCTGTAGTGCACTAACTCCCTCTTTTTGTTCTATGACTTTAGAGGTAATAATAGGCAACTCTAGCTTGAATGATCCCTTAGAATATGTGCTAACTACTCATGCTAAACAATCTGCTCCACCTTGCATTTAGCTGTGATGCTTGGAGTACTTTTCCCAGTCCTGAAGAAGAGCTCTGTGTGATTTAAAGTTTGTCTCTGTCACCAACAGAAGTTGGTCTAACAAAAGATATTACCTTACCCACCTTATGTCTCTGTCCATGAATCTCATTTATTTAGTTAAGTATTGGAAAGAACAAGGAAATCCAAATAAATACAGATGTGTTTTTAAAAAGTGAGCTTATTTATTTATTTACATTACAGAAGCACCTAAGAGGTCTTAATCATGGACCAGACCTCATTGTGTTAGAGGCTACACAAACACAGAACAAAAAGACAGTCCTGGTCCCAAAGAGCTTACATTCAAAGTATAAAACAAGAGACTACAGACAGACAAATAGGGGAGTACAGGGCAACTATGAGACAATACTGGTCCGTATGATTCCAGAGTGGTCTCAGCACAGCAATAGCCTATTTGTTCTGTTTCTTGAACGTCCATTCAAACTTGTTCAGAGTTGCTCAAGTGCAGAGATACATATATTTGTGCCCCTAACTTGTATCAACAATGGCCAGACTGTAATTGTGCACACAGATGTCCAGTTTTGTGTCTAGCTGGTAACTTGTGCATGCAACTCAAGATTATATGCACAGTTGTGGTAACTGTACAAAAAATAAGGGACGCAATTACACACATGCAGTTTTGAAAATCTTATTCAGAAAATTAAATTATTTAAACTGAGGATTGCACTAAATATGTTTCTCATTGTGGTTGGTTTTTTTATATTATGAAAATATTAAATCCAGTCAATATTTAAATCAGTGTCTATCTGCACTGATCAGACTATAACTGGGTCAATCACAAAGTTAGAATTTGAAAATAGCTACATAGAGAATCCAATCCATTTCCTTGCAAATGTATTATAAGTAAGGCTGCATGTCCATGACCTCAGACTTCTGCAGCAGCCAGTGTGGCTGACCCCAGGGTCCCAAGCAGCTGGCCCTGGGGACCACCCGAGCAGCAGCCATTGTGGCTGACCCCAGGGACTGCCTGAGCAGCGGTCCTAGGGTTGGCCAGAGCAGTGGCAGGAGGGTGGCCCTGGGGGTCAGCCAGAGCAGCGGCCCCAGGGACAGCTGCTGCTCAGCAGCCCCCAGCAGCTGGCCCTAGGGACTGCCCAAGCAGCAGCCAGTGCGACTGACCCCAGGGGTCCCCCCAAAAAGCAGCACCCTGGGGATCTCCCAGTTAAAATTTAGCCAGGGATATTTATAGTAAAGGTCATGGACAGGTCACGGGCTGTGAATTTTTGTTTATTGTCTAAAAGAAAAGGAGTACTTGTGGAACCTTAGAGACTAACCAATTTATTTGAGCATGAGCTCTCGTGAGCTACAGCATCTGATGAAGTGAGCTCTGGCTCACGAAAGCTCATGCTCAAATAAATTGGTTAGTCTCTAAGGTGCCACAAGTACTCCTTTTCTTTTTGCGAATACAGACTAACACGGCTGTTACTCTGAAACCTGTTTATTGTCTGTGACCTGTCCATGACTTACTAAAAATACCCATGATTAAATCATAGCCTTACTATAAGAACTTCTATTATTTCTTTTGAGATACTCTTTTCCGAGTGTGATATTACTGTGAATCACCAGATGGCACTATTACAGGTAGTCTTCTGATCTAGCTAACTGAATGGAAAGGTAGGTAGATCTTTGATAAATGCAATTTTTAGTTGTGACTTCCTGATCAAATGTACAAACTGTACACATCTGAGTATTTCAAGGGCTTTTTGAGAACTGCATGCTTATGTTGCTCTTCAAAAGGACAAGAATCCCATTTGTCTCACAAATAGGGTTATACTGGAGTTCCCTCTCGATGGGTTCTTAACTGCATCTGGTCTAAGCTTCTTGAACATCCAGGTTTTAGTGTAAGGACACTTGCAGCATATTCCTTGCACTTTTAGCCCTGTTTTGCAACACCCTCAATTTTCCAATTCTTTAAAGCTGTGCCTTTGCAGAGATACCACCAGGAGACTAGGAGAATGACTTGATCCTTCAGGTAATCTCAGATTTTTTTTTTTTTTTTATGATTACTATTTTTAAAATGTATGGAGGAATTTTCTCCAAACTTACTATTATTTTTTTCCCCTCTTAACAGTTACATTGCCCAGGAGAGTCAGTACTTTGAGTGCCTCTATCTGTCTGGATTCCTTCTGTGCATTTCTCCTCCCACAGAAGGTCATTCTCAGGCCTAAACCAGAATTGTCTGTCATTTGAACCTCTCTATTTGTCTTCCTTGTATTCTAAACCCTTCCACAATTAGGAGAATCACCTAATGATTAGGATGGTGTCACCTAATTTGTATTATATTTCAGTTTGAGAAATATCTCAATGCTTCACTTTGGCTGGAGCACTGAGTAGCCAGGCTTCTAAAAAGCCAGCTCCTGCTGCTGAATTTCTGTTCCAAACAGATCAAGGATTGCCTGCCACATTGCTGTGGAGTGGCAAAGGTGATGCACGATTATAGGTGTATAAGAGGAGAACTTATCATCTTGGCCGGGACAGTTAGCGTGCTGAGTTTTCTCATCAAACATGGTTTTCCTGCAGACTCCTGTTCTCAAAAATCCTCTCCCTACCATCGACACTGAGGAAAAAAGGGGAGAGGGAGACCACTAAAAAAATATCCTGCCTGGAAATACAGGGAGAAGAGCCTAAGAGGAACCTCCTGCTTCTCTGAGCAGAGGGAAAACACAGGGGCATTAGTGAAGCTACCAGTTCTCTATACTGCTCCACCCGCAAACCTTTCGGAAGGCAGAGAGATTTGTTTCTTTGTTTTATATAAAGAGGAGTTGCCACATTTGGAAGAGGAGGAGACATAATCCAGTTGTAATGGATCATGGAGCACCAGATGCTTACGAGGGAGAAAATCCCAATTTCATAACCTGACACGTTTCTATTTCCACTTGCCTTTGTACAACATGAAAGACCCAAGCATAAGGGATCAAAAACTAATTCAAAAAGGCTAGATCTCAAACTCTCTGGGAGTATTTCCCCTAGAGCTAGCACAGGTACCACCACTTGCGGGAGCTGGAGTAATTAGGACAACAGGAGAACTCTTTCCCCTTGGCTTACAGTGTCTGCACTGCTGTACCCTGAATAATACCAGTTTTCAGAGTCTCAGATGAAAGTGGATACAGTGACAGGCTTGAAGTTTAATGGGCAAATGAAGAGCATACTAACAGAAGAGGAAATTACTACGTATTTCTTTCCACTGTGTTTGTTTTTTTCTATTGTACACTTTTTTTATTATTATTATTATTGCTGTGTCCTATAGTGCAAAGTGATGCAGGAAAATATCAGCATTGAATCTTTAGAACAATTGTCTTGGAAATTAAAACTAAATTACTCCGTGACCTGCCCATAGTATGTCACCCTGAGTGGCTCAGCAATTTGCACAGAGGTCAAAAGGGTTTTTTAATTAATTCAATTAATTTCTTCTAAACATATGAATGTTTATTTTCTCCTATTCTCTCCATGGACTTCCATGATACCTGCTTTTTTAAGAATCTGATGTTATGAGGTCTAAATAACTGTTATAAATTTCTTTAGAAGTAGCCCATCCTTGAGTCCAGATTTTATGGGTTTCATTTAGGTTTAATGATATCTTGCACTGTATCTCAACAGTTAGGAAGTGATTCTAATATTTTAAAAGAAATCCCCTCCCCACACACACACACACACACACACTTTTCCCAAGATACTACATCACTTGTCATTTAAATTAACAAAATAATGAATTGCAAATGGAGAGAAGTCAGTGAAGCATGAGACCATTTAGCAAAATATTTATATATCCATACAGATCCTTGTTTCCCTAGAAAGGTTATTTGAGTGTAAATATGACATTTTGAAATGTGTAACTATGGTGAAAACTAAATCAATCTTAAGGCATTTATCACTTAGTAATGAAATTTCATGTTTGTTTTTACTCTCATTATCATTTAAAGAGGTCTTGTCCCTGTAACTATTAGCTTTGAATTTGACCTTCCTTCTTTTTCCAGGCAATTGACTTTTTTTCTGCTTACCCGTGGCCTAGATAAGACTATGTTCTGCACTAAAATTTATATTTTTATGAAACGAATGCCCCATTTTCTGTCACTGATATGACACAATGTAATATATTCTTACTGGAATTCCATAATAGTATAGCAATAGTACTGGCCAAAATGTGACTTCAGTTCCACTTCTGAAAACCTTTTTGAAGCCAGGGGGCTTGCATGGGTCAAAATGAAACCAGAATCTCTGTCAGCGGAATGATTCAAATTCTGGTCTCAGTTGCATACACGCAGCCCCACTGGAGTGGGGTTATAGGTGAGTAAATGGGAGCATAATTTGGCATACTTCATTATATTTTTGCATTGTCTACTGACAGCCCAAATATATACATATTCCATAGATACATAATTTTAGTTTAATACCTTATCCATATGCATGTGAGTACATAAAAATAGACACACGCACACAGACTGAAGGTAAAATTATGTGAACATAGTGATAGATAAGGGCAAACATCCTATTTATTTTTGCTTATTCTCCCCCTTCAGATTCTTTTAATGGCATTCCTTCACTACACTGAACATAGCAGGTGTTTGTTTTCATACACACAGACACAGACACACGCATATAAATAAATAAAATAAAATAAAATAAATAAATAAATAAATAAATAAAGGACCTGCTGATTCACCACATAATTCACCATCCTTTTCCCACTCAAAAAAGCCAGAGATCTTGGATAAAAATATGAGGTCCTGAAAAAGCATTAACCTCCTGGATCCTTCAGACACTCTCTGTTATAACGAGGAAGAGCCCTGATTACAGCAGAGAACCAACAGGTTGATCAAAATCCTCCAGGAAGTACTTATAATGTTAAGATGAGAGATGGCAACTTGAAACTTCAAGGAAATTGTGGTGGAAGTTGCTACTTGCAATGTCTAAATTATAAACAATTTTTCTAGGCAGGGCTGTTAACACTGCCTATTAAGGTTGCCTGACAATTCCCATTATAAGACACTGTTTTCAATTGCTTATAACTTTGCCAAACTTGTAATCATTTGGACTGACATTTTCCATGCTGGTTATCTACCTCAGACTGATTTGTTCTGGAAAATTTCAGACAAAACAGTTCAGCTGTTTCTGAGAATGAGGCTAGGAGAAAATACATTGCTTTGCTCATGTTAAAAAAATTTCTGGCAGGCAGTGTCAGCCTGTCTCTTAAATTCTCTTAAACAATGTTTGCTCCAGACTGTCTCTCTTGTGTTCTCAAAGCCCCCCTGCTGGCACCCACACAGCACAGAGGAAGAAGCTGTCTGATTTGAATGCAGAGGGGACAAATGCTGGACCAGGGTGAGGGAAAGGAGTAGATTGGAACCAGGATACTGCTTAGACTGGGACTGGAGAGAGGAGAGAAAGAGAGTTGGAGAGCGGAGACTGGGAGCCTTGGGAAGACTGACTGGTTCTGAGAGTCAGTGAAGGAAATGGGGAGCTCTGGGAGTCAGTTAGCTGGGGAGAAATCAGTGAGATTGGATGAGGGGAAGAGGAAACCAGGATTGGCTGGACAAAGAGACTGGGACAAGGAGCTAGGGGTGGGGAAAAGACAGGACTCGGACAGGGATATGTTGGAGTAGATTGGACAGAAGTGGTCAAAAGCTTGTGGGAAATGGGCAGAAGAGTCTGTGACTATTAGAGCACACTCACCTCCAAAGCCTGGAATGGAACCCAAGATTCCAGAATCTCATCATTCCTCTGCTATCAGCAAATATCTGAAATTCACTGTCAAAGTGTGTCTCTCATTCCCCTCTACATAGGGAATGACAACCTATTGCTATCAGTTATTTTAGTAGCTCAAGTGGCAGAGGGTCTGTATGATGGATGTACTCTGCTGATGATACATGTAGGTGTCAATCGGATGCCACATGATGGAAATTGTTTTTTTTCAGGGCTTTTTTTAAAAAAAAAAACAAAACAGATTTTCTCTCACACACAAACTGTTAAAAATATTAAGATTGCAACTCAAGCACTTAAAAGTTAGGAAATGTCAAAATTAAGGTTGCCTATGCAAATTTAATTGGGCCCCCTTGTGTGTATGCATTATGATACAGTCTCAAATTACATGATGACCATTTCATATTTTTCCACAGGAACTCTGCCTCATTCAGTATACAGGACCGACCAGCTCTGTGGATGAATCAAGGCTGTGTAGTGAAGGAGATTGCTGTCTTTAGGCCTATTGCTTGTTTTCTTTTGTTGTAGAAGTTAGAAGGTGCACAGTGAATGAGGCAGGATACTGCAGAAAGAGAAAGTTCTCATGATTAAGGGCTGTTGAATGCTTCCCTGGAGAATTGGATTCTATCCCTGCCTCAGCCACAGAAATCCTGAGAGATACTAAGCAAGTCATTAAAACCATATGTGTCAAAGGTGGTCACTAATTTTGTGTTCCTTGTTTTCTGTATATCCAACTTGAGATCATGGGGCCTGATTTGCACAAGTGTTTCAACGCAGTAAACTAAAGCAGGGAGATAGAAGAAGAGACAATAGGGAGGACGTTACTGCTAAGACGGGCTGCTTGATACTCCCTCATGCCTCTAACCTGAGGAGGCATAGACATTCTTCTCTTCACGCTGGGCTTTGGGAGAGGTGACAAGAGGAGGAACGAATTGAGAAGACAAGTATTTGGGGACAAGGAATGTAAAAAACAGAGAAACAGACTTTTTCACCTCGCAGAAATCAGAAAATACCATGCTGTGCACCATAACGCTTGTAACAAAGATCAGGACCTCTTAAGGCCTTGGCCCAGGACAGCTACAAGATCATCTAAAGCTCTGGAATGAGGACCGTGGTTAACAAGTCTGCCCCTCAGAATTTCCTACCCATAACAATAAGCTAATCTATGCAAAAGATGGCGGTTCCATGGTGGTCAGTCCAAGATTGTGGAATGACCTGCCACAGGAACTAAGAATTTTGACCATCAACTTCCGCTCTAAGTACCAGGTGTACTTCTTTGACCTGTCTTCTCTAATACAAAACACACAGCAATGAATAAATTAAAAACAACCAAAGCAAACACAACACTGCACACAAGTCTACCCCTGGGCAGAGGATGAGAGAAGCAACAGACCATGTGACACCTTAGTCACATCACTTAATACACAGCTGCAGGGCAATCGCAGAATAGAGTGATGAGTCTGGTATAAGAATACAGAATATAATTACACCCATAAACTTCACTAAAAGAGCATTAAGGATGCACACTCAAGCCCTCAATCATTAGGAATGCCTAGAATGAAGGTTGCCTATGCAATTGCTATGTGGAGATGGCACTTATGCAGTCCTGTCATGTGTAGGAAAGTAAGAGGATGGAAAATACATAGGCACTCTGCGGAGGTGGCTCATGCTCAGTGAGGATGGATTTTTCAAAGATTTTACTGTTAAACTAGCAAGTCTCAACTGAGCATATTTAAACTAATTTGTCAAAGGGTTATAATTTGGCCAGATTTTCATGGTGAAGTCAAGTCACCCCTCTGCCAAATTTAAAGCCCCTGCTCCAGAGCATGGGTGAACTAGGGCTTTCCAAACCAAAGACCATCAGATAGCATTAATTTTTTTTAGCACTGAAAAGCAATGCATATTTCCTAACCTTGTTCTTAGGAATGGCTGAGCTATTTTAGCTGAAATTTTCTAAAATAATTCAGCCGGAGGCAAACACCTAGAATGAAGATTTTCAGACCAAACAATTTAGGTTTGACAAAGTTATGAGCAACTGAAAACAAGGCCTCATAATTGGAAGTGATGGGCTACCTTAATAGGTGGTGTTACCAGCCCTGCCTACATTAATTGCTTACTGCTATACATTTTAACATCTTACTTGAGTAATACAATAAGAAACCTTGCCTAAATTAACTCTGTTTCTGTAATTGACAATGAATGTTCCTAACTTATGGGAATGTGAAAGGTTCCATAATTTGCATTTTGGTTGGTATATAGTGCAATTATAAACTGTGCAATTTAATGGATAGCAATAAAATACAGTTTAATTTACTACATAGGTGGAGTCTTGAGTCTTCTGTCTTGGACACTACTGAATGCTAGTTAATTTGGGCTTGTTCTATAGAAAAAAAAAATCACATCTGATAAAACAATTCAAAGTCATTAATACCTTAATTTGGGTTCCAAGTGGAGCTGGTTACAAATTTTTTGAGGAAACATTTCTTGTAATTTATGGAGGGATGATATAATGAGATTGCCTACAGTGGCATTTGGCCCATCTGTTAATAGCAAATATTTCCAACAGCTGGAGATGCAACACTAGAGAGGGAGGGCTCCGAGTGACTACACAGAATTATTTCCCAGGTGTCTGGCTGGTAGGTTTTGCCCACATGCTTAGAGTCTAACTGATCACCATAGTTGGGGTCAGGAGGGAGTTTTCCCCCAGGTCAGATTGGCTGAGACCCTGTTGTTTTTTTTTGTTTTTGCCTTCCTCATACCAGCATAGGGCACAGGTCACTTGCTGGTATGAACTAGGGTAAGTGGTGGATTCTCTATAACGTGAAGTCTTTAAAATCATGATTTGAGGACTTCAGTAACTCAGCCAGAGGTTATGGGTCTATTAAAGGAGTGAGTGGGTGAGGTTCTGTGGCCTATGATGTGCAGGAGGTCAAACTAGATGATCACAATGGTTCCTTCTCACCTTAAAGTCTATGAAACGAAAATCTTTCATAGAAACATATTGGTTTCAACAAAAAAAAATTGTCAGGAAGTTTGGTCAGGTCCAGAATGGAATTTCTGGTCAAAACAAGTGAAAGAGAGATTAGGGCATCCATCTGTGATGTGGGAGACAGGTTCAAATCCCTGGTCCGAATTAGGCAGAATGCCCTAATCATTTGACTATTGTCTAATCTGGAATGAGTGTATCTAATTTTTTCATGAACAATTTCAAATGATTGCATTGTCATCCTGATGAGGAACAAAACAAAATTAACCCCCCAACTTTTTCATGAAACAGATTTTTTTTTTTGTCAGCCCCAGTTCCAAGGGACTAATATCTCCTACAATGTGCTAAACTACTCAGAGCATCTGTAAGCTCTTACATTCTTGGGGGTCATAATAGTTCTATGTTATCCCTAAATAAAAATATTTTCTTCTACTGTACTCCTGTGGTGTCATATAGTAACAGTCAATAGGAAGAAGCAGCTTAGAGTTTAAACAACTGGTCTTGCTCATCAGGAAGTCAACTTTGTGATTTATTGTACATCTGTATATCGGTTATTCCATTCATCCTGTTCCTACCCAAAAGCTGCCCCACTATATACTAAACGGTACCTAGTTGGGAACAGTAGATGTGTGCTGTTATAGCCTTTTCTAGTAGCACCACAGATGCTGATAAGTGAACAACATTTATTTATGGCTCATACGCTGCCATCACATTTTTGAAATGTGAATCTCGTGAATCTTTATTGCCCAACTTTCCTAGATGACAAGTGTCATAAAAATAAAGGGAAGGGTAAAACCCTTTTAAAATCCCTCCTGGCCAGAGGAAAAATCCTCTCACCTGTAAAGGGTTAAGAAGCTAAAGGTAACCTCGCTGGCACCTGACCAAAATGACCAATGAGGAGACAAGATACTTTCAAAAGCTGGGAGAAGGGAGGAAAACAAAGGGTTTGTGTCTGTCTGTCTGTGTGATGCTTTTGCTGGAGACAGAACAGGAATGGAAACTTAGAACTTAGTAAGTAATCTAGCTAGGTATGTGTTAGATTATGATTTTTTTAAATGGCTGAGAAAATACCTGTGCTGAATAGAATTAATATTCCTGTCTGTGTGTCTTTTTTGTAACTTAAGGTTTTGCCTAGAGGGGTTCTCTATGTTTTGAATCTGATTACCCTGTAAGGTACCTACCATCCTGATTTTACAGGGGTGATTCTTTTCTTTGTACTTCTATTAAAAGTCTTTTTGTAAGGAAACTGAATGCTTTTTCATTGTTCTAAGATCTAAGGGTGTGGGTCTGTGGTCACCTATGCAAATTGGTGAGGATTTTTACCAAACCTTCCCCAGGAAGTGGGGTGCAAGGGTGGGGAGGATTTTGGGGGGAAAGACGTGTCCAAACTCCGTTTTTTCAGGAACCCAGATAAAGTTTGGTGGTGGCAGTGGAAATCCAAGGGCAAAGGGTAAAATTAATTTGTACCTTGGGGAAGTTTTAACCTAAGCTGGTAAAAGTAAGCTTAGGAGGTTTTCATGCAGGTCCCCACATCTGTACCCTAGAGTTCAGAGTGGGAAAGGAACCTTGACAACAAGATCAACCAATATTGCTAAGCTGCTGGTTAACTTCATTTTTAAAACTATAGACAAAATGTGTTGCAGAATAACCACTATCACAATGCCGCATTTGTATTGAGCAAATGCAGGGCCGGCTCTAGGATTTTTGCTGCCTCAAGCAAAAACAATTTTGGCTACCCCTGGTTTTTTTTGTGCTCTGCCCCAACTCCGCCCCGTCCCAAATCCCCACCCCGCCTCCTGCCCCGGGCGTGGTGCATTTCCCCCCCCATTGCTTCTTACGTCCCCGTCCTCCCCCCCCCGCAACAGCTCACCTCTGCTCCGCCTGCTCCCCTGAACATGCCGCCGCTCCACTTCTCCCCACTCCCTCTCAGGCGAGGAAGAGGCAGCACATTCAGGGGAGCAGGCGGAGCAGAGGGGAGTGAGGGTGGGGGGAAGCGCAGGAAGTAACGGGGGGGTAGAGGAACCGCTCCCTGTCCCAGCTCGCCTCCACTCCACCACCACCGCCGCCTCCCCCGAGCGCGCCGCCACTCGGCTTCTCCTCCTTCCCTCCCTTCCAGGCTTCCCCGCGCGAAACAGCTGTTTCACGCGAGGGGGGGGGAAGGGGAAGAAGCGGAGCGGCAGCGGCGCGCTCACGGGAGCAGGTGGAGGGGGAGCAGAGGCAAGCTGGGGCAGTGGGGGCACATTTCTAGGGGCAGCATGGCTGGCGCCGGAAGACCATCCCTAGAAATGTGCCGCCCCAAGCACCAGCTTGTTTTGCTGGTGCCTAGAGCCGGCCCTGCGCAAATGGGTTCCTAACATTTCTCTCCATTACTTTAGTTGTTTGTTTTTTTCTATATTTGAACAATTCCTTAAACTGAATCATCATCTGTACTCCTTGAGAACAAAGCAGTGACTCGGACGCTATTGCACATAACATTCTGTGTTATATTTCAAATGCCAACATATGCAACAAGAATCTGGATGAGCTTCCTTGCACATTACATTGCCATATTAACAAGCCACCTACATTGGTTCACATACCTGAGAAAAACGATTGACTTAGATTCAAAAACTAGTGCATGGCAGTTGTGACATTGTAAAACCCCGGGAAATGCAAAGAATGCGTCTGTCCAGTCCGATGCATAGGACCACAAGAAAACAATAGCTCAAGTATTACCGAGACACTTAATACAATATAGACTATGAACACACAAAAACATCAGCAAAACAATTAAAGCAATATTACAAGTCTGCAATTATTTAAATTGCAAATTATTTTCATATTTGATTTCTCTCGTATATAAAGACTGTTCAAAAACAGAAGAGCACAGACTTAAGAAATCCTTTCGAACATTTAATTTGACATTTTATATTCCCATAAACACTCCAGGGGGTGCCCATTACTGTACAATATCAGCATTCATACTAAGCTCAGTGCAAGTGAGGTGTGTTAATATTATGCTTCAACAGAACACCCTGGAGCGTCTTATTGCTTAAATGCTGGAAAGGTCAAACATTTACATCATATTATCATGTTTCACAGAATAATCATGCATTATCATTTTGTGTTACCTCACTCTTTCAGGGGAAAAAGGTTGTAACAACAAATAATAAATGATATTCAATTAACTCAGCTTTGTTAAAGTGTTAATTTTCAACATAATCATATAGTTCTCTTTGAATACCGAGTAAGGTCATGTCCCCAGTATATAGTTTTGGCATAAATTACACTGCAGGACAAAGGTTGCTGGCAGGGAGGATTTTATTGGATTATCCCCCCCACCCCCCATTAATATTTTTAAAACAAAATGGGAGGGATATATACTGTAGTGTCTGGAATGTTTATAGTAGAATAAATTGAGCATAGCAAGGAACAGAAGCAACAGTGGGAAAAAAAATATTTAGATTGGCATCAAGTTACAGACCAGCTTTATTTCAGTACAGTGGCTCTTTCACTTCTAGAAGTGGATGCCTCCCAGGTTGAGGCACAATGAAGCAAAGCAACGAGAAGATGTTTGCAGAGCCAGGATGTACACAGCACACCCTTTCTGGGGACTGATATTTTGGTCTCCAGAACTGTCAAACCAGCACCTTTTGCTAGCACTCAATAAATGTTTAAAACACAATTATAGGAACAAGGAAAAAAAAATTCCTATGACTTCTTTGGTATGAAATGGCCTGGTTTTGAACTGTTCGTAATCTCTGATTCAGACAACATTTGGCTGCTTCTCAAATAAAAGATCTGCCATGGAAACCCTTACCTTGACTTTGAAAGGCAGACATTGTTTTTCTTCCACAAGACAGTGATCACTGGACCCTCTGTACCACCACTCAGAACCACAGTAAGACAAACTCTCCATTTACGGACAAAGAACTCTGCATTTCTGCAGGCATGTCACACTGCCCGCTTCCCAACAAGGGGAACACTTTCTAGTGAAGTATGAAGTCCTCCATCCATGAGGACCTTTAACATTCAAATTTCCAGTTTCTTCTTCTCATATCATCTGTCCTGAGCCTGTAGACATCAAGTCAATGGTAGCTGTGACAACAAAGACTCCTGTGACTGCACAGCCCATTGCTCCTACAGAGTAGATGCTGGAGAACTCCTACACTCCCAAATTAAACTGCCAGGCCAAAATGCCTTCAGAATGTTTGCAATGGATTGCTTACTCTTTGAAGGGTAACAGCTCCTCCCCAGCACAAATGTTGGGCTCCAGACCTAGAAGGCGGCTTTGAAGCAGCTGGCCTTTAAACTCTGGCCTACCATTTTTCATAAACAAACCTCAATCCATTTCTATCTTCCTCGTGGCATCACTTTCTCCCCACATATCTGCAAGTCTAGAATAACCAACACCTTCCTTTACTTCTGTCGCCTGGTGGGGACTACTATTCCTGACATCTTTGAGTATCTACCACCTGGACCCTCCCTCATCCTGGATTTTCATGTAGTGGCATACTTGGTAGCAATCATTTACTGCCTTTTTGGATGCCAGCAAACTAATGCTATTTTTCCCAATCACTAGACAGCATTCTCCAGAGCGTGGGCTTCCTGCTTAAAATCATCTTGTTGCTGCTGAATGGTGGTTTAAGTCTGCCAGTCCCTACAGTTGCACTGGCATTTACCTTATAGTGAGGCCAAAATAGGCACCAGAATGCTCTTCCAGGGATTGCTGAATACCTCAGGTGGAGAAAGAAGTAGAGAGATCACATTGTAGGGCCCAAATTTTCACATGTTGACTAATTTTGGGTTATCAGTTTGAAACACAAAGAAGTTGATTTTTCTCAGGTTTTGAGCACCTGCATCCTCCACTGGAGTCAGGTGGGTTAATGGGTGCTCTTCATGTCTTAAAATGAGTCCTTTTTTACCTCGAGTGGACACTTCTGAAAAAAGTCCTAAGCCAATGACAATATCATCAACAGAAGAATCCATGTTTCCTGATTTCTATTCTCCTTCTCCAATGCCTAATCCCCCAAATTATTTTCTTAATTTCTGACATTTCTTTCAAAGTATCTTTACAGTGATTGACTTTTGGATATATGTAAGATCCTGAAATGCCTACAAATTGTGATTTGATTGGCTGAATTTCAATAAACTAATGAGCTTTAACTTTTAAGTGCATAAACACAAAAAGAAACAGAGCTATGATTGGTAGTTCAACCACTTTCGGCAGTTTAATTTCTCACATTTAATATTTCATTGAAATTATAGCATGAGTACACTTCATTTATATGTTTAAACACATCTACTTTGTTTGCTCTATTAATTCATTTTTTAACATATGCATTCCACCATTTTTCCTACTTCTTGTTCAAATGTCTTATTTTATTTCTGAAAATTAAAAATCTAAAAAATAAAATATAAAAATTACTTATTTCAAGCCTGAAGAACATTTTAACATCAAGGCCTCACAAAGACGTCAAGGTTTGCAGAACTTGCTTTAGCAAGTTTAATATTAGTGCATATAAAATGTTTCAAATTCTTTTATGTCAGGTAGAAAGAAAGGAGAACACTATTTAATTGTTAATCATAGCAAAATCAATGCCAATAAATTGAACACCACCATGTTTCACTCTGGTGAATTTAATGCCCTTCTTTGGTGTAGTAATGATAGCGCTGACATAGGTATCATACAGTCAACAATGAACACAGAACAAGCGCTGGACAATGAGTTTCGTGATTTGTAGATCAGTTTTCAATCATTTTAAAATGTGTTCAGTAATAAGGTTTGGGTTGGAGTAGAGGCATTTACCCTCTTACAGATTTGTGACTGCACTTCAGTAACACTAGGAAGCACTCTTGACTGACTGGATAGATATTCACAAATGAAGTTCAAACAGACTCCATGTTACTGATGCCAGCTGCTCTAATGTTTCTATAGTTCACCATTATTCATTGTCTCTTGTGTACTTCATATTTTTTAATGCATACTTTTTCAATGAGACCAAAATGTACAGAATCATAGAATATCAGGGTTGGAAGGGACCTCAGGAGGTCATCTAGTCCAACCCCCTGCTCAAAGCAGGACCAATCCCCAACTAAATCATCCCAGCCAGGGCTTTGTCAAGCCTGACCTTAAAAACCTCTCAGGAAGGAGATTCCACCACCTCCCTTGGTAACCCATTGCAGTGTTTCACCACCCTCCTAGTGAAAAAGTTTTTCCTAATATCCAACCTAAACCTCCCCCACTGCAACTTGAGACCATTACTCCTTGTCCTGTCCTCTTCTACCACTGAGAATAGTCTAGAACCATCCTCTCTGGAACCACCTCTCAGGTAGTTGAAAGCAGCTATCAAATCCCCCCTCATTCTTCTCTTCCGCAGACTAAACAATCCCAGTTCCCTCAGCCTCTCCTCATAAGTCATGTGTTCCAGTCCCCAATCATTTTTGTTGCCCTCCGCTGGACGTTTTCCAATTTTTCCACATCCTTCTTGTAGTGTGGGGCCCAAAACTGGACACAGTACTCCAGATGAGGCCTCACCAATGTTGAATAGAGGGGAACGATCACATCCCCCGATCTGCTGGCAATGCCCCTACGTATACATCCCAAAATCCCATTGGCCTTCTTGGCAACAAGGGCACACTGTTGACTCTGATGTAGGGGTTTGTTTGCTTTATATTTTGACATAGACCTTTATTTCTTTTGACAGTACAAAGGGAATCCACACAGAGACTGGGGAAGAGTGGTGAAATGCTGCTTCCAGGTTATTTAGGACAATGAATGATCAGTGCCAGCTTGAAATCGGCTTATTAGCAAAATGTTGCTCAACTGCCCCTCTCACACACCTAAGGGAAAACGCTTCCTTTGCCTGGTACACGGAGATATGAAACACACTGCTAATTCTTGTAGTTTTAGGTTCCTATGTGAGGGCTAGCCAGACCCTGGCTACAATCTCTTGAGACCAGTCGAAACCATAAGCTTCCCTCTTTCCTAACACCATATTCAGTTCCCAGCTCCAATTTCCACACAAATATAAATGGATTTGTTTTAAAAAAGAAAACAAACAGTGTGCCTATAAAACATTTCTAACACAGCAATTTAAGTTAACGTTGTTTCAAACATTCTTTAGATAGCACAGCACATGAAGAATTTAAGAACAAAACTGACAAACTTTTTCTTTTATGTTAAACACACACATACCCCTTCATAAAAAAATATTGTCGGAAGTGAATTTTAGTGGAGTCCAGTTAAGACCAAAAGAAATGTAACACTTTACACTTTTTAGCACCTCCCACCCACAGCCCAAAATTCACGTTTTAAAATGAACAGTTAAAGCCAGGTGCTAACTGCCTTATAATCCACTAGCATCCTTCGTGATTTATACTGCCCACTCAACCCTAAATTTTCCTCTTAACATTTGTAAAATTATATGCCAAGAGAAAACAACAAATTACTAAAAGCCTATATCCCATTTCTCATGCAAGAGATCTAGTTCCAAAATGCGGGAGGGAGAGACAAGAGTGGCTGGAAAAAAAATCCACTTGGTTGAATTTTTTTCCAGGTGGAGAGGAAGGTTACTCATAACTTCCTGTAGCCTTTAGAAAGTCTATGAGGGGAGGGTGGAGAGAAGGAGGAGAGGTCTTTATTCATTTTGGAAACTGTAAGGTTCACATTTTACTAGAAAAGAGTGAGTTGAAGGTTCAGTTTATATTTATAATCATTTATCAATAAATTTAATCCTTGCTCTAAGCACCTCTGAGTAAGCGTGTCCCGGGTTAAAGGCAAGACACAGAAAAGGAAAAAAAAAACAATAAATGGAGGTTGCTTACCTGTAACTGCAGGTTTGTCAAGATGTACGGGTGTCTATCTGTATTCCACATGTGTAATTTGTACTCAAAACATGCACCTTAGTCCATTTTTTTTTTTTTTTTTTTTTTTTTTTACAAGCAGTGTCCTTTGGTCTGGCCATGTAAAATAGTTCTCCTCATGCTCCTCACCAATGGCACGGGGCAGTCATCTCTCTAGTTCCTACTCTTACCACAGATCCAGATAATCTGCAGCAGAGGAGACAGAGGGCAGGTAGCGGAATACAGATAGGGACCACACATCTTGAAGAACCTCCAATTACAGGTAAAAAAAACATTGGCGTTACTTAAATTATGGTCCCGGTGTGCATTTCACATGTGGGAGATTAACTATCAGTAGTCAAAGAGGAGATGGGTGTGAGGATGCAAAAGTAATAGCTGACTGTAATACTGCTGTTCCCACAGCTGTATCAGCTATAGAAGATCGGACCAAAGTGTAATGTCTTGTGAAGGTATGCAAAGACTTCCAGATACATGCCTGACATATCTCTAGTATGTTATGTGTTTCAGAGATGCAGCAGAGGTTGCTTGCATTCTGGTGGAATAAGCCCTCACCCCTCCAGGGGTGGGCAATATGAGCTAGTTGGTAAAGGATAATACAACCAGAGATCCATTTTGAAAGTTTCTGGGCAGAGATAGCAGAGATCAAGCTACAGAAACAGTTTAGGTGTCTTTTTAATGTCTTTGGTTCTCTCTAGATAAAAGGTCAGTGCTCTTCAGACATCCAGAGAATGCAGCCTCTGCTCTCCATCTGAGGCATGTGGTTTAGGAAAAAAATACTGATAAGTGGCTGGTTTGACTCACATGACACTTGGAAACTACATAAGGGATAAATTTTGGGTGGGGGCTGTGAAGGTGAAGGGAACACCAGAAGATCTTTGTCTTCAGCTTTGTCTTTTGTCCTTGTTGCAAATGGTGCTAGAACTGGTGGATACGTATCCTTGTGTGCCACTTTCTCTTGCTGAGAACATTTACTCAGGCTTAAGTCCTCAGTGCCCATGTGTGCAGGTTTTCCAGACTTTGACAGGGTTGAGGAGGAATCCTCTCTCTTCAGGGCAGTCTTTGACAAAGACCACTTGTCCCTGTGCCCCTTACTCTCATGGGAAGCTCTCTCTTCAGGCTTAGAAGACTTAGCCTCTATTCTTGAGATCATGCTTGGAGGGGCACTGCCTGATTGAGGAGAGTGATGTATGGGAGATGTCTCTGGTCCAGATCTGACAGGGTTCTCATTTCCTTCTCCATCAGGTATTTCTTAAGCCTTAGTACCTGACCCTGATAAGTTCTGGGGGGAGCAAGGGTCATGGTGGATTCACCATCATTGGCACTTTTTAAATCAAGATTTGATGTTTTTGACTCTAGGGGCTAGAGGAGCAGATCCCTTGAGCTCCAGAGCCAATTTCTAATATTCACTTCCATCCAGGCAAAACCCCCCAGGGCCTCGACCAATTTTTGCCCCTTCCCCCTGAATAAACAAACAGGATCCACAAAATCTCTGGAATGTCAGCAGCCAAAGATCTGTCTACTGAGCACTCTACAAGTAGCCAAAAAACAAGGAGAACTGAGAAGATGATGGTGCTAGTGAGGGCATTTTGTGTATGATGGCTCTGCTAGAGAAAGTTGCTGCAGAAACAGTAGATATTAAGGCCACAATGCAACCATTACATTGATTAACTCCTCTCCACAAGTGCTGACAGGATGGGTGAATGTAGCAGAAGGGAGATTATCATGGTTGGAAGATCAAGTACAGGGGATCTTTGCTCTGATGCAGAGAAAACTCACAGACTTACCTTCTCTAAAAACTAAAGTGGCAGACCTGAAGGCATGGCCTTGCTATAATAATCTGAGAATTTTTGGAGTACTTGAGGGTGCAGAGAAAGGCAACCCCCTAGAAATAGTTAAGGACATTGAGGTCAATGGTAAATGGGACAAAATACAAAGGAAATACAGTGGATCTAATTTATCTCGATTTCAGTTAGGCATTTGATACGGTTCCACATGGGGAATTATTAGCTAAATTGGAAAAGATGGGGATCAACATGAAAACTGAAAGGTGGATAAGGAACTGGTTAAAGGGGAGACTACAACAGGTCACAATGAAAGGTGAACTGTCAGGCTGGAAGGAGGTTATTAGTAGAGTTCCTCAGGGATCGATTTGGGGACCAATCTTGTTTAATCTTTTTATTACTGACCTTGGCACAAAAAGTGGGAATGTGCTAATAAAGTTTGCAGATGACACAAAGCTGGGAGGTATTGCCAATACAGAGAAGGACCGGAATAACACACAGGAAGATCTGGATGACCTTGTAAACTGAAGTAATAGGATGAAATTTAATTGTGAAAAGTGCAAGGTCATGCATTCATGCAACAAGAATTTTTGTTATAAACTGGGGACACATCACTTGGAAGTAACAAAGGAGGAGAAGGACCTCAGAGCACTGTTTGATCACAGTATGACTATGAGCTGCCAATGTGATACGGCCGTGAAAAAAGCTAATGCGGTCTTGGGAGGCATCAGGCGAGGTATTTCCAGTAGAGATTAGGAGGTGTTAGTACCATTATACAAGGCACTGGTGAGACCTCACCTGGTATACTGTGTGCAGTTCTGGTCTCCCATGTTTAAGGATGAAGAATTCAAACTGGAACAGGTACAGAGAAGGGCTACTAGGATGATCCGAGGAATGGAAAACCTGTCTTATGAAAGAAAAGGAGTACTTGTGGCACCTTAGAGACTAACCAATTTATTTGAGCTTATGCTTGGTTAGTCTCTAAGGTGCCACAAGTACTCCTTTTCTTTTTGCGAATACAGACTAACACGGCTGCTACTCTGAAACCTGTCTTATGAAAGGAGACTCAAAGAGCTTGGCTTGTTTAGCCTAACCAAAAGAAAGCTGAGCGGAGATACGATTGCTCTCTATAAATATATCAGGGATAAATACCATGGAGGGAGAAGAATTATTTAAGCTCAGTACCAATGTGGACACAAGAACAAATGGATATAAACTGGCCATCAGGAAGTTTAGACTTGAAATTAGATAAAGGTTTCTAACCATCAGAGGAGTGAAGTTCTGGAACAGCCTTACAAGGGAAGCAGTGGGGCAAAAGACATATCTGGCTTCAAGACTAAACTTGATAAGTTTATGGAGGGGATGGTATGATAGGATAGCCTAATTTTGGCAATTAATTGATCTTCAACTTTTAGCGGTAAATATGTCCAATGGCCTGTGATGGGATGTTAGATGGGGTGGGATCTGAGTTACTACAGAGAATTTTTTCCTGGGTGTCTGGCTGGTGAGCCTTGCCCACATGCTCAGGATTTAACTGATTGCCCTTTTTGGGGTCGGGAAGGAATTTTCTTCCAGGGCAGATTGGCAGAGGCCCTGGGGGGTTTTGCCTTCCTCCACAGCGTGGGGCACAGGTCACTTGCTGGAAGATTCTCTGCACCTTGAAGTCTTTAAACCACGAATTGAGGACTTCAATAGCTCGGACATAGGTTAGGGGTTTGTTACAGGAGTGGGTGGGTGAGATTCTGTGTCCTGTGCTGTACAGGAGGATAGACTAGACGATCATAATGGTCCCTTCTGACCTTAAAATCTATGATTCTAACCCTACACTCAGATCCCGCAGTACACGAACATGAAGTATGAAGTTAATATGGAAGAGTCAGTAGTTCAATTGAATTGTTTGCTGTGTTCTTCAGTGCAGTAATTTACAATTTGGGGGAGCAGTTAAATCCCTCCCTTTTTAGCTATATGTTTATTTAATATGCTGAAGGAAACCCGAATGTTTGGTTGTAAGCTAAAAGGGTCCTGGAAAAGTAATCCCCACAAGAAACGTCTTACTCCGTGACCAAGCTGTATTACCAACATTCTGGTGTTTAGTTTGGGAAACAATTACAAAGTAGGAGCTAATACACGGGTATATCCTTGACATATCAGGTTACAAAATACATTTGTGGAGCATGTGCTCCCTTTTTATCTCCTTACAATATAACTACTACTTTGAGGTATGGAAAAATAGAATGAATGTTAAAATAATGGATATGAGGGGAGCTCCCAGACTGGATAATATCTTTCCTTGGCATGACCCCTCTGCAACTTATGATTTAGTTTTGTTGATATTGTAAAATGTTTTCATATAACTGTTGCCGTTTTATTGTGATCTACTATGCTTGGTATTAAGTTAAGATGCTATATGTATGTTTTAGCTTTAACTTGTCTTTTGTGCTCTTCTCTCACCCTCTCCAGAGCCCTCTCCTTCTTATTCCCTGGAAGTCTGGCATGTGGCAAGCACCTGGCAAGATCATTCAAAATCTTTGAAATAAGCATCAGACATTTTGTTCGTAGAGGAGTAGGAAGGGATGTAATAAGGCAAAATGGCACAAACAATCCATCAGCTTCATTTATAAGACTAAACATACAAAAATATTTTTTAATACAGCCAAATGGTTCTAAGTTTTATTTCCTGAAACATAAAGGATCTTAATAATCCAATTAAAAGAAAAAAGGATACTCGTTATTAAAGAAAGGAAAGACAGCTGTAGCACTTTTGCAAGAGAGACACTTGACTGCAGATGAGGCTGCAAATTAGAGTGTGACTGAGAAGAAAAGCAGTATCTTGCTGCTTCTCATACAGATCCAGAGGAAAAGCTGTTCTCTTAGAATCATAGAATATCAGGGTTGGAAGGGACCCCAGAAGGTCATCTAGTCCAACCCCCTGCTCGAAGCAGGACCAATTCCCAGTTAAATCATCCCAGCCAGGGCTTTGTCAAGCCTGACCTTAAAAAACCTCTAAGGAAGGAGATTCTACCACCTCCCTAGGTAACGCATTCCAGTGTTTCACCACCCTCTTAGTGAAAAAGTTTTTCCTAATATCCAATCTAAACCTCCCCCATTGCAACTTGAGACCATTACTCCTCGTTCTGTCATCTGCTACCATTGAGAACAGTCTAGAGCCATCCTCTTTGGAACCCCCTTTCAGGTAGTTGAAAGCAGCTATCAAATCCCCCCTCATTCTTCTCTTCTGCAGACTAAACAATCCCAGCTCCCTCAGCCTCTCCTCATAAGTCATGTGCTCTAGACCCCTAATCATTTTTGTTGCCCTTCGCTGGACTCTCTCCAATTTATCCACATCCTTCTTGTAGTGTGGGGCCCAAAACTGGACACAGTACTCCAGATGAGGCCTCACCAGTGTCGAATAGAGGGGAACGATCACGTCCCTCGATCTGCTCGCTATGCCCCTACTTATACATCCCAAAATGCCATTGGCCTTCTTGGCAACAAGGGCACACTGTTGACTCATATCCAGCTTCTCGTCCACTGTCACCCCTAGGTCCTTTTCCGCAGAACTTCTGCCTAGCCATTCGGTCCCTAGTCTGTAGCGGTGCATTGGATTCTTCCATCCTAAGTGCAGGACCCTGCACTTATCCTTATTGAACCTCATCAGATTTCTTTTGGCCCAATCCTCCAATTTGTCTAGGTCCTTCTGTATCCTATCCCTCCCCTCCAGCGTATCTACCACTCCTCCCAGTTTAGTATCATCTGCAAATTTGCTGAGAGTGCAATCCACACCATCCTCCAGATCATTTATGAAGATATTGAACAAAACCGGCCCCAGGACCGACCCCTGGGGCACTCCACTTGACACCGGCTGCCAACTAGACATGGAGCCATTGATCACTACCCGTTGACCCCGACAATCTAGCCAGCTTTCTACCCACCTTATAGTGCATTCATCTAGCCCATACTTCTTTAACTTGCTGACAAGAATACTGTGGGAGACCGTGTCAAAAGCTTTGCTAAAGTCAAGAAACAATACATCCACTGCTTTCCCTTCATCCACAGAACCAGTAATCTCATCATAAAAGGCGATTAGATTAGTCAGGCATGACCTTCCCTTGGTGAATCCATGCTGACTGTTCCTGATCACTTTCCTCTCATGTAAGTGCTTCAGGATTGATTCTTTGAGGACCTGCTCCATGATTTTTCCAGGGACTGAGGTGAGGCTGACTGGCCTGTAGTTCCCAGGATCCTCCTTCTTCCCTTTTTTAAAGATTGGCACTACATTAGCCTTTTTCCAGTCATCTGGGACTTCCCCCGTTCGCCACGAGTTTTCAAGGATAATGGCCAAGGGCTCTGCAATCACAGCCGCCAATTCCTTCAGCACTCTCGGATGTAACTCGTCCGGCCCCATGGACTTGTGCACGTCCAGCATTTCTAAATAGTCCCTAACCACCTCTATCTCCACAGAGGGCTGGCCATCTCTTCCCCATTCTGTGATGCCCAGCGCAGCAGTCTGGGAGCTGACCTTGTTAGTGAAGACAGAGGCAAAAAAAGCATTGAGTACATTAGCTTTTTCCACATCCTCTGTCACTAGGTTGCCTCCCTCATTCAGTAAGGGGCCCACACTTTCCTTGGCTTTCTTCTTGTTGCCAACATACCTGAAAAAACCCTTCTTGTTACTCTTGACATCTCTTGCTAGCTGCAGCTCCAGGTGCGATTTGGCCCTCCCGATATCTTTCCTACATGCCCGAGCAATATTTTTATACTCTTCCCTGGTCATATGTCCAACCTTCCACTTCTTGTAAGCTTCTTCCACAAAGCACTGGTAGTTTACAGTCTCAGAGTCAATTTCAGACAATCAAGGCGGATTTTTAATCCTTAAAGTCAACATAAATGGACCTGAACTAATCATTACTAATATGTATGGGCCTACAGTTGATGATCCAGAAACCTTTCATAGTTCCTCCACCCCTTTTTTTAAGAAATACACTAAATTATATGGAGAACCTCATATCTGTACTGTGATTGCTTGGCATTTTAATGAGGTGCTTAATGCTTTTGTGGACAAATCTCAGCCTCAGTGTCATAAGCCAACCAAAACTAGAATGGCTCTGAAGTTGCACATTCAAGATCTGGGACTATGTGCTATCTAGTAGCTTATATATCCAGTGAGCAGGGATTATTCATACTTTTCTCCAGTACATGGGTCATATTTCCATAGAGATTTCTTTTTGGGCTCCAGGGACTTGGTTAATTCTGTAATTGACTCTTCCACTAATAAAACTGCTGTCTCTGAGCATGCTCCTATAACTCCTCAAACAGCAGCAGACTCAGGTGAGAAATAGCCATGTAGATGGAGATTTAATCCTTCACTTTTATTAGATCCCCATTTCAAAATGTTTATTGAAAATGAAATTGGCCTGTTCCTAGAAACAAACATACCCTAAACATCTTCTAACAGGCTATTGTGGGAGATATTCAAGGTTTATTTGAGGGGTAGAATTATAACCTGTGTGTATGCCAAAAAGAGGGAACATGTGGAAAATGATAGCCCTTAAGAAAAAAGTAAAAGTTTGATTTGTCTTATGCCGCAGTCCTATCTCCATGTATGTTGCAATACCTAATTAATTTTAGAGATGAACTCAATAAATTGCACTTGGCACAGACTGAGTTTGCCCTATTTTGACTCAAGCAGGACTGCTGAAATCTAGTGAAAAAGCTGGCAAGTTGATGGAATATTCAGTAAGACAAAAGATCTCTGCATATAGAATCACGGCCATAAACATGGTAAATTATCTATGTCATCTAAAGATATTAATAAAAAGAGTTCTTTAATTTATATAAAGATCTGTACAAATTGGACCCAAACCCTTCAATTTTTAGATTAATTTTTCAAAAAAATATTACATCACTGCAAATTACTACAGCTTAGCATAGAAGCCCTGACATGAGCCTAATGAAGGATGAGTTAATAGAAGCAACTAAGAATATGAATGTGGGGAAAGCCCCTGAAGCCAGGTGATTTTCCAGGTAAATTCTATAGGCACTTCCTTGACCTTATGCCTGACAAGATGCTTAAATTGTTTAATGAGTGACTCCTAGAGGGAACCTTTCCTCTTATATTAAGGGAAGCCCTAATATCAGTTATTCCTAAACCAGAATGAGATGCCACAGTACATTCAATTATAGGCCAATTTAATTTATTGATAGTGATGTCAAAATATTAAAGTTCTGGCAATGAGGTTGGAGAAGGCTTTCGATTCTATCATAGACCCAAACCAAGCTGGGTTTGTCAGACGCCATCACAATATTGATATTACAGAACTGAAATAAGATGACCCCGAACCACAAGGGATTTGGACCCATATTTAGTTCCTGCATCCATCTGTTATATTCTGTTTCAACCTCTCACATCAAAACCTACAATGTGACCTCAGATACCTTCAGTCTTTTCCAGGGTACTACACAAGGGTGCGCACAGCGTCCATTATCTTTTGAACAATAGCTATATGTGCACATCCAGCTATCCAAGCCGCACATCTTGGTTCCATGAAGTATAAATTGATGTTATATGCAGACGATGCCCTTTTGTATATCTCCAAACCAGAAAGCACTATTCTTGCCTTCCTACAGCTAATTCAAAAATTTGGTGCAATACCTGGTTACAAAATAAACTGGAAAATTTGGAAATCTCCTGGCTGTCATGCAGTGGGGCTTTTTTCCTCAGTGCAATTTCCATAGGTTAACTAATGCAATCAAGTTCCTAGGTATAAAAGTATCAAGAAACATTAACAAATTAGTGGAGATAAGTTTAGATCCTGTACTTCCTCAAATAACTAGTGATACAAAAAGGTGGCATCCTCTCTGGCTGAGTATGTGGGGATGGGTTAATCCAATAAAAATGAATATTCTGCCTAAGCCTCTCTATATGCTAACACCCTACCTCCATCTTACTTGAAAAAAATTAACAAGATTATTAGAGCCTTTCTGAGGAGCCCTGGTCAACTCTAACAACTATCACTTAAAAACTCCAACTCCCCATGGCCAAGGGTGTGGGAGAGTCAGGCTCCCTACTTTACAAAATTGCTATTATGCTTTTAGTATGTCACAGATGTCAAATTGGTTCCAGCATGATAAACACACTTATACCCACATGGGTAGAAACTGAACAGGTTTTAATGCATCCAATTGCCCCGTGGGTCTCCTCAGGTTTTTTTTTGGTCCAATGAAGAAATACAAGTTGCCTACAGCAGTAGGAGTGTAAAGGGTCCGGGCTATCCTAGCTAAGAGGTACCAATGTCATCCTCACTGTCACGTAAAAGCACCTACATACCTATCTACCCACCTGTGATAATCAAATGGGGGGGGAAGGGAAATCTATGAAATGGCTAAACAATGGTATCATGTGCTTTTCCCAAATGGTTAGGGATGAGGGCTGTGTCCCATTTCTAACACTAAAGCAACAATATTACCTACCCCCCTCAGCGGAGTAGGAGTACTTACACCTCCTTCGCAAGCAGGCTGGCTAACCTAGTGAGGAGGGCTTTAAACTAGGTTCACCGGGGGAAGGAGACCAAAGCCCTGAGGTAAGTGGGATACCGGGAGGAGGCATGAACTGGAGCACGTGAGACGGGAGGGCTCCTGCCTCATACTGAGAAAGAGGGATTATCAGCGAGTTATCTCAAGTGCCTATATACACAAATGCACGAAGCCTGGGAAACAAGCAGGGAGAACTGGAAGTCCTGGCACAGTCAAGGAATTATAATGTGATTGGAATAACAGAGACTTGGTGGGATAACTCACATGACTGGAGTACTGTCATGGATGGATATAAGCTGTTCAGGAAGGACAGGAAGGGCAGAAAAGGTGGGGGAGTTGCACTGTATGTAAGAGAGCAGTATGACTGCTCAGAGCTCAAGTATGAAACTGCAGAAAAACCTGAGAGTCTCTGGATTAAGTTTAGAAGTGTGAGCAACAAGGGTGATGTCGTGGTGGGAGTCTACTATAGACCACCAGACCAGGGGGATGAGGTGGACGAGGCTCTCTTCTGGCAACTCGCAGAAGTTACTAGATCGCAGGCCCTGGTTCTCATGGGAGACTTCAAATCACCCCAATATCTGCTGGGAGAGCAATACAGCGGTGCAGGAAGTTTTTGGAAAATGTAGGGGACAATTTCCTGGTGCAAGTGCTGGAGGAACCAACTAGGAGCGGAGCTCTTCTTGACCTGCTGCTCACAAACCAGGAAGAATTAGTAGGGGAAGGAAAAGTGGATGGGAACCTGGGAGGCAGTGACCATGAAATGGTTGAGTTCAAGATTCTGACACAGGGAAGAAAGGAGAGCATCAGAATACAGACCCTGGACTTCAGAAAAGCAGACTTTGACTCCCTCAAGGAACTGATGGGCAAGATCCCCTGGGAGAATAACATGAGGGGGAAAGGAGTCCAGGAGAGCTGGCTGTATTTTAAAGAATCCTTATTGAGGTTACAGGGACAAACCATCCCGATGTGTAGAAAGAATAGTAAATATGGCAGGCGACCAGCTTGGCTTAACAGTGAAATCCTTGCTGCTCTTAAATACAAAAAGGAAGCTTACAAGAAGTGGAAGATTGGAAAAATGACCAGGGATGAGTATAAAAATATTGCTCAGGCTTGCAGGAGAGAAATCAGGAAGGCCAAATCACACCTGGAGTTGCAGCTAGCAAGAGATGTTAAGAGTAACAAGAAGGGTTTCTTCAGGTATGTTAGCAACAAGAAGAAAGTCAAGGAAAGTGTGGGCCCCTTACTGAATGAGGGAGGCAACCTAGTGACAGAGGATGTGGAAAAAGCTAATGTACTCAATGCTTTTTTTGCCTCTGTCTTCACAAACAAGGTCAGCTCCCAAACTACTGCACTGGGCAGCACAGCATGGGGAGAAGGTGACCAGCCCTCTGTTGAGAAAGAAGTGGTTCGGGACTATTTAGAAAAGCTGGATGAGCACAAGTCCATGGGGCCGGATGCGTTCAATCCGAGAGTGCTAAAGGAGTTGGCAGATGTGATTGCAGAGCCATTGGCCATTATCTTTGAAAACTCATGGCGATCGTGGGAGGTCCCAGATGACTGGAAAAAGGCTAATGTAGTGCCCATCTTTAAAAAAGGGAAGGAGGAGGATCCTAGGAACTACAGGCCAGTCAGCCTCACCTCAGTCCCTGGAAAAATCATGGAGCAGGTCCTCAAGGAATCAATTCTGAAGCACTTAGAGGAGAGGAAAGTGATCAGGAACAGTCAGCATGGATTCACCAAGGGCAAGTCATGCCTGACTAATCTAATTGCCTTCTGTGACGAGATAACTGGCTCTGTGGATGAAGGGAAAGCAGTGGATGTCTTGTTCCTTGACTTTAGCAAAGCTTTTGACATGGTCTCCCACAGTATTCTTGCCAGCAAGTTAAAGAAGTATGGGCTGGATGAATGGACTATAAGGTGGATAGAAAGCTGGCTAGATTGTCGGGCTCAACGGGTAGTGATCAATGGCTCCATGTCTAGTTGGCAGCCAGAATCAAGTGGAATGCCCCAGGGGCATTGATTTTGTTCAATATCTTCATAAATGATCTGGAGGATGGTGTGGATTGCACCCTCAGCAAGTTTGCAGGTGACACTAAACGGGGAGGAGTGGTAGATATGCTGGAGGGTAGGGATAGGATACAGAGGGACCTAGACAAATTGGAGGATTGGGCCAAAAGAAATCTGATGAGGTTCAACAAGGAAAAGTGCAGAGTCCTGCACTTAGGACGGAAGAATCCCATGCACTGCTACAGACTAGGGACCGAATGGCTTGGCAGCAGTTCTGCAGAAAAGGACCTCGGGGTTACAGTGGACGAGAAGTTGGATATGAGTCAACAGTGTGCCCTTGTTGCCAAGAAGGCCAATGGCATTTTGGGATGTATACGTAGGGGCAAGCAGATCGAGGGACGTGATCGTTCCCCTCTATTCGACATTGGTGAGGCCTCATCTGGAGTACTGTGTCCAGTTTTGGGCCCCACACTACAAGAAGGATGTGGAAAAATTGGAAAACGTCCAGCGGAGGGCAACAAAAATGATTAGGGGTCTGGAACACATGACTTATGAGGAGAGGCTGAGGGAACTGGGATTGTTTAGTCTGCAGAAGAGAAGAATGAGGGGGGATTTGATAGCTGCTTTCAACTACCTGAAAGGGGGTTCCAAAGAGGATGGCTCTAGACTGTTCTCAGTGGTAGCAGATGACAGAACAAGGAGTAATGGTCTCAAGTTGCAGTGAGAGAGATTTAGGTTGGATATTAGGAAAAACTTTTTCACTAAGAGGGTGGTGAAACACTGGAATGCATTACCTAGGGAGGTGGTGGAATCTCCTTCCCTAGAAGTTTTTAAGGTCAGGCTTGACAAAGCCCTGGCTGGGATGATTTAATCGGGGATCAGTCCTGCTTTGAGCAGGGGGTTGGATTCGATGACCTCCTGAGGTCCCTTCCAACCCTGATATTCTACGATTCTAAAACCCTTGCTAACATGTATATTGCCATTCCTAATATCTGATTTGTGTCCATTTATCCTTTTACGTAGGGACTGTCCAGTTTGGCCGATGTACATAGCAGAGGAGCATTGCTGGCACATGATGGCGTATATTACATTGGTGGACGTGCAGGTGAATGTACCGGTGATGCTGTGGCTGATCTGGTTAGGTCCTGTGATGGTGTCGCTGGTGTAGATATGTGGGCAGAGTTGGCATCGAGGTTTGTTGCATGGATTGGTTCCTGAGTTAGAGTTACTATGATGCGGTGTGTAGTTGCTGGTGAGAATATGCTTCAGATTGGCAGGTTGTCTGTGGGCAAGGACTGGCCTGCCTCCCAAGGCCTGTGAAAGTGAGGGATTGTTGTCCAGGATGGGTTGTAGATCACAGATGATGCACTGGAGAGGTTTTAGCTGAGGACTGTATGTGATGGCCAGTGGAGTTCTGTTGGTTTTTTTCTTGGGCTTGTCTGGCAGCAGGAGGCTTCTGGGTACACATCTGGCTGTATTGATCTGTTTCCTTATTTCCCTGTGCGGGTATCTTAGTTTTCAGAATGCTTGGTGAAGATCTTGTAGGTGTTGGTCTCTGTCTGAGGAGTTGGAGCAAATGCGGTTGTACCTCAGCACTTGGCTGTAGACAATGGATGGTGTGGCGTGTCTGGGATGAAAGCTGGAGGCATGAAGGTAGACATAGCGGTCGGTGGGTTTTCGATATAGGGTGGTGTTAATGTGACCGTCACTTATTTGCACCAAGGTGTCTAGGAAGTGGACCTCCTGTGTAGATTCATCTGGGCTGAGGTTGATGGTGGCGTGGAAGCTATTGAAATCGTGGTGGAATTCTTCCAGGGTTTCCTTCCCATGGGTCCAGATGATGAAGAGGTCATCAGTGTAGCGTAGGTAGAGAAGGGGCGTGAGTGGACGAGAGCTGAGGAAGCGTTGTTCCAGGTCAGCCATAAAAATGTTGGCATATTGAGGGGCCATGCGGGTGCCCATAGCAGTGCCACTGGTCTGGAGGTATATATTGTCACCAAATTTGAAATAATTGTGCGTGAGGATAAAGTCACAGAGCTCAGCAACCAGTTGTGCTGTGGCATCATCAGGGATACTGTTCCTGACAAGTTGTATTCCATCTGTGTGTGGGATGTTTGTGTAGAGAGCCTCTACATCCATGGTGGCTAGGATGGTGTTTTCTGGAAGATCACCAATGCATTGTAATTTTCTCAGGAAATCAGTTGTGCCACGGAGATAGCTGGGAGTGCTGGTGGCATAGGGTCTGAGTAGAGAGTCCACATATCCGGACAGTCCTTCAGTGAGAGTGCCAATGTCCAAGATGATGAGGCATCCAGGATTTCCGGGTTTGTAAATCTTGGGTAGTAGATAGAGCCCGACTGGGGTTATTCTAAGGGTATGTTGATTTGTTCCTGTGTTAGTGTAGGGAGTGCCCTGAGTAGATGGTGCAGTCTCTTAGTGTATTCCTCAGTGGGATCTGAGGAAAGTGGCCTGTAGAATTTGGTATTGGAGAGTTGTCTGGCAGCCTCCTTTTGGTAGTGAGACCTGTTCATGATGACAACAGCACCTCCTTCATCAGCCTCTTTGATTATAATGTCTGGCAGATTCAGGAATGGCCTCATTAGGCTCTAACATCAAGTGTGTCCAGGAGTGATGGGCCAGCTTTCTGTAATATCTTTAGGTTGAGAAACAAGAATGTAACACAACCCTGTCTCCAAAACTGAAGAGTAATGGAAGTCCATACAAAAGTACTCACAATTCAGGGCCAGGGCAGGGGGAAAGAGTACCAGCCAGGGCTGTCAGCTTAGAAGCTCCACAGGGGGGAAAATAATCAGATTCTTATTGCAGGCCAAAGACAGGTAACAACATCGCCAATGGCTATAATAAAATGTGGCTGCAAGTCGTCCTTTGGATCAACTGCACATTAAAAAAGATTGGTCGGAAATACCAGAGTGATGGGAAACGGCCAGATAGTTTCTATCTATAAACGCCATTCAAATGTTGCTATTTTGAAATTCACCCACATGTTTCCTTGCACTAGTACTCCAACATAGTTTCCATACCAACACCACCTTTCATCATCACGAGTGGATCCAAGAGTTCGGAACCACTCTGGATTTTCCTGTCATTCTGGATACTTTAAATAAAAAACAAAAACAACAACAACAACGCTATTGATTCTTCTGCCAAAGCACTACTCACTTGCATAAGTAAGAAGATATGACACACTTTATGCCAAAGCCTTATCCCATTTAAATTATTAGGGATTTTTCCATTGACTTTAACAAGACTAGGATTAATCGGATTCTTATCCTATTTTAAAACTGATGGGAGATTTGCCACTGGCCTGGACAGGATTGGGCTCTTAGCTCTTAAAGTAAAATTATTTGCTCAGCTGCACCCAAGTAAATTTATAGTGATAAAAAGAGGTTACTTATCTGTAACTTGAGACTATTTCAGATGCGTGGTCCCAATTTGGATTCCAAATATGGATGCAGATGCACGCCATTAGCTGGAGTAAGAACAATTCTTTATCAGTGTCCGTTGACCTGCATATGTATCATCCTCATGACTGAAGCTGAGGTATAAGAGACTGTGAGGCTTAAATGCTGCTTCAGTATCCCTCTTACTTCTAAAGCAACATAGTCCATAGCAGAGGGAATGGAGGACGGGTATTGGAATCCCAATAGGGACCACACATCTAGAAGACCCTCCAGTTACATGTAAACCTCCTCATCTTCGAGTGATGGTCCCTATACGGATTCCAAATGTGGGTAAGTAGCGAGAAGTAATCAACACGGAGGTGGGTGTGATGACTCGTGAGAAGACAGTGCAGCCACTGATTGCATCGGCCACCAGTGCTAGGGTGATGATGTAGTGAGAGGTAAAGGTATGGACACAGCTCCATGTGGTTGTTTGGCAAATGTCCTGCCACAGCAAGTCCACAAGGTAGGCCGATGTGTCGGTGCATGCCTGCATAGAACGAGCTGTGATTCCAGGAGGTGGAGGTACCTTGGAGAGAGTGTAGTATTTGTAAATAGTACGGGAGATCCATTTTAGAGCTGTGCTGTAAGGAGAGGGCTTGTCCTTTGTAATGTTCAGCAATGGCAATGAAGAGCCTGGGTGCATTGGAGGTAGGCCAGTGCAATGACAGATGTAGAGAGAGTGCAATGTTCTGGTTGTGTGGGAGGTGTAGGGTTTAGAATAGAAGGCCAGGAGATGGATGCACTGGTTGAGATGGAGCATGGACACCACCTTCAGGATGAATTCGAGGTGCAAGCATAAGGAGATCTGGTCCTTGTGGAAGATGGGGAGTCAGCCACTATGGCTGCCAATTTGCTAACATGTCACACCGATGTGATGGCCACCAAGAAAGGTTACCATAATTGAGAGGAGGGAGAGAAAGCATATCATGAGGAGTTCATAGGGTGGCTTGGTGAGGAGAGAGAGAGCAATATTAAGGTCCCAGCAAGGGGTAGATTTGAGCACTGATGGAAAGGCATTGAGGAAATGAATGGTGGTTGGGTGAGTGAACACAGAGGAACCATCCACCAGAGGGAGGAATCCACCGCTAGGTGGATCCATATGGAGTTGTGGGCAAGACCCGACAGTTTGAGTTGGAGAAAGTAGTCAAGGAGAATAGGAATGGATACAGAGCAGAGCAGGTAATGGTGGCGGTGAGCCCAGGTGGTGAATTGTTTCCATTTCACTTCATAGCAAGCCCTGGCAAATGGCCTTCTGCTACGCGTGATGACCTCATGCACCGGGGTGGAGCATGCCTGGTCTACTCACAAGCTCCATCCAAACACCAAGTCGTGAGGTGGAGTGGGCTCGGGTTGGGGTGCCGGAGTCAACCCTGCACCTGAGTGAGGAGATCTGGGTGCGTGTGGAGGAGGATCAGGGGGTCAGTGGAGAGGCCGAGGAGTTCTGTGAACCAATATTGGTGAGCCAAAAAAGTGGGCTACTCGTATGACCACCAGTTTGTCCCGGCAAATCTTGCTCAGGACTTGCAGGAGTAGGGGAATGGGTGGAAAGGCATAGTGAAGGTCGCTGGTCCTGGGGAGGAGAAGCAGATTACCCCATCAATCCGCTCCTACAGCCCCCCCGGAGCATTAAAGGGAGAGACTGTTTCTCTCACTGGTTGTGAAGAAGAGGTACCATCATGGGATGCCCCATCTTCAGAAAATGGAGTGTAAGATAGGGTCATGCAGTTCCCACTCCTGGGTCACAGAGAAGGACTGGCTGAGCGTGTCCACAAGGGAGTTGTGGCCACCCGGGAGGTATGTGGCCTGGAGCGTGACACAGTGCTTGATGCACCAGTTCCATAGGTGGACAGCCTCTGCACAGAGGGAGGGAGACTTGGCGCCACCTATTTCTTGATATAGACTACTGCTGCCATGTTGTTAGAGAGCAATAGAATGTGATGGGATCATATGAGGTGGAGGAATGCCTGACCTGCAAGATATGTAGCTCAGTTCCAGGATACTGATATGCATCCTGGCTTCTTGTGGTGTCCAGAGGCCCTGGCTGTGTGACCACTCAGGTGTGCACCCCAACTGGTGAGGGAGGCATCCTTAGTGAGAGCAGCATAGGGGGTGTAAGGTGTAAAGGGGGTAACGATCAGGACCTTGAGTGGGTTGGTACACCATGTGAGGGAGGCCAGGATGATCCAGGGAAGGGTTTGTCCAAGCAGTCTGTCTGCGGTTTGTAGATAGACAGGAACAACATCTGAAGACAGTGCATGTGGAGGAGGGCACGGGTTGTTATGGAGATAAAGGTCACCATGTGGCCAAGGAGGGAAAGACATGGGAGAATGGAGGTGCATGGGTAGTGGTGCAAGGTGGCAACAATAGAAGTGAAGAGTACCCGCAGAGGCCCCCTCTCTTCTTCAGAATGAGGAAATATTGGGAATAACACTGCAACCCTTGTAATGGAGCAGGATTGGCTTTATGATGCCCTTTCAGAGAAAGGCGTCTGCTTCCTGTCAGAAGAGATCTTGATGGGAGGGATCCCCAGGGCCACTGTGGGGTGGATGACAAGGAGAGAACAAGAGAAATTCTATGGAATACTCCTGATGGATAATGTCCAGTACCCAACAGTCCATGGTGATCTTGTCCCAATTGTGGGCGAACAGGCAAGATGGCCAGCAAAGATGACATGGGGCACCAGGGAAGGGACAGGAGAAAGTTTGCAGACTTAGGAACTTACAGAGATGAAGTTCCCTGGTTTCATGCATTGGGGGAGGGGGGGGAGAGATAAATGGCAAATGGTGCATCAAGTGACGACATGGGGTTTCGCAGAGGCAGTAAAGGCATCATTGGTGCATGTTGCTCACAGAGAAGGAGCACAGGCACTAAGCACAGTTTTTCAAGCAGACTTACCAGGGCATAATTCCCAGAAATCCAAAAAGCAAACTTCACTGACTACAAACTAATCATTACAACAACAACAAAAAATACAATCTACAACTTTATACAAGAACAAAGGACAGACAATCAACTCTCTTAGCTAGGCTAAGAGAACGGAAGAACTGGGGTTCCAGCTATGGCAGTCAGGGGGAACTGAAGTGGCATCGATCCTCACATTCTCTTATAGCCTTGGCTGCAGACACAAAGATGTTGCACGACACACATGGGGGGTCAATGGATACTGCTACAGAATTGTTCTGGCTCCGGCGCATGGCACGCATGTGTGCCCACATGTGAAATCCATATAGGGACCATTACTTGAAGAACAACACAGCTATTACAGATGACAAAAGTAGGCATGAAATGGTCATGCCACACATCTAAGGGTAAAATTAATTTAAATAATTCAGCACCTTATGTAAATTACGTAAAAAAATACTGGGGCCTCATTCTCCACTGACTCGCACTTTGTTTACACATTGCATTTATACATAGTGAGTGTGAGGTGAATATAAACCACCACCAAATCGGAATGGAAAGCAAGATACAAGGAAGAGCAGAACTAGACTATAAGACATTTAATTCACCACTCTATCATCACACTGTGGCACTGCAGGGGTCTTCATCTCCAGCACCCCAACCTTGACCACTTCATTGTCCCTATGATGGCCCATCTTTGCCTACATCTTCCATGGCCAGCTCATCTTTCAGTTCAATCCCCTTCCAAGGTAACAAAATCCAATTAGATTGCCCAAAAAATGAACAAACCTTGCTTCTTCTCCTCTTAGGCTATTCTTCAGCCTGCCTTCTGGGCTCAGCTCTTGCCCCCTTCTGGAATACCTTTAAGTCCTTCTGACTGTTGCAGAAAGCTAACTCTCAGACTGGCTTCCCCGGAGACCCTCTCATAGGCTATGATTCACTGAAGTTCCCTGTTCTTTGCCCATATTCCAATGAGCCTGCAGAATTCTTCTTTGCTCCTTTTAACTGAGCACTGAGTCCCCCAGCCTATGCTCTGGAGACTCTTTTCCTCCCGACAGGTTTCCCAGTGACTCCCCTCCCAAGACACTCCAGCAGCCTCTCCCAGGGACTCTTTACTTCTCACAAGACATATCTCAGGGCCTCCCACAGGACTCTCTCTTGTTTTCTGTAGGGTCCAACAGGAGCCTCCTACCTCTGTTTGAGTTCTCACTGGCTATGAAGTTCTCAGACTCTTTCAGTGCTGGGATCACTAGTGGTAATTAGGTCACCAGATGAAGATCAGCTGAGGGATAACTTAGTTCACAGTCAGGGGCTGGGTCCGACGCCTCTTAAAGCACCAGCCAGACAGCCTGTGACACAGATCCAGCATGTCTCTGTTTTCAAGTGAACTTTCACATGGTATGTTAAATAGACTGGCTGGAAAATGCCTGACAGAAGGTGTCTGAGAATGCCAATTTGGCAAAATCAAAACCTTTCGCGGAGACTGGTTTTGACAAAGTTGCAACAGAACCCAGGCAGGGTTTTGACAGAAACCTGCCTGGTTTCCTGCCAGCTCACCCACCCAGCTTGCAGCTGGGGAGACTTGACTTCCCAGATCCTGTCTCTTAGCCCTGGTCTACACTACAGGGTTAGGTCAAATTTAGCCGCGTTAGGTCGATTTTAAAGTGATTGTGTCTACACAAACAATCCCATTCTGTCGACCTAAAGGGCTCTTAAAATTGATTTCTGTACTCCTCCCAGGCGAGGGGAGTAGCGCTAAAATTGACCTTGTAGTGCGGTCACAAATTGACATTATTGGCTGTGCAATTCGATGGTATTGGCCTCCGGGATCTATACCAGAGTGCTCCAATGTGACTGCCGTGGAGAGCACTTTCAATTCTGATGCACTAGCCAGGTACACAAGAAAAGCCCCGGAACTTCTGAATTTTATTTCCTGTTTGGTCAGCGTGGTGAGCTCAGCAGGACAGGTGAGCATACAGTCCCCCAAGAATTGCAAATGAGCTCCAGCATGGAGCGAACAGGAGACACTGGATCTGATTGCTGTATGTGGAGAAGAATCTGTGCAGGTGGAACTCTGATCAAAAAGAAGAAATGCTAATATATATATATATACACACACACACACACACACACCCACCCCAAAATCGCACAGGGCATGATGGACAGAAGCTACAATAGGGATACACAGCAGTTCCGCGTGAAAGTCAAGGAGCTCAGGCAAGCCTACCAAAAGACAAAGGAGGCAAATGGTCACTCTGGGTCAGAGCCCCATACATGCCGCTTCTATGATCAGCTGCATGGCATTCTAGGGGGGGACCCTATCACTACCCCACCACTGTCCATGGACACCAGAAAGGGGGGAGTCTCACACAAAATGGAAGAGGATTTTGTGGATGAGGAGGAGAAGAAGAATGTGCAGCAGTCAAGCGGTGAATCTGTTCTCCCAGGCAGCCAGGACCTTTTCATCACCCTGGAGCCAATACCCTCCCAAGATGGGATCCCCGACCCTGAAGGCAGAGCAGGCACCTCTGGTGAGTGCACATTTGTAACTACAGTATGGGGTTTAAAAGCAATAGTGCTTAATGTTTGATTTGCCCTGAAGACTTGGGATGCATTTGTGGCCAGTACAGCTACTTAAAAAGTCTGTTTATGTGTCTGGGGATGGAGCGGGAATCCTCCAGGAACATCTCCATGAAGCTCTCCTGAAGGTACTCTGAAAGCCTTTGCAGAAGGTTTCTGGGAAGGGCTGACTTATTTCATCCTCCACGGTAGGACACTTTACCATGCCAAGCCAGTAGCACGTAGTCTGGAATCATTGCAGCACAAGGCATGGCAGCGAATGGTCCTGGGTTTTGGTTGCATTCAAGCAACATTCAGTCTTTATCTTTCTGTGTTAGCCTCAGGAGAGTGATACATGATTCATGGTCACCTGGTTGAAATAGAGGAATTTTTGTAAGAGAACAGTAAAAGGACCCTGTTCATGCAGGGCTGTTTGCGTTTAGCTAAAAGGGATCATCCCATAGCCACGCGGCGGGGTGGGGGGAGGTGTGTGTTACACATCCACCCAAAATCCGCAGCCCCCCTTTTAAAATGGCAAACCAACTGGCATTGCTTGCTATGGGAAACGAGGATGCTGCAGCGTGAAAACATTCTCACATGTTATGAAGGCATTGAAGCCAAACCCGCATACCCTTTGGCTTACCATGGCTGCCTGGAAACTGAATTCTGTTGCCCAGCCGTGTGTGATGGTCACCATACTGGCAGGTGCTCAACCTAAAGCAGATGTGCTCTCTGCTGTCAATTGCTTGATTCACTGTGAAAGAGACTCCCTTTTGTTCTCAGAAATGTATAATCTTAAAATTTTACTCTCCCTTTTTATCCCCCTGAAGGTTCAAATGTTTCTACGCTCCCCCTATAATCTCCATCCCTGAGGTTATCGCAGATTAGAAGGCAAAAAAAAAAAAAAAAAAAAAAAAACACACTCACAATGACATGTTTCCCAAGCTCATGCAGTCCTCCCGCACTGAGAGGGCACAGCTGAATGCATGGAGGCATTCAGTGGCAGAGTCCAGGAAAACATTAACTGAGCGTGATGAGAAGAGGCAGGATGCAATCCTGAGGCCAATGGGGGAGCAAACGGACATGCTCAGGGGTCTGGTGGAGCTACAGGAAAGCCAACAAGAGCACAGACCACCGCTGCATCCACTGTACAACTGCCTGCCCTCCTCCCCAAGTTCCATATCCTCCTCACCCAAGAACGTGGGGGTGGGGGGAGGTGAAGAGAGGCTCCAGGCACCCAGCACTCCACTCCAGAGGATGGGCCAAGCAACAGAAGGCTGTCATTCACACAGTTTTGATTTGTAGTGTGGCTACAATAAGCAATGTGCTCTTGTCCTTCCCTCCTCCCCCATCCCACCCGGCATTTCAACATCCCCAACAGTAACTTTCTGGTCTGGGAAGTAAGTCCCTTCTTGCAGCTGCTCAAATAGCCCAGAGTTCCTAAAGATGCTAGTCTCATGCACCTTTCCTAGCCATCCCACGTTGATGTTGGTGAAACATCCCTTGTGATCCACCAGTACTTGCAGCACCATTGAGAAGTACCCCTTGCGGTTTATGTGTAGGTTGGCAAGGTGGTCCGGTGCCAAATATGCGTTACATCTGTCACCCCACCACAGTTAGGGAATCCCATTGCAGCAAAGCCATCCACTATCACCTGCACGTTTCTCAGAGTCACTACCCTTGATTGGAGAACATCAGTGATTGCGTTGGCTACTTGAAATCACAGCAGTCCCCACAGTAGATTTGTCCACTCCAAATTGATTCCCAACTGACTGGTAGCAGTCAGGTGTCGCAAGCTTCCGCAGGGCTATCACCACTCGCTTCTCAACTGTCAGGACAGCTCTCATCTTGGTATTCCTGCACTTCAGGGTGGGGGCAAGCAACTCAGAAAGTTCCAGGAAAGTGGTCTTACGCATGCGAAAGTTTTGCAGTCACTGGGAATCATCCCATACCTGCAAGATTATGTGCTCCCATCAGTCTGTGCTTGTTGGCTGGGCCTAGAATCAGCATTCCACTGTATCAACCAGCCCCACTGCCGCCATGATGTCCCAATTGCCACATCCCGTGCTTTCAGGAACATCTGTGTCCATGTCCTTGTCACAATCGTCCTCGTGCTGCCGTCTCTTAGCCAGGTTCTGCACATACTGCAGTATAATGTGTGAGGTGTTTAGAATGCTCGCAACAGCAGCGGTGAGCTGAGCGGGCTCCATGCTTGCCATTCTATGGCATCTGCACGGGTAACTCAGGAAAAAAGGCCAAAATGATTGTCTGCAGTTGCTTTCACAGAGGGAGGGATGAGCGACCGACTACATGTACCCAAAACCACCTGCGACAATGTTTTTGCCCCATCAGGCACTGGGAGACTGCAAGAATTGTGGGATAGCTTCCCACAGTGCACCACTCCATGAATCGATGCTAGCCATGGTAGTGAGGATGCATTCTGCCGACTTAATGCACTTAGTGGGGACATACACAATGGACTGTATAAAATCAATTTCTAAAATCGACTTCTATAAAATTGACCTAATTTTGTAGTGTAGAAATACCCATTAGGCAGTTCACCTAGGGCAAAGCAGTGGATGTGTTCCTTGACTTTAGCAAAGCTTTTGACACGGTCTCCCACAGTATTCTTGCCAGTAAGTTAAAGAAGTAGGAGCTGGATGTATGGACGATAAGGTGGATAGAAAGCTGACTAGATTGTCGGGTTCAACAGGTAGTGATCAATGGCTCCATGTCTAGTTGGCAGCCGGTATCAAGTGGAGTTCCCCAAGGGTCGGTCCTCGGGCTGGTTTTGTTCAATATCTTCATTAATGATCTGGAGGATGGTGTGGATTGCACCCTCAGCAAGTTTGCAGATGACACTAAACTGGGAGGTGAGGTAGATATGCTGGAGGGTAGGGATAGGTTACAGAGGGCTCTAGACAAATTAGAGGATTGGGCCAAAAGAAATCTGATGAGGTTCAACAAGGACAAGTGCAGAGTCCTGCACTTAGGACGGAAGAATCCCATGCACTGCTACAGACTAGGGACCGAATGGCTAGGCAGCAGTTCTGCAGAAAAGGACCTAGGGGTTACAGTGGACGAGAAGCTGGATATGAGTCAACAGTGTGTCATTGTTGCCAAGAAGGCCAATGGCATTTTGGGATGTATACGTAGGGGCATTGCCAGCAGATCGAGGGATGTGATCGTTCCCCTCTATTCGACACTGGTGAGGCCTCATCTGGAGTAGTGTGTCCAGTTTTGGGCCCCACACTACAAGAAGGATGTGGAAAAATTGGAAAGAGTCCAGCGGAGGGCAACAAAAATGATTAGTGGACTGGAACACATGACTTATGAGGAGAGGCTGAGGGAACTGGGATTGTTTAGTCTGCGGAAGAGAAGAATGAGGGAGGATTTGATAGCTGCTTTCAACTACCTGAAAGGGAGTTCCAAAGAGGATGGATCTAAACTGTTCTCAGTGGTAGCAGATGACAGAACGAGGAGTAATGGTCTCAAGTTGCAGTGGGGGAGGTTTAGGTTGGATATTAGGAAAAACTTTTTCACTAGGAGGGTGGTGAAACACTGGAATGCCTTACCTAGGGAGGCGGTGGAATCTCCTTCCTTAGAGGTTTTTAAGGTCAGGCTTGGCAAAGCCCTGGCTGGGATGATTTAGTTGGGGATTGGTCCTGCTTTGAGCAGGGGGTTGGACTAGATGACCTCCTGAGGTCCCTTCCAACCCTGATATTCTATGATTCTATGATTAGTGGGGAGCTGGGAGCCATGGCTCCTAAACTGAAAGGCTTGCAGCTCCCTTCAGCCCACCAGGCCAGATATAAGGGAGCCAGGGACCTGGAAGCCCTCTCTCTCTCAAGCTCCAGGCTAATGGCTCCTCAGCAGCCTAAGCTTCCAGGGGCCACAGCTCTGTTCCCTTTCACAGAGAAATTCAAAATTTTTGGTTTTCATTTGAAAGCTGAAAAAAAAACAAATTTTGAAATATTGAAAAGCTTCACAACATGGAATTACCTTTCTCCACAGAGCTCTAGTGTTTAACACTTTGATCACCAGCACACTAGTTTAACTATCAGCAGCATTACAAAACATTCTCTAGAGCTGTAATTATTAATCCTAAATTACCCTGCTCAAATCTTTGAGATGAGGGTAAGGGAGCAGAATTAACTAACTTACTTTTGCAAGGTGAATTAGGATTAAAAGACTAGTACCTCACTCCCTGAGAACAGTCTCAAGAAACTGCAAAAGTAGATACAACTTGCATTAAAAGCCCGATCACACACAAAATAAGGCTTAGGTGCTTCTTCCTTTTCAACTTGTCCTTTTCATCGATACTTTCTGGCAATAGGTACTATAAGGAAGACAGCCCTGCAAAAAGCATAATCAGTGTGATTATTTTGAAAGTGTGAAATGAGTTGGGTCTAATAGAAGTAAGTGTAGGCACTGTAATATGCGAGAGAGAAAAAAGTAGTCCAAGCTCCAAAAGTGAAATATATATAGCTCATTTTAAAAGTGTGTGTACCAAGAAAATTTCTGGTTGAACATGTTTGAACCAGAACACTCTAAAAACAAACAACAAAATAAACCATTTTTCTCTCTCCTCTGTTAGTCAACAACTTAGCATGTTGCTTATGAAATAACTTAAAATCCAAGTGATTTATGGATTTGAATTGTGGAAAGTTAATGATGCTGACAAAAAGAAAACTGAAGGTTTTGAAATTTGCTTTTAGTAAAGACTCCTGAATATCTACTGGACAGAAAAAACCTGAAATGTCTCGTTAGAAATATTGTTGGAGGGAAGTAGACCCTGGAGTCAGGAAACAACAGACCCAAACTTACGTACTTTGGTCATTGTCATATTCTGGTGTTCAGTCCAGACCAGTGAGGGGTTGTGTCACCACCTGCCCTGCAAACTTGGGTGAGTCACAATGATTTCCTGTTGTAGCTTCCAACCTGGGCCACCCGCAAACAGCCTACCAGTCACACCCTGAGTGTCTGTGTATAGCTTCATCCCTGATCCAGCAACTCTGACCCCAGCAGACTGTCTGCAACACTCTGGCTACCACCAGCATTCATTAGTACTTGCAGGGTGACTCAAATACACTCCTGGGTCCCAAATTTTCCCCAAAAAACATATGTTAAGCACTGTCCAGCCCTTTCTGTGACAGTTCAGATATTAAAGGTCCATTGGCCCTGTAAAGAGTAAATATTCAAACAAACAGTTTGCTACTTTAATTGGAGTTACCCAATAGTTCAGTTTAAACAAACACTTGATTAGTTTAGATTAAAAACGACACAAGTTTATTTAACTACAAAGAGATCGGTTTTAGGTAAATACAAGTATAAAAGAATTAAAATCAGAAATGGTTACAAGAAAAATAAAGACTAAACACTTTCTAGTAGCTAAAACTTAACCTAGACTTGATTCAAGGTAAAATCTTTAACACAGATTCCCAGCAACATGGCTAACCAAATTCTCAGGTCAGAATCTTCCCCCAGAGTTAAAGGGCTGGTTCCTTTGTCATCTTTTTATTTAATTTATTTGTGTGAGAGAAAGAAAATGTGGGGTGGTTTTGCCCCTCTTTTATAGTCATTCTTTGAAATGCATTTTCCTGAAGGATACCCCTAGATAAAATTCATTCCAGCTGCGAGAAAGGAGACATGAAGTCTTGTGTTGAGATAGGTTCCATGTGGTTATTAGCTAAAATGCAGATCCATCTGTTCCTGCCCACTTCGTTGCCAAAGAATGGCCACTTGACAGGTGACTCCCAATCAGCTTTGATGACCTCTGGCTAGAGGTATCAGCTTGCCCTTGGTCTTTGAGAAACAGGTTTGGTAAACATATTTTACTCATAATTTCATCTTATATTCATAACTCTTAATATGCATTTTGCATATACATTACACAAAGTATTAATTATCAGTGTGTTCATTTTTAAATGATACTCACAAGGCATAGTTTGCACAAAGATTATTACAATAATGTGTAGGTTATGAATACAGAGGTGGTTTCAGTCACAGTCATATTAGGCAGGGAGATGGAAATAACCTTCAGAAAGTCATTATGGAAGGAATGTGGAGGGTCATTGTAGAAGGGGGATGACCAGTGAGTAGATGGATGGATGGTGTGTTGCAGATCACTAGAAGGTCAGTTACTGAGTGATGAAATTTAGTGACAGATTGTGTAGGTATCTCAAAATTCTGCTATGTTGTCAATATTCAAACATGAATAAAAGGCTTTTACTTACTGTTTTAACCAACCTAATAACTTGACTTCTGATGTGGATTATGCAAAAGACCTGTTGAAAGCAATCACCATCTTTTATTTTGAAGGTTAGCCTTTTTCCTCACAGAACGGACTACAGCACAACTTCTCTTTATATAAAACTGGCTTAAACAAATGGAGAACATGCTACAAGCAATAAATCCTGCACTGACAGAGGAACAGACCAGATAACCCAGTATAGATGGTCTATTTCCCCCTCTCTCATTTTTGTAGTTAACTCATAATTGGGGTGGTTTGGAGTAATACAACTTTACTCTATATGACAATATAGTTAAGAAAAAGTATGCTTCATACTGACACTTTGTCACCAATATTAAATGATCCTGGCCCATGCTACACTAGGTCCCTTTTGCACTACTCCAGCTGCACAAAGAGGTCTAAAGCTACCTTAAACTGGGAAAATACTATTTAGATTGTAAGATCTTCAGCATAGGGACTCTCCATATTCTGTGTTTGTATGATGCCTAGCACAATGATCTTTTGGGGGGCCATTATATGGTCCAGCAGTACAAATAAATAAAAATAGTAAACGTGTATACAGCGCTTGACAGATAGTCTTTTCCAAACCCCATCTATGATTCCCTCTTTAGAGCCTCTTGGCCCCAACCCCTCCCTTTTGTGACCTGGCTGACCTCCCCATTCTGCTTGCTGGTGACTCTTCTCCCTCAAGACTCCTGCCTAGCTGTTGACCCTACTCCATTACTTTAGTGAGTTTTTCCTCTTTCATCCCCACCCACAATTGGAGCCGTTGCCACTACCCCAGTTTTCTCCCTCTGTCCTCTCCTAATGCCATCCAGTGGGACAGAAAGGGAATTGCTGTGCTGCAAGTCCAGAACAGGATCCTTCAATTGGTCTCTGGTTACTACGGTTTTCTGTTTATTTCAAATGGAGAACTATAATTCAATAGATCCAGTTTTTAAATTCCAAAATCTGTTTGCCAAATGGAGTCAGCTGGAACATTTCTCATGAAATTTCCACTAGGCTAGTAGACAGAAAACAAAAATCTCCTGGTAAGCCACAGTAGCTCTAATTGCTCTTTACAAGCCCTAAATTAGATATTTTTTTTCAGGATGTATTCTTCTGATGATGTAACTAAACAAAAAAAAATCAGTAGCTCTCACTCAGAAATTCAAAGTAATATGTACAATAATTCTAACTATGGAAAGGAAGGATACTGCATGTTGGCTCTCTTAGGTGCAACAGAGCAGCTAACTGGCAAAAATAAAACCTGAACAGTTGTCCATTATCAAAATGATACCTGAACACCAATACAGAGAGCAAAATATTGCCCAGCTGTAATGGGAATGGGACGGTATTTATGTGGTTCTTCAGAAAAACGTAATGTGATCATGAATCATTAGGTATTCTCATTCTGAAATTGTCAACCTAGATAGAATGATTACTTCCAAACTTTACAAATTATATAATGCCAGACCATGCACCATCTACTACATGAGAAATTGATTGTCCTGTTAATCTTTAGAACAAGATATATGAACATACTACGATCAGTATATGTACTATATTATAGATTTCAGTGTTTTAAGTTTATTTTCTTCAGAATTGATAGTATACTGCTAGCTTTTGAACAAAAATTAATTCATAGTCAACATTTAACTATTTCCGAGTGCTGTGTATATTAGCATAAAAAAATCAGTATATCATTACAAAAAGCAATGCAATAGATTACTAGCAGGTTTCATACATAGATATCGTAAAGCTTTTATCAGTACAGTGAACATATATTTCAATTAATATAGTTTCTAGAATTCTTGCTTTAAATAGTAGTTTCTAACTAAGAGACAAATGCAATTAGTTTAAAGCCTTTAAGAGCTCTCTGTGGAATTCAGGCTTCTGAAGAGTCTTTATGAATGCTCTGTAATTTAATTTTTAGTATTCATATCATATGAAGTACTATACTTTCTGTACTATGATATCAGGAAAATAATTTCTGATGCATTTGGTGCAGTCAATGTGAAGCATTCAAGCTAACTTTTTTTTTTAAATCCATTTAAGCTAAATCTTCAAATTCACTACTAGACCCATGCCACATTATTCAGGGATTGTACACAATGCTTTTGTTTTGGATCTATAATTATCAATGCTGACTCAATAGTACTATTTCCAGAGCTTTATTTGTCATTTTTACCAAATAGAATTTGACATTGAGCTTACAATATGAAATAGTGTAAGATATCTTTAAAATATTTTTTTTTATGATTGTGAGGGTTCCCTCCCCACCCTGAACTCTAGGGTACAGACATGGGGACCTGTATGAGAGACCCCTAAGCTTATTTCTACCAGCTTAGGTTAAAAAAGCTCTCCAAGGCACAAATTCTCCCTTGTACCTTGGATTAGGTAATGCTGCCAAGTGATATAGACAAACTCAGGGAAAGGACCACTTTGAGTTCCCACTCCCCCCTAATATCCCCACACCCCCTTTCCGGGGGAGGCTTGAGAATAAACAAGATGAGCACAGACCAACCTTGGGGCTTTTTAGGACACTAAAAAAAAACCCAATTGGATTCTAAAAGAAACACAACTTTATTAGAAAGAAAAAAGGTAAAAGAACCACCTCTGTAAAATTAGAATGGAAGATAATCTTACAGGGCAATCAGATTCAAAAACACAGAGGATTTCCCTCTGGGCCAAACTTTAAAGTTACAAAAAGAAAACCAGGAATACACCTTCCTCTCAGCACAGAGAAAATCACAAGCCAAAACAAAAATAAGCTAACGCATTCCCTTGCTAGTACTTACCGATTCTAATGGAGATGGATTGCTTGCTTCCTTGATCTGTGTCTGGCAAGCACACAGAACAGACAGACCAAAGCCTTCCCCCTTCCTCTCCCCCCAGATTTGAAAGTATTTTGTCCCCTTATTGGTCCTTTTGGTCAGGTACCAGCCAGATTACCTGAGCTTCTTAACCCTTTACAGGTAAAAGAATTTTGTGCCTCTGGCCAGGAGGGATTTTATAGTACTGTATACAGGAAGGTTGTTACCCTTCCCTTTATATTTATGACAATGATCCTCTGTAAAAGTGTGACACTGCATGAATATCTTTTCATTGGCGTAAGGAAACACTACTTACAGACATGGCTTGAACCTGTGCCCCATCTACATGGCAGAGACCCAGCTGTGTAAATTGATCTTAGAGATGCTTAGTGCAAGGCTGAGATCTATCTGCTGCATTCAAAACACATCATGTGTCATATAAACCTGTCACTTCTGGTAACCATTTCATTTTATTTCTGGTTTGTAGAACATAGGACATACGGTAAAGAGGAGACATTTTCCTTAGCTAAATTTATTTGAACATAAAAATACATCAACATTAAGAACATGGTGAGTATCACCAGTCATCTTCACAGGTGAAAGTAGTTGGGCTGAAGATGTTTGTGCTAATCCATTCCCCGAGGATAGAGGGCTGGATCCTCAAATAGTGTACATCAGCATACCCTCACAGACGTCAATGGGGCTATGCCCATGCACCCTAGCTAGGGATCTGATCCACTGGAATTGTCAAAGAAAATGAAGTTGTCTAAAGCCATAGGCTGAACAATTATTAAAGAAAGGAAGCTAATAATAGACATGTAACAGTAGGTCCATGGCCAGTCACACAAAAGTAGGGAGACTATGGGCACATCCAGGATTGCTCTCAGACAAACTCTGAAATACAGAGTAAATACTTTTAATATGCTAGAAATAAGAACAAGATTTTAGGGAAAATGGGATCCCTAGCTTCCAATGGAAAATTAGGTTCTAAGGTATACTGTCAATTTAAATATCACAAGGCTTTTTTTAAAAAAATCTATTTTCACAAACAGCACCTGAGATTTATAGTAACCCAAAAAAGATTACAGAACATTTATTTTTCAGACTGTTTACTTTGTAGATTAGACCACATTTTGTGTATAGTCCATTTCAGTCTCCCTTTAAAGAGAATTCATGCAAACACTTATGTACATGAGTAGTTCCATTAACTTCAATGGGACTACAGCTTACTCACATGAGTGACTTTACATTAAATGTTTGCAAAAATCAGACCCTTAGTTAGTTTTTCCAGGTTATGCATGTCTTTCTTGTAACCAGTAATCAGAACCAATAAAACATTTTATTACGGCACTTCTGTCTGAAATATGTAATTACCCTTTCTACAATGAGAGACTATAGATCAACTTTTGTGAGCTACCGGAAGCTTAGAAAGAATAAATGAAAGAAAACAGCTGGCTTCAAATGAAGCCAATGATTGGTCACTCTAACTAATGAGTCCAAGCAGAGGGAAAGCGATTGTCCCAGGCTGTTAAATAAATAGGAGCAGAAAGTGCATTCCCCTCCCCACATCCATACATTCCCTGCTACTCAAAAAAGGTCAAACCATTTCTGTTACTCTTTTAAAGACTCTTTCACCTTGGTGCAGACATCAGGTTAGAAAAATTTCAACATGAAACTGAATATTTCAGAAAGTGACTAAACAAAAGGTTGGAATGGAATCACTTCCTTCAAAAATTTACAAAAAGAAAAGGAGTACTAGTGGCACCTTAGAGACTAACCAATTTATTTGAGCATAAGCTTTTGTGAGCTACAGCTCACTTCATCAAATTGGTTGGTCTCTAAGGAGCCACTAGTACTCCTTTTCTTTTTGCGAATACAGACTAACACGGCTGCTACTCTGAAACCATTCAAAAATTTAATTACAGTAGTCACTGCCACTAGCTATGATCAGCAAGTGTTCTTTTTATAGAAAAGCTTTATTCAAAACAGAATTTACTGAAACATTAATAATACATATGCCATGAATGACATGAAAAGGTACTGAATGCTACTTAAATGGACCTTATTTGAGATTGTTTTATTACTTTTCATATTTGCTGTACGGTACACAAATATTCTTATATAACTATTGCCTCTTAAAACAATGAAGTCTTAACAATGAAGTGGCATTTTCAAACCCCATCACCACCACATTTCTCCCAACTTCTCTGAAACTTCACATGTTGTGGGCACTATAAACTGGTAGGGAGATAGTGAGTGGTGAAGTATGCCAGTTGGTTGCTGGCAGGATCTTTTATTTCAGAGGTTTTCAGATTAGGAAAGGGAGATACATCTTCCAGTGGGTGCACTAAGGAATATTTTTTGTGGGAGAGGGAAGACAAGAATTATTATATCAGGCAGCTTTTGCCAGCCCGCACTGAGGTCAGGGAGGAAATGCCACCTCCACCCTGAATCACCTCAGTGGGCCAACCGACCTGTGGGTCAGGGTCACCATCCAGTGCGGCTGTGCCGATTCCCATTTTTGGCTGCCTCCATACCCAGTGCTGGCTCCGTCCCCAGAGACCATCACACACACCTTCCCCCACCCTGAAAACCTGAAGTGGGAGGGACAGAAGGGCAGGTATTGGCTCTGCACCCTAGCAGTGCAGCATGGCTGCAAGGTAGAGGCAGCACACTGATGAGGAAAGCTTGGCTGTGTCATTGGTAAGTATCTGTGTATTTGAAACTTGCAGGTGTAGGTAATTTAATTCAAGTTGTGTTATGGTCTCTGTTAGGTTTATGAGTAGGCTATCAAGCATACTTTTGCATGTGTCTATATTAGTCTGGGTTGGGGTGGGCGCAACCAAAAATAGTAACTCAAAGCAGGGCCTCAGCTCAAAAAGTTTGCGAACCGCTGCTTGAATTGTTCGTTTTCAGGCTGACAATTGTGGGTTTTGTTTTGAAAAGATATACATTTTGTAAAGACAATGTAAGTGCTTGGAAAGTGACAGCTGGCCTCCATTAAAATAACTAGAACGTCAACCTCTTCAACTGAGGCCCCATCCTGGAATTGTATGTGGGAAGCTGTCCAGCCAGAGCCCCACCAGACTCAAGGGTCTACCTGGCTGGAACAACTGCACAATTGGGGCCTACGCTTTCATTTGTGACTAAGTGCATCGACATTTCTTATTCTATATTTTAAATTATTCAAGTATAATTAGAGGGCACTTTAACACATACTTATGTGCTGTTCTTCAAATACACAAAACTGCTTCTGATTTTTCTCACTCAAAGTTGCATGGTTACTTCCTGCGCTAGCCACAGTCATGGCACTTCATTCAGAGTTATGAGGAGGTGCACTATTGACATCAAAAGCATAGTAGGTAAATTCTATATTTGCACATGGGACAGGGAGGTTTCAGAGAACAGTTTGCTATTAATCAGTAACTGAATTATGTTAATTTTTGACATGGAAAATTAAAGTCTGGAAGAAGGAGAGCTGAAGTTCAGAACTCATTCAGGGAAGCTAGGTTAACTATGAAAGCCCTTACTAAATGCTATTTATGTATACATTTGAATGATTTAAGGTGTCTCAGCCTTACAGTGTGTGGCTGATGAGAGATGAGCTAGAAGACGGAGATGTACTGAATGAGTTAGTTTTTTATATATTGTCTCTTAGGTCATAAAGACTTCCTGGGCTATTTTAAAGTAGTAATTTTTATTAGAATGTCTTCAAATAGAAATAATACATACAAGAATATAAGCAATAAACAAGATATAAACTAAAAGTATCGCACATATTTTCTAAATGCATTATAAAAAATAGAAATAAATTTGACAGCCTGGCTTCTCTGACCATGTAAGAATGTGTCATGGTTTAAAAACAATCGGGTGTTATTCCACCAAATCTAACACTAGCGTCCTGATTCTGATCTCACTTATACTAGTGTGAATCAGGAGCTACTCTATTAAAGTACAGGCAGCTACAACCCTGTAGAACTGGTGTCAGCGGAAAATGAGTCCCAAGTTTGGGGAAAAACATGACCAACCAATAAAGTAACAGGCACAAAGAAAAAAATAAACTATAATTTTTATTCCTGAAATAAGAATGAAGATACTGGACATATACTTTTATAAAGGATACAAGATTGATGTTGAGTGAAGAGAAGCTGCATTTGAAACCAAGAGAACAAGGTTCAAAATGCAGCAGGAGCAAATTCCTCAAACTAAAGGCATTTATCAGATTAAAGGTACTGTGCAAGGTGTGCAGTCCCATCAGTTTAACACAATTGATATTGGTAATATGTGTTTGAAAAGGACTGCAGTGCTGTTAACCTTTTAGCACTATTTCAGTCTGGGCTTCCCTCAGACCAGTAGGGGAACTTGAATGCAGCCAGGCAGGATCTTAAATAGCTGTGAATGTTACTTTTAAGTTACTGTACTATGTTTAGATGAGGGGACACCCAAGTCACAAGTTATAAATAAATTCCCCAGTATAGATAACTAGTACATACTTCCTAAAGCAAACACATGAACAGCTGGAATAGAGATAGTCATAAAGTGGGTAGGAGGCATCTGAACACACGATTGACATCATAATGCTAACGGTGAGAGTTTGATAGCAGCTGATGAAGTGCAAAACTTGCATTTAACAAGACAACTCAGGGTAAAGTGTTTCATGTGATGATATATTCTTAAGGGATCAATTTGATTTGACTAATTCTGTAATGGTTAAAATACTATGTCAGTTCAGCATTCCTTCTACCTAGAAACAACATATCCCAGAAGAGAGCTGAACAGCTCAGACAGAATGGATTGTGTATTTGCATAATTGATATTTATGCAAGAGTAAAAGCAAATCCCATTTGAAATAAAAGTAGAAGGCCCTCACTGAACACAATGCTTGAAATATGGATGTGTTAGATTCCAATAGTCTTGAGAAACAAAACAGGGGTAACCTCAAGAAAATGACAAATATTTTGCTACTTGGTCTATTAATCATAATAAGGGTTATAGACAATTCACATCATGGCAACTACCAGTTCTGGAATCTCCATATCTGCCTACTACTTTTCACCATTAAAAAAAAAAAAACAAAACAAAAAAAACAAAAACAAAAACAATCCATGTGTGTGGAACAGGCAGAGTAGGGTGAAGGGGAACATGCTGCTTGCAGTTGCTCCTGAAAAAATGATTCACAGTGAAGTATGTGGAAAAGAACAGTTACTTATCCTATGGGAACTGAGATTCTTGAAGATGTTATAGTCGCTATGGGTCCCACTGTAGGTGTGCAGGTGCCTCATGCGTATGAACACACACACACCCCTATAGATAGCAGTATCTATTGGTGCAGCACAACCAACCTGTGCCTTGTCATGCTCACACAAAAGGGTGGAATGGGTGTGACCCTCCCTCAGTTCACTCACTCTTTAAAGCCTGTGTTGTTGAGGACTCCAAATGCAGGGAATGGAGAGCAGGTCATGGGATAGCCACTGACTAGAAGATCTGGAACAACTACAGTTACTGTAGGGTAAGTAACCATTCATTCTTCTTTGAGTATGTCTCAGCATGGATTCCACTCTAGGTGACTGGGAAGCAGTACCCTCTCTGGAGGGTGGGAATGAAGAGTTTCATCAGCTATGTTAGTCAAATAACTAAGCATTGCTCTCTTGAAATTGGCATCATACCTGGCTGACATATCAAGGGCGTGATGTTTGTCAAAGATGAGTGGATTGCACCACATTGCTGCCTGGTAGATATCAGATATTGGCATGTTTTTGAAGCAGGATGACTATGCTATCTGTGCCCTGTTGGAATATGCTTTGCCATTCTGAGGGAGAGGCTCGCCTTCTCTATGACAACAGGTGGAAATATACTGTAATCTGTTTAAGAGATTCTCTGTGACAAAAAATGGCTTGGCCTTTTCATAGGCTGGATACGGTACCAGCATCAAGGAGACAGTCTCTGGGTATTTCTACACAGCAAAGAAAAACCCATGGGTGGCCTATGCCAGGTGACTTGGGTTCAGGCTGTGGGACTGTTTCTTTGCTGTGTAGACTTCTGGGCTCAAGGACACTATGGGGACTGTAGACATACTCCAAAAGGCTTTATCCTGTTAAACTAATAGAGCAAGGCTCTGGAAATGTCCAACATTCAAAGCTTCTTCTCTTCTGAGGGTGGCTTCGGGCAGAAGACTGGTAGATTAATCAATTTAGGTTAAATTTCAACACCACCTTAGAGATGACCATAGGATCTTGCCTCAGCACAACCTTATCCCTATGAAAGGTTGTGGAGGTCAGTCAATGAGGACTTGGAGCTCACTGACCACCCACACTAAACTAAAATTCCAAAGAAGAAAAAAGCCCACATATCTTGAGGTTAAGATGATTTACTGAGAAAATGACAGTGGCTGAAAAGGAAGCTCCATGAGCTTTAGAAAAACAATATGTAGGTCCCAAACTTGAGTCATGTCTTTAGCAGGTAAACAAGTATGAAGGAGGCCGTTGAGGAACTCTGACACCACCTGGTGTGAAAAGACCCAGGTCACCTATGCTGCCTGCCAGCCAATACTACTACTAGGTGGATCTTGAGAGAACTAAATGCCAGTCCAACATGTTTCAAGTGCAGCATGTGGGTCTGTTGCTATTGGGACCTCTACTTATTCCAGATTTTACTGAACTACCCATATGGGGAACTTTTTACATTTTGTGGAGTATGTCTTCATAGCAGATGGCCTTCTGCTCCATATGAGAATGTCTTGAATTTCTTGGGAGCAGTTTCTTCTGCCAGTAATGCTCATCCAGGCAATATCCATAACTTTAAGTGTAAAAACCTTGGGTGTGGGTGCAACATCTGACCATGGTTCTGAGTTATGTACAGGAAGACCTGGAGATGGATCTGAGGTTGACTGGATATTTGCAATAAAGTCCAATGGCCAGAATTGCCTCAGCCAATAAGGAACTATCAGGATAAGCATGACCTTGTCTGTCTGAAGTTTGGGCATTTAGTGTTGTCCTCTGTGCTGAGCAGATCTATAGAGGTAATTCCCAGTTGATGGAATATTGGGTTGATGATGGACTGGCACAGTTCAACCACTCACAGTTGGTTACTGCATGTCTACTTAAGAAGACTGCCAGGTTGTTGCTGGCTCCTGGGAGGTTCAGAGCCAGAGGAGTTACCCCATGTAGATGAGTCCATATCCTGATGGCTTCCTGGCAGAGAGGATTGTTTATGTAACTCATTGTGGATGTGTTGTCTTTCAAGATCTGCACAGTGGAGTTTCACAGATCAGGTAGGAATGCTAGGGCATCAGATGGGCCTGCATGAGCTCCAGCACATTAATATAGGTATTAAGTCATCCTTGGCCCAGGTCCTCTGCATCTACAGGTGGTTCACATGGGCTGGCCTGCCCGTTCAGCATCCATGATCCAATGTAATTGTCAGGGAGGAGGCGAAGAACAGAAACTCTTTTTTGCACATTCTCTGGATCCAGTTGCCACCCGAGTTGACAGGATTTGGAGCTGGGCTGTTATTCCTGCTCTTGTGATGCTAGGGTGAAGAGTACACAGACCTTATCCATAGATACAGGGGCTAGGGGTGAAGTCTGGTAAGTGGCATCACATATGTAAATGTACAAACAAGTACATACTGTCATTATTTGGCTCCTGTCAGCTCTATCACCTGTGATGAGGTAAGGTGACATCTTAGTTTACAAGGAATCCTAGTTGGGAAAGGACATACTCGATAGTTGTTGCATTCACAACTACCAATACCAAACAGGTGAAGTTACTTTGGATCCTTATCTGTTGGACTGCTCTTTTTGGACTTGGATTTCTCCTTCTCCACTGAGATGACCAAGAAACACAAGTTGGGATGGGTACAGAATTACTAGAATTATTTTTTTAAATAAGGGGTTTGGTACCATTTCTCTGCTATTTTACCAATGGAGAATATCATAGCAGGTGCTTGCAACAGGGTCTTAGCAAAGTCAGGTAGTCCATTTACTGGAAGGGTGATTCTGGCTAGGCTTGAAAGTTGTCAATATGTTGAACAACTTACGAGATTCTTCTTGCATGAGAGACCTCTCTCTCTGTTTCTAGTCTGCAATTCTCACAAATAGTTCTCAAAATGACTTCAAGACATCTGGTGCCAGCACTGGTTGTCACAGTTTCTGAGGTAACTGTACCTCTGATCTTTCATTGACTCCATGAGGGCAGCCTACTTAGGTGTCAGGCCTTTAGCTGTCAACATTTTCAGGGCAGGATCCCAAGATCCTCTCCCTCCAGAATGGGAATTTAGGCTGCAGAGTTCTGCAATCTACTGCAATGACGTCAGCAGATCTGACTTTAGTTCAGCACTTGCAGTCCCATTTTCTCAGGGCCAATGATAGAATTAACCAGTGACTAGCCAACCTTTCAAAGCAAAGTACTATTTACTCAGAACTAAAGCAGAGATCATTTGAAAACAGCAAATGGATTATTTGCATGACTAGCTTATCAGGTATCACCCATTTCACAGAGACTGTGATCAGAATAAAGCATTTCAGGCCCTTTCCACAAGCAATGTCTCTTGGCCACAGTTTCATTATCATTTCTTGGATTGAGTGTGAAAGTGAACTCTCTTCCTGTGTCTGGGTGGTCATTTTATACAGTTTTCATTTCTGTGTTTGCCAGGCTTTTTAAAGCAGGTCAAACCAGTGCTTGCAATTTTCCCAGCGATTAAACTTCTTCAGACTTATTACTTGCCTTAGGGATTTGCATTAATTAAGCCCTAGAAATTATAGTTCCTGCAGGAAACCATTTAGATATCCCACTGAGTCAGGAGTATTATCCCATAAAGATGCATATAACATCTATAAAGTTGGTATAATATTATTTGAATATTCCATGTGTCCATAGCACGTCACACCAGTGTCACCATTTAATCAGGTAACCAAGATAAAAAGGTGGCAAGGTAGGACAGTCTTGTTGCTCCTCTGAACCCATATCTGGCAGTTCTAGGCATTTTCCCCTGTCTGGTGTTGGTGGGCTGGACAGGGATGCCATGGGGGAGTGCAACCTCTTCTGCTCCCTGGAATGGGCTGGAGATCAGCTCCTGGAACTGTGTGAAGACAGACCCCAGATAACCCAACTGGCATACGATAACGATACAGCCAGCTTCTCCGATATTGGCCTGTCCAATATCATTTCCTGGTGCTGTGGTGACTGAGCCTTTTATGGATAGCCCCTGCTCTTTCTGGTCTCACCCATATATCTCAGGGGAGAGGGTTCTCTGCTCAAAGGAGACAAGAATGTGTAATGAGGTGATGGACAAGATCAGTAAATATCCTCTAAGGCAGTGGTTCTCAAATTAGGGCCTCCGCTTGTTCAGGGAAAGCCCCTGGCGGGCCGGGCCGGTTTGTTTACCTGCCACATCTGCAGGTTCAGCCGATCGCTGCTCCCACTGGCCGCGGTTCGCCGCTTCAGGCCAATGGGGGCTGCAGGAAGGGCGGCCAGCACATCCCTTGACCGTCGCTGCTTCCCGCAGCCCCCATTGGCCTGGAACGGCGAACCACAGCCAGTGGGAGCTGCGATCGGCCGAACCTGCAGACGTGGCAGGTAAACAAACCAGCCCGGCCCGCCAGGGGCTTTCCCTGCACAAGCGGCGGCCCTAGTTTGAGAACCACTGCTCTAAGGGTAACAATGGTACCATAATTGTTTTAGTACCAAACTGTCTAAATTCCTCTAGGGACACATCCTGTGGTATCAGACACTCCACTGAAAGCATCAATGAGATGATGGTAATAAATATGGGTACGGGTGAAGAAGTCTCTCACAGGAAGCAGCTTCATGTCATTAGCCCTCAATTCCATTTGGAGCTCAATGGCTCTCTCCTTAGAGGCCTTGTATGTCTTCTCTGATGGGTAGACACTAAGCTCTGTTGTAAGCCTCTTTCTTTATCCTCTAGACAGCATCTGTTGGTGCCAGACTTTGGTACTGGAGATGCTGGCTGCAGTGCCAATGGTGTCTGCTTTGGCACTGGGCCTTTGTTCAGTACTGGAGTCTTTTCCACACTGGTGTTGATCATTGCTTGTCTATTGGATGGAGCACTCAGATATTCTTGTGCCTGGTACCTTCTGGGCACTGGTGCCTGTCTCATTTAGGTCTGAAGAGATCTTCATTGATTTTTCTAGGAAGTGAAGCTTCAGTCAGGAGTCCCACAACTTCCAAGTCCACAAAGAGAATGATGAGCATACAGAGCATCTATCTAGTACAACATTTCCCTAAGCAAAAGAGGCATCACTGATGCCTGTCGTTAAGGGATTACCCCATAGTCTTCCATGATAAACTACCTGTACTGGGGCGATATACAGATGCATCATCAGAAATCAGTCCAGAAAGGTCAAGGTCAATCACTGCAGATTTCCAAAGGTGAAGAAGAAGAGTTTTGAAGTACTCTGGAAATGTTTAGCTAAAACTAAAGACTAGCAAGTCAGACACTCGCTAGGTTCTACCTTACTGCCAATGAGCAGTAAGAAGTCATGACTCGTGACTTTAATGCCTTTGTACGGAAGAATAAGTATACACCGGGCACGTACATGGTCCTGAATGATGCTGCTATTCAAAAGACTCCAATCTTGTGCGCATGCAGGGCACACGCACCTACAGTGGGATTCTCCACGCTGATACATACTTGAAGACATTAATATTGATATTAGTCCTAACTCCCAATGTATTCTGCCTGTTCCACTATGTAGGAATCACAGAATGCAAATAGAGCTTCACAGGCAACAGGAGCTAAGACTACTAGCTTAGCTACATTGCCAGGGGTAAGGATGAAGGGGTTGGAGATGAGTGCAGAAGTAGATTAGCACTATGCATTTGTCCAGGGATCCACAGATCTGGGGATCAAGATTTCCAGGGAACTCTGGCCAACTATTCATTTTCTGGGCTTGTCCCCTTGAACTAAGGAGGGGGGAAAAACTTTATAGAATGTGCACTAATTGATGTGTACCTTTTAGAACATTTTTGTGAAGAGCGCCTATGAATCATGTGGCTAAAAAAAACTGTCAGTTGACACAAAACCTTGCACAATCATGCTGTATATGTGGAAGCACGAAAATAATCACAATGTGGAAGCTGAATTAGATAAGGTAGGACTCAGTCCTACAGACAGGAAAACTGGTTTCACCCGAGTTTGGAACTTATTTGAGAACCGTGAGTTTGGATAGTTCAATTTAAACATTATTGGGTTTCTGTTCTGCTTCATTAGTCACTATGACAAAAATGTTTATCTATATTTATAAGGTGCCTTTCACCTGGATATCTATGCAGCTATGCCTTCATATTTAAATGCCAAGAGGGAGAGAAAAAATGGGGTAAAATGTAGCAGATGGTGGAAAATGATCCTCTGAAGAAAAATAGACAGTATACTTGTTATGAGCCAGCCTGGCTGGTGGGGAAGACTGCCTTTACCTAGAATAAAAAATAAACTGACTTACCGAATGGGGGGGGGGGTGAGGGAAAGATAGGTTTAAAATACAGAAAAGAATAAGATTGCAGTCATGAACTAGTTTTGCACCCCAAAGCAGCAGTACTCAAACTACATAAAAGTTCCTTATCCTCCCTCAATAAAAAGAGGAATTGCATCTTATAAGTAGGACTCTACCAAATTCACGGCCATATTTAGTCAATTTCACAGTCATAGAATTTTAAAAATAATAAATTTCACAGTTTCAGATACTTAAATCTGAAATTTCATGGTGTTGTAACCATGGGGGTCCCAGGCCAAAAAGAGGTCCGGGAGTGGGGGTCACAAGGCCATTCTAGGGCGATTGTTGTATTGCCATCCTTACTTCTGAGCTGTTACTGGTGGCCTCACTGTCTTCAGAGCTGGGTGGCTGGAGAACAGAGGCTGCTGGCCGGGCACCCAGCTCTGAAGGCAGCACTGTCATCAGCAGCAGCACAGAAGAGAGGTGGAATGGTATAGGAAGGTCCTCACTTTTTTTTGGGGGGGGGGAGGCAGGGCCAGCCTTACAGATAGATGACCACCCAGGACACCATAGTTGGGGGATGGGGAGGGAGTTTCCATGGTCACACACTCCCCTCCACCTCTCCTCCCCCACCCCAGCAATCCCAAGACCTCTTTAACCTCCAAGCTCCCAGCCTGGAGTTGGGGAGAAGCAGGGCTGGGGCACCCTGGCTGAGGGCTCCTACCATACACCAGGCTCCAGCTACTGGTCCTGGCTGGGTTGGTGAGAGAAGGGACTTCTTCCCCTGCTGGGTTAGACCCACCTCCTAGAATGCCCCCCTGGCTGCAGGAAGCTCTGTGGCTGCTGGCTGGGACCTCAGCTCTGAAGCAGTGCCACTTCCAGCAGCAGTGCAGAAATAAGGGTGTCATTGTATGGTATTGCCATTTTTACTTCTGTGCTGCTGCTGGCTGCAGCACTGCCTTCAGAGATGGGTGGCTGGCCAGCATCCACCACTCTCCATCTGCCCAGCTCTGAAGGCAGCTCAGAAGTAAAGGTGGCAGTACAATGACCTCCCCTTCCCCCTACAATAGCTTTGACACCCTTTTGGATGTCTTAGGACTGTGAACTCTGGTCTCCCCCCTGCAATCTGTATAGCATAAGATAAAAGTACACAAAAGACCAGATTTCAGGGGTGGGGGGAGACCAGATTTCACAGTCTGTGATGCATTTTTCATGGCCGTGAATTTGGCAGGGCCCTACTTATAAGGCTAATATTTTAAAGAAATGATCTGTAGTTTCCATTATCCACTACAACAGCACATTTCTCCCTATTAAATCCATATCACCTAACATTCCATCTAAAATAAAGCATTCAGAAAAGACTGTCACAGCCACAAAGTGACAAAATAATTTCAGAGTAGCGTTATCCCCTTTTTTCCTTAAAAACATTTTATATACTTGTCTCAGTCTACCGATTACTTGCTCTTTTCCCTAATTGTGTTATGGAATCATTCCAGGAGCAATACGTAGTAAAGAAAAAATAGCAGCAAACGTATTAGATAGAAAAACATTAATGTCTCATGAATAAATGTTAATATTCATTGAAGACCAATATCTTTTAATATAAGATAACAGATATATGCACTCTTAGGAATTTAAATGTCTGTTGTTGGAAGTATTATTTAGTCTGTTGATTAATTTATTATTAGTTTACCACAAGCATTATGTATAAATTTGGATTTCCCTAGTGTCGCCACTGTGAATATTACGAGTTTAATATAGCCCTTTGTGGGTTGCCTGTGACAGAGGTAAATCTCTCTTTTATAGATTTATTTAAATACTATTGGCATTCTGCTCAGAGTGTAACAAAACAGTTGAGTTACTGAAATATTTTGCTGCCATTTCAGGCTCAGGTCTTCCTTTGTAAGGTTTTTTTTTTTTTTTAATTCCACATTTAGTAACACTCCAAAGTCTTACCCCCTTTAATAAAACTTAGGGGTTAATGCATACTTCTAAATAAGGCATACAAATCAAAGTCTAACTACTACACAAAGGCCAGGTTCTACCTCTGATCAAACCTCCTGCAGACCGAGGTAAATCAACTGTCGAGTGAGGGGAGAATGTGGTCTTAAATTTATACCTCAGTCACGGACAATAATTAAAAGTGGAATTTAGCACCTTCCATAGAATGAGTTTGGCAGCATTGATCCAAGGTTTTTTGAGAGTATTGGTCACCACATGATTGCCACATTTCACACAAGAAGCGGCAAGAAATGACAGTGGTGGAAAAAATGACTACTGTGGATCATTTGTGTTTAAGACTGTGGAGTTTGTAAAAGGATCTCAAAGCACTTGAGATATAAGGCACTGTATATTGGTACACATAAAATAGTTTATGTAGCATTCTAGGCACCTGGGTGTCATGAAGTGGCACAAACAGATTTTAAATAAAATAAAATATCATCATTAGATCCAGTTTTCCACCATTTAGTATATGAAAAACAATTAGTAGGTAGTCCCAGAACTTCTTGTTAAATAACCCTTAGCATTGTCATTTATTCGTGGACATAAATCCATTATTCATGTTATGAATCTGGCCTCTGCATTTTATACAGAAATTGCTTCCTCCAAACACACTAGGCACCCTGGAAACCACTTTGTCAGTATATTCCCGTAAGAATATGAAACATTTAGCACTTAGTTAAATGCAACTATTTTCTCGATAGATCGCCACAAAGTTATTCAGCACTGGTTTTTCCTCAGTTCTAACACAATGGGGAAATTCACAATATAGAGTCATCTCAAACTTACCTTTCCCCCTTTCCAATAGTGTGCCAAGCTTTATTTCTTTATCTGATTGATTGATTGCATTTCACCTATAACAAAAGCAAAGTCAGAAAGAATAACTCAGCCACAGGAAGATAGGATAGTATTCAAAATAGCCTATTAGAAAAATGTTAGGAGTTAAATGGTCAGGTTAAATAAGACAAAATTGGAGTCCTGACTTAACAATTCAAAGCTTCCATGATTTGTGAGCCAGAGGATTTAAATTCAACTAATAAATATGAAGCAGAAACATTTATCCACCAAGCTATTCAGTCTTTAGGTAACATCTATGGAAAATTGCATGTGGTAAATCTGATCAAAGGACTCCCTTGTTGTCCCATGATTGCATTAGAGAAATATGGAAATTTTCAAGTAAACAATAAAATACTTAAATAGAATGAAACTCTTAGGAATTTCCTCCCCCCATACACTTTAACTATTAGTGAATGTTCAATACAGCCAGAATTGCAATTTTCACACTATATGGTACATTGAAACCTAACTCAAAGTGGTTTAACTAAAACAATCAGTTGTTCTCTGTAAGTATCTAGACTGATAGCCGCAATCTGGGACTTTCAATCTACTTCACTATAAACTGTTTTAATATAAGCAAGACAAATTGTAACAGGGCCAAAGACGACAGAATAAAAGGTTTTGTTCTTATCAAGACCTACATGCATGCAGAGTAACAAGAAAATGTGATGAAATACTAGCTTTTTAATTTTGTTTTTTAGAAAAGTTGTTTTCATAGTGAAGTTACACGAATGAGAAATCGGTCAGTTTGAATTAAAGAATAAAAGCTACACAAACTAAGAAACCTGAACCAACCCCGATAATTTGAAACAATCCTATTGGATTAGCCTTGAGAAAAGGTTTATTTCCCCCCTGCCTTATTTTCTAATATGAGAGATGGCTGCTGAACCAAACGGTGCCTCCACTGTGTCTCAACATTCCCCATCCTTTTTTTTCTCTTAACCTTTCCCTCCTCCCACCAACTGCTCTTTTTCTTTAAAAACGTATCTGCATCTATCTACTCCAGAGAGCGGGGGTGGGAGGGGGGGAAGGGAGAGGAAGAATCAAGTAGAAAACAGGCCTCTTATAAACTGAACCCCCTGAGGTTTTGACAATGGGGGGGGGGGGCGTAATTGTATACATCTCCAGTTCTGAAAGGAGCAAAACAAACCATGGGGTGTTCTATGCCATTGTCTTATTTGCTGTTCCTTCTCTGCTGTTCCAAGACAGAATCATTAAAAGCACTAGCCAGAGCCTGAATTCAGGTAGCATCTGCTGGCATTGGCTCTTTCCCTTGTTGCTGACATAGGTCTTAATTATGTAGACACAAAGCATGTAGTTAACTTTATGCCCACATATGTAAAGATAAGCATGCACAGGTTTTCAGGATTGGGCCATAATATGGATCTCCCAGTTGAAGGTAGGGTTTCCTCCAATAAAGAGCAAATAATTAGTCTGTTGCTACAACCTTCCCTTTTTATAAATTTGAGGTTGAAGATAACACTTTAAGAACATTTGCAACCCCTTTTCTGGGAAAATCTTCAAGCTGGAAAAGTCCCTCTGTGTTGCAATTAACAGTCACCTTGATTTTGCACAAAAATGCGAGGGAGCTTAAATATTAGGTGGATTATTGCCATCAACAGGTTTCTATTTCATGTCTTCCAACCCGCCCTCTCATAATCCTGTCATCTTCTCAGTTTGTCAGAGAATGAAAAACATTATAGTCACTGAAAAAAGCTTATTAAAATTTGGTAGGCATTAATAGATGAGTTTGCTATTAATTTCTAACTTACTATGCATTTTTATAGTGAGCACAGTACACAGCACTGCATAAATCCGATAGTAAACTATTCTCTCTTCTGGACAAGAATCTGTAAACAGAACCTGGGTTCAGAATCTCACACACACACAAATTTAGAAGAATATTTAACAAAACAAGGCATCTACTTGCCTATACACACATTTTTCAAAACAGAAAACTAAGGGGAGGATAAGTGAGGACATTCAACAACAAGGCAGCTCTGATTACTGTAACAAAATGGTAACACATGGATCCCTGCGACAAAGCAGACAAAGCACAGTAAAATGAAGATATTCATGACTACAAAAAGATACTGATTTTAAAATGCTTAGATTCAAGCCACACGTAGGGTACGTGTGCATAGCACATTTCTTTTGTACTCTTTTGGTAGAGTACAAACCCATGCAGCCCCACAAACCCATGCAGCCCCACTCTACACTAGCATGGTAGAGTACAAACCCATGCAGCCCCACTACAGATAGCAATATGGCCAGGGAGGCACAGCTTAGGAGAGTAAAGACATGCCTGAAGGTCATGGACCGTGGATCTCATAGGCGGCGGAGACTGAGCCTCCCCAAACAGACTGGCATGGCCCCCCCAAGCTCCGCTCCCAGGCCCACTCCTGCAGTTCCCACCGCTCTTCTGTGGCCCGGGGCAGGACAGCCTGTTACCAGGGCACTCTGGGGCCACGCCCCCTGCCTGGCGCTCCAGGGCTCCAAAGCTGGGGGTGCTGAAGCAGCCCAGGACTGGGGGGCTGGCAGCTGCCTTGGGGGTGCTCTGGGCTCTGCGGTGGAGGGGAGGAGTAGAAGGGAAGGGGACAGGCCCTAACCTCCCCCAGTGGCTGGTTCAGCCGCCGCCTATGCTGAAGGTTGTGTTATATACACAAGTGCATACCCAACGCACACTCTATTCGCCCAAGCTGTGCCTCCTTTCCACACTACTATGTTTAGCAATGTGGTGCCCCACTGCTAGAGCCTTTCCCCTCCACAGGAAAAGACCCCCCTAGCAGGGAAGGGTTCTGGCAGGAGGGAAGCAGCAGGGAAATGTTTGGGCAGCTCCCCGCTGCTGGAGCCCTTCCCTGCATATGAAAAGCTCTGCCAACTCCCAGCAGTTGGAACCCTTCCCCTCTGTTGGGAGAGAGGGCAGAGAAAGGCTCTGTCAAGGTTCCTCCCCCACTCTGAACTCTAGGGTACAGATGTGGGGGACCTGCATGAAAAACCTCCTAAGCTTATCTTTACCAGCTTAGGTCAAAACTTTCCCAAGGTACAAAATATTCCACCCTTTTGTCCTTGGATTGGCCGCTACCACCACCAAACAAATACTGGTTACTGGGGAAGAGCTGTTTGGACACGTCTTTCCCCCCAAAATACTTCCCAAAACCTTGCACCCCACTTCCTGGACAAGGTTTGGTAAAAAGCCTCACCAATTTGCCTAGGTGACTATAGACCCAGACCCTTGGATCTTAAGAACAATGAACAATCCTCCCAACACTTGCACCCCCCCTTTCCAGGGAAATGTTGGATAAAAAGCCTCACCAATTTGCATAGGTGACCACAGACCCAAACCCTTGGATCTGAGAACAATGAAAAAGCATTCAGTTTTCTTACAAAAAGACTTTAAATAGAAATAGAAGTAAATAGAAATTAAAAAAAAAAATCCCCCCTGTAAAATCAGGATGGTAAATACCTTACAGGGTAATTAGATTCAGAACATAGAGAACCCCTCTAGGCAAAAACCTTAAGTTACAAAAAAGATACACAGACAGAAATAGTTATTCTATTCAGCACAATTCTTTTCTCAGCCATTTAAAGAAATCATAATCTAACACGTACCTAGCTAGATTACTTACTAAAAAGTTCTAAGGCTTCATTCCTGGTCTATCCCCGGCAAAGACAAAATATAGACAGACCCACATACCCTTTGTTTCTCTCCCTCCTCCCAGCTTTTGAAAGTATCTTGTCTCCTCATTGGTCATTTTGGTCAGGTGCCAGCGAGGTTACCTTTAGCTTCTTAACCCTTTACAGGTGAGAGGAGATTTCCTCTGGCCAGGAGGGATTTTAAAGGGGTTTACCCTTCCCTTTATATTTATGACAGGCTCCCACAGCCTTTCCTTGCTGCAGGGAAAAACTTGAGCAGTAGGGAGCTGCTGAAGTTTTTGCCTGCTGTCTCCCCACTGCCAGAGCCTGACACAGGTAGCTACACACCACAGCGCAGACACAGCAAGCTTTTCACCACAACATGTAACTACACATACACTGCATGCTGCTGACAGTGACATGTTGTGTAGATGTAGCCTTTGCTTGATTACGGCCTCTCAATAGATGAGACTGAAACTTACTTTCTATTCCAAGCCCAATTTTAGAGTCCCTTTCTGAACATACTCTCCACTTCCATTTTTTGGCTTGCGGGACCTGTATCCTTCAGAAAACATTTTGCCTAAATGTTAGGTCATTGAGACCATCCTTTTTTCAGGTGTGTGTCGGACAGTGGGACATGGGCATAATCATGCTCTGATTAGAGCAAGAGCCAGGCCTGTGGTTAGAGCAGGAATCAGAAGCCAGGAACAGCAGCCCAGTGCCTGAGCTGGAGTCAGAAATCAGGAATTGGAAATGTGGGTCAGAACTGGAGTCAGAAGCCAGAGACAAGGGTCAGAGCAGGATTACCTGGAGTGAGGCAAGTTTGGGGCCATGGCAGGAACAATGCTGTGAGAAGTAGGCACAGGAGCTATCACAGACATGGGCAAATGCTTTAACTCTGAGCAGCTGCAGAACTGCTGCTGGGCTGAAGAGTCTGCTAGCTCTCCCCACCTGCCAGGTAGTATAGCCAATCAGGCAGTCTACTGCAGGCCAGCTGTGCTCATTAGGTTGCCTGGAGACTGGCTCTGCTGCAGGCCCTGCTTCAAAAAAACAGTATGAGACTCAGGGAACAAAAAATTGTTTCTGGCTGTAAAGATGGCAGGGGTAGTCACGATCCCGGTACAATTAAGCTCAATGCAGTCGGATGTTTGTTGTTATTTTAATAATCTTCAGTGGTTCTCAGAAAACAATAAGGTGTGTCAGTTAATTTCTTTTTCACTGGTGTGAGTAGAGCTGCTCTTTTTGTTACTGGCTGGAAAACTGGAGCTATACTATCTGTTTGAGCTTACAGTTTATGTATGTGTTCTCTCCCCCCCGCCTTTTTTTTTACAAGCATCCTAAACTCTGTGCACTTTACACAAAGCAAATCCAGCATTTCATACAAGAACATTAAGATATTTAACAGATTATAATATTAATAAACACCACAATGTTCATTTATCAAGAGCCCTGACATATTTCATCCCTTACCCCACCACACACACACCCACCCCCAAGAAAGGGGAGATTTGCAATGTACACAAAATGTAAAAAGAAAAGGAGTACTTGTGGCACCTTAGAGACTAACCAATTTATTTGAGCATAAGCTTTCGTGAGCTACAGCTCACTTCATCGGATGCATGCCATGGAAAATACAGTGGGGAGATTTTATATACACAGAGAACATGAAACAATGGGTGGCGGGCTCCCAGGACTCCCCTTTCAGCAGGGGCCAGAGCAGCGGCAGGCCCCCGGAGTTCCTCCCCCACAGCTCCCCCCTCCCCCGATTCAATCATGACTATTTTTAGTAAAAGTTCTGGACAGGTCACGGGTGGCAATTTTTGGGTTCTTGCCCATGAACTGTCCACGACTTTTACTATAAATACTCATGATTAAATTGTAGCCTTAATTATGATGCACCTGACAGGGGGAAGGCAATATCTTATTGCAAATAATTTATAAATTCTTCACCTCCAACAAGAAACTTATTGCCAGCCAGTGGAGATTCCTGACCCCCAGTGTAATATATTGTCTGTGTAATGCACTGGTTAATAAGCAGGCAGCTACACAGTGCATTAACTCTGTTTGCCAAGTGGTTTAGAAGTGTAGTCCCATGTAAAGGATATAATGGTAATCTCATTTCAAGGCAGCAAAGACATGGCTAACTCTTGTAATCAGAGCGGGTCAAAACACTTTAAAATTATAAATTTTTCAAAGAAAAAGGAGAGGTTTTTTGAAAATGTTCCCCTCATTTTTCAACCTGTTGCAAGGATTATGTCTGCAAGAGGAGCTGGAAAGGTCTTTCTGTTGCCACGCTATTTGTGGATAGAAAAAAGAAATTCTTGGCCACAGCTATTTCTACGAGACGTACACAAGGAGGCTGTGAATTAATGTTGCAATCAGAGTTACCAATATAATCCTCTTCGGGGCACTTTCCCCCAAGCTAACACCACTCTATTTTGTCTTCAACCACCTCGCCTGCATTCAGCTGCCAATCTCATACAGACAGTGGGTAATCATTTATACTACACCAGCCAGATGAGATGAGATGTGATGGATATATAGAGCTGTGCCTCTGAATGCTGACTACACTGCAGCGTCCCTGCCACTAACATTCTCAGAAAACTTAGAAACACACTGAGAAGAAAGAGTGATGAACAGGGTCCTACTAAATTCATGGTCCGTTTTGGTCAACTTCACAGTCATAGAATTTTAAAAATTGCAAATTTCATGATTTCAGCCATTTACATCTGAAATTTCAGTATGTTATAATCGTAGGGATCCCGAACCTAAAAGGAGTCGGGGGGGGCACAAGGTTATTGTAGGGGGAGTTGCGGTACTGCTACCCTTACTTCTGCGCTGCTGCTGGCGGCAGTGCTGCCTTCAGAGCTAGGCAGCTGCAGAGCAGGAGCTGCTGGCCAGGAGCCCAGCTCTGAAGGCCGAGCCGCCACCAGCAGCAGCACAGAAGTAAGGATGGCATGGTATGGGCGGCCAGTGAAGCCGCTGCCAGCAGCCTCTGGCAAAGGTCCCCGTGTGGGCGGCTGGAGTAGCCGCTTCCCCAGGCGGCCCCCAGCAGCTGGTGCCACAGCTGGTCCTGCCCAACAGCAGCCATCGGGTGCGACCACTTCCCCGCAGCAGCCATCCACCTTCCTTCCCAGCAGTGGCCCTCCAGATGCCCCACCCTTAGCAGCGGCCTCTCCAGACGCGTCACCTCTCCCCCAGCAGCGACCCCCTTAAAATTTAGTCACCTGTCCATGACTTTTACTAAAAATGCCAGAGACTAAATTGTAGCCTTAGATATAGTCGCTCTAATAGCCACTAGATGTCACTAAAGAATAATAGTCTTAACAAAAGCTTTGTTTTGCATTTAACTTTGTTTTAAAATATATACTTTATATTTTATAAATGATACAATAAATATATATAAAACTTATATGTTTTAAGCTAATTTATTTAGTGCCTGAATACAAGTGTAGAGGAAGCTGCAGAAGTCTGCTGCTATAAAGGAAAAATAGCAAAAGGCTCAAACAAAAGTATGTAATCACAATTCACAAACCGTGTTGGAAACATCACTCTCAAGATAAAATATATAAGCAAGACTTATGAAAGATCACCTAATATGCTGGGAAAATATTACAGAATAAATCAGAAAATCCTGTATGTTTGGATAAGAAATAAAGCCACAAGCTTCTTACATATACTGGGAAAGTTTCCTCCTTTTCCTCAGGAAAATTTCTCCTTTCCCCCAATTTCTAGGAGCATGTCATTTTGCATAATAAAAAGCCTAATGTGTTTCAGTTCTGTTGGAGGTTTGCAGACACACATCAGGCATTTAGCATGTGCTAATCTAACATTTCCAACCTCCACAATCCCTGGACTCCTCAATCCCTTCTGTAATTATTAATGTCTTGTTTAAGCACAGGAGACTGATAATTTGTTACTCTCTGTTTCCTTCCTTCCCTTCCCTCTTACACCTCTTATCTTAAACCCAGGGGGCAGAGGAGAGGAGAAAGTGAGATTCTTTTTTCTACTCCTACTTCTACTTCTACTTTTTTCTACTCTACTCTGAAAGCAGAGGAGTGGGCAGGTGAGATGTCCTCTACCCTGAGAGGGGGAAACTAGAAAGCATTTCCTTCCTTACCTTCCCCACAAGAGGAGCAGTCCTTTCACACATTTCCAATGTGAAAAGGCCATAAAGTAGTATTTATTTTGTTGCCTTCATATCCAAGGCTAGAGGGAGTCCAGGTGGATAGTTCTCCATAACCATTCCCTTAGGCAGAGGACAGGACAACTACTTTTTAACCTAAAGTACAGCCAGATCAGGGTATGAAGACACATTAGAACACCACTAAACCAGGCTGAGCAAATTCAGTGGATATGCACATTCTCTACTGCCGAAATGGTCCTATGCAGCTTATTGCAATAAACTCTTTGGGTGGGAAGGGCAAGGTCCCTTGTAGAGGCACATAATTTATATCACCTGTACGTATATGTTATATCACACAATCTGCCAAGGTGAAATCCTCTCAAAGTAAGCAAACTCACCCATCCTGCAAATTTTCAGGCAGCCACTTTTCTCCACTCCATATTTGCTGATATCAAAGCCTCCTGAGACACTGTTAGGTTGTTTAAGGAATATTTTTAAGAAGGACTCCTAATAACTAAGGAATAAAGACAGGCCTGGGCCAGGTTGTATTTCTGATTGCTGAGATGATACTCAAGTACATAATCAAGGCCCAAAACATGTTCTCCCTGTATGCAGCTTCCCCACTGCCTGGATCAGGGATAATCTCCCCCACAGCACCGCTGCAGGCCATGGAGAGAGCAGTCTGAAGGGTTAAAGAATCCATGTGTGCAGGAGGAGGGCACTGAGTGTAGAGGGTAGAGCAGGAGGTTGCGGGGAGGACGATTAACATTCTCCTCTACCAACTTCATACTGAGGAGCTAATGCTGCTTTGAGGCTCAGACTCATACTGCCAAGAAGGTGGCGAGCAGGCAGGGGTCCCTGGAGGTGGTGCAGAGGCAAAGAGGTTCCATTTCAAGAAGATTTGGCTTCCAATAGATCTCTCAAAATTCACACGTTCTGGTAATAATCTGTGATGTTTCCTCTCCCTTTTGCCCCCCTCCAGCCATTCTTTACATGGAGAAGGGGGTGATCTGGCCCTATGAGCTGTATAGCTCACATTGCACTCGCTTACTGAAATCTCAGAGTCGGGTCACAGCATGCCCTGGCCTGACTGTAAAATCTGGCATGAATTCTTTGGTGTCAGTCTCCACTTCGGTTGTTCCAAAAATCCTGGTCTGGAGATTAAGTGGAATATCCCTAGGGCTTGATTTTTAGTGGTGATGAGAATCCACAAGTCCAGCTGAAATTAATACAAGCTGCAACTGCTCAGCAGCCCTAAAAATCAGGCTATTAAAGTCACAAAGCTCAGATTTGGGTATGAGTCCTGATTTAGAAAAAAAAACCATCAACATTTGAGGTGCTCAGATTATTGTTTCTGGTTTGGACTAGTCTGTAGCAAGGAATAACCTATCCTATTTGTTGCTGGTCAAGTTGGAGCATCTAATCATTTTGAATTTATAGCATTTTTATGGCCAGTTGTAACTTTATAGCAGACACCATGTGCAGCAATGAGGCCAGCTACAACAGAATTCTGTGCCTCCTCCAAAAGGAATAATATCACCTTGGTAATGCACCACAGGTTAACATCACAGCTGTTTCTAAAAGACACTGGATACAAGTTACATACAAATTACCCAAATGAGATTTTTATTTAAAATGCTGAACTACATTAAGTATTTTTTGTTTATAGAACATAAAAACCATCACGATTTCTAACCAGATTCCAATGAATAGCTGAATCACACAAAAGCTGACTGAAAAACTAGAAAACAAAAATTGACTGAATTTGAAAAATCTTTCTAGAGCTAACTAGGACTGGCTGCAGCTGTGCAATAACTTTTTTTAAAAGGCAAATCTTGCTTCCTAAGCAAATTGGGAAAAAGTGAATCCCAGGTTCCTTTCCTTCATTAACTCTTTTTACTCAGTTGTAGCATCTCTTGCCTGAAGTAAATGATTCATTTTGTGGGGAATGTCTTTGATATCCTTTTCAGCACTGCTGAAATGGTGATCTTAATGTGCAAGGCTTAGTGTTGTTAGTCACTTCAATGGAATTTAAATACAGCCAAGCAGAACAGCAATGTCACAGCCTAAATACAGATATGACAGAAAAGATCCAGTCCACCTAAAACTACAGCTGCAGCTTCTTCCACTTAACTTTTAAGGGAATGTCTACACTACAAAATTAGGTCAATTTTATAGAAGTAGATTTTTAGAAATCGATTTTATACAGTGGATTGCTTATGTCCCCATTAAGCGCATTAAGTCTGCGGAGTGCGTCCTCACTACCATGGCCAGCCTCAACTTACAGAGCGACGCACTGTGGGTAGCTATCCCACAGTTCCCACAGTCTCCACTGTCCATTGGAATTCTGGGTTAAGCGCCCAATGCCTGATGGGGCAAAAACATTGTCGCAGGTGGTTTCGGGTACATGTCATCAGTCGCCCCTCCCTCCGTGAAAAAAATGGCAGACAATTGTTTTGGCCTTTTTTCCTGGGTTATCTGTGCAGAAGCCATACCCCGGCAAGCATGGATCCCTCTCAGCTCACCGTCACCACTGCTGTTGTGAGCATTGTAAACACCTCGCGCATTATCCTGGACTATAGGCAGAACCGGGCTAAGAGACGCCAGCACGACGAGGATTTTGATGAGGACATGGACACAGACATTGCTGAAAGCACGGGCTGTGGCAACTGGGACATCAGGGCGGCAGTGGGGCTAGTTGATACAGTGGAACACTGATTCTGGGCCAGGCAAACAAGCACAGACTGATGGGACCGCGTAGTTTTGCAGGTATGGGATGATTTCCAGTGGCTGCGAAACTTTCGCATGCATAAAGCCACTTTCCTGGAACTCTCTGAGTTGCTTGCCCCCACGCTGAAGCGCAGGAATACCAAGATGAGAGCTGCCCTGACAGTTGAGAAGCGAGTGGCGATAGCCTGTGGAAGCTTGCAACGCCTGACTGCTACTGGTCAGTCGGGAATCAATTTGGAGTGAGCAAATCTGCTGTGGAGGCTGCTGTGATCCAAGTAGACAATGCAATCAGTGACGTTCTGGTATCAAGGGTAGTGACTCTGGGAAATGTGCAGGTCATACTGGATGGCTTTGCTGCAATGGGGTTCCCTAACTGTGGTGGGGCGATAGACGGAAAGCATATCCCCATCTTGTACTGGACCACCTTGCCAAACAGTACATAAACCTCAAGGGGTACTTCTCAATGGTGCTGCAAGTACTGGTGGATCACAAGGGACGGTTCACCGACATCAACGTGAGATGGCCAACAAAGGTGCACGACGCTTGAATCTTTAGGAACTCCGGGCTGCTTGAGCAGCTGCAAGAAGGGACTTACTTCCCAGACCAGAAAATTACCATTGGGGATGTTGAAATGCAAATAGTTATCCTTGGGGACCCAGCCTACCCCTTGCCCTCATGGCTCATGAAGCTGTACACAGGCAGCCTGCACAGTAGTAAGGAGCAGTTCAACTATAGGCCGAGCAAGTGCAGAATGGTGGTAGAATGTGCCTTTGGGCATTTAAAAGGGTGCTGGTGCAGTTTGTTGAGTAGGTTAGACCTCAATGAAAGCAATATTCCTATTGTTATTGCTGCTTCCTGTGCGCGCCATAATATCTGTGAGAGTAAAGGGGAGACATTTATGGTGGGGTGGGAAGTTGAAGCAAATCGCCTGGTGTCCAATTTTGAACAGCCAGACACCAGGGCAATGAGAAGAGCACAGCTAGGCGCGCTGTGCATCAGAGAGGCTTTGAAAACCAGTTTCATGACTGGCCAGGCTACAGTGTGACAGTTGTGTGTGTTTCTCCTTGAGCCAAACCCACCCCCTTTGTTGATTTTAATTCCCTGTAAGCCAACTACACTCCCCCCTTCAAAATAAAGTAACTATTGTTTTGAAACCATGCATTCTTTCTTTATTAATTTTTTTTAAAATGACATAACGGACAAGGTAGCCCAGGTGGGGTGGGGGAGGAGGGAAGGACAAGGCCACATTGTTTATTGTAGTCACACTGACAATCAAACTGTTTGAATGACAGCCTTCTGTTGCTTGGGTCAGCCTCTGGAGTGGAGTGGCTGGGTGCCCGGAAGTTCTACCCCGTGTTCTTGGGCGTCTGGGTGAGGAGGATATGGAACTTGGGGAGGAGGGCAGGCAGTTGTACAGTAAATGCAGTGGGGGGGTCTGTGCTCTTGTTGGCTTTCCTGCAGCTCCAAAAGATGCTTCATCATGTCCGTTTGCTCCCCTATTAGCCTCAGCATCGTGTCCTGCCTTCACTCTTCGTGCTCACTTAATTCTTTCCTGGCTTCTGCCACTGACTGCCTCCATTCATTAAGCTGTGCTCTATCAGTGTGGGAGGACTGAATGAGCTTGGAAAACATGTCATCGCAAGTGCATTTTTTTGGGCCTTCTAGTCTGCGATAACCTCAGGGATGGAGATGATAGCGGGAGCGTAGAAACATTTGCACCTGGGGGGAGATAAAAAGGGAGAGTAAAATTTAAGATGATACATTTCTGAGAACAAAAGGGAGACTCTTTCACAGTGAATCTAGCAATTCACAGCAGACAGCACATGCTTTAGGTACAAGGTTGCATTTTGCCTTTTATATTGATGGAGAGATCAATGTAGTGGGTGCATCCAAAGTACAACTTATTTGACAACATCTGTTTCAACAGACCAGACCCAGGTTTTGGAAGATCAGTGCTTTCATTTAGCTTTCCACCCTCACCCTCCAGCTAGCCTGAGTAAGAACCCCAATTTAATAATTCCTCAGGGATGACAAGTTCCTTGCTAAAGATGTGGCATTGGAAACAAGATGGCTGACAAGTGGACCCCCAATCTTGAACTAAAATTCTGGGATGCCAAAGCCTCATTACTGTGATCAGGGGCTCTCCCAAGAACATGTATCTCAGATTCTAATTACAGAAGTTCCACCCTGAGACTAGAGTCCTAAGGGGGCTGAATAGGAAGCTTGTTCAGATCTGAGATTTCCCTCAGGTAAATTATCCATAATGTTCTATGAAGTAGTCATCCTGAAGGATCATTTTCTCCCAATCAAGGGAATTTGCAGTCTGGAGAAAAGAGCCACTGTCCCCCAGTTCAGTGGAAGCCGGAGCTAAGCATGGAGGGTCACCAGGGGAGACACTGTTGTGTTTGTTTATGCTATCCTGACAACAATGGAACCTGATGGTATTTGTGTTACCCTGCCAAAGGAGAATCCCTTCCTTGCCAAATGAAAGGACAAGAGCTGCTCTTACAGAATTCTACTATAAAAGGAACTGGACCGCCAGGAGTTACATGTCCTTTGTGTGGAATGGAGCTTAACTGCTCTTTGTGAAGTTCTGTGCAGCAACATACCAGAGGTGGAGGGAAAGGGCATAGACAGGCTAAAGTTGTAGGATCCCTCACACTGTGTAGATCTTCCCCTTCTCTCCCCTTATGCAGAGATGTGGCATAACAGACCATGGAAGCTACTTCAAGCCCTGGGGTTGGGGCAGAAGGGAGAGAATCCCTCCACTCCTGAACCTGCCATAGGCCTAGACTGTCTCCTCGTGAAGAGCTTAGGGGGGAAATTCTAAGGTATGATTTCTGATGAAAAACTTTTGACAGCTCTTGCCATTTATGTTTGCAAATAAGTGAACAAGCAGAGTGGATTTATGTTTCAAAATGTTCTTTATGCTAAAGCATAGATGGCACAGAAAATCAAGCTTTATAAATTCATTCTCTTGTCTGTTGTTTTATTGTCTTTCTATAAATCACTGGAATATTTAAGATTTGCTACCTGTGATGTCTCAGTTCAACTTTAAGTGACGAAGGTTTGAAAAAGCAGTTTACCCCTCCTCCCCCAAATATGCCATCAACTATAAGGAATCAGGCCAAAGACACTATTTAATTAAATAATAAAAGACTGATTTTATAGTTATATACAATTGCTGGATTCCACAAAGAGCTGTAAAGCATTGCATCATCCACAGCAATTAGTTTCATCAAGCAATAAACCTTTCACCAGCAATATGGTGTACAGTAAATTATGCTGGGAATGTAGCTTTTGAATGTGACAGGTTGACAGATATAGTGTGAAAATGAAACCCATTAATGTTTTAAGTGTGGTAGGGGGGAAGCATTTACTTCAACTTTATACACTTTGTTCTTATTAATTTTTTTATATATGAGGTAGTATTATGTATGTATAATTAATATAACTTGACATAGCAATTTGGAACAGGAAAAGATAAGAGGTATTATATACAGCTGTTTTTCTCCACTATATAATGTAACAGTGCCTGGGCAGTTAGAGTGGCTGCCTGAATACTACACAAATACAACATTTAAAAAAAAAGGTTACCATTGGCCCAAATTTTGCTCTCAGTTTCTCTGGATTTCCTCCAGTGTAACTCCATGAACATTAATGGAGGTACTCTGGTGTAACCAAGAGCAGAAATTCCCAAATTCCCAATGAAATTTACAAAATAAAGAATTACAGTACACCATATAATGAAACTGTAGACTAATGAATTCTTATGAATTCTGCAACAGCTCATATGCACCCCACTTTTATTTTGTTTTATGATAGGTCTGGCACTCAATTTCATAGTTAAGGTTGCATAACCAGTGTCCATCCAACCCCCCTATTTTCAGTCACTACCTTTTTGAAACTGTTATATATAGGTCTGAATATCTTCCAAGTGTGGTATCTGCCTAGAAGTGAGCTTTTCTTTAGAATGAGTGCAAAGTGGGTGATAAAAAGAAATATACATTCACTTTACAAAAGGAATTCTTGTGAATTTTTATTTCAATTCCTCTGAAATGGCTACACTAGAGAGTGTAGTCTGTGTGTGTGTATATCTAAACCATTTCAGATTATGGTATTTGCACATGCTACTGTCAAATTGTTTGAAGCCTTCAGAGCTTTGAAGTGCTACCAAGAAAAGTTCCTTTTTAAAGGGGATGGAGGGTTCCTTGCCCCATTTTTTCTTCAAAACATTAGGAAATGCCATACAAACACTATGTTAAGAGATCATAAGGATTGCACAGTTCAGCACTCAAAAGTTAGGAAATATCACAGTTAAAGGTGACTTACAATGGGGGAAAGGGCTATGTCCTTGTTTTTCTATAAACAGTAGAAAAAGAATTGGTTCTGAGATAAAAGATGAGAGTGATCAGTCATGAGGAGATTGCTGTAGGTGAAAAGATGGGACTGTCTCATTGGGAGAGGAGATGAATAAGAAGGACTATGATAGAGGGATATAAATAACGTAGGACATAGAAAAGGTAAATCAGGTACTTCTATTTTTTTCCGTAATAAAAGAATGAGGAGATAGTGAAAAAAGGCACCACATTTAAAACTGGTAAAAAAAATTATATACACAAGTTATAATTTACCTGTGAAACCAATTGCCATAAAATAGCAGGATTCAAAAAAGAATTAAACAGTTACATGATTAATGAGAACATTCATAATTACAATAGATAGGGTAATTTTTTTTTAAAGAGGGGATATAAACTCATTCTTCAAAAGCTGACTACTCATTGATAGTGGTTAGAAAGAAACTACACCTATGACCAAATTATTCTGTAATTGTGTAATATAGTCTTCTTGAACTTGCCTCTGAAATAACTGGTATTGATCAATGTCAGAGACAGGGCACTGGACTAGACTTTTTTCATTGGTCTAATCAATGTTTCACATGTCCCCATTGTGTATAAAGAAGACCTGAATATATATATATTTAAAATGCAAGCAAAATTATTATATATATATATAATTTTGCTTGCATTTTAAATTAGAAATTAGGGTTCATCTACCCTGAAATATCTATTACAACTAGGAAACCTGTGAAATCATGACATCAAAAGACAAGAAACTGAAATGCAAGTAAAATAACTAAGGCCCGAAAATTATGAGTTATTACTAGCTCAGAATTGCCCAGGCATCAATAATATTTTAGAAAAGGTATGACAGAAGTCTAAGAGAATAAAAATTTAAGGTCTAATAGCTAGATTTCTTCAATAGTCTGAGGAAACTCAGAGATGATGCAGCCTTTCACAAGCCTTTCACCACTGGTACAACTAAAGAGATTTCCCCCTTTTCTCTGAATGAATGAATGAATTAAAAACATATTGAATTAATATCAAACATTGATATTATATGATGTGCCAGATACAGTAGTACAATGGGTAACTTTATGTAAAGTAATACTATAATTAAAATCTGTATAGAAAGGAAGTCAATTTTAAGTGATACAACTTTGGGCAAAATATTTGTCAACTTTAACAATAGGGTGTATCTCATGGGCAATTCTATTAGGAAAGAAAGAGTTGTGTTGATTTGCAAAGAAGCATATTTATGATATCAAGTTAGTGAAATGCACAAGTGCTGACAGAGACAGTAAATAAAAGGAACCAAAACCAAAGAGTGTATTTATATGGATACTTGACCACAGAGTGGAATAATCAATAATGTAACTGTTTGATTAATAATGCAGATTCATTTCAGCCATACACACCAAGGTTCCACCATTGTTAAAACAAAGAGAACAGAAATGGAAGATTACATCACTGTTCCAGGCAGCTGGAGAACAGTAGTTCTTGAAATGACTTTGCATTGTATAAGGTATAATGGATGTTTAAAGTGCATCAAAGACTATGGAGAGACTTTGTATATTATTATTTTAAACTGGACATTCCAGCAACCAACAGAGTGTTGGTGGGCAAACTGCAACTTGAGCAGGCATAACTGAAACACTGGCCAAGGAATGATCCACAAAGCGGTCCAGAGAAAAGTGACTTGTGGAGGTAAGGTGCTAAGCAGAGCAAAGCAGTCAGCGTTCCAGGTGTGTCCCAAGATGGTTGTAACAATAGCTTTGGCATAACTTATTTTAGACAAGTTGGTGTGACAGGATGTGTTGCTCACAGAGACTGGAAAATTCCAGTTTCAGTTGCACGAACTCAAAAGCTGATGCCCTGTTCCCTGATTGGAATGACACATTTTGGCTGGACATTTCAAATCTTCGGAAGAAGTATGGGTCACTATCTGCTTAGTCCATGCCAACATATTCAAGGAGAGGAACCAAGATAGACAACTCAGCAGAAACAGTACAAAACAACCTGTCTCCTTCAGGACATTGCTTCCTGAAATCTGAAGACCCATGAAAGAGAGACGACTGAGGTCCTGAGCTGGCCACTTGGTGACACTAAGTACCTATCACGAATAAGCATCTTAACTGTCTCTATTTTCCAGCAATTCAGGTTGCTTGCTAGTGCTTTAGGAAAGGACTACAGTCATGGCTTCCCTTTCTAGGGTGAACAAATACCAAGTGGGAAAATTTGGGACACATTTATTTGGGGGGAGGGGCGCGGTATAGTTGTGTAACCCAAGACAAAGCCCTAATATTGGGATGTCTAGTCACCCTAGCCCTTTGCTCCAATTCTGTTTGCAGCATCAACTCCGGCTGTGAATGATAACTGACCTGAAAGCTGAGGCTGAGCAAAGATCTGGTGATAAGTAACCCACAGACTTTCTCACTTGGGAGATGGCCCAAATTAGTCAACTGACCACTTCCTGAAGCTGAGTACCTAATTAGTAAGGAAGTGTACATGCTTGTGTGTGCATTTTAAAAAGACGGTAAGGAGAACAGTTTGTGTTTTTGTTTTGTAACAGGTTCCAATCAACAATGCAGCAAAGTTGCTTTAAAACTGAACAAGCTACTGTTCTTAACTAGGATTGTAGAACACACTACATGTGTGTACCACAGTCAGTGCTTAATTTGTGCCAGAGTTTGTCAGGGCTGAGCCCCAGCACCCCTAAGCTTGGCAGTTCATAGCCCTGGCACCTCTGGGCTTGCCACATGAGTTATGAAAGCAAAGAAAATTGCTTGAGCCCTGGCATCTCTTTCATTACAAATTAAGCACTTAACATAGTTAATGGTTTAAAACCACCTTTCAATTTCTAGATGTATGTAGACATAAAATGAAACAAAGTATGCATGCTTCTTGAATGTCACTCAGTCTGCACAATCTGTAATAAATGTAGGAGGTTATGTTATATAGTTCGGAGTGTTAGATCCTAGGTCTAATATTATTCACTGGGAAATAGATAACAAGGGTTGACTACTATAGATTCACTAGGAAGGAGACCTACAGGCACAAGTGAGGCCATATTCTGAGGGACTCAGTCAAAAATCTAGACAAAGTCCCCTTCCCAAGATTGTGATTGAGTGTTATTTTCTATTGTGATTGTGTGATTTGATTCTGAAAACCTGAATCATTATGCCAAAAATTTTTCCAATGTATTTAGCCAAAACATAATGCAATACTATTTTGACTTCTTATATCCTATACTATTAATAAGGATATGTAATAATCTCTAAAAAAAAACTAATTTAATCCCTCAAGGCTTTTCTTTAGTTAAGCAATCAAAATTAAAAGAATGCTAAGAAAGGTGGTACAGATAATCAGTTAAACAGTTGCTTAACTATGGTGTTTAGTAAAGATTTAACACCCCTGCCCCTTCAATTAAGACTAGAGCTAGAAATACAGAGAAGTTTTCCAGCAAAAGAAGTGAAAAATGGACTTGACATACCTTACTTTTCTAAGATAAATCACAAGTAAATAAATGAACCTGAACTGTTAAGGATTTCTTTATACATCAGAGAGAAATAAAAAAGAGCACAAGCCTGAATTTTAAAAAATCCTGTTCAGGTAATCTGTAATTCTGCATGCAGAACCTTAATAATGCCTTCCTCCTCTGCATATATAGTATGATATAGTCTTTAATTACATCATTGTGCATTCTTTCTAAAACAAAATATATTTTTTCTACAACCTTAAATACAGGTAAAATATCTTATAATACTAGGCATTACTCTGTGTAAGCCAGATAAACTGAGTCCATCAAAACTAATTACAGTATAACCACACAGTAAGCAATACTTACCCAACATGCTACTTTGAGTGTCAACTGATGTAAACTGGTTTACCTCTGCTGACTTCAGGGAAACAATGTCCATTTACACCAGCTGAAGATCTAGCTCTAAGTATATAACATAGAGATTTTGTGGGGGTCATGTCGGAGGAAGGAGTGGAATTGCTGCATGTATAGACTACCAAAATTCACAGCTAAGTTGTTTTCATAGTCAGCTTAATGTATTTGAAACTACATGAAATAAACTTCTATCATGTCTATGCTAAAGATATCTCCTCTGACTATCAAAGAATTTTCACCATTCTAAATCAACCAAGCCTGGTGGCATATAATACTTGACTACAACAAGATAGTGCTTCTTCAGTCAGCTGGAGACTTTGTCCAGAAGCAGCTGATGTTCTTTTAACTTCAGGATTTTCTCCACAAAAACATCATACAAAACCTCATACAAAAACACCATACAAAACCCAAACCAAACAGAATCTTCACACTTGTTGCCATCAGATAGCTTTATCTCTGCTAATGCAAACCCAGAGTTTCCTTTTCATTTTCTAACAATCCATAGAAAAAGACATCACTATCCAAATCAAAGGGAAGAAATATCATTAACAGGAAAATGTTTATTGGCATAGCAATGAGTAGTGCTGCTGATGGTCTTCATGGGCAATGAATATTACACACCAAGAGCAAATCCAATTGCCAGGTAAGTTAAATCCATTATTCGTTCCTTCAGTGCTCTGTGTTAAACTGACAAACTTTGAATGCAGTTCTGTGCTGCCATTTTTATATATGCTTGTATCTTTCCTGGACATCAAGTCAGGTGGAATAAAAAATGGCTTGGAATGAAAATAACCATTCTAGCCACCCACACAAAAGGGGAGTTCCTTCTTTGGAAGAGTTCACACAGAAAGGGATCCCCATCTAATTGGCTGATTTTATAACTAGGTGCCAATGTGCTAGACTCTTCAATTGCTGTAAACAAACCCGGTGTTATCAGAGCTAGATGTTGTAAGGAAGGGACTAATTCTAATTTGTTATAAACTACTGCAGCAGCACTGCATACCCACCGACACCAGTTCAGGGCTATATACATATACACACATGCCATCTGATCTTTTTGGAACTAGTAAAATAGCTCCATATTATGACAGTATTTCATTTACAATGAGACAAGTATCAGGACACATGTCAAAGCCAACATTCCTAGGATTCACATATCTAATAGTGAAATACTAGTATGTCTATCAATGGGTCTTTGACACATGGATTTTAAAGCTTGTTTTTTTCCTATTTCTCCATGATCTACAGGTTTCCAAAGAGGGAAAGAAATGTATAGAAATCAGGTTCTGAACAGTAAAATCTCCAACTATCATCCATCTGTAGGCAGTGGACAAAGCACAGAGTACTAGATAAGGGCCAAGCTCCTGGACAAATAGATATTAGCAAAATATTTGAATGGCTAGGATAGAACCCTGAGAAATAAGGAACACACACACACACACACACACACACACACAGAGCATTCAGAAGAAAATGCAAGACACATCTCTTCAGGTTAGCTTCTCCTCAGTACGTTTTTCACATGCCCATCAACACAAAACTAAACCCTAATCAAGCGTTTTTCCTATAGGCTTGAAATGAAGAGAAGAGTTAAAGGTAGTTCTATTTTTAAATACTCGTGAGGAACTTGGATACTATAGTGATGGAGGCTTTGTAACTTCTTTGAGTACACAGCCCTCCACACGCTCATGAGAAGACTGTGGGGAAGAGGGTGTAGTAGAGGGCTATGCTGACTGGGGACTCCTGGGTGGTACAAAGTAGTGGAACAGGGCAAAGAGCTTGTTCTAAACATCAGCTGCAGCCCTTGATCTTTGTGAAAAAATTATGTTCATAACTCAAGCTGAAAATTATGTTCATACCTCACCTTGGGCATGACCGAAAGATAACTTTTCTCTCTTGGCTAATCATTCCAAGTGTGGTCTGATAATACTCCCTTTTTTAATATCTCCAACAGGCTGGGGCATATGATTATTGCAGGTCAACAAAACAAGTCACCGGATGGTCAGGAATAAGGGAAGCAATAAGCTGTGCTACAGAGAGTCTGTGGAACTCCTTGTGCTTCCCTCTGCACAGACTTTCTTCTAGCATAGTGGAATCATGTTCTTTGCCTTGATTTTCAGACCTTGAGAACCCATATACAAAATTTGCCCCTGTACTAGCAACATACACAGCATGTGCATCTTTGTTTATTTTCACATTTGCAGATTTCAGAGACTATTTTATTATCGTGGTTCAGTATGTAATTTTCAAATGGTCGTGTCTTTAGTAAAACAGACTTTTGCCTCCAAACTAAGGGAAGGTATTTATCTGTACTGCCTTAAATTGAAGACAATATTCATGCCAATTTTCAAGCCCAAATCATATTTGCTGTAGTCCTGGTAAAAGAAAATATTGATGGGGTATTTGTTTTATTTTACACAATGGGAACAGTGATTCCCCACTGCCCATAAAGAGATTTTGCTTACCTGCAGGCAGAGTGTGAAAGCCTAAAAGGTGAAAGTTAACAAGGAAACTTCGTCTTTTAAAATTTGGTTTCAGTTTTCAACTCTGTCGTAGATTTTATGTGTGACCTTGGGCATGTCTCAATCTCTGTGCCTCAGTTCTCCATCAGTACAAAGAGGCTAGTAATACTCGCTCTCTCACACCTTCCATTTGTCTTGTCTATTTAAGCTCTAAGGTCATCAGAGCAGGGACTGTCTCTTACTATGCACAGTACCCAGTTTTATGGGTCCTCAATCTCAGCTGCAATACAAATTAATGATTAAGTTTCAGACCATTATGTGCATGTGAAAAGAGAAGGTAAAAATGTCCTCCATCAATATCTATAGCAGTGACTACAAGCATGATTTTACAGAAGAGTAATGAAAAGCAGTGATTTTATTACTGAACTTTCCTGGGCTGCAGAAGTGGTTAGTTTAAACTTTAAGTAAACGTTCTGTTCATTTCTTAATTCACCTGATCGCTTGCTCCTTGGAAATTATGGTGACAGAAACAGTGCTGCAAAATGCTCTCAATCAAAGTTAAAATTGTTTGAGCAAATAGAAAACAAACTTTTTTAGCACAGTTGCTAGTGTCTGTTCATTAGTCACTTGTGCAAGCACTCAGTGTTTCAGATAAGAAGAAGAAAGCAGAAAGAAATCTAGATTTTCCATTCCTGATATACTGGCATTATATTTAGCTGCCTAACGCCAATAGTCCACGTATCCAACATGAACATGCATAGTAACTATGGCATAAATCATTTCCATGGTGATCAAAACCAAAAATACTGGGGAAAAAATCATATTTATCATTAAAAGAAAAAAACCTCATATTTCTCATTGAAATAATCCTCCTCTGCTCAAGAGGGGAATTGACTTTTTAGAGGTCATCATGAGTCTAATGATTAAATCAATATGGACGTGTCAGAGACTTAATAGAACTGATAGTGAAACATTATCCACATTTTGAAAAGCATCTCCAGCTATCCCAAGCATTCCAGCGGACATATAAAACCTAGATAGAATAAAGTTATTCTACTTATCAATCAAGAAATGGTTAATATTGTCAATAATGGATGAAGAGGGTCTGGAATGTATCTTAAGTAATCAAAGCTGAATAGATGCACTATAGCAATAATGAACAAAGGTGGGTAGGATTACTGTTCTACTACACTACGCAATATCATACTACAACTGTTCAGTGTCTTTGGGTACATTGTCAAAGAATATTTTGTGAAGGCTGGCTCAAAAGTTCATTCTAGAATTAACTTGTGGCTGGCATAAGTATTTATTTCTAGGGAATTCACAAAGTGAATGAATCTTCTGATTATATGCTATTTTACTCAACTCCATTAACTAATTTTTTTCAGTTGTGTCTGTCCCCAGTAAATTCAACATGGGACTTTAAGTGACAAAGGTTCAAAAAGGCAGTTTACCGAGGGATGTGCTGGCCACCCTTCCCGCAGCCCCCATCGCCCTGGGGCAGCGAACCACGGCCAGTGGGAGATGCAATCGGCCAAACCTGAGGATGTGGCAGGTAAACAAACAGGCCAAGCCCGCCAGGGACTTTCCCTGAACAAGAGGTGGACCGGCTTTGAGAACCACTGGACTAGATGACGTCTTGAGGTCCCTTAAAGCCTCACATTTCTATGATTCTACTATAATTTCTCTAATGTCCTTTCTACTTATTAGCAGCTATGAAAGAAGAAAAAGTGGGAATGTTTAGGGGGAAAAAGCATCAGCTTGTTTTAAGATGTGTTGTTGTAAATACAGCTCAAATATTGAGGACTGTACAGAATTCTTAATTACATTTTCATCCTTCTGTAAAGAACTAAAGCAATGTAATCAACTTGTCTTAGTTCTGTCATACCAAGTGACTATATTACACCAAATGAGGATGGTGAGCAAGCCTTGGTCAGAGAGAGACTAAAAATCAATGACATTATTGTCCTGGTCTGTTGTTTGTATTCCCAGAACTCTAGTTTCTTCAGTTCCTGCTGATTCAGGGTCTAGTGCTGCAATACTTACTAAGCTATATCTGCTACTAATTTCACAGAAAATTTTGCTTGATTAAAGACTTTAGGACTACATTCTGAGTCAGCAGGGTCTACACTATGGAGTTCAGAACATAGTGAATAAAGAATACTCTCAGTGGGCATCCATCCATTGCATAAATTATTGAACTTTTGAAAGTAGAACTGAGATGGACCCAAGACATTTGAGCATGCAGATTTATAGACTTTGGGTTCTCAGAACAATACCCACAGTAAATGGCTTGCCATTACAAAAATATACACCACAAGAGAGACACTCTGCTTCCTCATAAAACTACTAGAACCCTCAACCTTCCTTATCTCAAAAAAGCACCCCAGGATGAGAAACCTCCCCTCTGTCCATACATTTTTCATACCCAAAGTTCAGAAACCCTTTGCCCTAGCTCGAAACCTCTCCCACTCCTGATCCCCCACTTTCCAGCCCCCGATCAGGCTCAGAACTTTTCCTCCTGCCATCTAACTTACTTGATCTTTAAAAACTTACACCACCTCTCTCTCATCCAAGTGTCCCACCCCCTCCAGTTTAGAGCCCCCTCTTGCTGAGACTGGAGAAGCCACATTAGTCTAGTATTGGTCTGGAATCACAGCTCTGCGCTTTCTCCCCCAGCTACATGCTGAAAGCTAAATGCTGCAGAGAGTCCTGGTAAGCACTGTAACAGCTTCAGCCACTCCAGGGTATCACTGCACCCTAAACTACGGTAGCAATCCTACAGATAGCGATTAGGCTTTATTGGTGGGGTGTAGCTCTGCTAGCTCCTAACGAACAATCAGGATAGGTTTAAGACTGTGTTCATTTAAGAAGTATTTTTTTATAATCAGTACAGACAACACCTCTACCTATAGATGGTGCTGTATATTTATCTTAGTGATAAGTTATTGTCTTGTTTTGATATTATGTTGTTGTATTGGTTCAGGGGAGTAGGGGACACTAGAAGGAAGTTAAATCCTGCCTGTGTTTGCTGGAGTTGTCATTTGCAGCATTCCAATAAATCCTTGATTGCTATAAGCAAATATTACAGAATTGTATGTTCTTTTTCCCTAATATATAGGATACTGCATATGGCTATACTTTTTTCCAATGCTGTAATATGTCTTTACATTCTCTTTCTGTACATATTCATATTGAATAGGTGACTAGAAAACCTACAATATATGAATCTGTCCAATCCATTGTGCACTGTATTTGTTTTATCTGATGCTCGCTGTTCTGCTGTGGGCTGAGACTAAAATGTTGTCATACTGGAAACTTTTTAAAAATTCTTAGTTACTAGGATATGATTTTAAGCGTATGTTGGAAACAATATTTCAGTCTCTTTACCCCATCCTTTACAGTTCAGTGATAAACCTTTTCCCTCTCAGTTTTGCAAGGGCTCTACAAACTTTTACATTTAAATGTTCACTTTCATTAATTGAAAATCAAAAACAAATGTACCTCAGTGTTTGATTTATCTTTCATAAAAAGTGAAAGTATGAAGTGGTTCAAGCAGCCATTAATGTGCTCATAGCAAGCATGGTCATTTTGACATCCAGAGTTCTTGATACAAATTTCAAAGATATATTATAAAAAAATAAGATGGTTCACAGATTTAAAAGAGAATAATTCAGTAGGAAAAATAATAGATAAAATATTTCTCTTTTAATTAAGCAATAATGATCAAGGACCAGATAGTTCCTTGGGGATTAATAACTGGAAGCTGTTTGCTTGAGACACATAGTACCCTGTGACAAGGCATCTACTGCTAATTTAAACTGAAAATTAATGAGAAACGAGCATATAGATTTTTTTTTTCCTTTTGGGTGATGCACTTACAATCGGTATGAAGAGGGCATTTACAGAATTAATACCCTGAAAATTAGCCAATGAAATTGATTGAAATCAGCCCTCAACATTCCAAACAACTTCTAATATTAAAGGAGAAATGTCTTGAAGGTTTGCCAAATGATTTTAAAACCTACAAGATTTCATTCTAATGTCAAAGTATGACATGCAAATGACTTCCAAGTGCTTTGAAAATGGAGAGAAATTGAGGTACTTGCTGGAGCATTAAGCAAGTATACTGACATGCAGTCCACTTTTTTAGAAAAAAAAATACCGCATCTACTGAAAAAAGTGTGATGTTGAGTAATAAAATTTAAAAATAATGACAGTAAGTGGTCGCTAGAAGTTTGACTAATAGTTATTCATCCTGAAGTATAAAGTGGAAGTATCATTTAGCAAATACTGGTAATATTTCTGCCACTCAGCAACACCTTTGGGATGTAAGCAAAACAAGGTCAGTACATGGTAATGTGCAACGGAGTCAGAACACATCAAAGAAATGTGAGGCCTATGTTCTCTAATGGGGGAATAATAGCTTTAAGGTCAAATAAAGTAAAGTGAGAGGATTGGGTTTTTATCTCAATCTAAACCCACTAACACTAGGATGATAGACTTTCTGCTTTTTAGATTAAAAAAAAAAATTCTTCTGTGTCAGCCACTCAGCAATGCTGTGAATTCTATGCAGCTCCAGGCTTTTTTTCTTGTATGTGTACTTAACTTTTTAAAAAAATATTACTCCTAGTGGTCACTAGAATGACTCCCACCTCTCCTGCCATTAAAAATATAGATCTACTAGGAGAAATAGGAGATATTACAATATACAGATATTGTAAGATTATTTTACACAAATGTACATATGTACAAACATGAGCTAGAGGACTGTACAAAAATATTCTAGAGGATTTTGATTGCATCATGTAATCCACAAGACTGAGGCTCAGTGGATCATTGTGATTCTCCCCAAGCTCATGTCTCACTCTTTTTGTGAAAAAAAACATTCCACTGGAAAAAATAATGAAAGTTTTAAGAAACAGAAAACTACGCAATTCATTTTGTAAGCTTGTTCATACCTCAAACATAAAAAGATATTCTCCAGAATGAATGTTTGTAATGTTGAAAGTAAAACAAAAGAACAAAATAATCAATTCGCCAGTCTACTAACTAGTTAGGCTTACTATTCTTCTGTACCTAACCTTTGGGCATGTCTACACTTACCTCCAGAGTGATCGATCCAGCTGGGGTTGATTTATTGTGTCATCAATTGACCACCGAGCGCTCTCCCGTCAACTCCAGTAGTCCACCAGAGCGAGAAGCATAGGCAGAGTTGACGGGGAGCGCCAGCAGTTGACCTACCACAGTGAAGACACCGTGGCAAGTAGATCTAAGTATGTCAACTTCAGCTACGTTATTCACCAGTGTAGACCAGGCCTGAGATGTAAACAAATGATAAGCTATTCTAACCAGTTTAACTGCTTTTTCCAGTATCTAGTTTATTATGAAATTCTGACCATTCCAATCTAAATGTTCTAAAATATAACTGATGGCTGAGGTGACTAGACTGGAATGTAGGTCTTTTAAAAACTGACAAAACTCTGAATTCAACTGTCCAGTCTTCTGTGACTTAACTTACACTATTTCTCACCATCCATTTTAATGCAGCAAACTGTGGTACAAGTTCCTTTTCAAACTGATTTGGGATAGAAATCTAATTCTGAATGTTATAAAAGACAGGAAGAATAGAGAAATATATTGCATTAACCTTAACCACCTTGTTCTTGATTTAACCTCTTATCTCTTCATTTGGAATGAGTCATGTTCACTAGAAAATGGATAGGTTGCATAGCTTCTCTGAATCATTTTTTTCAGTTTTCTCTTTATATAATTCAATTTCTTTGTTGTGAATTAAATCAAGCCAGATTTCCACTGAAATTGCACCAGTAGTATCACCAGGCCATAATTGATCAAGTGCATTAAAAAACTCATTCAATTGTTTTTGTAATCTTAATGCCTCTTTATAGAGCCCCTCTTTGCTATGTTTTGAACAAAGTCTCCCAAAGTGCTCAGATATCATGGTGATGGATGTAATGGAAGAACAGAAACTATAAACAATGAAGATTTCAACCTACTCATCCGTTATGTAAACCAGATACCACAAAAATTGCTCCATGGGTCAAGAGGCCATTTTCTTTGTCTCTTTTCTGCACGCATAGTATATAAAGGGATGTGATTCTGGGGACTAGTTGGAAGAGTCCAGCGCTGCTAGCTGATGCCCAGATTGGTT